>NC_091752.1:10216474-11478974 GCF_043380555.1 Nothobranchius furzeri | reverse complement strand
GTAGACCCAACACACGTAATCCAGCTTAGACTGGTGGTAACCAAATGAAACCCATTAGCATTTGCTGCCCATGGTGAGAATGTAGGTTATTAAGAATAAAGTCTAAACAACCTCAGAGCCGAGCTGCGTTTGTTGGTCAGGCCTGAGTTATCCTGGAAAACCAGACCTCCAGAATAATTAATATTAATAAAAGGTCAAATAATGAATCAGGATGTTGAAAATGATCCGAGATGTTTGTTTTCTGTGAAAAACAGAGAAGTTTGCTTTGCTTAGCTGGCTCCCAACGTCAAAGGCTCTCTTGGTCAACTTACTTCTCACACCAAACCTTCTGTCAGGAATCTTGGAGTAACCTTTGACCCAGCTCTCACCCTGGATTCTCATGTCAGTTCTCTTGTTCGCTCTTCCTTCTTCCATCTCAGGAACATTGCTAAGCTGAGTCCCATTCTGTCCCGCTCTGAACTTGAGACAGTTATCCACACCTTCATCTCCTCACGCTTAGACTACTGTAACTCTCTTTTCACGTGTCTGAGCAGAACCTCCCAGAACCATCTACAGGTGGTTCAGAACGCCTGTGATCGGCCCTCAGACTCTGCACCTCTCTCCCCCTGGGCCTGAGATCAGTGGACTCAGTGGTCTCCTTTAAACTCACCTGTTCAGGTTTGGTGGGACCTTCATCACCTCCCTCTCCTTGTTCTGCTCTTATTCCACCTTTCCAAGACCTACTGGTTTCCCTCTTTCCTCTTCATTTCCTCTCCTTTTCCTCACATTTTAATTATTTTTAACCACAATTTTTATTTATTTAATAAATTTTCTCTCATTTTAAACATTTTTAATCATTTTTTTAAATCTTTTTTTATACTTAATTATTTTTTGTGAAGCGCCTCGTGCTTTTTATCTCGAGAAGCTCCATATTGAAACGTCCACAAATGGTCAGTTTTTCATCTACAGTTTGACCTCTTCAGTATCCAGTGTTGGGCAAGTTACTTCAAAACTGTAATACATTATTTATTACTTGTTACCCTCATTTTAAAGTAATTCATTACATTACAATATTACTGATTTTAAAATGTAAGGCATTACACTACTTTTGCATTACTCTAAGTTACTTTCAACAAAACAACTTCAGTATGAGTTTGGTAATCTGATGCCTGGTGAACTCATGACACATCCGGTGGAAGGTGATGTGGTGTCTGAGCTAGGACTGCTGTTAAAAACAGAACTTTAGAAGGATTGTTTATGAAATAAATGAAACAACAATCTGTACTCTCAGCACGCTGCCATCTTAGATTAACTGAGCAGGGAGTGAGGTGGTGGGGGCTCCAAGTCTATTTAGCCTTGGTCCCCAAATGCCTTGATACGGCCCTGGATGTGGGACTGGCTTCTGGGGTGATCTGATTCTATCACATGTATACATATTGAATGCTTATATATTATTGCTTTTCACTGGTAAAAATGTGTATTGGGGATAAATCTACCTACTTTTTGTCTTTTCAAGCACTTTGTTTTGTTTTCTTGATTTTATTTGAACTATTTCCTGCCCTTTCTCTCTCTAACCTCCCTGCATGCAGCATGTTTTCTCCGTCTTCCAGAAAAAACTGTTTCCTAGATTTCCTACTTTCTATCAGCCAAAGGGATCTTCACATGCGCAGCGCTCCAGCAGCAATGAGTTAAAATCACCGGGGCCCAGATTAACTCAGATGAGGCAAAGCACGTCAGAAAAGTACAGAATACCAGTGAACATGCGCTGATATGAACGATCGCAGGTGAATTATTTTGTTTTAGTGGAGCGATTTTGTGAATGTTACAGCGGCCGCGTGGAGGACGCCGCTGGAGTATTTGAGCCGGTACCGCTGCGTCCTCTCTGCCTGCAAAGCTGAGTTCATAAATGACGTAATACAAGTGCTGGCCAGTAAATTAGAATATCATCAAAAGGTTGAAAATATTTCAGTAATTCCATTCAAAACGTGAAACTTGTACATTATATTCATGCAATGCACACAGACCAATGTATTTCCAATGTTCATTACGTTAAATTTTGATATTTATAGGTGACAACCAATGAAAACATCAAATCTGGTATCTCAGAAAATTAGAATATTCTAAAGGCCAATGAAAAAATGTTTGTTTCTCTAATGTTGGCCAACTGAAAAGAATGAACATGAAAAGAATGTGCATGTATAGCACTCAATACTTAGTCGGGGCTCCTTTTGCCTCAATAACTGCAGTAATGCGGCGTGGCATGGACTCGATCAGTCTGTGGCACTGCTCAGGTGTTATGAGAGCCCAGGTTGCTCTGATAGTCATCTTCAGCTCCTCTGCATTGTTGGGTCTAGCGTATTGCATCCTCCGCTTCACAATACCCCATAGATTTTCTATGGGGTTAAGGTCAGGCGAGTTTGCTGGCAAATCAAGGACAGGGATACCATGGTCCTTGAACCAGGTGCTGGTGGTTTTGGCACTGTGTGCAGGTGCCAAGTCCTGTTGAAAGGTGAAGTCTGCATCCCCATAAAGTTGGTCAGCAGCAGGAAGCATGAAGTGCTCTAAAACTTCCTGGTAGACGGCTGCATTGACCCTGGACCTCAGGAAACAGAGTGGGCCAACACCGGCAGATGACATGGCACCCCACACCATCACTGACGGTGGAAACTTTACACTGGACCTCATGCAACGTGGATTCTGTGCTTCTCCGCTCTTCCTCCAGACTCTGGGTCCTTGATTTCCAAAGGAAATGCAGAACTTGCTTTCATCAGAAAACATAACTTTGGACCACTCAGCATCAGTCCAGTCCTTTTTGTCCTTGGCCCAGGCGAGACGCTTCTTGCGCTGTTTCTTGTTCAAGAGTGGCTTGACACACGGAATGCGACACCTGAATCCCATGTCTTTCATGAGTCTCCTCGTGGTGGTACTTGAAGCGCTGACTCCAGCTGCAGTCCACTCTTTGTGGATCTCCCCCACATTTTTGAATGGGTTTGTCGTCACAATTCTCTGCAGGGTGCGGTTATCCCTAGAGCTTGTACACTTTTTTCTACCACATTTTCTCCGTCCCTTCGCCTGTCTGTTAATGTGCTTGGACACAGAGCTCTGCGAACAGCCAGCTTCTTTAGCAATCACCTTTTGTGTCTTGCCCTCCTTGTGCAAGGTGTCAATGATTGTCTTTTGGACAGCTGTTAAGTCAGAAGTCTTCCCCATGATTGTGGTGCCTTCAAAACAAGACTGAGGGACCTTTTAAAGGCCTTTGCAGGTGTTTTGAGTAAATCAGCTGATTAGAGTGGCAGCAGGTGTCTTCTATATTCAGCCTTTTCAGAATATTCTAATTTTTTGAGATACCAAATTTGGAGTTTTCATTAGTTGTCACTTATGAATATCAAATTTAAATGTAATGAACATTGGAAATACATTGGTCTGTGTGCATTGCATGAATATAATGTACAAGTTTCACGTTTTGAATGGAATTACTGAAATATTTTCAACCTTTTGATGATATTCTAATTTACTGGCCAGCACTTGTATATGCAGATACTGAATCTTTTTTCGGGTTTCCCGCAATTTGAATTTTTAAGAAACGCATCTTGATTCTGGATTTAAAATGCTTTGTAATTACTGCGTTACTGACAATTGTACCGAGTAAATATTACCATTTTCTTTCCCTGTAATGCCACATTACAACAAAAAGCAATGCATTGCAGTAATTAATTACTTCTGTACCGCATTACTCCCAACACTGTCAGTATCTGGTCATATGGAGACAGGAGTCTACATTTGTTGCCTTTAATCTGCCGGATCCTGCCATTCCATCAGCTGGAGTCTGGGCCTCTCTGCAGCTCTGAACACATGATAACGTATTGTCAACATCATGTTACCTTCTCAAGGTTCTTCTCTGCCAAGCCTGTCTGCTTATCTAGGCTGTCCTGCAAAGAATAAAGGACTGAACTGTTATAATAGTGAATGATCACATGGCTGAATGAATAATGGTTGATGAATAATAATAATGTTTTGATTAATCTGTGCTTGAATTACTGAAGTTGAAATGAATATTATGATGATCAGTAATGTTTGGTTTAACAAGTGAATCATTATCTACACTCATACATAATGTTCATAAGATAAAGTTAAAGTAATTTCTGCACATAGATATGTTTTTAGCCACAAATCAGAGCATCCTGTATCTAAAAGAAGGCGTGATGTTCTGAGGGTTTGTTGTTAACACCCCTTAACTCATTCACTGCCATTAACGACTAAGTCGTTATTTTAGATCCAACCGTTCACTGCCAATGACGGCTAAAGTCGTCAAAAGCATTTTTTTACTGTTTGGGCATCGGAACGAGCCCCCGCGCTGAGAGAACAAACATCTCAGCCCTGAAGCCGATCTTCATCCGCATTCGTCACAGATCACATGATCAGGAAGCAACACATCCATGTGTTAGGAGATCGTTTTGGGCCGTTTCTGTAAAAAAAAAGTGAGGCGCGAACCGGAAAAGCGTCTGCCGATCACAATTCAACAACAGATTATGAAAGAACGGATAAAGCTCGAAACACGCGGACTCTTCCTGATGTAAGAGGTGAGTCTCCTCTTTGTTTTGGTTGTTTTGGCATTGACATCATGCTAGGGCGCAACGTTCTGTGACTCTTAAAAAAAACTGTAAAAATGGTGAGAAACGCTGGCAGCGAAGGCCGTTAGTGATCAGGAAACGGCTGGCAGTGAATGAGTTAACATGGCATGTCCCGATTGGCCAAGTAAATCATAATATGAGAATATTAAAACAGTCACTTGTGGGCTGAACCATCATTCCAGCATTCTGTGAGATTCAGCATCCTGTTAGTTGAGCTAACTCTAACTGGCCATCGGAGGAAAACTCTCTAGCCACCGCATCTCTTGACAAGCTTTTGACAAGCTAAAAGCTACGGTTCCTTCAGCTATTCAGAAACAGCTGCTCTAGACGCAAACTAGTTCCAACCTCTGTTCCTGGTGACATCTCTGGACTGGAGCGTCGGTGCTGCGGTTAATCTACTGAACCTCGGTGCCCGGAGGTCATCCGACCTCCCTGACCTCCGGATCAGCGAAGAGGGTCTCCAAAGAAAGGGTGAGGTAGAACACACATGATTGCGTCTGATGCCGTTTTGATAAGAAACAACTTCATAGTTTAATGCAAATCAAATTGTTTTTACAGCCAGAACTCAGTTCTTCTAGATACAAGGTTCTGATAAACACACACCATTAAATCACCATACATCACATCCCATCCTCTTAGATCGGGGTGGTCCATCGAGGGCCGATATCCAGCATATTTTAGTTTCCACCCTGCATCATCACACCTGGTTTCAATCAGCAGGTGATTAACAGGCTTCTGCAGAGCTTGATGAGCTGCAGAACAGGTGAATCGCTCACTGAATCAGAAGTGTTGGAGCAAAGACATGCAGGATACCGGCCCTTGAGGACCAGGGTTCCCCACTCCTGTCTTAGATTCATCCATCACAGTAGTCTTAGTTAACTTATCATGTTTTTAACTGTTTAGAAAATAAAATTTCTTATCTTTTATAAACCTGACTGTCTGAACTGAAACGAAGTGTGTTGATCCCTGAAAAAGCAAAGAATCCTAGAATCTTCTGATTAAACATCCAAAGACCAAGCAGGTTGATATCCTATATTTATATAGAATATCACAGCTTATTGGTCATAAGTAAAGGGTAATGTATTAAGCTTAAAAGCAACAATATTTACCCCCTACAATATGAAAAGTGTTTTCTTTCTTTCTTTCTTAAGCTGCACAAACACTGGAACCAACGGGCCGTCGGCCCTGAAGCCGTCGCTCAGGTTGCTGCAGAAGAACAGGAGCATGAAGTCAGATTTCAGTTCTTCTCCTCTGGTCCTGACCTTGGTGTTTGGTTATTAACGGAAACATCAGCACAGCTCTGCAGTCGGACCTTAGAGGGAGATATCAGCCTTTATGGGGTGTTTCTAGCTGCCAGTTTTCAGGCTCAACAGCTGTTTTATCACAGCTAGGGCTGGGGGTAAACGATTATTTTTAAAACGATTATTCTGACGATTATTTTATCGAATAGTCGACTATTCGAATGACTATTTAGAAAATTAATCTAATGATTATTTTTCTATTGCACAATTAACAAAAACCAGAAAATCTCAAATTAATTCCTCAAAAAAATTGATAAATTCTTACTGTAAGAGAATAAACACTACAGGCCTTCCATTTTGTATAACACTGCATTTATTGTGTTGGTTGGTTATGTTCTGGTGACGTGTAGAACTTGGGAGTGCAGGCTGCTGCCTGAGAGGTGGTAGAAGATGGAGTGTCTCCATGCTGCTTTGTTTTGGCCACTTATGTGCGTGAGGCGAGTGGTCTTACGGGTTAAACCAAACTCAGGTGATATTTTACACTAAACCGAAAACCCACAACACTCTAAATGTAATGAAAGGGAGATCTACACCACAAAAAAGATTAACTCTAAACTAAAACGTAACAGCTTATCCCAACGCAAGAAGCTGTTAGCGAAGATGCTAACAGTAGCTTTACCAACATTAAGTTCAAGTTACCAAGTTTAAATAAACCAAAAACACCCGGCAGCAAACAGACCAGCACGGAGGAGAGACTGCTACCACCAAAACAGCTCTCCTCATGTCTGAAAGAAGCTCCTTAATGAAGGGAGAAGCGCTCCCGGTGATTTTCTACATCTGCGGTAGGCACGAAGCAGCGCATCTGACCCCGGAAGTTGTTGTCCGTTGCCGGGAGACGAAGGGGCAAAACAGGAAAATAATCTAGTAGTGGACGGACGTTGTTCCGGGTCTTCGGTATTTGGCGGAGATGTTAGTGAAGGCGGAGAAGAGGGCGAACTAGAGGAAAAACAGGCAGATTCCTCCTCTATTTACAAACTCCTGGGGATGCAACAAGTGGGCGCGGTGCGTCGACTTCCGGATCTGACGTCGACAAATTTTTAGAATCGAGCCGTCGACTTCGTCGAGGCTTCGCTACAGCCCTAATCACAACATTTGTTCAAAAACACCAAGAAATCAGCTAAGCAACAGATTCGGTCAATGTTTACCGGTGAAATCTAAAGATTGGGGGTCTATGAACACAACATTGCTCAGCACTAATAAACGCTGTTATCAAGTTAGGCATAAAGTGAAATATTATAATAGTAATCATCAGTATCAGCGCTACAACCAGAAACAGAACCTCAAATGAAGAAGCCTCCAGTCATCATTTTATAAAAACTTTTTTTTATCAGGAAAAAAGTTAGGACGTTACAGGTACGGTTAAATAAAGTGAGTTTTGGCTAAACCAGTAAAGGTTCTGCTGCTTATCAGTTCAGTTATTTATACAGCGCCCAATCACGACAACAGGCACGGTTCAGAGTTGCTGTTTCTAGGTTAGATTTAAGGAGTGTAATGACATTTATTCGTACTTGTATCAGTACTCAGTATTGGCAAGTACTGAAATCTAAGTACTAATCCTCAGTTTGAACACATCAGTGACATATTCCTAGGAGAAATCTATTTTCTCCTTCGAGGTCCCATGTTTCTACAAACCGCCAACATTAAAATAACATAATAAGCCTAAAGACCTCCAAGCCCAACACACTCCATAATAAAACCCAGAGCTAAAAATGGCTGCAGCGAGTACACACTCGTCAGTCACGATAGGATGCGAGGAGGCAGAAACGCAAATAAGACTTGAGACTTTTTAGAGGAAAGAACGTGGATCTTGGAGGATATTTGCTGAATTTTCGCCCATCGAGTAGAAAAGTAGACCAGTGCTGGTCTACTTCAGATTAGGGTTTTCTAACCATTAATCCCAGTAAAGGCCACTTTAAAAGATGGATGGGAGTGTTCACTCAACATTATACTGTGATGTTCTCGTTTCTTTCATTTCTACATTTTGAACCTTTAGGCTGAAGGTGTGCTGGTGAAGGTTCTCAGTCATCCAGGTCATGGTGATCCAAAAGGGTTCAGATGAAGGCAACTGGACTTCTTTGGTTTCTTGAAGATGTTTAACTTCTCATCCGAGGAGCTTTGTCAGTTCTGACTGGAACATGGGAGAGTCACACGTATAAGCTGTAGCTGTCTGTTGTTATTTAACGAGTAGAAACTACTCTGAGTACCCCTCCTTTCGACCCCCTGATGAGTCGTTTTGATTAGACACAAGAAGGTGTGACCGAGACTAAAGCTGCTCAGGAATGAGATCCAAAGCTGCATTATAGGTGCTGGAAAGGTGAAATCTAAGCCCCGCCCCTATTTAAAGTGGGATTTTCACGTTTGACATAGATGGCTTCCTTTACTCCTCTCTCACACCATCTATCTTTCAGCTGGCCTGGAGCTGGAGGTTTGAGCACTATGGTGATTACATGAGAGTCCACTTCCAGCCCACAAGGCCGTTCCTCAAACATCAGTATGCCCAAACCCAGCCACACATCGCCCACCCCCAACTAGCTTTAGGGTTCTTTGGGTTCTGAAACCTGTTTGGGATTTTTATTCAACCTTATGAATTAGCTGTAGTCAGATCGCATGACAACAGGACTGTATACGCCAAAAATCAGCTTCATCTGTGTTCAATAACGAACTGCTGGGAGCCTTCATGTAGGAGAAGGAAGCCAAGTTACTCCTGCAGCATCCTTCTTCTGTGGCTTCAGCATCCAGCAGCTTAGCGAACCAACCAGCCAAGCTTTGCCACGATTTCATAATTCTTAACATCCAACTGCAGATCAACAGATAAACACAACAACAAAGACTTCTGCTGGAAACATGAAAGGAACAGCAGCTGGAACGTCGTTCCCATGTTTTACAAAGAGCAGGGACATACATAATTAACCGGTTAACTTACAGCTTACCGGTAACTGACTATTAACCGTTAAAGGCGTCAATAACTGGGTACAGAAATTTTAGAAAAGGCGCACTCCTAAAAAAAGAGCATGTTTTAGCTGCTGAGAGAGGGGAGGAGGTTTGCTGCAGGAACACCACACATTAAACACGGCGACTACAGCCGAACACAAGGCAAACAACGTCCGTGGATCCGGGGGAATAACTGAGAGGAAGTGAGCTAGCGTTAGCCTCACTCTCAGCTAACTCTTCCACATGGAAACAAAGACGAGAGTTTATGAAAGACTCAGTAGCTGGATGAGCTAAAGGAGACGCAGACTCTTCTAAGTCAAAGGGAGAGCTGGTAACTCCTGTTGGAGCCGCTGGAAGCAGAACCTCATCATCATCATCATCCATGAGTCACATGATGAGACGCAGCTTTAAGGTATCACTACAGCTGTGTAACGGAATGAAATGACTGTTTTCCACCTAAAAGTCATTTCCCCCTCTCCTCAGCAAGAACTAATCTGCATGAGATATTGCCCCAAGGTCTCATGCATTTGCTTCTAAACTGTTTTCCTTTCCAGCCCAAGAGAAAAATGAAGACAAAGGACTTTTAATCAAAGAACTCTATTTTAAAGGGACTTTACGGAATTTAGAATTTTTATGCTCGCGATTGCCCCCTCAGGCCAAAAGCGTAACGGCAGCTTCAATAGTAGGCTCGTGCACGAGGCGCGCATGCTGTACGTGCACACTCCTTAACGAAAATAACAGCTGAGACAGTCCTGTGTGTGTGTGTGTGTGTGTGTGTGTGTGTGTGTGTGTGTGTGTGTGTGTGTGTGTGTGTGTGTGTGTGTGTGTGTGTGTGTGTGTGTGTGTGTGTGTGTGTGTGTGTGTGTGTGTGTGTGTGTGTGTGTGTGTGTGTGTGTGTGTGTCGGAGGACAGGAGAATGCGCAGCTAATTCATTAAATAATATGGTTCTGTACCTTTCTCTTCAGCACAGTCGACAAAGGTTTAAGATAGGGCTGGGCGATATGACGATTTTAGACCGTATTACGATCTACACATCTGACGGTCTGTCATTTTTGAGAGACCTTTTTATCACGATTCACAGCTCTGCTGTTGAATTTCTGCCTCTGAATGAAAAGGGAACTTACCTCCGGCGAATGACATGCCTTTGTTTGACCCTTAACCAATCAGAGTGAGTCATAGTAATATATTAGTGCCCCGCTTGTTTTCACCTGTGTTTGAACAAACATGGCTTCGGCCGCGGCTGAGAGCGACAACGAGGTTTTGAGAGCGACAACGAGGTTTTCGTTCCAAAGAGGAACGCCTCGTCCATTATATGGAACTGGTTTGGTTTTTCACCAGATGACAAAGAGCAGCGAAACGTCATTTGCAAAGTTTGCAAGGAGAGCGTCAAGGCAAGTGATGGCAACACCACAAACTTGTTTAATCACTTGAAAAGAAGGCATCCCAAACAATACAATGAGAGCCAGCTGGCAGCTAAAGCTAAAAAGCCTGCGGCTGCAGCGGCTAGTGCTTCTTCCAGGCAGCAAATGCTAACAGAAACACACACAAAACTCACTCCTTACGACAGAGACAGCAGACGATGGAACAGCGTGACAGATGCAGTGACGTACCACTTGGTTAAAGATTTCTGTTCCGTGCGAACAGTAGGAGTGGGATTTAAGAACATGATAAAAACATTGGATCCGCGCTACGAATTTTCCAGCCGCAAGTATTTTTCGAACACAGCCATTCCACGCATGTACGCTGAATGCAAAGTGAGCGTTGCAGAAAATATTCAGAATGCGCAGTTTTTTGCTACCACAAGCGATCTCTGGTCCAGCCGCACATCAGAGCCGTATTTGAGCTTAACTATCCACTACATGAGCAACTTGGAGCTACATAGTATTTTGAACAAGTTAATGTTTGCACAATACGTTTGCAATTGACATGTTTGCACTTTAAATATGTTTACGATTTTAATTTATGTTAAGTTACTTGAAAAACGAGAAAAACTCATTTTTGTAAATGTTTCTCTCAGGGCTTTTATCATCTCTGGTGTGAGTTTAAAATATAAGTGTGTTAGCACTGTGTTGATTATCCCTAATATGAATAAATGTTTATTTATTCAATGTTTCTCTTATTTAATACGCAATTGAAGTTATGCTATTCATGGATAAAAACTCGTGATAAAATCAAAATCATGATAAAATATTGGAAAAATCGTGATATTCTATTTTTGCCATATCGCCCAGCCCTAGTTTAAGATGGGTCAGTCCTCCTGCATGCTCAGATCATTCCCTTCCCTTGCTTGAAAAATTGTTCCAAAATGAAAGTTGAACCCACATCTTTTTTATCTGTGAATTCAATGCCATTCGGCAAGTCTCAAATAAAAATGTGGGCATCTTACTGTAAAAAAAATATACCATTAATGTGAAAAAGAAACTCTAAATGAACTATGTTCACATCCAAAATTGAACCCAGGTCTTCTGCACGAGAGTCCGACGTCTCACTAGGTGAGCTAAAGCGCCAGTGACGTCTTTTGTATCTGTAACATTTATATCCTTGATGACAGCTGAAACAACGTCAACCCAAAGAATGGTTCGGAGCGAAAATGGCTATTTTGATGCTAATTTGCAGGAAATATCTAGAAGAAAGTTCTACAGAAAGTAGCTAAGGGTCCTCAGAGATGTAGCTAGGTTCGTCACTAGGTGTTAGGAGCACTACCTCTCTCTCTGCTGCTAAAGCTACGGATAGCAAATGCTACGGGCTATGCCTGAGCGTGAAAGTGCATGAAGCAGCTAGGGATGCACCGATGGATCGGCATTTGATCGTAATCGGCCGATAGCGCCCCTATTGGTTTTGATCGGAGTTTTCAAAATAGATCAAAGCAGACCGATCAGGTAGGGTTGTCACGGTAACCAGTGTAGCGGTAAACCCCGGTAAAAAAAAGTTGACAATAATAACAACAGTCTTGTTTTTTAAAAAACTGTATTATCTTGGTGGGTTTACCGTGGCTGCGGTGTAGGCGCGGTGACCCTTACCAGCCACCGTATCATCTGCTGAAGTTGCGGCACATGCGTGCTTTGTTGTTTACAACCAAAACTTTCTTGAAGCTAAAGCTGAAATAATGGCCAGAGGAGGAGACGGCAGCGCTCAGGAGGACATTTTTTATCCCTCAAAGAAGACAAAGTCGGAAGTACGGGCATCTTTTGGATATTTGAAGAATGCCGAGGGAGTTTATAGAAGACGGACGGCTATCCTGTTTGCAGCACGTGCAGAAAAAGTGTCTGTGAAAGGCAGCAATGCTTCAAATCTCATGACACATCACCCACAACTCTACAGTCAACGCAAGGCAAGCTAACATTAGCGTTTTAGCTAAAATGCGTGATCCGAGGATTTGGGTTGAGGGAGAATGCAACGAGTCGCTATTTAAAGCAGCCGCAGCGCCGCTACCTGCATATAAACCGTGTCGCGGACACCCCCATGTTGAAATGACGCTATGCATTACGGGGCTCCCAGGGGCAGATAAGCGTTGGTCTCTCCGAGAATAATTATAAATTTAACAATGATTACTGCCTGATGACATTTTCCCACATCTGCAAAGCTCACTGGAAGGACACAAACCGAGGACAATATTTTCCTGATATAGGGTTTATTACTCAAGTAAGGGTAAAAAAGTATCTGATAAAAAGGCTACTTGAGTACTGAGTATCATGTGATCTAATATTTTTAAATGATGACATCAAACAGACATAAAATAAGAAGTTATGGGCAAATATTGGTATTTTAAAGACTAAAGGGAAAAAATGTAAACAAATAAACAACATAATTACAAAATAACACATTTTAGGCAAAATTTAGACACAAACTGAGGACAATATTTCCTGACATACAGGGTTTATTTAATTGTGTGAAAATGTAGCACGTTTAAAAGAAATACTACGATAATACCGAAAACCGTGGTAATTTTGGTCACAATAACCGCGAGGTTAAATTTTCACACCATGACAACTCTAGTTCAGACCATTTTAGATTAGGTTACATTTCCTTTATTCCCAGATTATGTAGTGTGTAGCACTCATTATAATGTTGTAGAAAATTTCTGGCCAATCTACGTGATCGGTATCGGTGATCAGCATTCTTTGATATCGGTATCGGTGATCGGCAGCAAAAAACCTGATCGGTGCATCCCTAGAAGCAGCCTGCTCGACCCGAGCAGCTCTCTTTTTCTGTGATTTTACAGAAAAACAGGCAATCACAGTAAAAATGCCAGGGCTCATTCTACAGGACCAGGGCATTGCAGGAGAATGTATGAAGAAGAAATGTATTATTTTTATACACGTTTTGGCTGTCAAACTGTAAAATTACTTCTGCCCAGCCCAGATGTGCTCACATGTGCACCCGTGAGCCGTGGTTCCGCTGGAACACGTCTGACCTCTGACAGATGCACTCTGAACTTCAGATCTTCAGCGTGCTGTCAATAGCCTGAATGGGAATCATTTCTTGTTATTTTGTTACATCCACAATGTTCTGTGTGTGAGGTTTACAATGTCAGAACACCTGCATGAGACAGGTGTTAATTACAATCTGCCAGAATGACTCGCCACCTTCAGATTCCTCCAACATCGTTAAAAATGATCAAATACGGAACATATCGGCGTGCACAGGCCAGAGTGCTGAAGCTCGGCGCATCGTTATTATGAAGCTAGGGTACATGCGGAGGACACGCGCACGCGCGCAAAAATATACTTGTTTTCAATTACATTTATTGGGCCCACTTACTTTTTCTTTGGCCCACCCACAAATGAGTTTCTACAATAATGGTGACACATGACAGACTTCTCTGAGCTCCGCAGCCATTACACTTTTCAACTTGCGCACCCCCTAGCGGCAGCTCGCGCACCCCTCACCACACTTTGGGAATCCCTGGTCTAGTTTAATTTGTTCAGTAATAAATCTTCAAACTTTTAAAACTTGACTCTCTCTTCTGTTGTCTCTCAGTAAATACGAAGTGTTATATAATCCCTGCAATAAAAAGTTACAATCTTCTGGTTAAAAGTACCAAAGATCCATAAGATTGATTTAATATTTTCTATGGAATCTCATGTCTCATGGTTCATTAAATAATATGTAAATTAACTCTTTACAGCTGTGAATGTGAATCAGTTTCATTTAATAAAAGTACAACGTTAGTCTTCTTCTGACAGGAAACATTTAAGAGGACATATGACTTTTTTAAAGATTTAATAATCCAATAAGCAACATGTTTATGAAGTTAGAGACCTCAGCAGCTTCATTCTAACTTCAGTATCTTCCAGAATGAGTCGTTTCAGGACTGTCACTTTAAGAAAACAACCTGATGCTGGCGAAACCCACCACTCCCCCTCAGGCTGCTATAAGCTAAGAAGCTCCAATATATGGGAGGGGTTAACAGGTGAGGGAGTTCTATGCTAATGTTCCTTATTATGACATCACAATCTGGGACTTTTAGAAACGGCTCATTTAGGCATAAAATTCCTGAAACCAAACACTGACAGAAAACAGAAGGACGGGTGTTGTTTTCGGTTTGGGGTGATTACAGAGGCATTAAAGGCATGGTTGAATAATATGTCTTCTTTAAAACGGCTGCATTTTACTAAAAAAGTTGATACGTTTTCATTTGCAGACGGATTTTCTACAGAATAATAACTATTCAGCTGAATGTGAACATGTTTTACTGCATTTTATCTAAAATGGACAGTTGCGTTTGTATGAAGGCACTTATTAAATAAGTAAAAATTATTTATAGATCATAGAACTTGGGAGTCAGAACAAGAAAAAAAGAAATCAGTGACCTAGAGGAGTTCCTGAGCCCTTCAGGGAGCATGAGACTTAAGTTAAAGGTTAAATCTTAATGCAGTTTTGAACTAATTTAGCATCATAATTAGATTATTAGAGCACGAACCAACAACATGCTGCTCAAACAGCCTACCCTAACCCTGTCAGAGGTAAAAACTACATCCTGAATTAGTCAGGAACACCTGACAGGAAGTCCCGGTTCGAGGATCGCACCGATGATTTAAACGGATTCATTTAGAACGTTGTTTAATTCACGCTGAACTGCCAGAGCTGTGGTCTCACTGTTGGTGTTGAGAGGCAGAAACTATTACCTGTACATCTACGGTTCTTAGCTGGTTGCTAGGAAACGCAGATGAAACAAAAGCACAGCAACGTACGATCAGAATGACACAAACGAATTCACTAGATTTGTTTTAAAAAGCATCTTGAGATGAAAGATCTGGTTTTCTGTGTATTTAATCTAAGTTTGGATACCCTGGCATATGTTGGACTGCATCTTGAAGGATGGGGTCAGGCTGTGCCGTTTCACACACACGGCTCTAAAAATGGAAACAGCTTGTAAGGCGGTCCACAAAGACTTCATTCTACTCCCATGTTCATCACAAGGGCTACGAGCACATGGAAGACTTTAGGTCGCCCGGCTCGTAGCAGGAAGCGGCGTTCGGCTGTCTGTGACAGGTCTGCTGGAGATATTTAAAAATTAGAAAACAGAGCGCCAAAGCGTGATGCTGGTGGGAGGCGGAATATTTACTGTCTTCTCCCAGAGCCAGAGATGGCTCTTGTCTTCTGTTTGGACTCAACAGTTCCCACGAAGAGAGAGGAGAGGAGACCGCTGACTCAACATGGAAAGTGACACAAAGTACAGCTGAAATGTTTGTTCTTAATGAAGCTTCCAAGATTAACAGAGCTGATCGGCAGCGACTGCTGGTGCTCAGCAGGAGGCCAGACACACCCGGCTGAAGCGCTTTATGCAAACACCTGGATTAGCCCTGATGAACCAAAAAAGTATTACATACAGTTAGGGCCGGCGTGAATATTTGAGATCAAATCAGTTATAAAAAATATTTGTATTGTTTAAATCAACGCTTCCTCGTTATGCAATCTCCGAACCTTCAAGGGCCACCAGATCAAAGGTCCAGTCCCAAAACTCGCTCTTCGGCCCTGGCGCGTGTTCCCATCCAGAGGTGCAAGTACGTAGGATGACCCGATTCTCAAGCGCTGACCTTGCCACGCCCCCTTTGCACCTTTGATCCTTCAGTTGTCTTTCAAACCGTCTCTGCATGCAACTGGACAGCGCTAGGACCAATCAGAGCAACAAAAAGTGACGTAATCACCGCTACAGAAACCAGTCGATGGGGCACTTCCCTTTGCTACATAAATGACTTCAGTTCCTCAGAGAAGATCTCAAGTCTGGTCCTGAGTTGATGCCAAAGCCGTTTCAGACCAACGCTGTCTACCAATGGTAGGCCTGCTGAGGCCACTATGGAGCGTGGCTAGACCCACCTGCAGAGCTTCAGCTTTCACTCTGCAGGTGCATCTAGATTTCTAAGCTACTACTAAACTAGTTCATGATAATTACGCCTGCTGATTACACAACCATGTTCTGATTCAGCCATCAGCATAAATGCTACAGAGTTTAAACTGTAAACGGGAACAAACTAAACTCATTTTGTTCATTTTAGAGACCAAGCGTTCATCCAATGATTCAATTATACCCATTTAATCAGATTTGTTGTGATTATTGTTGACTGGATTAGGATTAATAAATCTGTCAGGAGCATTAATCCACATACAGTTGGTTAGGAACTGAACCCGATCAGACTCGCATCTCATCTGAAGAGATTTTCATTTATATAAAAACACATCGAATGACCGGCCTGATCCTGACATGTTCAGCGCTTATTTTATAATCGTATATATAATAATCAGCCAAGTTTCCAACTCCAATGTCTTCAGACCACTCAGAAGGGAAAAATTTTCATCTCCATAAAGAAGTCAAAAACGTTTTAATAGGAAAGTCGTGTTGCTGAATAAAGTCTGAACCAGTTCCAGTTGGAGGAGGAGAGCCCTGCTGCGCTCTTGAACCCGACCGCGCTCCTCCTCCTTGGTAAGAATATGATGTTTGTTTTCAGTTCCGGTTTAAACGTGAAACCCCGATGCTGGAGCCCTCAGACCTTCATCCTGCTTCACTTCTAACTCGCTGGAGCCCTCAGACCTTCACCCTGCTTCACTTCTAACTCGCTGATATGTCATCAGATTTAATGGACTTGGGCATTTTTGTGACCACCAACTCTTCCTCAGCAAAATAAGAATCTATGAAAGTTTTTTGTCTTCAGGATTTTGTCCGCTCTGTTTTACCGTTGTTTAAGCATCCCTTCAGTTTTAATGTTCTTCACTTTATATTTGTGCACAAACTTGTGTTTATTTGGTGTATTTTACAGTAATTTGTCAGTTTGAAGTTGAGCTACAATAAAATGTTTTATTATTGGATATAAATAAGTCCCCTTCATGATTAGTGATCAGAATCAGCTGATCTCAATCACCAATCAGCAATAAATGCTCCAACTTTCCCCCAGCTGTTAAACTCACCGTCACTTTGCCGAAACAGATCCGAATTGTTTACTTTCAGATATTTGATGTTAAACTGTGTTTTCCTTTCTCATGATTGTACTGCTGTTGGAGATAAACTAGCCCCAGAATCAGAAATCGGTATTGGTCCTCCCAGCCAAATCGGTGCATCTCCAGTTTGATGCATTAGGATTTTCTTTCCAAGAGCTCAAACTCACAAACGTCTGTTTTAGTTTTCCTACACACACTCGCGGGTTTTTCCCAGATTTCCACCTGTTCCAGCTGGATCCTGACCCTGAAGCAGCATGTGAGTTTGGACTGAAACTAAAGGTGAGTGAGTTGAGGCCCATCATGTGTCTACCGGAGCGCGAGCTGCTGCAGCTGCTGCCGTGACCAGCTGGCACGTTATTTAGCACAACACTACGACCACACCGCACATGGGGGTCGTAGTTACGAAAAGACAACATCATGAAAGCGTGGTGAACTCACGTCCTCAAACAGAGAGCCGACGTTGGCCGTCACCAGCAGCATTCCCGTTCCCTGCGCGGCGGTCAGCTTTCCTGCCATCACTTCCTCTCGCTGCTGACGGAGTTTGGAGCGTCAGAAGGCAGCAGCCTGGCGAGGACGACGAGTCTGGAGAAGGTAGTTACAACGCGGGCAGAAGGCGCCTGGAGTCGGGCTGGAGTAGACTCGGCTGGAGCATATTTTTCAGCTGTGCATCAGGAGTTGGAGGTCCGTTATGAGGCGGAGCGGTGCGGTGCGGGGCTCGGGCTGCTCCGCGCTACTCTGGCACCTTCAGAGCCATCGTCCAACTTTCCCCGTTAATCCGCGGTGAGAGTCTGGCTCTTTTCAGCGGGCTGAGGAAGGCTTCTCTGTCGTACTGCTGGCCCAAAATTTCCCCTAAAGCAGGACGCTCTGCCAGGACCGGAGCTGGAGTCCTGCGCTGCGCTGACGTCACCGCGCCAATGGAAATGCGCGGCTTTCTTAAAGGGCCAGCGCCCGCGGAGTCGGAAGCCTTTTTTTTTTATCAGAAAGTTTTTTATTTATTTTTTTTTTTTAACTTTATTGAAAGACACGAGTAAGCAAACATACTAAATTTAAAAAGGGCTTACATTCATGAGATGGTGAAGCAAAACCGATTGCCTTTAAATAAAAAACAAAATAAAAAACCAGGAGCATAAAAACAAAAAAATATATACAAGGCTTTGGTACAGGCAGGCATATTCAAAAGGTATTTTAGGACTGTTTGATACGATGAGGAAGTTTTTGTGTTCGTATCCAAGATTACGTGACTTGAAATATTGGCAAAAGTAGTTTAAGAAAACAGTACACATAGGAGTGCTATTTTTCCATTTACACAAGTGTATAAAATGTTTACATAGGATAATAACAAAATTAATAACATCTGAGATTTCGGGATCCAAATTATCCATAAAAAAGAGAATATCTTTAGATGTAAAGGAAGGCACATTATGCATTCTCAGTGAAATCCAACTGTGGGTGTAAGGCCAAAAATTATTGACAGGTTGACAGTTGGAAAAAAAGTGTTCCAATGTTTCTTGATTTGTGTTAAAAAAACACATGGATTGGGTTCAACATAAAATCTTTTATGCAGGAACTCATTAACACTCATTAATAGGATAGATTCCAGATATAATCCTAAATTGTGTTTCTTTCATCTTAGGTGCGAGTGGATATTGTCACACCCTGTCCTGTCTCCCCTTATGGTTTAGTCTCGTCTCTGTTAATTGCTCCCACCTGCCTCTCGTTTTCCAATCACCCAAGTTCCCAACCCTCTTGTATTTAAACCCCTCCAGTTCTTTGTCTCGTGTTGGATCATTGTTTCTGTGTCAGCGTGTGTTATCATTAAAGCCTTTAACCGTTCCTGTCTGCCTGCCTTCTTCACCCGTGTTTGGATCCTTACCTCCGCTTCGCGCTCCAGCACGTCTGACAGATATTTTATATAATAGGAGAATGTTTTATTTTTGAATGTGTTATCGAGGTCTTGTCTAACAGTAATATTGTAATTACAGAACATTTTTTGTTAGAAAATTTGAGAGACTACTTTATTGTTGCATTTTTTTTCTTTTAGTGGGATGTTATCTAGTATTAGTGATGGTAATGTTGTTCTAATTGTTAAGTATTTTAAGGTGTTCTGAACATGATGTAGCAGAGCTTTTGGGGTTACTTTACAGACCTTGTTATGAGTATGGTATGAGACCCTTATTTTATGTTTCTCCATAAAATCATCATGCGATAGCAACAAGCCATTTGCATGTAGTAACTCATAAATAAAATGTATACCGTTATCATACCAGCCTAAACAAGGATTTTTTGTTGATGGTTATAACTTTATT
Source organism: Nothobranchius furzeri (assembly GCF_043380555.1). Taxonomy (NCBI): domain Eukaryota; kingdom Metazoa; phylum Chordata; class Actinopteri; order Cyprinodontiformes; family Nothobranchiidae; genus Nothobranchius; species Nothobranchius furzeri. The sequence goes on along the minus strand of NC_091752.1, from coordinate 11,459,390 downwards.
GTTCCACAATAAGGAATTGTGCGGTGAAAAGTTGTGAGTAAAAAGTAACTCTTCGTAGTTCAATGCTTGCTTATAAAAGTTGGATAATTTGAGAGGGATTTTGGATAAAACAAAATCACATTTGAGCAAAAACTCCAAACCTCCGACCCTACTGAAAAGTTTATTAGGAATGTGATACCACATAGATTGTGGATAAGAAATGCAATCTTTTACCCATTTAATTCTGAATGCAGCAATTATGGATTCAAAGTCTAGAGCTTTTAAACTGCCATTTACATATTCTTTAACTAATTGTGGTTTACGCATATAGTGAGTTTTATTTTTCCAAATAAAATAAAATATAATAGAGTTGTACTGTTTAATTATCTTTGGAGATGTAAATATTGAGTAACAAGGGGATATGAGTCTTGACAGACCTTCAGCTTTGGATAGCAAAATACGGCCTAAAATGGATAGATCATGTGTTAGCCAATGATTTAGCGTTTTTTTAACTGCATTAAGCTTGGAAATTAGGTTATTATCTTCTCGATCCTTAACATTTTTACAGATTATCAGGCCAAGGTATTAAACCTCCTCATTCAGTGGAATATTATTAATAAGGCTTTGTCTGCAACTGTGTATAGCTAGGATTTCATACTTTTTAAGATTAAGTGTTAAGCCTGATGCTTTTGAGAAGGAACGGACTTTGTCTATTGCAATAGGGACCATGTTTTGGTTTTTAAGAAATAGGGCCGTATCATCTGCAAATTGACTGATATTAAATTCTTTCTCTAGAATGTTTATTCCTTTTAAATCTGGAAAGCATTTTATGTATATGGCCAAAATTTCAGCTGCAATTATAAACAACAAGGGGCTAATAGGGCAGCCCTGTCGAATTCCACGATTGATGCAAAAACTATTGGAAAAACCTTGGTTGAGTGCTACACTGCTTGTTATATCTCTGTACAACATTCTCATTATACTACAGAATCTAGGACCAAAACCTATGGCTTTGAGACCTTTAAATGGAAAAATATGTTCCAAAGAGTCAAAGGCCTTAAAGTCCAAAAATAGAATAAGACTCATGGAGAATTAAAAAATCATGATCCAAGATATCTAACACTAGACGAGTATGGTTGTGGATTGGCGCCCTTTTATAAAAGCTGACTGTATCTCATCTATTATTTGAGTTATTCCAGTTTTTAATCATCTGTTGACATAAACGTGGGCAAATAATTTGTAATCACAGCAGAGAAGTGTAATTGGCCTCCAGTTATCTAATAACAGAGAATCTTTATTTGGTTTAGGAAGTAGAGAGATTATACCTCGTTTCATGGTTGGGGACAACGTCTGATTACTATACATTGATTAAATGCCTCCAATAATAAGTTTCTTAAATCATCCCAGAAATATCTATAGAATTCTATTGCGATCCCATTGGAACCTGGTGATTTACCACTGGCCATTTGAGAGACAGCTGTGTCCAGCTCAGCTAAGGTGATTTCAGATTCATTTACATCTTTAAAATTTGAATCAATTTTGGGGATTTTATCTTGTATATTACTAAAAAAAGTAGGTAAAATCTAGGATGGAATAGTAGTAGTGTAAAGAGTTGAATAAAATTCTGTAATTTAGTTATTTATAGTATGTTGGTCTTCAGTAAGGGTATTATTGATTTTTAACTTGGTTATAGATTTTTTGTATGCCTGTTTTTTTTCTAAGTTAAAAAATAGGTAGAATTCCTTCCCCCCCTCCTCGATCCATTTAGCCCTTGAGCGGATAAAAGCACCTTTTGCTCTATTTGTATATAGTTAGTCTAGTTTGAGTTGCAATTGGTTTAATTCTCTAGAATTTTCCCCTGTAAGTTGTGTTAAGTTACACAGTAAACTTATTCTAGAGGTCATTTCAGCGTGATTTTTCTCCTTATATTGGCCGTTCGTTTTTCCTTCTTCAATTGATATTTTTCTGATGTTGAACTTTAGCCATTCCCATCTACTAAGAGGGGATGAATCACTCATAGTCGCACCTCACATATAAGGGATTTAATTTTACTGCAGAATGAAGAGTTTTTAGGAGGTTGCTGGTAAATTTCCAGTAAGAAGATTTTGATTCTGGTGCTCTGTTATCAGGAACAATTGAAAGTATTATCGCACAATGGTCAGAGGGGAATTAATGATCATACATCTTGATACTAGGGGAGATAGATCACTAGTTATCAGCCAATAATCTAGCCTTGAACATGGATGAACATGAATCCTAAGTAACTAACACTGCCACGGCCCCACGTTACGGGCGCCATGTTACAAGCCAATTTACCGGGATAGCTCCACTCTTCTGGATGTTATTAAATCTCAGGGTTTGGCTTGTAATCAGTGTAGTGGGCGTGACATGCCAGTTTACCAACACTCTTACTCTGTAGAGAGTTAATCAGCAATCACCACTTTACCCAGAGCTTCTAATTCTGACCAAAATTAGTTCAAGCAGACACAAAGGAGGCGCAAACACACCTGCACACAGCCCCAGTCCATGAAACGTATGTACACTTCAGGAAAATACCCTTGCCAGCTGTTCCTTTTATGTTGAGGAGACAACTGACTTTACCTGTAGCCTAGGATGGAGAAAACACTTATATCAATAACACCTTGGGATGGCATTTACAACCAGCATCTCACCTTTGCTCGGTTACCGACAGAAGGAGACCCCACTCGTAAATCCTTTTTTCGTTTCTCGAATCCGAGGAACTAGGTTTTATTTCACACAGATGAAAAAAGAATAATAATCCAAACGAAACCCCAACAAAGTGGGTTAAAACGTGAAACCACTCTTTGCCAATAAACTGAGTTATAGCAAAGTTGAGCTGAATAAGCTCTCCAAAAATGACACTAGGTCAGATTATCAAAGACAAAAAGCTCAAAGCAAAAGCTTGCTTCTTTCCATCTCTGTACCTCACACACTCTTCCCATCAAAGGCCCTCTCTCCTAAAAACTCTCAAAAGCCTTTCTCCAAAAAGCTCAGTCCATGACTGACTGACTCTCAATCATCCCATCAAGCTCATCTCTGCAGACCCAGTAGCTCCTTTTTATTTACTCTGTCACCTCACAGTCATTTCTTTGTTTCTCTTGTTTCTTCTTCTCAGCGCCTCCTGCAGGCTTTCCTCTCTTCTCCTTTGGGATTGCATCACCTCCTCTCGTATTCATTGGTCAGTGGGGGGCGTGGCATGATTACCCCTTCCTTTTCTTCTGCCCAGGATCAAATGGTCATCTCCAGCATTAGCTGGACAAGATGTCTTATTTATGTTTATAGCATCTTGACCAATTCCACAGAGGATAAAAGATAACACACAATCTTACTCCCAATATTTGTTCAGGTCAAAACAGGTTATATCCACAACATGAATCGTTTGACCATATCAGCAGATTGAAGGCACATCACTAATTTACGACATCACAGTTCAGGGGGCTAGAAGACTGCCTGAACACACACACACGCACACACAAACATGATAAGAGAAGGTAACAGGCCTTTAGCTTGGTTTCACACACACACGGATACACCTTGTAGAGCCTAGAATTTATTTCACATAATGAGAGACATAATCCAGACTTAATTCCATACATTAACAAGTCTGATTATACTCCATACAACAGATCTTGTTTACATTCATGGCATCTGAGGACGTGGGTTTTTGTAACTCTTCTGTTTAAGTGGAATTTAATCTGAGCGCTAGCTCTAGGGAAGGGCCTCGGTCTGACGTTAATCGATGTTTGGACATTTCAACCCTCTGAACTTTGTGTCTGTGTGTTTGTGTACATGTTTGGATGTTAATCATGGAGTTATTTGGATACAGCATGAAAGCTGTGGTTACTGACTGCACTGACCATCCAAGCAGTTTCTGCTTCTTTTTGTCAGTAAGTAAAATTATATTTCTGTATTTTATTTTGCTGGTTGAATGGGGAGAAATGCCATGTCGGCATGGAGCAGAGACCGTGGACAACATCAGACTCATGGATCTTTAATAATAATAATAATAATAATAATACATTTTATTTAAAAGCGCCTTTCAGGACACCCAAGGTCACTTTACACAAAACACGTAATAAAATACAATAAAACAATAATAAAACCCAAAGAAGAAAAAACAGAGAGAAACATTTCAATAAAATCAGAGGTTGTAGGCAGATTTAAACATGTGTGTTTTGAGTTTTGTTTTGAAAAGGGTAAAACTGTCGACGTTCCTGATGTCTGGGGGAAGTGAGTTCCAGAGTCGAGGAGCAGACCGGCTGAAAGCTCTGCTCCCCATGGTAGCGAGACGGGCAGGAGGAACCGCAAGATGGATGGAAGAAGAAGATCTGAGTGAACGGGACGGGGTGTGAATACTTAAAAGGTCTGAGATATATGGAGGAGAGAGGTTGTGGATTGCTTTGAAGGTATGGAGGAGAATTTTGAAGATTGACCTGAATTTAACTGGGAGCCAGTGAAGCTGCTGGATAACCGGCGTGATGTGGTGAAAGGAAGGGGTTCTGGTGATAATACGGGCTGCTGAATTCTGGACCAGTTGCAGTTTATGAAGGAGTTTGTTGGGAAGACCATAAAGAAGTGAATTGCAATAGTCGATACGGGAGGTGACGAGGCTGTGGACGAGAATGGCAGCAGTGTGAAGGGTCAGTGAGGGACGGAGACGGTTTATGGAACGTAGATGGAAGTATGCTGACCGAATTAAGTTATTAATGTGAGCCTGAAAAGAAAGTGAGCTGTCGAGAATGACACCCAGACTCTTGACGTGAGGTGAGGGGGAGACTGTGGCGCTGTCAATAGTTAAAGAAAAGCTGTCAGATGTTGAGAGGGTGGAGTTAGTGCCAACAAGAAGAAGTTCAGTTTTATTGCCGTTGAGTTTGAGGAAATTAGAGGTGAACCATGATTTGATTTCAGAGAGGCAGAGTGTAAGGGAGGATGGTGGGAGAGTTGAGTTGGGCTTACTGGAAATGTAGAGCTGGGTGTCATCTGCAAAGCAGTGAAACTGGATATTGAATTTGCGGAAGATTTTGCCGATAGGGAGGAGATATACTATGAAGAGGAGGGGCCCCAGGACAGAGCCCTGGGGCACACCTGACTTGACTGGGGAGGGTTCTGAGGTAAAGGATTTTAACTGGATGAACTGAGTGCGGCCAGTAAGGTAAGTGTGAGAATGTAGAGCAGCCAGAAGGTCTTCAAGCTGAAAGAAGTAGAAGCAAACTGCAGCACAGGGACATTTTTCCAGAGAGCCAAAATGCTTCTCCTGCATTTATTTCACCTCTCTCCTTTTACAGATCACCACATAACAAAAACAAAACTCCCCAAGCCTCCACCTGGCTTCCTTTAAATACCCCATGCAAATCACACCTGCAAACAATCCACCCCAATCAGTGCTCCAACATTAAATCCAGAGGGAAATAAACATCCACATAAAGGTACCTAAATGTTAACATAAACAAAAGACAAAACTGTTTTTACAATACAAAAAACATTTTCACATACAGACACACTAAGACACATTTCAGTTAAAATATCCCCCATCACAGTGCCAGCAGACTACAGAAATAAATTACAGGGACGAATGGGAAATCATCCCTACCACTTCGTCACAGCCCCCCCCCTCCTTAAGCTCGTTACTCGTCAAAGGAACGAGAAAGAAAGTCTGCAATAATATTTTTCTTCCCTGCCTTGTATCGAATCTTAAACTGGTAGGGCTGTAATGACAAATAACATCTAGTGATTCTGGCATTGGACTCTCTCATTTTATGCATCCATTGCAATGCCCGATGATCTGTTTCAAGGAGAAACTCCCCCCCTATCAGGTAGTACCTTAAGGAGTCCAAGGCCCATTTAATGGCCAGTGCCTCTTTCTCAATAGTGGAATACTTCACTTCCCGGGGAAACAGCTTTCGACTAATACAAGTGCTGGCCAGTAAATTAGAATATCATCAAAAGGTTGAAAATATTTCAGTAATTCCATTCAAAACGTGAAACTTGTACATTATATTCATGCAATGCACACAGACCAATGTATTTCCAATGTTCATTACGTTTAATTTTGATATTTATAGGTGACAACCAATGAAAACATCAAATCTGGTATCTCAGAAAATTAGAATATTCTAAAGGCCAATGAAAAAATGTTTGTTTCTCTAATGTTGGCCAACTGAAAAGAATGAACATGAAAAGAATGTGCATGTATAGCACTCAATACTTAGTCGGGGCTCCTTTTGCCTCAATAACTGCAGTAATGCGGCGTGGCATGGACTCGATCAGTCTGTGGCACTGCTCAGGTGTTATGAGAGCCCAGGTTGCTCTGATAGTCGTCTTCAGCTCCTCTGCATTGTTGGGTCTAGCGTATTGCATCCTCCGCTTCACAATACCCCATAGATTTTCTATGGGGTTAAGGTCAGGCGAGTTTGCTGGCCAATCAAGGACAGGGATACCATGGTCCTTGAACCAGGTGCTGGTGGTTTTGGCACTGTGTGCAGGTGCCAAGTCCTGTTGAAAGGTGAAGTCTGCATCCCCATAAAGTTGGTCAGCAGCAGGAAGCATGAAGTGCTCTAAAACTTCCTGGTAGACGGCTGCATTGACCCTGGACCTCAGGAAACAGAGTGGGCCAACACCGGCAGATGACATGGCACCCCACACCATCACTGACGGTGGAAACTTTACACTGGACCTCATGCAACGTGGATTCTGTGCTTCTCCGCTCTTCCTCCAGACTCTGGGTCCTTGATTTCCAAAGGAAATGCAGAACTTGCTTTCATCAGAAAACATAACTTTGGACCACTCAGCATCAGTCCAGTCCTTTTTGTCCTTGGCCCAGGCGAGACGCTTCTTGCGCTGTTTCTTGTTCAAGAGTGGCTTGACACACGGAATGCGACACCTGAATCCCATGTCTTTCATGAGTCTCCTCGTGGTGGTACTTGAAGCGCTGACTCCAGCTGCAGTCCACTCTTTGTGGATCTCCCCCACATTTTTGAATGGGTTTGTCGTCACAATTCTCTGCAGGGTGCGGTTATCCCTAGAGCTTGTACACTTTTTTCTACCACATTTTCTCCGTCCCTTCGCCTGTCTGTTAATGTGCTTGGACACAGAGCTCTGCGAACAGCCAGCTTCTTTAGCAATCACCTTTTGTGTCTTGCCCTCCTTGTGCAAGGTGTCAATGATTGTCTTTTGGACAGCTGTTAAGTCAGAAGTCTTCCCCATGATTGTGGTGCCTTCAAAACAAGACTGAGGGACCTTTTAAAGGCCTTTGCAGGTGTTTTGAGTAAATCAGCTGATTAGAGTGGCAGCAGGTGTCTTCTATATTCAGCCTTTTCAGAATATTCTAATTTTTTGAGATACCAAATTTGGAGTTTTCATTAGTTGTCACTTATGAATATCAAATTTAAATGTAATGAACATTGGAAATACATTGGTCTGTGTGCATTGCATGAATATAATGTACAAGTTTCACGTTTTGAATGGAATTACTGAAATATTTTCAACCTTTTGATGATATTCTAATTTACTGGCCAGCACTTGTATACTGCACAGGTCTCTGGACCTCTCCATCACCTTGCAGCAATACAGCGCCCAGTCCTACTCCTGAAGCATCCGTCTGTACAGTAAATGGGAGAGAAAAATCTGGACATTGCAGCACAGGCGCATGACACAAACAGTTTTTCAGATCATTGAATGCATGCTCACTCTCCCTAGTCCAAACCACTCGGTTGGGACATGACTTGCGAGTCAGATCACTCAAAACAGCTGATCTTGTAGAAAAACCAGGAATAAACCGACGATACCAGCCGGCCAAACCTAAAAAGGATCGTAGCTTCTTCTTGGTCGTAGGCAGCGGACAGGAAACAAGGCTCTCCACCTTACTCACCTGAGGTCGAACAACCCCCCCCCCCCCCCCCCAATGACATATCCCAGATACTCCACTTCTGTTTTGGCGATATGGCATTTCTTAGGGTTGATCACCAGTCCTGCTGCCTGAATCCTCTGAAAAACATCAGTCAGATGCTTCACATGTTCTTCCCAGGTCTCGCTGAACACCACGATGTCGTCGATGTAAGCCGCTGCATAGGTATCCGCTCCTCTCAGGACTATATCAACCAGTCTTTGAAACGTCGCGGGAGCTCCATGAAGTCCAAACGGCATCGTCCTAAAACGATAAAGACCACTGGGCACCCTGAAGGTGGTTAAGTCCCTTGAGGACTCGGTCAGTGGAACCTGCCAATAACCTTTACATAGATCTAGCGTTGATAGAAACATAGCCTTGCCAAGGCGTTCTATGAGTTCATCAACCCTAGGCATTGGGTAAGCATCAAAGACAGAAACGGCATTCAGTTTAGAAAAGTCCACACAAAACCGTTTTCGAGTGTCATTTTTCTTTGGTACTAACACCACAGGGCTACACCATTCCCCTCTAGAGGGCTCTATAACGCCAGTGTCCAGCATGTCTTCCACCTCCTGCTTCAGTACAGACACCAACTTTGCTGGCACCCTGGAACTAGTGTCTCTGATTGGCATCTGGGTCTGAGACCGAAGCCTGATGTCGTGTTGAATCAGCGGCGTACAGCCGGGTTTAGTGCCAAACAGTTTCTTTGGCATGACAGTCAACAATTCGCATCGACGTTCAGCAGATAAATGAGTAAGATCTGGAAAAATGTCTCCCTCCCCTTTGGAAGGGAAGAACTGTTCCTGTGACTCCTCTTCCTCCGTTACGACTCTAGCCCACAACTGCATTGAGGGGGCTGGATGTTCAAGCCAGGCTTTTAGCATGTTAACATGAAATACCTGATGTTTTCGTCGACGATCGGGCAGAAACAGTTCATATGTAACTGGACCAACCCTCCTGGAAATTGTAAACGGACCCTGCCATTTAGCTAACAAACTGCTCTCAGAAGTGGGAAGAAGCAACAGCACCTTCTGACCTTCCCTGAATGACCTCCCACGGGCCGATTTATCATAATACCGCTTTTGACGTTGTTGAGCAACCTCCAGGTGACTATGAGCCAGTTCTTGCAAATGGTCCAACTTATCTCTCATCTTTAACACATAAGCAAGTGATGTACAAAGCTCATCTGATCTGACGCCTTCCCAAGCCTCCTTAAGAATGTCCAAAGGACCTCTGACATGGTGACCATACAGGAGTTGAAATGGAGAGAGTCCGGTAGATGCTTGCGGAACCTCTCTGTATGCAAACAATAAGAAGGGAAGCCAATGGTCCCAATCTTTTCCCGAGTTTTTCACAAATTTCCTCAGCATAGATTTTAGCGTTTTGTTAAACCTTTCAACCAATCTGTCAGTTTGCGGGTGGTAGGGGCTTGTTTTAATCCCTGTAACCCCAAGCAGAGCATAGACCTCTCTCAACAGCTTAGATGTAAAGTTGGTGCCCTGATCAGTTAGAATTTCTCTCGGCACCCCCACTCTTGAAAACATTTGGATTAGACAGTTAGCAATCTGTCTCGCTTTCACTTTCTTAAGAGGAAAGGCCTCTGGATAACGAGTTGCATAATCACATACCACTAGGATATATCTATGCCCTGAACTACTCCTCTCCAATGGACCTACAATGTCCATAGCAATCCGCGTAAACAGTACATCAATCACTGGCATAGGAATAAGCGGAGCTCGATCTCCTTTCCTACCCGGCGCTGTTAACTGGCATTGTGGACATGCTTTGCAATACCGAACAGTATCTGCGAACTGCTGTGGCCAATAAAAGCGAGAAACCATCCTGGAAAAGGTTTTATGATGTCCCAAATGACCTGACCAAGGGATAGAATGGGCCAGCTTCAAAACCTCTGCCCTCAAGCTTTCGGGAACCACTAACTGGTCACCCACCTTGCTGCGGCGGTAAAGACGTTCGTTCTTTAAAATAAAAACCTCTCGCACTCCATCTGATAGCTGTGTTGAATCCGGTACACATTTAGCAAAAAGAGATGTTAAAGAAGGATCTTGGTTCTGAAGCTGAACAAGGTTACCTGGCCCCACCTGCAGCTCATCCAGCTCAGGCTCAGGAAGCAACCCTGTCACCTTTGTTCCCCTCACTTTATCCTGTCTCCGTAACCTTTTGCTCTTCCTTAAATGGTACCTTCTCCCTACCACCGCCGGAATTCCCTCTCCTGAGAAAGGTAACTCATCCCAACTAGGGTCTAACGGTGACTCTCTAGATTTAGACCTAGTGACGGCGACCAGACCTTCACATGGACTACCAGGTGTCTCTCCAGGGTTATTTAGCAAATCACCCAGGATTGGCATATCTTGGCCTAAGACAACCTGATATGGCAGATCCTCCAAAACCCCGACTGTGAGCAAATACTCTTGTCCTTTAACCATAATTGGAACCTTTGCCACAGGGTAATCAACGTTATCCCCATGCACACAACAGACTTTAACCGTACCACAAAATGTGGCATTCGGAGGCACACAAGCTTGCTTAAGTAATGTACGGTTACTACCCGAATCCAATAACGCAATCAAAGGTTTCCCCCCACTCTGAACCGGAATTGTATACTCATGACCACTAGTCGGCGCAACAAACTGCTTTTCTGGCAAATCAAAAGCCTCAGGTGAAAAACACAGAAATGTCTGAACCCCAGCTCGATTTGGGCAGTCTGCTCTAATATGACCCGTTTGACCACATGCATGACACACCACATTTCGAGGCCAAAATTCCTTCTTTCGGTTTTGGGTAGCACCTTGAAAACCTGAATTAACAGTTTTAACCTTAAACGCATTTTCCCCAACATTTCCTCACATTAAAGGAGTTACAGTCTGGTGAGTCAAGTACCCCTTTTGTGGGCGTCGAGCTGCCAGGAAAGCTTCCACCATCTCCGCTGCTTGTTGGGATGTGGTGGGGTTCCTCTCCCTCACCCAGGTTTGAAGATCCGGGTTCAAGATCCGCAGGAACTGCTCCAGCACGATGGCATCACCTATCTGCTCCCTTGTCTTCACCTTTGGATCCATCCACTTCTCATACAGGTCTTTTAGGCGTGCGCGAAGCTCCTTGGGTGTCTCCTCCTCCTTTATCTCCGTTGAACGGAATCTCGACCGGTAAGTCTCTGCATTAATTCCTCCTCTCACCACTCTGGAATGCCTCGCCTGTCAACTCTCCGGCCCGACCCCCACAATAATTGTCACTGTTTATCGTCCCCCCAAGTTCAGCCCTGAGTTTTTAAATGAACTCTCTGCTCTTTTATCCCATCTGTCCGCCCTTTCCCCAAATGTAATTTTACTTGGTGATTTTAATATTCATATGGACAATATGGCCCTCCCCCTCAGCAAAGACTTCTCCTCATCTTTGGACAGCCTCAGTTTTCATCAATATGCCAATTTTCCCACTCACATTAAAGGTCACACCCTGGATTTAATCTGCTGCTCCGGCCTGACCCCCTCCAACTGTACAGCTGACCCGCTCCCTTTCACGGACCACTTCCTCATCTCCTTTTCTGTTCCCCTCCGTCTCTCCATCATCAAGTCACCACGTATCATTTCTTTTCGTAATATTAAGGACATTGATCTAGCCTCCCTGTCCTCCAGTTTTGCCACCTTGACCCCTAATTTGTCCTCTACTCCCGATGATCTTGTCATTCAGTACAATAACGGTCTGGTTTCTATCCTTAATTCATTTGCTCCCATCAAATCCCGCTCTGTATATTTTACTCGGTCTGCTCCATGGTTCACCCCTGCCCTTCGCTCCTTGAAAGCTACCAACCGGAGGCTTGAAAGACTCTACAAGAAAACCGGTCTCACCATCCATAAAGACTTATATTCTGCTCAGATTTCTCTCTACAAGGACTCCATCTCCCATGCCAAATCTCAGTATTACTCCGGTCTCATCTCGTCCAACTCCAGCAACACTAAAACATTATTTTCCATCATGAACAGCATTTTTCAGCCTCCCGACTCCTTACCCATCCATCTTTACTCTTCAGAAACCTGTAACTCTCTCCTTCAGTTTTTTAATGAGAAGGTCAATAGAATCCATCTCTCTTTACCTCATTCCTCCCCTCCCTCTCCTGATTTATTTGAACCCACCATTCCGTTCTCCTCCTTTGAACTTCCCCATCCCTCAGAAATATTAGATTACATCACCAAATCCAAACCTTCCACCTGTCAACTGGACCCTATTCCAACTGTTTTAGTTAAATCCTGCCTTTCTTCTCTGCTCCCTTTTATAACAGCCATTATTCATTCCTCACTATCCTCTGGTACGGTCCCATCCCTATTCAAATCCGCTTCAGTCAGCCCTATTCTAAAAAAACCTGGTTTAGATCCCAATGATTTCAATAACCTCCGTCCCATTTCCCATCTTCCCTTCATTTCCAAAGTCCTTGAGAAAACTGTTGCATCTCAGCCCATTCACATCTCACCCGCAATAACCTTTATGAACAGTTTCAGTCTGGCTTCCGTCCCCACCACAGCACAGAAACAGCTCTCATCAAGATCACTAACGACCTACTCATTGCTGCTGATTCTGGTTTAATCTCTATTCTTATTCTCCTCGATCTGAGTGCGGCCTTTGACACCATTTCTCATCCCATCCTCCTTAATAGACTATATTCCTTAGGCATCACTCACACCCCCCTCCGCTGGTTTCAATCTTACCTTACTGGCCGCACTCAGTTCATCCAGTTAAAATCCTTTACCTCAGAACCCTCCCCAGTCAAGTCAGGTGTGCCCCAGGGCTCTGTCCTGGGGCCCCTCCTCTTCATAGTATATCTCCTCCCTATCGGCAAAATTTTCCGCAAATTCAATATCCAGTTTCACTGCTTTGCAGATGACACCCAGCTCTACATTTCCAGTAAGCCCAACTCAACTCTCCCACCATCCTCCCTTACACTCTGCCTCTCTGAAATCAAATCATGGTTCACCTCTAATTTCCTCAAACTCAACGGCAATAAAACTGAACTTCTTCTAGTTGGCACTAACTCCACCCTCTCAACATCTGACAGCTTTTCTTTAACTATTGACAGTGCCACAGTCTCCCCCTCACCTCATGTCAAGAGTCTGGGTGTCATTCTCGACAGCTCCCTTTCTTTTCAGGCTCACATTAATAACTTAATTCGGTCAGCATACTTCCATCTACGTTCCATAAACCGTCTTCGTCCCTCACTGACCCCTCACACTGCCGCCATTCTCGTCCACAGCCTCGTCACCTCCCGTCTCGACTATTGCAATTCACTTCTTTATGGTCTCCCCAACAAACTCCTTCATAAACTGCAACTGGTCCAGAATTCAGCAGCCCGTATTATCACCAGAACCCCTTCCTTTCACCACATCACGCCGGTTCTCCAGCAGCTCCACTGGCTCCCAGTTAAATTCAGGTCCATCTTCAAAATTCTCCTCCATACCTTCAAAGCAATCCACAACCTCTCTCCTCCATATATCTCAGACCTTATAAGTATTCACACCCCGTCCCGTTCACTCAGATCTTCTTCTTCCATCCATCTTGCGGTTCCTTCTGCCCGTCTCGCTACCATGGGGAGCAGAGCTTTCAGCCGCTCTGCTCCTCGACTCTGGAACTCACTTCCCCCAGACATCAGGAACATCGACAGTTTTACCCTTTTCCAATCAAAACTCAAAACACATATGTTTAAATCTGCCTACAACCTCTGATTTTATTGAAATGTTTCTCTCTGTTTTTTCTTCTTTGGGTTTTATTATTGTTTTATTGTATTTTATTACGTGTTTTGTGTAAAGTGACCTTGGGTGTCCTGAAAGGCGCTTTGAAATAAAATGTATTATTATTATTATTATTATTAATTTCAAATTTGTCGAGAACAGCAGTTTTTATCTTATCATAATCCATAACATCCTCAGTGTCCATTGCAACATATGCAGCCCGTGCCTTACCACTGAGGAGTGGAGCTAAATGCAGCCCCCACTCTTCTCGTGGCCATCGGCACCCAGTCGCAATCCGTTCAAAAGTGGTTAAATAATGTTCAATGTCCTCATCCTCACCATACGGCTGCATCTTTGGGCCTTCCCAACCCTGTCCTCTCACCGAACCGGACGAGGGCAGAACCTGGTGCCCCGCAGTAGGAACTCCTCCTTGTTGATGAGGTTGCTGCACAGCCCGTATGGCTGCAGGGCTCTGAGGTACGTCAGAGCCACCAGCTGCACCCTCCAGCTCCTGCTGCTGCCCCCGGAGCTCCGTCTGCACCTCCTGCTGAAGTTGGGTGAACTGGTGCTGCAGTTCTCGCCACCGCTCCTCCTGTCGTCGTCTGTCCTGCTCCATCAGGGTATCTCGGTCAGCTTGCTGCTGCATCAGGCCTTTAAATAAAGTCATCAGTTCAGACAAACTTCGCTCCTCTGTGTGTTGCTCACCAACAGCTCCGGCCAGGCCAAGATCCTCCTGGGCCTCCTCCTCAAGACCCTCACACAGCCCTTGCTGCTTCTTTGCTCGAGTTGCCTTCTGCATCACTTTCAGCTACCGGCCTGGATCCCACCTCTGCCACCAAATGTGAGAATGTAGAGCAGCCAGAAGGTCTTCAAGCTGAAAGAAGTAGAAGCAAACTGCAGCACAGGGACATTTTTCCAGAGAGCCAAAATGCTTCTCCTGCATTTATTTCACCTCTCTCCTTTTACAGATCACCACATAACAAAAACAAAACTCCCCAAGCCTCCACCTGGCTTCCTTTAAATACCCCAGCAAATCACACCTGCAAACAATCCACCCCAATCAGTGCTCCAACATTAAATCCAGAGGGAAATAAACATCCACATAAAGGTACCTAAATGTTAACATAAACAAAAGACAAAACTGTTTTTACAATACAAAAAACATTTTCACATACAGACACACTAAGACACATTTCAGTTAAAATATCCCCCATCACAGTGCCAGCAGACTACAGAAATAAATTACAGGGACGAATGGGAAATCATCCCTACCACTTCGTCACAGTAAGATTGAAACCAGCGGAGGGGGGTGTGAGTGATGCCTAAGGAAGAGAGTCTATTAAGGAGGATGGGATGAGAAATGGTGTCAAAGGCCGCACTCAGATCGAGGAGAATAAGAATAGAGATTAAACCAGAATCAGCAGCAATGAGTAGGTCGTTAGTGATCTTGATGAGAGCTGTTTCTGTGCTGTGGTGGGGACGGAAGCCAGACTGAAACTGTTCATAAAGGTTATTGCGGGTGAGATGTGAATGGAGCTGAGATGCAACAGTTTTCTCAAGGACTTTGGAAATGAAGGGAAGATGGGAAATGGGACGGAGGTTATTGAAATCATTGGGATCTAAACCAGTTTTTTTTTAGAATAGGGCTGACTGAAGTGGATTTGAATAGGGATGGGACCGTACCAGAGGATAGTGAGGAATGAATAATGGCTGTTATAAAAGGGAGCAGAGAAGAAAGGCACGATTTAACTAAAACAGTTGGAATAGGGTCCAGTTGACAGGTGGAAGGTTTGGATTTGGTGATGTAATCTAATATTTCTGAGGGATGGGGAAGTTCAAAGGAGGAGAACGGAATGGTGGGTTCAAATAAATCAGGAGAGGGAGGGGAGGAATGAGGTAAAGAGAGATGGATTCTATTGACCTTCTCATTAAAAAACTGAAGGAGAGAGTTACAGGTAGACCACGGTAGACCAGCAAAGCCTGATATCCTCGGTCAGCTTACCTACTTATGATTTCCATACATGCAGGCCAGAGGTGCCTTCACTTTGGAGTTGCCCTGTCGCATTTTTCTTGCTAAAAATGCCAGAAAAATCTCTGTTAGCTTCGAGTTAGCATGTTGCTAATGTCCTGCTGATCTCTGACGGTGGAGCAAGAACTGATGTAAAAGGCCACAGCACCCGGCTACGATCGCAGCGGTCTGAGGCTCTGCTTGTAATTTAAAAGTCCCAGTCCCTAATAGATCTCCTCAGGCGATCAGCATGACCACAGTCTCACACTGGAGCCAGTCGGCCGTGTGGGTGGGATACCCTATCCCCGGAGCTTCTTCTTGGGTTAGCTAAGTAAGCTAGTAGCTACATTGGTCCACGTGTTCCAACCGTAACAGCCCCACCCTCAGCTCCACCCCTTCTCATTTTTGGATTGTCTGGGTGTGACAGGACTTGTCACACGGTCAAAATAGTGGTTAGTGGGATCCTCCCATTTGGAAACAAATCCTCATAATTTAAACTTAATGGCCTGTATATATGCTGATGGATCTACCAGATTGTGTCATCAATCAATCAATCAAAGATACTTTATTAATCCCAGAGGGAAATTAGAATTTCAGTACACACAATTCAGAGATCAGACATACATGGGCAAGACACATGACAAGAATTGGTGACTGTGGTCATTTGCAACCCTGAGTCGCGCTACCTTAATAGTGATAAGAGGGTTACATGAGGATTGGTTCAGATGAAGGGGAAAAAAGGCACTTCAGAGTTACCCTCCACAGGGAGGGCAGCTTTGCTCTGCAAAAAAAACACCTCAAACATATATGCAACAGACTTCAGACAACACAACATAAGTGTCCACTAGGTGGGGTGGTGGGTTGGGACTACCCCCACTTCATTTCCTGCAGCCACAATAGAAGCAGCGCATGTCACCTCAGTGTGGATAGGGGGGGGAGCATTGAGGGTTGGAGGGTTGCGGGGACCCTGGAACGTTTCAGCGGCCTTCCCGCAGTCCTGCCCACGCTGGGATAGGAGACAGAGTTGAGTTGCTATAGCGACAGCACATTCCACATATCTTCTGAGGGGGGAGTTTTCATTGTGGCCTTGCATGCTCAAGCGTGCCAGATTTCGATTAGAAATTGTTTTGGGGCCAGACAGAGATAATTTCCTCTCTGTCGTACAATTTGTTGGTCCTCAACCTCTCAAAATCCCAATAATGGACATTAATCTATCCCAATCCATGCTGATTCGTCCACTCTCTCCTTGATCGCATCCATCTTCTGTGCCAGTGAATGAATCTCGGCCAAAGTTCCAAGCTTACGATTCTTCTAGACAATTATGTGAGTCTGTGAATTCACAGCGCAGTGCAATCCATCTCTGAGCTCGGGGATCAGGCCAATATTCCTCGACAGCTCGTTAATTTTCCGGTAAGCCAGGTAGCCTCGAAGGCCAATGAGCAGGAAACCTGACACCAACACCACGAATATCCACACGTCTTCAGAGTGCTCCACAGACAGCTGGTCTGTCCCGGAGGGGCATCCGGGAGCCCCTTCTCCCGTTCTCATCATTGAAAACATTTTGTCAAACGCTTTGTGTGACCAACTGACGATATCCATTTTATTGATTTTCAGTTTCCAGAAAAAATGCAGAAGCAGCCGTGCATCCAGCACACACAGACAGACAAAAGCCTTGAGGATAAGATATGGAGGAGAGGAGAAGAAAAGCGTCTGCACCCTCCAAGAGCCGGAAGAAGAAGACTCTGGAGTTGTTATTATCAGCATTAAAGTCATAATTATTAAAGAACAGTCACAAATAAGAATTTCAGTGGCAGAGCAGAGTAATGTCTGTCCTGTAATCAGAAGGTTGCAGGTTCGACACCTGATCAGTTGTTGTGTCCTTCAGCAAGACACAGTCAGAGGGGCCGGTGTGTCCCAGGGCAGCTGCAGCTATATGTGGCTCATCAACATCCTCAGTGTGAGAATGAGTGTTGTAAAGTGCCTTTGGGGGTTACCCTAGAACAGGGATTCCCAAAGTGTGGTGCGCGCACCCCCAGCTGCCGCGAGGTGAAAAGTGTAATGGCTGCGGAGCTCAGAGAAGTCTGTCAAAAGTCACCATTAGCGTAGCCAGAAACTCATTTGTGGGTGGGCCTAAGAAAATGTAAGTAGGCCCAATAAACGTAATTGAAAACAAGTATATTTTGCTTGTGTGTGTGTGTGTGTGTCCTCCGCACATGCCCTAGCTCAGGGGTCGGCAATCCGCGGCTCTGGAGCCGCATGCGGCTCTTCCATACATCTGATGTGGCTCTCTGTGCTTGTAAAATAATGAATGGATATTTAAATAAAATGCTTTATATTTTACTGCATAAATTTTACATCTGTAAGCTAATTCTAAATGTAGATTGTCTGCGTAAACCTGAACAGGTCCAACCTGGTCTACTGTGAGACCGGGTTGACGCGTCACGCTTGTGCGTAATCATATCGGCGCATTCTGAGCTGAAGACGATGTGAGATTCTGGGACTCTCCTCAGACGCCACATTGGAGACAGGAACAAGTACAATTCAGCCAAAGTTTCATCATCAGGGAACATTTTCTAAGTGCCAAGTCTCTCTGAGAGACCGGGTTTGGAAAACTCTCGCTTCAGTGGAAGGAATCTTCCCGCATGCGCTCTGGTTCTGCAACGCGTTCCAAGCCCCTCTCCACATCTTCAGCTCGCTGTGCACCTTATGTACGCGCTGACAGTGAGCTGCGCTAAGTGGTGTCCAGCTCAGATGTTCAGAAGGAAATCTTTTCTTGAGTGATTTAGCTACATCTGCGATGTGCGAAACGAATAAAGTGTCAGTTCGTCTGCATGCGTCGGGGTAATTCTTTCTATTCTTTCTCCGTCAAAATAAACGGCCAAATACGGGAACTATCCGGTCAACACATGAGGGAAAAACAAATTGATCGGATCTTTTTCTGACCTTCCCCACCTACAAAGTTTAATTACAACAATCAAACGTGACAGAGCCTGGATTTGTATTCTGAACAGTCTAAACATGTTTTAAAAAGAAAAGTATGACAAAAGTGGCACCTGCTCAGTAAAACCACCAACAGGGTGAAAAATATCAAAATATTGTAGGCAGAGACGGGCTACAACTTCTGGATCCACTTTATATAAATCGTTTTATTGATTATCTTCTTATGAAAGATAGCTTTGACGTCACCTGTTGTGAGCAGCGCTCTGCTGTCTGAGGGTAGGCCCCGCCCACAACGCCGCGGCTGCTGCAGTGTTTTCTTTACTGTGGGAAACGGGTAATAATGGCTCTTTGATGGGAACAGGTTGCCGACCCCTGGTTTAGCGTGACGTCTGATTATATATGTATATATATAGCCATGCCCTGATGTGGGGCTGGGGGGTGCGTCAACATGGTCGGGACATAGAAGGGGGTGCGCGGCTAAATAAGTTTGGGAACCACTGCAAGGATTTCTACATAGTAAAATGAAGAGGCATTCACAAGAAACAACAAGAAAATGATTTAAAAAGATCATAACAGAAAAAATAAAAATGAAAATGAAAAAGATTTCTGAAAAAGACATAATTGAGAGGAAGAAGAGGATGAAGAGGAGGTGACCCTAGAGCCAGCCTTTTAAAGGAGACCGCAGAGTCCAGATTCCTGCCAGAGGGTTGGGTGAGAGAAGCAAGCTGAGCAAGAGAGTCTCTGACTTTATATCATTTACAAATATTGTAACAGCCCATGTAACCCTAAAACCTATATTATAGATGCCTACGCAGGCTTTGGCTTATTGCAGGGGAGGGGGTGTGTAACAACCCATGTCTGTAACCTGGTGCTTATTGACTTTGGTTGAACTTGTTAAATTGTTTATATGTGTGAAATACAGTCTGGAGGTTATTGTCCTTGTTTTTGTTGCTGATTTCTGTGACCTAAGAGAAAGGCCGCATCACGTTGAGTATTGTTTTATTGATCGTTTTGTCTGCCTGACTTCTATAAGAGGTGATTTAGGAGACACGCCCCTCCTGAGAGCGTTACTCCCTCACCTGTCTGGAGGACGCTGGAAGCAGGAGGAAGTGAGTTCGATCGGATGCTGCCAAGCGGTGTTATGGACTAAGGATTATCGCACCAACGACTAGGGAGAGTCAGCGGACTTATGTGACTTATCTGATGTGCTGGAGGAGTAAGGTGGGAGCGTGTGCTCTGGTGAACCGCCGAAGCAGCGGCCTGTCGGGTCCTCAGCGGTACCGTGAGTAAACAGCTGATCGACGCAGCGGTTGTTGCAGCTGCTGTAAACTGAATCTACAATGATAATCTTAGTTTGCTTCTTTTTTGCCGAGTGTATTATGGTCTGACGTACATTTTTCTTTTGGAATTTATCTGAACGGAACTGAATTTATCTGAACTGAACTGAATTTATCTGAACGGAACTGAATTTATCTGAACTGAACTGAATTTATCTGAACGGAACTGAATTTATCTGAACGGAACTGAATTTATCTGAACGTGACTCTCAGACCTTTCCATTAATTATTATATATGTTGTTGCAAAAGATCTGATTTAATACACCCCCGCTTTTGCCTTATGCTTATGTGATTATTTGGGTTTGTTTGTTTCAGTCCAGGTTAGGGTGATAAGCACTTCAAATTTTTTACATCCTTTGTGTTGTGAAGTGAGTGTGTGTTACAAGGGAAAGTTGTTAATAATTGTATTCATTTCTTATATGTCAGGAGAGAGACCTGGCTGGCACCCCGATTAAATCCCTTAGTTACACCTGCTTCCATCACATAAAAAATTGCCACCCCAGATGGGACCGTTAAAGGGTAAATATTAAATACACTGAAAATTACAAACCCAGTAATAACAAATAAATAGTTAGCATACAGAATAAAGAATAGACTGCAAATGGTTAGAAAGACTAAACAAATTAGGAAATTTGGAAATGGCAGCACAAGCTGGGTCAGAGAATCAAACTTGCCTGTCTGATGAGCCTCCTACATCATATTTCCTTTTGGATATGGAGCTGTTTGAGCTCCCAGGGCTGACCACTCCGTTAGAGGCCATCAGCCCTGTTCCTGTGAGCAGAAAGTTAGAAGAATGCACACAAACAGTGAATCGTTCCAGTTCACCTCCAGACCAGACCCAATACCAACTGGAAATAGGTGAAATAAAGATAGACATTGAAGAGTTATCCAAATGAATAACCTATCAAATGGAACAGTTGAAGGAAAAATTGACTGAGTCATTCATGGAGCAGCAAAAACAACTATTCAAGCATGTGGATACACGAGTTGAGTATTTAAGAACCCAGCTGGATGCTTCCCTTGGATGGAGGCTTAAAGATCAGTACACTGAAATTACCACGAAACTCATACCAGATATCATCCAACCAGTGAAAGAGGAGCTTTCCCTCTGTCTTAACACGTTGCACACCATGGCTGAAGAGCTCACCTCCACGCGGCTAAACCCCTCAATTGGACAGGCAGGTGTGCAGATCATGCCAGATGATTTAGGTGGGAGACCGCTGGGACATGCAGGTCACCCCAGACTGCAGTCGACAATAAGGAGCAGTAAACCAAATGAACTGCTTGACTCCCCTCGAAGCACTACCATCCAAGGAGAAACTAGGGGCAGGCTTGCGGGAAAGGCTCCCATTAAAGTACAGTTCCCAACATTTGGAAGAATCGATGACTCTTCTGACCCCCTTCAGTACCTGGAGAGATGTGAAGATTTTTTAGCCCTCAATCCACTCACTGATGAGGAGCTTATGGCCACTCTCCGTAGTGTGCTTCACGGTACTTCCAGGGACTGGTGGGATGTGGCCCGTCATAAAGTTCAAACGTGGACTGAATTCAACAAGCAGTTTCGTGCTGCGTTCCTATCTGAGGACTATGAGGAGAATTCAAGAAGAGATTGAAGGCATCAGAGACTTTGCTTACATGTATCAATCGCTATGCAAGCGATGGAAGCCCTCTATAATGGTAGGGGATGTTGTTAAGTTGATCCTAAAGAATATCAACCCCCAACTCGCCAGTCAACTGCGGAGCAGGGTCACCTCGGTGGATGAACTTGTTCGTCTGGGACAACTGGAGAAGGACCAACAAAACCAACTGCAATATGAACAGAGGAAATGTCTGTGGAAGGCAGTTCAGAAGCCTCCTTCCAACATAACTCCCGCACCTTCCACTACACAAACGACACCACGCCAACTGAACCCAGCAGCTTCCACCCAACCTCAGGTGTACTGCTGGCGCTGCAAAGGCCACCATGCACCTGCTTCATGCCCCCCAGTGGAGGGCTGATAAAAATAGGGCTCCAAACGTATCCAGTCCACAAACTTCTAGTAATCCCCAAAGGCAACTTCAAGGACCATTTCACTCGCTTTCCCCTCATACCCAACAAGGAGCCACTGCTTCTGTAAGTTATTTTCCTGCACCTGCTGGAACCAGCATGCCCTGTCAGCTAATGATGCCATTGAATGTTGGTGCGTGGTCAGGAACTGCCATCCTGGACACGGGCTCCTCGTACACCCTGATAAATGAGAATGTTTGGTCCACAGTAAGTGGTCCACAGGAGATACTCAAACCCTGGACCAGGGGACCTTTATATCTGGCAGACGGAGAAAGTCGGCAACCGCTAGGATGGAGTGAACTTAAACTGACTATACATTCTGCAACAGTGACATTACCTTGTGTGATCCTGCCTGGAAAAAGCCTTGCTTTCCCTGCAGTAGTTGGACTCGAATTCTTTTTTTTTTCAGGCTTACAGTTTGATGTCTCAGAAAACAGTTATTGGTTCAAAGCCAATAAGCATCAACGCTATCTATTTATAAGTGCATCTGCTGGGAAGCCCGGAAACCATTCTCAGCCACATGTTGCTTTCTTCTCCGCAATGACTCCGGCCCAATTAATATCTCCTCCTCACAACTACCTAGAAATGGCTGTACAAAATGCCCATGTAGACGACTTCGGAAAGAAACAACTGTTGTATCAACTACAAAATAACATACATATTTGTACCAATAGCTTGGGCTGTACTAACCTTCTCACCCACAAGATATTTCTCACTCACAATGTGCCCATCAAACAAAAGCCTTACCGTGTATCACCCTTCAAGTTGCAAGTTATTAAGGAGCATGTACAAGAAATGCTGGAGAAAGATATAATAGAACCATCCACTTCTCCTTATGCTTCTCCTGTAGTCCTGGTACCAAAAAAACTAGAGTCCAAACCACGATTCTGTGTTGATTACAGAAAACTAAATGCCATAACCCGTACTGATGCTTATCCCATCCCTAACATTCAGGAGATATTAGAATCACTTGTTGGGGCTGCCATATTCACCACGTTGGACCTGAACAGTGGCTACTGGCAGGTCCAAATGGAGGAAGAGAGTCATGAGAAAACAGCTTTCATCAATCCCCTCGGCTTGTATCAATTTAAGGTGATGCCATTTGGGCTAAAAAATGCACCTGCCACCTTCCAAAGGCTAATGGAGGTAGTTCTGGGGACTTGAGAGGAAAAAATTGTTTTGTCTATTTGGATTATATCATTGTTTATTCATCCACACCAGAGCAGCACAGATTTGACCTTCAAGCTGTCTTTGACAAACTGCAAATGGCGAATTTAACTGTGAACATGAAAAAGAGTCACTTCTTCCGTACCTCACTGAAATTCCTAGGACATGTAGTCTCCTCCTCTGGAGTGGAGGTAGAGGCAGAAAAAACCAAGGCTGTTCAGGATTCCCCAGTCCCACAGAACATAAAGGAGCTACAGCGGTTTCTTGGAATAGCTGGATGGTACCATCGCTTTGTGCCTGGATTTTCACAGTTAACTGAACCACTTCATGCTTTGAAACGGAGAGGAGCAAAGTACATCTGGACACCTCAATGCCAAGCAGCTTTTGAAACTCTTAAAAAATATCTAGTCTCTCCACGAATAGTTGGCCATCCAGACTTAACCTTCCTTTCATAGTATACACAGACGCCAGTGAAGTAGGTTTAGGGGCTGTGTTGACTCAACCAAAAGGACTCGGGACAGAACAGGTTCTTGCTTTTGCCAGCCGCACCCTTAATAAGGCAGAGAGCAATTACTCTACCACAGAACAAGAGTGTCTGGCTGTGGTGTGGGCTCTTGAGAAGTGGAGATATTACCTGGAAGGGAGGCGCTTCACGGTTGTTACGGATCATTCTTTCCTTGTTTGGGTCTTTAAGACCACCAAACCCAGCACCAGACTGATACGGTGGGCTCTTCGTCTACAAGAGTTCTCCTTCACGGTGGAATACCGTAAAGGCAGATATAATACCGTACCAGATGCTCTATCAAGAACTCCAGTGGACTTCAATCAAATACCTACGTGTGCGGCTGTGTTGGGCTCACTGAAGGACTCCTCACCGGAATTACATATAACAGACGAGGATATCTGGAAAGAACAACAGATGGATCCAGATGTTCAAAGCCTGTATGAAAAAATCATTGAAACAGGAGAAATCATTAAATGTCCCACCACCAGGTTCGCCACTATAGAGGATAAAGTGTACAAAGTGACCCAACTACCACATAAAACTATACATCAAATCTACGTCCCCTCACCTCTTCGTCAACAGCTGCTCCATCACTCCCATGACAATCCCTTCTCTGGCCATCTTGGACGATTTAAAACTTACAAGCGGTTACAATCCCTTGTGTATTGGCCCAGGATGAGCTTGGACGTAAGAAACTACGTTCACAGTTGTAAGATCTGCCAGCTTTATAAACCCAAGAACCGGAAACCCCGCGGAAAACTTCAACAGACTCTGGTCAGTGGCCCTTGGGAGATGTTGGGGGTGGACCTCATGGGGCCTTTTCCCCGGAGCACCTATGGAAATGTATACCTGATAGTCTTTGTCGACTACTATACTCGCTGGATAGCGTTATTCCCACTCCGTAAGGCCACAGCTCAGACTGTATCCCAAATTCTGATAAAGGAAATACTCACCCGTTGGGGTTCACCCACCTACATCCTTTCGGACCAAGGTCCACAGTTTGTTTCATCTGTCTTCGAGGAAACGTGCAAACGGTGGAATCTCCAGCAGAAGAGAACTTCACCATATCATCCCCAAATGAACTTAACAGAAAGAATAAACCGAAATTTAAAAGCCATGATTGCATCCTACGTAGAGGAAAAACACAAAACCTGGGATAAGTACTTATCAGAGTTCCGTTTTGCCCTCAACTCAGTAGTGCATGAGTCCTCAGGAGTAACCCCTGCTGAGCTCAGCCTAGGGCGCTCTTTAAAAGGACCCCTGGATAATGAGCTCCAACCCCACTTCAGTGATCCTGACTCGCCTGCGTATCCCACGGCCAGGCAACTGACAAAACTCAAACACCTGGTTTCTCAACACATGGAGAAGGCTCACCAAAAACAAAAGAGATATTATGACAAAGGAAGAAGAGAACCAGAGTTCAGGTCACAAGATCGAGTCTGGCTCCGCACTCATCCCAGTTCGAGAGCTGATCTGGCTTATTCTGCCAAGTTAGCCCCCCGTTGGAAAGGTCCCTACCGTATCACCCAGAAGTTAGGGCCTTTGAATTATGAAGTTGTCACGGAAGACACTGGGGGAGGACCTACGGGTAGTACATGCGACCCAGTTAAAACCTTGCTATCCTCTTGCAGAGGAAGTCGACCAGGCACAGCGAAGAAATCTCTTTCGGATATTTGAAGAGGCTAGCAGTGACGAAGACTTCCCAGGGTTTATGTAACCCTAAAACCTATATTATAGACGCCTACGCAGGCTTTGGCTTATTGCAGGGGAGGGGGTGTGTAACAACCCATGTCTGAAACCTGATGCCTATCGACTTTGGTTGAACTTGTTAAATTGATTATATGTGTGAAATACAGTCTGGAGGTTATTGTCTTTGTTTTTGTTGCTGATTTCTGTGACCTAAGAGAAAGGCCGCATCACGTTGAGTATTGTTTTATTGATCGTTTTGTCAGCCTGACTTCTATAAGAGGTGATTTAGGAGACACACCCCTCCCGAGAGCGTTACTCCCTCACCTGTCTGGAGGACGCTGGAAGCAGGAGGAAGTGAGTTCGATCGGACGCTGCCAAGCGGTGTTATGGACTAAGGATTATCGCACCAACGACTAGGGAGAGTCTAGCGGACTTATGTGACTTATTTGATGTGCTGGAGGAGTAAGCTTGGAGCGTGTGTTCTGGTGAACCGCCAAAGCAGCGGCCTGTCGGGTCCTCAGCGGTACCGTGAGTAAACAGCTGATTGACGCAGCGGTTGCTGCAGCTGCTGTATACTGAATCTACAACGATAATCTTAGTTGGTTTTTTTTTGCCGAGTGTATTATGGACGTACATCTTTCTTTTGGAATTTATCTGAACGGAACTGAATTTATCTGAACTAAACTGAATTTATCTGAACGTGACTCTCAGACCTTTCCATTAATTATTATATATGTTGTTGCAAAAGATCTGATTTAATACACCCCCGCTTTTGCCTTATGCTTATGTGATTATTTGGGTTTGTTTGTTTCAGTCCAGGTTAGGGTGATAAGCACTTCAAATTGTTTACATCCTTTGTGCTGTGAAGTGAGTGTGTGTTACAAGGGAAAGTTGTTAATAATTGTATTCATTTCTTATATGTCAGGAGAGAGACCTGGCTGGCACCCCGATTAAATCCCTTAGTTACACCTGCTTCCGTCACAATATGACTTTTATTATTATGGCTGTAAAAGTTATTACAATCATTTTATACCTTAAATAATTTCCAATTTTTAAATAATAAAGTTAAAATCATGAAAATTGCTTTTCTCATAAAATATTAATATAATAGTATGAAAGTATAATATTCCTATAAATGACAAAGAAAGTCTAAATGATCATTTCACCTCACAATGATGACCGTAACCGGTGAGCTGTGGGTTTGAACCCAGGCTTCACACACACACACACACACACACACACACACACACACACACACTGCCTGCTGGTTGGAGGTTGGAGCCCATCTCTAGGGGGTGAATGACTGTGCTGTAAAACATTACTATATATATATATATATATATATATATATATATATATATATATATAATGACCTTCAAAACTAATAATATCGGGTTGAGAAGTTGTTAAAATAATTATACCTAAACAACTTTCAACATTTTAAGAATTTAACTGAGAACCCTCATTATTACTTCCTGTCTAACAGTTACAACCTAAAATAACTTGATTTTAAAGTCTTAAAAAGGACATTGTACCCTATACGTATGGTTTTAAATGCCACAATATACCGACATAACCTTACAGTTATGGCTTCTAAAGTCATAATAATGGTTCACCATGTTGGTTTCCTGACTAGTTTCATGCAAACGTTTGAAGAACATCTCTGTGACAGAATCTTGCTGATGGTGGAAGAACCATGGCAGCTGGTCGGTTTGCTCTGACCAGAGTAATCCGGTTTCACTCACTGTGACCATTTTGTAAAATCCACCAAAAACTCGAACAGGAAACCACATCAATCGGCCTCTCTCCAAACAAAAATGTTTCTTTCTGTTTCTTCTTTAGAAAACATGATGCAGCCAGATTTCCAGATAAGTTTATTTACTTTCAAAAGAGGGCGTGGCCACTCAAGGGTGATGTAATTCTGGCAGCCTGCATCATTAGTGAATCCTCCCACTCTGTACATATTTGTTTGTCTGATTGGAGCAGAACCAGGCCAGGACCAGAATGACTCTAGTTCTGATAAACTCTGATAAATTCTGTCATCATCATTTCTATATTTGACTGTTTTTATACTGCATATTGTTGATTTTTTATTTCCATTACCATTAAGAAGAAAAACCAGCAGTCTCTGGATTAGCTTCCACTTCTACACTAATGGAGTTGTTAAAAGAGTAGTGTGTAAGAATCGTGAGAATGTTACAGTGGGGGAATCCCAGAAGAGTTTAATGTTTCAGTCATTTAGGAAGGAAGGTGCTACTGAAGCATGTTTCATACCCAGCTGGCTGCTGGATTCAGTTCTTCTCCTTCCAGAACAAAGTAAGGAGGGACATAACCACTGTTTGCCATCAGTGGGGGTGGGGGTGCCATGTCTCCTGCGAGCTAACGCTGCAGCACCCACTACTGGAATTTAACAACAACCTGAAAAAGCTCCAGAGCTGTTTAAAGTGATTGCAGGAACCACATTTTCCCACAGAATGTCATTTTTACTTCATTTCTACATAATGCACCTTTAAATGAAAACATGATTGTTTTGAATAATTATGGACAAAAGAGAATATATCCCCCACTTAGGAAACAAAAGTGGTTCTGCATCCCATCCTTCTGGTAATGACTGTCCTCAGCTGACATGGGATGAAGAAGAAGAAGAAAATATCATTTCTATAGCACCTCTCAAGATAAAAATCACGAGGCGCTTCACAAAAACAAAAAATGTAAAAATATAAAAAAGCATTTAGAAAATTGTTAAAAAATATATTTAAAATGAGCAAAAATAGACAATTGTGATTAAAAAAAATGTTAAGAAAGAGAGAGAGTGAATTGGAAAGTGGGAAATCAGTGAATCCTGAGGATGGTCCATGCCAAGGTTCTGGAGAGGAGATTCTGAAAGATTCAGGAAATTCAAAAGGATCTTACCCTTGATCCTGGAAGACTGCACTTTTATCCTTGTAATGATGTCTTTAGGCTGTGGCTGGCACTAAATGCACTGTGATTTATTATAGTGATTGTTCAGTAAAACTATGTTGATTTCATATTTCCTCATCAGTGATAGTTTGCTCTTATTGTATTGTTGTGTGTTGCTTTTCTGCAGGTCTAGAAGCAGACCCTTGTTAATCATTGTTTATTTTTGTGGACCCCCCCCCCCCCACCCCCCCACCACCACCACCACCACCTCTTCCTTTTGTCTCTTCCTTTCTCTTACACCTCCGTGTCTGGTCGACATTATAAAACATTCAAAAAAAAAATAAAGTTTTATGTATCTGGCGTGACATTAAAAGCAGAAGCTTTGATGCTCCACCTGAGAGTAAATCTGTAAGGCTTGTCACCAGCATTCAGACATTAATTCTGTTTGCTTCACAGCCAGACAGGACACGGGGGAAAAATTATGTCATAAGGTGTGTGTCTGTGTGTGCGCGCTTAATGATGCGAAAACTGAGAAAACTCCTTTCTGAGAAACAGAGAGGTTTACAGCTAAACACTATAAACATGTTTTTGAACTCTTAATTCCAAAACCATGACGCCATTTTTCAAAAGCTCACCTTTTTCCCTGAACCACACACACACCATCCCCCACTTCAACACACGAGTCAGGTTTGGTGATCTGATACTGCAAAACTCTAAACACAAACTCCTGCATGTTTCAGGGGTTGTACATGTTAGCAGTCAATCCTGTTAGCTGAAGTTTGTCACGCTGCCTTCCTCTCAGCCCTTGACATCCTCCCCCGGAGGAACCCACAATCATTCGGCCCAGTCAAACTCCACTACCCAGCATTCCCAGCGCCAGCCTTCCGGCTCACGTCACCCGCCACGTCTACATAAGGAAGTGCAGCGTAACACCAGATCACTCAGTCATCGATCCTAACCAGACTATGTTCCGAGTCCTCACCGAATCCTACCGGATTACTCTAACCAGTTCTGACCAGACCAGCCCAAGCTACTCACCCTGCCGACTCATAGTAAGTCAGCTTGTTTCCTTTTGGAGCCGCCGTGCTCACTAGCCTGTTACGGTTTGGCTCCTAGAGCAAACGCGTGTCTATCTGCCCGGCGTCAGTCACTCCGCGCTTGGGTCATAAACACACGCTACAATCCAAACTCTCGCTCCGGTCCCGCTCAGCTCAAGTTAGGCCTAACAGGATGACTGAGTCCAACATTGACCCAGCGGAGTTTGAGGCCCTGCGATCACAGGTGGCCCAGATGGGAGCTTCTCTGGGTCGCCTAGCTGATAAAGTGGAGTCCATCGCCACAGTGGTTCTCCAGCTTTCCGCTGCGCAGCAGCAGCAGCAAACCTCCAGAGAACGGGAGGAACCGATACTTAGCCTCCCGGAGAAGTGGGACGGATCGCACGGCTCCCCTGAAGGCATGTTAGCCACACTCGCCATGACCTTCGAGTGTCAGCCCCACCGCTATGCCACAGCCCGCTCCCGCGTGGCGCTGCTCACCTCCCTCCTCACCGGCCGAGCTCAGGAGTGGGCTGCAGCCCTGTATAATAAGAAGTCGGAGGCCTGCAACGATTATGATGTTTTTGTGGCCGAGCTAAGGAAGGCTTTTGTTCCCCCCAGCGGCGAGTTGTCAGCGGAGGCCCAACTCCTTCAGCTTCGACAGGGAAATTAGACTGTGGCCCAGTACACGTCTCGGTTCCGTACTACGGCTGCCAAACTGAGATGGGGGGAGGATGCGTTAAAGGCGGTCTACCTGGAGGGGCTCTCTCCGCGGATCCGAGACAGCATGATTGGAAGAGAGACCCCGGAGACCCTAGACGAGGCGGCCGACCTCGCTCTGCAGATGGACCTGCGTCTCTTTACCCGTCAATCCGCTGAACCGCCAGTTACAACGGCTTTGACGCCAGCTCGTCCTCATCCAACCAGTGTGTCCACTGACGAACCCATGCAGTTGGGACACCTGAACCCAGAGGAGAGAGAGAGAGACGCTACAGAGAGGGGTTTTGCGCCTATTGTGGTGCTCCGGGCCATCGACGTGCCACCTGTCCTCTCCGGCCGGGAAACGCAGACCCCAAGTAGGCAGTAGCAGAGGGGTCCTACTTGGAGTCACCGGCGCCCCCTCAACCCGCACCCTGCTCCCAGTCACCCTTCATCTTTCCTAGGGACCCGTCGAGCTGAAGGCGCTCCTGGATTCCGGAGCAGCAGACTGCTTCATGGATAAAGACCTCGCCTCTCGACTTCGGGTTCCCCTGTCATCCCTCCGCCAGACCATTCCCGTTACCTCCGTGGATGGAACCCCTATCAGACCCTATCCAATCTGTCAGGAGACGGTTGGTCTCCGCATGGACATTAACTCCCACTCCGAGACCCTCCGGACGGCTCCTATGTCCCCCCGATTCTGGGTCACTCCTGGTTCCTACGCCATAATCCCCAGATCTCCTGGTCGTCTGGCCAAGTGCTTACATGGGGTGCTGCCTGCCAGTCTCATCGACCTCCTCAACCCGATTCAGAGCCTGGCCACCCAGTCCCTGAGGATGTCGACAAGTCACAGTTCCCCTCCTGTTATCACGGCCTGGCTCAGGTTTTCTCAAAGAACCCCACCGCAGTCTTGCCTCCTCACCGCCCTTACGACCTGGAGATAAAACTCCTGCCCGGTTCTGTTCCACCTCGGGGTCGCTTGTACTCCCTGTCCCCAGCAGAGACTCAGGCCATGGATTCCTATATCACTGACGCCCTTCAACATGGGTTCATCCACCCTTCCACCTCGCCAGGAGCCGCGGGTTTCTTCTTTGTAAAAAAGAAGGAGGGGGGTCTTCGCCCATGCATCGACTTCCGGGGTTTAAACAAGATCACGGTCCGCGATCGCCACCCCTTGCCTCTAATGACAACCGCCCTGGATATAGTGTCCCAGTCCACCATTTTCACCAAGTTGGACCTACGCAGTGCGTACAATCTGGTCAGGATAAAGCAAGGCGACGAGTGGAAGACCGCCTTTATCACCCCGACAGGCCACTGGGAGTACCTTGTGATGCCTTTTGGCTTGTGCAACAGCCCCGCCGTTTTCCAACGCCTCATCACGGACGTCCTGAGAGACATGTTGGGCAGATGGGTTTTCGTCTACCTCGATGACATCTTGATTTACTCCCGAACCCTAGAGGAACATGTCACACACGTCCAAGCAGTCCTCTCCTGGCTGTTGGAAAACCGGCTGTACTGCAAGCTGGAGAAGTGTGCTTTTCATCAGGAGACCATTTCCTTCCTGGGGTTCATCGTCTCATCCCAGGGTTTCTCAATGGACCCCCAGAAAGTTCAGGCTGTGGCCCAATGGCCGATACCCACTTCCCTGAAGCAGCTGCAGAGCTTCCTGGGCTTTTCGAATTTCTACCGATGCTTCATACGCGGTTTCAGCTCCATCACGGCCCCTCTCACTGTCCTAACCAAAACATCCAACCAGACCCGCCCATTTCGTCTAACCCCTGAGGCCACACAGGCTTTCCACACCCTGGTCCATCAAAGTTAAGCTCAACTAGCAAACAGTTAACCATCTGGAAACACTGGGAGGCACAATTCACCACACACCAATCAGGAACTTTCACCACACACCAATCAGGAACTTTCACCACACACCAATCAGGAACTTTGATGGAGCTCATTCACGTTTGAAACAATGGATCCAAAGAGATGCAAAGGAAGTGGTGGAGGAGGTGAAATAGTTAGAAGAGGAGGTCTAGGACACCAGGGTGGAGGAGGAGGAGGAGGAGGAGGAGGTCCAGGACACCATAGTGGAGGCGGTGCAAGAGGAGGTGGAAGAGGAGAAGTAGGTTTAGGACACCAGGGTGGGGGAGGAGGAGGTGGTCTAGGACACCATGGTGGAGGAGGAAGTGGAAGAGGAGGAGGTGGTCTATGACACCAGGGTGGAAGAGCTGGAGGAGGAGAAGGAGGTCCAGGACAACAGGGTGGAGGAGGTGGAGGGGAAGAGCCAGGGCAAGGAGACAAGTGTCTCAGATGAAATTTGAGCCACTTTAGCTGACCGTGTCCTTGTCCATGGTATGACTATAAGGGAGGCGGGGCAACGAGTCCAGTTTCACTGTTGCCTCCATCATCAGACCCCCCCCCCCCCCCACCCCCCCCCCCCACCCCCCACACACACACACACACACGCACACAAATGTGGATGAGACTCTCCGACTCAAACCGAAGAAAGGATGCTGAGGTGGAATAATGCTGTGGTGTGTGTAGTGGACGCTGCATGAACAAAAGGCACCGCTGAGTTTACATCAGTTGTGTCTTTGATGTTCATCATGTGGACTTTTTGTGGGGAAGAACCAACAGGAACATAACGGCAGTTTTGCAAATATTGTTTTTAGTTTACTGCCCCAAAGTGTAGGGCTACTGTGTGTGTGTGTGTGTGTGTGTGTGTGTGTGTGTGTGTGTGTGTGTGTGTGTGTGTGTGTGTGTGTGTGTGTGTGTGTGTGTGTGTGTGTGTGTAAAGTTTGGTTTTTCAGCTGGAGTGAACGGCTTTGAGTCTAGAGCTTCATTTTGAAGGATGTTTGGGGAATTGGGTGAGACGTTATGGATTTGTGTTTACTGTCGGGAGAATATCAGAGCCACTCGAGCAATCGATTCAAACTGTAAAACTGGAAAGGAAAAAAAATCAGACTTGACCAGAAACTTTACAAAGAAAGACGACTTGAGTTAGAAGAATTTAGATACATTCTTTAGACTGAAACCAAAACCTGCACAGCACTAATCAGTCAGCAGGTTACATAACGAGTCAGTCAGATGGTGCTGTTTAAGGTGAACAGGAGGAGGAGGAGGACAATACAGGGGAGAGGAGTCATAATGATAATAATAATAATAATAATAATAATAATAATAATAATAATGCATTTAATTTATAGGCGCCTTTCAAAGCCCAAGGTCACCTCACAAAACATAAGACTTACACAAAAATAATAATAAGATCATTTAAACAATAGAATTACAAAGAATATACTATAAATTACAGAGTGGAGAGTTTGTGGACTAGAGAGTGTAAGTCTGGTTGAACAGGTGAGTTTTGAGTTTGGATTTGAATGAGAGGAGGGAGGGAGTTCCAGAGCCGAGGAGCAGAGTGACTGAAAGCTCTGTTTCCAGCGGTGGTGAGACGAGCAGGGGGAACCACGGGATGAACAGCAGAGGAAGACCTGAGGGAGCGGGATGGGACAGCAACATGGATGAGATCAGAGAGGTAAGGAGGGGCGAGAGTGGATACGTTTGTAGGTGAGAAGCAGGATTTTGAAGGAGATTCTGTGTTCAGAAAACTGCCAACAGTTTCTTCCTGTTAAAAGGGAGTTTTCCTCTCCATTGTCGCTGCATGCTTGCTTAGCATGAGGATTGCTGTGGAGCCATGACCTATCAGCTCGTAAACACAACCCTGGAATCAAAACGGAGTTTAGGGAATAGAAACAACATTAGAAGTCAGATCAGAATGTCACCTCGTAGCATCAATGGAGAGAAGCTGGGCTCTGGTTGCTGGGTGATCTCCTAACCTCTGGTTTAGGGTCACCATAACCCGTTGCCCCAGATGTTAAACATAAACTCAAATGATTTTTAATTAAAAGTGAAGCTTTTTCCAGACATGAACAGGGTTAGGGTTAAAGTTGGATGTAAACAAAGCCAGATACTTCTAGGCCTCGTGTCGGAGTTTGTGTTGGTCCAGAGTTCAAAAAGAACTTCTCCTGTGTCCAGTCCCAGAACCCTTCCTCTGCACTCTGGGTAATGGAAAAAATTGCATTGGAATTCCAGACTGCAGGCAAGTATGTGAACTTTGACCCTGATCTCTCTGCTGCTTAACCCTTTCAGGCTCAAAATAAGTTTTGATAAAAGGACAAACAACTAAGTCCTTCAGGGGAACTTCTGAGTTAAAAAATGCTCATGAAATACATATGTGGAGTAACCAGGTAGGTAGGTTTTAATGTTGCACATCTGCAACGCCTGCCTCCAGAGGGTTTAATTTACTCATCTGAAAATAGAAAAACCTGAACATAATCAGCTTCTCACGTTTCCTCGAGGGATCTGAGATCCAACCATGCAGAGATGAATGAAGACCTGCTTCACATGTGGTCTGAGCTGCAGCTGGACTCAGGATTCAGTCACCTACACCCGATGGGGGGGCACGGCTGCTTTCTTTTAGTCTATATAAATCAGGTGAGCCATCCTGCTTCATGCTAAAGTTTCAGTTATTGTTCTTCAAACATCAAAACTTCTCTAAACACAGAATTCCCTTTTCAAAGATGTAAATCTTTCATTTAACTGACAGTTTTGTTGCTGCAAACAAAACATCTGTACCAACACAAAGCTGCGCGCTAGGTCGAAATCTAATAACAATTACTGTTAGATTAGACTTTTCTAGGGTCCTACAACCCCCCAAGGCCCTTTACAACACATCAGTCACACTCTAGTGGTGATGAGCTACATCGTAGCCACAACTGGCCTGGAGCTCACTGCAAGAAGCAAGGCTGCACAGACACTACCAGTGTGCATGTCTGTGTGTGTGTGTGTGTGTGTGTGTGTGTGTGTGTGTGTGTGTGTGTGTGTGTGTGTGTGTGTGTGTGTGTGTGTGTGTGTGTGTGTGTGTGTGTGTGTGTGTGTGTGTGTGTGTGTGTGTGTGTGTGTGTGTGTGCTCTGTCTTCTCCATCCCCAGTGAGTCGTGGTAGATGGCTGCTTATACTGAGCCAGGATCCTCTGGAGGTTTCTTCCTGTTAAAAGGGAGTTTTCCTCTCCACTGTCACTGCATGCTTGCTTAGTATGAGGATTGCTGTAAAGACTCTGACACTAGTCAGTGACTCGATGCAGCCTGCTGGGGTTCCTTACATGGGGATGTTTATTTTGTAGAGTGCCTTGAGACTACGCTTGTTGAGATTTGGCACTAAATGAAATTAACTGAACTGAATCGAATAGGAATGCTGATTTAAATGATTTGGCATCATTGTTTTCCTGAGATGAGTCTTTTGGGCTCTGATGATGTGAAGCTGTTTGCTGTGATGTTCTATGTTCAAGAAGCTTAGCATCCTGAATATAAAACAAAAGAGGGCTGTATTAGCTGATAAAATGTCTGACTCTAATCATGGGAACAGAGGAGAAATCGTGTTTGTCCTGACACGCCAGCTCTGTTTTTGTGAAGGCAGCAGATTTCTCTTTTCTCTTGTTTCTTTTACAGAGATCAAAACACCAAGAAGTCTCTGGACATGTTAGATTATTCCTGCTAAATGTAAACCAGCATATGAGTGATGCGTGATCCTTGCCTGTTTTCCCACATGAATGCATGAAAAAGTCAGGTGGGTCTGTTTAAATCTGTTCCGAGTGGACCTGCTGGTCCAGGATCGGTAAAGCTGTCTGTGAGTGGACTTCTTCTTTAATCTCTGGCATATTTTTCTGCCTCCCCCTCTTGGTCCAAGTGGATCCCACTGTGAGGAACCCTACTTCTGAGTTCCCTCTGGGTGCTTTAAAATATTTCCTTATTACTAATTCAGCCTTCTTCACCAGTTAATTTGGAACATGGTCTGTTGGGAGAAAGGTCAATTATTTTTAAAAGCGGTCTGAAACGCGACCTAAATCCCATTTAGCTCAGCAGAAACAGACTGATAAAGCTGCTCCAACAGAACCTGTGGTGAAGAAACACCATCAGCAGCATGAAGGGCTTTAGGCTACACGTACGAGAAGAACCGGATCAGGAATGCAATCGGCTCCAGGTCTGATTGCTCACATTTTACTAACATCGTCACCAGGTTTGCGCTCACAGAACCTTTTTTATCACCTCCATCGTGTCATTTTGCTGTTTGACTTCATGGTTTTCATTTATTCTGCCCAGAAACTGGCACAGGTGGGTTTCTGGTGAAGGTACTAATGTAGATGTTCCATCTGGCTCCCAAGGCCAAAAGGGTTTTGTGGTGTTGGCCTATGACACCGGTGCGGAATACAACGATCGCTGCTGGCTGATCGTGAGGCATAAACAAGATCGTAATGTTCCAACAAACAAGTCAGATGTTCAGACTGTTGCTCCTTTATTGAGCTTAACAGTTTACAGCAGCTGAGGTCAGGTCATCAAAAAAAGAAATGATGACACTCAACAATCTGGCTCTGTACCATCTGGTTTCAGACATGCAGTTATTGAACCTATCCTTAAAAGCAAGTCTGGACGCATCTCAGCCTAAAAACTACAGACCCATTTCTGAATGACCCTTCATTTCTAAAATATTGGAAAAGGTTGTGGCAGGCCAGCTGATTACTTTTCTGGAACTACACAACAGTTTTGACAAATTCCAGTCTGGTTTTGGTAAAAAGCATTCAACAGAAACAGCTTTGCTTAAAGTTTCCAGTGACATCATGATGGCTGCAGACTACGGGGAGTTCACAGTGTTAGTATTGTTAGATCTTTCTGCAGATTCTGACACTGTTGATCACACCACCTTACTTAACAGACTTGGTGACTCGGTGGAGATCTCTGGAACTGTTCTAGACTGGTTTAGATTGTAACTTTCTAACAGAAGTTACAGTGTCTGTAGAAACCAAATCATGTCAGATTCTACCCATCTGTTCTGTGGGGTACCCCAAGGCTCTGTTTTGGGTCCACTGTTGTTTCTACTGTACACACACCCTCTTGGACAGATAATTGATTCTTTTCATAATGTCTCTTATCACCAATATGCAGATGACATTCAGGTGTACTGCTTCTTTAAGGATTCTGAGTTCTATAAACTGTCTGAATTACTAGAGTGTCTTATCAGCTATAACCAGCTGGCTAGAAGATAACTTCCTTCAGTTAAACTCTGAAAAGATGGAATGTCTGATCATTGCCCCTGAGAGCACAGTTCCCCTAATTAGTCTAAAACTTGGTAATTTTTCTTCTGCTGTCAAGACAAACTTGAGGAATTGTCATGAGACGGGGTGAGTACTCCTCTCAATATTCCACCTTTGAGCTGTGTGTTGCAGGAGAGGGAGGTTCCCAGCTGCACCTGGTTTGCAATCAGCGGGCCTGGCTACTTAAGGAGGATGAACACACCTCAATGCTGGATGATTACTACAGCTGGGTAGTTTCCAGCCTCCTAGTGTTACTTGGATTTTGTGCTCTCGTGTTTCTTGGACTTTGTGAACTTTTGGATTCTTGTGATTACCCACCTCTAGGTTTTTGGAACATCTCTGGATTCAGCAACTCCTCGGGATTACTCACCCATGCCCCATAGGACTTCTGGATGCAGCTCTGAACTGCTCTCCATTCCTCCTAACCGACCCGCTCTCCTGCTGTCCTCACGCTCCCTCTCCTGGACCCCTCACTTGGATACACCCCAGCTCTCAACCTGCCCTCCCTCATTCCTGTGCTTCCCCAACTCCCAGTCAGTCTTTTCTCTGCACCCACCGAGTTAAGACTTACCTCCCTGCTCTCCCCTCCTCAGACGCTGCGCTCGCGTTTCTCGATCCCCACTGGACTTACCAGTGTGCCTTCCGTTTACAATAAATATTTTTTTTACCATCATTCTGTGAACGGAAGGACAAAAGAGTCTGGCGATCATAGGAGATGGTAGCAGGGACACTACTGAAGAGGATTGCAGACAGGAGCAAGGTGGAAAAGAGGAGGTTAGTGGAGAAAAGTTTGAAAAAGTGGCCGATGACTGCGGCTGTCATGGTCTGAGTCTGCGTCTCCCCTCATGTTTCTCCTTGTGTTCTCCATCCCTCTCTAGGTTCTCCTTTTGTGTCTCCTAGCGCCCTCTTGTGTCCTTGTCTGTGTCTTCCTCATGTGTCTCCTGGTGTTCCCCATTTGCCCCCAGATCTTCAGCCCTCTAGGTTTCCCTCCACAGGCATCCCTCTCCCATGTCCTGTGCTCCCTTGGCCCCCTTTTAGTCATGCCGCTGTAGTTTTTCTTTCTGTAGAGTTTTCCTTTAGCTTCAGCTTCCCCCTTAGAATATTAGTTATGGTTGTGTGATGTTTATTTGACATGGACACAGCAATTACATCGGACGAACCAGATGCATTGTTTAGTGTGTTAGCACACGTGCTAATTTGCAACAGTTGTCCATAGAACCTTTCTAAAAAGTAGACTACATTTAAATAAAATACAAAGAGATCAACAATAAATCAAACAGAAAACAGATTAAAATTGCAAACAATTTTAAATAAAAAAGAATGCTGCCCTTCTTGTCTTTAGGTTTCATTCTTAGGTCATGTTAGTTTCTTCCAGGGGCGGCGTTAGGCCCGGCTACTTGGGCTGAAGCCCCGGATCTTTCATGATAAGCCCCGGATCTAAATCGCGGAAGTAACATGCAGTACCAAAGTCACACAGAGAGGGCGCAGCTGGCAGTAGTTTGTAAAGTCCCATTTAGTCGTCACACACACAGGTGTGTGGTGAAATTTATTCTCCGATTTTGACCCATCCCCTGAGTTGCAGACACGCCGCGCTCGGGAACTATTTGGTGGTTTAACCCCCCAATCCAACCCCAATCCAATGCTGAGTGTCAAGCAGGGAGGCATTGGGTCCCATTTTTCTCAAAATCTTTGGTATGAACCGACCAGGAGTCGAACCCCTGATCTCCCGATCTCAGGGCAGACACTCTACCACTAGGCTACTTAGTCAGTATACAGTTTACCTGAGACTGAAGAGAAGCCCTTCAGCAGCTGGCTTCTGCAGTCTGTCTGAAACGCATGAGTGAAGATGGACATAAGGACGTTTTTTAGACCAAAAGTACGGCGACAGAACCCCAGCTCTGATGAGACTGGTGTTGACTCAGGTTTGTGAGTCTTATTTGAAAATATTTGTTGTGCTGCTGGTTTGCCTAAAGTTAGCTTACTATCAGGTAAAGTTGTTGGAGAAAGAAAGGGAATATTCACTATCATCTCACACTAAACACTAACAGGAACAATACTCTGCCCTGAATATGCTGAATATGTAGCTTCAGATTAAACATTATGTGGTACAAGACAAATATATATGATGTTGACTAGTGCGTGTCACGTGTGTGCGCGCATGCGTGTGTGTGCGCGCGCGTGTGTGCGCGCGCGTGTGTGTTAAGCCCCGGATCTTCTTCAGTCCTAAATCCGCCCCTGGTTTCTTCCCTGATTAGTAATTGAGTTCACCTGCGCTCTCTCCCCACACACCTGCAGTTCATCTCCCTCTCATCCTCCCCAGTGTATATAACCCTGTCTGTGTTTCAGTGTGTTTGTCGGTCCATTGTTTCTGTCATACTCGTTCTCCTTTGCTCTCCAGTGTTTCTAGTGTCTCTAGCCTCTCTAGCCTCTAGTGTTTTCATTTGGATTTGTGGTTTTTGGATCCCTGCCTTTTGGATTATTCCCTAAAGAAAGGATTTTATTTTCATCTACCTCCTGCCTGGTTCATCTGGTTCTCTGCATTTTGGGTCCTAAACTTCCTCCTACACCATCCCGTGACAGCAGCTAAGCCGAGCACAGGCGCCATCTTGTTACAGATATATAAACATATAAATCCTTTGTGAGTGGATCTCTGTGGAAGGAAAAGCTCCGGTGCTCCTGTTTCAGGAACCAGAAGTTAGCTGGAGGAGAGGGGAGCAGAAAAGGACAATATTTAGAGTCTTCGTTGTATTCACTGATAATCTGACATCTCACCTCTGATCAGCTGGTTTCTCAGCTGGAGGTCCACCCTGCTAGCTGCAAAACAGCAGGAGACAGACATTTTTTTCATGTCCCCCTCAAAAACCACTCTCTGAATATTTACTGTTTACTGCCCCTGCTGCGGTTTGCAGCTGGGATGAGAATCAGCTTCTCTAAATATGAAACCATGGTCTTGATTTGGAGAAGGGTAGAATGCCTTCTCCAGGTCAGGTACGAGGTCAAGTGGAAGTGTTTAAGTATCTTGGAGTCTTGTTCACGAGTGAGGGATAGACGGATTGGTGCTGCGTCTGCAGCGATGTAAGCGTACCGGTTTGTCATGGTGAAGAGAGAGCTGAGTCGGAAGGTGAAGCTCTCGATTTACATTCCTTCCCCTCTCTGGTGAGGTTTTCTGGGCATGTCCAGCTGGGAGGAGACCCAATGGAAGACCAAGGACACGCTGGAGGGACTATGTCTCACAGCTAGACAGGGAACACCTTGGGATTCCCACGGAGGAGCTGGTCCACGTAGCTGGGGAGAGGGAAGTCTGGGCCTCCCTGTTTAGGCTGCTGCCCCCGCGACCCTGGATAAGCAAAGGAAAATGGATGGATAAGTAAATAAATTAGGTATTATATTTAAATAAGCAGGTATATTTTAAAAAAGAGCATAGAATGTGTCGTCCTGCAGTAACACAGTGAATATTTCTATGAGGAAATGAAAGACTAAAGTCACAGGATAAACACCATAAATGCCTTCACTAATTGAAACGTGTTGATGGCGTGCTAACCCTTTATTGTTATGCTCTAAAGCTCTTTGATCTTTCTGCCAAGTTTCTGTTTCATCTATTCTCAGCAAACCAGATGTTAGAAACAAAGAAACAGGGTCAACAAAACGTTTCATCTCAGGGGAACTCCAGTAGATTCTAACGAAGGTAGTTGGACTCATGTGGCTCCTTTAAGACATTAACTCCTCATCTGATGAGCTTCATCACTTCTAGCAGGGAATGTGGAGAGTGGAGTGAAAAGCTGTATTTCACATATCAACATTTGCATTGTGGGTCTCTACTGCCTCTATAAACACTCCAGACATGAGCAACAACTGTTCGTCTGTTAGATTTTGGTTTCAGGACTTAAATGTGACATCGCCATCAGGGCAATTAGCACAGAACCCCTCAACCCCAACCACTGCCACCTGTTGACCTGTTAGTAGAAAT
The DNA here is from genome assembly GCF_043380555.1 of Nothobranchius furzeri. Lineage (NCBI taxonomy): Eukaryota > Metazoa > Chordata > Actinopteri > Cyprinodontiformes > Nothobranchiidae > Nothobranchius > Nothobranchius furzeri. Next base: position 11,418,338 of record NC_091752.1, on the reverse strand, counting down.
GCAGGAGCTCTACTCCAAGACCTTCCTGGATATCTGAGCTCCTCATCTCAGGAGACACCCCATGCTCCACCCCAGACTACACAGAAAAAGCCCAAACCAAGCAAGTGACCCTCTCAAACCAAGGCACTACAGGTGCACTTGTGAAAATGTCATAAGTGACTCTCTGCTTAAGCTGCTGCCCCCACAACCCCGGAAAAGCAGAGGAAAATGGATAAATTAGATTTTATATAGCAGGTAAAAAAATATATTTTTCATTTTCATATTGAATGCTTCATCTGGCAATGACACACAGTGATTGGCTCATCCCTTTAGTTATGCTGCTGCAAGCTCAGACTGCAGGAGGACATACTGGTTTATACCGGCTCATCCCTTTAGTTATGCTGCTGCAGGCTCAGACTGACCACAGCTCCTCCCACTCGGTTGGTTTTCTCTCCGTTTATATTTTCGGATTCTGCCATTTACGTTTTTCTTTCTGACCTTTAAATGATGACGTGTCCTAAACAAACTTATTTTAAAACGTTTCTCTTTTTACCGTTTTTAGGTGCCATGAGAAGCCAGGAAGTCTCTTCACATCACCGTCTCCTCTCTACCTGGTTGTTAAAAGACTTCAAGCTAAAATTCTCCAGCAATCGGAGGATTGTCCCACCAGAGAATGCTGCTGTTGTGTCCTTGGGCAAGACACTTCACCTGCTTGCCTGCTGGTCGGAGAGACCGGTGGCACCTCATCTCTGGCAGTGTGCCCCAGTGAAGCTGTGGCTACCATGTAGCTCATCACCCTCAGTGTGTGAGGAGGGAAATGACTGTGTAACGTTCCTTGGGGGGCTCAAGGACTCTAGAAGGTGTTATATCACATACAGGAAATTACCATTAAATATACCATTAAAAATACAGACCATTTACCATTTCAGTCATTTGGTCATTCTGTTCAGAGTTTTAGTTTTCTGATCTGGAATCAGGTTAAATATTTTAACGGTGTAAATAAATCGCTGATATTTAGATGTGAGCGAAACCGATAGCCACGGAGTGAGAGAGCAGGTGGGACCTGACATTTACATAAATGCCACATAAATCAGATATTCTGCATTAAAACAATAAAGCCTCCGACACCCACCGGCTTATTGCTTATTGCTGCTGTTAACCTCTTTGTGGCCACTAGGTGGCAGTACAGGATACATTATATTCCTCTTCTTGTTTTGGTTTGAAAAACTTCCTTCTCTGGGACATCTGTAACCTTTGGCTCTATGAAGTCAAACGATCTAAAATCATTTTGCTGTAGAAGGTTATTTGTTTTCTAGAAACTGATGTTTATTCTTCACTTTTTTAATAAAACTTCAATCATTTTCAAAACAAACTTTATAGCAACTCAGAGTAGAAGTTATTTTATTTTATTGTGACTCTTCTGTGATTTGAAGAAACAAGAAAAATCAAAAGCACCAAAGATGAATCGTGCACAAACAGCTCATGGGCAGAGAGCTGAACAGCAGACAGCTGCAGGACGGAAGTTCAGAAACCAGGAAAACCAAACTAAACCTGATGCTGAAGAAATAATAATACACACGGTGCAAGATGTTCACTGAAGGAACAAAACAAAAGAATCTGTTCATGAACATCCCGAGGTTAAAGGAACAAACTGCTGCAGGACGTGACTCCTGGATAATTCAGAAGTTGCTCCAGTGGCTGAAACTTGGGTTGATGAAGCATCATGTGGCTATTTTACCAAAGTTGGAGCTCCATCAGTTCTCACAACATCTGGCAACAGCTTCAGCTTCTAACACATGAAATTTAAGTAAATATGTGTAAAAGTGACAGAATGTTCGTGGATTTTTGTTTAACCTCTAAGGTCTCGTTCAGATAAGATCTTTTTTTAATTAACCCTTTAAATCTACAATTTTAGAACTGAACTATTTATTGTCCAATGTTGCTGTAACAGCTTTTTAATAATATATTTTATGTGATTATATGATAACTTGGCAGTAATAAAGAAATAAAACTCTTGTGGTCTGCAGATCCACCACCAAGAGGCAGCAGACGCGTATAGGACTGGACAAGGCAGGTTCCTGATGAAGGTACTAATCTTGATGGTCCTTCTGGAGGTGTCAAGGCCAGCAGTTTCGTGAGAGTTTATGCTGATAATCTAGAAGGACCTAATTAGAAGTTGTTAATTCTTCTGAACCTCTGTGAACCAGAACAGAAGGGAGTGATTTTTATTTTTTCGGTTTCTGACCGTCATCTAATCGATAAACATTTCCCCGTATCCACACCTGAATGTGCCGTCATTCCCTGAGGTGAAAAGCAATTTCAGCGAGTCACACCCCACTCCCCTCTGACTGAAGCCATGTCTCACTCCAGCGGACTCCCACACACGTGTGTGTCTCACATGGACAGATAGAGGTGGTGACTGTGCAGCTTTGGGTGTGAACCAAGCCCCCACAATGCCGCTCTAAAAATGGTTCCATCCCGGAAGTAAGAAAAATTGCAGTTCCACCCTCATCCGCTGGGGGCTGGTACCAGAAGCGAGCAAATCCTCATTGACTCCCATGTTAAAAATGCCATTTTCACAGCAGAAATAAACATGTTTACAGCCTGGTTCAAAAAATGGTTTTTTGTCTAAATTATCTAGTTTATACTCATGACAACTCTGAGGGGGGTGAATTTTTTTCTCACTCTTCTGTTTAAGTGTATTGAAAGCCTAAAATTCTGTATAATTAATGAGCATCCGACACACGTGACCGCCGCCTCAGACCCACGTGACCACAGAGCTAGCTCAGTGGAAAGGCCTCAGTACAGCCTCGGTCTCTCCTGGAAACTGTGTCGGGATTTTGAGTCTCTGTGCTTGTGAATTCTGTTTTGGATAATATTGGTGCAATTGTTGGACAAAATGACTTGCTGTGGTATTAATTGCACTAATAGAGCGTCCAAGGAGTCTCCACTACATTTTTTTCGGTAAGTTAAAATCTATATTTGTATTTTATGTCACTGCTGCCTTTAAACTAGCTGAGTTTACCGAAGTAGCCAGCTAACTATCAGTTTAACATGTAGCATGTACTGTTTAACCATGAAATTTAAATGTAAAATACGGTAAAATAATTAATAGGGCATATTTAAATGGGTAATAGGGTAAAACCCAGTGCATTTAAGATAAAAATGGGTTGAAATATGACGGGGCGCGCCGCTTGGGGGGACACTTCTGTGCTCTATTCTTTCATCCGGTAATCCCCAGCGGTCAGGCCGGGCAGGCTGATCGATGCGGCGCCTCGCTGCTGCGGGCTGACCGCTCGTGGAGCTCGGAGACAGATCTGACCGGAGAAATACTGCAGCTCGTTGAGAAGTCTATAGGGCATACAGCGTTTCCCTTAAATCCCACTGCCACGCCGACAAGATCCCAAGTTTCTTTGTTTTTGTTGGCGCTGTTTACCGAAGAAGCAGCGGGAATACCAGCAACTTTCATCAGACTCGTAAAGTTAGTTTTTGCAGGGGACCCCCTGTATTTTACTGCTACCTCCTGCAGTCTTCCCCTATTAAAATTTAAAATGTGTAACTTCATGTATTGGGATGAATGACTAATATTCATGTTAACTAAAACGTTAGGTATTTAGGGGGAAAAAACAAAATAATAAACATTATACAGATGTCAAATAAATCAAACTGTAATTAAACTTTATATTTTCAAAGTCTCGATTCTGGATAAAATCCAACAACATATGCTTTATAAATAAACACTATGCATGGCTTTTACACACACACACACACACACACACGTTACATTGTGATTTCTTAGTAAATATTCTATTTGGCGAGAGATAAACTTTATTGTATTTATCCTAGTGAATCTATAATTAAACGGGTAAACTAGCAGTAGTACATCCAACATCAAAGAAAGTAAAATGTTATTATCAGGAGAGGGAGAATGATTAAGTGGTTAGCAGCAGTGTGCTAGACGATGGCCCCCTCCATGAGACCACCACAGCTCAGCAGAACATCGTTGTAGCTTCTTCTGGGGAGAAAAACACTTACAGAAAAAAAAAGTTAACAGCTGAAATAGCAGGAAATAATACAGTTAAAGAGCAGATTGTAGAAGAAAGAAACCCCTGGGTTAAACTGGTCTGTCTACTGCATAATGCTGAACTCTAACATGTGTCCTCAGGGAAGGACCTGATTGGTGTCCAGAACCTGTTGAAGAAGCACCAGGCTCTGCAGGCTGAGATCACAGGTCATGAACCTCGCATCAAGGCTGTCACCCAGAAAGGAGAGACCATAATGGAGGAAGGTAGAGCAGGTCTGGTCCTGACATGTTTCTGAGGTTTCTGCAGGTTCTGGCTCACTTTGTTTGGGTCCAGGTCACTTCGCTGGTTCAGAACCCTCGGCCCGTCAGAACATTCTTATCCACCACGTTCTAACACCAGACCTGTTAACCCGACAGCAACAAGTGGCTCCAACTGACGATGAGACCGGGAAGGAGCTGGTTCTGGCTCTGTACGACTACCAGGAGAAGAGTCCTCGAGAGGTCACCATGAAGAAGGGCGACATCCTCACGCTGCTCAACAGCACCAACAAGGTTCGTGTGCCCTTCACAGCCGAGGAACGACCTCCAGCTCAGAGCGAACATCTCCACACCTGCTTTGTGTTTGTGTGACTTTAGGTTGTTTTACTTGAACTCGCGTCTTTAGCTGAATGAGGATGGAGAGACGGGTCGGACCTGGAGCAGGTCGAGGTCTTGCAGAAGAAGTTTGACGACTTCCAGAAGGTCGGACTTTTCCTCCTCTCCGTCTTCCAGCAGCAGCTGTCAGATCAGCTCAGGTGATAATCAGCAGGTGCTTTTGTCCTGCAGGACCTGAAGGCCAACGAGTCCCGCCTGAGGGACATCAACAAGGTGGCATCTGAACTGGAGTCAGAAGGTCTGATGGCTGAGGAGGCTCCTATGGTTCAGGCTCAGGTGAGCGTCACCTGTCTGCAGCAGCTGGTCCCTCTCACTTCCTGGTTTGTTAACTCTGCTCGTCTCTGTTTGTAGCAACAAGAACATCTGGGTTCTGCTCCTGGAAAGGTGCGTGTTGTCCTCCGCCTCCACCAGAACCAGACGTGGTGTTTTTGTTACCACTCATTTGTTTGTTTACAGGATGAAGCCGACTCTAACCCCGGCTTTCCACAGGAGTCGTCAGCAGCACGTTACTGCAGCAGCACGTCATAGCTGCTGATAGGAACCGCTGTGGTCAACAGAACCTTTTCCACCGGAGCCGTCAGCAGCGCGAGTCGGCCACGTCTCAGGAGCAGCATGTCGCGGCCCTTACGCGCCGGTTCTATTTTCTACGCGCGACGCCTCTGAAACGGGTCAAGTTCGACATTTTTGGGGAAGGAAAGACAGGAAATCGGACGCGGAAATTGAGAGAAGCTCCCGAGATTTTCAGAATAAAGAACGTACTGCCTTCCGGTTGCTTTACTTTTAAAAACAGTTACTAACTGTGCGTCCCCGTGAGAAGTTATCACCTAGCTAGCGGTCTCCTTTGTTTTCAGGTCCGTATTGGCGATTATAAAACAGACAGAACATAAAACACAAACCTTTTGGAGCCATGTTGTAGTTTTCTCCTGCTTGTTGTTGTGTTTACTGATGAAGTCACTCGTGTTGTTGCAAGCCCGAGCAACCAGTCAAGGCTTAGAAACAGTGGTCAGAGACAAGGGTCACACAAGGGTCAAGAGGACAGGAGTTCAGGACTTGCTGGTGAGGACAGAACTAGGCAAAGGGTCAAAAGACAAGCTGTCTTCTCTAGATCCACCCATGGACACACCCCTGGGCCCGCCCCTAACTCCACCTCTGGCGGGAAAAGAAGGAATGGCATGGAGTGAGGAGAGGTCCAGCTGGACCCAGGAGCTCTCAGGAATGCTGGAAGAAGATCTACAATTTGCTACCAATATGAAGATTTATGACCTGTGCTCTCATTCCAGGAGTGCAGAATTTAACTTTTGTGCCCTCATGTGAATACTGCATGTAGTGAAATGATACTAAATGTCTTATGTAGAGCTAAAAAAAGTGTATCTGGTAGATGACCCCTTGACCTAAACTGTCAGGAGAGAATGACTTGTGACTCTTGCATTGTTTAGAGCAGTCTCAGAAATGATATAAAAGGATGCAGCTCAGATCGAGCAGTGTGCTTCTAGAGAGGGCTTCAGGCTTCGTTCTTGGGGAGATTCTGAGAAGACGAGAGCTGGTGTAAACTGACTCTTATTTAATCATTTTGAACTAATTCCTCCGTGGGGGATAGTAGTTGTTTTTTACTTTACCCATTTTTGTATTTTGATTTTGTAATAAACCTTTTTTGAAAAAGAAACATAATCCTGATTCTTTCAGGTTTTCTCTAAAGCTTCACGTTTGGAGCCCTGGCCATAAATTGCACAGAGGTAAGCATGTCGAAGATCGGTCTCTGAATTATCAGGACTTACTTTACAGTTTATAACAGAATAATATAAAGAAACCTTAAGATAAGGGAAGTTTTAATTTCCCCCTCCTTGCGGGTAACGAGTTGTCTTAAGGGCGATAAAAGCAAAATATTCGAGGTTATTTTGGCTCTGATTGCAGGTTGAAAAAGTCTCTAATCAGCTGGAAGGTTGGATTAATAAATAAATTGATAAACTTATGATAGCCTGATCAACTAGCATAAATCATTTTATAGTTACCAACCTCCCACATAAGCTGTTAGAGGCGCAATTAATTCCGGGTAGCCCAAACAATTGCTGAGAGGCTTGGCTTGCCTCCAGACTTCTCTCTAGTATCTTAACCAAAAGGTAACGAGTTTAAAAGAAGTGTAGCACTCTGGGGCTGGCTATTCGTGCAAGTCATTTCACCTTTAAAATAAAGGACAAGATTCTAATTAGGTAGTCCAAACCCGGATCTGGTACGATTATACTCGTCGATACACCCCCGAACCCTGATGGATGCACCGTCTCATAAGTTCTAACGGAACTGGGTTTTAAAGGAACCGGTAAATGGGACGGGCACGCGACAGTGTGACTTCGTGCTCGGTCGGTGGCAGCTGCTCCCCTGCTGCTTCGCGTCTCGTGGGAAGGGCCAAGCAGCAGCTTACGCGAGCAAGACGTGCTGCTGCAGTAACGTGCTGCTGACGGCTCCCGTGGAAACCCGGGGTAACACGGCGTCACCCTAGAAGGTGAGTTCATTCAGCTGATCAGAGGTCACCTCTGATGGCAGCAGTCACGGCCGACCGTGCTGACATCACACAGGAATTCAGGTGACCCGGCAGGCACCAGGTGCTGGTGAAAGTGGGGACATGTCAGCTGGTTGCCATGGCTACAGTTATCTTTATGCATCTGTATGACTGCTGACTGGTGTGTGTTTCCTGTGACCTTTGACCTCAGACCGTACGGTTGGGCGTTCAGACGGCTAACTTTAATTCCATCAAGGTAAGAGGAAGCTCTTCCATTCCTGTCTGAGCGATCCGTCTCCAGGTTTCCTCGTCCGGCGTCCAGCCCGCTGGCGTCCACCTTCATCTCACTGGGTTTGGTTTCTCTCCAGGAGCTGAACAACTGCTGGCGCTCGCTGCAACATGCTGGGCAGCGCCCATGAGGTGTAGCGCTTCCACAGGTACCCCGGACACTTATGCGCCGCTTACGGGTCAGTAGAGTTTGGACCCACACTCAGACGGAGTTCTGATGTCTTCTCAGAGACGCTGATGAGACCAAAGAGTGGATCGAGGAGAAGAACCAGGCCCTGAACACAGACAACTACGGCCACGACCTGGCCAGCGTTCAGGCTCTGCAGCGTGAACATGAAGGCTTTGAGCGTGACCTGGCAGCTCTGGGTGATAAGGTCCGCTTTCCTGATCGGTACCAGGACCCGAGTTGTCTCTGGAGACACGTTCTTCATGGTTCTGGTGACTCCACCCCAGCCGTTCCTGATCAGCGGGGTGCTTTCCTATTTAAGGTGGATGGAGGACACAATTTGACGCCAGAAGATTGCCTCAGTTTTGGTAGTAACCAGCCACTCGTGTTACCTCTAGTGTTCCTAGGATTAATGTTATTTCGTAGTGTTTTTGCTCTTATATTGGATTTACCATTCTTCAGGATTCCTGTCGACCTCATTGGATACTGACCTCTACTCCAGGATTTGGATATTCAACACACGGACCTTATCACCACCCTCCATAACCCACCTCTCATCTCACCCAGTGCCCCATCCACCAGGACGCCCCGCTTCTCTCCACCTCTGCTCCCTCTCCTGCGCTTCCCCCGGCTCTCTACCTCTCCCTCCTCCAGCCAACACATACACCCACCACAGTAAGTCTGCTGAACACCTCTGCCTGCCTACAATGGATTTTGAAACCAGAACCTAAGCTCACCTGTGTTCTCCCTCCTCCAGATGCTGAGCTGTTGTTGCAGTTCCAACCACAGACTTATCTGTGCACCTTAAGTTCCTCCTTATAAATAAATCATTTTTTCCATCAGTTTTTGGTCAGTGTTGTATTCTGCATGTCTTGGGTTAAGTACCTTCCTCCAAACATGACACTCCTCCTCAAAGAGCAAATCTGTTCAGCACATTCTGACAGACAGACCACCATTCTTCTGTCATGATGCTGTACAGGACATCTTTAGAGTTTTTCTTTTTAAAGATAAATAGGATTACATTTAAATAGCAATACTTTCACATTATCATTTTCCCACACTTCTGTATAACTGTATTTTGTTGTTTCTCAATAAAGAATGACAAATTATTTAAGTTTGGATTTGTTGCACACAAATATATATCTGTAAAAAATATCTACAAAGCTAATGTTTACATAACAAGTATGATTGGGTTTTGCAATACGGCACTATTTTAGTAAGATTTTCAAACCAAGTAAAGTTAGTAAAGAACACATTTCTATTGTCTGCTAAGAAACTGTTGGGATTTAAAATGGGCCTGTTGTACAAATAACTTGTAAATGATTATTCCTCACTTTTGTCTTAACCAAAGAAATTCCAGTAATTGAGCAAAAACATTTATTTTTAACACTACATTTTATAAAACAGGGCGCAAAGTGTCGGCACATGTATGTATGTATGTCGATGGTCCACCCCAACCGAACCAGGAGACACAGACGTCAGGGAGGCCAAGGTTGTCTCTGCAGCTCTCTGGGCACCACGCCTCACTCAGCTGTCTCCAATGATCCAAATGGCTATGGAGGAAAAAATAACAGGTTTGTCATAATTGTTTAAAGTACAAAACCATACATGAAGTGGTGAGACAGGTGTGTGGAACTTACACTTGCTGCTTTGTGTAGCTGATGTTGGAGACACACAGGCTGCCATGGTGACATTTAAACAGATCTAACAAAAAAATAAAAATGAAAATTAAAAACTCCCAGACCTCATGTCATATTTACTAATCAGCTATGGCTGATTTATTGTTTGGATCACAGTGAGTTACACTAATTCTAATATATTTTTATTTCTATTATACATACATACTTTTTAACTGTTATTTTCACGACTGTTATCAGGCTCTCTTGTTCTGGTTCTCATGATAATTCCGTGTCTTCCAGTAAGTTATCTTGTGCTTACTTCATCTGTAGAATGTCTCTTTACTTTTGGTAAATTGTACTGAGTCCAGAATAAAGACTAGTTGGCTGTACAAGATACAAACAAGTATAACATTTTGGAAATATATGAAATGTATTTACGCTGCTAATTTAGCTCGAATACTAATAACTGCCATATTTTCCGGACTATAAGTCGCACTTTTTTACATTTTCTGGCAGGTCCTGCTACTTATACTCCGGAGCGACTTATATAACAAAATATGTAGGCTACACCGCGCTGCTGCGGGCCGACTCCGACCCACACAAGAATGAGTTCCCCTGTCCCGCTGGGAGGGTTTCAAACACCGCCAGCATCTGTTAGAGCCTGTGGCGGGGTGCTGAGGGCCGGCTCCAGCCCAGGAATGAGCTGTCCTCGCCGGCCGGGAGGGTTTGAAACACCGCCATCCTCTCCTCTGCTGGCTGTTGTTCATTCTGTTATGGTTACCGGTGCTTGTGTTGTGAAACGCTTGGTCTCAGATTTTGTAAGAAAGATAATAAAATGTCCCCCCAAAATACGACTTAAATATATTTTCTCTTATTCATGATACATTTAATGGCTGGTGCGACTCAGGAGTGATAGCGCCGAAAAAAACTGTACTGAAAACTTGCTCAAAGCAAAATGTTTTCATTACGGAAATAAATTATAAACTTACCGATTTAAAACTTTTTTAATACAGGTACTTCTCACGAACAGGCGCAGAAAACCTCCACCTAAACTCCGTGTAAGGTTCAGGTCGATGGGTGTTCCAGTTAGCTCCGGTTGGGTTGAAGCTAGGTGGCTACATCCGTTAGCTCGGCTCCCACCTCCGCTTTAGCTTTGGGTTAGCCAGGGTTAGCTTCAGGTTAGCTCGTAGCTAGTTCGCCTGGGTGTCGTCACTCGAGCCCAGCCTTACAGCCACACCCTCAGCGCCTCCTCTCTTCCCTTTTATGGAATTGTCTGGGCTGGACGGAACCTGTGACACGGTCAAAATGGCGGTGGTGGCCACCTCCCATTATAGACAACAAACGTGTTATTGAAGCCAATGGAATCCGTATGTCCAGTATATGTACAGTCTATGGTGTGAACACACAGATCGGCATTTCCCCCCTGCGGGAATAAACGTTGACTCATCACAAACCTCGGCTCGTGGACTGTAAGACAGCCACAACTTTGTGTTTTCATGGTTTTTCTCCAGATGTGATGATAAGAGACGGTTTTGGGATGACATGAGAAGGTTTTCACTCTCTGGTTCTTTTCATTGGATGCTAATCCACCATACAAGGCCAATGAATGTGTTATGAGGAGAAAGCAAGGGAGTGGGGGAGGGTGTAAAAGGAATTGCTGCAGCTTTGAAAATAGTTTCTACAACAATTTTTTTTACTGTTGGAAACTGTTTATGCATCTTTATAATACATGAACATTTGCTGGGGCTCACAATGGCTCAGGAGCCCTGATACAGGCCAAACACAATCCCATAATAAATCCCTAACCCACTTGGTCAGGGCATGAATATTAAAACAGCTGCATGCTGGATGTCTGGTTTACGAGCTGTGGATCTATTTGACATTCATTCATAATCCAGATAATCTCAGTAAATCCTGGACCATTAACATGTTCTCTGACATTCTTTGTTGTTTTTCTGGTCCAACGAGGATGCTAGTATTAGCAGTAGCTCAGACTAGTATTGTCTGTGGTTAGCATAACCATCACCAACATTTATATATGCTGAAGTAAGGGGATGTGTCCAAGCTTACAATGATAAATGATCCACACTTAGATAGGGAGCCTAAGCCACGCCCATCTACCTCCGCACCGTGGGTCCCCAAAAGAAGGATAAAATTAAGGCAAGTCAACGGGGCTAAAAACAATATTTTCTAATCTGCTGTTATGTTTCATGGATTTCACATATGATGTCCATGACTTTTAAAGACACATTTTGATACCAAGAACAATCTTATTTTCGAACGGGGGGAATCGTTATTTTAGGTTTTGTATGAAAATAAGTCAAGGACAACAAATGTGCATCACCAAAGTGACATCATTGAACCAGACACAGAGAGAAGCAGGGAAAATGTCCTTAAGTTCAGTAAACTTCAAGTCCTTCCCACAGGAGGAAAGAACCACCATTAATCTGGTCATGTGGTGAGTAGACGCTACGCTAGGGGGGGAGGAGATTATGTGGTGATGTCATATTTTCAACATGCTGATGTCTGATTTGTAGTCATGCTAATTACGAACTTTTACAAGCTGATAATTCTTAAAGTATACATGACTGGTGTGGTGGAAACACCCATCATTAGTTTTCTTTTAAATTGCAGTACAACGTGTGTGATCCAGGGCGTAAGGCAGAGCGGGTTAGAAAATAACGTTTTTAGCCCTGATCAGACCCGTGAGCCGACTGGAAAAGGGAGGAGCCTTAGGCTACCTTTAGCACCTTTCAGAGCCAGACTACTTTATACTACAGTGCTTCATTCACCCATTCACATCCTGGTGATGATGAGCTACAATGTAGCCACAGCGGTCTTGGGTCACACCGACAGAGGCACCACCGGTCCCTCCGACCACCACCAGCAGGCAAGGTGGGTTAAGTGTCTTGCCCAAGGGCACAACAGCAACATTCTCTGGTTGGAGCTGGGATCGAACCTGCAACCTTCCAATTACTGGACAACCTGCTCAACCCGCTGAGCTGCTGTCCTAATGTGTTAAACCAGATTTACTCAGAATGAACCGTTTCATGAACCGAGGGGAGGAGGTCTGAAAAAACATCAGCTGTGTTGTGTGTGTGTGTGTGTGTGTGTGTGTGTGTGTGTGTGTGTGTGTGTGTGTGAAAATAGTGAATGTTACCCATAAACTGAATCTTAAAACTGCTTTCCATCAGTGGAGGAACTCACCTCCACACTTGACTCATTGATTCTGTCAGCATGTTTATCTAAACCTCAGTAAAAGTTAATTATTCCATTTTTCTTTTTAAAAAATTTCCAGCCAAAAACGAACCGTCTCTATCCTGGATGACATCGGCAGCATGTTTAACGACTTGGCAGACCAACTGGATGCAATGCTCGACTGATCTCCAGCCCCCCTCCCCCTGACCCATCCCTCATGACATGTTGGTGTGCGAGAAGACGGCGCTTCCAAGACTAAATGCTGGCGCTTTGGGGAGCTCATGTTTGAGCGTCTGGCCCTCCCATGTTAAAGAGCAGGTAAAGTGTGCCTCGGAGTCCTTCTCCACCCACGTATCAATTTTTAAAAATGCAACATTAGTAGGCGTTGCCTGGAGGACCAAGAGGGCGGAGCCGCGGCAGTGACGAAGACGATGGCTAACTAGACGATGCTAGCTCCCTTCTCTCTGAGCAGTTATTAGAAGTGGAGGACGTTTCTCCCCCTCCTTACCCAGACACTCGAGAAGAAAGGGACCAAGTCTATTTGGAGGAGACAAGCGGACCTGAGCCTTATTGTTTTGAGCTTGTGAGTTGCCTGAAACTAGCGGAACCGACCCAACAGAACCAGCTCTGAATGGTAAGTAGCCGTTAGCCATAGCATTGGATTAGCTGCAGGGTTTGGCTCCACGGCCCTAAAAAGCTAGTATTCAGCATGTTTTAGAGGTTTATCTGCTTCAACACACCTGGTTTTAATCAGCAACAAATAGCTGAGCTGCTTAACAGCTAATCCAACCTGTTAAAGCAGGAAAACCACTGAAACGTGCTGGATAGCAGCTCTCCAGGAGCTCAAGTTACAGTCTGCTGCATAGAAAAGTATGAAAATACCCCATGAGAAAATTATTCTGTAATGTGTTCAGCTCACTAAAACTGCCCTGATTTATTTATTTACTGATAGCAGCTGCTCTCTTGGTTCTAGGTCCTCTGGTGTCTGCAGCTACTCTGGTGTCGTCAGGATCAGGAGCTTCCGGAAGAATGTGCCTTTCAATGACTCTTTCCCCCTTATTTGTTATACTAATTAAATAAATCTCAATTTATATATTTCCTGTTTTTGTTCATGTCCATAAATACTTAAACATGCTTGAAATTAAAACGAGCTTTTAACAGTGAGGTGCTAGTTTAATTCATCACAATAGAGCTAGTTAAACACGCAACAAAAATGTGATAATCAAAGTAATTTATAAATATCCATTAAAATATCAAAACTGGAATCAAAATGAGATATTTGGCAGCACAAAAAACTTGTCAAACACAATATTTAGAATAATAATTGTAGGCAGACAGGAGACAGAGCTGATGGAGGTTCTCAGTCATCGAAGGATGGCTGAAGGCTTTCCAGGAACAGGAGATGTGGTGTTGTCTCTTCTCTCTCTATTCTGCCAGATGAGCTGATAGGTTACAGGTGTGTGAGGACATCCTCATGCTGTCATAACCAGATGACAGGAGTTATCAGGTGATCAGCCAGGCTAATGATGAGATGCAGAAAGAAAACAAATCATGCAGAAAGAAAACAAATCCAGGACAGTGTACAGTGATAAAAATAATATGTGGTGTTGCTCACCTTATGTGCTCTTATAGAGTTATTAACGTGTGCCTGCCTCATGGTGTAGCATGGACGTAATTTTCACTTTAGAAGTGGGGGGGGCACGGGGGGGGGGGTATCTTTACAGGCTTCAACACAAACGGTTGCTTTCTGCTTGGTCCTAGAGCTCAACCAGTGTCAATTTAATATAGTGTAATATTGTTTTTGGATGGTAAAAAGTACAGGGGTCAAAACTTGACTTTGGAAAAAGTGGGGGGGACATGTCCCCCCTGTCCCCCCCCCCCCCCAAAATTACGTCCATGTGGTGTAGAGTCCATATTTTGCTGAGTGTCCTGCAATAAAGCAGGTTATTAATTTACTTTTGATAGCAAAAACAAAATATTTCATCGTCGTCGTCGTCTTCCTCCGCTTATCCGGGTCCGGGTCGCGGGGGCAGCATCCCAACTAGGGAGCTCCAGGCCGTCCTCTCCCCGGCCTTGTCCACCAGGTCCTCCGGCAGGACCCCAAGGTGTTCCCGGACCAGATTGGAGATGTAACCTCTCCAACGTGTCCTGGGTCGACCCGGGGGCCTTCTGCCGGCAGGACATGCCCGAAACACCTCCCCGGGGAGGCGTCCAGGAGGCATCCTGACCAGATGCCCAAACCACCTCAACTGGCTCCTTTCGATCCGGAGGAGCAGCGGTTCTACTCCGAGTCCCTCCCGAATGTCCGAGCTCCTCACCCTATCTCTAAGGCTGAGCCCGGCCACCCTACGGAGGAAACTCATTTCGGCCGCTTGTATCCGCGATCTCGTTCTTTCGGTCATTACCCAAAGCTCATGACCATAGGTGAGGATTGGGACGTAGATCGACCGGTAAATCGAGAGCCTGGCTTTCTGGCTCAGCTCCCTCTTCCCCACGACAGATCGGCTCAGCGTCCGCATCACTGCAGACGCCGAACCAATCCGCCTGTCGATCTCCCGATCCCTCCTACCCTCACTCGTGAACAAGACCCCGAGATACTTAAACTCCTCCACTTGAGGTAGGACCTCTCCCCCGACCCGGAGGTGGCAAGCCACCCTTTTCCGGTCGAGAACGATGGTCTCAGATTTGGAGGTGCTGATCCTCATCCCAGCCGCTTCACATTCGGCCACGAACCTACCCAGCAAGAGCTGAAGGTCAGAGCTGGATGAAGCTAGGAGGACCACATCATCCGCAAAAAGCAGAGACGAGATTCTCCTGCCACCAAACTCGACACACTCCACACCACGGCTGCGTCTAGAAATTCTGTCCATAAAAGTGATGAACAGGACCGGTGACAAAGGGCAGCCCTGGCGGAGTCCAACCCTCACTGGGAACAGGTCTGACTTACTACCGGCTATGCGGACCAAACTCACGCTCCTCTGGTAAAGGGACTGAATGGCCCTTAACAGAAAGCCACGCACCCCATACTCCTGGAGCGTCCCCCACAGGGTGCCCCTGGGGACACGGTCATAAGCCTTCTCCAAATCCACAAAGCACATGTGGATTGGTTGGGCAAACTCCCATGCCCCCTCCATCACCCTTGCAAGGGTATAGAGCTGGTCCACAGTTCCACGGCCAGGACGAAAACCACATTGCTCCTCCTCTATCTGAGATTCAACTATCGATCGGACCCTCCTCTCCAGTACCTTGGAGTAGACCTTTCCAGGGAGGCTGAGGAGTGTGATCCCCCTATAGTTGGAACACACCCTCAGGTCACCCTTCTTAAAGATGGGGACCACCACCCCGGTCTGCCACTCCCTAGGAACTGCCCCCGATGACCACGCAATGTTGTAGAGACGTGTCAACCATGACAGCCCTACAACATCCATAGCCTTGAGATACCCAGGACGAACCTCATCCGCCCCCGGGGCTCCGCCGCTGTGTAGTTGTTTGACTACCTCAGCAACTTCTGCCCCCGAGATCGGACAGTCCATCCCCAGGCCTCCCAGCTCTGGTTCCTCCTCGGAATGCGCATTGGTGGGATTGAGGAGCTCCTCAAAGTATTCCTTCCACCGTCCGACTATAGCCTCAGTTGACGTCAGCAGCTCCCCATCCCCACTGTAAACAGTGTGAGCGAGTTGCTGCCTTCCTCTCCTGAGGTGCCGGACAGTTTGCCAGAACCTCTTTGGAGCCGATCGATAGTCTTTCTCCATGGCCTCACCAAACTCCTCCCACGCCCGAGATTTTGCCTCGGCAACTGCCACTGCTGCACCCCGCTTGGCTATCCGGTACCTGTCTGCTGCCTCCGGAGACCCACTGACCAGCCACGCCATGTAGGCCTCCTTCTTCAGCTTGACGGCTCCCCGAACCTCTGGTGTCCACCAGCGGGTACGGGGGTTGCCACCACGACTGGCACCAGCCACCTTACGACCACAGCTAGCAACAGCCGCCTCGACAATCGCAGAGTGGAACAAGGCCCACTCGGACTCAATGTCCCCCACTGCTCTCGGGAATATTTCATGTAAAAGTTATTTACCAGGTGAATCAGCTCACACGTCACCACCAAGTGTCACAGGGCCAGAATCAGTAGCCTCCTTCATGATGTCATGATGTAATCACATACTTATTTAATTGTTAATATCTTAAAAATTCAGAAATTTTTTAATTTTTTTACCTTGAACAGTTCACTGAACTTGCACTGTCACTGAGGTGGAAGCTGGAATCAACAGCAGACACCTCACATCTTGGTCTTTTCAGGGGTGTGGATGCTGCTCTGGGACTTTCTGGAAGATGAATTTCCGTCATGGTCTCTGTGTGTCAAGACACACTGAGGCTGTGAGCTCTATAAAAAACAAAGAAGCAGCACATTTATAAACGTTTAAAAGAGCATAAAATTATGTGCAACAATCTGTAAAACAAATTAAAACTAGGTAATAAAATGTTTACATAGAAGATTATTAAAAATAATTCACCTTTGCTACGGGTAACGCTTCACGTCAGCCTGGACAAGTGCATTCTTGCAGATTACTAAATCAGTCTGACAGCCAGTGTCTTGCGTAGATTTAGCCTGAAAAAAAAAGTAGAAGCACATTGTTGTTTATAAAGTCAGACAATATACAAAAGAAACTGTCCTATATAGGCGCTTTATAACATTCCTAGTGTGTGATCGTTATTATAACGTAAAAGTCAGTCGCATATGATGTGGAGAGCCTGAAATGCGACCTCCTGAACAGAATTCCTCACGGAACCGGGTCACAAGCTGGATTTCACGCTGTAATGCTGTGTGTCAACTAGTGCTGCGTTAGTTAGTCATTGTTGCAGAATTACAGACTGACACAAAACAACCCGAATTTTCTCTGAGCCTGACAGTCATGTGGACCGTTTTGTCGGCCAGGGCTTCGAGATATGTTCCGATTTGCCGCTGATTCTAACCTTACATCCCGTTCCACATTTTGTGAACTTGACAAATCTGCCCGAAGGCAGTGCAGGCTGATATTAGCTAAATGGAGTGAACCACGTCTCGCAAACTTTGCATGTAGGTAGGAAATTGTCTTTAGAAGATGTTAAATTCTATTTAGCTTACTCACCTCAGACTGGAGCCTGTCATGGTGGGGGAGCAGAGTCGGTGGGCTGCATCTAAATCGCGGAAGAGCCACGGTGGGCACAGCCTCCCTCTTCAAACGGAGACCAGAATCGCGGGTAAAATGCTGGTTGCAAACTACAGCACCCGGCGGGAGCTGAATGCTTTCCAGACACGCAACCACTGGCGCCTAATTTCTAAGTCCAGCGGAAAGGAGTACAACCCCACAGAGCCACCGCAACCATACTACACTACACCTTCTCACAGCATACTAACACGATATGGAGCACTAAACCTGAACTACTTTCCCAATAACACTAACAGCCAAACACTAACTAAACTACACTATCCAACAGCCAAGCTAACACTAAATAAGTATGTATAACACTAAAGGCTACGCTAAAGACTAGGATATGCTAATGCTATATGCTAATGCTGAACTACCGCTAACCTCCTACGCTCGCTTGCAAATCCAACTCCCAACTCGCCACAAGGCGTGGCCGAGACGCTCGTTGCTTTTATAACTTTGACACAGAGCTGCTACGTAGTACTCTACTGGGTTACGTAGTATCTTACTCTTTAGCCATTGGCTAAAATTTATTCAAAATGAGTCAGATTCTATGTTTTAAGCTGAAGGTGGCGCTATACTGTGGTATTTAGGCAGAATTTTTAATTTTTAAAGAAAATGCACCAAAATGCTAAAATAATGAATACACACATTTAAAACACTATTAGACACTCATTTATACAGTTCATCAACAAAAAAAGTTAATTTAGACGTTACTTGCTCTTTAAGTGCTTCCTGAGTAGCCTTGAAGAGGGAGTCCTCTTTATCCGGTGCAGTAGCTCTGGCTCCTTCTCCTGATGCGAGGAATCTGCTCCTACACAACCTCTGACCTCTGCAGCCCAGCGCGTTACCTCCACCCAGCCTCAGACTGCTGCGTGGACCGAGAAGCACAATAATTCATCTCTACACAAAAAAGGCTGTCTTAGACAAACTTTCGGGTGCAGTCTTACGAAGAAACTAAGCACACTAATTGTCTCAAAGGCAAGTAGACCTCTATACGAGTGGAGGCCATTGGTTCGCTGGACTTCCTGACCCATGTGTCGTCTCTTCTCACGTTGTTGTTGGTGCTCTTGCTGTTATTGTTGGCGTTGTTGTTTGGGGCGTGTGCGTAGTCCCTGCTTTTTGCTCATGTCAGTGTCCTCCTGCTCGTACAGTACGTAGTTACGCTAAGGATCAGACCAGCTATGAATTCTTAAGACACTTGCACATAAATCAGATCGCTATACATGAAGGTTTTATGCTTCATAATAATAAGAGACCAACACTGACAAAAAGCACACGTGAGGCACAACCAGTGGCGGTTCTGCATGGAATTACTCCCAGGGCGAGGCCCCCTTTGAGCCCCCCACACACACACACACACCCCACCACCACCACGCCACCCCACCTGCACGAACACACGCATGTTTTCTACAAACAGGCATGTTTTATTAGAACGACTATTGAACATTCATTTTTCTAAGTTGCACATATTTACATTAATTATTATGAAGTTGTCAGAATGTAAAGCAATATACATTATACACTGTATCAAAATATATAGAATCAAATATACAAAAACAAACAATAACCAAATATTAAGAATATATGAACATAATAGATAATAAATATTCTAAATAGCAAAAATATTTCACACATAACAAACTAAAGATAATCACTACATCATTGCACTTAGAACAGAAAACACAAACTAAAATTAAAACCTAACCTTGATGCAAAGTCATCAATAATGTCATCATATGAAATCTGCTCCCCTACTGAGTGATTGATACTAATCAGAGCCAGGTTAGTGAGCCGCCCCTGAAACATAGTTGACCTCAGGTATGACTTGATCAAGTCTTGAAAAGCTCCTCTCAGCTTGAGCCACAGTGACTGGCAGAGCAGTCCAAAAGTTGGGGTAGATCTCCAATAGATCTTTATCATGATCCATAATATTTTAGAAATGCCTCTGAAATTGTAATTTAAACTGACATAAAAAACTGTAGACTACCAAAAATGCCAACTTTTACAGAACAAACCATGTAAAAATAATCAGTGCAGCCATAGGATAGTTAGTGGTGACTGGGGAGTTTCCTTCTGCTTGTAGAGTTGTTTTATTATTATTATGTGAACATGATCAACATGTGTTTGTTGTTGTTCAGGCAGGCCATGGGCTGCAGCAAGCATTTAACAAATCCTAGTTTGAATCAGTAAAACACGATTCAAGGATTTTTTTCGAACCATTTGAATATTCGTTTCAATAATTCAGCCGTATTAGCTCTGTTAGCAATTAGATGACCGAATTTAACCGTTAAAATCCCAGTTAACTGGTTCAAAAAATTGAAAACATGCATCATGAGAGCGTACACACCTTTATCTTTTTCCTCTTTCTTTCCTGAATCGGGCACCTGGTGGTTAGCCTTTTTATTTTTATCTCTTCTGTTTGGCTCTTGACTCAGTAAGTTTCCTTTAGTCAGGACTAAACAATTTGACCTTGATGGGGGGGGGGGGGGGGGGGGGGGACAAAATCATTTTGTTTTTCCTTTTTTTATTCAGCCATTTCACACAATTCAGAAAAACCTGAAAGAATGATAGGCCTGTGTTTATGATATTATGAATGAAATGTGCGTTAAATGGAAGAACATCAAGATGTGATTGACTTTAGCCATGTTACAGTTGATTCAGCCCCTACCCGCTCATTTCATTTGGGAAAGACCCAGAGGTGAATTCCCCTGCCGCACCCCTCCCCTTCCTCTTCTTCATACACACACGGTTCACCTGAACCCTCTCAGTCAGCAGGAGCGCCTGCAGCTGCAGGGAGCGCCAACCTGCTGTTTCCAATCCGGACACTGTCATATGACAGATAATAGAAAACCTCGGTGCGGCGCGGATTTCTTTCTTTTTTAGTTTTTACTCAGCGCTTGTGCGCCCCTTTTGTGTCATGAAAAAATGCCGCCCCGGGCAACTGCTCTGTCTGGCTGTGCCTAAAACCGCTACTGGGCACAACAGTGATTTCAAAAATATATTTCTTTACATTTCAAGGCTTTAAATAGCCCATCCAATCAACATTCACACATAGGTTTAAAACAGGCGCTCCTAAAGCGCCCTCTAGTGTTTGGTTAGTAAAATTGCCTTGAATCAACTTAACCTCGTTCTCGTCTTCCTCTTTTATCACCATTATTTCTAAATTTGGTGTTTATTCTGCAAATCTCCGTGCCTTCGTATTTATCTATTCCTTTTGTTTAACAGCTTCATGATTTCTTTGACAATGCCCCTTTGTGTCAGTGATGTCCAAGTGACTTAACCCTAAAAGTCAACCCCCAAATGTCTGCAACCTTCTTTAACTACTGCAAAGCCTTGTATGAGCTAATATAAATATATAAAATAACAAAAAATCCGGTAAGCTGTAATAAGTTGGCTTCACTCCTCCCGACGCCCCCAGTTTTCAGTGTTTTCCCTTCATATAAGCCAAGACGGTGGATCAGCCACCAGTTTTCATCCTAGTGAAAAGTCCACTTGTATTTTTATGCTCTTTAAAACAAAGATATATTTGAAAGACAGATAGTTCTATGTGAATAATAATAACTATGATGATAATCAAGAGGAATGTAAATGTTGAGTTGAAATGATCTGAGCCTGTACATTTCTGTTGGAGTTCTGGAAGTGTTGTGACAGCTGTTGTTCCACGGTCAGGTTTAGGTTGCGTTTCTGCTGTGACAATACATTCCTGTACAATTGTGATTAGAATAAATGTATAAATTAAACCTCGCTTTGCCTTTTTAATGCTTCATGTGTGGCAATGTGCATTTTGTCTTGGGGCTGACTGGAGAACTGTAAAGGACTTCAATTTCCCTCTGGGTTTAATAAAGTATTTTTGAATTTGAATTTGCTACAAAAGCACATGTTAAAGGGGCCGTGTAATGACTATATTTTCAAAGTTCGAACAATTTTGTGGTCTATACAAAACAGGAAAATGAAGATTTTTGCACAAAACCCCTTTAAATTAAGCAAGCTCACCAGCTCTTTTTGATATTTTCAGTACCTTTCAGAATGAGTTGTTTCATTGGGGCTCGTGAAAGTTGCTGCTGGACACGCCCACCCATCCCCTGATTGGCTCAGCTTTTATCACAGTAAAAATTGAGAATTACTGATCACATTTCTGCTTTGTCTGCCAACAGCGTTATAGTTAAATCACTGTGTCACATCCAAATGATTCAAATCCAGAAAAGACTTTGGGTGTGTCCTATATGCACCCATATATTTATTCACTTACAGAATAAAGCTTCTTGAGATAAAACATCCTCCTACTAAAGCCAAGTAGTTGAGAGAATTGAGAACAAAATGAAAACAATGTATAAATATAAACAAAAACTTGTCAAACCAAGTGTCATGCTAGGGGGGAAGGTGTCTGACCCACCACATGCAGAATCATTCACAGAGTCTGAGTATGGTTAAAAAAAAAAAAAAAAAAAAAAAAAAAAAAAGTTTATAAAACGTGAACTAAAAGCGCAGGAGGAAAATCCAGCTGGGGCTTCGGGGGGGGGGGGGGGGGTATCTAGAGACAGGGAAGAGTTAGTGGATGTTGATGATCCGGACAAATGAGGTACAGGTCGAGACTTACAGTTTGTGATCCAGGGGAAACCAGAGAAGGGAGGGAGGCTTGGTCTGGGGGGTAGTCCGTGAGGAGTGGGAGACAGAGACACACACTTGCTGGATCACAGGAGACTGGGTTTCCAGGTAGCTGGAGGACTGGAGGAGCTGAGCACGGAATAGGGAGCAGGATCCAGTAAGGTAAGGTCAGTATGGAGTGGACAGCCAGGGAGCGGCTGGGAGACAGCAGGACTGGTCCGGTAGGTTGCAGGACGGTGTGAAAGGTGGTGGTGGAAATCTGGAGAAGAGGCAGCTTACAAAAATCAGGCAAGCTTGGAAAAACACAGGAACCAGCAATCTGGCTAGAAGTACGACTTGGATGATATCTATTCGGATTACTCAGTAATCAGGCTCGGGAGTCGTAGATACCAAAGTTGAGCTAATCATCCAGTGAATAAAGATCTTCTTCTTCTTCTTCGTCGAGTTTATTGGCGGGTGGCATCTAACTGCTAGGTGCATTTCCGCCACCTACTGTGCTGGAGTGTGAGTCGGAGTAAGAGCATAAAAAAATAAAATAAATAAATAAATTCTATTCAACAAACCACTGTGTTTTAGATACCCAACAACCAACTTATATGTAGCAAATAAAGATGTCTCCCAGCAGCTTATATGTCCCTGGCCAACTGATGAGCAGATGGGCTGCAGCTGGTCCACTCCTTGACACGCCCACCTGCAGGAGAAGCTCAGAGAAGGTTTAGCAGAGAGAGGAGGACTCACCCCAGACCATGACATCAAGATAACTTAAAGTGATACTTTACAACTTTTTCGTATTTTGAACTCATTTTCTTGAGCCAGTATGTGCCAAAATGACCCTTTACATGGTGAATGAAATGTCACTCAGACCCTCACCGCTCTGTGGCCAGAATACCACACTTGCAACTTCAGATTGCCGGTCAGGTCTGTTGGAGTTAGTAGAGCTGATATGCCTGGTTCTGCAGCCTTAAGGTGCTTTTCCAGGAACACTACTCAGGGCAACTCGGACCGATGTAGTTCAGCCCGACCACGGTTTCCAAGGGCACGGTTTGGTATTTTCCCTCTATTTTCTCCCCTATTTTAGTCCCTGCTCCATTGAGGTACCTGGCAAGGCTGAGTTGGGCCAGTATCATGATTCTGGCCACTGATTGGCTAGGGGCTTCATGGAGCTGGCGTGGGAACAAAACTGCTTTCAGATGGGCTGACTCAAACCACGCTGTACAGAGCTGTTTTAGGCTGAGTAGTTCTCCTGGGAAACCACCCTCAGTGTCTAGTACTGGGTATGGAATGTAATATGATTTAAAATATATCTCGAGCAAAAGTGTTGTTCTAATCTACAGAACCACCCAGGATAAAAGGCTTCATTTTCCTGTGTTTAAGTTGTCCAGCAACAGTCTTGCAGTCTGCGAAAAGATGAAATATCTTGGACACTTTATCACAGCCAATATGAGCGACGATGATGATATTTACAGGCAGTGCTGCAAGCTATATGTGCAAGCAAACACCATTGCATGGACATTCAGCTGTTGTTCCACACCTGTTAAAGTGGCATTATTTAATGCATACTGCACATCTGTGGTCATTCTATAAAAAGTCTAGCTTGCACAGGTTACAAGTCACATACAATGATGCAATGAGAATCCTCCTCAAAATTCCCAGGGGAGGCAGTGCTAGTCAAACGTTTGTTTCTGTGAGCGTGTGCACATTTAAGGCACTTCTAAGAAATTTTATGTTTGAGTTTATGAGACAGCTGGAAGAATCTTCCAATAGTATTATAGTTGCACTCTCAAATCCCACTGTGAGCTGCTCTCGTTATATGTCTAGGCTGAGAATGCACTGGTTAAAATGTTTGGGTGGATTTATCTCAACTAGTTAGTTTTGTTGTCCCTTACCTCCACTGCAGTTATATCCTGTGATTTTATATAGGCTTTTATTGGTATTAATGTTAATTGGTATCCTTTCTTTTCTTGTGTTTTTCTTTTATCTTTATGTTTCTTTTAAAATGGACTTTAAGTCTGGCAACAAACATATTATAAATCAGCTGCGTTCATGATTTAAAACATGAAGGAAATGTGATGGAAGCAGACTGCAGCTCCAGGTATGTCAGCTCAATATTTGTTTAAGTCCCAACAGAGCGAACTGCCAGTCTGGAGTTGCAAGTAGAACATTCTGGCCAAAGGGGTGCGATATGTGCTGGGTGGCTGTTCATTAACCCTCTAAAACAGGAGTATTCGATTCCGGTCCTGGAGGGCCAGTATCCAGCAGTTTTTAGTGGTTTCTCTGCTCCAATATGCTTGATTCAGTGGTTTAATCACCTGTGCAGCAGTTCAGGCTCTGCAGAAGCTTAACCCCGTAAATTTCCAGTGCAATGGGGTTTTGTCCCTCGGGCGGGACGCTGGAATGCTAAGGAGTTAATCACCTGCGGGTCTTCATGTTAGCAAAATCACTTATGAGATCTTTAAAGTCCAATCCTTTGGCTAATTGGCTTTCAATAGTGTTACAAGTCATCCTCCCAAACTAGCTGACTCTTTAATAAACACTACGTCTCAGGGTTGACTTGTACTTCTATTTGTCATGGTCCGTGGTGAGCTGACTGCAAGTAACCTGGCTTTTCCCTCTGAGCATTGTTTCCACAGGTGGGCGTGTCTGAGAGCTCCAGCTGCAGCTGATCTCCTCATCAGGCCCAGGGGATTTAAGGAGCAGTGCGACACATCACCACGCCGGATGATTACTCTGTTTGGGTAGCTTCAGCCTCAGCACGATCCTGAAACTCGTTTTTGTATTCTTGTGAACCTGTTGCCAGTAAATACCTTGATGCCCTCTCCTGCTCCCCTCCAGGTTTCTCTCAACTCATCACCAGCTCCAGAAGAAGCCTGGATCTCAGTTTTACCTGACGCACTGCTTCATTCCCTGGCCGCCCGCTCTCAGCCGCTCACCAACCAACATCCATTCCTGCTCCTCCACCTCTGGACAACCTATACCTCACCTGTGGATCTCATCAGCTCACCCGGACCCGACAATGCTTCCCGTGCCATTACTACTACCGAGTAACAGTAAGACTAGTCTCCAGATAAGTTCCCATTGTTTTCCGCCTTATATTCACTCTGTCTCCCTCCTTAGAAACTCTCCTGGATTCCTGCTGCCAGTCCTGCATCTCGTCGGTTCCCGTCTCTCACTTTTCCCTTATTTAGTAATAAAGACCTTTACTTACATTCCTGCTCTCCGTGTTTGGATTCAGCATGTCGTGGGTCAAGAAATTGCCACCCAGACGTGACACTATTTGTGCGTGAGCGTGAATCCAGTCTGAGCTTTTACACTACTGTGAGCTAATCAGCGATCAACTTTACCTAGATTTAGACTCTGGCAAACATAATTTTAGCAGCACAAAGGAAGACTCTTGTTATAACTAAACCACAACCCAGTCACCTGCAGCTTATGCTATGCCCAGGTTAAAGACTCTAAGCTTATGTTATCCAACCTCTTGGAGTGGGATTATAAGTAACCAGCACCTCACCTTTCAGCTGTTACGCGACACGATTGGAGACCCCAGGCAAGAGATTCCGTTTTAAAGCTCCTTATGAAGGAACAAAAGTTTTATTTTATACGATGAAGTAAAAAATATTCCAGATTTCCCGATGCAGCGGGTCAAAACACTTAACCGGTACAGTTGTCCTCCGAACTCCTCACCAACACCCCAAAAAGCCTCC
This sequence comes from Nothobranchius furzeri, assembly GCF_043380555.1. Taxonomy (NCBI): domain Eukaryota; kingdom Metazoa; phylum Chordata; class Actinopteri; order Cyprinodontiformes; family Nothobranchiidae; genus Nothobranchius; species Nothobranchius furzeri. The sequence continues at coordinate 11,392,421 of NC_091752.1, read as the reverse complement.
CTCTCAACCGAGCCCCCACACTTTTATTCCCCCCAACTCTCGCCTTCTGGCCCCCCTTTCGTCTCCATGGCAAGCCCTGCCTCGGAAGCATTCTTCGGCCTTGAGTCTCCTCCCAGCTCCCTTCGGTATCAGCCAGATGGGCGGAGGTCTTTTCTTCTCTCTTCTTCAGCACAGATCAAAGGAAGTCAAACATAAACAATCTCCAGACGTGTGTCCCTGAAATTCTTATCACATCCTGGGCTACACCATAAAAGTCGATACAAGGTTAAACATACTCATTATTTACGACATCAGGAGTCAAATCACCACACACAGACCTCTTGCTGAATCCTGAAGCCTGGTTTCACTAACATACAGATTTGAGATGTAATCCGGAACTGCTATTATATAATAAGACAGGTCTGGAGGAATCGACAATCTTTATTCAACAAATAGAAAGAAGAGCTAGGCTGTTCAGTCTATTCTGGGACATTGTTGATCTCAAATAATTTTTCATCAGTTTCAGTTTGCTAAAAGCCCGTTCACCCCCAGCAACATTCACAGGTAGTGTGCAAAATATCCTCAGTTCAATACAAACTTCTCCAAAAATGCTCTGTAATTGCATCCTGTATGGCATTAAGCAGCTCAAGAGGAGACCGAATGTGTGGAAATGTGGCACCATATATTGTTCTCAGGTGTAGCATCTCATTCTCAAATTCAGCTGTGAGATCCTTGTAATATTTTCTCATCAGTGCCTGGCATGATATCTTCATCTGCTCTTCAGTCATGTCTGTCATGGTTCATGATGTTAAGCTTTGCTGATATGTATTGATATATTAAATACATATGACATGAAATAAACCAGGCTCTCTCTGTGAATGTAATGTACTCTAAATTTTATAATCCCTGCATTATCAGCCAAATTATAAGATTGTCCGTTTTCAAGATCAAATATAAAGAAATTTAAAATAGGCTTAAAATATCTAACCAAGTCAATAACAATCCTCTAACACCAGTGTCATCATGCTATACGAAAAACAGTGGCAGCTTCTCATTAATGAGATTACCACGAATCCATCGATACCAAGTTTGTCCTGGTCCATGACTGGGAAGGAGCTGAAATATCCACACAGAGTGAACCTGTTTTTACTGCGAGGTCCGCAAATTAATTGGCGGCGGCCGCCCGCGATAATAATTCTGATTAATATATATATATATATATATATATATATATATATATATATATTTAAAAAAAAAAAATATATATATATATATATATATAAATTTGTGTTTTCCCTGATAACACTAATTAATTTGTATTTGATCTTGATGGTGAAACTTTATAGCGTTTAACACTGAACACCTAACATGAATGCAGCTTCTGAGAGCTAGCTAATATCAGCTAAAACTGTGTTCTGCTGCTGCTGGCTGCTGCTCACCTTCCTTCTTGAAAAACCTAGTCAATACTTGCTTCTGTTCAATTAACTTTTTCTCCTTCTCCTTCTTTTCTTTTCTTTTCTTTTCTGGAAGCCAGATTTCCCTTTCTTGGGAAAAGACATGACTGACTCTCCTGCCTCCAGCTCTGGCTGTCGGCATCTGCGATGTCTCGTTAGTACATGCGGCCGTGCAGCCCCTGGCCGCAGGTGTGGACTAAACCACTTTGCACATTTTTAAGGGGTGATAGATGCCTCAGAGATTATTCAGTTATTATTTTTAAGGTGAAATTCAGTTTCTTAACCTTTTTATCCAGGTAAAGGGAAGTTTATTAAGACATTAAGTAAGTTGGGGGAAAAAAACAACAACAATAAAACATTTTTATTCAAAGCTGTCTCAGGGCCCCTCCCTGCAGTGGGCCCTGGGTAAACGGTACCCTTCCCCCCCAGTCCGGCGTGCGTGCGTGCGTGTGTGTGTGTGTGTGTGTGTGTGTGTGTGTGTGTGTGTGTGTGTGTGTGTGTGTGATGCTAAACCAGACTGCCTGCTCCATCAGATGAAAAGGAAATCCTCTCAGGACCCAAATAAAATTGAACATTTAGCAACCAGACACAGAAGCAGGTGAAACCGTCCACATCAGCATCTCCAGTTCTACCAGCTCTAAAAACACACTTCTTAAATAATAAAACCCTAAACTCAGCCAACGGATGAAGACGTCCTGGTGCCAGATGCTACCTAAGACATCACCAGTTCAGCTGACTTGATAAAACACTTGGTGACTAAAACAAACATCTGGTGACCTGGTAAAAAACAGTCCTGGTGCAACAAGCTACCTGAGACAAACGTTTCCAGTCGACCAGTTCAAGAAAGAAAGAAAGAAAGAAAGAAATGATCTTCAGTGGCGCTGCACTGGAAGAAAAAGATATCTCTAGTCCGAGTCGGAGTCGTCCGAGTCATCCCATCTTGGTCTCTTCGGTGGGATGTACGGGAAGCGCTCTCCAGTCCTCTTCTGTCTGGATCCAAGGACCGAGGTAGAAGGAGAGGGTTCTTCTACCTCCTGGACCTCTTCAGCCCTCCTGTGGGCAGGCCTGGGAACTTCTGGAAGTTCTTCCGGCGGGGCCGGAGGAGCTACCGCCAGCCAGAAGTCTTCTCGTGGTGGAAGCTGCTGGTCTTCATCGCTACCCAGAACTGAGCTACCATAACCAGAGTACACACTAGAAGCCATAAAACCTTCTAAAGCTGACCACAGACCCTCAAAAGCAAACTCTGCCTCTACTGGAGGAGCCTGACCATGACCCACAAACACCACATCATCATCAGGAATGTGAAGGGCTGGGTACCTACCTTCATCTTCATCGAGAATCCGGATGACCTCAGGGACCCCTGCAGTCACGGGATGCTCCACGATGAAGATGCCTGTGAGGACAAAACAAGACACATTAAATCCACTTGTGTCATAAAACAGTTATGAAAAAGCTACAATGACTTGTTTACAATACAAGAGATGTGTGTCTGCATCTGCATGTGTGCACAAGACACACTTTACTAATCTGGTTGTTTTTGGGGTTTAACAGGTTAAAACCGAGTTCTGCTTTTACTGAAAAAGTTTCCATTTTTAATTTATGTGATTGTTTATTATTTATGTTTCATGTTTATAGCTCATGCATTGCTAAAAAGATGTAATGTTTTACAGCTTGTAGACACAACACTGCTCAAATAAAGTTGTTTTAAAATGGGCTCTATAAAAATAAACAGAAGACTCATTAAACTGGTGAAAAGTGTTTAAAAAATATTCAAACAGACAGAAATGCATTTATAAACCTGAGAACCAACTCAGAGAACACATCAAACTTTCTACTTGGATAAAACAGATGAAGTCCTTAAAGATCAAAGGTCTCTAGTTCACTCAGATTTATGGAAACAACTCATGTTCACCGATGCTAACAGGCCAAAGCTAAAGCTAGCTGTACATTCTAGCATGTTCTACGTCATGACGTTTCATACCTGGTTCATCCGTTGCTATGGTCACGAAAACAACATGTTTTTGTTTGAAGCATTCTTTTTTAGAATCGTACATGTCATTTTATTAGTTTTAAAAATTTCGATGTAAAATTGAACTAAATGGGTTGCTGAAACCAAATTGGTGGTTTTCTTTTAACAGTTCTCTCTAGTCTGATATAGTCATCCCACCGACCTGCTGGGACCCTCAAGATGCTGAGGCTGTGTGATGAGGTTGAGTCACAGAATGTGAAAAACATTTTGTCTCTATCCTGCTAAAAGAACCACATATTCAGCTTTTATTTTGCTTGCCCAGCTGACAAAAACCAACAGGCGCTCCTCGCGCTCACTTTCACCTCGCTGTTGTCCACCCTCTTTTATATCAATAATACAAAAGAAACCGACATGCAGAACAAAACTAGTAAAAACATTTCATGTGTTCAAACTGTTCCAGGGGAATTTGAGCCTCACTTGTCCACAGAAAACATGTTTCACCTCCATAAAACACCAAATCTCGTCTCGTCTTCTTCCACCTATCCGTGTCCGGGTCACAAGGGCAGCATCCCAACTAGGGAGTTCCACACCGTCCTCTCTCCGGCCACCTCCAACAGCTCCTCTGGCAGGACCCCAAGGCATTCCTGGGCCAGTTCGGATATGTACTTTCTCCAACGTGTCCTGGGTCGTCCAGGGGGCCTCCTGCCAGCAGGACATGCCCAAACCACCTCACCAGAGAGGCATCCAGGAGGCATTCTAACAACAGTGTTGGGAGTAATGCGGTACAAAAGTAATTAATTACTGTAATGCATTGCTTTTTGCTGTAATGCGGTAATGTAAGGCATTACAGGGAAAGAAAATGGTAATATTTACTTGATACAATTGTCAGTAATGCAGTAATTACAATGCATTTTTAAACCCAGAATCAAGCTGCGTTTCTTAAAAATTCAAACTGCGGGAAACCCGAAAAAAGATCCAGTACCTGCATTTATGACGTCATTCATGGACTCAGCTTTGCAGGCAGAGAGGACGCAGTGGTAAAGGCTCAAATACTCCAGCTGCATCCTGCACGCAGCTGCTGTAACATTCACAAAATTGCTCCACTAAATCAAAATAATTCCCCTGCGATCGTTCATATCAGCGCATGTTCTCTAGTATTCTGTACTTTTCTGGCGTGCTCAGCTGAGTTAATCTGTGCCCCGGTGATTTCAACTCATTGCTGCTAGAGCACCGCGCATGTGAAGATCCCTAGTTAGAAAGTAGGAAGTCTAGGAAACAGTTTTTCTGGAAGACGGAGAAAACTTGCAGCATGCAGGAAGGTTAGAGAGAAAGGGCAGGAAATTATTCAAATAAAATCAAGAAAACAAAACAAAGTGCTTGAAAAGAAAAAAGTAGGTAGATTTATCCCCAATACTCATTTTTACCAGTGGAAAGCAATAATAGACAAGCATTTAATATTTATATATGTGATAAAATCAGGTCACCCTCAAAGGTCAGTCCCACACCCAGGGCCGTATCAAGGCATTTGGGGACCAAGGCAGGACATGCAGGGAGTGATCCCTGCTAATTTAATCTAAGATGGCAGCGTGCTGAGAGTACAGTTTGTTGTTTCATTTATTTCATAAAATATCCTTCTAAAGAACTGTTTTTAACAGCAGTCCTAGCTCAGACACCACATCACCTTCCATCAGATGTGTCATGAGTTCACCAGGCATCAGATTACCAAACTCATACTGGTTGTTTTGTTGAAAGTAACTTAGAGTAATGCAAAAGTAGTGTAATGCCTTACATTTTAAAATCAGTAATATTGTAATGTAATTAATTACTTTAAAATGAGGGTAACAAGTAATAAATAATGTATTACAGTTTTGAAGTAACTTGCCCAACACTGTCTAACAAGATGCCCAAACCACCTCAACTGACTCCTCGATATGGAAGAGCAGCGGCTCTATTCCGAGTCTCTACCGAATGTCCGAGCTCCGCACCCTATCCCTAAGGCTGACCCAGCCACCCCGCGGAGAAAACTCATCTTGGACGCTTGTATCCGCGACCGTGTCCTTTCGGTCATTACACAAAGCTCATGACCATAGGGGAGGACTGGGCGGTAGATCGACTGGTACATCGAGAGCCTTGCTTTCCGGCTCAGTTCCTTCTTCCCCACAACTGACCGGTTCAGCGTCCTGTCGATCTCGCACCCTCATCTCTGCTTTATGCGGACAATGTGGTCCTCCCAGCTTCATCAGGCTCCGACCTACAGCTCTTGCTGGGGAGGTTCGCAGCCGAGTGTGAAGAGGCTGGGATGAGGATCAGCACCTCCAAGTCTGAGACCATGGTTCTCGATCGGAAAAGAGCGTTTGTCAACTCCAGGTCGGTGGAGAGGTCCTACCTCAAGTGGAGGAGTTCAAGTATCTCGGGGTCTTGTTCACGAGTAAAACACCAAATGTGATTTTAAACACACATTCGGTCTCTCAAATACACAAATTTAACATTATAATAATGTTTCAGTAGTTTGTCCTTTAGGAAACATGAAATAAGTCAGATGGAGAATTTAACTGATGTTAGCTTACCGTGCTCCTCCCGGAAGACCAACATCTCTCTGGTAGGTTGGTTCTCAGGTCTTCTTCAGCTAGCCACAAACTTCTTCAGCGATTTCTGCTCTGCAGAGGCTCTCCAAGCTCGTCCAAGGGCTACTATTGAAGCAAATCTCCTGAGACTCTCTTGACCAAGTGCAAGTTCGAAAGAAAGACTTTTAAAATTCGATGAGCTTTTATATACAGGGATCAAAGGAGCAGCGTTAGGCTGGTTTAAATCCTACCTGTCTGACAGATTTCATTTTGTAAATGTACATGACAAATCTTCTTCATACTCCAGGGTTACTTGCGGAGTACCACAGGGCTCAGTGCTTGGACCAATTCTTTTTACTATATATATGCTCCCAATTGGTAAAATCATTAGACAGCATGGGATAAACTTCCACTGTTATGCTGACGATACTCAGCTACAGTTCGTTCGAACATCTTATTCTTAGTTTTCCTAATCCAGATTGCAAAACTGTGAAACCACTCTTGTTTGTAGTTTTATATCGTCCACCAGGCCCTTACTCTGAGTTTTTGGATCAGATCTCTGATTTTTTATCAGATTTGGTGCTAAATACTGATAAGGTCATTGTAGTGGGGGATTTTAATATTCATGTGGACATTGAAAATGATAGCCTCAATGTAGCCTTTAGTAATATCTTCGACTCAATTGGTTTTACTCAAAGAATACATAGCTCCACCCACTCCTGCCATCATACATTGGACCTTGTGCTGACTTATGGCATAGAGTGTGAGGAAATAACGATCTTTCCACATAATCCAGTCCTCTCGGACCACTTTCTGATAACCTTTGAGTTTTTTATAACTGAGTTTTCGAGACATGAAAGTAAATTTCACTATAGTCGGTCTCTATCTGACAACGCAGTTGCATCTTTTAAATCAACTGTTCCATCTTTACTGTCCTCAGCATCTCAGAGGAACATAGCAGAGGGCAATATTCTCAGTTCTAACCCCTCACAAATTGATGCCTTAGTTCATCATGTTAATTCCTCTTTACGTGTGGCATTAGATGATGTTGCCCCTTTAAAAAAGAAGGTAATTAGGGACAGGAAGTTGGCTCCCTGGTTTAATTGTCATTTACAAGCCGTTGTCGTCGTCGTCGTCTTCCTCCGCTTATCCGGGTCCGGGTCGCAGGGGCAGCATCCCAACAAGGGAGCTCCAGGCCGTCCTCTCCCCTGCCTTGTCCACCAGCTCCTCCGGCAGGACCCCAAGGCGTTCCCGGACCAGATTGGAGATGTAACCTCTCCAACGTGTCCTGGGTCGACCCGGGGGCCTTCTGCCGGCAGGACATGCCCGAAACACCTCCCCGGGGAGGCGTCCAGGAGGCATCCTGACCAGATGCCCAAACCACCTCAACTGGCTCCTTTCGATCCGGAGGAGCAGCGGTTCTACTCCGAGTCCCTCCCGAATGTCCGAGCTCCTCACCCTATCTCTAAGGCTGAGCCCGGCCACCCTACGGAGGAAACTCATTTCGGCCGCTTGTATCCGCGATCTCGTTCTTTCGGTCATTACCCAAAGCTCATGACCATAGGTGAGGATTGGGACGTAGATCGACCGGTAAATCGAGAGCCTGGCTTTCTGGCTCAGCTCCCTCTTCCCCACGACAGATCGGCTCAGCGTCCGCATCACTGCAGACGCCGAACCAATCCGCCTGTCGATCTCCCGATCCCTCCTACCCTCACTCGTGAAAAAGACCCCGAGATACTTAAACTCCTCCACTTGAGGTAGGACCTCTCCCCCGACCCGGAGTTGGCAAGCCACCCTTTCCCGGTCGAGAACCATGGTCTCAGATTTGGAGGTGCTGATCCTCATCCCAGCCGCTTCACACTCGGCCGCAAACCTACACAGCAAGAGCTGAAGGTCAGAGCTGGATGAAGCTAGGAGGACCACATCATCCGCAAAAAGCAGAGACGAGATTCTCCTGCCACCAAACTCGACACACTCCACACCACGGCTGCGTCTAGAAATTCTGTCCATAAAAGTGATGAACAGAACCGGTGACAAAGGGCAGCCCTGGCGGAGTCCAACCCTCACTGGGAACAGGTCCGACTTACTACCGGCTATGCGGACCAAACTCACGCTCCTCTGGTAAAGGGACTGAATGGCCCTTAACAGAAAGCCACCCACCCCATACTCCTGGAGCGTCCCCCACAGGGTGCCCCTGGGGACACAGTCATAAGCCTTCTCCAAATCCACTAAACACATGTGGATTGGTTGGGCAAACTCCCATGCCCCCTCCATCACCCTTGCAAGGGTATAGAGCTGGTCCACAGTTCCACGGCCTGGACGAAAACCACATTGCTCCTCCTCAATCTGAGATTCAACTATCGATCGGACCCTCCTCTACAGTACCTTGGAGTAGACCTTTCCAGGGAGGCTGAGGAGTGTCAGTGTTGTGTTGGTTCATTGTAATTGTCAGCGTATTCTGTCCTCCTCTAGTTACTCTAGTTCATGCTAATGAGTGAGCTTCTGTTTGTTTGTTCTGCGAGTTTGATATTTAAGTCGGGTTTATTTTGTGCGTCTGGACTTTGGCGCATCCACCTTTAAAATAAAGGAAGTATTCTCTCAAACCTCTCCTGCTTTGAGTCGTTGTAGGGATTCTGCATCTTGGGTCCTAACCTCCAGCTCTAACCGTGACACCTTTTCGCGCCACGGACCGGTTCATGCCCCACAATATTTTCACGGACCGGCATTTAAGGTGTCGCGGATAAATACAACAAAAAGATTTATTCATAACACACGTGAAAGACCCAGGAAAACTGAGTTATCGATAAAAACGATAACAAAATAACGATAAAAGCCAATTAAAAATCCTTAAAACCACACATTACACACCTGAGCCTCAACTCTCGCGGACGGTACCAAACGACACACGGACCGGTTCCGGTCCGAGGCCCGGGGATTGGGGACCACTGTCTGATTAGCAAATGCGTTGTGAAAAATACTATTACCCTGTAAATCAAGTATTGGTTTGTTTTGTCTTGCTGACTTTTCGTCATTTTCTCATGATGTGTACAGGTTGAGCAGATTGAGTGAAGAACATGTCAAAAAGAAGACTCAGACTTTGTCCTGAAGCAGAGGCTGCTCACTTTATTTTATCTGAAAGTGACAAGCCTTGTTTAAAGGCCCAATGGATCAATGACTATAAAGGTATGTTATATGTTGTTCCTTATGGCTACTGCATGAATATTACCAGAGCTGCAACTAATGTTTATAATAATATTTAATAATATATAACAATTGTTTCAGTTTCCCTGAGGGAACCTCCCAAATTGATCAATAAAGTTATCTATCTAGATTAAAAATGTTTTACATTTCCATGTATTTGAAATTTGTTGCCAACTATCTTAATAATTTTTTTTATTATTAGTATTTATTTATTGTTTCAACTCATTTGTTGCATCCCTGAACATAAGCATCTAGATTTTCCCCTCACAATTAAAACATTTTATGATTGTTTGTTCTGCATATGTTTTGTCAGTGGATGATCAGCTGCAGTAAACCTGATTTGGATTGTATTACTTAACACTACTTATTGAACATCTTGTCGTGGTGTATTTGCCTCTGAACCAATTGAAAAGGGATTCTTTGTGGTCGAGTACCGTGGGGAGCTTATCTCAGAACATGAACGGGACAAGCGGCAGAAAAAGTACACAGAAAAGCAAACTGCTTTCCTATTTGATTTTAAATGGAAAAATAACACATGATGGTAAGTAAAGGCATATACAATATCAGTTGTTCTTCACAACATTGTGTTTTTAGGGAACAAATCATATGTTCTTTTTGTCACATTTAGCATTGATGCCTCCCGTGAAGACGACTCACTTGGCCGGCTGGTTAATGATGACCACAAGTACCCAAACTGCAAGATGAAACAGCTGGCAGTCCAGGATAAACCTCATCTCTGCTTGTTTGCTATTGACAATATCCAAGCAGAGAGTGAAATCACCTATGACTATGGAGAATCTATGTGGCCATGGCGAGCTCTGGTAATTAAATCCTCTTCATAGATTGTGCAGTACAAGAAATGTTAAATATTAGTAGATGAAAACATAGATGTTATTCTAGTGTAACCCACTTTTATGGGACTTTTATTTTGAAGGTGCTGCTGACAGGATGTGATGTTTGAAAAGAGAGAAAAACAACAGAAGTTGGAGCGGAGTGGTTAATGGTGTTATTTAAAATAAAGCGACCCTGAGAGTTCACGGTTATCAACCTTTTCTTGAGCAACCACAATCCTATATCTTCTCCCGTCTCTTTCTGGAAGGCTCGGTTACATTGGTGGCAGCGGTGGGATCGTTTCAGTGCCGAAATCCAGCTATTTTCCAGTGACGGTAACTGAGTCCGTTAGCTTGTTGAAGTTAGCCTCTGCTAACTCGCGGTTAGCGGGTGATGAAGCCCGCTGGAGTACAGGCTCTCCCGCCCGGACAAACCACGCACTAGCAGCGTGAACATTGAGCTTCCGCCGGTGTTCTCCGGAGAGGATGGGGAGAGTTTCTCTTGCCGGTCTTGTCAATATGAAGTGGCAGTGAGAGCACTAGAAGCCGGTGCCGAGAGTGCATATGACTATGAACTGGCTCAAATACTGCCCACCAGACCGTCCAAAGCCACGTTCCTGCTGTGGGACAGTTTACCTGCGGCAGTGCAAGCAGACTACAACGCGGTGAAGGAATGGCTGCAGGAAGCCTTCAGACAGCAACATTTTCTGGACAATTTCAGAGCTAACTTGGCTGCTCGTCGTCGCGCCGCTGGTGAAAGTCTATTTGTCTATGCGGCTGATGAAGCTTTGAAGCTTTCCCTAATTATGGACAAGCTGCTCAGAGGGAATAAAAGTTTCGCCGATTCCTGGCAGGACTAGATCCCTGCCTCCGAGCTAAGTGTCAGGAACAGGGAGCGACTGATTTGGAGGAAGCCTTAATCATTGCAGGCCACTGTGATATAGCACGTGAAACTTTAAAGAGTGAATACCCCCATCCTTTTGCGGGGGCTCCTCCCAGTTAGAGTGCAACTGCCTTAGTGCATTCTATTTCGGAGGAACCTCGCTGGCAGCGAGTAGTGGAAGAGCTGACAGAGGAGATGAAGGAAATGAGAAAAGACCTTAGAAGGCTGTCATTTGAGAACGAGAGACTGAAGGGTCGAGAGAGGAGCAACGACGATTCCTCCCCCCGGCTGGAGTCATGTCGGTGCCACTGTGGGGGTCCGGGCTGCCAATCTCTGCGTCCCAAGTATAGCCCACATCATCAGCCAAATACTCCAAATTGGCGAGAGCGCCGCACCGACCAGGACACCGGATCAAGAAGACGCTCTCCATCTCCTTACGCTGATCGTTCCAGTTCGCCGAGGGGCCATAGCCCGTGATGGCGGAAGGATACCCCACCTGGTGGTTCAACAAGACCACAAGGAGTGAGATTCCTCTCTCCAGGGCGAGAGGAGCCTGTGCAGCAGTGGGGAAACGGGATGTAGCTGTTGTCATGGCCCGGACACCAGCTACGATACCTACAGGGTCTTGGGAAGAAGATGTTGATCTACCACACCGGGAGCGCACGGTGGATTGTTCCCCGGCAGGGGAACCATGTTCCTCCTACGTGCGAGGGAGCATCGCAGGTACTGAACTGAACATTCTGATTGACTCAGGTTCCACAGAATCGTTTATCAGTGCAGATTTTCGCCAGTCTATTCCAGCTCTCCGCCAACGACCACTCAGAATGAATATTATCGCGGCCAAGGCTGTAAATGGGGAGTTACTGGATACATTAGGGACGGTTACTGCTACCTTACGGTTGGGCTCTTAGTCGTGGCAACATGTTTTCCATGTGCTCCGTAAGTCCACCCAGACAGCTCTGTTGGGTCTGGATTTTCTGACATCACATCACGCACTGGTGGATTTTGGCCGCGGTAGATTGCAGTTGTGGGGTATGGATGTGAAGTTGCTGAAACAGGAGGATTTGATTCCAACCTGCTGCAATTTGTCTCTTACGTCCCCCCTAATATTACCACCATTTAGTGAGATGCTGGTCCCTGTACACGTCTCTCCTGCGGGGCCGGTTGGACAACTCCCCACATTTGTCGGGTACCTAGAACCCAATCCTCAAAGTAAGAGTGAGTGTGTGGTGGCTCATACTCTCGCTTCGGTAGACAAAGGCGTTACTACGGCTCGACTGCTTAATCCTACCAGCCAAGACATGATGCTACGAGAAGGTACACATCTTGGCGAGTTATTTTCTGTAGAGGAGTGGGATGTAGTGACCCCCCCTTAGAGAAACGGTGCCTTCCGCGGTACTGACAGAGACACCCCCTGTGTCGCTGATGGATTCTGCTGCCAGCCCGTTACAAATGGGACAGCTGGAAGCACTGCTAACTGAATATGGAGATATTTTTAGCCAATCTAGAGCAGTGACAGGGAAGTGCACCCTTATTAAACACAGCATTAACACCGGTGACCATCCCCCCCGAAACAGCGGGCTTACCGGACCTCGCCTGACAAGAGGGAGGAAATAGACAGACAAGTAGCGACCCTGCTGGCGGATGGGGTGAAAGAGAGTTGTAGCCCCTGGGCCTCTCCGGTTGTTTTGGTGGGAAAAAAAAACGGTGACTGGAGATTCTGCATCGACTATCGACGGTTGAACAGTGTCACTGTAAAAGATTGTCATCCTCGGGTGGATGATACGCTAGATGCTTTGACCGGGTCCCGTTGGTTTAGTACTTTGGACTTTTCCAATGGTTACTGGCAGATTGATGTGGCCGAGGAGGACCGCCCCAAAACTGCTTTCACTACTGGGTGGGGCCTGTACCAGTGGAAGTCTATGCCTATGGGTCTCACTAACGCACCTGCCACCTTCCAGCTCATGATGGAGCTGGTTCTGCGGGGGCTCCCGTGGCACGTGTGTATGGTGTATTTAGATGATGTGTTGATATTTAGCCCTACGTTCGAAGAGCATGTAGCCAGGTTGCGAGAGGTGTTCTCTCGAATCCGAGCTGCAGGTCTGAGGCTTAACCCTCGTAAATGCCACTTGGCCAGAGATCATGTGGTATTCTTGGGCCATTTAGTCTCCTGTCACGGTCTACAGCCAGACCCCAGAAACACGGACAAGGTGAAAACCTGGCCCACGCCACAGTCGCCCACTGAGGTGAGGGCTTTTCTCTGTTTATGCTCTTACTATCGGCGATTTGTCAAAGACTTTGCTCATCGTGCTGCTCCACTGCATCATTTAACATGTAAAGGTGTTTCATTTGAATGGAACGAGGACTGTGATGTGGCCTTTAAGTATTTAAAGACAGTGCTCTCGTCGGCCCCAGTGGTGGCCATGCCGGACTTTACTGTTCCTTTTAAAGTGTACACGGACGCCTCTATGGAAGCTGTAGGAGCGGTGTTGGCTCAGGATCACGGTGGGCTTGAAAGAGCAGTGGTGTATGCTAGCCAGTCGTTGACTAGCACCCAGAATCGCTGGTCCACGTTTGACAAAGAGCTGTGGGCGGTGGTATGGGCCATTCGACAGTTCAGACACTATCTCGGGTCCACCACCTTCACCATAATAACGGACCACAAACCGCTATTGGGGCTTCGAGGTTTGGCCATTGATAAAGATCCATCGGGGAAGAGAGCTCGATGGATCCTGGAGTTGGATCCTTACAACTGGGTGTTGCAGCACAAACAGGGCCAACAACACACAAATGCGGACGCTCTCTCAAGGCACCCCAATCGGGATGTGGACAGTGCTACTGCAGTGGTGAATGTGGTGGACACACCTTTCCAGTCCCATGTCTCGGGTCCACCAGGCTCGGTCTCCGGACACGCTGAGGATGAAGGCCCGCAACTGACAGGGTTATTGAGTGACACGGGGGCCTTAACAGTGCAACAGCGGAGTGACCCCGATATCAGGGTGGTGCTAAACTGGTTGGAACAGGGAGGCTCTCGTCCAGCCCGGGGACAAGTGAGGGGTGGCTCCCAGTGGCTCCGAAAGCTGTGGACTGAGTTCCCGAGGTTGTCATTGGTGAATGGATTGTTGTGCCGAACTGTGAACTCTTCTCCAGTAGGGAAAGCACTGTATCAGGTGGTCGTACCTGCATTCCTGGTCCCTGACATTTTATATCAGTTGCACGGCGGTCCAGTAGCGGCACATTTTTCTGCTGAAAAAGTGTGGGAGCGGGCTAGAGGCCTCTGTTACTGGCCATCTATGCTCAAGGACATTCGCCAGTGGTGTGAGCAGTGTGTTCCGTGTCAGACTCGCAGGAGTCCTGTGCCGAAACATCATGCCCCGATGGGAGGTTTGGAGTCTGTTCGCCCTTTTCAGGGGGTTGCTATGGACATTCTGGAACTCCCAGTGACATCGAAGGGGAGCAGATATGTGCTGGTGATAGAGGATTATTTCTCTAAATTTGTCAACCTGTATGCTCTGTTGGACCAAACTGCTCACTCCGTGGCTCAGTGTTTGTTTGAAGACTATATACTGTTGCATGGCATCCCTGAAACTGTTCACAGCGACCAGGGTCGACAGTTTGAAGCGGAGATTATACAAAGACTGTGTATACTATTGGACATTGATAAAGCGCGTACTGTGCCATACAATCTCAAGTCAGATGGTATGGTAGAACGGTTTAACCGTACGCTCATTGATCAGCTGGCTAAGTCATTGTTGTCCTGTGGGGGTGAGTGGGACAATTATTTGAAGCAAGTAGCTTTTGCATACAACATGACCGTGCATGCATGCACGGGGTACACTCCTTACTATCTGATCCACGGCAGGGAGGCTCGTGTTCCAGTGGATGTGCTGGTTCCGAAGCAGGCAGTGCCCTCTAATCTTCCCCTGTCACATGCGGACTTTGTGTCGGCTATGAGGGATCGGTTGGAGGTGGCCTTTGCCAACATGAGGCAAAATGCAGCAGTGGCTCATGAGAAACAAAAACTTTATCACGACACCAGTACCCGCCATAAGCCATACTCGATGGGGGATCTCGTGTGGCTTCATAACCCTCGGGAGGATAGGAAGAAACTGGCTCCCCATTGGAGGGGTCCCTTCAAGGTCATAGCTGTGTTGGACTCAGAAGGGGTAACGGGTCATGTGTACCGCCTCCTCAGTGATGGAGCACCCCCCCAAGTGGTTCATTACGATCGGTTGAAACCATACACCTTGGGTTTGATTCCTGTCCCACCCTCAAGAGGTCCGTCGGTGTCCCACGTTGGACGCATCCTCGTGGCTCGGGGACGAGGTGACCGGGGTGATGGAGGCTGGGTCATCTCGGACTGTTTCACGTGCGGGAAGGGTTGTTCGACCACCGGGTTGGTTTAAGAACTTTGTCTCTTATTATTGACTGTTGTAGAAGAAAGAAAAAAAAAAAAAGAAACTTTGGGTTCTGAGGTTGTTTTTTTTTCTTCTTCTGGTGATGGGCCCTTTGTTGGGGGATTTGTGTATGATGTTTTGGTGTGAGTTGTTATGCTTTATTGCAGTTGATGAGGGTTGTTGTTTATGTTGTTGTTTTGACTTGTTATTATTGTTGTTGTTGTTGTTTTTCTCTCCTCTCCTCTCTCTTTTCATGTTTTTTTGTTGTTTGAAAACGTGGACGTTTTTTTGTGTGGGGGGAGACATGTAACCCACTTTTATGGGACTTTTATTTTGAAGGGCATGCTGACAGGATGTGATGTTTGAAAAGTGAGAAAAACAACAGAAGTTGGAGCGGAGTTGTTAATGATGTTATTTAAAATAAAGAGACCCTGAGAGTTCACGGTTATCAACCTTTTCTTGAGCAAACACAATCCGATATCTTCTCCCGTCTCTTTCTGGAAGGCTCGGTTACACTAGTTATGAAGACCAGAGTAGATCAGTGCTGGGTTTGGAGCTTTTATTAAAAAAAATTGACATTTTTGTCCTTTTACACGTTTTTGTCCATTTAACCTGAAGCTGATCAGTTTACATGATTGGATTTCTGGGGAAATAGATGGCTTTACATCAGTGCTGGGCTTAGAGCTTTTATTGACAACAGCAGGAGAAGTTAGAAGTCAGGAACATGAACTTTACATGAGTTCAGTCGTCATGTCCTCATATTGTTTCAAGCTGTGAAGATGTGCATTTCAGAATACGTCCTCATATGGTTGGACCAACAACTGTAGTGTGTGTGTTACACTTTCCTCATATCGTTGGGTAGCAGAGCTGTACAGTGTTAATAGTTTCTATACAGTCTGATATAAGGAACTTTCATTTATGCACTAGGCCCAAATGACTCATATACTTGATTCGAAATACAAAAAATAATGTGTAACCTGTTGGAAGAATGAAGTGGATTTTTCACTCACTTCTTGGTCTGTGGGAGTTTGGGACAGGGTCACAACACTTGGTGTCTGCAACAAAAGACAACAATATAATGTCAGAAACATTCTGTACTATGAAACATTCTGTACTATGAATCCTGACTAGTTCATTAACTACAGATCATACTTGTTTCAGTGAATATTATTCACAGAAGAATCCGAGTTCCTTTATATCAGACTGTATAGAAACTTTACACTGTACAGTTCTGCTACCCAACAATATGAGGATAGTGTAACACACACACTACAGTTGTTGGTCCAACCATATGAGGACGTATTCTGAAACACACACATCTCCTTCACAGCTTGAAACAATATGAGGACATGACGACTGAACACATGTAGAGTTCATGTTCCTGACTCCTAACTTCTCCTGCTGTTGTCAATAAAAGCTCTAAACCCAACAGTGATGTAAAGCCATCTATTTCCTCAGAAATCCAATCATGTAAACTGATCAGCTTCAGGTTAAATGGACTAAAACATGTGTAAAAGGACAAAAATGTCAAATTTAGTCAGAATAGAGATCAAGCAAATGCTTTAAGGGAAGGTTTGGACTGACAAATGGTATAGATAATTTCTTTCTCCTAATGCTAAAGTGCAACGATATAATGTATTCACTTTCTAACAAATGGGGAAACTTTCACTCAAACTGATTGTTTTAATACAATCAAAGTGCATTTCATTTATGCACTAGGCCAAACTGACTCATATACTTTATTCCAAATACAAAAAATAATGTGTAACCTGTTGGAAGAATGAAGTGGATTTTTCACTCACATCTTGGTCTGTGGGAGTTTGGGACAGGGTCCCAACACTTGGTGTCTGCAACAAAAGACAACAATATAATGTCAGAAACATTCTGTAATCCTGACTAGTTCATTAACTACAGATCATACTTGTTTCAGTGAATATTATTCACAGAAGAATCCGAGTTCCTTTATATCAGACTGTATAGAAACTTTACACTGTACAGTTCTGCTACCCTGTTGGTTGCTACCTCATATTGTTATATGAGGACAGTGTAACACACACACTACAATTGTTGGTCCAACCATATGAGGACGTATTCTGAAACACACACATCTCCTTCACAGCTTGAAACAATATCCTCATATTGTTTACATGACGACTGAACACATGTAGAGGTCATGTTCCTGACTTCTAACTTCTTCTGCTGTTGTCAATAAAAGCTCTAAACCCAACAGTGATGTAAAGCCATCTCTTTCCCCAGAAATCCAATCATGTAAACTGATCAGCTTCAGGTTAAATGGACTAAAACATGTGTAAAAGGACAAAAATGTAAAATTTAGTCAGAATAAAGATCAAGCAAATGCTTTAAGGGAAGGTTTGGACTAACAAATGGTATAGACAATTTCTTTCTCCTAATGCTAAAGTGCAACAATATAATGTATTCGCCCTCTAACAAATGGGGAAACTTTCACTCAAACTGATTGTTTGAATACAATCAAAGTGCATTTCATTTATGCACTAGGCCCAACTGACTCATATACTTGATTCCAATTACAAAAAATAATGTGTAACCTGTTTGAAGAATGAAGTGGATTTTTCACTCACTTCTTGGTCCGTGGGAGTCTGGGACAGGGTCTCAACACTTGGTGTCTGCAACAAAAGACAAAAGAAACATTCTGTACTATGAATCCTGACTAGTTCAAAAACTACAGATCATACTTGTTTCAGTGAATATTATTCACAGAAGAATCCGATTTCCTTTATATCAGACTGTCTAGAAACTTTACACTGTACAGTTCTGCTACCCAACAATATGAGGATAGTGTAACACACACACTACAGTTGTTGGTCCAACCATATGAGGACGTATTCTGAAACACACACACATCTCCTTCACAGCTTGAAACAATATGAGGACATGACGACTGAACACATGTAGAGTTCATGTTCCTGACTTCTAACTTCTCCTGCTGTTGTCAATAAAAGCTCTAAACCCAACAGTGATGTAAAGCCATCTATTTCCCCAGAAATCCAATCATGTAAATTGATCAGCTTCAGGTTAAATGGACTAAAACATGTGTAAAAGGACAAAAATGTCAAATTTAGTCAGAATAAAGATCAAGCTTAAAGGGAAGGTTTGGACTAACAAATGGTATAGACAATTTCTTTCTCCTAATGCTAAAGTGCAACAATATAATGTAGTCACCTTCTAACAAATGGGGAAACTTTCACTCAAACTGATTGTTTTAATACAATCAAAGTGCATTTCATTCATGCACTAGGCCCAACTGACTCATATACTTGATTCCAAATACAAAAAATAATGTGTAACCTGTTGGAAGAATGAAGTGGATTTTTCACTCACTTCTTGGTCCGTGGGAGTCTGGGACAGGGTCTCAACACTTGGTGTCTGCAACAAAAGACAAAAGAAACATTCTGTACTATGAATCCTGACTAGTTCATTAACTACAGATCATACTTGTTTCAGTGAATATTATTCACAGAAGAATCCGAGTTCCTTTATATCAGACTGTATAGAAACTTTACACTGTACAGTTCTGCTACCCAACAATATGAGGACAGTGTAACACACATACTACAGTTGTTGGTCCAACCATATGAGGACGTATTCTGAAACACACACATCTCCTTCACAGCTTGAAACAATATGACATGACGACTGAACACATGTAGAGTTCATGTTTCTGACTTCTAACGTCTCCTGCTGTTGTCAATAAAAGCTCTAAAACAACAGTGATGTAAAGCCATCTATTTCCCCAGAAATCAAATCATGTAAATTGATCAGCTTCAGGTTAAATGGACTAAAACATGTGTAAAAGGACAAAAATGTCAAATTTTGTCAGAATAAAGATCAAGCTTAAAGGGAAGGTTTGGACTAACAAATTGTATAGACAATTTCTTTCTCCTAATGCTAAAGTGCAACAATATAATGTAGTCACCTTCTAACAAATGGGGAAACTTTCACTCAAACTGATTGTTTTAATACAATCAAAGTGCATTTCATTTATGCACTAGGCCCAACTGAGTCATATACTTGATTCCAAATACAAAAAATAATGTTTAACCTGTTGGAAGAATGAAGTGGATTTTTCACTCACTTCTTGGTCTGTGGGAGTTTGGGACAGGGTCTCAACACTTGGTGTCTGCAACAAAAGACAACAATATGATGTCAGAAACATTCTGTACTATGAATCCTGACTAGTTCATTAACTACAGATCATACTTGTTTCAGTGAATATTATTTACAGAAGAATCCGAGTTCCTTTATATCAGACTGTATAGAAACTTTACACTGTACAGTTCTGCTACCCAACAATATGAGCATAGTGTAACACACACTACAGTTGTTGGTCCAACCATATGAGGATGTATTCTGAAACACACACATCTCCTTCACAGCTTGAAACAATATGAGGACATGACGACTGAACACATGTAGAGTTCATGTTTCTGACTTCTAACTTCTCCTGCTGTTGTCAATAAAAGCTCTAAACCCAACAGTGATGTAAAGCCATCTATTTCCCCAGAAATCCAATCATGTAAACTGATCAGCTTCAGGTTAAATGGACTAAAACATGTGTAAAAGAACAAAAATGTCAAATTTAGTCAGAATAAAGATCAAGCAAATGCTTAAAGGGAAGGTTTGGACTAACAAATTGTATAGACAATTTCTTTCTCCTAATGCTAAAGTGCAACAATATAATGTATTCACCTTCTAACAAATGGGGAAACTTTCACTAAAACTGATTGTTTTAATACAATCAAAGTGCATTTCCTTTATGCACTAGGCCCAACTGACTCATATACTTGATTCCAAATACAAAAAATAATGTGTAACCTGTTGGAAGAATGAAGTGGATTTTTCACTCACTTCTTGGTTTGTGGGAGTTTGGGACAGGGTTTCAACACTTGGTGTCTGCAACAAAAGACAATATAATGTCAGAAAAATTCTGTACTATGAATCCTGACTAGTTCATTAACTACAGATCATACTTGTTTCAGTGAATATTATTCACAGAAGAATCCGAGTTCCATTATATCAGACTGTATAGAAACTTTACACTGTACAGTTCTGCTACCCAACAATATGAGGACAGTGTAACACACATACTACAGTTGTTGGTCCAACCATATGAGGACGTATTCTGAAACACACACATCTCCTTCACAGCTTGAAACAATATGAGGACATGACGACAGAACACATGTAGAGTTCATGTTTCTGCGTTCTAACGTCTCCTGCTGTTGTCAATAAAAGCTCTAAACCCAACAGTGATGTAAAGCCATCTATTTCCCCAGAAATCCAATCATGTAAATTGATCAGCTTCAGGTTAAATGGACTAAAACATGTGTAAAATGACAAAAATGTCAAATTTAGTCAGAATAAAGATCAAGCAAATGCTTTAAGGGAAGGTTTGGACTAACAAATGGTATAGACAATTTCTCTCTCCTAATGCTAAAGTGCAACAATATAATGTATTCATGTTCTAACAAATGGGGAAACTTTCACTCAAACTGATTGTTTTAATACAATCAAAGTGCATTTCATTTATGCACTAGGCCCAACTGACTCATATACTTGATTCCAAATACAAAAAATAATGTGTAACCTGTTGGTAGAATGAAGTGGATTTTTCACTCACTTCTTGGTTTGTGGGAGTTTGGGACAGGATTTCAACACTTGGTGTCTGCAACAAAAGACAATATAATGTCAGAAAAATTCTGTACTATGAATCCTGACTAGTTCAAAAACTACAGATCATACTTGTTTCAGGCAATATTATTCACAGAAGAATCCAAGTTCCTTTATATCAGACTGTATAGAAACTTTACACTGTACAGTTCTGCTACCCAACAATAAGAGGATAGTGTAACACACACACTACAGTTGTTGGTCCAACCATATGAGGACGTATTCTGAAACACACACATCTCCTTCACAGCTTGAAACAATATGAGGACATGACGACTGAACACATGTAGAGTTCATGTTCCTGACTTCTAACTTCTCCTGCTGTTGTCAATAAAAGCTCTAAACCCAACAGTGATGTAAAGCCATCGATTTCCCCAGAAATCCAATCATGTAAACTGATCAGCTTCAGGTTAAATGGACTAACACATGTGTAAAAAGACAAAAATATTAAAATTAGTCAGAATAAAGATCAAGCACATGCTTAAAGGGAAGGTTTGGACTAACAAATGGTATAGACAATTTCTTTCTCCTAATGCTAATGTTGATTTGGGGAAACTTTCATTCAAACTGATTGTTTTAATACAATCAAACTGCATTTCATTTACGCACTAGGCCCAACTGACTCATATACTTGATTCCAATTGCAAAAAATAAGGTGTAACCTGTTTGAAGAATGAAGTGGATTTTTCACTCACTTCTTGGTCCGTGGGAGTTTGTGACAGGGTCTCTACACTTGGTGTCTGCAACAAAAGACAAAAGAAACATTCTGTACTATGAATCCTGACTAGTTCAAAAACTACAGATCATACTTGTTTCAGTGAATATTATTCACAGAAGAATCTGAGTTCCTTATATCAGACTGTATAGAAACTTTACACTGTACAGTTCTGCTACCCAACAATATGAGGACAGTGTAACACACACACTACAGTTGTCCGTCCAACCATATGAGGACGTATTCTGAAACACACACAGCTCCTTCACAGCTTGAAACATTATGAGGACATGACGACTGAACACATGTAGAGTTCATGTTCCTGACTTCTAACTTCTCCTGCTGTTGTCAATAAAAGCTCTAAACCCAACAGTGATGTAAAGCCATCTGTTTCCCCAGAAATCCAATCATGTAAACTGATCAGCTTCAGGTTAAATGGACTAAAACATGTGTAAAAGGACAAAAATGTCAAATTTAGTCAGAATAAAGATCAAGCAAATGCTCAAAGGGAAGGTTTGGACTAACAAATGGTTTAGACAATTTCTTTCTCCTAATGCTAAAGTGCAACGATATAATGTAGTCACCTTCTAAAAAATGGGGAAACTTTCACTCAAACTGATTGTTTTAATACAATCAAAGTGCATTTCATTTATGCACTAGGCCCAACTGAGTCATTTACTTGATTCCAAATACAAAAAATAATGTTTAACCTGTTGGAAGAATGAAGTGGATGTTTCACTCACTTCTTGGTCTGTGGGAGTTTGGGACAGGGTCTCAACACGTGGTGTCTGCAACAAAAGACAAAAGAAACATTCTGTACTATGAATCCTGATTAGTTCATTAACTACAGATCATACTTGTTTCAGGCAATATTATTCACAGAAGAATCCGAGTTCCTTATATCAGACCATATAGAAACTTTTAACACTGTACAGTTCTGCTACCCAACAATATGAGGATAGTGTAACACACACACTACAGTTGTTGGTCCAACCATATGAGGACGTATTCTGAAACACACACAGCTCCTTCACAGCTTGAAACAATATGAGGACATGATGACTGAACACATGTAGAGTTCATGTTCCTGACTTCTAACTTCTCCTGCTGTTGTCAATAAAAGCTCTAAACCCAACAGTGATTATAAAGCCATCTATTTCCCCAGAAATCCAATCATGTAAACTGATCAGCTTCAGGTTAAATGGACTAAAACATGTGTAAAAGGACAAAAATGTCAAATTTAGTCAGAATAAAGATCAAGCAAATGCTTTAAGGGAAGGTTTGGACTAACAAATGGTATAGACAATTTCTCTCTCCTAATGCTAAAGTGCAACAATATAATGTATTCACGTTCTAACAAATGGGGAAACTTTCACTCAAACTGATTGTTTTAATACAATCAAAGTGCATTTCATTTATGCACTAGGCCCAACTGAGTCATATACTTGATTCCAAATACAAAAAATAATGTTTAACCTGTTGGAAGAATGCAGTGGATTTTTCACTCACTTCTTGGTCTGTGGGAGTTTGGGACAGGGTCTCAACACGTGGTGTCTGCAACAAAAGACAAAAGAAACATTCTGTACTATGAATCCTGATTAGTTCATTAACTACAGATCATACTTGTTTCAGGCAATATTATTCACAGAAGAATCCGAGTTCCTTATATCAGACCATATAGAAACTATTAACACTGTACAGTTCTGCTACCCTACAATATGAGGATAGTGTAACACACACACTACAGTTGTTGGTCCAACCATATGAGGACGTATTCTGAAACACACACAGCTCCTTCACAGCTTGAAACAATATGAGGACATGACGACTGAACACATGTAGAGTTCATGTTCCTGACTTCTAACTTCTCCTGCTGTTGTCAATAAAAGCTCTAAACCCAACAGTGATTATAAAGCCATCTATTTCCCCAGAAATCCAATCATGTAAACTGATCAGCTTCAGGTTAAATGGATTAAAACATGTGTAAAAGGACAAAAATGTCAAATTTAGTCAGAATAAAGATCAAGCAAATGCTTTAAGGGAAGGTTTGGACTAACAAATGGTATAGACAATTTCTCTCTCCTAATGCTAAAGTACAACAATATAATGTATTCACCTTCTAACAAATGGGGAAACTTTCACTCAAACTGATTGTTTTAATACAATCAAAGTGCATTTCATTTATGCACTAGGCCCAACTGACTCATATACTTAATTCCAAATACAAAAAATAATGTGTAACCTGTTGGAAGAATGAAGTGGATTTTTCACTCACTTCTTGGTCTGTGGGAGTTTGGGACAGGGTCTCAACACTTGGTGTCTGCAACAAAAGACAACAATATAATGTCAGTAACATTCTGTACTATGAATCCTGACTAGTTCATTAACTACAAATGATACTTGTTTCAGTGGATATTATTCACAGAAGAATCCGAGTTCCTTTATATCAGACTGTATAGAAACTTTACACTGTACAGTTCTGCTACCCAACAATATGAGGACAGTGTAACACACACACTACAGTTGTTGGTCCAACCATATGAGGACGCATTCTGAAACACACACATCTCCTTCACAGCTTGAAACAATATGAGGACACGACGACTGAACACATGTAGAGTTCATGTTCCTGACTTCTAACTTCTCCTGCTGTTGTCCATAAAAGCTCTAAACCCAACAGTGATGTAAAGCCATCTATTTCCCCAGAAATCCAATCATGTAAACTGATCAGCTTCAGGTTAAATGGACTAAAACATGTGTAAAAGGACAAAAATGTCAAATTTAGTCAGAATAAAGATCAAGCAAATGCTTTAAGGGAAGGTTTGGACTAACAAATTGTATAGACAATTTCTCTCTCCTAATGCTAAAGTGCAACAATATAATGTATTCGCCTTCTAACAAATGGGGAAATTTTCACTCAAACGGATTGTTTTAATACAATCAAAGTGCATTTCATTTATGCACTAGGCCCAACTGACTCATATACTTGATTCCAAATACAAAAAATAATGTGTAACCTGTTGGAAGAATGAAGTGGATTTTTCACTCACTTCTTGGTCTGTGGGAGTTTGGGACAGGGTCTCAACACTTGGTGTCTGCAACAAAAGACAACAATATAATGTCAGAAACATTCTGTACTATGAATCCTGACTAGTTCATTAACTACAGATCATACTTGTTTCAGTGAATATTATTCACAGAAGAATCCGAGTTCCTTTATATCAGACTGTATAGAAACTTTACACTGTACAGTTCTGCTACCCAACACTATGAGGACAGTGTAACACACACACTACAGTTGTTGGTCCAACCATATGAGGACGTATTCTGAAACACACACATCTCCTTCACAGCTTGAAACAATATGAGGACATGACGACTGAACACATGTAGAGGTCATGTTCCTGACTTCTAACTTCTCCTGCTGTTGTCAATAAAAGCTCTAAACCCAACAGTGATGTAAAGCCATCTATTTCCCCAGAAATCCAATCATGTAAACTGATCAGCTTCAGGTTAAATGGACTAACACATGTGTAAAAGGACAAAAATATTAAAATTTGTCAGAATAAAGATCAAGCACATGCTTAAAGGGAAGGTTTGGACTGACAAATGGTATAGACAATTTCTTTCTCCTAATGCTAATGTTGATTTGGGGAAACTTTCATTCAAACTGATTGTTTTAATACAATCAAAGGGCATTTCTTTTACGCACTAGGCCCAACTGACTCATATACTTGATTCCAATTACAAAGAATAATGTGTAACCTGTTGGAAGAATGAAGTGGATTTTTCATTCACTTCTTGGTCCGTGGGAGTGTGGGACAGGATCTCTACACTTGGTGTCTGCAACAAAAGACAAAAGAAACATTCTGTACTATGAATCCTGATTAGTTCATTAACTACAGATCATACTTGTTTCAGGCAATATTATTCACAGAAGAATCCGAGTTCCTTATATCAGACTGTATAGAAACTATTAACACTGTACAGTTCTGCTACCCAACAATATGAGGACAGTGTAACACACACACTACAGTTGTTGGTCCAACCATATGAGGACATATTCTGAAACACACACATCTCCTTCACAGCTTGAAACAATATGAGGACATGACGACTGAACACATGTAGAGTTCATGTTTCTGACTTCTAACTTCTCCTGCTGTTGTCAATAAAAGCTCTAAACCCAACAGTGATGTAAAGCTATCTATTTCCCCAGAAATCCAATCATGTAAACAGATCAGCTTCAGGTTAAATGGACTAAAACATGTGTAAAAGGACAAAAATGCCAAATTTAGTCAGAATAGAGATCAAGCAAATGCTTTAAGGGAAGGTTTGGACTAACAAATTGTATAGACAATTTCTTTCTCCTAATGCTAAAGTGCAACAATATAATGTATTCACCTTCTAACAAATGGGGAAACTTTCACTCAAACTGATTGTTTTAATACAATCAAAGTGCATTTCCTTTATGCACTAGGCTCAATTGACTCATATACTTGATTCCAAATACAAAAAATAATGTTTAACCTGTTGGAAGAATGAAGTGGATTTTTCGCTCACTTCTTGGTTTGTGGGAGTTTGGGACAGGGTTTCAACACTTGGTGTCTGCAACAAAAGACAATATAATGTCAGAAACATTCTGTACTATGAATCCTGACTAGTTCATTAACTACAGATCATACTTGTTTCAGTGAATATTATTCACAGAAGAATCCGTGTTCCTTTATATCAGACTGTATAGAAACTTTACAC
This sequence comes from Nothobranchius furzeri, assembly GCF_043380555.1. NCBI lineage: Eukaryota > Metazoa > Chordata > Actinopteri > Cyprinodontiformes > Nothobranchiidae > Nothobranchius > Nothobranchius furzeri. The sequence continues at coordinate 11,365,965 of NC_091752.1, read as the reverse complement.
TGTACAGTTCTGCTACCCAACACTATGAGGACAGTGTAACACACACACTACAGTTGTTGGTCCAACCATATGAGGACGTATTCTGAAACACACACATCTCCTTCACAGCTTGAAACAATATGAGGACATGACGACTGAACACATGTAGAGGTCATGTTCCTGACTTCTAACTTCTCCTGCTGTTGTCAATAAAAGCTCTAAACCAAACAGTGATGTAAAGCCATCTATTTCCCCAGAAATCCAATCATGTAAACTGATCAGCTTCAGGTTAAATGGACTAACACATGTGTAAAAGGACAAAAATATTAAAATTTGTCAGAATAAAGATCAAGCACATGCTTAAAGGGAAGGTTTGGACTAACAAATGGTATAGACAATTTCTTTCTCCTAATGCTAATGTTGATTTGGGGAAACTTTCATTCAAACTGATTGTTTTAATACAATCAAACTGCATTTCATTTACGCACTAGGCCCAACTGACTCATATACTTGATTCCAATTACAAAAAATAAGGTGTAACCTGTTTGAAGAATGAAGTGGATTTTTCACTCACTTCTTGGTCCGTGGGAGTTTGTGACAGGGTCTCTACACTTGGTGTCTGCAACAAAAGACAAAAGAAACATTCTGTACTATGAATCCTGATTAGTTCATTAACTACAGATCATACTTGTTTCAGGCAATATTATTCACAGAAGAATCCGAGTTCCTTATATCAGACCATATAGAAACTATTAACACTGTACAGTTCTGCTACCCAACAATATGAGGATAGTGTAACACACACACTACAGTTGTTGGTCCAACCATATGAGGACGTATTCTGAAACACACACAGCTCCTTCACAGCTTGAAACAATATGAGGACATGACGACTGAACACATGTAGAGTTCATGTTCCTGACTTCTAACTTCTCCTGCTGTTGTCAATAAAAGCTCTAAACCCAACAGTGATTATAAAGCCATCTATTTCCCCAGAAATCCAATCATGTAAACTGATCAGCTTCAGGTTAAATGGACTAAAACATGTGTAAAAGGACAAAAATGTCAAATTTAGTCAGAATAAAGATCAAGCAAATGCTTTAAGGGAAGGTTTTGACTAACAAATGGTATAGACAATTTCTCTCTCCTAATGCTAAAGTGCAACAATATAATGTATTCACGTTCTAACAAATGGGGAAACTTTCACTCAAACTGATTGTTTTAATACAATCAAAGTGCATTTCATTTATGCACTAGGCCCAACTGACTCATATACTTGATTCCAAATACAAAAAATAATGTGTAACCTGTTGGAAGAATGAAGTGGATTTTTCACTCACTTCTTGGTCTGTGGGAGTTTGGGACAGGGTCTCAACACTTTGTGTCTGCAACAAAAGACAACAATATAATGTCAGAAACATTCTGTACTATGAATCCTGACTAGTTCATTTACTACAGATGATACTTGTTTCAGTGAATATTATTCACAGAAGAATCCGAGTTCCTTTATATCAGACTGTATAGAAACTTTACACTGTACAGTTCTGCTACCCAACAATATGAGGACAGTGTAACACACATACTACAGTTGTTGGTCCAACCATATGAGGACGCATTCTGAAACACACACATCTCCTTCACAGCTTGAAACAATATGAGGACACGACGACTGAACACATGTAGAGTTCATGTTCCTGACTTCTAACTTCTCCTGCTGTTGTCAATAAAAGCTCTAAACCCAACAGTGATGTAAAGCCATCGATTTCCCCAGAAATCCAATCATGTAAACTGATCAGCTTCAGGTTAAATGGACTAAAACATGTGTAAAAGGACAAAAATGTCAAATTTAGTCAGAATAAAGATCAAGCAAATGCTTTAAGGGAAGGTTTGGACTAACAAATTGTACAGACAATTTCTCTCTCCTAATGCTAAAGTGCAACAATATAATGTATTCGCCTTCTAACAAATGGGGAAACTTTCACTCAAACGGATTGTTTTAATACAATCAAAGTGCATTTCATTTATGCACTAGGCCCAACTGACTCATATACTTGATTCCAAATACAAAAAATAATGTGTAACCTGTTGGAAGAATGAAGTGGATTTTTCACTCACTTCTTGGTCTGTGGGAGTTTGGGACAGGGTCTCAACACTTGGTGTCTGCAACAAAAGACAACAATATAATGTCAGAAACATTCTGTACTATGAATCCTGACTAGTTCATTAACTACAGATCATACTTGTTTCAGTGAATATTATTCACAGAAGAATCCGAGTTCCTTTATATCAGACTGTATAGAAACTTTACACTGTACAGTTCTGCTACCCAACAATATGAGGACAGTGTAACACACATACTACAGTTGTTGGTCCAACCATATGAGGACGCATTCTGAAACACACACATCTCCTTCACAGCTTGAAACAATATGAGGACACGACGACTGAACACATGTAGAGTTCATGTTCCTGACTTCTAACTTCTCCTGCTGTTGTCAATAAAAGCTCTAAACCCAACAGTGATGTAAAGCCATCGATTTCCCCAGAAATCCAATCATGTAAACTGATCAGCTTCAGGTTAAATGGACTAACACATGTGTAAAAGGACAAAAATATTAAAATTAGTCAGAATAAAGATCAAGCACATGCTTAAAGGGAAGGTTTGGACTGACAAATGGTATAGACAATTTCTTTCTCCTAATGCTAATGTTGATTTGGGGAAACTTTCATTCAAACTGATTGTTTTAATACAATCAAAGGGCATTTCTTTTACGCACTAGGCCCAACTGACTCATATACTTGATTCCAATTACAAAGAATAATGTGTAACCTGTTGGAAGAATGAAGTGGATTTTTCATTCACTTCTTGGTCCGTGGGAGTGTGGGACAGGGTCTCTACACTTGGTGTCTGCAACAAAAGACAAAAGAAACATTCTGTACTATGAATCCTGACTAGTTCAAAAACTACAGATCATACTTGTTTCAGTGAATATTATTCACAGAAGAATCTGAGTTCCTTATATCAGACTGTATAGAAACTATTAACACTGTACAGTTCTGCTACCCAACAATATGAGGACAGTGTAACACACACACTACAGTTGTTGGTCCAACCATGTCAGGACATATTCTGAAACACACACATCTCCTTCACAGCTTGAAACAATATGAGGACATGACGACTGAACACATGTAGAGTGTCAGCGCGCTGCGGAGTGGAGCGGAGGAAAGGCGTGGATCCAGACTGGGGAGTAAACAGGCAGCAGGTAGGAACGGTCAACCAGGATTTATTAAGCACGCTGGACAATGAAACAATGATCCGACCCAGTACAAAGAACAGACAGGGTTTAAATACAGGAGGGTTGGGAGCTAAGGTGATTGGGAAACGAGAGGCAGGTGGGAATAATTAACGAGACACAAGGCTGAACTAAATGGGGAGACATGACCGGGTGTGACAGTACCCCCCCCCCCCTCAAGGGGCGGATCCCAGACGCCCACAGAAACGAGGAGCAGGTTGGGAGGAGGGGAACCAGGAGGAAGGGCCCAGAGGAACAGAGGGACCACCAGAGGGGTAGAGGAGGAGGCGACGACAGGCTCTTGGAGGCCGGCGTCTGAGGCAGAGGAGGCGACGACGGGCTCTTGGAGGCCGGCGTCTGAGGCAGAGGAGGCGACGACGGGCTCTTGGAGGCCGGCGTCTGAGGCAGAGGAGGCGACGACGGGCCCTTGGAGGCCGGCGCCTGCGGCAGAGGAGGAGGCGACGGGCCCTTGGAGGCCGGCGCCTGCGGCAGAGGAGGAGGCGACGGGCCCTTGGAGGCCGGCGCCTGCGGCAGATGAGGAGGCGACGGGCCCTTGGAGGCCGGCGCCTGCGGCAGATGAGGAGGCGACGGGCCCTTGGAGGCCGGCGCCTGCGGCAGATGAGGAGGCGACGGGCCCTTGGAGGCCGGCGCCTGCGGCAGATGAGGAGGCGACGGGCCCTTGGAGGCCGGCGCCTGCGGCAGATGAGGAGGCGACGGGCCCTTGGAGGTCGGCGCCTGCGGCAGATGAGGAGGCGACGGGCCCTTGGAGGCCGGCGCCTGCGGCAGAGGAGGAGCTCTGCAGGCTGGGCCGGCGACAAAGTCACTGCAGGCTGGGCCGGCGACAAAGTCACTGCAGGCTGGGCCGGCGTTGCCCTCAAAACCACCATCGGAACCGGAGACCGTGGAGACGCCGGGCTGGATGGAGCGTCGGCCTCTTGAGTGCAAAGAGCATCCCCAGACGAGGCAGCGGCGATGTCATCGGACGAGCCGACTTCAGAGGACGAGGCAGCGGCGATGTCATCAGACGAGCCGACTTCGGGGACGTCATCAGAGGAGGAGGCGACGTCGTCAGACGAGCCGACTTCGGGGACGTCATCAGAAGAGGAGGCGACGTCATCAGACGGGACGTCATCAGAAGAGGAGGCGACGTCATCGGACGGGACGTCATCAGAAGAGGAGGCGACGTCATCGGACGGGACGTCATCAGAAGAGGAGGCGACGTCATCGGACGGGACGTCATCAGAAGAGGAGGCGACGTCATCGGACACGTCGTCATCAGGGGCGACGACTTTGGACACGTCGTCATCAGGGGCGACGACTTTGGACACGTCGTCATCAGGGGCGACGACTTTGGACACGTCGTCATCAGGGGCGACGACTTTGGACACGTCGTCATCAGGGGCGACGACTTCTCGACAGGCGACGTCATCAGAGGCGACGACTTCTGGACATGACGAAGAGGCGTCGGCCACAGGACTGGCAGGGGCGTCGGCCACAGGACTGGCAGGGGCGTCGGCCACAGGACTGGCAGGGGCGTCGGCCACAGGACTGGCAGGGGCGTCGGCCACAGGACTGGCAGGGGCGTCGGCCACAGAGCCCTGGACCGTCGACTTCTGGACCGTCGACTTCTGGTCCGTCGACTTCTGGTCCGTCGACTTCTGGTCCGGGGGCGTCGACTTCTGGTCCGGGGGCGTCGACTTCTGGTCCGGGGGCGTCGACTTCTGGTCCAAGGGCGTCGACTGCTGGTCCGGGGGCATCGACTGCTGGACCGCCGACTGCTGGGGCCGACCCGTCCGCTTCTGGGCCAGAACCGGAACCGTCTGCTTCTGGGCCCATCCCTTCTGCTTCTGAGCCCGTCCCTTCTGCTTCTGGGCCCTCTGGAGTGGAGGCGAGGCAGCTGCAGGAGGGGCTGCCTGGACAGGCTGGACTGGAAGTGGTGGAACTGGTAGGGCTGGAAGCCGTGAGAGCGGGGGGACAACCCGTCCAGCTGAAGCTCCTGGAGGTTGAGGGTTCGATGGAGCTGGGCCAGTTCAGCCCGGAGACCAGCGAGCTCCGCTGGGTGGACGGGCTCGCTCCTCTCCTGGCGGTTCTGGGAGGATAGAGTGTCCAGGTGGCTCTCCTGGAGGCTGACGAGCTGGCGGATCCGGTCAAGCCCCGCCTGGAGCTCCAGCAGCTGGGCTGTGGGCGTGGTTCCTCCGCCTGCAGATGACGAAGGCGCGGGTTGGACCGGAGACAGGACTGCTGGTCTGACTGGGGGCGTGTCTAAGTTGGCGCACTGAGCCAGAACTGCAGCGAGCTTGCGGCTCCGTCCAGGAACCAGCCGCTGCGGTGGAGCCCGGCATGCCTCCCCACGCCGTGGGCCAACTCCCGGGGAGCACACAGCCAGGCGGGTGCCCACGAAGCTGGAGCGATCCGGAAGCGGCTCCCGGTCCGACCCCTCGTCCGGTTCCGGGAGAGCAGCGAGGATTGCTGCGGCTGATGGCCGAGGACGGCGTTTTCGGCGAGGCAGAACTGAAGCAGGGGAAGGCGATGGAGAAGCTGGGTGATGGCTCGGAGTGAGCCACTGAAGCAGGTGCTCCCACGGGAGAATCTCCTTGCTGGATCTCACAACGGGTTTGGGTCGGATCATTCTGTCAGCGCGCTGCGGAGTGGAGAGGAGGAAAGGCGTGGATCCAGACCGGGGAGTAAACAGGCAGCAGGTAGGAACGGTCAACCAGGATTTATTAAGCACGCTGGACAATGAAACAATGATCCGACCCAGTACAAAGAACAGACAGGGTTTAAATACAGGAGGGTTGGGAGCTAAGGTGATTGGGAAACGAGAGGCAGGTGGGAATAATTAACGAGACACAAGGCTGAACTAAACGGGGAGACATGACCGGGTGTGACATAGAGTTCATGTTTCTGACTTCTAACTTCTCCTGCTGTTGTCAATAAAAGCTCTAAACCCAACAGTGATGTAAAGCTATCTATTTCCCCAGAAATCCAATCATGTAAACTGATCAGCTTCAGGTTAAATGGACTAAAACATGTGTAAAAGGACAAAAATGCCAAATTTAGTCATAATAGAGATCAAGCAAATGCTTTAAGGCAGGGGTATACAAATACTATTTAAAAAGGTCCAGTCAGAAAGAATTTTTTTAGCCCAAGGTCCGAAAGATCATTATGTCCGACCTACAATAGTGTGACATGTATTTAAGTATCCTAGCAGTTTTATCAACATCTGCATTATTAATTTGCATATCAAATCAGAAATACTTCAGTGTAATTCAAATACTTATGACATTTATTGTCACTTAAAGTGTTGAACATGTAAATGATTTATTTGGAATGTTCTCTCATTTACTAAATAAAAGTAGAAAAAAGTGTCAACAAGAAAATAACACATGACAACTGAATCTTCACAAACTACTAACTTCAGAATAAATGTAGAAAAAGCTTAATTTTTTACATTTTTCCTCTTCATGTGCGAACTAAAAAGTCTTAAAATGATTTTAAAAAATGTGACTCTGCACACATGTAATAACTGAACATATATACTGAACAGGTTAATGTTTTCCACATTTTTACTTAGTGAGAGAAGTGAGCTCTTGCTTGTCCTGCCAACATTTTGAACCTGGGCTTGAATGGAGACAGAGCCATCCTCATGCATGTGTGGAGATGCTCATTGGTGAGCCTGGAACGATATTTGTTTTTTATAATGTTCATTGTGGAGAACGCTGCCTCACAGTTGTGGGTGGAACCAAACATGGTCAGGATGTACAAGGCTACTTTCTTTAGATGTGAGAAAGCTGTCTCAGGAACCATTTGGAGCCAGAATGAGGAAGGGTCAGTCCTGGCAGACAGTTCTTTCATGGCCACGTTTGCTTGGAGGTCAACTAACTCCATCTGAAGATCCCTGGCATTGACCCATTTAAAATGCTGTGTGGCTTCCTTTGAGAAGCTCCTGACATCTGTGATGAGGAATGGATTCTGAATGAACATGGTGAGCTGCTGGCCAATGCTGAAGCTATCAAAACGATTGCTGAAGTTAGCAATAAGTTTATCAATGAAGACAACAAACGACGAGACATCTCGCTGTCCCTGAACCTGTTCCTGCACTGCTGGGAAGTGGACACAGTCTTCCTGCAAGTCCTCCTTGAACATTTCAAGTTTTCTCTGAAAGGCACGGACAGCTGTCATTAGTTCACAAATGGAATTGTCCTTGCCCTGCAGCCTCAAGTTCAGTTCGTTTAGATGTGAAGTTATATCAACCAAAAAGGCAACATTGTCCATCTGCTTCTCATTTTCTAGAAATGTAGAAAACTGTGTTGCCTTATGATGTTTTAGCTCTGCCAAAAAAGATGCTACTTCCCTCCTAATGGCCCAAAAGCGTGCTAAAACTCTGCCTTTGCTGAGCCATCTCACATTGTTGTGCAGCAGAAGATCATCAGCATTGGCATCAACTTCTTTGAGGAATTCTCTAAGCATGCGATGCTGGTAGGAAGAGGACGCTCTAAGAAAGTTGATCATTTTCATCACTGAAGTCATCACCTCAGCATGCTCATCTGACAGGGAGGCACAGAGGACAGATTGGTGAATAATGCAATGGTAGGTTAAGAGGTCAGGGTTGTCTTTCTTCATTCTTGTTACAGCTCCCTTTTCTCTCCCTATCATAGCAGGGGCTCCATCTGTAGTTATTGAAATCACTTTTGAAGGCTCAATTCCTCTCTTTGCCAACATCTCCATAATGGCCAGGTAGATGTCCTCTCCTGTTGTGCTGGTCTGAAGAGGAGTAATACCCAGCAGGTCTTCATAGAATGCTTTCTGCTCTGCGTAATAAAACCTCACATAAACCAACAGCTGAGCATTATCACACACGTCAGTGGACTCATCCACAGCCAAACCTACACATGGTGCCTTCTGTATGGCTTCATCAAGCTGGGCTACAACATCCTGAGTCAGTATTTCACTTTTCTTTGTAGCAGATGATGCTGATATGGGGATTTACTTTATTTTTTCACAAACTTCTTGTTTTTCTTTTCCTTCAAACAGTGTTTCAGCAACTGCTGTCATACACTCTTTGACAACCTCTCCATCAGTAAATGGTTTTTTGTGCTGACCCAAAATCCAAGAAACTCTGAGGGAACTCTCATGGGCTCGTTGCTGAGCAGTGAACGTGTGGCTCAGGATCCTGGTGGACTGTTCATATTGGGCTTTGAGACTACGTATTTTCTCTGATCTTACTTCTGATCTGAGGGGATATGTTTCTTCAAAACATTTGTGTTTTGTCTCATAATGGCGTTTCACATTGCCACTTTTAATAAGTGCCACTGTTTCTGAACATATGAGACAAACAGGTTTTGTGCCACCAGTGGGAAGAACAAAGAGAAATGACTCTGTCCATTCTGGATTAAATGCTCTATTTTCGCTGTCCACTTTCCGTTTTTTAGAGGCTGCCATTTCTGCTTTTTCTACTTCTCTCCGTCTCACCCGCCTGAATCTCTCCTTGTCGCCTGTCGCCGCTTTCCTTTTCTCTGCCTGAATTCCTCCTCCTTTACACCTGAATCTCTCCTTGTCGCTGCTCTTAGCCTTAATGTCTCCTTCTTTCCACCGCTCTCCGCCTGAATCTCTCGTTTTCTCTGTTCGAATTTCTGCTCTTCGCTGCTCTCCTTCTCTCCGGCGTCTGAACCGTTTATTTTCGCTACGTATCGCCTCTATTTTCTGGCAGGAATAAAACATGTTATTGGCTTGTTGGTGTCACGTGGTCTGACTAAACTCGCGCACAATTGGCCTGTGGGTGTTCGTGGATGCTAGAATACTACCGTATAGAATGCAATAGCTGCACCGGCCAGAAGCGGTTATAAAATTAGGCGAACTTTATTTTGGCATTAGGCTCGGGTCCACACCAGACAGCATTTCGGTCCGGATCCGGACCCAGGTCCGCCTATTAGTGATCTCTGCTTTAAGGGAAGGTTTGGACTAACAAATTGTATAGACAATTTCTTTCTCCTAATGCTAAAGTGCAACAATATAATGTATTCACCTTCTAACAAATGGGGAAACTTTCACTCAAACTGATTGTTTTAATACAATCAAAGTGCATTTCCTTTATGCACTAGGCTGAATTGACTCATATACTTGATTCCAAATACAAAAAATAATGTTTAACCTGTTGGAAGAATGAAGTGGATTTTTCACTCACTTCTTGGTTTGTGGGAGTTTGGGACAGGGTTTCAACACTTGGTGTCTGCAACAAAAGACAATATAATGTCAGAAACATTCTGTACTATGAATCCTGACTAGTTCATTAACTACAGATCATACTTGTTTCAGTGAATGTTATTCACAGAAGAATCCGAGTTCCTTTATATCAGACTGTATAGAAACTTTACACTGTACAGTTCTGCTACCCAACACTATGAGGACAGTGTAACACACACACTACAGTTGTTGGTCCAACCATATGAGGACGTATTCTGAAACACACACATCTCCTTCACAGCTTGAAACAATATGAGGACATGACGACTGAACACATGTAGAGTTCATGTTCCTGACTTCTAACTTCTGCTGTTGTCAATAAAAGCTCTAAACCCAACAGTGAAGTAAAGCCATCTATTTCCCCAGAAATCCAATCATGTAAACTGATCAGCTTCAGGTTAAATGGACTAACACATGTGTAAAAGGACAAAAATATTAAATTTAGTCAGAATAAAGATCAAGCACATGCTTAAAGGGAAGGGTTGGACTTACAAATGGTATAGACAATTTCTTTCTCCTAATGCTAATGTTGATTTGGGGAAACTTTCACTCAAACTGATTGTTTTAATACAATCAAAGTGCATTTCATTTATGCACTAGGCCCAACTGACTCTTATACTTGATTCCAAATACAAAAAATAAAGTGTAACCTGTTGGAAGAATGAAGTGGATTTTTCACTCACTTCTTGGTCTGTGGGAGTTTGGGACAGGGTCTCAACACTTGGTGTCTGCAACAAAAGACAACAATCGAATGTCAGAAACATTCTGTACTATGAATCCTGACTAGTTCATTAACTACAGATCATACTTGTTTCAGTGAATATTATTCACAGAAGAATCCGAGTTCCTTTATATCAGACTGTATAGAAACTTTACACTGTACAGTTCTGCTACCCAACAATATGAGGATAGTGTAACACACACACTACAGATGTTGGTCCAACCATATGAGGACGTATTCTGAAACACACACATCTCCTTCATAGCTTGAAACAATATGAGGACACGACGACTGAACAAATGTAGAGTTCATGTTCTTGACTTCTAACTTCTGCTGTTGTCAATAAAAGCTCTAAACCCAACAGTGATTATAAAGCCATCTATTTCCCCAGAAATCCAATCATGTAAACTGATCAGCTTCAGGTTAAATGGACTAAAACATGTGTAAAAGGACAAAAATGTCAAATTTAGTCAGAATAAAGATCAAGCAAATGCTTTAAGGGAAGGTTTGGTCTAACAAATGGTATAGACAATTTCTCTCTCCTAATGCTAAAGTGCAACAATATAATGTATTCACCTTCTAACAAATGGGCAAACTTTCACTCAAACGGATTGTTTTAATACAATCAAAGTGCATTTCATTTATGCACTAGGGCAAACAAACTCATATACTTGATTCCAAATACAAAAAATAATGTTTAACCTGTTGGAAGAATGAAGTGGATTTTTCACTATCTTCTTGGTCTGTGGGAGTTTGGGACAGGGTCTCAACACTTGGTGTCTGCAACAAAAGACAACAATATAATGTCAGAAACCTTCTGTACTATGAATCCTGACTAGTTCATTAACTACAGATCATACTTGTTTCAGTGAATATTATTCACAGAAGAATCCGAGTTCCTTTATATCAGACTGTATAGAAACTTTACACTGTACAGTTCTGCTACCCAACAATATGAGGACAGTGTAACACACATACTACAGTTGTTGGTCCAACCATATGAGGACGTATTCTGAAACACACACATCTCCTTCACAGCTTGAAACAATATGAGGACACGACGACTGAACACATGTAGAGTTCATGTTCCTGACTTCTAACTTCTCCTGCTGTTGTCAATAAAAGCTCTAAACCCAACAGTGATAGAAAGCCATCTATTTCCCCAGAAATCCAATCATGTAAACTGATCAGCTTCAGGTTAAATGGACTAACACATGTGTAACAGGACAAAAATGTCAAATTTAGTCAGAATAAAGATCAAGCAAATGCTTTAAGGGAAGGTTTGGACTAACAAATGGTATAGACAATTTCTCTCACCTAATGCTAAAGTGCAACAATATAATGTAGTCACCTTCTAACAAATGGGGAAACTTTCACTCAAACTGATTGTTTTAATACAAACAAAGTTCATTTCATTCATGCACTAGGCCCAACTGAGTCATATACTTGATTCCAAATACAAAAAAAATGTTTAACCTGTTGGAAGAATGAAGTGGAATTTTGACTCACTTCTTGGTCTGTGGGAGTTTGGGAAAGGGTCTCAACACTTGGTGTCTGCAACAAAAGACAACAATATAATGTCAGAAACATTCTGTACTATGAATCCTGACTAGTTCATTAACTACAGATCATACTTGTTTCAGTGAATATTATTCACAGAAGAATCCGAGTTCCTTTATATCAGACTGTATAGAAACTTTACACTGTACAGTTCTGCTACCCAACAATATGAGGATAGTGTAACACACACACTACAGTTGTTGGTCCAACCATATGAGGACGTATTCTGAAACACACACATCTCCTTCACAGCTTGAAACAATATGAGGACACGACGACTGAACACATGTAGAGTTCATGTTCCTGACTTCTAACTTCTCCTGCTGTTGTCAATAAAAGCTTTAAACCCAACAGTGATTATAAAGCCATCTATTTCCCCAGAAATCCAATCATGTAAACTGATCAGGTTCAGGTTAAAGGGACTAAAACATGTGTAAAAGGACAAAAATGTGAAATTTAGTCAGAATAAAGATCAAGCAAATGCTTTAAGGGAAGGTTTGGACTAACAAATGGTATAGACAATTTCTCTCTCCTAATGCTAAAGTGCAACAATATAATGTATTCACCTTCTAACAAATGGGGAAACTTTCACTCAAACGGATTGTTTTAATACAATCAAAGTGCATTTCATTTATGCACAAGGGCATACAAACTCATATACTTTATTCCAAATACAAAAAATAATGTGTAACCTGTTGGAAGAAAGGAAGTGGATTTTTCACTCACTTCTTGGTCTGTGGGAGTTTGGGACAGGGTCTCAACACTTGGTGTCTGTGTAACAGAGTAAATAGTGTCATTCCACTTGCCATCAGTAAAACAGTTGAAACCGTTTACGTGCATTACGTACTAACGTGTCCAGCTGCGCTGGCGGTTAGTCAGTTTTAAGACGGAGCCGATCGAGGTAGGTCGGGTTCTATCAGCGCACGTATGTGAGGAAAACTTTCAAAGTTATTTAATACTTATGTCAGTATTTTTATTCCAACAGAGTGTGCTGTTTGATCCCACCAATCCTACCAAAAGCTAGGTTTCTGACCAGCATTCCTTTGTTGACAGGTAATTGTTAAAGTTATGTGTTTAACGGACGTTAGTCAGTTTTAAGACGGAGCTGATCGAGAGTGTGCTGTTTGATCCTACCAATCCTACCAAAAGCTAGGTTTCTGACCAGCATTCCTGTGTTGACAGATTAAATGCTGGTGTCAGCTAAAACTTCGTCTCAAGACTCTTTGTACAACACAACGCAGAGTTAATAAAGAACTGAACCTACCAGTACCAGGGCTGGTATGGTTACACTGGTGCCGTGACCCGGATCCTTCATCCATCGCCGGAATGGGACCCGTCTATTGCCTGGTGATGTCGCCGTGGTAACGGAGCTATGCTGCAGGAGGGGGGCATCCGCTACGGGCGCAGTGGGGACCTTCAGAGCCTCGTCTGCCTGTTGCTTTGGATGGTGGCGGTGACGCAGCGGCCGTGTGGTGAACTGCAGCCTGCAGCTATTTATGACTGAATACGGCCGCCATCTTGGATGGGTGACCGGGACCTTGGTAGAGCTCTGGTTGCTAAGTGACGCAATATCCTTCTTGATGGCTGAGCTGACCTGTTTCTGAATGTGTTTTGACTGAAATGATCAGAAAGATTTGATTTGTCTTTTTATTTTATTTTATTTTATTTTTGTTGTTGTTGGGTGGCTAAAAAAAAACTGTATGGTATGAAAGATTTATAAAAATAAGAAAGTGGATTAATAAGAGAAATAATTTATTTTTATTTTTCATCAGCCACTTCAATTTTTTTGCTGGGGAATTTTCAGATCTTTCATTGTATGCAGTAGTTGGGTGTTCATTTTTATTTATTTTTTGGTGCTCATGATGGACATTACCAGAGTTTTGGGTCGTGGGAGGGGGACAGCAACATCTACTCCTCTCCCAGGGTTTGGCAGGGGCAGGGCCATGTTTTTGCCCTTTCAAGATTTATCCACTCCAGGACCTGCAGTTAGGGATCTGGTGGAGGGTGTTGATACATCGGGGTGTGCTAGTCATGATGTGTGTCAAGCTCAGGTTTCACAAGAAAGTTACATGGCTGATATGGCTGCCAGAATCGGCTTGTCCATTGGCGAGTCCATTGCCTCGTGTCTGGAATCTCGTTTAAGTACTGGGCTAGGGTCTATCTCCAGAAATCCTGCTGTTAACACAGTTGTAGATCCATCTCTACTAAATGTAGTGGTACGCTCTGAAGCTAAAGAGCCCACTGGGTTTAAAGGGGATGGGCAAGATGGTCTCACTGTGCAGGAGTGGGAGGAGCTGATGTTGGCATTTCTAAAAAGAAAAGGGGTTCCAGTTACTGAACAGGCTGAGGAAGTGCTGGTTAAACTTGGGGGGAGGGCAAGGGAAGTGGTTAAAGTGGGAATTCGTAGTAAACCACTGATATCTCTGTCTAGTGGCCCAGGTCCCATCTTTGAGATTTTAAAGCAGCACTTCAGTGATACAGTCTCTTCTGGCATGCCCTTGGCTGATTTTTATGCAACTTTACCAAAGGAAGGGGAGGACCCCTTTGATTTTTGGCTGCGACTGAACAGAGCAATGGACATGACTGAGGATGGCCTTAAGAGACAAAGTAAAGCATTTGAGTACCTGTCACGCGACCTGACAGCCATGTTTATTAGACACTGCCCTGACCCAGAACTGTCATTGATTTTTAAATGCAAACCTTTGGCTCAGTGGTCGGTGACGGAGGTTCATGACCGACTAGTGGAGCACCGTGGGAGTGGTGCAAGGTTTCTTCAAGCGAAAACATGTGCCCCACACACTGCCCAACAACCAAATGTGAAGTTGTGTATGCAGCAGGTGCCGTCGATGGTGGCCTCAACGCAACTGCAAGAAGCACGGCCTGCTGATGTCTCTGCTGACCGTCTTGAGCGCATCATGTGCTTGTTGGAGCGGATGCTGGACCAATGCCATGGAAAGACGTGACATCAGGAAGAGGTGGAACACATCCTCGCCAGACGCAAGCAATGAGAGGCAGGACTGTTACCCCCTGCGTCATCTGTGGTGATAAAGAACACACGACCCATTACCACTGTAAAATGAACCGGCTGTGCTTTGGATGCCACTCACCTGATCATACACGTGCTGCCTGTCCGGGAGCCCTGCAAAGTACCCAGACGACCACGGGTTCCGCGGCTCGGCAGATGGAAAACTAAACGGCCGACATTCAGAGGGGGACAGTGTTGGGCCGAAAAGTGATCCCCCAGTGTGCACTGAGAATGATGAGGATTTAGAATCGGTCTACCGGACTGTATGCGAAGAGAGAAATCTGGGATATAGACCGGCTCTCCAATACACGCAAAGGTTGAAATCACAAGATGAACTGTTTTATGAAACTGTATTGGTGGGGGGCAAATTACCGGTGAGAGCAATGATAGATAGTGGTTCCATGGTCTGCACATTAAGCTCTGTAGTTTTCTCCCAACTGTATAACTGTAATGTTCTACCAGAAAATGTGTTGAGCCCCACTGATGTGGTACTTGTGGGCTGCGGTGGTTCCAAGACAGTTCCAGCTGGCATGTGTGAGTTGGAGGTGGAACTCTATGGGTGCAGGATGATTGTCCCGACTCTAGTGGTTGACAACCAGAACGATGACATCATCCTGGGGAGTAACATGCTGCGCCATTTAGTTCACCAGTTGAAAGCAAAGGGGAGTGGACGGACTGAGTGTCTCTCTAACCAAGCGGACAAATGCAGCCGAGAGGAAAAGCTTTTCTGTCTGTTGGCTGGTGTGGAGAAATGTGCAGAGGAACCATCACACAGAGTAGGAACTGTCAGAACAAAAAGAGCTGTGACGCTGGAGCCACTCACTGAACACCTGGTGTGGGGTAAACTGCAAGGGGCAAATGACACAATTGTCGGCAGCACAGTGATGACTGAACCAACCAGCACAAGAGGGGGTCCAAGATCAGTAATGGTGGGCAGGACAGTGACTGTACTGAGGAGTGACGGGTGGCTGCCGGTAAAAGTAGTCAACCCATTTAATAAATGCATGACCCTGAAAAGAAATGCCATACTGGCCGATGCATGTGTATGTGCAGCGCTAGAGAGCCTGAGCGATCCAGAAAAATTGAGTGATACTACCTTCAGACAAAATGTGCAGATGCCAGTTGCAAGTTCAGAGGTGGATGTGGATGATCAGAGTCTGGTGTCGGATGCCTCCACTCTCCCTGATCGTCATGTCTCAAGAGGACTGGATAAACACACTGATCCATTGCATGTGTCCCTTCATGCACTTGGTCTGTCAGACATTGACATTGAATCGTGTGAGGCATCACAAGCTGGCCGTGAGGAGCTAGTTGGTCTCATCACAAAGTACCAAGCATTCTTTTCAAAAGACAAGCTCGACTGTGGGAAAGCTGCTGGCTATCTTCACCGGATCCGAGTGGTGGATGGAAAGCCGTTTAGGCTCCCATGCAGGCGTGTACCACCCACACAGTATGAAAAGCTGCGGCAGGTGTTGGATGAAATGGAGGAGAAAGATATCATCCAGAAGTCCAGTAGCGAGTTTGCTTCTCCGCTCGTGCTGGTCTGGAAAAAATCAGGGGAGCTAAGAGTTTGCAATGACTTTCGTTGGCTCAATGCAAGGACAGTCAAAGACGCACACCCACTACCTCATCCTGCAGATGCCCTCGCAGCACTGGGTGGCAACGCCTTTTTCTCAACTATGGATCTCACGTCAGGATATTACAACATTGAGATGCACGAGGATGACAGGAAATACACCGCGTTCACGTCTCCTTTCGGGCTGTATGAGTACAACAGGATGCCGCAGGGTTTATGCAACAGCCCGGCGACGTTTATGAGGATGATGCTGAGCGTGTTTGGAGATCAGAACTTCCTTAGTCTCCTGTGCTACCTGGATGACGTGTTGGTGTTTGCCCCCACTGAGACTCTGGCGCTGGAAAGACTTGAGATGATCTTCAGGCGGCTCAGAATTAACAACTTAAAACTAGCCCCAAAGAAATGTCATTTTCTGAGGCGATCGGTGAAATTTCTGGGGCACGTTGTGACTGCAAATGGCATCACCTAAGATCCAGAGAAAGTAGCTGCGATCACATCGTTGACTGAAGCCGATGTGATGGAGGGCCAATCAAGCATCCCATCGCCACAAAAGATCAGGTCCTTTTTGGGAATGGTAGTGTTCTACCAGCAGTTTATTGAGGGGTGCTCTTCCCTGGCCAAGCCGCTCTTTGGGTTGGTTTCTGGTGTGAAAGGTCCCCGTGGAAGAGGAAGGAAACGTTGCAAAGAGCGGAAAGCACTACAAGCAAGTGACTGGACAGAGGAGTGTCGGCAGTCATTCGTTAAGCTGAAGCAGACTTTGTTGGACCAAGTCATTTTGGCGCATCCAGACTTCGAGAAGCCCTTCTTGTTGTCTGTAGATGCATCGACGAGCGGTCTTGGGGCTGTATTATCACAAGTACCAGAAGAGGGCTCGACTGCCAGACCCATTGCTTTCGCAAGCAAGTCCCTCAGTCACGCACAGTCTAAATACCCAGCGCACAGGCTGGAGTTTTTTGCACTAAAGTGGGCGGTGTGTGATAAATTCCACCATTGGCTGAGAGGGCATCCCTTCACAGTCTGGACAGATAATAATCCCCTGACATATATCCTGTCTAAGCCCCGTCTAGATGCCTGTGAACAGCGGTGGATTGCAAAGCTGGCGCCTTTCAGTTTTGACATCAGGTACATCCCCGGTCCCCAAAACATTGTGGCTGATGCCCTCAGCCGGGAACCATTTGTTCACAGAACAATGTCTCGGAAGTTGATTAGGGTGGCATACAAAGATCTCTTGGTGGAAGCGGCGGCGGTGTGTGCTTATGGGGTGCAGGAAGCCTTTCGTTGTTCAGCCCATCCTGGAGACAATGGCATGGGGAAGGGCGACCCAGCAACATCAGGTAGTGTAGCTGCTGTGGTGACGGGATTGCTAGCAGCTGAGGAAGTCTCTGCAGTCCTCCAGGCATGTGAGCAGCAGGAGCCAAGGCTGTGCCGGCAAGCACTTCTCTTGCCCTATTTTCCACAAACAGTGCAGTTGCCAGATTGTTCAGGACAGACAGTAATCCCTCGTGAGGAGCTGCTGGAGAAGCAAGGTGCTGACAGTGTGTTGTGTAGACTGCTATATTATGTGCAGAGGGGACGGAGACCCTCTCGGAGAGAACGAGCCAAGGAACCAGCAGAGATCAACAAACTTCTTAAGGATTGGGACAAACTGACCGTCAGGGACGGCATACTGTATCGGGTGGCGAAGAGTGGAATAACAAAGAACAAAACATTCCTGTATGTGGTGCCATCGTCGTTGCGACTGAGAGTCCTGAAAGGAGTTCATGACGAGGCGGGACACCAGGGCCAACAACGAACAGTGTATCTCGCACGCCAGAGGTTCTACTGGCTTGGACTGTACAGGGATGTGGTGGAGTATGTGCGCCGCTGTAGGCGATGTGTTGTGGCTAAGTCACCAGATCCAGAAGCCAAAGCTCCATTGGAGAGCATAAGGACATCTGAGCCACTGGAGTTGGTTTGCGTAGACTTCTGGTCCGCAGAAGACTCTTCCAATAGGTCACTGGATGTGTTGGTGGTCACCGATCACTTTACTAAGATGGCTCATGCATTTCTATGCCCCAATAAGTCAGCAAAAGCAGTGGCGTACCAGCTGTGGAACAACTTTTTCTCCATCTATGGGTTCCCCAAGAGGCTTCATTCAGACCAGGGAGCCAATTTTGAAAGTTCCCTCATTGCTGAACTATTGGAAGTTGCTGGGGTTGAGAAGTCACACACAACGCCTTATCACCCCATGGGCAATGGTTCCTGCGAAAGGATGAATCGAACTCTGGGGAATTTGATTCGAACCTTACCATCAAAGTCCAAGCAGAGATGGCCCACTGCGCTGAAGTCCCTCACATTCGCCTACAACTGTACAGTTCACGAGACCACAGGTTACCCACCCTTTCTGCTGATGTTCGGACGGGTCCCCAGGCTACCTGTGGATCTGATCTTTGGCTCTGTTCTGGATGTCCCAGATGTCAAAGATTATGACCGCTACATCCAGTCGTTGCGGTCAGACCTGAAAGAGGCCATTGACGTGGTACTGACAACGGCGTCAAAGCAATTACAGCGTCATGCTGAGCTGTACAATAGAAAAATAAGGGGCGCTCCCGTTGAGACTGGTGACAGAGTGTTGCTGGCAAACAAAGGAGAACGTGGTAAAAGAAAACTCGCCGACCGCTGGGAGGATGTGGTCTATGTGGTGACTGGAGTACAAGAGGAAAGCCACACGTTCAGGATCCAGGACCCATCCACTGGCCGAGAGAAGGTGGTCCACCGCAATTTGATCATGCCAGTAAACTTTCTCCCGTTGGATGTTCCGGTCCCAGAGGACGAGGTTGAGAACTTGTCTGTTACTGATCTGGATGAGGTATCTGTGGACATGTCAGTGGATTCGTCTGATTATAGGACCAGAATGTGGGTGTCTGGATTGCCATCTGTATCAACTGGACAGTCTGTAGCCAAAGAGCTGCACCCAGTCACTGCTAAGGTTCCATTGGGAGTTGGTGGTGACGTCCCCCAGCTTGATACGCCATCTGCGTCTGATGGCTTGGAGTCCATGGAGGAACCTGGACAGAGTCATGGATCTGCTGGATCTGCAGAGGAGGGGTCAGGTGGACCCAGAATGGAGGATAAGGATGCTGTTGGGATGGGCTTGGAGGCTGTGACTGTTCAAGAGACTAGGGGTCGTGTGATGTCTCGAGCGGGCAGGTTGTTTAAGCCAGTCAATTGTTTGATAGAAATGATGCATCAGAGGTTGGAAATAGCATCATAAGATATATTTATGTATGTTATGTGAAATGATTTCAGTTGAAATGCTGTTTTGAACTAAAAAAAAAAGAAAAAAAAGCTTTAATTGTATTTTTTTTTGGGAGGATGTTTCATTTTTTTGTTATATGTATGTCTTGCACGCTGGTTGTGTAGTTGTGCTGAGGTATCTTATGGGACATGGTATATGTTATATGTGTTCGGCATTTTTCGGCTCAATGTGTGGGTTGGGGTTTGGCCATCCTCTTCTTCATGCTATCCCTTGGGGGGTCTTTTTGACTGAGCAGCTGTGCCCATCTGTGTGTTACCTCAGTGATAAAAAGGTGCAAGGTTCTATGTAAAAAAATTTTTTACATTGTTGGTTTTCTGTCTTGGTTATGTGAAAGGATGCTGGTCATGTTTGATTTTTTTTTCTTTTTTTTTTCTTTCTCCTCTTTTTGTTTTCATGGGCAAGTGGAATTTGGCAGGGGGGAATGTAACAGAGTAAATAGTGTCATTCCACTTGCCATCAGTAAAACAGTTGAAACCGTTTACGTGCATTACGTACTAACGTGTCCAGCTGCGCTGGCGGTTAGTCAGTTTTAAGACGGAGCCGATCGAGGTAGGTCGGGTTCTATCAGCGCACGTATGTGAGGAAAACTTTCAAAGTTATTTAATACTTATGTCAGTATTTTTATTCCAACAGA
Organism: Nothobranchius furzeri; assembly: GCF_043380555.1. Lineage (NCBI taxonomy): Eukaryota > Metazoa > Chordata > Actinopteri > Cyprinodontiformes > Nothobranchiidae > Nothobranchius > Nothobranchius furzeri. The sequence continues at coordinate 11,345,633 of NC_091752.1, read as the reverse complement.
GTGTGCTGTTTGATCCTACCAATCCTACCAAAAGCTAGGTTTCTGACCAGCATTCCTGTGTTGACAGGTAATTGTTAAAGTTATGTGTTTAACGGACGTTAGTCAGTTTTAAGACGGAGCCGATCGAGAGTGTGCTGTTTGATCCTACCAATCCTACCAAAAGCTAGGTTTCTGACCAGCATTCCTGTGTTGACAGATTAAATGCTGGTGTCAGCTAAAACTTCGTCTCAAGACTCTTCGTACAACACAACGCAGAGTTAATAAAGAACTGAACCTACCAGTACCAGGGCTGGTATGGTTACATCTGCAACAAGACAACAATATAATGTCAGAAACGTTCTGTACTATGAATCCTGACTAGTTCATTAACTACAGATCATACTTGTTTCAGAGAATATTATTCACAGAAGAATCCGAGTTCCTTTATATCAGACTGTATAGAAACTTTACACTGTACAGTTCTGCTACCCAACACTATGAGGACAGTGTAACACACACACTACAGATGTTGGTCCAACCATATGAGGACGTATTCTGAAACACACACATCTCCTTCACAGCTTGAAACAATATGAGGACATGACGACTGAACACATGTAGAGTTCATGTTCCTGACTTCTAACTTCTCCTGCTGTTGTCAATAAAAGCTCTAAACCCAACACTGATGTAAAGCCATCTATTTCCCCAGAAATCCAATCATGTAAACTGATCAGCTTCAGGTTAAATGGACTAAAACATGTATAAAAGGACAAAAATATTAAATTTAGTCAGAATAAAGATCAAGCAAATGCTGAAAGGGAAGGTTTGGACTAACAATTGGTATAGACAATTTCTTTCTCCTAATGCTAAAGTGCAACAATATAATGTAGTCACCTTCTAACAAATGGGGAAACTTTCACTCAAACTGATTGTTTTAATACAATCAAAGTGCATTTCATTTATGCACTAGGCCAACTGACTCATATACTTGATTCCAAATACAAAAAATAATGTGTAACCTGTTGGAAGAATGAAGTGGATTTTTCACTCACTTCTTGGTCTGTGGGAGTTTGGGACAGGGTCTCAACACTTGGTGTCTGCAACAAAAGACAACAATATAATGTCAGAAACATTCTGTACTATGAATCCTGACTAGTTCAATAACTACAGATCATACTTGTTTCAGTGAATATTATTCACAGAAGAATCTGAGTTCCTTTATATCAGACTGTATACAAACTTTACACTGTACAGTTCTGCTACCCAACAATATGAGGACAGTGTAACACACATACTACAGTTGTTGGTCCAACCATATGAGGACGTATTCTGAAACACACACATCTCCTTCACAGCTTGAAACAATATGAGGACACGACGAATGAACACATGTAGAGTTCATGTTCCTGACTTCTAACTTCTCCTGCTGTTGTCAATAAAAGCTTTAAACCCAACAGTGATTATAAAGCCATCTAATTCCCCAGAAATCCAATCATGTAAACTGATCAGCTTCAGGTTAAAGGGACTAAAACATGTGTAAAAGGACAAAAATGTCAAATTTAGTCAGAATAAAGATCAAGCAAATGCTTTAAGGGAAGGTTTGGACTAACAAATGGTATAGACAATTTCTCTCTCCTAATGCTAAAGTGCAACAATATAATGTATTCACCTTCTAAAAAATGGGGAAACTTTCACTCAAACGGATTGTTTTAATACAATCAAAGTGCATTTCATTTATGCACTAGGGCATACAAACTCATATACTTTATTCCAAATACAAAAAATAATGTGTAACCTGTTGGAAGAAATGAAGTGGATTTTTCACTCACTTCTTGGTCTTTGGGAGTTTGGGACAGGGTCTCAACACTTGGTGTCTGCAGCAAAAGACAACAATATAATGTCAGAAACATTCTGTACTATGAATCCTGACTAGTTCATTAACTACAGATCATACTTGTTTCAGAGAATATTATTCACAGAAGAATCCGAGTTCCTTTATATCAGACTGTATACAAACTTTCCACTGTACAGTTCTGCTACCCAACAATATGAGGACAGTGTAACACACATACTACAGTTGTTGGTCCAACCATATGAGGACGTATTCTGAAACACACACATCTCCTTCACAGCTTGAAACAATATGAGGACACGACGACTGAACACATGTAGAGTTCATGTTCCTGACTTCTAACTTCTCCTGCTGTTGTCAATAAAAGCTCTAAACCCAACAGTGATTATAAAGCCATCTATTTCCCCAGAAATCCAATCATGTAAACTGATCAGCTTCAGGTTAAATGGACTAACACATGTGTAACAGGACAAAAATGTCAAATTTAGTCAGAATAAAGATCAAGCAAATGCTTTAAGGGAAGGTTTGGACTAACAAATGGTATAGACAATTTCTCTCACCTAATGCTAAAGTGCAACAATATAATGTAGTCACCTTCTAACAAATGGGGAAACTTTCACTCAAACTGATTGTTTTAATACAATCAAAGTGCATTTCATTTATGCACTAGGCTCAACTGAGTCATATACTTGATTCCAAATACAAAAAATAATGTTTAACCTGTTGGAAGAATGAAGTGGAATTTTCACTCACTTCTTGGTCTGTGGGAGTTTGGGACAGGGTCTCAACACTTGGTGTCTGCAACAAAAGACAACAATATAATGTCAGAAACATTCTGTACTATGAATCCTGACTAGTTCATTAACTACAGATCATACTTGTTTCAGTGAATATTATTCACAGAAGAATCCGAGTTCCTTTATATCAGACTGTATAGAAACTTTATACTGTACAGTTCTGCTACCCAACACTATGAGGACAGTGTAACACACATACTACAGTTGTTGGTCCAACCATATGAGGACGTATTCTGAAACACACACATCTCCTTCACAGCTTGAAACAATATGAGGACACAACGACTGAACACATGTAGAGTTTGAGTTCCTGACTTCTAACTTCTCCTGCTGTTGTCAATAAAAGCTCTAAACCCAACAGTGATTATAAAGCCATCTATTTCCCCAGAAATCCAATCATGTAAACTGATCAGCTTCAGGTTAAATGGACTAAAACATGTGTAAAAGGACAAAAATGTCAAATTTAGTCAGAATAAAGATCAAGCAAATGCTTAAAGGGAAGGTTTGAACTAACAAATGGTACAGACAATTTCTTTCTCCTAATGCTAATGTTGATTTGGAGAAACTTTCACTCAAACTGTTTGTTTTAATACAATCAAAGTGCATTTCATTTATGCACTAGGCCCAACTGACTCATATACCTGATTCCAATTACAAAAAATAATGTGTAACCTGTTGGAAGAATGAAGTGGATGTTTCACTCACTTCTTGGTCTGTGGGAGTTTGGGACAGGGTCTCAACACTTGGTGTCTGCAACAAAAGACAAAAGAAACATTCTGTACTATGCATCCTGACTAGTTCATTAACTACAGATCATACTTGTTTCAGGCAATATTATTCACAGAAGAATCCGAGTTCCTTATACCAGACCATATAGAAACTATCAACACTGTACAGTTCTGCTACCCAACAATATGAGGATAGTGTAACACACACACTACAGTTGTTGGTCCAACCATATGAGGACGTATTCTGAAACACACACAGCTCCTTCACAGCTTGAAACAATATGAGGACATGACGACTGAACACATGTAGAGTTCATGTTCCTGACTTCTAACTTCTCCTGCTGTTGTCAATAAAAGCTCTAAACCCAACACTGATGTAAAGCCATCTATTTCCCCAGAAATCCAATCATGTAAACTGATCAGCTTCAGGTTAAATGGACTAAAACATGTTTAAAAGGACAAAAATATTAAATTTAGTCAGAATAAAGATCAAGCAAATGCTTAAAGGGAAGGTTTGGACTAACAAATGGTATAGACAATTTCTTTCTCCTAATGCTAAAGTGCAACAATATAATGTAGTCACCTTCTAACAAATGGGGAAACTTTCACTCAAACTGATGTGCTATCATCATGAAACACAGGAATCATTTACAACTCAATAGATTCTACTTTTCTGTGACGTTTCAGCCTGATTGAAGCTTTTTTCTGAGAAATGGACCCGGAATGTTGTGAAATTCTGCTTTGTGCGACATAATTCTGGGTGCCATTTAATAACCATAACTGCTAATGACTCCATTCCTATTTTGGGGTTGTAGGGGCTGTTAATTGGAGTACTCTAAAACAAACCTGACCTCTCTGGGACATTCAGAAGAAAAGTTATAAGCCCACAAAGGTGTAACTGGACTACTTCTTTAAAGTGACACCAGGCCCGGTGAACTTTGGGACATGGTTTGACCCCCTTAGGAATGTGCTATCATCATGAAACGTTCAGATCACTTACAACTCAATAGATTCTACCTTCCTGTAGCGTTTCAGCCTGATTGGACCTTGTTTTCACACAAATGGACCCAGAATGATGTAAAATTGTGCTTCGTGCAACATAATTCTGGGTTCCATTTAAAAACCATAAGTGCTAATGACTCCATTCCTTTTTGGGGTAATAGGGGCTGTGGATTGGAGTACCCTCAAACAAACCTGACCTCTCTGAGACATTCACAAGCCACGTTATAAGCCCCCAAATGTGTGTTTGGAATACCGCCTTTAAGGAACAAGTGATCCGGTGACCTTTATGACCTGATTTGACCCCCTTAGGAATGGGCTATCATCATGGAACACAGGAATCATTTACAACTCAATAGATTCTACATTTCTATGACGTTTCAGCCTGATTGAAGCTTTTTTCTGAAAAATGGACCCGGAATGATGTGAAATTGTGCTTTGTGCGACATAAATCTGGGTGCCATTTAATAACCATAAGTGCTAATGACTCCATTCCTTTTTGGGGTTATAGGGGCTGTTAATTGGAGTACTCTAAAAATAAACCTGACCTCTCTAGGACATTCAGAAGAAAAGTTATAAGCCCACATGTGTAACTGGACTACTTCTTTAAAGTGACACCAGGCCTGGTGACCTTTGGGACATGGTTTGACCCCCTTAGGAATGTGCTATCATCATGAAACTTTCAGATCACTTACAACTCAATAGATTCTACCTTCATGTAACGTTTCAGCTTGATTGAACCTTGTTTTCACACAAATGGACCCAGAATGATGTGAAATTGTGCTTTGTGCGACATAATTCTGGGTGCCATTTAATAACCATAAGTGCTAATGACTCCATTCTTTTTGGGGTTGTAGGGGCTGTTGATTGGAGTACTCTAAAACAAACCTGACCTCTCTAGGAAATTCAGAAGTAAAGTTATAAGCCCACAAATGTGTAACTGGACTACTTCTTTAAAGTGACACCACGCCTGGTGACTTTTGGGACATGGTTTGACCCCCTTAGGAATGTGCTGTAATCATGAAACACAAGAATCATTTACAACTCAATAGATTCTACTTTTCTGAGACGTTTCAGCCTGATTGAAGCTTTTTTCTGAATAATGGACCCGGAATGATGTGAAATTGTGCTTTGTGCAACATAATTCTGGGTGCCATTTAAAAACCATAAGTGCTAATGACTCCATTCCTTTTGGGGTTGTAGGGGCTGGTAATTGGAGTACTCTAAAACAAACCTGACCTCTCTAGGACATTCAGAAGAAAAGTTATAAGCCCCCAAAGGTGTGTAACTGGACTACTTCTTTAAAGTGACACCAGGCCCGGTGACATTTGGGACATGGTTTGACCCCCTTAAGAATGTGCTATCATCATGAAACGTTCAGATCACTTTCAACTCAATAGATTCTACCTTCCTGTAACGTTTCAGCCTGATTGGACCTTGTTATCACACAAATGGACCCAGAATGATGTGAAATTATGCTTCGTGCAACATAATTCTGGGTGCCATTTAAAAACCATAAGCGCTAATGACTCCATTCCTTTTTGGGGTAATAGGAGCTTTTGATTGGAGTACCGTAAAACAAACCTGACCTCTCTGGGACATTCAGAAGTAAAGTTATAAGCCCACAAATGTGTAACTGGACTACTTCTTTAAAGTGACACCAGGCCCGGTGACCTTTGGGACATGGTTTGACCCCCTTAGGAATGTGCTATCATCATGAAACTTTCAGATCACTTACAACTCAATAGATTCTACCTTCTTGTAACGTTTCAGCTTGATTGAACCTTGTTTTCACACAAATGGACCCAGAATGATGTGAAATTGTGCTTTGTGCGACATAATTCTGGGTGCCATTTAATAACCATAAGTGCTAATGACTCCATTCTTTTTGGGGTAATAGGGGCTGTTGATTGGAGTACACTCAAACAAACCTGACCTCTCTGAGACATTCAGAAGTAAAGTTATAAGCCCACAAATGTGTAACTGGACTACTTCTTTAAAGTGACACCAGGCCCGGTGACCTTTGGGACATGGTTTGACCCCCTTAGGAATGTGCTATCATCATGAAACACAAGAATCATTTACAACTCAATAGATTCTACTTTTCTGAGACATTTCAGCCTGATTGAAGCTTTTTTCTGAATAATGGAACCGGAATGATGTGAAATTGTGCTATGTGCGACATAAATCTGGGTGTCATTTAAAAACCATAAGGCTAATGACTCCATTCCTTTTTGGGGTTGTAGGGGCTGGTATTTGGAGTACTCTAAAACAAACCTGACCTCTCTAGGACATTCAGAAGAAAAGTTATAAGCCCACAAAGGTGTGTAACTGGACTACTTCTTTAAAGTGACACCAGGCCCGGTGACCTTTGGGACATGGTTTGACCCCCTTAGGAATGTGCTATCATCATGAAACGTTCAGATCACTTACAACTCAATAGATTCTACCTTCATGTAACGTTTCAGCTTGATTGAACCTTGTTTTGACACAAATGGACCCTGAATGATGTGAAATTGTGCTTCGTGCAACATAATTCTGGGTGCCATTTAAAAACCATAAGTGCTAATGACTCCATTCCTTTTTGGGGTAATAGGGGCTGTTGATTGGAGTACCCTCAAACAAACCTGACCTCTCTGAGACATTCAGAAGCCAAGTTATAAGCCCCCAAATATGTGTTTGGAATACTGCCTTTAAGGAACAAGTGATCTGGTGACCTTTATGACCTTATTTGACCCCCTTAGGAATGTGCTATCATCATGAAACACAGGAATCATTTACAACTCAATAGATTCTACTTTTCTGTGACGTTTCAGCCTGATTGAAGCTTTTTTCTGAGAAATAGACCCGGAATGATGTGAAATTGTGCTTTGTGCGACATAATTCTGGGTGCCATTTAATAACCATAAGTGCTAATGACTCCATTCCTTTTTGGGGTTATAGGGGCTGTTAATTGGAGTACTCTAAAACAAACCTGACCTCTCTAGGACATTTAGAAGAAAAGTTATAAGCCCACAAATGTGTAACTGGACTACTTCTTTAAAGTGACACCAGGCCCGGTGACCTTTGGGACATGGTTTGACCCCCTTAGGAATGTGCTATCATCATGAAACACAGGAATCAATTACAACTCAATAGATTCTACTTTTCTGAGACGTTTCAGCCTGATTTAAGCTTTTTTTTTGAATAATGGACCCGGAATGATGTGAAATTGTGCTTTGTGCGAAATAATTCTGGGTGCCATTTAAAAACCATAAGTGCTAATGACTCCATTCCTTTTTGGGGTTGTAGGGGCTGGTAATTGGAGTACTCTAAAACAAACCTGACCTCTCTAGGACATTCAGAAGAAAAGTTATAAGCCCACAAAGGTGTAACTGGACTACTTCTTTAAAGTGACACCAGGCCCGGTGACCTTTGGGACAGGGTTTGACCCCCTTAGGAATGCGCTATCATCATAAAATGTTCAGATCAACTACAACTCAATAGATTCTACCTTCCTGTAGCGTTTCAGCCTGATTGGACCTTGTTTTCACACAAATGGACCCAGAAAGATGTGAAATTGTGCTTCGTGCAACATAATTCTGGGTGCCATTTAAAAACCATAAGTGCTAATGACTCCATTCCTTTTTGGGGTAATAGGGGCTGTTGATTGGAGTACCCTAAAACAAACCTGACCTCCCTGAGACATTCAGAAGCCAAGTTATAAGCCCCCAAAGGTGTGTTTGGAATACCGCCTTTAAGGAACAAGTGATCCGGTGACCTTTATGACCTGATTTGACGCCTTTAGGAATGTGCTATCATCATGAAACACAGGAATCATTTACAACTCAATGGATTCTACTTTTCTGTGATGTTTCAGCCTGATTGAAGCTTTTTTCTGAGAAATGGACCCGGAATGATCTGAAATTGTGCTTTGTGCGACATTATTCTGGGTGCCATTTAATAACCATAAGTGCTAATGACTCCATTCCTTTTTGGGGTTATAGGGGCTGTTAATTGGAGTACTCTAAAACAAACCTGACCTCTCTAGGACATTCAGAAGAAAAGTTATAAGCCCACAAATGTGTAACTGGACTACTTCTTTAAAGTGACAGCAGGCCTGGTGACCTTTGGGACATGGTTTGACCCCCTTAGGAATGTGCTATCATCATGTACCTTTCAGATCACTTACAACTCAATAGATTCTACCTTCATGTAACGTTTTAGCCTGATTGAACCTTGTTTTCACACAAATGGACCCAGAATGATGTGAAGTTATGCTTTCTGTGACATAATTCTGGGTGCCATTTAATAATTCTGGGTGCCATTTAATAACCATAAGTGCTAATGACTCCATTCCTTTTTGGGGTTGTAGGGGCTGTTTATTGGAGTACTCTAAAACAAACCTGACCTCTCTAGGACATTGAGAAGTAAAGTTATAAGCCCACAAATGTGTAACTGGACTACTTCTTTAAAGTGACACCAGGCCCGGTGACCTTTGGGACATGGTTTGACCCCCTTAAGAATGTGCTATCATCATGAAACTTTCAGATCACTTACAACTCAATAGATTCTACCTTCCTGTAACGTTTCAGCCTGATTGGACCTTGTTATCACACAAATGGACCCAGAATGATGTGAAATTGTGCTTCGTGCAATATAATTCTGGGTGCCATTTAAAAACCATAAGCGCTAATGACTCCATTCCTTTTTGGGGTAATAGGGGCTTTTGATTGGAGTACCGTAAAACAAACCTGTCCTCTCTGGGACATTCAGAAATAAAGTTATAAGCCCACAAATGTGTAACTGGACTACTTCTTTAAAGTGACACCAGGCCCGGTGACCTTTGGGACATGGTTTGACCCCCTTAGGAATGTGCTATCATCATGAAACTTTCAGATCACTTACAACTCAATAGATTCTACCTTCATGTAAGGTTTCAGCTTGATTGAACCTTGTTTTCACACAAATGGACCCAGAATGATGTGAAATTGTGCTTTGTGCGACATAATTCTGGGTGCCATTTAATAACCATAAGTGCTAATGACTCCATTCTTTTTGGGGTTGTAGGGGCTGTTGATTGGAGTACACTCAAACAAACCTGACCTCTCTGAGACATTCAGAAGTAAAGTTATAAGCCCACAAATGTGTAACTGGACTACTTCTTTAAAGTGACACCAGGCCCGGTGACCTTTGGGACATGGTTTGACCCCCTTAGGAATGTGCTATCATCATGAAACAGAAGAATCATTTGAAACTCAATAGATTCTACTTTTCTGAGAAATTTCAGCCTGATTGAAGGTTTTTTTCTGAATAATGGACCCGGAATGATGTGAAATTGTGCTATGTGCGACATAATTCTGGGTGCCATTTAAAAACCATAAGGCTAATGACTCCATTCCTTTTTGGGGTTGTAGGGGCTGGTATTTGGAGTACTCTAAAACAAACCTGACCTCTCTAGGACATTCAGAAGAAAAGTTATAAGCCCACAAAGGTGTGTAACTGGACTACTTCTTTAAAGTGACACCAGGCCCGGTGACCTTTGGGACATGGTTTGACCCCCTTAGGAATGTGCTATCATCATGAAACGTTCAGATCACTTACAACTCAATAGATTCTACCTTCATGTAATGTTTCAGCTTGATTGAACCTTGTTTTCACACAAATGGACCCTGAATGATGTGAAATTGTGCTTCGTGCAACATAATTCTGGGTGCCATTTAAAAACCATGAGTGCTAATGACTCCATTCCTTTTTGGGGTAATAGGGGCTGTTGATTTGAGTACCCTAAAACAAACCTGACCTTTCTAGGACATTCAGAAGCCAAGTTATAAGCCCCCAAATGTGTGTTTGGAATACCGCCTTTAAGGAACAAGTGATCTGGTGACCTTTATGACCTTATTTGACCCCCTTAGGAATGTGCTATCATCATGAAACACAGGAATCATTTACAACTCAATAGATTCTACTTTTCTGTGATGTTTCAGCCTGATTGAAGCTTTTTTCTGAGAAATGGACCCGGAATGATGTGAAATTGTGCTTTGTGCGACATAATTCTGGGTGCCATTTAATAACCATAAGTGCTAATAACTCCATTCCTTTTTGGGGTTATAGGGGCTGTTAATTGGAGTACTCTAAAACAAACCTGACCTCTCTAGGACATTTAGAAGAAAAGTTATAAGCCCACAAATGTGTAACTGGACTACTTCTTTAAAGTGACACCAGGCCCGGTGACCTTTGGGACATGGTTTGACCCCCTTAGAAATGTGCTATCATCATGAAACACAGGAATCAATTACAACTCAATAGATTCTACTTTTCTGAGACGTTTCAGCCTGATTGAAGCTTTTTTTTGAATAATGGACCCGGAATGATGTGAAATTGTGCTTTGTGCGAAATAATTCTGGGTGCCATTTAAAAACCATAAGTGCTAATGACTCCATTCCTTTTTGGGGTTGTAGGGGCTGGTAATTGGAGTACTCTAAAACAAACCTGACCTCTCTAGGACATTCAGAAGAAAAGTTATAAGCCCACAAAGGTGTAACTGGACTACTTCTTTAAAGTGACACCAGGCCCAGTGACCTTTGGGACATGGTTTGACCCCCTTAGGAATGCGCTATCATCATAAAATGTTCAGATCAACTACAACTCAATAGATTCTACCTTCCTGTAGCGTTTCAGCCTGATTGGACCTTGTTTTCACACAAATGGACCCAGAATGATGTGAAATTGTGCTTCGTGCAACATAATTCTGGGTGCCATTTAAAAACCATAAGTGCTAATGACTCCATTCCTTTTTGGGGTAATAGGGGCTGTTGATTGGAGTACCCTAAAACAAACCTGACCTCCCTGAGACATTCAGAAGCCAAGTTATAAGCCCCCAAAGGTGTGTTTGGAATACCGCCTTTAAGGAACAAGTGATCCGGTGACCTTTATGACCTGATTTGACGCCTTTAGGAATGTGCTATCATCATGAAACACAGGAATCATTTACAACTCAATAGATTCTACTTTTCTGTGATGTTTCAGCCTGATTGAAGCTTTTTTCTGAGAAATGGACCCGGAATGATCTGAAATTGTGCTTTGTGCGACATAATTCTGGGTGCCATTTAATAACCATAAGTGCTAATGACTCCATTCCTTTTTGGGGTTATAGGGGCTGTTAATTGGAGTACTCTAAAACAAACCTGACCTCTCTAGGACATTCAGAAGAAAAGTTAAAAGCCCACAAAGGTGTAACTGGACTACTTCTTTAAAGTGACACCAAGCCTGGTGACCTTTGGGACATGGTTTGACCCCCTTAGGAATGTGCTATCATCATGAAACTTTCCGATCACTTACAACTCAATAGATTCTACCTTCATGTAACGTTTTAGCCTGATTGAACCTTGTTTTCACACAAATGGACCCAGAATGATGTGAAGTTATGCTTTCTGTGACAAAATTCTGGGTGCCATTTAATAATTCTGGGTGCCATTTAATAACCATAAGTGCTAATGACTCCATTCCTTTTTGGGGTTGTAGGGGCTGTTTATTGGAGTACTCTAAAACAAACCTGACCTCTCTAGGACATTCAGAATAAAAGTTATAATTCCACAAAGGTGTGTAACTGGACTACTTCTTTAAAGTGACACCAGGCCCGGTGACCTTTGGGACATGGTTTGACACCCTTAGGAATGTGCTATCATCATGAAACGTTCAGATCACTTACAACTCAATAGATTCTACCTTGCTGTAACGTTTCAGCCTGATTGGACCTTGTTATCACACAAATGGACCCAGAATGATGTGAAATTGTGCTTCGTGCAACATAATTCTGGGTGCCATTTAAAAACCATAAGTGCTAATGACTCCATTCTTTTTTGGCGTAATAGGGGCTTTTAATTTGAGTACCCTCAAACAAACCTGACCTCTCTGAGACATTCAGAAGCCAAGTTAAAAGCCCCCAAATGTGTGTTTGGAATACCGCCTTTAAGGAACAAGTGATCTGGTGACCTTTATGACCTTATTTGACCCCCTTAGGAATGTGCTATCATCATGAAACACAGGAATCATTTACAACTCAATAGATTCTACTTTTCTGTGACGTTTAAGCCTGATTGAAGCTTTTTTCTGAGAAATGGACCCGGAATGATGTGAAATTGTGCTTTGTGCGACATAATTCTGGGTGCCATTTAATAACCATAAGTGCTAATGACTCCATTCCTTTTTGGGGTTGTAGGGGCTGTTTATTGGAGTACTCTAAAACAAACCTGACCTCTCTAGGACATTGAGAAGTAAAGTTATAAGCCCACAAATGTGTAACTGGACTACTTCTTTAAAGTGACACCAGGCCCGGTGACCTTTGGGACATGGTTTGACCCCCTTAAGAATGTGCTATCATCATGAAACACAAGAATGAATTACAACTCAATAGATTCTACTTTTCTGAGACATTTCAGCCTGATTGAAACTTTTTTCTGAACAATGGACCCGGAATGATGTGAAATTGTGCTTTGTGCGAAATAATTCTGGGTGCCATTTAAAAACCATAAGTGCTAATGACTCCATTCCTTTTTGGGGTTGTAGGGGCTGGTAATTGGAGTACTCTAAAAAAACCTGACCTCTCTAGGACATTCAGAAGAAAAGTTATAAGCCCACAAAGGTGTAACTGGACTACTTCTTTAAAGTGACACCAGGCCCGGTGATCTTTGGGACATGGTTTGACCCCCTTAGGAATGTGCTATCATCATAAAACGTTCAGATTCCCTACAACTCAAAAGATTCTACCTTTCTGTAGCGTTTCAGCCTGATTGGACCTTGTTTTCACACAAATGCACCCAGAATGATGTGAAATTGTGCTTCGTGCAACATAATTCTGGGTGCCATTTAAAAACCATAAGTGCTAATGACTCCATTCCTTTTTGCGGTAATAGGTGCTGTTGATTGGAGTACCCTAAAACAAACCTGACCTCTCTGAGACATTCAGAAGCCAAGTTATAAGCCCCCAAAGGTTTGTTTGGAATAACGCCTTTAAGGAACAAGTGATCCGGTGACCTTTATGACCTGATTTGACACCCTTACAAATGTGGTATCATCATGAAACACAGGAGTCATTTACAACTCAATAGATTCTACTTTTCTGTGACGTTTCAACCTGATTGAAGCTTTTTTTTTTGAGAAATGGACCCAGAATGATGTGAAATTGTGCTTTGTGCGACATAATTCTGGGTGGCATTTGATAACCTTAAGTGCTAATGACTCCATTCCTTTTTGGGGTTGTAGGGGCTGTTAATTGGAGTACTCTAAAACAAACCAGACCTCTCTGGGACATTCAGAAGAAAAGTTATAAGCCCACAAATGTTTAACTGGACTACTTCTTTTAAGTGACACCAGGCCTGGTGACCTTTGGGACATGGTTTGACCCCCTTAGGAATGTGCTATCATCATGAAACTTTCAGATCACTTACAACTGAATAGATTCTACTTTATTGTAACGTTTAAGCTTGATTGAACCTTGTTTTCACACAAATGTACCCAGAATGATGTGAAATTGTGCTTCGTGCGACATAATTCGGGGTGCCATTTAATAACCATAAGTGCTAATTACTCCATTCCTTTTTGGGGTTGTAGGGGCTGTTGATTGGAGTACCCTAAAACAAACCTGACCTCTCTGAGACATTCAGAAGCCAAGTTATAAGCCCCCAAATGTGTGTTTGGAATACCGCCTTTAAGGAACAAGTGATCCGGTGACCTTTATGACCTGATTTGACGCCCTTAGGAATGTGGTATCATCATGAAACACAGCAATCATTTACAACTCAATAGATTCTACTTTTCTGTGACGTTTCAGCCTGATTGAAGCTTTTTTCTGAGAAATGGACCCGGAATGATGTGAAATTGTGCTTTGTGCGACATAATTCTGGGTGGCATTTAATAACCTTAAGTGCTAATGACTCCATTCCTTTTTGGGGTTGTAGGGGCTGTTGATTGAGTACTCTAAAACAAACCTGACCTCTCTAGGACATTCAGAAGTAATGTTATAAGCCCACAAATGTGTAACTGGACTACTTCTTTAAAGTGACACCAGGCCCGGTGACCTTTGGGACATGGTTTGACCCCTTTAGGAATGTGCTATCATCATGAAACACAAGAATAATTTACAACTCAATAGATTCTACTTTTCTGAGACGTTTCAGCCTGATTGAAGCTTTTTTCTGAATAATGGACCCGGAATGATGTGAAATTGTGCTTTGTGTGACATTATTCTGGGTGCCATTTAAAAACCATAAGTGCTAATGACTCCATTCCTTTTTGGGGTTGTAGGGGCTGGTAATTGGAGTTCTCTAAAACAAACCTGACCTCTCTAGGACATTCAGAAGAAAAGTTATAATTCCCCAAAGGTGTATAACTGGACTACTTCTTTAAAGTGACACCAGGCCCGGTGACCTTTGGGACATGGTTTGACACCCTTAGGAATGTGCTATCATCATGAAACGTTCAGATCACTTACAACTCAATAGATTCTAACTTCCTGTAGCTTTTCAGCCTGATAGGACCTTGTTTTCTCACAAATGGACCCAGAATGATGTAAAATTGTGCTTCGTGCAAAATAATTCTGGGTGCCATTTAAAAACCATAAGTGCTAATGACTCCATTCCTTTTTGGGGTAATAGGGGCTGTAGATTGGAGTACCCTCAAACAAACCTGACCTCTCTGAGACATTCAGAAGCCAAGTTATAAGCCCCCAAATGTGTGTTTGGAATACCTCCTTTAAGGAACAAGTGATCCGGTGACCTTTATGACCTGATTTGCACCCTTAGGAATGTGCTATCATCATGAAACACAGGAATCATTTACAACTCAATAGATTCTACTTTTCTGTGACGTTTCAGCCTGATTTAAGCTTTTTTCTGAGAAATGGACCCGGAATGATGTGAAATTGTGCTTTGTGCGACATAATTCTGGGTGCCATTTAATAACCATAAGTGCTAATGACTCCATTCCTTTTTGGGGTTGTAGGGGCTGGTAATTGGAGTACTCTAAAACAAACTTGACCTCTCTAGGACATTTAGAAGAAAAGTTATAAGCCCACAAAGGTGTAACAGGACTACTTCTTTAAAGTGACTACTTCTTTAAAGTGACACCAGGCCCGGTGACCTTTGGGACATGGTTTGACCCCCTTAGGAATGTACTATCATCAAGAAACGTTCAGATCACCTACAACTCAATAGATTCTACCTTCCTGTAGCGTTTCAGCCTGATTGGACCTTGTTTTCAAACAAATGGACCCAGAATGATGTAAAATTGTGCTTCGTGCAACATAATTCTGGGTGCCATTTAAAAACCATAAGTGCTAATGACTCCATTCCTTTTCGGGGTAATAGGGGCTGTGGATTGGACTACCCTCAAACAAACCTGACCTCTCTGAGACATTCAGAAGCCAAGTTATAAGCCCCCAAATGTGTGTTTGGAATACCGCCTTTAAGGAACAAGTGATCTGGTGACCTTTATGACCTGATTTGACGCCCTTAGGAATGTGCTATCATCATGAAACACAGGAATCATTTACAACTCAATAGATTCTACTTTTCTGTGACGTTTCAGCCTGATTTAAGCTTTTTTCTGAATAATGGACCCGGAATGATGTGAAATTGTGCTTTGTGCGACATAATTCTGGGTGCCATTTAAAAACCATATGTGCTAATGACTCCATTCCTTTTTGGGGTTGTAGGGGCTGGTAATTGGAGTACTCTAAAACAAACTTGACCTCTCTAGGACATTTAGAAGAAAAGTTATAAGCCCACAAAGGTGTAACAGGACTACTTCTTTAAAGTGACACCAGGCCCGGTGACCTTTGGGACATGGTTTGACCCCCTTAGGAATGTACTATCATCATAAAACGTTCAAATCACCTACAACTCAATAGATTCTACCTTCATGTAGCGTTTCAGCCTGATTGGACCTTGTTTTCACACAAATGGACCCAGAATGATGTGAAATTGTGCTTCGTGCAACATAATTCTGGGTGCCATTTAAAAACCATAAGTGCTAATGACTCCATTCCTTTTTGGGGTAATAGGGGCTGTTGATTGGAGTACGCTCAAACAAACCTGACCTCTCTGAGACATTCAGAAGCCAAGTTATAAGCCCCAAAAGGTGTGTTTGGAATACCGCCTTTAAGGAACAAGTGATCCGGTGACCTTTATGACCTGATTTGACACCCTTAGGAATGTGCTATCATCATGAAACACAGGAATCATTTACAACTCAATAGATTCTACTTTTCTGTGACGTTTAAGCCTGATTGAAGCTTTTTTCTGAGAAATGGACCCGGAATGATGTGAAATTGTGCTTTGTGCGACATAATTCTGGGTGCCATTTAAAAACCATAAGTGCTAATGACTCCATTCCTTTTTGGGGTTGTAGGGGCTGTTGATTGGAGTACTCTAAAACAAACCTGACCTCTCTAGGACATTCAGAAGTAAAGTTGTAAGCCCACAAATGTGTAACTGGACCATTTCTTTAAAGTGACACCAGGCCCGGTGACCTTTGGGACATGGTTTGACCCCCTTAAGAATGTGCTATCATCATGAAACACAAGAATGAATTACAACTCAATAGATTCTACTTTTCTGAGACATTTCAGCCTGATTGAAACTTTTTTCTGAACAATGGACCCGGAATGATGTGAAATTGTGCTTTGTGCGAAATAATTCTGGGTGCCATTTAAAAACCATAAGTGCTAATGACTCCATTCCTTTTTGGGGTTGTAGGGGCTGGTAATTGGAGTACTCTAAAAAAACCTGACCTCTCTAGGACATTCAGAAGAAAAGTTATAAGCCCACAAAGGTGTAACTGGACTACTTCTTTAAAGTGACACCAGGCCCGGTGATCTTTGGGACATGGTTTGACCCCCTTAGGAATGTGCTATCATCATAAAACGTTCAGATTCCCTACAACTCAAAAGATTCTACCTTTCTGTAGCGTTTCAGCCTGATTGGACCTTGTTTTCACACAAATGCACCCAGAATGATGTGAAATTGTGCTTCGTGCAACATAATTCTGGGTGCCATTTAAAAACCATAAGTGCTAATGACTCCATTCCTTTTTGCGGTAATAGGTGCTGTTGATTGGAGTACCCTAAAACAAACCTGACCTCTCTGAGACATTCAGAAGCCAAGTTATAAGCCCCCAAAGGTTTGTTTGGAATAACGCCTTTAAGGAACAAGTGATCCGGTGACCTTTATGACCTGATTTGACACCCTTACAAATGTGGTATCATCATGAAACACAGGAGTCATTTACAACTCAATAGATTCTACTTTTCTGTGACGTTTCAACCTGATTGAAGCTTTTTTTTTTGAGAAATGGACCCGGAATGATGTGAAATTGTGCTTTGTGCGACATAATTCTGGGTGGCATTTGATAACCTTAAGTGCTAATGACTCCATTCCTTTTTGGGGTTGTAGGGGCTGTTAATTGGAGTACTCTAAAACAAACCAGACCTCTCTGGGACATTCAGAAGAAAAGTTATAAGCCCACAAATGTTTAACTGGACTACTTCTTTTAAGTGACACCAGGCCTGGTGACCTTTGGGACATGGTTTGACCCCCTTAGGAATGTGCTATCATCATGAAACTTTCAGATCACTTACAACTGAATAGATTCTACTTTATTGTAACGTTTAAGCTTGATTGAACCTTGTTTTCACACAAATGTACCCAGAATGATGTGAAATTGTGCTTCGTGCGACATAATTCGGGGTGCCATTTAATAACCATAAGTGCTAATTACTCCATTCCTTTTTGGGGTTGTAGGGGCTGTTGATTGGAGTACCCTAAAACAAACCTGACCTCTCTGAGACATTCAGAAGCCAAGTTATAAGCCCCCAAATGTGTGTTTGGAATACCGCCTTTAAGGAACAAGTGATCCGGTGACCTTTATGACCTGATTTGACGCCCTTAGGAATGTGGTATCATCATGAAACACAGCAATCATTTACAACTCAATAGATTCTACTTTTCTGTGACGTTTCAGCCTGATTGAAGCTTTTTTCTGAGAAATGGACCCGGAATGATGTGAAATTGTGCTTTGTGCGACATAATTCTGGGTGGCATTTAATAACCTTAAGTGCTAATGACTCCATTCCTTTTTGGGGTTGTAGGGGCTGTTGATTGAGTACTCTAAAACAAACCTGACCTCTCTAGGACATTCAGAAGTAATGTTATAAGCCCACAAATGTGTAACTGGACTACTTCTTTAAAGTGACACCAGGCCCGGTGACCTTTGGGACATGGTTTGACCCCTTTAGGAATGTGCTATCATCATGAAACACAAGAATAATTTACAACTCAATAGATTCTACTTTTCTGAGACGTTTCAGCCTGATTGAAGCTTTTTTCTGAATAATGGACCCGGAATGATGTGAAATTGTGCTTTGTGTGACATTATTCTGGGTGCCATTTAAAAACCATAAGTGCTAATGACTCCATTCCTTTTTGGGGTTGTAGGGGCTGGTAATTGGAGTTCTCTAAAACAAACCTGACCTCTCTAGGACATTCAGAAGAAAAGTTATAATTCCCCAAAGGTGTATAACTGGACTACTTCTTTAAAGTGACACCAGGCCCGGTGACCTTTGGGACATGGTTTGACACCCTTAGGAATGTGCTATCATCATGAAACGTTCAGATCACTTACAACTCAATAGATTCTAACTTCCTGTAGCTTTTCAGCCTGATAGGACCTTGTTTTCTCACAAATGGACCCAGAATGATGTAAAATTGTGCTTCGTGCAAAATAATTCTGGGTGCCATTTAAAAACCATAAGTGCTAATGACTCCATTCCTTTTTGGGGTAATAGGGGCTGTAGATTGGAGTACCCTCAAACAAACCTGACCTCTCTGAGACATTCAGAAGCCAAGTTATAAGCCCCCAAATGTGTGTTTGGAATACCTCCTTTAAGGAACAAGTGATCCGGTGACCTTTATGACCTGATTTGCACCCTTAGGAATGTGCTATCATCATGAAACACAGGAATCATTTACAACTCAATAGATTCTACTTTTCTGTGACGTTTCAGCCTGATTTAAGCTTTTTTCTGAGAAATGGACCCGGAATGATGTGAAATTGTGCTTTGTGCGACATAATTCTGGGTGCCATTTAATAACCATAAGTGCTAATGACTCCATTCCTTTTTGGGGTTGTAGGGGCTGGTAATTGGAGTACTCTAAAACAAACTTGACCTCTCTAGGACATTTAGAAGAAAAGTTATAAGCCCACAAAGGTGTAACAGGACTACTTCTTTAAAGTGACTACTTCTTTAAAGTGACACCAGGCCCGGTGACCTTTGGGACATGGTTTGACCCCCTTAGGAATGTACTATCATCAAGAAACGTTCAGATCACCTACAACTCAATAGATTCTACCTTCCTGTAGCGTTTCAGCCTGATTGGACCTTGTTTTCAAACAAATGGACCCAGAATGATGTAAAATTGTGCTTCGTGCAACATAATTCTGGGTGCCATTTAAAAACCATAAGTGCTAATGACTCCATTCCTTTTCGGGGTAATAGGGGCTGTGGATTGGACTACCCTCAAACAAACCTGACCTCTCTGAGACATTCAGAAGCCAAGTTATAAGCCCCCAAATGTGTGTTTGGAATACCGCCTTTAAGGAACAAGTGATCTGGTGACCTTTATGACCTGATTTGACGCCCTTAGGAATGTGCTATCATCATGAAACACAGGAATCATTTACAACTCAATAGATTCTACTTTTCTGTGACGTTTCAGCCTGATTTAAGCTTTTTTCTGAATAATGGACCCGGAATGATGTGAAATTGTGCTTTGTGCGACATAATTCTGGGTGCCATTTAAAAACCATATGTGCTAATGACTCCATTCCTTTTTGGGGTTGTAGGGGCTGGTAATTGGAGTACTCTAAAACAAACTTGACCTCTCTAGGACATTTAGAAGAAAAGTTATAAGCCCACAAAGGTGTAACAGGACTACTTCTTTAAAGTGACACCAGGCCCGGTGACCTTTGGGACATGGTTTGACCCCCTTAGGAATGTACTATCATCATAAAACGTTCAAATCACCTACAACTCAATAGATTCTACCTTCATGTAGCGTTTCAGCCTGATTGGACCTTGTTTTCACACAAATGGACCCAGAATGATGTGAAATTGTGCTTCGTGCAACATAATTCTGGGTGCCATTTAAAAACCATAAGTGCTAATGACTCCATTCCTTTTTGGGGTAATAGGGGCTGTTGATTGGAGTACGCTCAAACAAACCTGACCTCTCTGAGACATTCAGAAGCCAAGTTATAAGCCCCAAAAGGTGTGTTTGGAATACCGCCTTTAAGGAACAAGTGATCCGGTGACCTTTATGACCTGATTTGACACCCTTAGGAATGTGCTATCATCATGAAACACAGGAATCATTTACAACTCAATAGATTCTACTTTTCTGTGACGTTTAAGCCTGATTGAAGCTTTTTTCTGAGAAATGGACCCGGAATGATGTGAAATTGTGCTTTGTGCGACATAATTCTGGGTGCCATTTAAAAACCATAAGTGCTAATGACTCCATTCCTTTTTGGGGTTGTAGGGGCTGTTGATTGGAGTACTCTAAAACAAACCTGACCTCTCTAGGACATTCAGAAGTAAAGTTGTAAGCCCACAAATGTGTAACTGGACCATTTCTTTAAAGTGACACCAGGCCCGGTGACCTTTGGGACATGGTTTGACCCCCTTAGGAATGTGCTATCATCATGAAACACAAGAATCATTTACAACTCAATAGATTCTACTTTTCTGAGACGTTTCAGCCTGCCTGAAGCTTTTTTCTGAGAAATGGACCCGGAATGATGTGAAATTGTGCTTTGTGCGACAAAATTCTGGGTGCCATTTAATAACCATAAGTGCTAATGACTCCAGTCCTTTTTGGGGTTGTAGGGGCTGTTAATTGGAGTACTCTAAAATAAACCTGACCTCTCTGGGACATTCAGAAGAAAAGTTATAAGCCCACAAAGGTTTAACTGGACTACTTCTTTAAAGTGACACCAGGCCCGGTGACCTTTGGGACATGGTTTGACCCCCTTAGGAATGTGCTATCATCATGAAACGTTCAGATCACTTACAACCTAATAGATTCTACCTTCCTGTAGCTTTTCAGCCTGATTGGACCTTGTTTTCACACAAATGGACCCAGAATGATGTAAAATTGTGCTTCGTGCAACATAATTCTGGGTGCCATTTAAAAACCATAAGTGCTAATGACTCCATTCCTTTTCGGGGTAATAGGGGCTGTGGATTGGAGTACCCTCAAACAAACCTGACCTCTCTGAGACATTCAGAAGCCAAGTTATAAGCCCCCAAATGTGTGTTTGGAATACCGCCTTTAAGGAACAAGTGATCCGGTGACCTTTATGACCTGATTTGACGCCCTTAGGAATGTGCTATCATCATGAAACACAGGAATCATTTACAACTCAATAGATTCTACTTTTCTGTGACGTTTCAGCCTGATGTAAGCTTTTTTCTGAATAATGGACCTGGAATGATGTGAAATTGTGCTTTATGCGAAATAATTCTGGGTGCCATTTAGTAACCATAAGTGCTAATTACTCCATTCCTTTTTGGGGTTGTAGGGGCTGTTAATTGGAGTACTCTAAAACAAAGCTGACCTCTCTAGGACATTCAGAAGTAAAGTTATAAGCCCACAAAAGTGTAACTGGACTACTTCTTTAAAGTGACACCAGGCCCGGTGACCTTTGGGACATGGTTTGGCCCCCTTAGGAATGTGCTATCATCATGAAACGTTCAGATCACTTACAACTCAATAGATTCTAACTTCCTGTAGCTTTTCAGCCTGATAGGACCTTGTTTTCTCACAAATGGACCCAGAATGATGTAAAATTGTGCTTCGTGCAAAATAATTCTGGGTGCCATTTAAAAACCATAAGTGCTAATGACTCCATTCCTTTTTGGGGTAATAGGGGCTGTAGATTGGAGTACCCTCAAACAAACCTGACCTCTCTGAGACATTCAGAAGCCAAGTTATAAGCCCCCAAATATGTGTTTGGAATACCTCCTTTAAGGAACAAGTGATCCGGTGACCTTTATGACCTGATTTGCACCCTTAGGAATGTGCTATCATCATGAAACACAGGAATCATTTACAACTCAATAGATTCAACTTTTCTGTGACGTTTCAGCCTGATTTAAGCTTTTTTCTGAGAAATGGACCCGGAATGATGTGAAATTGTGCTTTGTGCGACATAATTCTGGGTGCCATTTAAAAACCATAAGTGCTAATGACTCCATTCCTTTTTGGGGTTGTAGGGGCTGCTAATTGGAGTACTCTAAAACAAACTTGACCTCTCTAGGACATTTAGAAGAAAAGTTATAAGCCCACAAAGGTGTAACAGGACTACTTCTTTAAAGTGACACCAGGCCCGGTGACCTTTGGGACATGGTTTGACCCCCTTAGGAATGTACTATCATCATGAAACGTTCAGATCACCTACAACTCAATAGATTCTACCTTCCTGTAGCGTTTCAGCCTGATTGGACCTTGTTTTCACACAAATAGACCCAGAATGATGTGAAATTGTGCTTTGTGCGACAAAATTCTGGGTGCCATTTAAAAACCATAAGTGCTAATGACTCCATTCCTTTTTGGGGTAATAGGGGCTGTTGATTGGAGTACCCTCAAACAAACCTGACCTCTCTGAGACATTCAGAAGCCAAGTTATAAGCCCCCAAATGTGTGTTTGGAATACCTCCTTTAAGGAACAAGTGATCCGGTGACCTTTATGACCTGATTTGCACCCTTAGGAATGTGCTATCATCATGAAACACAGGAATCATTTACAACTCAATAGATTCAACTTTTCTGTGACGTTTCAGCCTGATTTAAGCTTTTTTCTGAGAAATGGACCTGGAATGATGTGAAATTGTGCTTTGTGCGACATAATTCTGGGTGCCATTTAAAAACCATAAGTGCTAATGACTCCATTCCTTTTTGGGGTTGTAGGGGCTGCTAATTGGAGTACTCTAAAACAAACTTGACCTCTCTAGGACATTTAGAAGAAAAGTTATAAGCCCACAAAGGTGTAACAGGACTACTTCTTTAAAGTGACACCAGGCCCGGTGACCTTTGGGACATGATTTGACCCCCTTAGGAATGTACTATCATCATGAAACGTTCAGATCACCTACAACTCAATAGATTCTACCTTCCTGTAGCGTTTCAGCCTGATTGGACCTTGTTTTCACACAAATGCACCCAGAATGATGTGAAATTGTGCTTTGTGCGACATAATTCTGGGTGCCATTTAAAAACCATAAGTGCTAATGACTCCATTCCTTTTTGGGGTTGTAGGGGCTGTTGATTGGAGTACCGTAAAACAAACCTGACCTCTCTGAGACATTCAGAAGCCAAGTTATAAGCCCCCAAAGGTGTGTTTGGAATACCGCCTTTAAGGAACAAGTGATCCAGTGACCTTTATGACCTGATTTGACGCCCTTAAGAATGTGCTATCATCATGAAACACAGGAATCATTTACAACTCAATAGATTCTACTTTTCTGTGACGTTTCAGCCTGATTGAAGCTTTTTTCTGAGAAATGGACCCGGAATGATCTGAAATTGTGCTTTGTGCGACATAATTCTGGGTGCCATTTAATAACCATAAGTGCTAATGACTCCATTCCTTTTTGGAGTTATAGGGGCTGTTAATTGGAGTACTTTAAAATAAACCTGACCTCTCTGCGACATTCAGAAGAAAAGTTATAAGCCCACAAAGGTGTAACTGGACTACTTCTTTAAAGTGACACCAGGCCTGGTGACCTTTGGGACATGGTTTGACCCCCTTAGGAATGTGCTATCATCATGAAACTTTCAGATCACTTACAACTCAATAGATTCTACCTTCATGTAACGTTTCAGCTTGATTGAACCTTGTTTTCACACAAATGGACACAGAATGATGTGAAATTGTGCTTTGTGCGACATAATTCTGGGTGCCATTTAATAACCATAAGTGCTAATGACTCCATTCCTTTTTGGGGTTATAGGGGCTGTTGATTGGAGTACCGTAAAACAAACCTGACCTCTCTGAGACATTCAGAAGCCAAGTTATAAGCCCCCAAAGGTGTGTTTGGAATACCGCCTTTAAGGAACAAGTGATCCGGTGACTTTTATGAACTTATTTGACCCCCTTAGGAATGTGCTATCATCATGAAACACAGGAATCATTTACAACTCAATAGATTCTACTTTTCTGTGACGTTTCAGCCTGATTGAAGCTTTTTTCTGAGAAATGGACCCGGAATGATGTGAAATTGTGCTTTGTGCGACATAATTCTGGGTGCCATTTAATAACCATAAGTGCTAATGACTCCATTCCTTTTTGGGGTTGTAGGGGCTGTTAATTGGAGTACCCTCAAAAAAATCTGACCTCTCTGAGACATTCAGAAGCCAAGTTCTATGCCCCCAAAGGTGTGTTTGGAATAACACCTTTAAGGAACAAGTGATCCGGTGACCTTTATGACCTGATTTGACGCCCTAGGAATGTGCTATCATCATGAAACACAGGAATCATTTACAACTCAATAGATTCTACTTTTCTGTTACGTTTCAGCCTGATTGAAGCTTTTTTCTGAGAAATGGACACGGAATGATGTGAAATTGTGCTTTGTGCGACATAATTCT
Source organism: Nothobranchius furzeri (assembly GCF_043380555.1). Classification (NCBI taxonomy): domain Eukaryota; kingdom Metazoa; phylum Chordata; class Actinopteri; order Cyprinodontiformes; family Nothobranchiidae; genus Nothobranchius; species Nothobranchius furzeri. The sequence goes on along the minus strand of NC_091752.1, from coordinate 11,320,594 downwards.
GGGTGCCATTTAATAACCATAAGGGCTAATGACTCCATTCCTTTTTGGGGTTATAGGGGCTGTTAATTGGAGTACTCTAAAATAAACCTGACCTCTCTAGGACTTTCAGAAGAAAAGTTATAAGCCCACAAAGGTGTAACTGGACTACTTCTTTAAAGTGACACCAGGCCTGGTGACCTTTGGGACATGGTTTGACCCCCTTAGGAATGTGCTATCATCATGAAACTTTCACATCACTTACAACTCAATAGATTCTACCTTCATGTAACGTTTCAGCTTGATTGAACCTTGTTTTCACACAAATGGACCCAGAATGATGTGAAATTGTGCTTTGTGCGACATAATTCTGGGTGCCATTTAATAACCATAAGTGCTAATGACTCCATTCCTTTTTGGGGTTGTAGGGGCTGTTGATTGGAGTACCGTAAAACAAACCTGACCTCTCTGAGACATTCAGAAGCCAAGTTATAAGCCCCCAAAGGTGTGTTTGGAATACCGCCTGTAAGGAACAAGTGATCCGGTGACCTTTATGACCTGATTTGACGCCCTTAGGAATGTGCTATCATCATGAAACACAGGAATCATTTACAACTTAATAGATTCTATTTTTCTGTGACGTTTCAGCCTGATTGAAGCTTTTTTCTGAGAAATGGACCCGGAATGATGTGAAATTGTGCTTTGTGCGACATAATTCTGGGTGCCATTTAATAACCATGAGTGCTAATGACTCCATTCCTTTTTGGAGTTATAGGGGCTGTTAATTTGAGTACTCTAAAATAAACCTGACCTCTCTAGGACATTCAGAAGTAAAGTTATAAGCCCACAAAGGTGTAACTGGACTACTTCTTTAAAGTGACACTAGGCCTGGTGACCTTTGGGACATGGTTTGACCCCCTTAGGAATGTGCTATCATCATGAAACGTTAAAATCACTTACGACTCAATAGATTCTACCTTCATGTAACATTTCAGCTTGATTGAACCTTGTTTTCACACAAATGGACCCAGAATGATGTGAAATTCTGCTTTGTGCGACATAATTCTGGGTGCCATTTAATAACCATAAGTGCTAATGACTCCATTCCTTTTTGGGGTTGTAGGGGCTGTTGATTGGAGTACTCTAAAACAAACCTGACCTCTCTAGGACATTCAGAAGTAAAGTTATAAGCCCACAAATGTGTAACTGGACTAATTCTTTAAAGTGACACCAGGCCCGGTGACCTTTGGGACATGGTTTGACCCCCTTAGGAATGTGCTATCATCATGAAACACAAGAATCATTTACAACTCAATAGATTCTACTTTTCTGAGACGTTTCAGCCTGATTGAAGCTTTTTTCTGAGAAATGGACCCGGAATGATGTGAAATTGTGCTTTGTGCGACATAATTCTGGGTGCCATTTAAAAACCATAAGTGCTAATGACTCCATTCCTTTTTAGGTTTGTAGGGGCTGTTAATTGGAGTACCCTCAAACAAACCTGACCTCTCTGAGACATTCTGAAGCCAAGTTATAAGCCCCCAAAGGTGTGTTTGGAATACCGCCTTTAAGGAACAAGTGATCCGGTGACATTTATGACCTGATTTGACGCCCTTAGGAATGTGCTATCATCATGAAACACAGGAATCATTTACAACTCCGTAGATTCTTCTTTTCTTTGATGTTTCAGCCTGATTGAAGCTTTTTTTCTGAGAAATGGACCCTGAATGATGTGAAATTGTGCTTTGTGCGACATAATTCTGGGTGCCATTTAAAAACCATAAGTGCTAATGACTCCATTCCTTTTGGGGGTTGTAGGGGTTGTTAATCGGACTACTCTAAAACAAACCTGACCTCTCTAGGACATTCAGAAGAAAAGTTATAAGCCCACAAAGGTGTAACACAGACCTGGGCATTTTACGGCCCGCGGGCCACATCCGGCCCTTTGGTTGACTTTGACCGGCCCGCGTAAGGTTAATTGGAAATTACAAAATAAATGTATTTTCTCATTTTACCTCATGCATGGGCTAAGGCTGCATTGCTTTTATTTTGAAGTTGTTTTTTACGTGCACAATGACGCAATACGTATAGCAACAAGTGCCCGCGGTTGACATGGTGATTGTAGCCTGAGAAATGTCCGCTCATGCAAAAAAAAAAAAAAAAAAGAAAGATGCCGAATGCAGGATTTTCAACAAAAATTGGACTGCTAAGTATTTTTTTTACTGAAGTCGGAGGTAAAGCCGTGTGTTTGGTTTGCGGGGAGGAGATTGCCGTGTTTAAGGACTACAATTTGAGTCGGCATTACGACAAGAAACACTCGGAAAAATACAAGAACTTGTCTGATGCTGAGAGCTGAGAGGGCACGGACATCCGAAGCTTTGCTTGCAAAGTTGCAAAAGCAGCAAGGCTGTTTTACTAAGCTTCACACATCCAGGGATGCAGCAACCAGGACCAGCTTTGTGATATCCCACAAAATAGCTAAAAACAGCAAGCCGTTTTCGGAGGGAGAGTTTGTCAAAGAGTGCATGGTGGACTCTGCCGCACTAATATGCCCTGAAAAAAAGGCGCATTTGAGCAAATCCCGCTGTCCAGGCGAACCGTGACCAGGAGGATCGAGGACATTGCGGGGAACCTGGAGCTTCAGCTGCAACGTGAAGTGGCAAGTTTTGACTTTTTCTCATTAGACGGGAGCTGTGATGTCCGGGACACAGCCCAGCTGCTCGTATTTGTCCGGGGATAACGGACTTCAAGCTCACAGAGGAGCGGGCAGCAATGCGGTCGATGAAAGGGACAACGACAGGGAGTGATGTTTCTACAGAGGTAAATGCGTGCACGGACACTCTGGGATTGAAATGGGAGAGACTGTCAGGTGTCACAACAGACGGTTGTCCAAATCTCAAGCCGGGCGTACACTGTGCGACTTTTTCACTTTTTTGAGCCGATTTTCCAGTCGTGCGAGAAGCCACGACATCGGGGCGAGTTTTGCGCCGAGCGGTCGTGTAGTGTACAGGGGGTTACGAGAGGCGATTAACACCACGTGACCAGCCGCCGATCAGCAGTCGTGTGGTCGCACTCTGGTGTGTTTAATATTTCGCTCGTCCCTCGTGAGGGTATCGCACTGTTGAAGCGGCGCTGCGAGCAGCTGCGACCCAAAAAGTATCAGAACCGCTCACGGCGCATGCGCGCGCAATCCTGCATCAACGCCGGTCGCTCGCTATTTCCCTAATAACACACGCTGTTCGTTTTTGTTTCTACACGTTTTTTTTACTCACAAAGATTGTCAAGAAAGCGTGTTTGTCGTGTTCATGTCAAATTAAACTGATCACAAAACACAGATTTACTTTCTTTATTTCGTTTTCCTCATCCAACCCCTATAAATCCCTGTGTGTCCTCCTGCAGCACTCCCGAAGGACAACAGGCAAGACAAGACAAAAAACTCTGACGTGTTGAGTAAATACTGCTATTTTTAGCACATTTTTAGGGCCGAAGTGTTGCTACCAGACGTACAGTGTGAGCAGTCAGGTCGCATCCGAGAACTGGGTCGTACAGTGTGAGCACATGACTCGTGAGATCTGCTCTGCAAGGAAGTCGTACACTTTGAGCTGAAGCTGAGTGCTGCAAGTGAAAAAGTTGCACAGTGTACGCCCGGCTTTACATGGAAAAATGTCGGACTTTTGAAACGCATGCAAGATAAAGTGACAGAAATCGATGCAGATCAAAAATAGGTGTTTTTGCATTGAATTATACACCAACATGTGTTGTGCAAGTCAGTGCTAAAAATCAACCATGTTACTGATGTTGTTACTAAAATAATAAACTTCATCAGGGCGCGGGCAATGGATCACAGACAGTTTGTGGCTCTTGTGGAGGACTCCACACAGCTGTCAGCTGGCTCAGCCTGGGGAAAGTGCTGAAGAGGGTTTGGGACTTGAAAGCAGAGATTCAGGATCTCTGCTGGATTTCTACTCTTCTCTTAAGGAGGACTTTCCAAACCTGAAGAGACATTCTCAGAAGATGTTGGTTCTCTTCAGCTCTACCTACATTTGTGAACAAACATTTTCAATGATGAAGTTTACAAAATCCAGGTATAGATCCTCTCTCACTGATGATCATTTGTCAGCTGTGCTTCGCTTCTCCACCTCAGACATTCAACCTGACTTTGATGCACTCGTTAAAGCCCAGCAGAGACTAGATTTCTCTCACTGAATAAGAAAAAAATCACTTAAAAACACAAAATAAGGTGTTTGGACCACAAATGTAGGCAACTAGCAGTGAACTGGGACACTTTTTTTAAACCTCTTTCTCAAGATCACAGTTCAGTGATTTTATTTTACAGACAATACTGTGTGTCTGTAGAATGCTAAGAACCTCTTTCCAACAATATTTGAAACTCAGAATGTGTTTTGGAGTGAATGTGACTGAAACTGTTAACTAATATAAGTCACAAATGTTTAACAAAAACCAAATGTGCACACTTTGTTTACCATTGCCTTGGGAAATTTGAATAAATCACATTTTTGTAAGACAACCTCACTTTTTCCTTTTTGCTCATTTATAACATATAGTCTACTCTTACCAGCTTGAAGAAACAATGGTATTTACTGCTTTTTATAAAGAAATATCATTAATATTATGCATAATTGACTTCAGCCTTTTGGCCTGGCCCTCCACAATATTTTCTATTTCTCATGTGGCCCCATGGAAAAAATAATTGCCCACCCCTGGTGTAACAGGACTACTTCTTTAAAGTGACACCAGGCCCGGTGACCTTTGGGACATGGTTTGACCCCCTTAGGAATGTGCTATCATCATGAAACGTTCAGATCACTTACAACTCAATAGATGCTACCTTCCTGTAGCGTTTCAGCCTGATTGGACCTTGTTTTCACACAAATGGACCCAGAATGATGTTAAATTGTGCTTTGTGCGACATAATTCTGGGTGCCATTTAATAACCATAAGTGCTAATGACTCCATTCCTTTTTGGGGTTGTAGGGGCTGTTGATTTGAGTACCGTAAAACAAACCTGACCTCTCTGAGACATTCAGAAGCCAAGTTATAAGCCCCCAAAGGTGTGTTTGGAATACCGCCTTTAAGGAACAAGTGATCCGGTGACCTTTATGACCTGATTTGACGCCCTTAGGAATGTGCTATCATCATGAAACACAGGAATCATTTACAACTCAATAGATTCTATTTTTCTGTGACCTTTCAGCCTGATTGAAGCTTTTTTCTGAGAAATGGACCCGGAATGATGTGAAATTGTGCTTTGTGTGACATAATTCTGGGTGCCATTTAATAACCATAAGTGCTAATGACTCCATTCCTTTTTGGGGTAATAGGGGCTGTTGATTGGAGTACCCTCAAACAAACCTGACCTCTCTGAGACATTCAGAAGCCAAGTTATAAGCCCCCAAAGGTGTGTTTGGAATACATGCCTTTGAGGAACAAGTGATCCGGTGACCTTTATGACCTGATTTGACGCCCTTAGGAATGTGCTATCATCATGAAACACAAGAATCATTTACAACTCAATAGATTCTACTTTTCTGAGACGTTTCAGCCTGATTGAAGATTTTCTCTGAGAAATGGACCTGGAATGATGTGAAATTGTGCTTTGTGCGACAAAATTCTGGGTGCCATTTAATAACCATAAGTGCTAATGACTCCATTCCTTTTTGGGGTTGTAGGGGCTGTTTATTGCAGTACTCTAAAATAAACCTGACCTCTCTGGGACATTCAGAAGAAATGTTATAAGCCCACAAAGGTGTAACTCGACTACTTCTTGAAAGTGACACCAGGCCCGGTGACCTTTGGGACATGGTTTGGCCCCCTTAGGAATGTGCTATCATCATGAAATGTTCAGATCACTTACAACTCAATAGATTCTACCTTCATGTAGCTTTTCAGCCTGATTGGACCTTGTTTTCTCACAAATGGACCCAGAATGATGTAAAATTGTGCTTCGTGCAAAATAATTCTGGGTGCCATTTAAAAACCATAAGTGCTAATGACTCCATTCCTTTTTGGGGTAATAGGGGCTGCAGATTGGAGTACCCTCAACTTAACCTGACCTCTCTGAGACATTCAGAAGCCAAGTTATAAGCCCCCAAATGTGTGTTTGGAATACCGCCTTTAAGGAACAAGTGATCCGGTGACCTTTATGACCTGATTTGACGCCCTTAGGAATGTGCTATCATCATGAAACACAGGAATCATTTACAACTCAATAGATTCTACTTTTCTATGACGTTTCAGCCTGATTTAAGCTTTTTTCTGAGAAATGGACCCAGAATGATGTGAAATTGTGCTTTGTGCGACATAATTCTGGGTGCCATTTAAAAACCATAAGTGCTAATGACTCCATTCCTTTTTGGGGTTGTAGGGGCTGGTAATTGGAGTACTCTACAACAAACTTGACCTCTCTAGGACATTTAGAAGAAAAGTTATAAGCCCACAAAGGTGTAACAGGACTACTTCTTTAAAGTGACACCAGGCCCGGTGACCTTTGGGACATGGTTTGACCCCCTTAGGAATGTACTATAATCATAAAACGTTCAGATCACCTACAACTCAATAGATTCTACCTTCCTGTAGCGTTTCAGCCTGATTGGACCTTGTTTTCACACAAATGGACCCAGAATGATGTGAAATTGTGCTTCGTGCAACATAATTCTGGGTGCCATTTAAAAACCATAAGTGCTAATGACTCCATTCCTTTTTGGGGTAATAGGGGCTGTTGATTGGAGTACCTCAAACAAACCTGACCTCTCTGAGACATTCAGAAGCCAAGTTATAAGCCCCCAAAGGTGTGTTTGGAATACCGCCTGTAAGGAACAAGTGATCCGGTGACCTTTATGACCTGATTTGATGCCCTTAGGAATTTGCTATCATCATGAAACACAGGAATCATTTACAACTCAATAGATTTTATTTTTCTGTGACGTTTCAGCCTGATTGAAGCTTTTTTCTGAGAAATGGACCCGGAATGATTTGAAATTGTGCTTTGTGCGACATAATTCTGGGTGCCATTTAATAACCATAAGTGCTAATGACTCCATTCCTTTTTGGAGTTATAGGGGCTGTTAATTGGAGTACTCTAAAATAAACCTGACCTCTCTAGGACATTCAGAAGAAAAGTTATAAGCCCACAAAGGTGTAACTGGACTACTTCTTTAAAGTGACACCAGGCCTGGTGACCTTTGGGACATGGTTTGACCCCCTTAGGAATGTGCTATCATCATGAAACGTTCAGATCACTTACAACTCAATAGATTCTACCTTCATGTAACGTTTCAGCTTGATTGAACCTTGTTTTCACACAAATGGACCCAGAATGATGTGAAATTGTGCTTTGTGCGACATAATTCTGGGTGCCATTTAATAACCATAAGTGCTAATGACTCCATTCCTTTTTGGGGTTGTAGAGGCTGTTGATTGGAGTACTCTAAAACAAACCTGACCTCTCTAGGACATTCAGAAGTAAAGTTATAAGCCCACAAATGTGTAACTGGACTACTTCTGTAAAGTTACACCAGGCCCGGTGACCTTTGGGACATGGTTTGACCCCCTTAGGAATGTGCTATCATCATGAAACACAAGAATCATTTACAACTCAATAGATTCTACTTTTCTGAGACGTTTCAGCCTGATTGAAGCTTTTTTCTGAGAAATGGACCCGGAATGATGTGAAATTGTGCTTTGTGCGACATAATTCTGGGTGCCATTTAAAAACCATAAGTGCTAATGACTCCATTCCTTTTTAGGGTTGTAGGGGCTGTTAACTGGAGTACCCTCAAACAAACCTGACCTCTCTGAGACATTCAGAAACCAAGTTATAAGCCCCCAAAGGTGTGTTTGGAATACCGCCTTTAAGGAACAAGTGATCCGGTGACCTTTATGACCTGATTTGACGCCCTTAGGAATGTGCTATCATCATGAAACACAGGAATCATTTACAACTCAGTAGATTCTACTTTTCTGTGACGTTTCAGCCTGATTGAAGCTTTTTTCGGAGAAATGGACCCGGAATGATGTGAAATTGTGCTTTGTGCGACATAATCCTGGGTGCCATTTAAAAACCATAAGTGCTAATGGCTCCATTCCTTTTTGGGGTTGTAGGAGTTGTTAATCGGACTACTCTAAAACAAACCTGACCTCTCTAGGACATTCAGAAGAAAAGTTATAAGCCCACAAAGGTGTAACTGGACTACTTCTTTAAAGTGACACCAGGCCCGGTGACCTTTGGGACATGGTTTGACCCCCTTAGGAATGTACTATCATCATGAAACGTTCAGATCACTTACAACTCAATAGATTCTACCTTCCTGTAGCGTTTCAGCCTGATTGGACCTTGTTTTCACACAAATGGACCCAGAATGATGTGAAATTGTGCTTTGTGCAACATAATTCTGGGTGCCATTTAAAAACCATAAGTGCTAATTACTCCATTCCTTTTTGGGGTAATAGGGGCTGTAGATTGGAGTACCGTAAAACAAACCTGACCTCTCTGAGACATTCAGAAGCCAAGTTATAAGGCCCAAAGGTTTGTTTGGAATACCGCCTTTAAGGAACAAGTGATCCGGTGACATTTATGACTTGATTTGATGCCCTTAGGAATGTGCTATTATCATGAAACACAGGAATCGTTTACAACTCAATAGATTCTACTTTTCTGTGACGTTTCAGCCTGATTGAAGCTTTTTTCTGAGAAATGGACCCGGAATGATGTGAAATTGTGCTTTGTGCAACATAATTCTGGGTGCCATTTAAAAACCATAAGTGCTAATGACTCCATTCCTTTTTGGGGTTGTAGAGGCTGTTAATTGGAGTACTCAAAAACAAACCTGACCTCTCTAGGACATTCAGAAGAAAAGTTATAAGCCCACAAAGGTGTAACTGGACTACTTCTTTAAAGTGACACCAGGCCCGGTGACCTTTGGGACATGGTTTGACCCCCTTAGGAATGTGCTATCATTATGAAACGTTCAGATCACTTACAACTCAATAGATTCTACCTTCATGTAACGTTTCAGCTTGATTGAACCTTGTTTTCACACAAATGGACCCAGAATGATGTCAAATTGTGCTTTGTGCGACATAATTATGGGTGCCATTTAATAACCATAAGTGCTAATGACTCCATTCCTTTTTGGGGATGTATGGGCTGTTGATTGGAGTACTCTAAAACAAACCTGACCTCTCTAGGACATTCAGAAGTAAAGTTATAAGCCCACAAATGTGTAACTGGACTACTTCTTTAAAGTGACACCAGGCCCAGTGACCTTTGGGACATGGTTTGACCCCCTTAGGAATGTGCTATCATCATGAAACACAAGAATTATTTACAACTCAATAGATTCTACTTTTCTGAGACGTTTCAGCCTGATTGAAGCTTTTTTCTGAGAAATGGACCCGGAATGATGTGAAATTGTGCTTTGTGCAACATAATTCTGGGTGCCATTTAAAAACCATAAGTGCTAATGACTCCATTCCTTTTTGGGGTAATAGGGGCTGTTGATTGGAGTACCCTCAAACAAACCTGACCTCTCTGAGACATTCAGAAGCCAAGTTATAAGCCCCCAAAGGTGTGTTTGGAATACCGCCTTTAAGGAACAAGTGATCCGGTGACCTTTATGACCTGATTTGACGCTCTTAGGAATGTGCTATCATCATGAAACACAGGAATCATTTACAACTCAATAGATTCTACTTTTCTGTGACGTTTCAGCCTGATTGAAGCTTTTTTCTGATAAATGGACCAGTAATGATGTGAAATTGTGCTTTGTGCGACATAATTCTGGGTGCCATTTAATAACCATAAGTGCTAATGACTACATTCCTTTTTGGGGTTATAGGGGCTGTTAATTGGAGTACTCTAAAATAAACCTGACCTCTCTAGGACATTCAGAAGACAAGTTATAAGCCCACAAAGGTGTAACTGGACTACTTCTTTAAAGTGACACCAGGCCTGGTGACCTTTGGGACATGGTTTGACCCCCTTAGGAATGTGCTATCATTATGAAACGTTCAGATCACTTACAACTCAATAGATTCTACCTTCATGTAACGTTTCAGCTTGATTGAACCTTGTTTTCACACAAATGGACCCAGAATGATGTCAAATTGTGCTTTGTGCGACATAATTATGGGTGCCATTTAATAACCATAAGTGCTAATGACTCCATTCCTTTTTGGGGATGTAGGGGCTGTTGATTGGAGTACTCTAAAACAAACCTGACCTCTCTAGGACATTCAGAAGTAAAGTTATAAGCCCACAAATGTGTAACTGGACTACTTCTTTAAAGTGACACCAGGCCCAGTGACCTTTGGGACATGGTTTGACCCCCTTAGGAATGTGCTATCATCATGAAACACAAGAATTATTTACAACTCAATAGATTCTACTTTTCTGAGACGTTTCAGCCTGATTGAAGCTTTTTTCTGAGAAATGGACCCGGAATGATGTGAAATTGTGCTTTGTGCAACATAATTCTGGGTGCCATTTAAAAACCATAAGTGCTAATGACTCCATTCCTTTTTGGGGTAATAGGGGCTGTTGATTGGAGTACCCTCAAACAAACCTGACCTCTCTGAGACATTCAGAAGCCAAGTTATAAGCCCCCAAAGGTGTGTTTGGAATACCGCCTTTAAGGAACAAGTGATCCGGTGACCTTTATGACCTGATTTGACGCTCTTAGGAATGTGCTATCATCATGAAACACAGGAATCATTTACAACTCAATAGATTCTACTTTTCTGTGACGTTTCAGCCTGATTGAAGCTTTTTTCTGATAAATGGACCAGTAATGATGTGAAATTGTGCTTTGTGCGACATAATTCTGGGTGCCATTTAATAACCATAAGTGCTAATGACTACATTCCTTTTTGGGGTTATAGGGGCTGTTAATTGGAGTACTCTAAAATAAACCTGACCTCTCTAGGACATTCAGAAGACAAGTTATAAGCCCACAAAGGTGTAACTGGACTACTTCTTTAAAGTGACACCAGGCCTGGTGACCTTTGGGACATGGTTTGACCCCCTTAGGAATGTGCTATCATCATGAAACTTTCAGATCACTTACAACTCAATAGATTCTACCTTCATGTAACGTTTCAGCTTGACTGAACCTTGTTTTCACACAAATGGACCCAGAATGATGTGAAATTGTGCTTTGTGCGACATAATTCTGGGTGCCATTTAATAACCATAAGTGCTAATGACTCCATTCCTTTTTAGGGTTGTAGGGGCTGATAGTTGGAGTACCCTCAACTAAACCTGACCTCTCTGAGACATTCAGAAGCCAAGTTATAAGCCCCCAAAGGTGTGTTTGGAATACCGCCTTTAAGGAACAAGTGATCCGGTGACCTTTATGACCTGATTTGACACCCTTAGGAATGTGCTATCATCATGAAACACAGGAATCATTTACAACTCAGTAGATTCTACTTTTCTGTGACGTTTCAGCCTGATTGAAGCTTTTTTCTGAGAAATGGACCCGGAATGTTGTGAAATTGTGCTTTGTGCGACATAATTCTGGGTGCCATTTAAAAACCATAAGTGCTAATGACTCCATTCCTTTTTGGGGTTGTAGGGGTTGTTAATCGGACTACTCTAAAACAAACCTGACCTCTCTAGGACATTCAGAAGAAAAGTTATAAGCCCACAAAGGTGTAACTGGACTACTTCTTTAAAGTGACACCAGGCCCGGTGACCTTTGGGACATGGTTTGACCCCCTTAGCAATGTGCTATCATCATGAAACGTTCAGATCACTTACAACTCAATAGATTCTACCTTCCTGTAGCGTTTCAGCCTGATTGGACCTTGTTGTCACACAAATGGACCCAGAATGATGTGAAATTGTGCTTTGTGCAACATAATTCTGGGTGCCATTTAAAAACCATAAGTGCTAATGACTCCATTCCTTTTTGGGGTTGTAGGGGCTGTTGATTGGAGTACTCTAAAACAAACCTGACCTCTCTAGAACATTCAGAAGTAAAGTTATAAGCCCCAAATGTGTAACTGGACTACTTCTTTAAAGTGACACCAGGCCCGGTGACCTTTGGGACATGGTTTGACCCCCTTAGGAATGTGCTATCATCATGAAACGTTCAGATCACTTACAACTCAATAGATTCTACCTTCCTGTAGCGTTTCAGCCTGATTGGACCTTGTTTTCACACAAATGGACCCAGAATGATGTGAAATTGTGCTTTGTGCAACATAATTCTGGGTGCCATTTAGAAACCATAAGTGCTAATGACTCCATTCCTTTTTGGGGTAATAGGGGCTGTTGATTGGAGTACCCTCAAACAAACCTGACCTCTCTGAGACATTCAGAAGCCAAGTTATAAGCCCCCAAAGGTATGTTTGGAATACCGCCTTTAAGGAACAAGTGATCCGGTGACCTTTATGACCTGATTTGACGCCCTTAGGAATGTGCTATTATCATGAAACACAAGAATCATTTACAACTCAATAGATTCTACTTTCGTGAGACGTTTCAGCCTGATTGAAGCTTTTTTCTGAGAAATGGACCCGGAATGATGTGAAATTGTGCTTTGTGCGACAAAATTCTGGGTGCCATTTAATAACCATAAGTGCTAATGACTCCATTCCTTTTAGGGGTTGTAGGGGCTGGTAATTGGAGTACTCTAAAACATACTTGACCTCTCTAGGACATTTAGAAGAAAAGTTATAAGCCCACAAAGGTGTAACAGGACTACTTCTTTAAAGTGACACCAGGCCCGGTGACCTTTGGGACATGGTTTGACCCCCTTAAGAATGTGCTATCATCATGAAACGTTCAGATCACTTACAACTCAATAGATTCTACCTTTCTGTAGCGTTTCAGCCTGATTGGACCTTGTTGTCACACAAATGGACCCAGAATGATGTGAAATTGTGCTTTGTGCAACATAATTCTGGGTGTCATTTAAAAACCATAAGTGCTAATGACTCCATTCCTTTTTGGGGTTGTAGGGGCTGTTGATTGGAGTACTCTAAAACAAACCTGACCTCTCTAGAACATTCAGAAGTAAAGTTATAAGCCCCAAATGTGTAACCGGACTACTTCTTTAAAGTGACACCAGGCCCGGTGACCTTTGGGACATGGTTTGACCCCCTTACGAATGTGCTATCATCATGAAACGTTCAGATCACTTACAACTCAATAGATTCTACCTTCCTGTAGCGTTTCAGCCTGATTGGACCTTGTTTTCACACAAATGGACCCAGAATGATGTTAAATTGTGCATTGTGCGACATAATTATGGGTGCCATTTAATAACCATAAGTGCTAATGACTCCATTCCTTTTTGGGGTTGTAGGGGCTGTTGATTGGAGTACTCTAAAACAAACCTGACCTCTCTAGGACATTCAGAAGTAAAGTTATAAGCCCACAAATGTGTAACTGGACTACTTCTTTAAAGTGACACCAGGCCCGGTGACCTTTGGGACATGGTTTGACCCCCTTAGGAATGTGCTATCATCATGAAACACAAGAATTATTTACAACTCAATAGATTCTACTTTTCTGAGACGTTTCAGCCTGATTGAAGCTTTTTTCTGAGAAATGGACCCGGAATGATGTGAAATTGTGCTTTGTGCAACATAATTCTGGGTGCCATTTAAAAACCATAAGTGCTAATGACTCCATTCCTTTTTGGGGTAATAGGGGCTGTTGATTGGAGTACCCTCAAACAAACCTGACCTCTCTGAGACATTCAGAAGCCAAGTTATAAGCACCCAAAGGTGTGTTTGGAATACCGCCTTTAAGGAACAAGTGATCCGGTGACCTTTATGACCTGATTTGACGCCCTTAGGAATGTGCTATCATCATGAAACACAAGAATCATTTACAACTCAATAGATTCTACGTTTCTGAGACGTTTCAGCCTGATTGAAGCTTTTTTCTGAGAAATGGACCCGGAATGATGTGAAATTGTGCTTTGTGCGACAAAATTCTCGGTGCCATTTAATAACCATAAGTGCTAATGACTCCATTCCTTTTTGGGGTTGTAGGGGCTGTTAATTGCAGTACTCTAAAATAAACCTGACCTCTCTGGGACAATCAGAAGAAATGTTATAAGCCCACAAAGGTGTAACTGGACTACTTCTTTAAAGTGACACCAGGCCTGGTGACATTTGGGACATGGTTTGGCCCCCTTAGGAATGTGCTATAATCATGAAACATTCAGATCACTTACAACTGAATAGATTCTACCTTCCTGTAGCATTTCAGCCTGATTGGACCTTGTTTCCACACAAATGGACCCAGAATGATGTGAAATTGTGCTTCGTGCAAAATAATTCTGGGTGCCATTTAAAAACCATAAGTGCTAATGACTCCATTCCTTTTTGGGGTTGTAGGGGCTGTTAATTGGAGTACCCTCAAACAAACCTGACCTCTCTGAGACATTCAGAAGCCAAGTTATAAGCCCCCAAAGGTATGTTTGGAATACCGCCTTTAAGGAACAAGTGATCCGGTGACCTTTATGACCTGATTTGACGCCCTTAGGAATGTGCTATCATCATGAAACACAGGAATCATTTACAACTCAGTAGATTCTACTTTTCTGTGACGTTTCAGCCTGATTGAAGCTTTTTTCTGAGAAATGGACCCGGAATGTTGTGAAATTGTGCTTTGTGCGACATAATTCTGGGTGCCATTTAAAAACCATAAGTGCTAATGACTCCATTCCTTTTTGGGGTTGTAGGGGTTGTTAATCGGACTACTCTAAAACAAACCTGACCTCTCTAGGACATTCAGAAGAAAAGTTATAAGCCCACAAAGGTGTAACTGGACTACTTCTTTAAAGTGACACCAGGCCCGGTGACCTTTGGGACATGGTTTGACCCCCTTAACAATGTGCTATCATCATGAAACGTTCAGATCACTTACAACTCAATAGATTCTACCTTCCTGTAGCATTTCAGCCTGATTGGACCTTGTTTCCACACAAATGGACCCAGAATGATGTGAAATTGTGCTTTGTGCAAAATAATTCTGGGTGCCATTTAAAAACCATAAGTGCTAATGACTCCATTCCTTTTTGGGGTTGTAGGGGCTGTTAATTGGAGTACCCTCAAACAAACCTGACCTCTCTGAGACATTCAGAAGCCAAGTTATAAGCCCCCAAATGTGTGTTTGGAATACCGACTTTAAGGAACAAGTGATCCGGTGACCTTTATGACCTGATTTGACACCTTTAGGAATGTGCTATCATCATGAAACACAGGAATCATTTACAACTCAATAGATTCTACTTTTCTGTGATGTTTCAGCCTGATTGAAGTTTTTTTCTGAGAAATGGACCCGGAATGATGTGAAATTGTGCTTTGTGCGACATAATTCTGGGTGCCATTTAATAACCATAAGTGCTAATGACTCCATTCCTTTTTGGGGTTATAGGGGCTGTTAATTGGAGTACTCTAAAACAAACCTGACCTCTCTAGGACATTCAGAAGAAAGGTTATAAGCCCACAAAGGTGTAACAGGACTACTTCTTTAAAAAGACACCAGGCCCGGTGACCTTTGGGACATGGTTTGACCCCCTTAGGAATGTGCTATCATCATGAAACGTTCAGATCACTTACAACTCAATATATTCTACCTTCCTGTAGCGTTTCAGCCTGATTGGACCTTGTTGTCACACAAATGGACCCAGAATGATGTGAAATTGTGCTTTGTGCAACATAATTCTGGGTGCCATTTAAAAACCATAAGTGCTAATGACTCCATTCCTTTTTGGGGTTGTAGGGGCTGTTGATTGGAGTACTCTAAAACAAACCTGACCTCTCTAGAACATTCAGAAGTAAAGTTATAAGCCCCAAATGTGTAACTGGACTACTTCTTTAAAGTGACACCAGGCCCGGTGACCTTTGGGACATGGTTTGACCCCCTTACGAATGTGCTATCATCATGAAACGTTCAGATCACTTTCAACTCAATAGATTCTACCTTCCTGTAGCGTTTCAGCCTGATTGGACCTTGTTTTCACACAAATGGACCCAGAATGATGTTAAATTGTGCTTTGTGCGACATAATTATGGGTGCCATTTAATAACCATAAGTGCTAATGACTCCATTCCTTTTTGGGGTTGTAGGGGCTGTTGATTGGAGTACTCTAAAACAAACCTGACCTCTCTAGGACATTCAGAAGTAAAGTTATAAGCCCACAAATGTGTAACTGGACTACTTCTTTAAAGTGACACCAGGCCCGGTGACCTTTGGGACATGGTTTGACCCCCTTAGGAATGTGCTATCATCATGAAACACAAGAATTATTTACAACTCAATAGATTCTGTTTTTCTGAGACGTTTCAGCCTGATTGAAGCTTTTTTCTGAGAAATGGACCCGGAATGATGTGAAATTGTGCTTTGTGCAACATAATTCTGGGTGCCATTTAAAAACCATAAGTGCTAATGACTCCATTCCTTTTTGGGGTAATAGGGGCTGTTGATTGGAGTACCCTCAAACAAACCTGACCTCTCTGAGACATTCAGAAGCCAAGTTATAAGCCCCCAAAGGTGTGTTTGGAATACCGCCTTTAAGGAACAAGTGATCCGGTGACCTTTATGACCTGATTTGACGCCCTTAGGAATGTGCTATCATCATGAAACACAAGAATCATTTACAACTCAATAGATTCTACGTTTCTGAGACGTTTCAGCCTGATTGAAGCTTTTTTCTGAGAAATGGACCCGGAATGATGTGAAATTGTGCTTTGTGCGACAAAATTCTGGGTGCCATTTAATAACCATAAGTGCTAATGACTCCATTCCTTTTTGGGGTTGTAGGGGCTGTTAATTGCAGTACTCTAAAATAAACCTGACCTCTCTGGGACAATCAGAAGAAATGTTATAAGCCCACAAAGGTGTAACTGGACTACTTCTTTAAAGTGACACCAGGCCTGGTGACATTTGGGACATGGTTTGGCCCCCTTAGGAATGTGCTATAATCATGAAACGTTCAGATCACTTACAACTCAATAGATTCTACCTTCCTGTAGCATTTCAGCCTGATTGGACCTTGTTTCCACACAAATGGACCCAGAATGATGTGAAATTGTGCTTCGTGCAAAATAATTCTGGGTGCCATTTAAAAACCATAAGTGCTAATGACTCCATTCCTTTTTGGGGTTGTAGGGGCTGTTAATTTGAGTACCCTCAAACAAACCTGACCTCTCTGAGACATTCAGAAGCCAAGTTATAAGCCCCCAAAGGTGTGTTTGGAATACCGCCTTTAAGGAACAAGTGATCCGGTGACCTTTATGACCTGATTTGACGCCCTTAGGAATGTGCTATCATCATGAAACACAGGAATCATTTACAACTCAGTAGATTCTACTTTTCTGTGACGTTTCAGCCTGATTGAAGCTTTTTTCTGAGAAATGGACCCGGAATGTTGTGAAATTGTGCTTTGTGCGACATAATTCTGGGTGTCATTTAAAAACCATAAGTGCTAATGACTCCATTCCTTTTTGGGGTTGTAGGGGTTGTTAATCGGACTACTCTAAAACAAACCTGACCTCTCTAGGACATTCAGAAGAAAAGTTATAAGCCCACAAAGGTGTAACTGGACTACTTCTTTAAAGTGACACCAGGCCCGGTGACCTTTGGGACATGGTTTGACCCCCTTAACAATGTGCTATCATCATGAAACGTTCAGATCACTTACAACTCAATAGATTCTACCTTCCTGTAGCATTTCAGCCTGATTGGACCTTGTTTCCACACAAATGGACCCAGAATGATGTGAAATTGTGCTTCGTGCAAAATAATTCTGGGTGCCATTTAAAAACCATAAGTGCTAATGACTCCATTCCTTTTTGGGGTTGT
The DNA here is from genome assembly GCF_043380555.1 of Nothobranchius furzeri. NCBI lineage: Eukaryota > Metazoa > Chordata > Actinopteri > Cyprinodontiformes > Nothobranchiidae > Nothobranchius > Nothobranchius furzeri. The sequence goes on along the minus strand of NC_091752.1, from coordinate 11,302,773 downwards.
AGGGGCTGTTAATTGGAGTACCCTCAAACAAACCTGACCTCTCTGAGACATTCAGAAGCCAAGTTATAAGCCCCCAAATGTGTGTTTGGAATACCGCCTTTAAGGAACAAGTGATCCGGTGACCTTTATGACCTGATTTGACACCTTTAGGAATGTGCTATCATCATGAAACACAGGAATCATTTACAACTCAATAGATTCTACTTTTCTGTGACGTTTCAGCCTGATTGAAGCTTTTTTCTGAGAAATGGACCCGGAATGATGTGAAATTGTGCTTTGTGCGACATAATTCTGGGTGCCATTTAATAACCATAAGTGCTAATGACTCCATTCCTTTTTGGGGTTATAGGGGCTGTTAATTGGAGTACTCTAAAACAAACCTGACCTCTCTAGGGCATTCAGAAGAAAGGTTATAAGCCCACAAAGGTGTAACAGGACTACTTCTTTAAAAAGACACCAGGCCCGGTGACCTTTGGGACATGGTTTGACCCCCTTAGGAATGTGCTATCATCATGAAACGTTCAGATCACTTACAACTCAATAGATTCTACCTTCCTGTAGCGTTTCAGCCTGATTGGACCTTGTTGTCACACAAATGGACCCAGAATGATGTGAAATTGTGCTTTGTGCAACATAATTTGGGTGCCATTTAAAAACCATAAGTGCTAATGACTCCATTCCTTTTTGGGGTTGTAGGGGCTGTTGATTGGAGTACTCTAAAACAAACCTGACCTCTCTAGAACATTCAGAAGTAAAGTTATAAGCCCCAAATGTGTAACTGGACTACTTCTTTAAAGTGACACCAGGCCCGGTGACCTTTGGGACATGGTTTGACCCCCTTACGAATGTGCTATCATCATGAAACGTTCAGATCACTTACAACTCAATAGATTCTACCTTCCTGTAGCGTTTCAGCCTGATTGGACCTTGTTTTCACACAAATGGACCCAGAATGATGTTAAATTGTGCTTTGTGCGACATAATTATGGGTGCCATTTAATAACCATAAGTGCTAATGACTCCATTCCTTTTTGGGGTTGTAGGGGCTGTTGATTGGAGTACTCTAAAACAAACCTGACCTCTCTAGGACATTCAGAAGTAAAGTTATAAGCCCACAAATGTGTAACTGGACTACTTCTTTAAAGTGACACCAGGCCCGGTGACCTTTGGGACATGGTTTGACCCCCTTAGGAATGTGCTATCATCATGAAACACAAGACTTATTTACAACTCAATAGATTCTACTTTTCTGAGACGTTTCAGCCTGATTGAAGCTTTTTTCTGAGAAATGGACCCGGAATGATGTGAAATTGTGCTTTTTGCAACATAATTCTGGGTGCCATTTAAAAACCATAAGTGCTAATGACTCCATTCCTTTTTGGGGTAATAGGGGCTGTTGACTGGAGTACCCTCAAACAAACCTGACCTCTCTGAGACATTCAGAAGCCAAGTTATAAGCACCCAAAGGTGTGTTTGGAATACCGCCTTTAAGGAACAAGTGATCCGGTGACCTTTATGACCTGATTTGACGCCCTTAGGAATGTGCTATCATCATGAAACACAAGAATCATTTACAACTCAATAGATTCTACGTTTCTGAGACGTTTCAGCCTGATTGAAGCTTTTTTCTGAGAAATGGACCCGGAATGATGTGAAATTGTGCTTTGTGCGACAAAATTCTCGGTGCCATTTAATAACCATAAGTGCTAATGACTCCATTCCTTTTTGGGGTTGTAGGGGCTGTTATTTGCTGTACTCTTAAATAAACCTGACCTCTCTGGGACAATCAGAAGAAATGTTATAAGCCCACAAAGGTGTAACTGGACTACTTCTTTAAAGTGACACCAGGCCTGGTGACATTTGGGACATGGTTTGGCCCCCTTAGGAATGTGCTATAATCATGAAACGTTCAGATCACTTACAACTCAATAGATTCTACCTTCCTGTAGCATTTCAGCCTGATTGGACCTTGTTTCCACACAAATGGACCCAGAATGATGTGAAATTGTGCTTCGTGCAAAATAATTCTGGGTGCCATTTAAAAACCATAAGTGCTAATGACTCCATTCCTTTTTGGGGTTGTAGGGGCTGTTAATTGGAGTACCCTCAAACAAACCTGACCTCTCTGAGACATTCAGAAGCCAAGTTATAAGCCCCCAAAGGTGTGTTTGGAATACCGCCTTTAAGGAACAAGTGATCCGGTGACCTTTATGACCTGATTTGACGCCCTTAGGAATGTGCTATCATCATGAAACACAGGAATCATTTACAACTCAGTAGATTCTACTTTTCTGTGACGTTTCAGCCTGATTGAAGCTTTTTTCTGAGAAATGGACCCGGAATGTTGTGAAATTGTGCTTTGTGCGACATAATTCTGGGTGCCATTTAAAAACCATAAGTGCTAATGACTCCATTCCTTTTTGGGGTTGTAGGGGTTGTTAATCGGACTACTCTAAAACAAACCTGACCTCTCTAGGACATTCAGAAGAAAAGTTATAAGCCCACAAAGGTGTAACTGGACTACTTCTTTAAAGTGACACCAGGCCGGGTGACCTTTGGGACATGGTTTGACCCCCTTAACAATGTGCTATCATCATGAAACGTTCAGATCACTTACAACTCAATAGATTCTACCTTCCTGTAGCATTTCAGCCTGATTGGACCTTGTTTCCACACAAATGGACCCAGAATGATGTGAAATTGTGCTTCGTGCAAAATAATTCTGGGTGCCATTTAAAAACCATAAGTGCTAATGACTCCATTCCTTTTTGGGGTTGTAGGGGCTGTTAATTGGAGTACCCTCAAACAAACCTGACCTCTCTGAGACATTCAGAAGCCAAGTTATAAGCCCCCAAATGTGTGTTTGGAATACCGCCTTTAAGGAACAAGTGATCCGGTGACCTTTATGACCTGATTTGACACCTTTAGGAATGTGCTATCATCATGAAACACAGGAATCATTTACAACTCAATAGATTCTACTTTTCTGTGACGTTTCAGCCTGATTGAAGCTTTTTTCTGAGAAATGGACCCGGAATGATGTGAAATTGTGCTTTGTGCGACATAATTCTGGGTGCCATTTAATAACCATAAGTGCTAATGACTCCATTCCTTTTTGGGGTTATAGGGGCTGTTAATTGGAGTACTCTAAAACAAACCTGACCTCTCTAGGACATTCAGAAGAAAGGTTATAAGCCCACAAAGGTGTAACAGGACTACTTCTTTAAAAAGACACCAGGCCCGGTGACCTTTGGGACATGGTTTGACCCCCTTAGGAATGTGCTATCATCATGAAACGTTCAGATCATTTACAACTCAATAGATTCTACCTTCCTGTAGCGTTTCAGCCTGATTGGACCTTGTTGTCACACAAATGGACCCAGAATGATGTGAAATTGTGCTTTGTGCAACATAATTCTGGGTGCCGTTTAAAAACCATAAGTGCTAATGACTCCATTCCTTTTTGGGGTTGTAGGGGCTGTTAATTGCAGTACTCTAAAATAAACCTGACCTCTCTAGGACATTCAGAAGAAAGGTTATAAGCCCACAAAGGTGTAACAGGACTACTTCTTTAAAAAGACACCAGGCCCGGTGACCTTTGGGACATGGTTTGACCCCCTTAGGAATGTGCTATCATCATGAAACGTTCAGATCACTTACAACTCAATAGATTCTACCTTCCTGTAGCGTTTCAGCCTGATTGGACCCTGTTGTCACACAAATGGACCCAGAATGATGTGAAATTGTGCTTTGTGCAACATAATTCTGGGTGCCATTTAAAAACCATAAGTGCTAATGACTCCATTCCTTTTTGGGGTAATAGGGGCTGTTGATTGGAGTACCCTCAAACAAATTTGACCTCTCTGAGACATTCAGAAGCCAAGTTATAAGCCCCCAAAGGTGTGTTTGGAATACCGCCTTTAAGGAACAAGTGATCCGGTGACCTTTATGACCTGATTTGACGCCCTTAGGAATGTGCTATCATCATGAAACACAAGAATCATTTACAACTCAATAGATTCTATGTTTCTGAGACGTTTCAGCCTGATTGAAGCTTTTTTCTGAGAAATGGACCCGGAATGATGTGAAATTGTGCTTTGTGCGACAAAATTCTCGGTGCCATTTAATAACCATAAGTGCTAATGACTCCATTCCTTTTTGGGGTTGTAGGGGCTGTTAATTGCAGTACTCTAAAATAAACCTGACCTCTCTGGGACAATCAGAAGAAATGTTATAAGCCCACAAAGGTGTAACTGGACTACTTCTTTAAAGTGACACCAGGCCTGGTGACATTTGGGACATGGTTTGGCCCCCTTAGGAATGTGCTATAATCATGAAACGTTCAGATCACTTACAACTGAATAGATTCTACCTTCCTGTAGCATTTCAGCCTGTTTGGACCTTGTTTCCACACAAATGGACCCAGAATGATGTGAAATTGTGCTTCGTGCAAAATAATTCTGGGTGCCATTTAAAAACCATAAGTGCTAATGACTCCATTCCTTTTTGGGGTTGTAGGGGCTGTTAATTGGAGTACCCTCAAACAAACCTGACCTCTCTGAGACATTCAGAAGCCAAGTTATAAGCCCCCAAAGGTGTGTTTGGAATACCGCCTTTAAGGAACAAGTGATCCGGTGACCTTTATGACCTGATTTGACGCCCTTAGGAATGTGCTATCATCATGAAACACAGGAATCATTTACAACTCAGTAGATTCTACTTTTCTGTGACGTTTCAGCCTGATTGAAGCTTTTTTCTGAGAAATGGACCCGGAATGTTGTGAAATTGTGCTTTGTGCGACATAATTCTGGGTGCCATTTAAAAACCATAAGTGCTAATGACTACATTACCTTTTTGGGGTTGTAGGGGTTGTTAATCGGACTACTCTAAAACAAACCTGACCTCTCTAGGACATTCAGAAGAAAAGTTATAAGCCCACAAAGGTGTAACTGGACTACTTCTTTAAAGTGACACCAGGCCCGGTGACCTTTGGGACATGGTTTGACCCCCTTAACAATGTGCTATCATCATGAAACGTTCAGATCACTTACAACTCAATAGATTCTACCTTCCTGTAGCATTTCAGCCTGATTGGACCTTGTTTCCACACAAATGGACCCAGAATGATGTGAAATTGTGCTTCGTGCAAAATAATTCTGGGTGCCATTTAAAAACCATAAGTGCTAATGACTCCATTCCTTTTTGGGGTTGTAGGGGCTGTTAATTGGAGTACCCTCAAACAAACCTGACCTCTCTGAGACATTCAGAAGCCAAGTTATAAGCCCCCAAATGTGTGTTTGGAATACCGCCTTTAAGGAACAAGTGATCCGGTGACCTTTATGACCTGATTTGACACCTTTAGGAATGTGCTATCATCATGAAACACAGGAATCATTTACAACTCAATAGATTCTACTTTTCTGTGACGTTTCAGCCTGATTGAAGCTTTTTTCTGAGAAATGGACCCGGAATGATGTGAAATTGTGCTTTGTGCGACATAATTCTGGGTGCCATTTAATAACCATAAGTGCTAATGACTCCATTCCTTTTTGGGGTTATAGGGGCTGTTAATTGGAGTACTCTAAAACAAACCTGACCTCTCTAGGGCATTCAGAAGAAAGGTTATAAGCCCACAAAGGTGTAACAGGACTACTTCTTTAAAAAGACACCAGGCCCGGTGACCTTTGGGACATGGTTTGACCCCCTTAGGAATGTGCTATCATCATGAAACGTTCAGATCACTTACAACTCAATAGATTCTACCTTCCTGTAGCGTTTCAGCCTGATTGGACCTTGTTGTCACACAAATGGACCCAGAATGATGTGAAATTGTGCTTTGTGCAACATAATTCTGGCTGCCATTTAAAAACCATAAGTGCTAATGACTCCATTCCTTTTTGGGGTTGTAGGGGCTGTTGATTGGAGTACTCTAAAACAAACCTGACCTCTCTAGAACATTCAGAAGTAAAGTTATAAGCCCCAAATGTGTAACTGGACTACTTCTTTAAAGTGACACCAGGCCCGGTGACCTTTGGGACATGGTTTGACCCCCTTACGAATGTGCTATCATCATGAAACGTTCAGATCACTTACAACTCAATAGATTCTACCTTCCTGTAGCGTTTCAGCCTGATTGGACCTTGTTTTCACACAAATGGACCCAGAATGATGTTAAATTGTGCTTTTTGCGACATAATAATGGGTGCCATTTAATAACCATAAGGGCTAATGACTCCATTCCTTTTTGGGGTTGTAGGGGCTGTTGATTGGAGTACTCTAAAACAAACCTGACCTCTCTAGGACATTCAGAAGTAAAGTTATAAGCCCACAAATGTGTAACTGGACTACTTCTTTAAAGTGACACCAGGCCCGGTGACCTTTGGGACATGGTTTGACCCCCTTAGGAATGTGCTATCATCATGAAACACAAGAATTATTTACAACTCAATAGATTCTACTTTTCTGAGACGTTTCAGCCTGATTGAAGCTTTTTTCTGAGAAATGGACCCGGAATTATGTGAAATTGTGCTTTGTGCAACATAATTCTGGGTGCCATTTAAAAACCATAAGTGCTAATGACTCCATTCCTTTTTGGGGTAATAGGGGCTGTTGATTGGAGTACCCTCAAACAAACCTGACCTCTCTGAGACATTCAGAAGCCAAGTTATAAGCCCCCAAAGGTGTGTTTGGAATACCGCCTTTAAGGAACAAGTGATCCGGTGACCTTTATGACCTGATTTGACGCCCTTAGGAATGTGCTATCATCATGAAACACAAGAATCATTTACAACTCAATAGATTCTACGTTTCTGAGACGTTTCAGCCTGATTGAAGCTTTTTTCGGAGAAATGGACCCGGAATGATGTGAAATTGTGCTTTGTGCGACAAAATTCTCGATGCCATTTAATAACCATAAGTGCTAATGACTCCATTCCTTTTTGGGGTTGTAGGGGCTGTTAATTGCAGTATTCTAAAATAAACCTGACCTCTCTGGGACAATCAGAAGAAATGTTATAAGCCCACAAAGGTGTAACTGGACTACTTCTTTAAAGTGACACCAGGCCTGGTGACATTTGGGACATGGTTTGGCCCCCTTAGGAATGTGCTATAATCATGAAACGTTCAGATCACTTACAACTCAATAGATTCTACCTTCCTGTAGCATTTCAGCCTGATTGGACCTTGTTTCCACACAAATGGACCCAGAATGATGTGAAATTGTGCTTCGTGCAAAATAATTCTGGGTGCCATTTAAAAACCATAAGTGCTAATGACTCCATTCCTTTTTGGGGTTGTAGCGGCTGTTAATTGGAGTACCCTCAAACAAACCTGACCTCTCTGAGACATTCAGAAGCCAAGTTATAAGCCCCCAAAGGTGTGTTTGGAATACCGCCTTTAAGGAACAAGTGATCCGGTGACCTTTATGACCTGATTTGACGCCCTTAGGAATGTGCTATCATCATGAAACACAGGAATCATTTACAACTCAGTAGATTCTACTTTTCTGTGACGTTTCAGCCTGATTGAAGCTTTTTTCTGAGAAATGGACCCGGAATGTTGTGAAATTGTGCTTTGTGCGACATAATTCTGGGTGCCATTTAAAAACCATAAGTGCTAATGACTCCATTCCTTTTTGGGGTTGTAGGGGTTGTTAATCGGACTACTCTAAAACAAACCTGACCTCTCTAGGACATTCAGAAGAAAAGTTATAAGCCCACAAAGGTGTAACTGGACTACTTCTTTAAAGTGACACCAGGCCCGGTGACCTTTGGGACATGGTTTGACCCCCTTAACAATGTGCTATCATCATGAAACATTCAGATCACTTACAACTCAATAGATTCTACCTTCCTGTAGCATTTCAGCCTGATTGGACCTTGTTTCCACACAAATGGACCCAGAATGATGTGAAATTGTGCTTCGTGCAAAATAATTCTGGGTGCCATTTAAAAACCATAAGTGCTAATGACTCCATTCCTTTTTGGGGTTGTATGGGCTGTTAATTGGAGTACCCTCAAACAAACCTGACCTCTCTGAGACATTCAGAAGCCAAGTTATAAGCCCCCAAATGTGTGTTTTGAATACCGCCTTTAAGGAACAAGTGATCCGGTGACCTTTATGACCTGATTTGACACCTTTAGGAATGTGCTATCATCATGAAACACAGGAATCATTTACAACTCAATAGATTCTACTTTTCTGTGACGTTTCAGCCTGATTGAAGCTTTTTTCTGAGAAATGGACCCGGAATGATGTGAAATTGTGCTTTGTGCGACATAATTCTGGGTGCCATTTAATAACCATAAGTGCTAATGACTCCATTCCTTTTTGGGGTCATAGGGGCTGTTAATTGGAGTACTCTAAAACAAACCTGACCTCTCTAGGACATTCAGAAGAAAGGTTATAAGCCCACAAAGGTGTAACAGGACTACTTCTTTAAAAAGACACCAGGCCCGGTGACCTTTGGGACATGGTTTGACCCCCTTAGGAATGTGCTATCATCATGAAACGTTCAGATCATTTACAACTCAATAGATTCTACCTTCCTGTAGCGTTTCAGCCTGATTGGACCTTGTTGTCACACAAATGGACCCAGAATGATGTGAAATTGTGCTTTGTGCAACAAAATTCTGGGTGCCGTTTAAAAACCATAAGTGCTAATGACTCCATTCCTTTTTGGGGTTGTAGGGGCTGTTGATTGGAGTACTGTAAAACAAACCTGACCTCTCTAGAACATTCAGAAGTAAAGTTATAAGCCCCAAATGTGTAACTGGACTACTTCTTTAAAGTGACACCAGGCCCGGTGACCTTTGGGACATGGTTTGACCCCCTTAGGAATGTGCTATCATCATGAAATGTTCAGATCACTTACAACTCAATAGATTCTACCTTCCTGTAGCGTTTCAGCCTGATTGGACCTTGTTTTCACACAAATGGACCCAGAATGATGTGAAATTGTGCTTTGTGCAACATAATTCTGGGTGCCATTTAAAAACCATAAGTGCTAATGACTCCATTCCTTTTTGGGGTAATAGGGGCTGTTGATTGGAGTACCCTCAAACAAACCTGACCTCTCTGAGACATTCAGAAGCCAAGTTATAAGCCCCCAAAGGTATGTTTGGAATACCGCCTTTAAGGAACAAGTGATCCGGTGACCTTTATGACCTGATTTGACGCCCTTAGGAATGTGCTATTATCATGAAACACAAGAATCATTTACAACTCAATAGATTCTACTTTTCTGAGACGTTTCAGCCTGATTGAAGCTTTTTTCTGAGAAATGGACCCGGAATAATGTGAAATTGTGCTTTGTGCGACAAAATTCTGGGTGCCATTTAATAACCATAAGTGCTAATGACTCCATTCCTTTTTGGGGTTGTAGGGGCTGGTAATTGGAGTACTCTAAAACAAACTTGACCTCTCTAGGACATTTAGAAGAAAAGTTATAAGCCCACAAAGGTGTAACAGGACTACTTCTTTAAAGTGACACCAGGCCCGGTGACCTTTGGGACATGGTTTGACCCCCTTAGGAATGTGCTATCATCATGAAACGTTCAGATCACTTACAACTCAATAGATTCTACCTTCCTGTAGCGTTTCATTCTGATTGGACCTTGTTGTCACACAAATGGACCCAGAATGATGTGAAATTGTGCTTTGTGCAACATAATTCTGGGTGCCATTTAAAAACCATAAGTGCTAATGACTCCATTCCTTTTTGGGGTTGTAGGGGCTGTTGATTGGAGTACTCTAAAACAAACCTGACCTCTCTAGAACATTCAGAAGTAAAGTTATAAGCCCCAAATCTGTAACTGGACTACTTCTTTAAAGTGACACCAGGCCCGGTGACCTTTGGGACATGGTTTGACCCCCTTAGGAATGTGCTATCATCATGAAACGTTCAGATCACTTACAACTCAATAGATTCTACCTTCCTGTAGCGTTTCAGCCTGATTGGACCTTGTTTTCACACAAATGGACCCAGAATGATGTTAAATTGTGCTTTGTGCAACATAATTCTGGGTGCCATTTAAAAACCATAAGTGCTAATGACTCCATTCCTTTTTGGGGTAATAGGGGCTGTTGATTGGAGTACCCTCAAACAAACCTGACCTCTCTGAGACATTCAGAAGCCAAGTTATAAGCCCCCAAAGGTATGTTTGGAATACCGCCTTTAAGGAACAAGTGATCCGGTGACCTTTATGACCTGATTTGACGCCCTTAGGAATGTGCTCTTATCATGAAACACAAGAATCATTTACAACTCAATAGATTCTACTTTTCTGAGACGTTTCAGCCTGATTGAAGCTTTTTTCTGAGAAATGGACCCGGAATGATGTGAAATTGTGCTTTGTGCGACAAAATTCTGGGTGCCATTTAATAACCATAAGTGCTAATGACTCCATTCCTTTTTGGGGTTGTAGGGGCTGTTAATTGCAGTACTCTAAAATAAACCTGACCTCTCTGGGACATTCAGAAGAAATGTTATAAGCCCACAAAGGTGTAACTAGACTACTTCTTTAAAGTGACACCAGGTCCAGTGACCTTTGGGACATGGTTTGGCCCCCTTAGGAATGTGCTATCATCATGAAACGTTCAGATCACTTACAACTTAATAGATTCTACCTTCCTGTAGCTTTTCAGCCTGATTGGACCTTGTTTTCTCACAAATGGACCCAGAATGATGTAAAATTGTGCTTCGTGCAAAATAATTCTGGGTGCCATTTAAAAACCATAAGTGCTAATGACTCCATTCCTTTTTGGGGTAATAGGGGCTGTAGATTGGAGTACCCTCAAACAAACCTGACCTCTCTGAGACATTCAGAAGCCAAGTTATAAGCCCCCAAATGTGTGTTTGGAATACTGCCTTTAAGGAACAAGTGATCCGGTGACCTTTATGACCTGATTTGACGCCCTTGGGAATTTGCTATCATCATGAAACACAGGAATCATTTACAACTAAATAGATTCTACTTTTCTGTGACGTTTCAGCCTGATGTAAGCTTTTTTCTGAGAAATGGACCCGGAATGATGTGAAATTGTGCTTTGTGCGACATAATTCTGGGTGCCATTTAAAAACCATAAGTGCTAATGACTCCATTCCTTTTTGGGGTTGTAGGGGCTGGTAATTGGAGTACTCTAAAACAAACTTGACCTCTCTAGGACATTTAGAAGAAAAGTTATAAGCCCACAAAGGTGTAACAGGACTACTTCTTTAAAGTGACACCAGGCCCGGTGACCTTTGGGACATGGTTTGACCCCCTTAGGAATGTACTATCATCATAAAACGTTCAGATCACCTACAACTCAATAGATTCTACCTTCCTGTAGCGTTTCAGCCTGATTGGACCTTGTTTTCACACAATTGGACCCAGAATGATGTGAAATTGTGCTTCGTGCAACATAATTCTGGGTGCCATTTAAAAACCATAAGTGCTAATGACTCCATTCCTTTTTGGGGTAATAGGGGCTGTTGATTGGAGTACCCTCAAACAAACCTGACCTCTCTGAGACATTCAGAAGCCAAGTTATAAGCCCCCAAAGGTGTGTTTGGAATACCGCCTGTAAGGAACAAGTGATCCGGTGACCTTTATTACCTGATTTGACGCCCTTAGGAATGTGCCATCATCATGAAACACAGGAATCATTTACAACTCAATAGATTCTATTTTTCTGTGACGTTTCAGCCTGATTGAAGCTTTTTTCTGAGAAATGGACCCGGAATGATGTGAAATTGTGCTTTGTGCGACAAAATTCTGGGTGCCATTTAATAACCATAAGTGCTAATGACTCCATTCCTTTTTGGGGTTGTAGGGGCTGTTAATTGCAGTACTCTAAAATAAACCTGACCTCTCTGGGACATTCAGAAGAAATGTTATAAGCCCACAAAGGTGTAACTAGACTACTTCTTTAAAGTGACACCAGGTCCAGTGACCTTTGGGACATGGTTTGGCCCCCTTAGGAATGTGCTATCATCATGAAACGTTCAGATCACTTACAACTTAATAGATTCTACCTTCCTGTAGCTTTTCAGCCTGATTGGACCTTGTTTTCTCACAAATGGACCCAGAATGATGTAAAATTGTGCTTCGTGCAAAATAATTCTGGGTGCCATTTAAAAACCATAAGTGCTAATGACTCCATTCCTTTTTGGGGTAATAGGGGCTGTAGATTGGAGTACCCTCAAACAAACCTGACCTCTCTGAGACATTCAGAAGCCAAGTTATAAGCCCCCAAATGTGTGTTTGGAATACTGCCTTTAAGGAACAAGTGATCCGGTGACCTTTATGACCTGATTTGACGCCCTTGGGAATTTGCTATCATCATGAAACACAGGAATCATTTACAACTAAATAGATTCTACTTTTCTGTGACGTTTCAGCCTGATGTAAGCTTTTTTCTGAGAAATGGACCCGGAATGATGTGAAATTGTGCTTTGTGCGACATAATTCTGGGTGCCATTTAAAAACCATAAGTGCTAATGACTCCATTCCTTTTTGGGGTTGTAGGGGCTGGTAATTGGAGTACTCTAAAACAAACTTGACCTCTCTAGGACATTTAGAAGAAAAGTTATAAGCCCACAAAGGTGTAACAGGACTACTTCTTTAAAGTGACACCAGGCCCGGTGACCTTTGGGACATGGTTTGACCCCCTTAGGAATGTACTATCATCATAAAACGTTCAGATCACCTACAACTCAATAGATTCTACCTTCCTGTAGCGTTTCAGCCTGATTGGACCTTGTTTTCACACAATTGGACCCAGAATGATGTGAAATTGTGCTTCGTGCAACATAATTCTGGGTGCCATTTAAAAACCATAAGTGCTAATGACTCCATTCCTTTTTGGGGTAATAGGGGCTGTTGATTGGAGTACCCTCAAACAAACCTGACCTCTCTGAGACATTCAGAAGCCAAGTTATAAGCCCCCAAAGGTGTGTTTGGAATACCGCCTGTAAGGAACATGTGATCCGGTGACCTTTATTACCTGATTTGACGCCCTTAGGAATGTGCCATCATCATGAAACACAGGAATCATTTACAACTCAATAGATTCTATTTTTCTGTGACGTTTCAGCCTGATTGAAGCTTTTTTCTGAGAAATGGACCCGGAATGATGTGAAATTGTGCTTTGTGCGACATAATTCTGGGTGCCATTTAATAACCATAAGTGCTAATGACTCCATTCCTTTTTGGGGTTATAGGGGCTGTTAATTGGAGTACTCTAAAACAAACCTGACCTCTCTAGGACATTCAGAAGAAAGGTTATAAGCCCACAAAGGTGTAACAGGACTACTTCTTTAAAAAGACAATAGGCCCGGTGACCTTTGGGACATGGTTTGACCCCCTTAGGAATGTGCTATCATCATGAAACGTTCAGATCATTTACAACTCAATAGATTCTACCTTCCTGTAGCGTTTCAGCCTGATTGGACCTTGTTGTCACACAAATGGACCCAGAATGATGTGAAATTGTGCTTTGTGCAACATAATTCTGGGTGCCGTTTAAAAACCATAAGTGCTAATGACTCCATTCCTTTTTGGGGTTGTAGGGGCTGTTGATTGGAGTACTCTAAAACAAACCTGACCTCTCTAGAACATTCAGAAGTAAAGTTATAAGCCCCAAATGTGTAAATGGACTACTTCTTTAAAGTGACACCAGGCCCGGTGACCTTTGGGACATGGTTTGACCCCCTTAGGAATGTGCTATCATCATGAAATGTTCAGATCACTTACAACTCAATAGATTCTACCTTCCTGTAGCGTTTCAGCCTGATTGGACCTTGTTTTCACACAAATGGACCCAGAATGATGTGAAATTGTGCTTTGTGCAACATAATTCTGGGTGCCATTTAAAAACCATAAGTGCTAATGACTCCATTCCTTTTTGGGGTAATAGGGGCTGTTGATTGGAGTACCCTCAAACAAACCTGACCTCTCTGAGACATTCAGAAGCCAAGTTATAAGCCCCCAAAGGTATGTTTGGAATACCGCCTTTAAGGAACAAGTGATCCGGTGACCTTTATGACCTGATTTGACGCCCTTAGGAATGTGCTATTATCATGAAACACAAGAATCATTTACAACTCAATAGATTCTACTTTTCTGAGACGTTTCAGCCTGATTGAAGCTTTTTTCTGAGAAATGGACCCGGAATGATGTGAAATTGTGCTTTGTGCGACAAAATTCTGGGTGCCATTTAATAACCATAAGTGCTAATGACTCCATTCCTTTTTGGGGTTGTAGGGGCTGGTAATTGGAGTACTCTAAAACAAACTTGACCTCTCTAGGACATTTAGAAGAAAAGTTATAAGCCCACAAAGGTGTAACAGGACTACTTCTTTAAAGTGACACCAGGCCCGGTGACTTTTGGGACATGGTTTGACCCCCTTAGGAATGTGCTATCATCATGAAACGTTCAGATCACTTACAACTCAATAGATTCTACCTTCCTGTAGCGTTTCATTCTGATTGGACCTTGTTGTCACACAAATGGACCCAGAATGATGTGAAATTGTGCTTTGTGCAACATAATTCTGGGTGCCATTTAAAAACCATAAGTGCTAATGACTCCATTCCTTTTTGGGGTTGTAGGGGCTGTTGATTGGAGTACTCTAAAACAAACCTGACCTCTCTAGAACATTCAGAAGTAAAGTTATAAGCCCCAAATGTGTAACTGGACTACTTCTTTAAAGTGACACCAGGCCCGGTGACCTTTGGGACATGGTTTGACCCCCTTAGGAATGTGCTATTATCATGAAACGTTCAGATCACTTACAACTCAATAGATTCTACCTTCCTGTAGCGTTTCAGCCTGATTGGACCTTGTTTTCACACAAATGGACCCAGAATGATGTTAAATTGTGCTTTGTGCAACATAATTCTGGGTGCCATTTAAAAACCATAAGTGCTAATGACTCCATTCCTTTTTGGGGTAATAGGGGCTGTTGATTGGAGTACCCTCAAACAAACCTGACCTCTCTGAGACATTCAGAAGCCAAGTTATAAGCCCCCAAAGGTATGTTTGGAATACCGCCTTTAAGGAACAAGTGATCCGGTGACCTTTATGACCTGATTTGACGCCCTTAGGAATGTGCTCTTATCATGAAACACAAGAATCATTTACAACTCAATAGATTCTACTTTTCTGAGACGTTTCAGCCTGATTGAAGCTTTTTTCTGAGAAATGGACCCGGAATGATGTGAAATTGTGCTTTGTGCGACAAAATTCTGGGTGCCATTTAATAACCATAAGTGCTAATGACTCCATTCCTTTTTGGGGTTGTAGGGGCTGTTAATTGCAGTACTCTAAAATAAACCTGACCTCTCTGGGACATTCAGAAGAAATGTTATAAGCCCACAAAGGTGTAACTAGACTACTTCTTTAAAGTGACACCAGGTCCAGTGACCTTTGGGACATGGTTTGGCCCCCTTAGGAATGTGCTATCATCATGAAACGTTCAGATCACTTACAACTTAATAGATTCTACCTTCCTGTAGCTTTTCAGCCTGATTGGACCTTGTTTTCTCACAAATGGACCCAGAATGATGTAAAATTGTGCTTCGTGCAAAATAATTCTGGGTGCCATTTAAAAACCATAAGTGCTAATGACTCCATTCCTTTTTGGGGTAATAGGGGCTGTAGATTGGAGTACCCTCAAACAAACCTGACCTCTCTGAGACATTCAGAAGCCAAGTTATAAGCCCCCAAATGTGTGTTTGGAATACTGCCTTTAAGGAACAAGTGATCCGGTGACCTTTATGACCTGATTTGACGCCCTTGGGAATGTGCTATCATCATGAAACACAGGAATCATTTACAACTAAATAGATTCTATTTTTCTGTGACGTTTCAGCCTGATTGAAGCTTTTTTCTGAGAAATGGACCCGGAATGATGTGAAATTGTGCTTTGTGCGACATAATTCTGGGTGCCATTTAATAACCATAAGTGCTAATGACTCCATTCCTTTTTGGGGTTATAGGGGCTGTTAATTGGAGTACTCTAAAACAAACCTGACCTCTCTAGGACATTCAGAAGAAAGGTTATAAGCCCACAAAGGTGTAACAGGACTACTTCTTTAAAAAGACACCAGGCCCGGTGACCTTTGGGACATGGTTTGACCCCCTTAGGAATGTGTTATCATCATGAAACGTTCAGATCATTTACAACTCAATAGATTCTACCTTCCTGTAGCGTTTCAGCCTGATTGGACCTTGTTGTCACACAAATGGACCCAGAATGATGTGAAATTGTGCTTTGTGCAACATAATTCTGGGTGCCGTTTAAAAACCATAAGTGCTAATGACTCCATTCCTTTTTGGGGTTGTAGGGGCTGTTGATTGGAGTACTCTAAAACAAACCTGACCTCTCTAGAACATTCAGAAGTAAAGTTATAAGCCCCAAATGTGTAAATGGACTACTTCTTTAAAGTGACACCAGGCCCGGTGACCTTTGGGACATGGTTTGACCCCCTTAGGAATGTGCTATCATCATGAAATGTTCAGATCACTTACAACTCAATAGATTCTACCTTCCTGTAGCGTTTCAGCCTGATTGGACCTTGTTTTCACACAAATGGACCCAGAATGATGTGAAATTGTGCTTTGTGCAACATAATTCTGGGTGCCATTTAAAAACCATAAGTGCTAATGACTCCATTCCTTTTTGGGGTAATAGGGGCTGTTGATTGGAGTACCCTCAAACAAACCTGACCTCTCTGAGACATTCAGAAGCCAAGTTATAAGCCCCCAAAGGTATGTTTGGAATACCGCCTTTAAGGAACAAGTGATCCGGTGACCTTTAAGACCTGATTTGACGCCCTTAGGAATGTGCTATTATCATGAAACACAAGAATCATTTACAACTCAATAGATTCTACTTTTCTGAGACGTTTCAGCCTGATTGAAGCTTTTTTCTGAGAAATGGACCCGGAATGATGTCAAATTGTGCTTTGTGCGACAAAATTCTGGGTGCCATTTAATAACCATAAGTGCTAATGACTCCATTCCTTTTTGGGGTTGTAGGGGCTGGTAATTGGAGTACTCTAAAACAAACTTGACCTCTCTAGGACATTTAGAAGAAAAGTTATAAGCCCACAAAGGTGTAACAGGACTACTTCTTTAAAGTGACACCAGGCCCGGTGACTTTTGGGACATGGTTTGACCCCCTTAGGAATGTGCTATCATCATGAAACGTTCAGATCACTTACAACTCAATAGATTCTACCTTCCTGTAGCGTTTCATTCTGATTGGACCTTGTTGTCACACAAATGGACCCAGAATGATGTGAAATTGTGCTTTGTGCAACATAATTCTGGGTGCCATTTAAAAACCATAAGTGCTAATGACTCCATTCCTTTTTGGGGTTGTAGGGGCTGTTGATTGGAGTACTCTAAAACAAACCTGACCTCTCTAGAACATTCAGAAGTAAAGTTATAAGCCCCAAATGTGTAA
The DNA here is from genome assembly GCF_043380555.1 of Nothobranchius furzeri. Classification (NCBI taxonomy): domain Eukaryota; kingdom Metazoa; phylum Chordata; class Actinopteri; order Cyprinodontiformes; family Nothobranchiidae; genus Nothobranchius; species Nothobranchius furzeri. Next base: position 11,285,318 of record NC_091752.1, on the reverse strand, counting down.
CTGGACTACTTCTTTAAAGTGACACCAGGCCCGGTGACCTTTGGGACATGGTTTGACCCCCTTAGGAATGTGCTATTATCATGAAACGTTCAGATCACTTACAACTCAATAGATTCTACCTTCCTGTAGCGTTTCAGCCTGATTGGACCTTGTTTTCACACAAATGGACCCAGAATGATGTTAAATTGTGCTTTGTGCAACATAATTCTGGGTGCCATTTAAAAACCATAAGTGCTAATGACTCCATTCCTTTTTGGGGTAATAGGGGCTGTTGATTGGAGTACCCTCAAACAAACCTGACCTCTCTGAGACATTCAGAAGCCAAGTTATAAGCCCCCAAAGGTATGTTTGGAATACCGCCTTTAAGGAACAAGTGATCCGGTGACCTTTATGACCTGATTTGACGCCCTTAGGAATGTGCTCTTATCATGAAACACAAGAATCATTTACAACTCAATAGATTCTACTTTTCTGAGACGTTTCAGCCTGATTGAAGCTTTTTTCTGAGAAATGGACCCGGAATGATGTGAAATTGTGCTTTGTGCGACAAAATTCTGGGTGCCATTTAATAACCATAAGTGCTAATGACTCCATTCCTTTTTGGGGTTGTAGGGGCTGTTAATTGCAGTACTCTAAAATAAACCTGACCTCTCTGGGACATTCAGAAGAAATGTTATAAGCCCACAAAGGTGTAACTAGACTACTTCTTTAAAGTGACACCAGGTCCAGTGACCTTTGGGACATGGTTTGGCCCCCTTAGGAATGTGCTATCATCATGAAACGTTCAGATCACTTACAACTTAATAGATTCTACCTTCCTGTAGCTTTTCAGCCTGATTGGACCTTGTTTTCTCACAAATGGACCCAGAATGATGTAAAATTGTGCTTCGTGCAAAATAATTCTGGGTGCCATTTAAAAACCATAAGTGCTAATGACTCCATTCCTTTTTGGGGTAATAGGGGCTGTAGATTGGAGTACCCTCAAACAAACCTGACCTCTCTGAGACATTCAGAAGCCAAGTTATAAGCCCCCAAATGTGTGTTTGGAATACTGCCTTTAAGGAACAAGTGATCCGGTGACCTTTATGACCTGATTTGACGCCCTTGGGAATGTGCTATCATCATGAAACACAGGAATCATTTACAACTAAATAGATTCTACTTTTCTGTGACGTTTCAGCCTGATGTAAGCTTTTTTCTGAGAAATGGACCCGGAATGATGTGAAATTGTGCTTTGTGCGACATAATTCTGGGTGCCATTTAAAAACCATAAGTGCTAATGACTCCATTCCTTTTTGGGGTTGTAGGGGCTGGTAATTGGAGTACTCTAAAACAAACTTGACCTCTCTAGGACATTTAGAAGAAAAGTTATAAGCCCACAAAGGTGTAACAGGACTACTTCTTTAAAGTGACACCAGGCCCGGTGACCTTTGGGACATGGTTTGACCCCCTTAGGAATGTACTATCATCATAAAACGTTCAGATCACCTACAACTCAATAGATTCTACCTTCCTGTAGCGTTTCAGCCTGATTGGACCTTGTTTTCACACAATTGGACCCAGAATGATGTGAAATTGTGCTTCGTGCAACATAATTCTGGGTGCCATTTAAAAACCATAAGTGCTAATGACTCCATTCCTTTTTGGGGTAATAGGGGCTGTTGATTGGAGTACCCTCAAACAAACCTGACCTCTCTGAGACATTCAGAAGCCAAGTTATAAGCCCCCAAAGGTGTGTTTGGAATACCGCCTGTAAGGAACAAGTGATCCGGTGACCTTTATTACCTGATTTGACGCCCTTAGGAATGTGCCATCATCATGAAACACAGGAATCATTTACAACTCAATAGATTCTATTTTTCTGTGACGTTTCAGCCTGATTGAAGCTTTTTTCTGAGAAATGGACCCGGAATGATGTGAAATTGTGCTTTGTGCGACATAATTCTGGGTGCCATTTAATAACCATAAGTGCTAATGACTCCATTCCTTTTTGGAGTTATAGGGGCTGTTAATTGGAGTACTCTAAAATAAACCTTACCTCTCTAGGACATTCAGAAGAAAAGTTATAAGCCCACAAAGGTGTAACAGGACTACTTCTTTAAAGTGACACCAGGCCTGGTGACCTTTGGGACATGGTTTGACCCCCTTAGGAATGTGCTATCATCATGAAACACAAGAATTATTTACAACTCAATAGATTCTACTTTTCTGAGACGTTTCAGCCTGATTGAAGATTTTTTCTGAGAAATGGACCCGGAATGATGTGAAATTGTGCTTTGTGCAACATTATTCTGGGTGCCATTTAAAAACCATAAGTGCTAATGACTCCATTCCTTTTTGGGGTAATAGGGGCTGTTGATTGGAGTACCCTCAAACAAACCTGACCTCTCTGAGACATTCAGAAGCCAAGTTATAAGCCCCCAAAGGTGTGTTTGGAATACCGCCTTTAAGGAACAAGTGATCCGGTGACCTTTATGACCTGATTTGACGCCCTCAGGAATGTGCTATCATCATGAAACACAGGAATCATTTACAACTCAATAGATTCTAATTTTCTGTGACGTTTCAGCCTGATTGAAGCTTTTTTCTGAGAAATGGACCCGGAATGATGTGAAATTGTGCTTTGTGCGACATAATTCTGGGTGCCATTTAAAAACCATAAGTGCTAATGACTCCATTCCTTTTTGGGGTTGTAGGGGTTGTTAATTGGACTACTCTAAAACAAACCTGACCTCTCTAGGACATTCAGAAGAAAAGTTATAAGCCCACAAAGGTGTAACTGGACTACTTCTTTAAAGTGACACCAGGCCCGGTGACATTTGGGACATGGTTTGACCCCCTTAGCAATGTGCTATCATCATGAAACGTTCAGATCACTTACAACTCAATAGATTCTACCTTCCTGTAGCATTTCAGCCTGATTGGACCTTGTTTCCACACAAATGGACCCAGAATGATGTGAAATTGTGCTTTGTGCAAAATTATTCTGGGTGCCATTTAAAAACCATAAGTGCTAATGACTCCATTCCTTTTTGGGGTTGTAGGGGCTGTTAATTGGAGTACCCTCAAACAAACCTGACCTCTCTGAGACATTCAGAAATCAAGTTATAAGCCCCCAAATGTGTGTTTGGAATACCGCCTTTAAGGAACAAGTGATCCGGTGACCTTTATGACCTGATTTGACGCCCTCAGGAATGTGCTATCATCATGAAACACAGGAATCATTTACAACTCAATAGATTCTAATTTTCTGTGACCTTTCAGCCTGATTGAAGCTTTTTTCTGAGAAATGGACCCGGAATGATGTGAAATTGTGCTTTGTGCGACATAATTCTGGGTGCCATTTAATAACCATAAGTGCTAATGACTCAATTCCTTTTTGGAGTTATAGGGGCTGTTAATTGGAGTACTCTAAAATAAACCTGACCTCTCTAGGACATTCAGAAGAAAAGTTATAAGCCCACAAAGGTGTAACTGGACTACTTCTTTAAAGTGACACCAGGCCTGGTGACCTTTGGGACATGGTTTGACCCCCTTAGGAATGTGCTATCATCATGAAACTTTCAGATCACTTACAACTCAATAGATTCTACCTTCATGTAACGTTTCAGCTTGATTGAACCTTGTTTTCACACAAATGGACCCAGAATGATGTGAAATTGTGCTTTGTGCGACATAATTCTGGGTGTCATTTAATAACCATAAGTGCTAATGACTCCATTCCTTTTTGGGGTTGTAGGGGCTGTTGATTGGAGTACTCTAAAACAAACCTGACCTCTCTAGGACATTCAGAAGTAAAGTTATAAGCCCACAAATGTGTAATTGGACTACTTCTTTAACACTAGAAGTCCCAGAGAAGGGTCATTTAACACTTCTACCTTTGGAACCCAGAGATGGGTCGAGTGACCTGAAGGATTTTAGCTAACATTGTATAATGAGTTGTGAACAGCCACTTTTGTTTTGTAAATAAGGTTTTCCAGGTCCAGCTGTGAGCAAAGACCAGAAGCATTTGTGTCTAAGTCAAGAGGACTGAAATTTCAGCATGAGAAATATACAAAAGAACAACTGTTATTAGTTTCCATGCTTTTTATTTTTGTCATAAAAATTATACAAAAAAATACAAGGAATAAAACAATTTCACACATATTTACACTAAGCTGCAGTGGGGCGCTGCATGTGTGTGTTTGTGTGTGTGTGTGTGTGTGTGTGTGTGTGTGTGTGTGTGTGTGTGTGTGTGTGTGTGTGTGTGTGTGTGTGTGTGTGTGTGTGTGTGTGTGTGTGTGTGTGTGTGTGTGCGTGTGTGCGTGCGTGCGTGCGTGTGAGTGAGTGAGTGCATCAGTCTGCACTGACAGAACATACCTGGCACTGCCAGGGTATGACTCTGGTACATTTGCCACATGTATATTTGTAGCAGTCAACACATCTCACAGTTGCACAATTGTTTGTGCAACGATGGTTGACCTGACACGTTGCCCTTTGCCAGGGCTGGGTGTGGAAGGTTTTAGCCAAAGCAGTTTCTCCTTGCGTGCCTTCTTCTCACTCACATGACCGTCACCCAACTCTTTTGCAAGCTCAACCAGGAAGTCCACCCGTCTCTCCTGCATCCCAATGCATGCCTGATAAAGCACATGTGCATTCAGTGCTGCCATGTCAATCATGTTGTAGAACACGGCGACTGGCCATCCGTGTTCCTGCACGCACGCTGTACTCCCGCACCATTTGGTCCATCACATCCACAATGGCCTTAGCCATTGGCTCTCCAGCTGTGGCGTAAGGTTCTATTGGAGTGATATGGAGACATGTCCCCACTTGTTTTTCACACCACACAGTTCCATCTTTTGAGGTCTCTGTCAGCTCACTCCAAACCGAGCTCTCTTTTTTGGTAGAGTCGTCTCCTCATCTGCAAGATAAAAAATTTTAAATTAACTTTTTGTTTGGTTCTAAATAAAAAGAGATAGGCAGGAAATGAAAATAGGTAGTTTGAGAAATCTAACCTGAAGACAGCTCAGAGTCCGAATCTGGTTGTCTTCTCCATCTGAGTCACAAGGGTTGGCCTTGCTCACGATCAGTTCCAATGCCTGTGGTTAGCCTCCTTTGCATTTTGTTTCTTGTCAACAAAATAGGTGAAGCAGTCACCTATCTATCCTCCACAGCACTAAAGGCTGCATGCAAATTTCTGTAGCTGTTGCTCAGGACAGCCCTGCAAAAAAATGCAGCTGGGGGATGGGCAGACACTCTCAGGAGCAGCTTACACTCAGTCATTTTGAACCAACTTATCCCCAACTTTTGAACAAGTTTAAGTTGATTTACAGGTTTTTTTGTTTCAATTAGTCTGGCTCATTTCTCGAAACTGAGATGACATTCTCAAAATTCAAGGTGTATTTGGCAAAATCCTCTACATGGTTGAGCGAAGCACCATGGAACAGCAGCAAAATGCCATATCTCTACCAAAACAGTGAAAACTTCGCTTATGTTTTCATGTCTCATGTTTCGAGTCCTCTCACATTTGGCAAAATGACCTGGATAATGTGAAACAACATCATGTGACTTTTGTGTGAATTCATCTCTCCTCCCCCCTGCTGATTCCTCTGGCAGTGGCCACATTTACAAATGAAGGGATGCTAATTGGAGCTATCAGAGTCATCCGTGTGGACTAAGGGTCTTTTGACCCTGCTTCAGGACTTCAGGGGGTATGTTGAAATTCTTGGGACTTCTAGTGTTAAAGTGACACCAGGCCCGGTGACCTTTGGGACATGGTTTGACCCCCTTAGGAATGTGCTATCATCATGAAACACAGAATCATTTACAACTCAATAGATTCTACTTTTCTGAGACGTTTCAGCCTGATTGAAGCTTTTTTCTGAGAAATGGACCCGGAATGATGTGAAATTGTGCTTTGTGCGACATAATTCTGGGTGCCATTTAAAAACCATACGTGCTAATGACTCCATTCCTTTTGGGGTTGTAGGGGCTGTTAATTGGAGTACCTTAAAACAAACCTGACCTCTCTGAGACATTCAGAAGCCAAGTTATAAGCCCCCAAAGGTGTGTTTGGAATACCGCCTTTAAGGAACAAGTGATCCGGTGACCTTTATGACCTGATTTGACGCCCTTAGGAATGTGCTATCATCATGAAACACAGGAATCATTTACAACTCAGTAGATTCTACTTTTCTGTGACGTTTCAGCCTGATTGAAGCTTTTTTCTGAGAAATGGACCCGGAATGATGTGAAATTGTGCTTTGTGCGACATAATTCTGGGTGCCATTTAATAACCATAAGTGCTAATGACTCCATTCCTTTTTGGGGTTGTAGGGGTTGTTAATCGGACTACTCTAAAACAAACCTGACCTCTCTAGGACATTCAGAAGAAAAGTTATAAGCCCACAAAGGTGTAACTGGACTACTTCTTTAAAGTGACACCAGGCCCGGTGACCTTTGGGACATGGTTTGACCCCCTTAGCAATGTGCTATCATTATGAAACGTTCAGATCACTTACAACTCAATAGATTCTACCTTCCTGTAGCATTTCAGCCTGATTGGACCTTGTTTCCACACAAATGGACCCAGAATGATGTGAAATTGTGCTTTGTGCAAAATAATTCTGGGTGCCATTTAAAAACCATAAGTGCTAATGACTCCATTCCTTTTTGGGGTTGTAGGGGCTGTTAACTGGAGTACCCTCAAACAAACCTGACCTCTCTGAGACATTCAGAAGCCAAGTTATAAGCCCCCAAATGTGTGTTTGGAATACCGCCTTTAAGGAACAAGTGATCCGGTGACCTTTATGACCTGATTTGACACCTTTAGGAAAGTGCTATCATCATGAAACACAGGAATCATTAACAACTCAATAGATTCTACTTTTCTGTGACGTTTCAGCCTGATTGAAGCTTTTTTCTGAGAAATGGACCCGGAATGATGTGAAATTGTGCTTTGTGCGACATAATTCTGGGTGCCATTTAATAACCATAAGTGCTAATGACTCCATTCCTTTTTGGGGTTGTAGGGGCTGTTAATTGCAGTACTCTAAAACAAACCTGACCTCTCTAGGACATTCAGAAGAAAGGTTATAAGCCCACAAAGGTGTAACAGGACTACTTCTTTAAAGTGACACCAGGCCCGGTGACCTTTGGGACATGGTTTGACCCCCTTAGGAATGTGCTATCATCATGAAACGTTCAGATCACTTACAACTCAATAGATTCTACCTTCCTGTAGCGTTTCAGCCTGATTGGACCTTGTTTTCACACAAATGGACCCAGAATGATGTGAAATTGTGCTTTGTGCAACATAATTCTGGGTGCCATTTAAAAACCATAAGTGCTAATGACTCCATTCCTTTTTGGGGTAATAGGGGCTGTTGATTGGAGTACCGTAAAACAAACCTGACCTCTCTGAGACATTCAGAAGCCAAGTTATAAGCCCTCAAAGGTGTGTTTGGAATACCGCCTTTAAGGAACAAGTGATCCGGTGACATTTATGACCTGATTTGACGCCCTTAGGAATGTGCTATCATCATGAAACACAGGAATCATTTACAACTCAATAGATTCTACTTTTCTGTGACGTTTCAGCCTGATTGAAGCTTTTTTCTGAGAAATGGACCAGGAATGATGTGAAATTGTGCTTTGTGCAACATAATTCTGGGTGCCATTTAAAAACCATAAGTGCTAATGACTCCATTCCTTTTTGGGGTTGTAGAGACTGTTAATTGGAGTACTCTAAAAAAAACCTGACCTCTCTAGGACATTCAGAAGAAAAGTTATAAGCCCACAAATGTGTAACTGGACTACTTCTTTAAAGTGACACCAGGCCCGGTGACCTTTGGGACATGGTTTGACCCCCTTAGGAATGTGCTATCATCATGAAACACAAGAATTATTTACAACTCAATAGATTCTACTTTTCTGAGACGTTTCAGCCTGATTGAAGCTTTTTTCTGAGAAATGGACCCGGAATGATGTGAAATTGTGCTTTGTGCAACATAATTCTGGGTGCCATTTAAAAACCATAAGTGCTAATGACTCCATTCCTTTTTGGGGTAATAGGGGCTGTTGATTGGAGTACCGTAAAACAAACCTGACCTCTCTGAGACATTCAGAAGCCAAGTTATAAGCCCCCAAAGGTGTGTTTGGAATACCGCCTTTAAGGAACAAGTGATCCGGTGACATTTATGACCTGATTTGACGCCCTTAGGAATGTGCTATCATCATGAAACACAGGAATCATTTACAACTCAATAGATTCTACTTTTCTGTGACGTTTCAGCCTGATTGAAGCTTTTTTCTGAGAAATGGACCCGGAATGATGTGAAATTGTGCTTTGTGCAACGTAATTCTGGGTGCCATTTAATAACCATAAGTGCTAATGACTCCATTCCTTTTTGGGGTTGTAGAGGCTGTTAATTGGAGTACTCTAAAACAAACCTGACCTCTCTAGGACATTCAGAAGAAAAGTTATAAGCCCACAAAGGTGTAACAGGACTACTTCTTTAAAGTGACACCAGGCCCGGTTACTTTTGGGACATGGTTTGACCCCCTTAGGAATGTGCTATCATCATGAAACGTTCAGATCACTTACAACTCAATAGATCCTACCTTCATGTAACGTTTCAGCTTGATTGAACCTTGTTTTCACACAAATGGACCCAGAATGATGTGAAATTGTGCTTTGTGCGACATAATTCTGGGTGCCATTTAATAACCATAAGTGCTAATGACTCCATTCCTTTTTGGGGTTGTAGGGGCTGTTGATTTGAGTACTCTAAAACAAACCTGACCTCTCTAGGACATTCAGAAGCCAAGTTATAAGCCCCCAAAGGTGTGTTTGGAATACCGCCTTTAAGGAACAAGTGATCCGGTGACATTTATGACCTGATTTGACGCCCTTAGGAATGTGCTATCATCATGAAACACAGGAATCATTTACATCTCAATAGATTCTACTTTTCTGTGACGTTTCAGCCTGATTGAAGCTTTTTTCTGAGAAATGGACCCGGAATGATGTGAAATTGTGCTTTGTGCGACATAATTCTGGGTGCCATTTAAAAACCATACGTGCTAATGACTCCATTCCTTTTGGGGTTGTAGGGGCTGTTAATTGGAGTACCTTAAAACAAACCTGACCTCTCTGAGACATTCAGAAGCCAAGTTATAAGCCCCCAAAGGTGTGTTTGGAATACCGCCTTTAAGGAACAAGTGATCCGGTGACCTTTATGACCTGATTTGACGCCCTTAGGAATGTGCTATCATCATGAAACACAGGAATCATTTACAACTCAGTAGATTCTACTTTTCTGTGACGTTTCAGCCTGATTGAAGCTTTTTTCTGAGAAATGGACCCGGAATGATGTGAAATTGTGCTTTGTGCGACATAATTCTGGGTGCCATTTAATAACCATAAGTGCTAATGACTCCATTCCTTTTTGGGGTTGTAGGGGTTGTTAATCGGACTACTCTAAAACAAACCTGACCTCTCTAGGACATTCAGAAGAAAAGTTATAAGCCCACAAAGGTGTAACTGGACTACTTCTTTAAAGTGACACCAGGCCCGGTGACCTTTGGGACATGGTTTGACCCCCTTAGCAATGTGCTATCATTATGAAACGTTCAGATCACTTACAACTCAATAGATTCTACCTTCCTGTAGCATTTCAGCCTGATTGGACCTTGTTTCCACACAAATGGACCCAGAATGATGTGAAATTGTGCTTTGTGCAAAATAATTCTGGGTGCCATTTAAAAACCATAAGTGCTAATGACTCCATTCCTTTTTGGGGTTGTAGGGGCTGTTAACTGGAGTACCCTCAAACAAACCTGACCTCTCTGAGACATTCAGAAGCCAAGTTATAAGCCCCCAAATGTGTGTTTGGAATACCGCCTTTAAGGAACAAGTGATCCGGTGACCTTTATGACCTGATTTGACACCTTTAGGAAAGTGCTATCATCATGAAACACAGGAATCATTTACAACTCAATAGATTCTACTTTTCTGTGACGTTTCAGCCTGATTGAAGCTTTTTTCTGAGAAATGGACCCGGAATGATGTGAAATTGTGCTTTGTGCGACATAATTCTGGGTGCCATTTAATAACCATAAGTGCTAATGACTCCATTCCTTTTTGGGGTTGTAGGGGCTGTTAATTGCAGTACTCTAAAACAAACCTGACCTCTCTAGGACATTCAGAAGAAAGGTTATAAGCCCACAAAGGTGTAACAGGACTACTTCTTTAAAGTGACACCAGGCCCGGTGACCTTTGGGACATGGTTTGACCCCCTTAGGAATGTGCTATCATCATGAAACGTTCAGATCACTTACAACTCAATAGATTCTACCTTCCTGTAGCGTTTCAGCCTGATTGGACCTTGTTTTCACACAAATGGACCCAGAATGATGTGAAATTGTGCTTTGTGCAACATAATTCTGGGTGCCATTTAAAAACCATAAGTGCTAATGACTCCATTCCTTTTTGGGGTAATAGGGGCTGTTGATTGGAGTACCGTAAAACAAACCTGACCTCTCTGAGACATTCAGAAGCCAAGTTATAAGCCCTCAAAGGTGTGTTTGGAATACCGCCTTTAAGGAACAAGTGATCCGGTGACATTTATGACCTGATTTGACGCCCTTAGGAATGTGCTATCATCATGAAACACAGGAATCATTTACAACTCAATAGATTCTACTTTTCTGTGACGTTTCAGCCTGATTGAAGCTTTTTTCTGAGAAATGGACCAGGAATGATGTGAAATTGTGCTTTGTGCAACATAATTCTGGGTGCCATTTAAAAACCATAAGTGCTAATGACTCCATTCCTTTTTGGGGTTGTAGAGACTGTTAATTGGAGTACTCTAAAAAAAACCTGACCTCTCTAGGACATTCAGAAGAAAAGTTATAAGCCCACAAATGTGTAACTGGACTACTTCTTTAAAGTGACACCAGGCCCGGTGACCTTTGGGACATGGTTTGACCCCCTTAGGAATGTGCTATCATCATGAAACACAAGAATTATTTACAACTCAATAGATTCTACTTTTCTGAGACGTTTCAGCCTGATTGAAGCTTTTTTCTGAGAAATGGACCCGGAATGATGTGAAATTGTGCTTTGTGCAACATAATTCTGGGTGCCATTTAAAAACCATAAGTGCTAATGACTCCATTCCTTTTTGGGGTAATAGGGGCTGTTGATTGGAGTACCGTAAAACAAACCTGACCTCTCTGAGACATTCAGAAGCCAAGTTATAAGCCCCCAAAGGTGTGTTTGGAATACCGCCTTTAAGGAACAAGTGATCCGGTGACATTTATGACCTGATTTGACGCCCTTAGGAATGTGCTATCATCATGAAACACAGGAATCATTTACAACTCAATAGATTCTACTTTTCTGTGACGTTTCAGCCTGATTGAAGCTTTTTTCTGAGAAATGGACCCGGAATGATGTGAAATTGTGCTTTGTGCAACGTAATTCTGGGTGCCATTTAATAACCATAAGTGCTAATGACTCCATTCCTTTTTGGGGTTGTAGAGGCTGTTAATTGGAGTACTCTAAAACAAACCTGACCTCTCTAGGACATTCAGAAGAAAAGTTATAAGCCCACAAAGGTGTAACTGGACTACTTCTTTAAAGTGACACCAGGCCCGGTTACTTTTGGGACATGGTTTGACCCCCTTAGGAATGTGCTATCATCATGAAACGTTCAGATCACTTACAACTCAATAGATCCTACCTTCATGTAACGTTTCAGCTTGATTGAACCTTGTTTTCACACAAATGGACCCAGAATGATGTGAAATTGTGCTTTGTGCGACATAATTATGGGTGCCATTTAATAACCATAAGTGCTAATGACTCCATTCCTTTTTGGGGTTGTAGGGGCTGTTGATTTGAGTACTCTAAAACAAACCTGACCTCTCTAGGACATTCAGAAGTAAAGTTATAAGCCCACAAATGTGTAATTGGACTACTTCTTTAACACTAGAAGTCCCAGAGAAGGGTCATTTAACACTTCTACCTTTGGAACCCAGAGATGGGTCGATTGACCTGAAGGATTTTAGCTAACATTGTATAATGAGTTGTCAACAGCCACTTTTGTTTTGTAAATAAGGTTTTCCAGGTCCAGCTGTGAGCAAAGACCAGAAGCATTTGTGTCTAAGTCAAGAGGACTGAAATTTCAGCATGAGAAATATACAAAAGAACAACTGTTATTAGTTTCCATGTTTTTTATTTTTGTCATTAAAATTATACAAAAAAATACAAGGAATAAAACAATTTCACACATATTTACACTAAGCTGCAGTGGGGCGCTGCATGTGTGTGTTTGTGTGTGTGTGTGTGTGTGTGTGTGTGTGTGTGTGTGTGTGTGTGTGTGTGTGTGTGTGTGTGTGTGTGTGTGTGTGTGTGTGTGTGTGCGTGCGTGCGTGCGTGTGAGTGAGTGAGTGCATCAGTCTGCACTGACAGAACATACCTGGCACTGCCAGGGTATGACTCTGGTACATTTGCCACATGTATATTTGTAGCAGTCAACACATCTCACAGTTGCACAATTGTTTGTGCAACGATGGTTGACCTGACACGTTGCCCTTTGCCAGGGCTGGGTGTGGAAGGTTTTAGCCAAAGCAGTTTCTCCTTGCGTGCCTTCTTCTCACTCACATGACCGTCACCCAACTCTTTTGCAAGCTCAACCAGGAAGTCCACCCGTCTGTCCTGCACCCCAATGCATGCCTGATAAAGCACATGTACATTCAGTGCTGCCATGTCAATCATGTTGTAGAACACGGCGACTGGCCATCCGTGTTCCTGCACGCACGCTGTACTCCCGCACCATTTGGTCCATCACATCCACAATGGCCTTAGCCATTGGCTCTCCAGCTGTGGCGTAAGGTTCTATTGGAGTGATATGGAGACATGTCCCCACTTGTTTTTCACACCACACAGTTCCATCTTTTGAGGTCTCTGTCAGCTCACTCCAAACCGAGCTCTCTTTTTTGGTAGAGTCGTCTCCTCATCTGCAAGATAAAAAATTTTAAATTAACTTTTTGTTTGGTTCTAAATAAAAAGAGATAGGCAGGAAATGAAAATAGGTAGTTTGAGAAATCTAACCTGAAGACAGCTCAGAGTTCGAATCTGGTTGTCTTCTCCATCTGAGTCACAAGGGTTGGCCTTGCTCACGATCAGTTCCAATGCCTGTGGTTAGCCTCCTTTGCATTTTGTTTCTTGTCAACAAAATAGGTGAAACAGTCACCTATCTATCCTCCACAGCACTAAAGGCTGCATGCAAATTTCTGTAGCTGTTGCTCAGGACAGCCCTGCAAAAAAATGCAGCTGGGGGATGGGCAGACACTCTCAGGAGCAGCTTACACTCAGTCATTTTGAACCAACTTATCCCCAACTTTTGAACAAGTTTAAGTTGATTTACAGGTTTTTTTGTTTCAATTAGTCTGGCTCATTTCTCGAAACTGAGATGACATTCTCAAAATTCAAGGTGTATTTGGCAAAATCCTCTACATGGTTGAGCGAAGCACCATGGAACAGCAGCAAAATGCCATATCTCTACCAAAACAGTGAAAACTTCGCTTATGTTTTCATGTCTCATGTTTCGAGTCCTCTCACATTTGGCAAAATGACCTGGATAATGTGGCACAACATCATGTGACTTTTGTGTGAATTCATCTCTCCTCCCCCCTGCTGATTCCTCTGGCAGTGGCCACATTTACAAATGAAGGGATGCTAATTGGAGCTATCAGAGTCGTCCGTGTGGACTAAGGGTCTTTTGACCCTGCTTCAGGACTTCAGGGGGTATGTTGAAATTCTTGGGACTTCTAGTGTTAAAGTGACACCAGGCCCGGTGACCTTTGGGACATGGTTTGACCCCCTTAGGAATGTGCTATCATCATGAAACACAGAATCATTTACAACTCAATAGATTCTACTTTTCTGAGACTTTTCAGCCTGATTGAAGCTTTTTTCTGAGAAATGGACCCGGAATGATGTGAAATTGAGCTTTGTGCGACATAATTCTGGGTGCCATTTAAAAACCATACGTGCTAATGACTCCATTCCTTTTGGGGTTGTAGGGGCTGTTAATTGGAGTACCTTAAAACAAACCTGACCTCTCTGAGACATTCAGAAGCCAAGTTATAAGCCCCCAAAGGTGTGTTTGGAATACCGCCTTTAAGGAACAAGTGATCCGGTGACCTTTATGACCTGATTTGACGCCCTTAGGAATGTGCTATCATCATGAAACACAGGAATCATTTACAACTCAGTAGATTCTACTTTTCTGTGACGTTTCAGCCTGATTGAAGCTTTTTTCTGAGAAATGGACCCGGAATGATGTGAAATTGTGCTTTGTGCGACATAATTCTGGGTGCCATTTAATAACCATAAGTGCTAATGACTCCATTCCTTTTTGGGGTTGTAGGGGTTGTTAATCGGACTACTCTAAAACAAACCTGACCTCTCTAGGACATTCAGAAGAAAAGTTATAAGCCCACAAAGGTGTAACTGGACTACTTCTTTAAAGTGACACCAGGCCCGGTGACCTTTGGGACATGGTTTGACCCCCTTAGCAATGTGCTATCATTATGAAACGTTCAGATCACTTACAACTCAATAGATTCTACCTTCCTGTAGCATTTCAGCCTGATTGGACCTTGTTTCCACACAAATGGACCCAGAATGATGTGAAATTGTGCTTTGTGCAAAATAATTCTGGGTGCCATTTAAAAACCATAAGTGCTAATGACTCCATTCCTTTTTGGGGTTGTAGGGGCTGTTAACTGGAGTACCCTCAAACAAACCTGACCTCTCTGAGACATTCAGAAGCCAAGTTATAAGCCCCCAAATGTGTGTTTGGAATACCGCCTTTAAGGAACAAGTGATCCGGTGACCTTTATGACCTGATTTGACACCTTTAGGAAAGTGCTATCATCATGAAACACAGGAATCATTTACAACTCAATAGATTCTACTTTTCTGTGACGTTTCAGCCTGATTGAAGCTTTTTTCTGAGAAATGGACCCGGAATGATGTGAAATTGTGCTTTGTGCGACATAATTCTGGGTGCCATTTAATAACCATAAGTGCTAATGACTCCATTCCTTTTTGGGGTTGTAGGGGCTGTTAATTGCAGTACTCTAAAACAAACCTGACCTCTCTAGGACATTCAGAAGAAAGGTTATAAGCCCACAAAGGTGTAACAGGACTACTTCTTTAAAGTGACACCAGGCCCGGTGACCTTTGGGACATGGTTTGACCCCCTTAGGAATGTGCTATCATCATGAAACGTTCAGATCACTTACAACTCAATAGATTCTACCTTCCTGTAGCGTTTCAGCCTGATTGGACCTTGTTTTCACACAAATGGACCCAGAATGATGTGAAATTGTGCTTTGTGCAACATAATTCTGGGTGCCATTTAAAAACCATAAGTGCTAATGACTCCATTCCTTTTTGGGGTAATAGGGGCTGTTGATTGGAGTACCGTAAAACAAACCTGACCTCTCTGAGACATTCAGAAGCCAAGTTATAAGCCCTCAAAGGTGTGTTTGGAATACCGCCTTTAAGGAACAAGTGATCCGGTGACATTTATGACCTGATTTGACGCCCTTAGGAATGTGCTATCATCATGAAACACAGGAATCATTTACAACTCAATAGATTCTACTTTTCTGTGACGTTTCAGCCTGATTGAAGCTTTTTTCTGAGAAATGGACCAGGAATGATGTGAAATTGTGCTTTGTGCAACATAATTCTGGGTGCCATTTAAAAACCATAAGTGCTAATGACTCCATTCCTTTTTGGGGTTGTAGAGACTGTTAATTGGAGTACTCTAAAAAAAACCTGACCTCTCTAGGACATTCAGAAGAAAAGTTATAAGCCCACAAATGTGTAACTGGACTACTTCTTTAAAGTGACACCAGGCCCGGTGACCTTTGGGACATGGTTTGACCCCCTTAGGAATGTGCTATCATCATGAAACACAAGAATTATTTACAACTCAATAGATTCTACTTTTCTGAGACGTTTCAGCCTGATTGAAGCTTTTTTCTGAGAAATGGACCCGGAATGATGTGAAATTGTGCTTTGTGCAACATAATTCTGGGTGCCATTTAAAAACCATAAGTGCTAATGACTCCATTCCTTTTTGGGGTAATAGGGGCTGTTGATTGGAGTACCGTAAAACAAACCTGACCTCTCTGAGACATTCAGAAGCCAAGTTATAAGCCCCCAAAGGTGTGTTTGGAATACCGCCTTTAAGGAACAAGTGATCCGGTGACATTTATGACCTGATTTGACGCCCTTAGGAATGTGCTATCATCATGAAACACAGGAATCATTTACAACTCAATAGATTCTACTTTTCTGTGACGTTTCAGCCTGATTGAAGCTTTTTTCTGAGAAATGGACCCGGAATGATGTGAAATTGTGCTTTGTGCAACGTAATTCTGGGTGCCATTTAATAACCATAAGTGCTAATGACTCCATTCCTTTTTGGGGTTGTAGAGGCTGTTAATTGGAGTACTCTAAAACAAACCTGACCTCTCTAGGACATTCAGAAGAAAAGTTATAAGCCCACAAAGGTGTAACTGGACTACTTCTTTAAAGTGACACCAGGCCCGGTTACTTTTGGGACATGGTTTGACCCCCTTAGGAATGTGCTATCATCATGAAACGTTCAGATCACTTACAACTCAATAGATCCTACCTTCATGTAACGTTTCAGCTTGATTGAACCTTGTTTTCACACAAATGGACCCAGAATGATGTGAAATTGTGCTTTGTGCGACATAATTCTGGGTGCCATTTAATAACCATAAGTGCTAATGACTCCATTCCTTTTTGGGGTTGTAGGGGCTGTTGATTTGAGTACTCTAAAACAAACCTGACCTCTCTAGGACATTCAGAAGTAAAGTTATAAGCCCACAAATGTGTAATTGGACTACTTCTTTAACACTAGAAGTCCCAGAGAAGGGTCATTTAACACTTCTACCTTTGGAACCCAGAGATGGGTCGATTGACCTGAAGGATTTTAGCTAACATTGTATAATGAGTTGTCAACAGCCACTTTTGTTTTGTAAATAAGGTTTTCCAGGTCCAGCTGTGAGCAAAGACCAGAAGCATTTGTGTCTAAGTCAAGAGGACTGAAATTTCAGCATGAGAAATATACAAAAGAACAACTGTTATTAGTTTCCATGTTTTTTATTTTTGTCATTAAAATTATACAAAAAAATACAAGGAATAAAACAATTTCACACATATTTACACTAAGCTGCAGTGGGGCGCTGCATGTGTGTGTTTGTGTGTGTGTGTGTGTGTGTGTGTGTGTGTGTGTGTGTGTGTGTGTGTGTGTGTGCGTGCGTGCGTGCGTGTGAGTGAGTGAGTGCATCAGTCTGCACTGACAGAACATACCTGGCACTGCCAGGGTATGACTCTGGTACATTTGCCACATGTATATTTGTAGCAGTCAACACATCTCACAGTTGCACAATTGTTTGTGCAACGATGGTTGACCTGACACGTTGCCCTTTGCCAGGGCTGGGTGTGGAAGGTTTTAGCCAAAGCAGTTTCTCCTTGCGTGCCTTCTTCTCACTCACATGACCGTCACCCAACTCTTTTGCAAGCTCAACCAGGAAGTCCACCCGTCTGTCCTGCACCCCAATGCATGCCTGATAAAGCACATGTACATTCAGTGCTGCCATGTCAATCATGTTGTAGAACACGGCGACTGGCCATCCGTGTTCCTGCACGCACGCTGTACTCCCGCACCATTTGGTCCATCACATCCACAATGGCCTTAGCCATTGGCTCTCCAGCTGTGGCGTAAGGTTCTATTGGAGTGATATGGAGACATGTCCCCACTTGTTTTTCACACCACACAGTTCCATCTTTTGAGGTCTCTGTCAGCTCACTCCAAACCGAGCTCTCTTTTTTGGTAGAGTCGTCTCCTCATCTGCAAGATAAAAAATTTTAAATTAACTTTTTGTTTGGTTCTAAATAAAAAGAGATAGGCAGGAAATGAAAATAGGTAGTTTGAGAAATCTAACCTGAAGACAGCTCAGAGTTCGAATCTGGTTGTCTTCACCATCTGAGTCACAAGGGTTGGCCTTGCTCACGATCAGTTCCAATGCCTGTGGTTAGCCTCCTTTGCATTTTGTTTCTTGTCAACAAAATAGGTGAAACAGTCACCTATCTATCCTCCACAGCACTAAAGGCTGCATGCAAATTTCTGTAGCTGTTGCTCAGGACAGCCCTGCAAAAAAATGCAGCTGGGGGATGGGCAGACACTCTCAGGAGCAGCTTACACTCAGTCATTTTGAACCAACTTATCCCCAACTTTTGAACAAGTTTAAGTTGATTTACAGGTTTTTTTGTTTCAATTAGTCTGGCTCATTTCTCGAAACTGAGATGACATTCTCAAAATTCAAGGTGTATTTGGCAAAATCCTCTACATGGTTGAGCGAAGCACCATGGAACAGCAGCAAAATGCCATATCTCTACCAAAACAGTGAAAACTTCGCTTATGTTTTCATGTCTCATGTTTCGAGTCCTCTCACATTTGGCAAAATGACCTGGATAATGTGGCACAACATCATGTGACTTTTGTGTGAATTCATCTCTCCTCCCCCCTGCTGATTCCTCTGGCAGTGGCCACATTTACAAATGAAGGGATGCTAATTGGAGCTATCAGAGTCATCCGTGTGGACTAAGGGTCTTTTGACCCTGCTTCAGGACTTCAGGGGGTATGTTGAAATTCTTGGGACTTCTAGTGTTAAAGTGACACCAGGCCCGGTGACCTTTGGGACATGGTTTGACCCCCTTAGGAATGTGCTATCATCATGAAACACAGAATCATTTACAACTCAATAGATTCTACTTTTCTGAGACGTTTCAGCCTGATTGAAGCTTTTTTCTGAGAAATGGACCCGGAATGATGTGAAATTGAGCTTTGTGCGACATAATTCTGGGTGCCATTTAAAAACCATACGTGCTAATGACTCCATTCCTTTTGGGGTTGTAGGGTCTGTTAATTGGAGTACCTTAAAACAAACCTGACCTCTTTGAGACATTCAGAAGCCAAGTTATAAGCCCCCAAAGGTGTGTTTGGAATACCGCCTTTAAGGAACAAGTGATCCGGTGACCTTTATGACCTGATTTGACGCCCTTAGGAATGTGCTATCATCATGAAACACAGGAATCATTTACAACTCAGTAGATTCTACTTTTCTGTGACGTTTCAGCCTGATTGAAGCTTTTTTCTGAGAAATGGACCCGGAATGATGTGAAATTGTGCTTTGTGCGACATAATTCTGGGTGCCATTTAATAACCATAAGTGCTAATGACTCCATTCCTTTTTGGGGTTGTAGGGGTTGTTAATCGGACTACTCTAAAACAAACCTGACCTCTCTAGGACATTCAGAAGAAAAGTTATAAGCCCACAAAGGTGTAACTGGACTACTTCTTTAAAGTGACACCAGGCCCGGTGACCTTTGGGACATGGTTTGACCCCCTTAGCAATGTGCTATCATCATGAAACGTTCAGATCACTTACAACTCAATAGATTCTACCTTCCTGTAGCATTTCAGCCTGATTGGACCTTGTTTCCACACAAATGGACCCAGAATGATTTGAATTTGTGCTTTGTGCAAAATAATTCTGGGTGCCATTTAAAAACCATAAGTGCTAATGACTCCATTCCTTTTTGGGGTTGTAGGGGCTGTTAACTGGAGTACCCTCAAAAAAACCTGACCTCTCTGAGACATTCAGAAGCCAAGTTATAAGCCCCCAAATGTGTGTTTGGAATACCGCCTTTAAGGAACAAGTGATCCGGTGACCTTTATGACCTGATTTGACACCTTTAGGAATGTGCTATCATCATGAAACACAGGAATCATTTACAACTCAATAGATTCTACTTTTCTCTGACGTTTCAGCCTGATTGAAGCTTTTTTCTGAGAAATGAACCCGGAATGATGTGAAATTGTGCTTTGTGCGACATAATTCTGGGTGCCATTTAATAACCATAAGTGCAAATGACTCCATTCCTTTTTGGGGTTATAGGGGCTGTTAATTGGAGTACTCTAAAACAAACCTGACCTCTCTAGGACATTCAGAAGAAAGGTTATAAGCCCACAAACGTGTAACAGGACTACTTCTTTAAAGTGTCACCAGGCCCGGTGACCTTTGGGACATGGTTTGACCCCCTTAGGAATGTGCTATCATCATGAAACGTTC
This sequence comes from Nothobranchius furzeri, assembly GCF_043380555.1. Classification (NCBI taxonomy): domain Eukaryota; kingdom Metazoa; phylum Chordata; class Actinopteri; order Cyprinodontiformes; family Nothobranchiidae; genus Nothobranchius; species Nothobranchius furzeri. The sequence goes on along the minus strand of NC_091752.1, from coordinate 11,265,083 downwards.
AGATCACTTACAACTCAATAGATTCTACCTTCCTGTAGCGTTTCAGCCTGATTGGACCTTGTTTTCACACAAATGGACCCAGAATGATGTGAAATTGTGCTTTGTGCAACATAATTCTGGGTGCCATTTAAAAACCATAAGTGCTAATGACTCCATTCCTTTTTGGGGTAATAGGGGCTGTTGATTGGAGTACCGTAAAACAAACCTGACCTCTCTGAGACATTCAGAAGCCAAGTTATAAGCCCCCAAAGGTGTGTTTGGAATACCGCCTTTAAGGAACAAGTGATCCGGTGACATTTATGACCTGATTTGACGCCCTTAGGAATGTGCTATCATCATGAAACACAGGAATCATTTACAACTCAATAGATTCTACTTTTCTGTGACGTTTCAGCCTGATTGAAGCTTTTTTCTGAGAAATGGACCCGGAATGATGTGAAATTGTGCTTTGTGCAACATAATTCTGTGTGCCATTTAAAAACCATAAGTGTTAATGACTCCATTCCTTTTTGGGGTTGTAGAGGCTGTTAATTGGAGTACTCTAAAACAAACCTGACCTCTCTAGGACATTCAGAAGAAAAGTTATAAGCCCACAAAGGTGTAACTGGACTACTTCTTTAAAGTGACACCAGGCCCGGTGACTTTTTGGACATGGTTTGACCCCCTTAGGAATGTGCTATCATCATGAAACGTTCAGATCACTTACAACTCAATAGATTCTACCTTCATGTAACGTTTCAGCTTGATTGAACCTTGTTTTCACACAAATGGACCCAGAATGATGTGAAATTGTGCTTTGTGCGACATAATTCTGGGTGCCATTTAATAACCATAAGTGCTAATGACTCCATTCCTTTTTGGGGTTGTAGGGGCTGTTGATTGGAGTACTCTAAAAAAACCTGACCTCTCTAGGACATTCAGAAGTAAAGTTATAAGCCCACAAATGTGTAACTGGACTACTTCTTTAAAGTGACACCAGGCCCGGTGACCTTTGGGACATGGTTTGACCCCCTTAGGAATGTGCTATCATCATGAAACACAAGAATTATTTACAACTCTATAGATTCTACTTTTCTGAGACGTTTCAGCCTGATTGAAGCTTTTTTCTGAGAAATGGACCCTGAATGATGTGAAATTGTGCTTTGTGCAACATAATTCTGGGTGCCATTTAAAAACCATAAGTGCTAATGACTCCATTCCTTTTTTGGGGTAATAGGGGCTGTTGATTGGAGTACCCTCAAACAAACCTGACCTCTCTGAGACATTCAGAAAACAAGTTATAAGCCCCCAAAGGTGTGTTTGGAATACCGCCTTTAAGGAACAAGTGATCCGGTGACCTTTATGACCTGATTTGACGCCCTTAGGAATGTGCTATCATCATGAAACACAAGAATCATTTACAACTCAATAGATTCTACTTTTCTGAGACGTTTCAGCCTGATTGAAGCTTTTTTTCTGAGAAATGGACCCGGAATGATGTGAAATTGTGCTTTGTGCGACAAAATTCTGGGTGCCATTTAATAACCATAAGTGCTAATGACTCCATTCCTTTTTGGGGTTGTAGGGGCGGTTAATTGCAGTACTCTAAAATAAACCTGACCTCTCTGGGACATTCAGAAGAAATGTTATAAGCCCACAAAGGTGTAACTAGACTATTTCTTTAAAGTGACACCAGGCCCGGTGACCTTTGGGACATGGTTTGGTCCCCTTAGGAATGTCCTATCATCATGAAACGTTCAGATCACTTACAACTCAATAGATTCTACCTTCCTGTAGCTTTTCAGCCTGATTGGACCTTGTTTTCTCACAAATGGACCCAGAATGATGTAAAATTGTGCTTCGTGCAAAATAATTCTGGGTGCCATTTAAAAACCATAAGTGCTAATGACTCCATTCCTTTTTGTGGTAATAGGGGCTGTTGATTGGAGTACCGTAAAACAAACCTGACCTCTCTGAGACATTCAGAAGCCAAGTTATAAGCCCCCAAAAGTGTGTTTGGAATACCGCCTTTAAGGAACAAGTGATCCGGTGACATTTATGACCTGATTTGACGCCCTTAGGAATGTGCTATCATCATGAAACACAGGAATCATTTACAACTCAATAGATTCTACTTTTCTGTGACGTTTCAGCCTGATTGAAGCTTTTTTCTGAGAAATGGACCCGGAATGATGTGAAATTGTGCTTTGTGCAACATAATTCTGGGTGCCATTTAAAAACCATAAGTGCTAATTACTCCATTCCTTTTTGGGGTTGTAGAGGCTGTTAATTAGAGTACTCTAAAACAAACCTGACCTCTCTAGGACATTCAGAAGAAAAGTTATAAGCCCACAAAGGTGTAACTGGACTACTTCTTTAAAGTGACACCAGGCCCGGTGACTTTTTGGACATGGTTTGACCCCCTTAGGAATGTGCTATCATCATGAAACGTTCATATCACTTACAACTCAATAGATTCTACCTTCATGTAACGTTTCAGCTTGATTGAACCTTGTTTTCACACAAATGGACCCAGAATGATGTGAAATTGTGCTTTGTGCGACATAATTCTGGGTGCCATTTAATAACCATAAGTGCTAATGACTCCATTCCTTTTTGGGGTTGTAGGGGCTGTTGATTGGAGTACTCTAAAAAAAACTGACCTCTCTAGGACATTCAGAAGTAAAGTTATAAGCCCAAAAATGTGTAACTGGACTACTTCTTTAAAGTGACACCAGGCCCGGTGACCTTTGGGACATGGTTTGACCCCCTTAGGAATGTGCTATCATCATGAAACACAAGAATTATTTACAACTCAATAGATTCTACTTTTCTGAGACGTTTCAGCCTGATTGAAGCTTTTTTCTGAGAAATGGACCCGGAATGATGTGAAATTGTGCTTTGTGCAACATAATTCTGGGTGCCATTTAAAAACCATAAGTGCTAATGACTCCATTCCTTTTTTGGGGTAATAGGGGCTGTTGATTGGAGTACCCTCAAACAAACCTGACCTCTCTGAGACATTCAGAAGCCAAGTTATAAGCCCCCAAAGGTGTGTTTGGAATACTGCCTTTAAGGAACAAGTGATCCGGTGACCTTTATGACCTGATTTGATGCCCTTAGGAATGTGCTATCATCATGAAACACAAGAATCATTTACAACTCAATAGATTCTACTTTTCTGAGACGTTTCAGCCTGATTGAAGCTTTTTTTCTGAGAAATGGACCCGGAATGATGTGAAATTGTGCTTTGTGCGACAAAATTCTGGGTGCCATTTAATAACCATAAGTGCTAATGACTCCATTCCTTTTTGGGGTTGTAGGGGCGGTTAATTGCAGTACTCTAAAATAAACCTGACCTCTCTGGGACATTCAGAAGAAATGTTATAAGCCCACAAAGGTGTAACTGGACTACTTCTTTAAAGTGACACCAGGCCCGGTGACCTTTGGGACATGGTTTGGTCCCCTTAGGAATGTCCTATCATCATGAAACGTTCAGATCCCTTACAACTCAATAGATTCTACCTTCCTGTAGCTTTTCAGCCTGATTGGACCTTGTTTTCTCACAAATGGACCCAGAATGATGTAAAATTGTGCTTCGTGCAAAATAATTCTGGGTGCCATTTAAAAACCATAAGTGCTAATGACTCCATTCCTTTTTGGGGTAATAGAGGCTGTAGATTGGAGTACCCTCAAACAAACCTGACCTCTCTGAGACATTCAGAAGCCAAGTAATAAGCCCCCAAAAAAGTGTTTTTGGAATACCGCCTTTAAGGAACAAGTGATCCGGTGACCTTTTTGACCTGATTTGACGCCCTTAGGAATGTGCTATCATCATGAAACACAGGAATCATTTACAACTCAATAGATTCTACTTTTCTGTGACGTTTCAGCCTGATTTAAGCTTTTTTCTGAGAAATGGACCCGGAATGATGTGAAATTGTGCTTTGTGCGACATAATTCTGGGTGCCATTTAAAAACCATAAGTGCTAATGACTCCATTCCTTTTTGGGGTAATAGGGGCTGTAGATTGGAGTACAGTAAAACAAACCTGACCTCTCTAGGACACTCAGAAGCCAAGTTATAAGCCCCCAAATGTGTGTTTGGAATACCGCCTTTAAGGAACAAGTGATCCAGTGACCTTTATGACCTGATTTGACACCCTTAGGAATGTGCTATCATCATGAAACACAGGAATCACTTACAACTCAATAGATTCTACTTTTCTGTGACGTTTCAGCCTGATTTAAGCTTTTTTCTGAGAAATGGACCCGGAATGATGTGAAATTGTGCTTTGTGCGACATAATTCTGGGTGCCATTTAATAACCATAAGTGCTAATGACTCCATTCCTTTTTCGGGTTATAGGGGCTGTTAATTGGAGTACTCTAAAATGAACCTGACCTCTCTAGGACATTCAGAAGAAAAGTTATAAGCCCACAAATGTGTAACTGGACTAATTCTTTAAAGTGACACCAGGCCTGGTGACCTTTGGGACATGGTTTGACCCCCTTAGAAATGTGCTATCATCATGAAACTTTCAGATCACTTACAACTCAATAGATTCTACCGTCATGTAACGTTTCAGCTGGATTGAACCTTGTTTTCACACAAATGGACCCAGAATGATGTGAAATTGTGCTTTTTGCGACATAATTCTGGGTGCCATTTAATAACCATAAGTGCTAATGACTCCATTCCTTTTTGGGGTTGTAGGGGCTGTTGATTGGAGTACCGTAAAACAAACCTGACCTCTCTGAGACATTCAGAAGCCAAGTTATAAGCCCACAAAGGTTTGTTTGGAATACCGCCTTTAAGGAACAAGTGATCCGGTGACCTTTATGACCTGATTTGACGCCCTTAAAAATGTGCTATCAGCATGAAACACAGGAATCATTTACAACTCAATAGATTCTACTTTTCTGTGACGTTTCAGCCTGATTGAAGCTTTTTTCTGAGAAATGGACCCGGAATGATGTGAAATTGTGCTCTATGCGACATAATTCTGGGTGCCATTTAATAACCATAAGTGCTAATGACTCCATTCCTTTTTGGGGTTGTAGGGGCTGTTAATTGGCGTACCCTCAAACAAACAAACCTGACCTCTCTGAGACATTCAGAAGCCAAGTTATAAGCCCCCAAAGGTGTGTTTGGAATAACGCCTTTAAGGAACAAGTGATCCGGTGACCTTTATGACCTGATTTGACGCCCTTAGGAATGTGCTATCATCATGAAACACAGGAATAATTTACAACTCAATAGATTCTACTTTTCTGTGACGTTTCAGCCTGATTGAAGCTTTTTTCTGAGAAATGGACCCAGAATGATGTGAAATTGTGCTTTGTGCGACATAATTCTGGGTGCCATTTAATAACCATAAGTGCTAATGACTCCATTCCTTTTTGGGGTTGTAGGGGGTGGTAATTGGAGTAGTCTAAAACAAACTTGACCTCTCTAGGACATTTAGAAGAAAAGTTATAAGCCCACAAAGGTGTAACAGGACTACTTCTTTAAAGTGACACCAGGCCTGGTGACCTTTGGGACATGGTTTGACCCCCTTAGGAATGTACTATCATCATAAAACGTTCAGATCACCTACAACTCAATAGATTCTAACTTCCTGTAGCGTTTCAGCCTGATTGGACCTTGTTTTCACACAAATGGACCCAGAATGATGTGAAATTGTGCTTCGTGCAACATAATTCTGGGTGCCATTTAAAAACCATAAGTGCTAATGACTCCATTCCTTTTTGGGGTAATAGGGGCTGTTGATTGGAGTACCCTCAAACAAACCTGACCTCTCTGAGACATTCAGAAGCCAAGTTATAAGCCCCCAAAGGTGTGTTTGGAAAACCGCCTTTAAGGAACAAGTGATCCGGTGACCTTTATGACCTGATTTGACACCCTTAGGAATGTGCTATCATCATGAAACACAGGAATCATTTACAACTCAATAGATTCTACTTTTCTGTGACGTTTCAGCCTGATTGAAGCTTTTTTCTGAGAAATGGACCCGGAATGATGTGAAATTGTGCTTTGTGCGACATAATTCTGGGTGCCATTTAATAACCATAAGTGCTAATGACTCCATTCCTTTTTGGGGTTATAGGGGCTGTTATTTGGCGTACTCTAAAATAAACCTGACCTCTCTAGGACATTCAGAAGAAAAGTTATAAGCCCACAAAGGTGTAACTGGACTACTTCTTTAAAGTGACACCAGGCCTGGTGACCTTTGGGACATGGTTTGACCCCCTTAGGATTGTGCTATCATCATGAAACTTTCAGATCACTTACAACTCAATAGATTCTACCTTCATGTAACGTTTCAGCTTTATTGAATCTTTTTTTCACACAAATGGACCAAGAATGATGAGAAATTGTGCTTTGTGCGACATAATTCTGGGTGCCATTTAATAACCATAAGTGCTAATGACTCCATTCCTTTTTGGGGTTGTAGGGGCTGTTGATTGGAGTACCGTAAAACAAACCTGACCTCTCTGAGACATTCAGAAGCCAAGTTATAAGCCCCCAAAGGTGTGTTTGGAATACCGCCTTTAAGGAACAAGTGATCCGGTGACCTTTATGACCTGATTTGACGCCCTTAGGAATGGGGTAACTGGACTACTTCTTTAAAACAAGGTCCAATCAGGCTGAAACGCCTGTGGGCTTATAACTTTACTTCTGAATGTCCTAGAGAGGTCAGGTTTGTTTTAGAGTACTCCAATCAACAGCCCCTACAACCCCAAAAAGGAATGGAGTCATTAGCACTTATGGTTTTTAAATGGCACCCAGAATTATGTCACAAAAAGCACAATTTCACATCATTCCGGGTCCATTTCTCAGAAAAAAGCTTCAATCAGGCTGAAACGTCACAGAAAAGTAGAATCTATTGAGTTGTAAATGATTGCTGTGTTTCATGATGATAGCACATTCCTAAGGGGGTGAAATCAGGTCATAAAGGTCACCGGATCACTTGTTCCTTAAAGGCGGTATTCCAAACACACCTTTGGGGGCTTATAACTTGGCTTCTGAATGTCTCAGAGAGGTCAGGTTTGTTTTAAGGTACTCCAATCAACAGCCCCTACAACCCCAAAAAGGGCTGGAGTCATTAGAACTTATGGTTTTTAAATGGCACCCAGAATTATGTCGCACAAAGCACAATTTCACATCATTCCGGGTCCATTTCTCAGAAAAAAGCTTCAATCAGGCTGAAACGTCACAGAAAAGTAGAATCTATTGAGTTGTAATTGATTCCTGTGTTTCATGATGATAGCACATTCCTAAGGACGTCAAATCAGGTCATAAAGGTCACCGGATCACTTGTTCCTTAAAGGCGGTATTCCAAACACACCTTTGGGGGCTTATAACTTGGCTTCTGAATGTCTCGGAGAGGTCAGGTTTGTTTTAGAGTACTCCAATTACTAGCCCCTACAACCCCAAAAAGGAATGGAGTCATTAGCACTTTTGTTTTTAAATGGCACCCAGAATTATGTCGCACAAAGCACAATTTCACATAATTCCGGGTCCATTATTCAGAAAAAAGCTTCAATCAGGCTGAAACGTCTCAGAAAAGTAGAATCTATTGAGTTGTAAATGATTCTTGTATTTCATGATGATAGCACATTCCTAAGGGGGTCAAACCATGTCCCAAAGGTCACCGGGCCTGGTGTCACTTTAAAGAAGTAGTCCAGTTACACATTTGTGGGCTTATAACTTTACTTCTGAATGTCCTAGAGAGGTCAGGTTTGTTTAAGAGTACTCCAATCAACAGCCCCTACAACCCCAAAAAGAATGGAGTCATTAGAACTTATGGTTATTAAATGGCACCCAGAATTATGTCGCACAAAGCACAATTTCACATCATTCTGGGTCCATTCGTGTGAAAACAAGGTTCAATCAAGCTGAAACGTTACATGAAGGTAGAATCTATTGAGTTGTAAGTGATCTGAACGTTTCATGATGATAGCACATTCCTAAGGGGGTCAAACCATGTCCCAAAGGTCACCAGGCCTGGTGTCACTTTAAAGAAGTAGTCCAGTTACACCTTTGTGGGCTTATAACTTTTCTTCTGAGTGTCCTAGAGAGGTCAGGTTTATTTTAGAGTACTCCAATTAACAGCCCCTATAACCCCAAAAAGGAATGGAGTCATTAGTACTTATGGGTATTAAATAGCACCCAGAATTATGTCGCACAAAGCACAATTTCACATCATTCTGGGTCTATTTGTGTGAAAACAAGGTTCAATCAAGCTGAAAGGTTACATGAAGGTAGAATCTATTGAGTTGTAAGTGATCTGAAAGTTTCATGATGATAGCACATTCCTAAGGGGGTCAAACCATGTCCCAAAGGTCACCAGGCCTGGTGTCACTTTAAAGAAGTAGTCCAGTTACACCTTTGTGGGCTTATAACTTTTCTTCTGAATGTCCTAGAGAGGTCAGGTTTATTTTAGAGTACTCCATTTAAAGGAATGGAGTCATTAGCACTTAAGGTTATTAAATGCCACCCAGAATTATGTCGCACAAAGCACAATTTCACATCATTCCGGGTCCATTTCTCAGAAAAAAGCTTCAATCAGGCTGAAACGTCACAGAAAAGTAGAATCTATTGAGTTGTAAATGATTCCTGTGTTTCATGATGATACCACATTCCTAAGGGCGTCAAATCAGGTCATAAAGGTCACCGGATCACTTGTTCCTTGAAGGCGGTATTCCAAACACACCTTTGGGGGCTTATAACTTGGCTTCTGAATGTCTCAGAGAGGTCAGGTTTGTTTTAGGGTACTCCAATCAACAGCCCCTATTACCCCAAAAAGGAATGCAGTCATTAGCACTTATGGTTTTTAAATGGCACCCAGAATCATGTTGCACGAAGCACAATTTCACATCATTCTGGGTCCATTCGTGTGAAAACAAGTTCCAATCAGGCTGAAACGCTACAGAAAGGTAGAATCTATTGAGTTTTAAGTGATCTGAAAGTTTTATGATGATAGCACATTCCTAAGGTTGTCAAACCATGTCCCAAAGATCACCGGGCCTGGTGTCACTTTAAAGAAGTAGTCCAGTTACACCTTTGTGGGCTTATAACTTTTCTTCTGAATGTCCTAGAGAGGTCAGGTTTGTTTTAGAGTACTCCAATTACCAGCCCCTACAACCCCAAAAAGGAATGGAGTCATTAGCACTTATGGTTTTTAAATGGCACCCAGAATTATTTCGCACAAAGCACAATTTCACATCATTCTGGGTCCATTATTCAGAAAAAAGCTTCAATCAGGCTGAAATGTCTCAGAAAAGTAGAATCTATTGAGTTGTAATTGATTGCTGTGTTTCATGATGATAGCACATTCTTAAGGGGGTCAAACCATGTCCCAAAGGTCACCGGGCCTGGTGTCACTTTAAAGAAGTAGTCCAGTTACACATTTGTGGGCTTATAACTTTACTTCTGAATGTCCTAGATAGGTCAGGTTTGTTTTAGAGTACTCCAATTAACACCCCCTATAACCCCAAAAAGGAATGGAGTCATTAGCACTTATGGTTATTAAATGGCACCCAGAATTATGTCGCACAAAGCACAATTTCAGATCATTCCGGGGCCATTTCTCAGAAAAAAGCTTAAATCAGGCTGAAACATCACAGAAAAGTAGAATCTATTGAGTTGTAAATGATTCCTGTGTTTCATGATGATAGCACATTCCTAAGGGCGTCAAATCAGGTCATAAAGGTCACCGGATCACTTGTTCCTTAAAGGCGGTATTCCAAACACACCTTTGGGGGCTTATAACTTGGCTTCTGAATGTCTCAGAGAGGTCAGGTTTGTTTTAGAGTACTCCAATTACTAGCCCCTACAACCCCAAAAAGGAATGGAGTCATTAGCACTTTTGTTTTTAAATGGCACCCAGAATTATGTCGCACAAAGCACAATTTCACATAATTCCGGGTCCATTATTCAGAAAAAAGCTTCAATCAGGCTGAAACGTCTCAGAAAAGTAGAATCTATTGAGTTGTAAATGATTCTTGTATTTCATGATGATAGCACATTCCTAAGGGGGTCAAACCATGTCCCAAAGGTCACCGGGCCTGGTGTCACTTTAAAGAAGTAGTCCAGTTACACATTTGTGGGCTTATAACTTTACTTCTGAATGTCCTAGAGAGGTCAGGTTTGTTTAAGAGTACTCCAATCAACAGCCCCTACAACCCCAAAAAGAATGGAGTCATTAGAACTTATGGTTATTAAATGGCACCCAGAATTATGTCGCACAAAGCACAATTTCACATCATTCTGGGTCCATTCGTGTGAAAACAAGGTTCAATCAAGCTGAAACGTTACATGAAGGTAGAATCTATTGAGTTGTAAGTGATCTGAACGTTTCATGATGATAGCACATTCCTAAGGGGGTCAAACCATGTCCCAAAGGTCACCAGGCCTGGTGTCACTTTAAAGAAGTAGTCCAGTTACACCTTTGTGGGCTTATAACTTTTCTTCTGAGTGTCCTAGAGAGGTCAGGTTTATTTTAGAGTACTCCAATTAACAGCCCCTATAACCCCAAAAAGGAATGGAGTCATTAGTACTTATGGTTATTAAATAGCACCCAGAATTATGTCGCACAAAGCACAATTTCACATCATTCTGGGTCTATTTGTGTGAAAACAAGGTTCAATCAAGCTGAAAGGTTACATGAAGGTAGAATCTATTGAGTTGTAAGTGATCTGAAAGTTTCATGATGATAGCACATTCCTAAGGGGGTCAAACCATGTCCCAAAGGTCACCAGGCCTGGTGTCACTTTAAAGAAGTAGTCCAGTTACACCTTTGTGGGCTTATAACTTTTCTTCTGAATGTCCTAGAGAGGTCAGGTTTATTTTAGAGTACTCCAATTAAAGGAATGGAGTCATTAGCACTTAAGGTTATTAAATGCCACCCAGAATTATGTCGCACAAAGCACAATTTCACATCATTCCGGGTCCATTTCTCAGAAAAAAGCTTCAATCAGGCTGAAACGTCACAGAAAAGTAGAATCTATTGAGTTGTAAATGATTCCTGTGTTTCATGATGATACCACATTCCTAAGGGCGTCAAATCAGGTCATAAAGGTCACCGGATCACTTGTTCCTTGAAGGCGGTATTCCAAACACACCTTTGGGGGCTTATAACTTGGCTTCTGAATGTCTCAGAGAGGTCAGGTTTGTTTTAGGGTACTCCAATCAACAGCCCCTATTACCCCAAAAAGGAATGGAGTCATTAGCACTTATGGTTTTTAAATGGCACCCAGAATCATGTTGCACGAAGCACAATTTCACATCATTCTGGGTCCATTCGTGTGAAAACAAGTTCCAATCAGGCTGAAACGCTACAGAAAGGTAGAATCTATTGAGTTTTAAGTGATCTGAAAGTTTTATGATGATAGCACATTCCTAAGGTTGTCAAACCATGTCCCAAAGATCACCGGGCCTGGTGTCACTTTAAAGAAGTAGTCCAGTTACACCTTTGTGGGCTTATAACTTTTCTTCTGAATGTCCTAGAGAGGTCAGGTTTGTTTTAGAGTACTCCAATTACCAGCCCCTACAACCCCAAAAAGGAATGGAGTCATTAGCACTTATGGTTTTTAAATGGCACCCAGAATTATTTCGCACAAAGCACAATTTCACATCATTCTGGGTCCATTATTCAGAAAAAAGCTTCAATCAGGCTGAAATGTCTCAGAAAAGTAGAATCTATTGAGTTGTAATTGATTGCTGTGTTTCATGATGATAGCACATTCTTAAGGGGGTCAAACCATGTCCCAAAGGTCACCGGGCCTGGTGTCACTTTAAAGAAGTAGTCCAGTTACACATTTGTGGGCTTATAACTTTACTTCTGAATGTCCTAGATAGGTCAGGTTTGTTTTAGAGTACTCCAATTAACACCCCCTATAACCCCAAAAAGGAATGGAGTCATTAGCACTTATGGTTATTAAATGGCACCCAGAATTATGTCGCACAAAGCACAATTTCAGATCATTCCGGGGCCATTTCTCAGAAAAAAGCTTAAATCAGGCTGAAACATCACAGAAAAGTAGAATCTATTGAGTTGTAAATGATTCCTGTGTTTCATGATGATAGCACATTCCTAAGGGCGTCAAATCAGGTCATAAAAGTCACCGGATCACTTGTTCCTTAAAGGCGGTATTCCAAACACACCTTTGGGGGCTTATAACTTGGCTTCTGAATGTCTCAGAGAGGTCAGGTTTGTTTTAGGGTACTCCAATCAACAGCCCCTATTACCCCAAAAAGGAATGGAGTCATTAGCACTTATGGTTTTTAAATGGCACCCAGAATTATGTTGCACGAAGCTCAATTTCACATCATTCTGGGTCCATTTGTGTGAAAACAAGGTCCAATCAGGCTGAAACGCTACAGGAAGGTAGAATCTATTGATTTGTAGTTGATCTGAAGGTTTTATGATGATAGCACATTCCTAAGGGGGTCAAACCATGTCCCAAAGGTCACCAGGCCTGGTGTCACTTTAAAGAAGTAGTCCAGTTACTCCTTTGTGGGCTTATAACTTTTCTTCTGAATGTCCTAGAGAGGTCAGGTTTGTTTTAGAGTACTCCAATTACCAGCCCCTACAACCCCAAAAAGGAATGGAGTCATTAGCACTTATGGTTTTTAAATGGCACCCAGAATTATTTCGCACAAAGCACAATTTCACATCATTCCGGGTCCATTATTCAGAAAAAAGCTTCAATCAGGCTGAAACGTCTCAGAAAAGTAGAATCTATTGAGCTGTAATTGATTCCTGTGTTTCATGATGATAGCACATTCCTAAGGGGGTCAAACCATGTCCCAAAGGTCACCGGGCCTGTTGTCACTTTAAATAAGTAGTCCAGTTACACATTTGTGGGCTTATAACTTTTCTTCTAAATGTCCTAGAGAGGTCAGGTTTGTTTTAGAGTACTCCAATTAACAGCCCCTATAACCCCAAAAAGGAATGGAGTCATTAGCACTTATGATTATTAAATGGCACCCAGAATTATGTCGCACAAAGCACAATTTCTCATCATTCAGTGTCCATTTCTCAGAAAAAAGCTTCAATCAGGCTGAAACGTCACAGAAAAGTAGAATCTATTGAGTTGTAAATGATTCCTGTGTTTCATGATGATTGCACATTCCTAAGGGTGTCAAATCAGGTCATAAAGGTCACTGGATCACTTGTTCCTTAAAGGCGGTATTCCAAACACACATTTGGGGGCTTATAACTTGGCTTCTGAATGTCTCAGAGAGGTCAGGTTTGTTTGAGGGTACTCCAATCAACAGCCCCCATTACCCCAAAAGGAATGGAGACATTAGCACTTATGGTTTTTAAATGGCACCCAGAATTATGTTGCACGAAGCACAATTTCACATCATTCTGGGTCCATTTGTGTGATAACAAGGTCCAATCAGGCTGAAACGTTACAGGAAGGTAGAATCTATTGAGTTGTAAGTGATCTGAACGTTTCATGATGATAGCACATTCCTAAGGGGGTCAAACCATGTCCCAAAGGTCACCGGGCCTGGTGTCACTTTAAAGAAGTAGTCCAGTTACACACCTTTGGGGGCTTATAACTTTTCTTCTGAATGTCCTAGAGAGGTCAGGTTAGTTTTAGAGTACTCCAATTACCAGCCCCTACAACCCCAAAAAGGAATGGAGTCATTAGCACTTATGGTTATTAAATGGCACCCAGAATTATGTCGCACAAAGCACAATTTCACATCATTCCGGGTCCATCATTCAGAAAAAAGCTTCAATCAGGCTGAAACTTCTCAGAAAAGTAGAATCTATTGAGTTGTAAATGATTCTTGTGTTTCATGATGATAGCACATTCCTAAGGGGGTCAAACCATGTCCCAAATGTCACCGGGCCTTGTGTCACTTTAACGAAGTAGTCCAGTTACACATTTGTGGGCATATAACTTTACTTCTGAATGTCCTAGAGAGGTCAGGTTTGTTTTAGAGTACTCCAATCAACAGCCCCTACAACCCCAAAAAGAATGGAGTCATTAGCACTTATGGTTATTAAATGGCACCCAGAATTATGTCGCACAAAGCACAATTTCACATCATTCCGGGTCCATTTCTCAGAAAAAAGCTTCAATCAGGCTGTAACGTCACAGAAAAGTAGAATCTATTGAGTTGTAAATGATTCCTGTGTTTCATGATGATAGCATATTCCCAAGGGCGTCAAAGCAGGTCATAAAGGTCACCGGATCACTTGTTCCTTAAAGGCGGTATTCCAAACACACCTTTGGGGGCTTATAACTTGGCTTCTGAATGTCTCAGAGAGGTCAGGTTTGTTTTAGGGTACTCCAATCAACAGCCCCTATTACCCCAAAAAGGAATGGAGTCATAAGCACTTATGGTTTTTAAATGGCACCCAGAATTATGTCGCACAAAGCACAATTTCACATAATTCCGGGTCCATTATTCAGAAAAAAGCTTCAATCAGGCTGAAACGTCTCAGAAAAGTAGAATCTATTGAGTTGTAAATGATTCTTGTATTTCATGATGATAGCACATTCCTAAGGGGGTCAAACCATGTCCCAAAGGTCACCGGGCCTGGTGTCACTTTAAAGAAGTAGTCCAGTTACACATTTGTGGGCTTATAACTTTACTTCTGAATGTCCTAGAGAGGTCAGGTTTGTTTAAGAGTACTCCAATCAACAGCCCCTACAACCCCAAAAAGAATGGAGTCATTAGAACTTATGGTTATTAAATGGCACCCAGAATTATGTCGCACAAAGCACAATTTCACATCATTCTGGGTCCATTCGTGTGAAAACAAGGTTCAATCAAGCTGAAACGTTACATGAAGGTAGAATCTATTGAGTTGTAAGTGATCTGAACGTTTCATGATGATAGCACATTCCTAAGGGGGTCAAACCATGTCCCAAAGGTCACCAGGCCTGGTGTCACTTTAAAGAAGTAGTCCAGTTACACCTTTGTGGGCTTATAACTTTTCTTCTGAGTGTCCTAGAGAGGTCAGGTTTATTTTAGAGTACTCCAATTAACAGCCCCTATAACCCCAAAAAGGAATGGAGTCATTAGTACTTATGGTTATTAAATAGCACCCAGAATTATGTCGCACAAAGCACAATTTCACATCATTCTGGGTCTATTTGTGTGAAAACAAGGTTCAATCAAGCTGAAAGGTTACATGAAGGTAGAATCTATTGAGTTGTAAGTGATCTGAAAGTTTCATGATGATAGCACATTCCTAAGGGGGTCAAACCATGTCCCAAAGGTCACCAGGCCTGGTGTCACTTTAAAGAAGTAGTCCAGTTACACCTTTGTGGGCTTATAACTTTTCTTCTGAATGTCCTAGAGAGGTCAGGTTTATTTTAGAGTACTCTAATTAAAGGAATGGAGTCATTAGCACTTAAGGTTATTAAATGCCACCCAGAATTATGTCGCACAAAGCACAATTTCACATCATTCCGGGTCCATTTCTCAGAAAAAAGCTTCAATCAGGCTGAAACGTCACAGAAAAGTAGAATCTATTGAGTTGTAAATGATTCCTGTGTTTCATGATGATACCAAATTCCTAAGGGCGTCAAATCAGGTCATAAAGGTCACCGGATCACTTGTTCCTTGAAGGCGGTATTCCAAACACACCTTTGGGGGCTTATAACTTGGCTTCTGAATGTCTCAGAGAGGTCAGGTTTGTTTTAGGGTACTCCAATCAACAGCCCCTATTACCCCAAAAAGGAATGGAGTCATTAGCACTTATGGTTTTTAAATGGCACCCAGAATCATGTTGCACGAAGCACAATTTCACATCATTCTGGGTCCATTCGTGTGAAAACAAGTTCCAATCAGGCTGAAACGCTACAGAAAGGTAGAATCTATTGAGTTTTAAGTGATCTGAAAGTTTTATGATGATAGCACATTCCTAAGGTTGTCAAACCATGTCCCAAAGATCACCGGGCCTGGTGTCACTTTAAAGAAGTAGTCCAGTTACACCTTTGTGGGCTTATAACTTTTCTTCTGAATGTCCTAGAGAGGTCAGGTTTGTTTTAGAGTACTCCAATTACCAGCCCCTACAACCCCAAAAAGGAATGGAGTCATTAGCACTTATGGTTTTTAAATGGCACCCAGAATTATTTCGCACAAAGCACAATTTCACATCATTCTGGGTCCATTATTCAGAAAAAAGCTTCAATCAGGCTGAAATGTCTCAGAAAAGTAGAATCTATTGACTTGTAATTGATTGCTGTGTTTCATGATGATAGCACATTCTTAAGGGGGTCAAACCATGTCCCAAAGGTCACCTGGCCTGGTGTCACTTTAAAGAAGTAGTCCAGTTACACATTTGTGGGCTTATAACTTTACTTCTGAATGTCCTAGATAGGTCAGGTTTGTTTTAGAGTACTCCAATTAACACCCCCTATAACCCCAAAAAGGAATGGAGTCATTAGCACTTATGGTTATTAAATGGCACCCAGAATTATGTCGCACAAAGCACAATTTCAGATCATTCCGGGGCCATTTCTCAGAAAAAAGCTTAAATCAGGCTGAAACATCACAGAAAAGTAGAATCTATTGAGTTGTAAATGATTCCTGTGTTTCATGATGATAGCACATTCCTAAGGGCGTCAAATCAGGTCATAAAGGTCACCGGATCACTTGTTCCTTAAAGGCGGTATTCCAAACACACCTTTGGGGGCTTATAACTTGGCTTCTGAATGTCTCAGAGAGGTCAGGTTTGTTTTAGGGTACTCCAATCAACAGCCCATATTACCCCAAAAAGGAATGGAGTCATTAGCACTTATGGTTTTTAAATGGCACCCAGAATTATGTTGCACGAAGCTCAATTTCACATCATTCTGGGTCCATTTGTGTGAAAACAAGGTCCAATCAGGCTGAAACGCTACAGGAAGGTAGAATCTATTGATTTGTAGTTGATCTGAAGGTTTTATGATGATAGCACATTCCTAAGGGGGTCAAACCATGTCCCAAAGGTCACCAGGCCTGGTGTCACTTTAAAGAAGTAGTCCAGTTACTCCTTTGTGGGCTTATAACTTTTCTTCTGAATGTCCTAGAGAGGTCAGGTTTGTTTTAGAGTACTCCAATTACCAGCCCCTACAACCCCAAAAAGGAATGGAGTCATTAGCACTTATGGTTTTTAAATGGCACCCAGAATTATTTCGCACAAAGCACAATTTCACATCATTCCGGGTCCATTATTCAGAAAAAAGCTTCAATCAGGCTGAAACGTCTCAGAAAAGTAGAATCTATTGAGTTGTAATTGATTCCTGTGTTTCATGATGATAGCACATTCCTAAGGGGGTCAAACCATGTCCCAAAGGTCACCAGGCCTGGTGTCACTTTAAAGAAGTAGTCCAGTTACACCTTTGTGGGCTTATAACTTTTCTTCTGAGTGTCCTAGAGAGGTCAGGTTTATTTTAGAGTACTCCAATTAACAGCCCCTATAACCCCAAAAAGGAATGGAGTCATTAGCACTTATGATTATTAAATGGCACCCAGAATTATGTCGCACAAAGCACAATTTCTCATCATTCAGTGTCCATTTCTCAGAAAAAAGCTTCAATCAGGCTGAAACGTCACAGAAAAGTAGAATCTATTGAGTTGTAAATGATTCCTGTGTTTCATGATGATTGCACATTCTTAAGGGGGTCAAACCATGTCCCAAAGTTCACCGGGGCTGGTTTCACTTTAAAGAAGTACTCCAGTTACAGATTTGTGGGCTTATAACTTTACTTCTGAATGTCCTAGAGAGGTCAGGTTAGTTTTAGAGTACTCCAATTACCAGCCCCTACAACCCCAAAAAGGAATGGAGTCATTAGCACTTATGGTTATTAAATGGCACCCAGAATTATGTCGCACAAAGCACAATTTCACATCATTCCGGGTCCATTATTCAGAAAAAAGCTTCAATCAGGCTGAAACTTCTCAGAAAAGTAGAATCTATTGAGTTGTAAATGATTCTTGTGTTTCATGATGATAGCACATTCCTAAGGGGGTCAAACCATGTCCCAAATGTCACCGGGCCTGGTGTCACTTTAACGAAGTAGTCCAGTTACACATTTGTGGGCATATAACTTTACTTCTGAATGTCCTAGAGAGGTCAGGTTTGTTTTAGAGTACTCCAATTAACAGCCCCTATAACCCCAAAAAGGAATGTAGTCATTAGCACTTATGGTTATTAAATGGCACCCAGAATTATGTCGCACAAAGCACAATTTCAGATCATTCCGGGTCCATTTCTCAGAAAAAAGCTTCAATCAGGCTGAAACATCACAGAAAAGTAGAATCTATTGAGTTGTAAATGATTCCTGTGTTTCATGATGATAGCACATTCCTAAGGGCGTCAAATCAGGTCATAAATGTCACCGGATTACTTGTTCCTTAAAGGCGGTATTCCAAACACACATTTGTGGGCTTATAACTTGGCTTCTGAATGTCTCAGAGAGGTCAGGTTTGTTTGAGGGTACTCCAATCAACAGCCCCTATTACCCCAAAAGGAATGGAGTCATTAGCACTTATGGTTTTTAAATGGCACCCAGAATTATGTTGCACGAAGCACAATTTCACATCATTCTGGGTCCATTTGTGTGATAACAAGGTCCAATCAGGCTGAACCGTTACAGGAAGGTAGAATCTATTGAGTTGTAAATGATCTGAACGTTTCATGATGATAGCAAATTCCTAAGGGGGTCAAATCATGTCCCAAAGGTCACCGGGCCTGGTGTCACTTTAAAGAAGTAGTCCAGTTACACACCTTTGTGGGCTTATAACTTTTCTTCTGAATGTCCTAGAGAGGTCAGGTTTGTTTTAGAGTACTCCAAATACCAGACCCTACAACCCCAAAAAGCAATGGAGTCATGAGCCTTATGGTTTTTAAATGGCACCCAGAATTATGTCGCACAAAGCACAATTTCACATCATTCCGGGTCCATTATTCAGAAAAAAGCTTCAATCAGGCTGAAAGGTTTCAGAAAAGTAGAATCTATTGAGTTGTAAATGATTCTTGTGTTTCATGATGATAGCACATTCCTAAGGGGGTCAAACCATGTCCCAAAGGTCACCGGGCCTGGTGTCACTTTAAAGAAGTAGTCCAGTTACACATTTGTGGGCTTATAACTTTATTTCTGAATGTCCTAGAGAGGTCAGGTTTGTTTTAGAGTACTCCAATCAACAGCCCCTACAACCCCAAAAAGAATGGAGTCATTAGCACTTATGGCTATTAAATGGCACCCAGAATTATGTCGCACAAAGCACAATTTCACATCATTCTGGGTCCATTCGTGTGAAAACAAGGTTCAATCAAGCTGAAACGTTACATGAAGGTAGAATCTATTGAGTTGTAAGTGATCTGAAAGTTTCATGATGATAGCACATTCCTAAGGGGGTCAAACCATGTCCCAAAGGTCACCGGGCCTGGTGTCACTTTAAAGAAGTAGTCCAGTTACACATTTGTGGGTTTATAACTTTACTTCTGAATGTCCCAGAGAGGTCAGGTTTGATTTACAGTACTCCAATCAACAGCCCCTATTACCCCAAAAGGAATGGAGTCATTAGCACTTATGGTTTTTAAATGGCACCCAGAATTATGTCGCACAAAGCACAATTTCACATCATTCTGGGTCCATTTGTGTGAAAACAAGGATAAATCAAGCTGAAACGTTACATGAAGGTAGAATCTATTGAGTTGTAAGTGATCTGAAAGTTTCATGATGATAGCACATTCCTAAGGGGGACAAACCATGTCCCAAAGGTCACCAGGCCTGGTGTCACTTTAAAGAAGTAGTCCAGTTACACCTTTGTGGGCTTATAACTTTTCTTCTGAATGTCCTAGAGAGGTCAGGTTTATTTTAGAGTACTCCAATTAACAGCCCCTATAACTCCAAAAAGGAATGGAGTCATTAGCACTTATGGTAATTAAATGGCACCCAGAATTATGTCGCACAAAGCACAATTTCACATCATTCCGGGTCCATTTCTCAGAAAAAAAGCTTAAATCAGGCTGAAACGTCACAGAAAAATAGAATCTATTGAGTTGTAAATGATTCCTGTGTTTCATGATGATACCACATTCCTAAGGGTGTCAAATCAGGTCATAAAGGTCACCGGATCACTTGTTCCTTAAAGGCGGTATTCCAAACACACCTTTGGGGGCTTATAACTTGGCTTCTGAATGTCTCAGAGAGGTCAGGTTTGTTTTAGTGTACTCCAGTCAACAGCCCCTATTACCCCAAAAAGGAATGGAGTCATTAGCACTTATGGTTTTTAAATGGCACCCAGAATTATGTTGCACGAAGCACAATTTCACATCATTCTCGGTCCATTCGTGTGAAAACAAGGTCCAATCAGGCGGAAACGCTACAGAAAAGTAGAATCTATTGAGTTGTAGGTGATCTGAACGTTTTATGATGATAGCACATTCCTAAGGGGGTCAAACCATGTCCCAAAGATCACCGGGCCTGGTGTCACTTTAAAGAAGTAGTCCAGTTACACATTTGTGGGCTTATAACTTTTCTTCTGAATGTCCTAGAGAGGTCAGGTTTGTTTTAGAGTACTCCAATTACCAGCCCCTACAACCCCAAAAAGGAATGTAGTCATTAGCACTTATGGTGTTTAAATGGAACCCAGAATTATTTCGCACAAAGCACAATTTTACATTATTCCGGGTCCATTATTCAGAAAAAAGCTTCAATCAGGCTGAAATGTCTCAGAAAAGTAGAATCTATTGAGTTGTAATTGATTCCTGTGTTTCATGATGATAGCACATTCTTAAGGGGGTCAAACCATGTCCCAAAGTTCACCGGGGCTGGTTTCACTTTAAAGAAGTACTCCAGTTACAGATTTGTGGGCTTATAACTTTACTTCTGAATGTCCTAGAGAGGTCAGGTTTGTTTTAGAGTACTCCAATTAACAGCCCGTATAACCCCAAAAAGGAATGGAGTCATTAGCACTTATGGTTATTAAATGGCACCCAGAATTATAATGCACGAAGCACAATTTCACATCATTCTGGGTTCATTTGTGTAAAAACAAGGTCCAATCAGGCTGATACGTTACAGGGAGGTAGAATCTATTGAGTTGTAAGTGATCTGAACGTTTCATGATGATAGCACTTTCCTAAGGGGGTCAAACCATGTCCCAAAGGTCACTGGATCTGGTGTCAATTTAAAGAAGTAGTCCAGTTACACATTTGTGGGCTTATAACTTGGCTTCTGAATGTCCTAGAGAGATCAGGTTTGTTTTAAATGTACTCCAATCAACAGCCCCTACAACCACAAAAAGGAATGGAGTCATTAGCACTTATGGTTTGTAAATGGCACCCAGAATTATGTTGCACGAAGCACAATTTCACATCATTCTGGGTCCATTTGTGTGAAAACAAGGTCCAATCAGGCTGAAACGTTACAAGAAGGTAGAATCTATTGAGTTGTAAGTGATCTGAACGTTTCATGATGATCGCACATTCCTATAGGGGGTCAAACCATGTCCCAAAGGTCACCGGGCCTGGTGTCACTTTAAAGAAGTAGTCCAGTTACACCTTTGTGGGCTTATAACTTGGCTTCTGAATGTCCAAGAGAGGTCAGGTTTGTTTTAGTGTACTCCAATCAACAGCCCCTACAACCACAAAAAGGAATGGAGTCATTAGCACTTATGGTTTGTAAATGGCACCCAGAATTATGTTGCACGAAGCACAATTTCATATCATTCTGGGTCCATTTGTGTGAAAACAAGGTCCAATCAGGCTGAAACGTTACAGGAAGGTAGAATCTATGGAGTTGTAAGTGATCTGAACGTTTCATGATGATAGCACTTTCCTAAGGGGGTCAAACCATGTCCCAAAGGTCACCGGATCTGGTGTCAATTTAAAGAAGTAGTCCAGTTACACATTTGTGGGCTTATAACTTGGCTTCTGAATGTCCTAGAGAGATCAGGTTTGTTTTAATGTACTCCAGTCAACAGCCCCTACAACCACAAAAGGGAATGGAGTCATTAGCACTTATGGTTTGTAAATGGCACCCAGAATTATGTTGCACGAAGCAGAATTTCACATCATTCTGGGTCCATTTGTGTGAGAACAAGGTCCAATCAGGCTGAAACGTCACAGGAAGGTAGAATCTATTGAGTTGTAAGTGATCTGAACGTTTCATGATGATAGCACTTTCCTAAGGGGGTAAAACCATGTCCCAAAGGTCACCGGATCTGGTGTCAATTTAAAGAAGTAGTCCAGTTACACATTTGTGGGCTTATAACTTGGCTTCTGAATGTCCTAGACAGATCAGGTTTGTTTTAGTATACTCCAATCAACAGCCCCTACAACCACAAACAGGAATGCAGTCATTAGCACTTATGGTTTGTAAATGGCACCCAGAATTATGTTGCACGAAGCACAATTTCACATCATTCTGGGTCCATTTGTGTGAAAACAAGGTCCAATCAGGATGAAATGCTACAAGAAGGTAGAATCTATTGAGTAATAAGTGATCTGAACGTTTAAAGATGATCGCACATTCCTATAGGGGGTAAAACCATGTCCCAAAGGTCACAGGGCCTGGTGTCACTTTAAAGAAGTAGTCCAGTTACACCTTTGTGGGCTTATAACTTGGCTTCTGAATTTCCTAGAGAGGTTAGGTTTGTTTTAGTGTACTCCAACCAACAGCCCCTACAACCACAAAAAGGAATGGAGTCAGTAGCACTTATAATTTGTAAATGGCACCCAGAATTATGTTGCACGAAGCACAATTTCACATCATTCTGGGTTCATTTGTGTGAAAACAAGGTCCAATCAGGCTGAAACATTACAGGAAGGTAGAATCTATTGAGTTGTAGGTGATCTGAACGTTTCATGATGATAGCACTTTCCTAAGGGGGTCAAACCACGTCCCAAAGGTCTCCGGATCTGGTGTCAATTTAAAGAAGTAGTCCAGTTACACCTTTGTGGGCTTATAACTTTGCTTCTGAATGTCCTAGAGAGGTTAGGTTTGTTTTAGTGTACTCCAATCAACAGCCCCTACAACTACAAAAAGGAATGGAGTCATTAGCACTTATGGTTTGTAAATGGCACCCAGAATTATGTTGCACGAAGCACAATTTCACATCATTCTGGGTTCATTTGTGTGAAAATAAGGTCCAATCAGGCTGAAACGTTACAGGAAGGTAGAATCTATTGAGTTGTAAGTGATCTGAACGTTTCATTATGATAGCACTTTCCTAAGGGGGTCAAACCATGTCCCAAAGGTCACCGGATCTGGTGTCACTTTAAAGAAGTAGTCCAGTACCAACATTTGTGGGCTTATAACTTGGCTTCTGAATGTCCTAGAGAGGTCAGGCTTGTTTTAGTGTACTCCAATCAACAACCCGTACAACCACAAAAAGGAATGGAGTCATTAGCACTTATGGTTTGTAAATGGCACCCAGAATTATGTTGCACGAAGCACAATTTCACATCATTCTGGGTCCATTTGTGTGAAAACAAGGTCCAATCAGGCTGAAACGTTACAAGAAGGTAGAATCTATTGAGTTGTAAGTGATCTGAACGTTTCAAGATGATCACACTTTCCTAAGGGGGTCAAACAATGTCCCAAAAGTCACCGGATCTGGTGTCAATTTAAAGAAGTAGTCCAGTTACACATTTGTGGGCTTATAACTTGGCTTCTGAATGTCCTACAGAGATCAGGTTTGTTTAAGTATACTCCAATCAACAGCCCCTACAACCACAAAAAGGAATGGAGTCATTAGCACTTATGGTTTTTAAATGGCACCCAGAATTATGTTGCACGAAGCACAATTTCACATCATTCTGGGTTCATTTGTGTGAAAACAATGTCCAATCAGGCTGAAACGTTACAAGAAGGTAGAATCTATTGAGTTGTAAGTGATCTGAACGTTTCATGATGATCGCACATTCCTATAGGGGGTCAAACCATGTCCCAAAGGTCACCGGGCCTGGTGTCAATTTAAAGTAGTAGTCCAGTTAAACATTTGTGCACTTATAACTTGGCTTCTGAATGTCCTAGAGAGATCAGGTTTGTTTTAGTATACTCCAGTCAACACCCCCTACAACCACAAAAAGGAATGGAGTGATTAGCACTTATGGTTTGTAAATGGCACCCAGAATTATGTTGCACGAAGCACAATTTCACATCATTCTGGGTCCATTTGTGTGCAAACAAGGTCCAATCAGGCTGAAACGTTACAAGAAGGTAGAATCTATTGAGTTGTAAGTGATCTGAACGTTTCAAGATGATCGCACTTTCCTAAGGGGGTCAAACAATGTCCCAAAGGTCACCGGATCTGGTGTCAATTTAAAGAAGTAGTCCAGTTACACATTTGTGGGCTTATAACTTGGCTTCTGAATGTCCTAGAGAGATCA
The DNA here is from genome assembly GCF_043380555.1 of Nothobranchius furzeri. Lineage (NCBI taxonomy): Eukaryota > Metazoa > Chordata > Actinopteri > Cyprinodontiformes > Nothobranchiidae > Nothobranchius > Nothobranchius furzeri. Next base: position 11,240,741 of record NC_091752.1, on the reverse strand, counting down.
GGTTTGTTTTAGTATACTCCAATCAACAGCCCCTACAACCACAAAAAGGAATGGAGTCATTAGCACTTATGGTTTTTAAATGGCACCCGGAATTATGTTGCACGAAGCACAATTTCACATCATTCTGGGTTCATTTGTGTGAAAACAAGGTCCAATAGGGCTGAAACGTTACAAGAAGGTAGAATCTATTGAGTTGTAAGTGATCTGAACGTTTCATGATGATCGCACATTCCTATAGGGGGTCAAACCATGTCCCAAAGGTCACCGGATCTGGTGTCAATTTAAAGAAGTAGTCCAGTTACACATTTGTGGGCTTATAACTTGGCTTCTGAATGTCCTAGAGAGATCAGGTTTGTTTTAATGTACTCCAGTCAACAGCCCCTACAACCACAAAAGGGAATGGAGTCATTAGCACTTATGGTTTGTAAATGGCACCCAGAATTATGTTGCACGAAGCAGAATTTCACATCATTCTGGGTCCATTTGTGTGAGAACAAGGTCCAATCAGGCTGAAACGTCACATGAAGGTAGAATCTATTGAGTTGTAAGTGATCTGAACGTTTCATGATGATAACACTTTCCTAAGGGGGTAAAACCATGTCCCAAAGGTCACCGGATCTGGTGTCAATTTAAAGAAGTAGTCCAGTTACACATTTGTGGGCTTATAACTTGGCTTCTGAATGTCCTAGACAGATCAGGTTTGTTTTAGTATACTCCAATCAACAGCCCCTACAACCACAAACAGGAATGCAGTCATTAGCACTTATGGTTTGTAAATGGCACCCAGAATTATGTTGCACGAAGCACAATTTCACATCATTCTGGGTCCATTTGTGTGAAAACAAGGTCCAATCAGGATGAAATGCTACAAGAAGGTAGAATCTATTGAGTAATAAGTGATCTGAACGTTTAAAGATGATCGCACATTCCTATAGGGGGTAAAACCATGTCCCAAAGGTCACAGGGCCTGGTGTCACTTTAAAGAAGTAGTCCAGTTACACCTTTGTGGGCTTATAACTTGGCTTCTGAATTTCCTAGAGAGGTTAGGTTTGTTTTAGTGTACTCCAACCAACAGCCCCTACAACCACAAAAAGGAATGGAGTCAGTAGCACTTATAATTTGTAAATGGCACCCAGAATTATGTTGCACGAAGCACAATTTCACATCATTCTGGGTTCATTTGTGTGAAAACAAGGTCCAATCAGGCTGAAACATTACAGGAAGGTAGAATCTATTGAGTTGTAGGTGATCTGAACGTTTCATGATGATAGCACTTTCCTAAGGGGGTCAAACCACGTCCCAAAGGTCACCGGATCTGGTGTCAATTTAAAGAAGTAGTCCAGTTACACCTTTGTGGGCTTATAACTTTGCTTCTGAATGTCCTAGAGAGGTTAGGTTTGTTTTAGTGTACTCCAATCAACAGCCCCTACAACTACAAAAAGGAATGGAGTCATTAGCACTTATGGTTTGTAAATGGCACCCAGAATTATGTTGCACGAAGCACAATTTCACATCATTCTGGGTTCATTTGTGTGAAAATAAGGTCCAATCAGGCTGAAACGTTACAGGAAGGTAGAATCTATTGAGTTGTAAGTGATCTGAACGTTTCATTATGATAGCACTTTCCTAAGGGGGTCAAACCATGTCCCAAAGGTCACCGGATCTGGTGTCACTTTAAAGAAGTAGTCCAGTACCAACATTTGTGGGCTTATAACTTGGCTTCTGAATGTCCTAGAGAGGTCAGGCTTGTTTTAGTGTACTCCAATCAACAACCCGTACAACCACAAAAAGGAATGGAGTCATTTGCACTTATGGTTTGTAAATGGCACCCAGAATTATGTTGCACGAAGCACAATTTCACATCATTCTGGGTCCATTTGTGTGAAAACAAGGTCCAATCAGGCTGAAACGTTACAAGAAGGTAGAATCTATTGAGTTGTAAGTGATCTGAACGTTTCAAGATGATCACACTTTCCTAAGGGGGTCAAACAATGTCCCAAAAGTCACCGGATCTGGTGTCAATTTAAAGAAGTAGTCCAGTTACACATTTGTGGGCTTATAACTTGGCTTCTGAATGTCCTACAGAGATCAGGTTTGTTTAAGTATACTCCAATCAACAGCCCCTACAACCACAAAAAGGAATGGAGTCATTAGCACTTATGGTTTTTAAATGGCACCCAGAATTATGTTGCACGAAGCACAATTTCACATCATTCTGGGTTCATTTGTGTGAAAACAATGTCCAATCAGGCTGAAACGTTACAAGAAGGTAGAATCTATTGAGTTGTAAGTGATCTGAACGTTTCATGATGATCGCACATTCCTATACGGGGTCAAACCATGTCCCAAAGGTCACCGGGCCTGGTGTCACTTTAAAGAAGTAGTCCAGTTACACCTTTGTGGGCTTATAACTTGGCTTTTGAATATCCTAGAGAGGTCAGGTTTGTTTTAGAGTACTCCAATTAACAGCCCCAATTACCCCAAAAAGGAATGGAGTCATTAGCACTTATGGTTTTTAAATGGCACCCAGAATTATGTTGCACGAAGCACAATTTCACATCATTCTGGGTTCATTTGTGTGAAAACAAGGTCCAATCAGGCTGAAACGTTACAGGAAGGTAGACTCTACTGAGTTGTAAGTGATCTGAACGTTTCATGATGATAGCACTTTCCTAAGGGCGTCAAACCATGTCCCAAAGGTAACCGGATCTGGTGTCAATTTAAAGAAGTAGTCCAGTTACACATTTGTGGGCTTATAACTTGGCTTCTGAATGTCCTAGAGAGATCAGGTTTGTTTTAGTGTACTCCAATAAACAGCCCCTACAACCACAAAAAGGAATGGAGTCATTAGCACTTATGGTTTTTAAATGGCACCCAGAATTATGTTGCACGATGCACAATTTCACATCATTCTGGGTTCATTTGTGTGAAAACAAGGTCCAATCAGGCTGAAACGTTACAAGAAGGTAGAATCTATTGAGTTGTAAGTGATCTGAACGTTTCATGATGATCACACATTCCTATAGGGGGTCAAACCATGTCCCAAAGGTAACCGGGCCTGGTGTCACTTCAAATAAGTAGTCCAGTTACACCTTTGTGGGCTTATAACTTGGCTTCTGAATGTCATAGAGAGGTCAGGTTTGTTTTACTGTACTCCAATCAACAGCCCCTACAACCACAAAAAGGAATGGAGTAATTAGCACTTATGGTTTGTAAATGGCACCCAGAATTATGTTGCACGAAGCACAATTTCACATCAATCTGGGTCCATTTGTGTGAAAACAAGGTCCAATCAGGCTGAAACGTTACAAGAAGGTAGAATCTATTGAGTTGTAAGTGATCTGAACGTTTCATGATGATAGCACTTTCCTAAGGGGGTCAAACCATGTCCCAAAGGTCACCGGATCTGGTGTCAATTTAAAGAAGTAGTCCAGTTACACATTTGTGGGCTTATAACTTGGCTTCTGAATGTCCTAGAGAGATCAGGTTTGTTTAAGTGTACTCCAGTCAACAGCCCCTACAACCACAAAAAGGAATGGAGTCATTAGCACTTGTTTTTTAAATGGCACCCAGAATTATGTTGCACGAAGCACAATTTCACATCATTCTCGGTTCATTTGTGTGAAAACAAGGTCCAGTCAGGCTGAAACGTTACATGAAGGTAGAATCTATTGAGTTGTAAGTGATCTGAACGTTTCATGATGATCGCACATTCCTATAGGGGGTCAAACCATGTCCCAAAGGTCACCGGGCCTGTTGTCACTTTAAAGAAGTAGTCTAGTTACACCTTTGTGGGCTTATAACTTGGCTTCTGAATGTCCTAGAGAGGTCAGGTTTGTTTTAATTTACTCCAGTCAACAGCCCCTACAACCACAAAAAGGAATGGAGTCATTAGCACTTATGGTTTGTAAATGGCACCCAGAATTATGTTGAACGAAGCACAATTTCACATCATTCTGGGTCCATTTGTGTGAAAACAAGGTCCAATCAGGCTGAAACGTTACAAGAAGGTAGAATCTATTGAGTTGTAAGTGATCTGAACGTTTCATGATGATAGCACTTTCCTAAGGGGGTCAAACCATGTCCCAAATGTCACCGGATCTGGTGTCAATTTAAAGAAGTAGTCCAGTTACACATTTGTGGGCTTATAACTTGGCTTCTGAATGTCCTAGTGAGGTCAGGTTTGTTTTAGAGCACTCCAATTACCAGCCCCTAAAACCCCAAAAAGGAATGGAGTCATTAGCACTTATGGTTTTTAAATGGCACCCAGAATTATTTCGCACAAAGCACAATTTTACATTATTCCGGGTCCATTATTCAGAAAAAAGCTTCAATCAGGCTGAAATGTCTCAGAAAAGTAGAATCTATTGAGTTGTAATTGATTCCTGTGTTTCATGATGATAGCACATTCTTAAGGGGGTCAAACCATGTCCCAAAGGTCACCGGGCCTGGTGTCACTTTAAAGAAGTAGTCCAGTTACACATTTGTGGGCTTATAACTTTACTTCTGAATGTCCTAGAGAGGTCAGGTTTGTTTTAGAGTACTCCAATTAACAGCCCCTATAACCCCAAAAAGGAATGGAGTCATTAGCACTTATGGTTATTAAATGGCACCCAGAATTATAATGCACGAAGCACAATTTCACATCATTCTGGGTCCATTTGTGTGAAAACAAGGTCAAATCAGGCTGAAACGTTACAAGAAGGTAGAATCTATTGAGTTGTAAGTGATCTGAACGTTTCATGATGATAGCACTTTCCTAAGGGGGTCAAACCATGTCCCAAAGGTCACCGGATCTGGTGTCAATTTAAAGAAGTAGTCCAGTTACACATTTGTGGGCTTATAACTTGGCTTCTGAATGTCCTAGAGAGAACAGGTTTGTTTAAGTGTACTCCAGTCAACAGCCCCTACAACCACAAAAAGGAATGGAGTCATTAGCACTTTTTTTTAAATGGCACCCAGAATTATGTTGCACGAAGCACAATTTCACATCATTCTGGGTTCATTTGTGTGAAAACAAGGTGCAATCAGGCTGAAACGTTACATGAAGGTAGAATCTATTGAGTTGTAAGTGATCTGAACGTTTCATGATGATCGCACATTCCTATAGGGGGTCAAACCATGTCCCAAAGGTCACCGGGCCTGTTGTCACTTTAAAGAAGTAGTCTAGTTACACCTTTGTGGGCTTATAACTTGGCTTCTGAATGTCCTAGAGAGGTCAGGTTTGTTTTACTTTACTCCAGTCAACAGCCCCTACAACCACAAAAAGGAATGGAGTCATTAGCACTTATGGTTTGTAAATGGCACCCAGATTTATGTTGAACGAAGCACAATTTCACATCATTCTGGGTCCATTTGTGTGAAAACAAGGTCCAATCAGGCTGAAACGTTACAAGAAGGTAGAATCTATTGAGTTGTAAGTGATCTGAACGTTTCATGATGATAGCACTTTCCTAAGGGGGTAAAACCATGTCCCAAAGGTCACCGGATCTGGTGTCAATTTAAAGAAGTAGTCCAGTTACACATTTGTGGGCTTATAACTTGGCTTCTGAATGTCCTAGACAGATCAGGTTTGTTTTAGTATACTCCAATCAACAGCCCCTACAACCACAAACAGGAATGCAGTCATTAGCACTTATGGTTTGTAAATGGCACCCAGAATTATGTTGCACGAAGCACAATTTCACATCATTCTGGGTCCATTTGTGTGAAAACAAGGTCCAATCAGGATGAAATGCTACAAGAAGGTAGAATCTATTGAGTAATAAGTGATCTGAACGTTTAAAGATGATCGCACATTCCTATAGGGGGTAAAACCATGTCCCAAAGGTCACAGGGCCTGGTGTCACTTTAAAGAAGTAGTCCAGTTACACCTTTGTGGGCTTATAACTTGGCTTCTGAATTTCCTAGAGAGGTTAGGTTTGTTTTAGTGTACTCCAACCAACAGCCCCTACAACCACAAAAAGGAATGGAGTCAGTAGCACTTATAATTTGTAAATGGCACCCAGAATTATGTTGCACGAAGCACAATTTCACATCATTCTGGGTTCATTTGTGTGAAAACAAGGTCCAATCAGGCTGAAACATTACAGGAAGGTAGAATCTATTGAGTTGTAGGTGATCTGAACGTTTCATGATGATAGCACTTTCCTAAGGGGGTCAAACCACGTCCCAAAGGTCTCCGGATCTGGTGTCAATTTAAAGAAGTAGTCCAGTTACACCTTTGTGGGCTTATAACTTTGCTTCTGAATGTCCTAGAGAGGTTAGGTTTGTTTTAGTGTACTCCAATCAACAGCCCCTACAACTACAAAAAGGAATGGAGTCATTAGCACTTATGGTTTGTAAATGGCACCCAGAATTATGTTGCACGAAGCACAATTTCACATCATTCTGGGTTCATTTGTGTGAAAATAAGGTCCAATCAGGCTGAAACGTTACAGGAAGGTAGAATCTATTGAGTTGTAAGTGATCTGAACGTTTCATTATGATAGCACTTTCCTAAGGGGGTCAAACCATGTCCCAAAGGTCACCGGATCTGGTGTCACTTTAAAGAAGTAGTCCAGTACCAACATTTGTGGGCTTATAACTTGGCTTCTGAATGTCCTAGAGAGGTCAGGCTTGTTTTAGTGTACTCCAATCAACAACCCGTACAACCACAAAAAGGAATGGAGTCATTAGCCCTTATGGTTTGTAAATGGCACCCAGAATTATGTTGCACGAAGCACAATTTCACATCATTCTGGGTCCATTTGTGTGAAAAAAAGGTCCAATCAGGCTGAAACGTTACAAGAAGGTAGAATCTATTGAGTTGTAAGTGATCTGAACGTTTCAAGATGATCACACTTTCCTAAGGGGGTCAAACAATGTCCCAAAAGTCACCGGATCTGGTGTCAATTTAAAGAAGTAGTCCAGTTACACATTTGTGGGCTTATAACTTGGCTTCTGAATGTCCTACAGAGATCAGGTTTGTTTAAGTATACTCCAATCAACAGCCCCTACAACCACAAAAAGAAATGGAGTCATTAGCACTTATGGTTTTTAAATGGCACCCAGAATTATGTTGCACGAAGCACAATTTCACATCATTCTGGGTTCATTTGTGTGAAAACAATGTCCAATCAGGCTGAAACGTTACAAGAAGGTAGAATCTATTGAGTTGTAAGTGATCTGAACGTTTCATGATGATCGCACATTCCTATACGGGGTCAAACCATGTCCCAAAGGTCACCGGGCCTGGTGTCACTTTAAAGAAGTAGTCCAGTTACACCTTTGTGGGCTTATAACTTGGCTTTTGAATATCCTAGAGAGGTCAGGTTTGTTTTAGAGTACTCCAATTAACAGCCCCAATTACCCCAAAAAGGAATGGAGTCATTAGCACTTATGGTTTTTAAATGGCACCCAGAATTATGTTGCACGAAGCACAATTTCACATCATTCTGGGTTCATTTGTGTGAAAACAAGGTCCAATCAGGCTGAAACGTTACAGGAAGGTAGACTCTACTGAGTTGTAAGTGATCTGAACGTTTCATGATGATCACACATTCCTATAGGGGGTCAAACCATGTCCCAAAGGTAACCGGGCCTGGTGTCACTTCAAATAAGTAGTCCAGTTACACCTTTGTGGGCTTATAACTTGGCTTCTGAATGTCATAGAGAGGTCAGGTTTGTTTTACTGTACTCCAATCAACAGCCCCTACAACCACAAAAAGGAATGGAGTAATTAGCACTTATGGTTTGTAAATGGCACCCAGAATTATGTTGCACGAAGCACAATTTCACATCATTCTGGGTCCATTTGTGTGAAAACAAGGTCCAATCAGGCTGAAACGTTACAAGAAGGTAGAATCTATTGAGTTGTAATTGATCTGAACGTTTCATGATGATAGCACTTTCCTAAGGGGGTCAAACCATGTCCCAAAGGTCACCGGATCTGGTGTCAATTTAAAGTAGTAGTCCAGTTACACATTTGTGGGCTTATAACTTGGCTTCTGAATGTCCTAGAGAGATCAGGTTTGTTTAAGTGTACTCCAGTCAACAGCCCCTACAACCACAAAAAGGAATGGAGTCATTAGCACTTGTTTTTTAAATGGCACCCAGAATTATGTTGCACGAAGCACAATTTCACATCATTCTGGGTTCATTTGTGTGAAAACAAGGTGCAGTCAGGCTGAAACGTTACATGAAGGTAGAATCTATTGAGTTGTAAGTGATCTGAACGTTTCATGATGATCGCACATTCCTATAGGGGGTCAAACCATGTCCCAAAGGTCACCGGGCCTGTTGTCACTTTAAAGAAGTAGTCTAGTTACACCTTTGTGGGCTTATAACTTGGCTTCTGAATGTCCTAGAGAGGTCAGGTTTGTTTTACTTTACTCCAGTCAACAGCCCCTACAACCACAAAAAGGAATGGAGTCATTTGCACTTATGGTTTGTAAATGGCACCCAGAATTATGTTGAACGAAGCACAATTTCACATCATTCTGGGTCCATTTGTGTGAAAACAAGGTCCAATCAGGCTGAAACGTTACAAGAAGGTAGAATCTATTGAGATGTAAGTGATCTGAACGTTTCATGATGATCGCACATTCCTATAGGGGGTCAAACCATGTCCCAAAGGTCACCGGGCCTGGTGTCAATTTAAAGTAGTAGTCCAGTTAAACATTTGTGCACTTATAACTTGGCTTCTGAATGTCCTAGAGAGATCAGGTTTGTTTTAGTATACTCCAGTCAACACCCCCTACAACCACAAAAAGGAATGGAGTGATTAGCACTTATGGTTTGTAAATGGCACCCAGAATTATGTTGCACGAAGCACAATTTCACATCATTCTGGGTCCATTTGTGTGCAAACAAGGTCCAATCAGGCTGAAACGTTACAAGAAGGTAGAATCTATTGAGTTGTAAGTGATCTGAACGTTTCAAGATGATCGCACTTTCCTAAGGGGGTCAAACAATGTCCCAAAGGTCACCGGATCTGGTGTCAATTTAAAGAAGTAGTCCAGTTACACATTTGTGGGCTTATAACTTGGCTTCTGAATGTCCTAGAGAGATCAGGTTTGTTTTAGTATACTCCAATCAACAGCCCCTACAACCACAAAAAGGAATGGAGTCATTAGCACTTATGGTTTTTAAATGGCACCCGGAATTATGTTGCACGAAGCACAATTTCACATCATTCTGGGTTCATTTGTGTGAAAACAAGGTCCAATAGGGCTGAAACGTTACAAGAAGGTAGAATCTATTGAGTTGTAAGTGATCTGAACGTTTCATGATGATCGCACATTCCTATAGGGGGTCAAACCATGTCCCAAAGGTCACCGGATCTGGTGTCAATTTAAAGAAGTAGTCCAGTTACACATTTGTGGGCTTATAACTTGGCTTCTGAATGTCCTAGAGAGATCAGGTTTGTTTTAATGTACTCCAGTCAACAGCCCCTACAACCACAAAAGGGAATGGAGTCATTAGCACTTATGGTTTGTAAATGGCACCCAGAATTATGTTGCACGAAGCAGAATTTCACATCATTCTGGGTCCATTTGTGTGAGAACAAGGTCCAATCAGGCTGAAACGTCACATGAAGGTAGAATCTATTGAGTTGTAAGTGATCTGAACGTTTCATGATGATAACACTTTCCTAAGGGGGTAAAACCATGTCCCAAAGGTCACCGGATCTGGTGTCAATTTAAAGAAGTAGTCCAGTTACACATTTGTGGGCTTATAACTTGGCTTCTGAATGTCCTAGACAGATCAGGTTTGTTTTAGTATACTCCAATCAACAGCCCCTACAACCACAAACAGGAATGCAGTCATTAGCACTTATGGTTTGTAAATGGCACCCAGAATTATGTTGCACGAAGCACAATTTCACATCATTCTGGGTCCATTTGTGTGAAAACAAGGTCCAATCAGGATGAAATGCTACAAGAAGGTAGAATCTATTGAGTAATAAGTGATCTGAACGTTTAAAGATGATCGCACATTCCTATAGGGGGTAAAACCATGTCCCAAAGGTCACAGGGCCTGGTGTCACTTTAAAGAAGTAGTCCAGTTACACCTTTGTGGGCTTATAACTTGGCTTCTGAATTTCCTAGAGAGGTTAGGTTTGTTTTAGTGTACTCCAACCAACAGCCCCTACAACCACAAAAAGGAATGGAGTCAGTAGCACTTATAATTTGTAAATGGCACCCAGAATTATGTTGCACGAAGCACAATTTCACATCATTCTGGGTTCATTTGTGTGAAAACAAGGTCCAATCAGGCTGAAACATTACAGGAAGGTAGAATCTATTGAGTTGTAGGTGATCTGAACGTTTCATGATGATAGCACTTTCCTAAGGGGGTCAAACCACGTCCCAAAGGTCACCGGATCTGGTGTCAATTTAAAGAAGTAGTCCAGTTACACCTTTGTGGGCTTATAACGTTGCTTCTGAATGTCCTAGAGAGGTTAGGTTTGTTTTAGTGTACTCCAATCAACAGCCCCTACAACTACAAAAAGGAATGGAGTCATTAGCACTTATGGTTTGTAAATGGCACCCAGAATTATGTTGCACGAAGCACAATTTCACATCATTCTGGGTTCATTTGTGTGAAAATAAGGTCCAATCAGGCTGAAACGTTACAGGAAGGTGGAATCTATTGAGTTGTAAGTGATCTGAACGTTTCATTATGATAGCACTTTCCTAAGGGGGTCAAACCATGTCCCAAAGGTCACCGGATCTGGTGTCACTTTAAAGAAGTAGTCCAGTACCAACATTTGTGGGCTTATAACTTGGCTTCTGAATGTCCTAGAGAGGTCAGGCTTGTTTTAGTGTACTCCAATCAACAACCCGTACAACCACAAAAAGGAATGGAGTCATTAGCACTTATGGTTTGTAAATGGCACCCAGAATTATGTTGCACGAAGCACAATTTCACATCATTCTGGGTCCATTTGTGTGAAAACAAGGTCCAATCAGGCTGAAACGTTACAAGAAGGTAGAATCTATTGAGTTGTAAGTGATCTGAACGTTTCAAGATGATCACACTTTCCTAAGGGGGTCAAACAATGTCCCAAAAGTCACCGGATCTGGTGTCAATTTAAAGAAGTAGTCCAGTTACACATTTGTGGGCTTATAACTTGGCTTCTGAATGTCCTACAGAGATCAGGTTTGTTTAAGTATACTCCAATCAACAGCCCCTACAACCACAAAAAGGAATGGAGTCATTAGCACTTATGGTTTTTAAATGGCACCCAGAATTATGTTGCACGAAGCACAATTTCACATCATTCTGGGTTCATTTGTGTGAAAACAATGTCCAATCAGGCTGAAACGTTACAAGAAGGTAGAATCTATTGAGTTGTAAGTGATCTGAACGTTTCATGATGATCGCACATTCCTATACGGGGTCAAACCATGTCCCAAAGGTCACCGGGCCTGGTGTCACTTTAAAGAAGTAGTCCAGTTACACCTTTGTGGGCTTATAACTTGGCTTTTGAATATCCTAGAGAGGTCAGGTTTGTTTTAGAGTACTCCAATTAACAGCCCCAATTACCCCAAAAAGGAATGGAGTCATTAGCACTTATGGTTTTTAAATGGCACCCAGAATTATGTTGCACGAAGCACAATTTCACATCATTCTGGGTTCATTTGTGTGAAAACAAGGTCCAATCAGGCTGAAACGTTACAGGAAGGTAGACTCTACTGAGTTGTAAGTGATCTGAACGTTTCATGATGATAGCACTTTCCTAAGGGCGTCAAACCATGTCCCAAAGGTAACCGGATCTGGTGTCAATTTAAAGAAGTAGTCCAGTTACACATTTGTGGGCTTATAACTTGGCTTCTGAATGTCCTAGAGAGATCAGGTTTGTTTTAGTGTACTCCAATAAACAGCCCCTACAACCACAAAAAGGAATGGAGTCATTAGCACTTATGGTTTTTAAATGGCACCCAGAATTATGTTGCACGATGCACAATTTCACATCATTCTGGGTTCATTTGTGTGAAAACAAGGTCCAATCAGGCTGAAACGTTACAAGAAGGTAGAATCTATTGAGTTGTAAGTGATCTGAACGTTTCATGATGATCACACATTCCTATAGGGGGTCAAACCATGTCCCAAAGGTAACCGGGCCTGGTGTCACTTCAAATAAGTAGTCCAGTTACACCTTTGTGGGCTTATAACTTGGCTTCTGAATGTCATAGAGAGGTCAGGTTTGTTTTACTGTACTCCAATCAACAGCCCCTACAACCACAAAAAGGAATGGAGTAATTAGCACTTATGGTTTGTAAATGGCACCCAGAATTATGTTGCACGAAGCACAATTTCACATCAATCTGGGTCCATTTGTGTGAAAACAAGGTCCAATCAGGCTGAAACGTTACAAGAAGGTAGAATCTATTGAGTTGTAAGTGATCTGAACGTTTCATGATGATAGCACTTTCCTAAGGGGGTCAAACCATGTCCCAAAGGTCACCGGATCTGGTGTCAATTTAAAGAAGTAGTCCAGTTACACATTTGTGGGCTTATAACTTGGCTTCTGAATGTCCTAGAGAGATCAGGTTTGTTTAAGTGTACTCCAGTCAACAGCCCCTACAACCACAAAAAGGAATGGAGTCATTAGCACTTGTTTTTTAAATGGCACCCAGAATTATGTTGCACGAAGCACAATTTCACATCATTCTCGGTTCATTTGTGTGAAAACAAGGTCCAGTCAGGCTGAAACGTTACATGAAGGTAGAATCTATTGAGTTGTAAGTGATCTGAACGTTTCATGATGATCGCACATTCCTATAGGGGGTCAAACCATGTCCCAAAGGTCACCGGGCCTGTTGTCACTTTAAAGAAGTAGTCTAGTTACACCTTTGTGGGCTTATAACTTGGCTTCTGAATGTCCTAGAGAGGTCAGGTTTGTTTTAATTTACTCCAGTCAACAGCCCCTACAACCACAAAAAGGAATGGAGTCATTAGCACTTATGGTTTGTAAATGGCACCCAGAATTATGTTGAACGAAGCACAATTTCACATCATTCTGGGTCCATTTGTGTGAAAACAAGGTCCAATCAGGCTGAAACGTTACAAGAAGGTAGAATCTATTGAGTTGTAAGTGATCTGAACGTTTCATGATGATAGCACTTTCCTAAGGGGGTCAAACCATGTCCCAAATGTCACCGGATCTGGTGTCAATTTAAAGAAGTAGTCCAGTTACACATTTGTGGGCTTATAACTTGGCTTCTGAATGTCCTAGTGAGGTCAGGTTTGTTTTAGAGCACTCCAATTACCAGCCCCTAAAACCCCAAAAAGGAATGGAGTCATTAGCACTTATGGTTTTTAAATGGCACCCAGAATTATTTCGCACAAAGCACAATTTTACATTATTCCGGGTCCATTATTCAGAAAAAAGCTTCAATCAGGCTGAAATGTCTCAGAAAAGTAGAATCTATTGAGTTGTAATTGATTCCTGTGTTTCATGATGATAGCACATTCTTAAGGGGGTCAAACCATGTCCCAAAGGTCACCGGGCCTGGTGTCACTTTAAAGAAGTAGTCCAGTTACACATTTGTGGGCTTATAACTTTACTTCTGAATGTCCTAGAGAGGTCAGGTTTGTTTTAGAGTACTCCAATTAACAGCCCCTATAACCCCAAAAAGGAATGGAGTCATTAGCACTTATGGTTATTAAATGGCACCCAGAATTATAATGCACGAAGCACAATTTCACATCATTCTGGGTCCATTTGTGTGAAAACAAGGTCCAATCAGGCTGAAACGTTACAAGAAGGTAGAATCTATTGAGTTGTAAGTGATCTGAACGTTTCATGATGATAGCACTTTCCTAAGGGGGTCAAACCATGTCCCAAAGGTCACCGGATCTGGTGTCAATTTAAAGAAGTAGTCCAGTTACACATTTGTGGGCTTATAACTTGGCTTCTGAATGTCCTAGAGAGAACAGGTTTGTTTAAGTGTACTCCAGTCAACAGCCCCTACAACCACAAAAAGGAATGGAGTCATTAGCACTTTTTTTTTAAATGGCACCCAGAATTATGTTGCACGAAGCACAATTTCACATCATTCTGGGTTCATTTGTGTGAAAACAAGGTGCAATCAGGCTGAAACGTTACATGAAGGTAGAATCTATTGAGTTGTAAGTGATCTGAACGTTTCATGATGATCGCACATTCCTATAGGGGGTCAAACCATGTCCCAAAGGTCACCGGGCCTGTTGTCACTTTAAAGAAGTAGTCTAGTTACACCTTTGTGGGCTTATAACTTGGCTTCTGAATGTCCTAGAGAGGTCAGGTTTGTTTTACTTTACTCCAGTCAACAGCCCCTACAACCACAAAAAGGAATGGAGTCATTAGCACTTATGGTTTGTAAATGGCACCCAGATTTATGTTGAACGAAGCACAATTTCACATCATTCTGGGTCCATTTGTGTGAAAACAAGGTCCAATCAGGCTGAAACGTTACAAGAAGGTAGAATCTATTGAGTTGTAAGTGATCTGAACGTTTCATGATGATCGCACATTCCTATAGGGGGTCAAACCATGTCCCAAAGGTCACCGGGCCTGGTGTCAATTTAAAGTAGTAGTCCAGTTACACATTTGTGGGCTTATAACTTGGCTTCTGAATGTCCTAGAGAGATCAGGTTTGTTTTAGTATACTCCAGTCAACACCCCCTACAACCACAAAAAGGAATGGAGTCATTAGCACTTATGGTTTGTAAATGGCACCCAGAATTATGTTGCACGAAGCACAATTTCACATCATTCTGGGTCCATTTGTGTGAAAACAAGGTCCAATCAGGCTGAAACGTTACAAGAAGGTAGAATCTATTGAGTTGTAAGTGATCTGAACGTTTCAAGATGATCGCACTTTCCTAAGGGGGTCAAACAATGTCCCAAAAGTCACCGGATCTGGTGTCAATTTAAAGAAGTAGTCCAGTTACACATTTGTGGGCTTATAACTTGGCTTCTGAATGTCCTAGAGAGATCAGGTTTGTTTTAGTATACTCCAATCAACAGCCCCTACAACCACAAAAAGGAATGGAGTCATTAGCACTTATGGTTTTTAAATGGCACCCAGAATTATGTTGCACGAAGCACAATTTCACATCATTCTGGGTTCATTTGTGTGAAAACAAGGTCCAATAGGGCTGAAACGTTACAAGAAGGTAGAATCTATTGAGTTGTAAGTGATCTGAACATTTCATGATGATCGCACATTCCTATACGGGGTCAAACCATGTCCCAAAGGTCACCGGGCCTGGTGTCACTTTAAAGAAGTAGTCCAGTTACACCTTTGTGGGATTATAACTTGGCTTTTGAATATCCTAGAGAGGTCAGGTTTGTTTTAGAGTACTCCAATTAACAGCCCCAATTACCCCAAAAAGGAATGGAGTCATTAGCACTTATGGTTTTTAAATGGCACCCAGAATTATGTTGCACGAAGCACAATTTCACATCATTCTGGGTTCATTTAAGTGAAAACAAGGTCCGATCAGGCTGAAACTTTACAGGAAGGTAGAATCTACTGAGTTGTAAGTGATCTGAACGTTTCATGATGATAGCACTTTCCTAAGGGGGTCAAACCATGTCCCAAAGGTAACCGGATCTGGTGTCAATTTAAAGAAGTAGTCCAGTTACACATTTGTGGGCTTATAACTTGGCTTCTGAATGTCCTAGAGAGATCAGGTTTGTTTTAGTGTACTCCAATAAACAGCCCCTACAACCACAAAAAGGAATGGAGTCATTAGCACTTATGGTTTTTAAATGGCACCCAGAATTATGTTGCACGAGGCACAATTTCACATCATTCTGGGTTCATTTGTGTGAAAACAAGGTCCAATCAGGCTGAAACGTTACAAGAAGGTAGAATCTATTGAGTTGTAAGTGATCTGAACGTTTCATGATGATCACACATTCCTATAGGGGGTCAAACCATGTCCCAAAGGTCACCGGGCCTGGTGTCACTTCTAATAAGTAGTCCAGTTACACCTTTGTGGGCTAATAACTTGGCTTCTGAATGTCCTAGAGAGGTCAGGTTTGTTTTACTGTACTCCAATCAACAGCCCCTACAACCACAAAAAGGAATGGAGTCATTAGCACTTATGGTTTGTAAATGGCACCCAGAATTATGTTGCACGAAGCACAATTTCACATCATTCTGGGTCCATTTGTGTGAAAACAAGGTCCAATCAGGCTGAAACGTTACAAGAAGGTAGAATCTATTGAGTTGTAAGTGATCTGAACGTTTCATGATGATAGCACTTTCCTAAGGGGGTCAAACCATGTCCCAAAGGTCACCGGATCTGGTGTCAATTTAAAGAAGTAGTCCAGTTACACCTTTGTGGGCTTATAACTTGGCTTCTGAATGTCCTAGAGAGGTCAGGTTTGTTTTACTTTACTCCAGTCAACAGCCCCTACAACCCCAAAAAGGAATGGAGTCATTAGCTCTTATGGTTTTTAAATGGCACCCAGAATTATTTCGCACAAAGCACAATTTTACATTATTCCGGGTCCATTATTCAGAAAAAAGCTTCAATCAGGCTGAAATGTCTCAGAAAAGTAGAATCTATTGAGTTGTAATTGATTCCTGTGTTTAATGATGATAGCACATTCTTAAGGGGGTCAAACCATGTCCCAAAGGTCACCGGGCCTGGTGTCAATTTAAAGAAGTAGTCCAGTTACACATTTGTGGGCTTATAACTTTACTTCTGAATGTCCTAGAGAGGTCAGGTTTGTTTTAGAGTACTCCAATTAACAGCCCCTATAACCCCAAAAAGGAATGGAGTCAATAGCACTTATGGTTATTAAATGGCAACCAGAATTATGTTGCACGAAGCACAATTTCACATCAATCTGGGTCCATTCGTGTGAAAACAAGGTCCAATCAGGCGGAAAAGCTACAGAAAGGTAGAATCTATTGAGTTGTAGGTGATCTGAACGTTTTATGATGATAGCACATTCCTAAGGGGGTCAAACCATGTCCCAAAGATCACCGGGCCTGGTGTCACTTTAAAGAAGTAGTCCAGTTACACATTTGTGGGCTTATAACTTTTCTTCTGAATGTCCTAGAGAGGTCAGGTTTGTTTTAGAGTACTGCAATTACCAGCCCCTACAACCCCAAAAAGGAATGGAGTCATTAGCACTTATGGTTTTAAAATGGCACCCAGAATTATTTCGCACAAAGCACAATTTTACATTATTCCGGGTCCATTATTCAGAAAAAAGCTTCAATCAGGCTGAAATGTCTCAGAAAAGTAGAATCTATTGAGTTGTAATTTATTCCTGTGTTTCATGATGATAGCACATTCTTAAGGGGGTCAAACCATGTCCCAAAGGTCACCGGGCCTAGTGTCACTTTAAAGAAGTAGTCCAGTTACACATTTGTGGGCTTATAACTTTACTTCTGAATGTCCTAGAGAGGTCAGGTTTGTTTTAGAGTACTCCAATTAACAGCCCCTATAACCCCAAAAAGGAATGGAGTCATTAGCACTTATGGTTATTAAATGGAACCCAGAATTATAATGCACGAAGCACAATTTCACATCATTCTGGGTCCATTTGTGTGAAAACAAGGTCCAATCAGGCTGAAACGTTACAAGAAGGTAGAATCTATTGAGTTGTAAGTGATCTGAACGTTTCATGATGATCACACATTCCTATAGGGGGTCAAACCATGTCCCAAAGGTAACCGGGCCTGGTGTCACTTCATATAAGTAGTCCAGTTACACCTTTGTGGGCTTATAACTTGGCTTCTGAATGTCCTAGAGAGGTCAGGTTTGTTTTAGTGTACTCCAATCAACAGCCCCTACAACCACAAAAAGGAATGGAGTCATTAGCACTTATGGTTTGTAAATGGCACCCAGAATTATGTTGCACGAAGCACAATTTCACATCAATCTGGGTCCATTCGTGTGAAAACAAGGTCCAATCAGGCGGAAACGCTACAAAAAGGTAGAATCTATTGAGTTGTAGGTGATCTAAACGTTTTATGATGATAGCACATTCCTAAGGGGGTCAAACCATGTCCCAAAGATCACCGGGCCTGGTGTCACTTTAAAGAAGTAGTCCAGTAACACATTTGTGGGCTTATAACTTTTCTTCTGAATGTCCTAGAGAGGTCAGGTTTGTTTTAGAGTACTCCAATTACCAGCCCCTAAAACCCCAAAAAGGAATGGAGTCATTAGCACTTATGGTTTTTAAATGGCACCCAGAATTATTTCGCACAAAGCACAATTTTACATTATTCCGGGTCCATTATTCAGAAAAAAGCTTCAATCAGGCTGAAATGTCTCAGAAAAGTAGAATCTATTGAGTTGTAATTGATTCCTGTGTTTAATGATGATAGCACATTCTTAAGGGGGTCAAACCATGTCCCAAAGGTCACCGGGCCTGGTGTCAATTTAAAGAAGTAGTCCAGTTACACATTTGTGGGCTTATAACTTTACTTCTGAATGTCCTAGAGAGGTCAGGTTTGTTTTAGAGTACTCCAATTACCAGCCCCTAAAACCCCAAAAAGGAATGGAGTCATTAGCACTTATGGTTATTAAATGGCACCCAGAATTATAATGCACGAAGCACAATTTCACATCATTCTGGGTCCATTTGTGTGAAAACAAGGTCCAATCAGGCTGAAACGTTACAATAAGGTAGAATCTATTGAGTTGTAAGTGATCTGAACGTTTCATGATGATAGCACTTTCCTAAGGGGGTCAAACCATGTCCCAAAGGTCACCGGATCTAGTGTCAATTTAAAGAAGTAGTCCAGTTACACATTTGTGGGCTTATAACTTGGCTTCTGAATGTCCTAGAGAGGTCAGGTTTGTTTTAGAGCACTCCAGTTACCAGCCCCTAAAACCCCAAAAAGGAATGGAGTCATTAGCACTTATGGTTTTTAAATGGCACCCAGAATTATTTCGCACAAAGCACAATTTTACATTATTCCGGGTCCATTATTCAGAAAAAAGCTTCAATCAGGCTGAAATGTCTCAGAAAAGTAGAATCTATTGAGTTGTAATTGATTCCTGTGTTTCATGATGATAGCACATTCTTAAGGGGGTCAAACCATGTCCCAAAGGTCACCGGGCCTGTTGTCACTTTAAAGAAGTAGTCTAGTTACACCTTTGTGGGCTTATAACTTTACTTCTGAATGTCCTAGAGAGGTCAGGTTTGTTTTAGAGTACTCCAATTAACAGCCCCTATAACCCCAAAAAGGAATGGAGTCATTAGCACTTATGGTTATTAAATGGCACCCAGAATTATAATGCACGAAGCACAATTTCACATCATTCTGGGTCCATTTGTGTGAAAACAAGGTCCAATCAGGCTGAAACGTTACAAGAAGGTAGAATCTATTGAGTTGTAAGTGATCTGAACGTTTCATGATGATAGCACTTTCCTAAGGGGGTCAAACCATGTCCCAAAGGTCACCGGATCTGGTGTTAATTTAAAGAAGTAGTCCAGTTACACATCTGTGGGCTTATAACTTGGCTTCTGAATGTCCTAGAGAGATCAGGTTTGTTTAAGTGTACTCCAGTCAACAGCCCCTACAACCACAAAAAGGAATGGAGTCATTAGCACTTGTTTTTTAAATGGCACCCAGAATTATGTTGCACGAAGCACAATTTTACATTATTCCGGGTCCATTATTCAGAAAAAAGCTTCAATCAGGCTGAAATGTCTCAGAAAAGTAGAATCTATTGAGTTGTAATTGATTCCTGTGTTTCATGATGATAGCACATTCTTAAGGGGGTCAAACCATGTCCCAAAGGTCACCGGGCCTGGTGTCACTTTAAAGAAGTAGTCCAGTTACACCTTTGTGGGCTTATAACTTGGCTTCTGAATGTCCTAGAGAGGTCAGGTTTGTTTTAGTGTACTCCAATCAACAGCCCCTACAACCACAAAAAGGAATGGAGTCATTAGCACTTATGGTTTGTAAATGGCACCCAGAATTATGTTGCACGAAGCACAATTTCACATCAATCTGGGTCCATTCGTGTGAAAACAAGGTCCAATCAGGCGGAAACGCTACAGAAAGGTAGAATCTATTGAGTTGTAGGTGATCTGAACGTTTTATGATGATAGCACATTCCTAAGGGGGTCAAACCATGTCCCAAAGATCACCGGGCCTGGTGTCACTTTAAAGAAGTAGTCCAGTAACACATTTGTGGGCTTATAACTTTTCTTCTGAATGTCCTAGAGAGGTCAGATTTGTTTTAGAGTACTCCAATTACCAGCCCCTAAAACCCCAAAAAGGAATGGAGTCATTAGCACTTATGGTTTTTAAATGGCACCCAGAATTATTTCGCACAAAGCACAATTTTACATTATTCCGGGTCCATTATTCAGAAAAAAGCTTCAATCAGGCTGAAATGTCTCAGAAAAGTAGAATCTATTGAGTTGTAATTGATTCCTGTGTTTCATGATGATAGCACATTCTTAAGGGGGTCAAACCATGTCCCAAAGGTCACCGGGCCTGGTGTCACTTTAAAGAAGTAGTCCAGTTACACATTTGTGGGCTTATAACTTTACTTCTGAATGTCCTAGAGAGGTCAGGTTTGTTTTAGAGTACTCCAATTAACAGCCCCTATAACCCCAAAAAGGAATGGAGTCATTAGCACTTATGGTTATTAAATGGCACCCAGAATTATAATGCACGAAGCACAATTTCACATCATTCTGGGTCCATTTGTGTGAAAACAAGGTCCAATCAGGCTGAAACGTTACAAGAAGGTAGAATCTATTGAGTTGTAAGTGATCTGAACGTTTCATGATGATAGCACTTTCCTAAGGGGGTCAAACCATGTCCCAAATGTCACCGGATCTGGTGTCAATTTAAAGAAGTAGTCCAGTTACACATTTGTGGGCTTATAACTTGGCTTCTGAATGTCCTAGAGAGGTCAGGTTTGTTTTAGAGCACTCCAATTACCAGCCCCTAAAACCCCAAAAAGGAATGGAGTCATTAGCACTTATGGTTTTTAAATGGCACCCAGAATTATTTCGCACAAAGCACAATTTTACATTATTCCGGGTCCATTATTCAGAAAAAAGCTTCAATCAGGCTGAAATGTCTCAGAAAAGTAGAATCTATTGAGTTGTAATTGATTCCTGTGTTTCATGATGATAGCACATTCTTAAGGGGGTCAAACCATGTCCCAAAGGTCACCGGGCCTGGTGTCACTTTAAAGAAGTAGTCCAGTTACACATTTGTGGGCTTATAACTTTACTTCTGAATGTCCTAGAGAGGTCAGGTTTGTTTTAGAGTACTCCAATTAACAGCCCCTATAACCCCAAAAAGGAATGGAGTCATTAGCACTTATGGTTATTAAATGGCACCCAGAATTATAATGCACGAAGCACAATTTCACATCATTCTGGGTCCATTTGTGTGAAAACAAGGTCCAATCAGGCTGAAACTTTACAAGAAGGTAGAATCTATTGAGTTGTAAGTGATCTGAACGTTTCATGATGATAGCACTTTCCTAAGGGGGTCAAACCATGTCCCAAAGGTCACCGGATCTGGTGTCAATTTAAAGAAGTAGTCCAGTTACACATTTGTGGGCTTATAACTTGGCTTCTGAATGTCCTAGAGAGAACAGGTTTGTTTAAGTGTACTCCAGTCAACAGCCCCTACAACCACAAAAAGGAATGGAGTCATTAGCACTTTTTTTTTAAATGGCACCCAGAATTATGTTGCACGAAGCACAATTTCACATCATTCTGGGTTCATTTGTGTGAAAACAAGGTGCAATCAGGCTGAAACGTTACATGAAGGTAGAATCTATTGAGTTGTAAGTGATCTGAACGTTTCATGATGATCGCACATTCCTATAGGGGGTCAAACCATGTCCCAAAGGTCACCGGGCCTGTTGTCACTTTAAAGAAGTAGTCTAGTTACACCTTTGTGGGCTTATAACTTGGCTTCTGAATGTCCTAGAGAGGTCAGGTTTGTTTTACTTTACTCCAGTCAACAGCCCCTACAACCACAAAAAGGAATGGAGTCATTAGCACTTATGGTTTGTAAATGGCACCCAGAATTATGTTGAACGAAGCACAATTTCACATCATTCTGGGTCCATTTGTGTGAAAACAAGGTCCAATCAGGCTGAAACGTTACAAGAAGGTAGAATCTATTGAGTTGTAAGTGATCTGAACGTTTCATGATGATCGCACATTCCTATAGGGGGTCAAACCATGTCCCAAAGGTCACCGGGCCTGGTGTCAATTTAAAGTAGTAGTCCAGTTACACATTTGTGGGCTTATAACTTGGCTTCTGAATGTCCTAGAGAGATCAGGTTTGTTTTAGTATACTCCAGTCAACACCCCCTACAACCACAAAAAGGAATGGAGTCATTAGCACTTATGGTTTGTAAATGGCACCCAGAATTATGTTGCACGAAGCACAATTTCACATCATTCTGGGTCCATTTGTGTGAAAACAAGGTCCAATCAGGCTGAAACGTTACAAGAAGGTAGAATCTATTGAGTTGTAAGTGATCTGAACGTTTCAAGATGATCGCACTTTCCTAAGGGGGTCAAACAATGTCCCAAAAGTCACCGGATCTGGTGTCAATTTAAAGAAGTAGTCCAGTTACACATTTGTGGGCTTATAACTTGGCTTCTGAATGTCCTAGAGAGATCAGGTTTGTTTTAGTATACTCCAATCAACAGCCCCTACAACCACAAAAAGGAATGGAGTCATTAGCACTTATGGTTTTTAAATGGCACCCAGAATTATGTTGCACGAAGCACAATTTCACATCATTCTGGGTTCATTTGTGTGAAAACAAGGTCCAATAGGGCTGAAACGTTACAAGAAGGTAGAATCTATTGAGTTGTAAGTGATCTGAACATTTCATGATGATCGCACATTCCTATACGGGGTCAAACCATGTCCCAAAGGTCACCGGGCCTGGTGTCACTTTAAAGAAGTAGTCCAGTTACACCTTTGTGGGATTATAACTTGGCTTTTGAATATCCTAGAGAGGTCAGGTTTGTTTTAGAGTACTCCAATTAACAGCCCCAATTACCCCAAAAAGGAATGGAGTCATTAGCACTTATGGTTTTTAAATGGCACCCAGAATTATGTTGCACGAAGCACAATTTCACATCATTCTGGGTTCATTTAAGTGAAAACAAGGTCCGATCAGGCTGAAACTTTACAGGAAGGTAGAATCTACTGAGTTGTAAGTGATCTGAACGTTTCATGATGATAGCACTTTCCTAAGGGGGTCAAACCATGTCCCAAAGGTAACCGGATCTGGTGTCAATTTAAAGAAGTAGTCCAGTTACACATTTGTGGGCTTATAACTTGGCTTCTGAATGTCCTAGAGAGATCAGGTTTGTTTTAGTGTACTCCAATAAACAGCCCCTACAACCACAAAAAGGAATGGAGTCATTAGCACTTATGGTTTTTAAATGGCACCCAGAATTATGTTGCACGAGGCACAATTTCACATCATTCTGGGTTCATTTGTGTGAAAACAAGGTCCAATCAGGCTGAAACGTTACAAGAAGGTAGAATCTATTGAGTTGTAAGTGATCTGAACGTTTCATGATGATCACACATTCCTATAGGGGGTCAAACCATGTCCCAAAGGTCACCGGGCCTGGTGTCACTTCTAATAAGTAGTCCAGTTACACCTTTGTGGGCTAATAACTTGGCTTCTGAATGTCCTAGAGAGGTCAGGTTTGTTTTACTGTACTCCAATCAACAGCCCCTACAACCACAAAAAGGAATGGAGTCATTAGCACTTATGGTTTGTAAATGGCACCCAGAATTATGTTGCACGAAGCACAATTTCACATCATTCTGGGTCCATTTTTGTGAAAACAAGGTCCAATCAGGCTGAAACGTTACAAGAAGGTAGAATCTATTGAGTTGTAAGTGATCTGAACGTTTCATGATGATAGCACTTTCCTAAGGGGGTCAAACCATGTCCCAAAGGTCACCGGATCTGGTGTCAATTTAAAGAAGTAGTCCAGTTACACCTTTGTGGGCTTATAACTTGGCTTCTGAATGTCCTAGAGAGGTCAGGTTTGTTTTACTTTACTCCAGTCAACAGCCCCTACAACCCCAAAAAGGAATGGAGTCATTAGCTCTTATGGTTTTTAAATGGCACCCAGAATTATTTCGCACAAAGCACAATTTTACATTATTCCGGGTCCATTATTCAGAAAAAAGCTTCAATCAGGCTGAAATGTCTCAGAAAAGTAGAATCTATTGAGTTGTAATTGATTCCTGTGTTTAATGATTATAGCACATTCTTAAGGGGGTCAAACCATGTCCCAAAGGTCACCGGGCCTGGTGTCAATTTAAAGAAGTAGTCCAGTTACACATTTGTGGGCTTATAACTTTACTTCTGAATGTCCTAGAGAGGTCAGGTTTGTTTTACTTTACTCCAGTCAACAGCCCCTACAACCACAAAAAGGAATGGAGTCATTAGCACTTATGGTTTGTAAATGGCACCCAGAATTATGTTGAACGAAGCACAATTTCACATCATTCTGGGTCCATTTGTGTGAAAACAAGGTCCAATCAGGCTGAAACGTTACAAGAAGGTAGAATCTATTGAGTTGTAAGTGATCTGAACGTTTTATGATGATCGCACATTCCTATAGGGGTTCAAACCATGTCCCAAAGGTCACCGGGCCTGGTGTCAATTTAAAGTAGTAGTCCAGTTACACATTTGTGGGCTTATAACTTGGCTTCTGAATGTCCTAGAGAGATAAGGTTTGTTTTAGTATACTCCAGTCAACACCCCCTACAACCACAAAAAGGAATTGAGTCATTAGCACTTATGGTTTGTAAATGGCACCCAGAATTATGTTGCACGAAGCACAATTTCACATCATTCTGGGTCCATTTGTGTGAAAACAAGGTCCAATCAGGCTGAAATGTTACAAGAAGGTAGAATCTATTGAGTTGTAAGTGATCTGAACGTTTCAAGATGATCACACTTTCCTAAGGGGGTCAAAAAATGTCCCAAAAGTCACCGGATCTGGTGTCACTTTAAAGAAGTAGTCCAGTTACACATTTGTGGGCTTATAACTTTACTTCTGAATGTCCTAGAGAGGTCAGGTTTGTTTTAGAGTACTCCAATTAAAAGCCCCTATAACCCCAAAAAGGAATGGAGTCAATAGCACTTATGGTTATTAAATGGCAACCAGAATTATGTTGCACGAAGCACAATTTCACATCAATCTGGGTCCATTCGTGTGAAAACAAGGTCCAATCAGGCGGAAAAGCTACAGAAAGGTAGAATCTATTGAGTTGTAGGTGATCTGAACGTTTTATGATGATAGCACATTCCTAAGGGGGTCAAACCATGTCCCAAAGATCACCGGGCCTGGTGTCACTTTAAAGAAGTAGTCCAGTTACACATTTGTGGGCTTATAACTTTTCTTCTGAATGTCCTAGAGAGGTCAGGTTTGTTTTAGAGTACTGCAATTACCAGCCCCTACAACCCCAAAAAGGAATGGAGTCATTAGCACTTATGGTTTTAAAATGGCACCCAGAATTATTTCGCACAAAGCACAATTTTACATTATTCCGGGTCCATTATTCAGAAAAAAGCTTCAATCAGGCTGAAATGTCTCAGAAAAGTAGAATCTATTGAGTTGTAATTTATTCCTGTGTTTCATGATGATAGCACATTCTTAAGGGGGTCAAACCATGTCCCAAAGGTCACCGGGCCTAGTGTCACTTTAAAGAAGTAGTCCAGTTACACATTTGTGGGCTTATAACTTTACTTCTGAATGTCCTAGAGAGGTCAGGTTTGTTTTAGAGTACTCCAATTAACAGCCCCTATAACCCCAAAAAGGAATGGAGTCATTAGCACTTATGGTTATTAAATGGCACCCAGAATTATAATGCACGAAGCACAATTTCACTTCATTCTGGGTCCATTTGTGTGAAAACAAGGTCCAATCAGGCTGAAACGTTACAAGAAGGTAGAATCTATTGAGTTGTAAGTGATCTGAACGTTTCATGATGATCACACATTCCTATAGGGGGTCAAACCATGTCCCAAAGGTAACCGGGCCTGGTGTCACTTCATATAAGTAGTCCAGTTACACCTTTGTGGGCTTATAACTTGGCTTCTGAATGTCCTAGAGAGGTCAGGTTTGTTTTAGTGTACTCCAATCAACAGCCCCTACAACCACAAAAAGGAATGGAGTCATTAGCACTTATGGTTTGTAAATGGCACCCAGAATTATGTTGCACGAAGCACAATTTCACATCAATCTGGGTCCATTCGTGTGAAAACAAGGTCCAATCAGGCGGAAACGCTACAGAAAGGTAGAATCTATTGAGTTGTAGGTGATCTGAACGTTTTATGATGATAGCACATTCCTAAGGGGGTCAAACCATGTCCCAAAGATCACCGGGCCTGGTGTCACTTTAAAGAAGTAGTCCAGTAACACATTTGTGGGCTTATAACTTTTCTTCTGAATGTCCTAGAGAGGTCAGGTTTGTTTTAGAGTACTCCAATTACCAGCCCCTAAAACCCCAAAAAGGAATGGAGTCATTAGCACTTATGGTTTTGAAATGGCACCCAGAATTATTTCGCACAAAGCACAATTTTACATTATTCCGGGTCCATTATTCAGAAAAAAGCTTCAATCAGGCTGAAATGTCTCAGAAAAGTAGAATCTATTGAGTTGTAATTGATTCCTGTGTTTAATGATGATAGCACATTCTTAAGGGGGTCAAACCATGTCCCAAAGGTCACCGGGCCTGGTGTCAATTTAAAGAAGTAGTCCAGTTACACATTTGTGGGCTTATAACTTTACTTCTGAATGTCCTAGAGAGGTCAGGTTTGTTTTAGAGTACTCCAATTACCAGCCCCTAAAACCCCAAAAAGGAATGGAGTCATTAGCACTTATGGTTATTAAATGGCACCCAGAATTATAATGCACGAAGCACAATTTCACATCATTCTGGGTCCATTTGTGTGAAAACAAGGTCCAATCAGGCTGAAACGTTACAAGAAGGTAGAATCTATTGAGTTGTAAGTGATCTGAACGTTTCATGATGATAGCACTTTCCTAAGGGGGTCAAACCATGTCCCAAAGGTCACCGGATCTGGTGTCAATTTAAAGAAGTAGTCCAGTTACACATTTGTGGGCTTATAACTTGGCTTCTGAATGTCCTAGAGAGGTCAGGTTTGTTTTAGAGCACTCCAATTACCAGCCCCTAAAACCCCAAAAAGGAATGGAGTCATTAGCACTTATGGTTTTTAAATGGCACCCAGAATTATTTCGCACAAAGCACAATTTTACATTATTCCGGGTCCATTATTCAGAAAAAAGCTTCAATCAGGCTGAAATGTCTCAGAAAAGTAGAATCTATTGAGTTGTAATTGATTCCTGTGTTTCATGATGATAGCACATTCTTAAGGGGGTCAAACCATGTCCCAAAGGTCACCGGGCCTGGTGTCACTTTAAAGAAGTAGTCCAGTTACACATTTGTGGGCTTATAACTTTACTTCTGAATGTCCTAGAGAGGTCAGGTTTGTTTTAGAGTACT
This sequence comes from Nothobranchius furzeri, assembly GCF_043380555.1. Lineage (NCBI taxonomy): Eukaryota > Metazoa > Chordata > Actinopteri > Cyprinodontiformes > Nothobranchiidae > Nothobranchius > Nothobranchius furzeri. The sequence goes on along the minus strand of NC_091752.1, from coordinate 11,213,229 downwards.
CCAATTAACAGCCCCTATAACCCCAAAAAGGAATGGAGTCATTAGCACTTATGGTTATTAAATGGCACCCAGAATTATAATGCACGAAGCACAATTTCACATCATTCTGGGTCCATTTGTGTGAAAACAAGGTCCAATCAGGCTGAAACGTTACAAGAAGGTAGAATCTATTGAGTTGTAAGTGATCTGAACGTTTCATGATGATAGCACTTTCCTAAGGGGGTCAAACCATGTCCCAAAGGTCACCGGATCTGGTGTTAATTTAAAGAAGTAGTCCAGTTACACATCTGTGGGCTTATAACTTGGCTTCTGAATGTCCTAGAGAGATCAGGTTTGTTTAAGTGTACTCCAGTCAACAGCCCCTACAACCACAAAAAGGAATGGAGTCATTAGCACTTGTTTTTTAAATGGCACCCAGAATTATGTTGCACGAAGCACAATTTCACATCATTCTGGGTTCATTTGTGTGAAAACAAGGTCCAATCAGGCTGAAACGTTACATGAAGGTAGAATCTATTGAGTTGTAAGTGATCTGAACGTTTCATGATGATCACACATTCCTATAGGGGGTCAAAACATGTCCCAAAGGTCACCGGGCCTGTTGTCACTTTAAAGAAGTAGTCTAGTTACACCTTTGTGGGCTTATAACCTGGCTTCTGAATGTCCTAGAGAGGTCAGGTTTGTTTTACTTTACTCCAGTCAACAGCCCCTACAACCACAAAAAGGAATGGAGTCATTAGCACTTATGGTTTGTAAATGGCACCCAGAATTATGTTGAACGAAGCACAATTTCACATCATTCTGGGTCCATTTGTGTGAAAACAAGGTCCAATCAGGCTGAAACGTTACAAGAAGGTAGAATCTATTGAGTTGTAAGTGATCTGAACGTTTTATGATGATCGCACATTCCTATAGGGGTTCAAACCATGTCCCAAAGGTCACCGGGCCTGGTGTCAATTTAAAGTAGTAGTCCAGTTACACATTTGTGGGCTTATAACTTGGCTTCTGAATGTCCTAGAGAGATAAGGTTTGTTTTAGTATACTCCAGTCAACACCCCCTACAACCACAAAAAGGAATTGAGTCATTAGCACTTATGGTTTGTAAATGGCACCCAGAATTATGTTGCACGAAGCACAATTTCACATCATTCTGGGTCCATTTGTGTGAAAACAAGGTCCAATCAGGCTGAAATGTTACAAGAAGGTAGAATCTATTGAGTTGTAAGTGATCTGAACGTTTCAAGATGATCACACTTTCCTAAGGGGGTCAAAAAATGTCCCAAAAGTCACCGGATCTGGTGTCAATTTAAAGAAGTAGTCCAGTTACACATTTGATGGCTTATAACTTGGCTTCGGAATGTCCTAGAGAGATCAGGTTTGTTTTAATATACTCCAATCAACAGCCCCTACAACCACAAAAAGGAATGGAGTCATTAGCACTTATGGTTTTTAAATGGCACCCAGAATTATGTTGCACGAAGCACAATTTCACATCATTCTGGGTTCATTTGTGTGAAAACAAGGTCCAATAGGGCTGAAACGTTACAAGAAGGTAGAATCTATTGAGTTGTAAGTGATCTGAACATTTCATGATGATCGCACATTCCTATACGGGGTCAAACCATGTCCCAAAGGTCACCGGGCCTGGTGTCACTTTAAAGAAGTAGTCCAGTTACACCTTTGTGGGCTTATAACTTGGCTTTTGAATATCCTAGAGAGGTCAGGTTTGTTTTACAGTACTCCAATTAACAGCCCCAATTACCCCAAAAAGGAATGGAGTCATTAGCACTTATGGTTTTTAAATGGCACCCAGAATTATGTTGCACGAAGCACAATTTCACATCATTCTGGGTTCATTTAAGTGAAAACAAGGTCCGATCAGGCTGAAACTTTACAGGAATGTAGAATCTACTGAGTTGTAAGTGATCTGAACGTTTCATGATGATAGCACTTTCCTAAGGGGGTCAAACCATGTCCCAAAGGTAACCGGATCTGGTGTCAATTTAAAGAAGTAGTCCAGTTACACATTTGTGGGCTTATAACTTGGCTTCTGAATGTCCTAGAGAGATCAGGTTTGTTTTAGTGTACTCCAATAAACAGCCCCTACAACCACAAAAAGGAATGGAGTCATTAGCACTTATGGTTTTTAAATGGCACCCAGAATTATGTTGCACGAGGCACAATTTCACATCATTCTGGGTTCATTTGTGTGAAAACAAGGTCCAATCAGGCTGAAACGTTACAAGAAGGTAGAATCTATTGAGTTGTAGGGGATCTGAACGTTTCATGATGATCACACATTCCTATAGGGGGTCAAACCATGTCCCAAAGGTCACCGGGCCTGGTGTCACTTCAAATAAGTAGTCCAGTTACACCTTTGTGGGCTTATAACTTGGCTTCTGAATGTCCTAGAGAGGTCAGGTTTGTTTTACTGTACTCCAATCAACAGCCCCTACAACCACAAAAAGGAATGGAGTCATTAGCACTTATGGTTTGTAAATGGCACCCAGAATTATGTTGCACGAAGCACAATTTCACATCATTCTGGGTCCATTTGTGTGAAAACAAGGTCCAATCAGGCTGTAACGTTACAAGAAGGTAGAATCTATTGAGTTGTAAGTGATCTGAACGTTTCATGATGATAGCACTTTCCTAAGGGGGTCAAACCATGTCCCAAAGGTCACCGGATCTGGTGTCAATTTAAAGAAGTAGTCCAGTTACACATTTGTGGGCTTATAACTTGGCTTCTGAATGTCCTAGAGAGATCAGGTTTGTTTAAGTGTACTCCAGTCAACAGCCCCTACAACCACAAAAAGGAATGGAGTCATTAGCACTTATGGTTTTTAAATGGCACCCAGAATTATGTTGCACGAAGCACAATTTCACATCATTCTGGGTTCATTTGTGTGAAAACAAGGTCCAATCAGGCTGAAACGTCACAAGAAGGTAGAATCTATTGAGTTGTAAGTGATCTGAACGTTTCATGATGATCGCACATTCCTATAGGGGTTCAAACCATGTCCCAAAGGTCACCGGGCCTGTTGTCACTTTAAAGAAGTAGTCCAGTTACACCTTTGTGGGCTTATAACTTGGCTTCTGAATGTCCTAGAGAGGTCAGGTTTGTTTTACTTTACTCCAGTCAACAGCCCCTACAACCCCAAAAAGGAATGGAGTCATTAGCACTTATGGTTTTTAAATGGCACCCAGAATTATTTCGCACAAAGCACAATTTTACATTATTCCGGGTCCATTATTCAGAAAAAAGCTTCAATCAGGCTGAAATGTCTCAGAAAAGTAGAATCTATTGAGTTGTAATTGATTCCTGTGTTTAATGATGATAGCACATTCTTAAGGGGGTCAAACCATGTCCCAAAGGTCACCGGGCCTGGTGTCAATTTAAAGAAGTAGTCCAGTTACACATTTGTGGGCTTATAACTTTACTTCTGAATGTCCTAGAGAGGTCAGGTTTGTTTTAGAGTACTCCAATTAACAGCCCCTATAACCCCAAAAAGGAATGGAGTCAATAGCACTTATGGTTATTAAATGGCACCCAGAATTATGTTGCACGAAGCACAATTTCACATCAATCTGGGTCCATTCGTGTGAAAACAAGGTCCAATCAGGCGGAAACGCTACAGAAAGGTAGAATCTATTGAGTTGTAGGTGATCTGAACGTTTTATGATGATAGCACATTCCTAAGGGGGTCAAACCATGTCCCAAAGATCACCGGGCCTTGGATCACTTTAAAGAAGTAGTCCAGTTACACATTTGTGGGCTTATAACTTTTCTTCTGAATGTCCTAGAGAGGTCAGGTTTGTTTTAGAGTACTCCAATTACCAGCCCCTACAACCCCAAAAAGGAATGGAGTCATTAGCACTTATGGTTTTTAAATGGCACCCAGAATTATTTCGCACAATGCACAATTTTACATTATTCCGGGTCCATTATTCAGAAAAAAGCTTCAATCAGGCTGAAATGTCTCAGAAAAGTAGAATCTATTGAGTTATAATTTATTCCTGTGTTTCATGATGATAGCACATTCTTAAGGGGGTCAAACCATGTCCCAAAGGTCACCGGGCCTGGTGTCACTTTAAAGAAGTAGTCCAGTTACACATTTGTGGGCTTATAACTTTACTTCTGAATGTCCTAGAGAGGTCAGGTTTGTTTTAGAATACTCCAATTAACAGCCCCTATAACCCCAAAAAGGAATGGAGTCATTAGCACTTATGGTTATTAAATGGCACCCAGAATTATAATGCACGAAGCACAATTTCACATCATTCTGGGTCCATTTGTGTGAAAACAAGGTCCAATCAGGCTGAAACGTTACAAGAAGGTAGAATCTATTGAGTTGTAAGTGATCTGAACGTTTTATGATGATCACACATTCCTATAGGGGGTCAAACCATGTCCCAAAGGTAACCGGGCCTGGTGTCACTTCAAATAAGTAGTCCAGTTACACCTTTGTGGGCTTATAACTTGGCTTCTGAATGTCCTAGAGAGGTCAGGTTTGTTTTAGTGTACTCCAATCAACAGTCCCTACAACCACAAAAAGGAATGGAGTCATTAGCACTTATGGTTTGTAAATGGCACCCAGAATTATGTGGCACGAAGCTCAATTTCACATCAATCTGGGTCCATTCGTGTGAAAACAAGGTCCAATCAGGCGCAAACGCTACAGAAAGGTAGAATCTATTGAGTTGTAGGTGATCTGAACGTTTTATGATGATAGCACATTCCTGAGGGGGTCAAACCATGTCCCAAAGATCACCGGGCCTGGTGTCACTTTAAAGAAGTAGTCCAGTAACACATTTGTGGGCTTATAACTTTTCTTCTGAATGTCCTAGAGAGGTCAGGTTTGTTTTAGAGTACTCCAATTACCAGCCCCTAAAACCCCAAAAAGGAATGGAGTCATTAGCACTTATGGTTTTTAAATGGCACCCAGAATTATTTCGCACAAAGCACAATTTTACATTATTCCGGGTCCATTATTCAGAAAAAAGCTTCAATCAGGCTGAAATGTCTCAGAAAAGTAGAATCTATTGAGTTGTAATTGATTCCTGTGTTTCATGATGATAGCACATTCTTAAGGGGGTCAAACCATGTCCCAAATGTCACCGGGCCTGGTGTCACTTTAAAGAAGTAGTCCAGTTACACATTTGTGGGCTTATAACTTTACTTCTGAATGTCCTAGAGAGGTCAGGTTTGTTTTAGAGTACTCCAATTAACAGCCCCTATAACCCCAAAAAGGAATGGAGTCATTAGCACTTATGGTTATTAAATGGCACCCAGAATTATAATGCACGAAGCACATTTTCACATCATTCTGGGTCCATTTGTGTGAAAACAAGGTCCAATCAGGCTGAAACGTTACAAGAAGGTAGAATCTATTGAGTTGTAAGTGATCTGAACGTTTCATGATGATAGCACTTTCCTAAGGGGGTCAAACCATGTCCCAAAGGTCACCGGATCGGTGTCAATTTAAAGAAGTAGTCCAGTTACACATTTGTGGGCTTATAACTTGGCTTCTGAATGTCCTAGAGAGGTCAGGTTTGTTTTAGAGCACTCCAATTACCAGCCCCTAAAACCCCAAAAGAGGAATGGAGTCATTAGCACTTATGGTTTTTAAATGGCACCCAGAATTATTTCGCACAAAGCACAATTTTACATTATTCCGGGTCCATTATTCAGAAAAAAGCTTCAATCAGGCTGAAATGTCTCAGAAAAGTAGAATCTATTGAGTTGTAATTGATTCCTGTGTTTCATGATGATGGCACATTCTTAAGGGGGTCAAACCATGTCCCAAAGGTCACCGGGCCTGGTGTCACTTTAAAGAAGTTGTCCAGTTACACATTTGTGGGCTTATAACTTTACTTCTGAATGTCCTAGAGAGGTCAGGTTTGTTTTAGAGTACTCCAATTAACAGCCCCTATAACCCCAAAAAGGAATGGAGTCATTAGCACTTATGGTTATTAAATGGCACCCAGAATTATGTTGCACGAAGCACAATTTCACATCATTCTGGGTTCATTTGTGTGAAAACAAGGTCCAATCAGGCTGAAACGTTACATGAAGGTAGAATCTATTGAGTTGTAAGTGATCTGAACGTTTCATGATGATCGCACATTCCTATAGGGGGTCAAACCATGTCCCAAAGGTCACCGGATCTGGTGTCAATTTAAAGAAGTAGTCCAGTTACACATTTGTGGGCTTATAACTTGGCTTCTGAATGTCCTAGAGAGATCAGGTTTGTTTTAGTGTACTCCAATAAACAGCCCCTACAACCACAACAAGGAATGGAGTCATTAGCACTTATGGTTTTTAAATGGCACCCAGAATTATGTTGCACGAGGCACAATTTTACATCATTCTGGGTTCATTTGTGTGAAAACAAGGTCCAATCAGGCTGAAACGTTACAAGAAGGTAGAATCTATTGAGTTGTAAGTGATCTGAACGTTTCATGATGATCACACATTCCTATAGGGGGTCAAACCATGTCCCAAAGGTCACCGGGCCTGGTGTCACTTCAAATAAGTAGTCCAGTTACACCTTTGTGGGTTTATAACTTGGCTTCTGAATGTCCTAGAGAGGTCAGGTTTGTTTTACTGTACTCCAATCAACAGCCCCTACAACCACAAAAAGGAATGGAGTCATTAGCACTTATGGTTTGTAAATGGCACCCAGAATTATGTTGCACGAAGCACAATTTCACATCATTCTGGGTCCATTTGTGTGAAAACAAGGTCCAATCAGGCTGAAACATTACAAGAAGGTAGAATCTATTGAGTTGTAAGTTATCTGAACGTTTCATGATGATAGCACTTTCCTAAGGGGGTCAAACCATGTCCCAAAGGTCAACGGATCTGGTGTCAATTTAAAGAAGTAGTCCAGTTACACATTTGTGGGCTTATAACTTGGCTTCTGAATGTCCTAGAGAGATCAGGTTTGTTTAAGTGTACTACAGTCAACAGCCCCTACAACCACAAAAAGGAATGGAGTCATTAGCACTTATGTTTTTTAAATGCCACCCAGAATTATGTTGCACGAAGCACAATTTCACATCATTCTGGGTTCATTTGTGTGAAAACAAGGTCCAATCAGGCTGAAACGTTACATGAAGGTAGAATCTATTGAGTTGTAAGTGATCTGAACGTTTCATGATGATCGCACATTCCTATAGGGGGTCAAACCATGTCCCAAAGGTCACTGGGCCTGTTGTCACTTTAAAGAATTTGTCTAGTTACACCTTTGTGGGCTTACAACTTGGCTTCTGAATGTCCTAGAGAGGTCAGGTTTGTTTTACTTTACTCCAGTCAACACCCCCTACAACCACAAAAAGGAATGGAGTCATTAGCACTTATGGTTTGTAAATGGCACCCAGAATTATGTTACACGAAGCACAATTTCACATCATTCTGGGTCCATTTGTGTGAAAACAAGGTCCAATCAGGCTGAAACGTTACAGGAAGGTAGAATCTATTGAGTTGTAAGTGATCTGAACGTTTTATGATGATAGCACTTTCCTAAGGGGGTCAAACCATGTCCCAAAGGTCACCGGGCCTGGTGTCAATTTAAAGAAGTAGTCCAGTTACACCTTTGTGGGCTTATAACTTGGCTTCTGAATGTCCTAGAGAGATCAGGTTTGTTTTAGTGTACTCCAATAAACAGCCCCTACAACCACAAAAAGGAATGGAGTCATTAGTACTTATGGTTTTTAAATGGCACCCAGAATTATGTTGCACGAGGCACAATTTTACATCATTCTGGGTTCATTTGTGTGTAAACAAGGTCCAATCAGGCTGAAACGTTACAAGAAGGTAGAATCTATTGAGTTGTAAGTGATCTGAACGTTTCATGATGATCACACATTCCTATAGGGGGTCAAACCATGTCCCAAAGGTCACCGGGCCTGGTGTCACTTCAAATAAGTAGTCCAGTTACACCTTTGTGGGCTTATAACTTGGCTTCTGAATGTCCTAGAGAGGTCAGTTTTGTTTTACTGTACTCCAATCAACAGCCCCTACAACCACAAAAAGGAATGGAGTCATTAGCACTTATGGTTTTTAAATGGCACCCAGAATTATGTTGCACGAAGCACAATTTCACATCATTCTGGGTCCATTTGTGTGAAAACAAGGTCCAATCAGGCTGAAACGTTACAAGAAGGTAGAATCTATTGAGTTGTAAGTGATCTGAACATTTCATGATGATAGCACTTTCCTAAGGGGGTCAAACCATGTCCCAAAGGTCACCGGATCTGGTGTCAATTTAAATAAGTAGTCCAGTTACACATTTGTGGGCTTATAACTTGGCTTCTGAATGTCCTAGAGAGATCAGGTTTGTTCAAGTGTACTCCAGTCAACAGCCCCTACAACCACAAAAAGGAATGGAGTCATTAGCACTTATGTTTTTTAAATGGCACCCAGAATTATGTTGCACGAAGCACAATTTCACATCATTCTGGGTTTATTTGTGTGAAAACAAGGTCCAATCAGGCTGAAACGTCACATGAAGGTAGAATCTATTGAGTTGTAAGTGATCTGAACGTTTCATGATGATCGCACATTCCTATAGGGGTTCAAACCATGTCCCAAAGGTCACCGGGCCTGTTGTCACTTTAAAGTAGTCCAGTTACACCTTTGTGGGCTTATAACTTGGCTTCTGAATGTCCTAGAGAGGTCAGGTTTGTTTTACTTTACTCCAGTCAACAGCCCCTACAACCCCAAAAAGGAATGGAGTCATTAGCACTTATGGTTTTTAAATGGCACCCAGAATTATTTCGCACAAAGCACAATTTTACATTATTCCGGGTCCATTATTCAGAAAAAAGCTTCAATCAGGCTGAAATGTCTCAGAAAAGTAGAATCTATTGAGTTGTAATTGATTCCTGTGTTTCATGATGATAGCACATTCTTAAGGGGGTCTAACCATGTCCCAAAGGTCACCGGGCCTGGTGTCACTTTAAAGAAGTAGTCCAGTTACACATTTGTGGGCTTATAACTTTACTTCTGAATGTCCTAGAGAGGTCAGGTTTGTTTTAGAGTACTCCAATTAACAGCCCCTATAACCCCAAAAAGGAATGGAATCATTAGCACTTATGGTTATTAAATGGCACCCAGAATTATGTTGCACGAAGCACAATTTCACATCATTCTGGGTTCATTTGTGTGAAAACAAGGTCCAATCAGGCTGAAACGTTACATGAAGGTAGAATCTATTGAGTTGTAAGTGATCTGAACGTTTCATGATGATCGCACATTCCTATAGGGGGTCAAACCATGTCCCAAAGGTCACCGGATCTGGTGTCAATTTAAAGAAGTAGTCCAGTTACACATTTGTGGGCTTATAACTTGGCTTCTGAATGTCCTAGAGAGATCAGGTTTTTTTTAGTGTACTCCAATAAACAGCCCCTACAACCACAACAAGGAATGGAGTCATTAGCACTTATGGTTTTTAAATGGCACCCAGAATTATGTTGCACGAGGCACAATTTTACATCATTCTGGGTTCATTTGTGTGAAAACAAGGTCCAATCAGGCTGAAACGTTACAAGAAGGTAGAATCTATTGAGTTGTAAGTGATCTGAACGTTTCATGATGATCACACATTCCTATAGGGGGTCAAACCATGTCCCAAAGGTCACCGGGCCTGGTGTCACTTCAAATAAGTAGTCCAGTTACACCTTTATGGGTTTATAACTTGGCTTCTGAATGTCCTAGAGAGGTCAGGTTTGTTTTACTGTACTCCAATCAACAGCCCCTACAACCACAAAAAGGAATGGAGTCATTAGCACTTATGGTTTGTAAATGGCACCCAGAATTATGTTGCACGAAGCACAATTTCACATCATTCTGGGTCCATTTGTGTGAAAACAAGGTCCAATCAGGCTGAAACATTACAAGAAGGTAGAATCTATTGAGTTGTAAGTTATCTGAACGTTTCATGATGATAGCACTTTCCTAAGGGGGTCAAACCATGTCCCAAAGGTCACCGGATCTGGTGTCAATTTAAAGAAGTAGTCCAGTTACACATTTGTGGGCTTATAACTTGGCTTCTGAATGTCCTAGAGAGATCAGGTTTGTTTAAGTGTACTACAGTCAACAGCCCCTACAACCACAAAAAGGAATGGAGTCATTAGCACTTATGTTTTTTAAATGCCACCCAGAATTATGTTGCACGAAGCACAATTTCACATCATTCTGGGTTCATTTGTGTGAAAACAAGGTCCAATCAGGCTGAAACGTTACATGAAGGTAGAATCTATTGAGTTGTAAGTGATCTGAACGTTTCATGATGATCGCACATTCCTATAGGGGGTCAAACCATGTCCCAAAGGTCACCGGGCCTGTTGTCACTTTAAAGAATTTGTCTAGTTACACCTTTGTGGGCTTACAACTTGGCTTCTGAATGTCCTAGAGAGGTCAGGTTTGTTTTACTTTACTCCAGTCAACACCCCCTACAACCACAAAAAGGAATGGAGTCATTAGCACTTATGGTTTGTAAATGGCACCCAGAATTATGTTGCACGAAGCACAATTTCACATCATTCTGGGTCCATTTGTGTGAAAACAAGGTCCAATCAGGCTGAAACGTTACAGGAAGGTAGAATCTATTGAGTTGTAAGTGATCTGAACGTTTCATGATGATAGCACTTTCCTAAGGGGGTCAAACCATGTCCCAAAGGTCACCGGGCTTGGTGTCACTTTAAAGAAGTAGTCCAGTTACACCTTTGTGGGCTTATAACTTGGCTTCTGAATGTCCTAGAGAGGTCAGGTTTGTTTTAGTGTACTCCAAATACAAGCCCCTACAACCACAAAAAGGATTGGAGTCATTCGCACTTATGGTTTGTAAATGGCACCCAGAATTATGTTGCACGAAGCACAATTTCACATCAATCTGGGTCCATTCGTGTGAAAACAAGGTCCAATCAGGCGGAAACGCTACAGAAAGGTAGAATCTATTGAGTTGTAGGTGATCTGAACGTTTTATGATGATAGCACATTCCTAAGGGGGTCAAACCATGTCCCAAAGATCACCGGGCCTGGTGTCACTTTAAAGAAGTAGTCCAGTTACACATTTGTGGGCTTATAACTTTTCTTCTGAATGTCCTAGAGAGGTCAGGTTTTTTTTAGAGTACTCCAATTACCAGCCCCTAAAACCCCAAAAAGGAATGGAGTCATTAGCACTTATGGTTTTTAAATGGCACCCAGAATTATTTCGCACAAAGCACAATTTTACATTATTCTGGGTCCATTATTCAGAAAAAAGCTTCAATCAGGCTGAAATGTCTCAGAAAAGTAGAATCTATTGAGTTGTAATTGATTCCTGTGTTTCATGATGATAGCACATTCTTAAGGGGGTCAAACCATGTCCCAAAGGTCACCGGGCCTGGTGTCACTTTAAAGAAGTAGTCCAGTTACACATTTGTGGGCTTATAACTTTACTTCTGGATGTCCTAGAGAGGTCAGGTTTGTTTTAGAGTACTCCAATTAACAGCCCCTATAACCCTTAAAAGGAATGGAGTCATTAGCACTTATGGTTATTAAATGGCACCCAGAATTATAATGCACGAAGCACAATTTCACATCATTCTGGGTCCATTGGTGTGAAAACAAGGTCCAATCAGGCTGAAACGTTACAGGAAGGTAGAATCTATGGAGTTGTAAGTAATCTGAACGTTTCATGATGATAGCACTTTCCTAAGGGGGTCAAACCATGTCCCAAAGGTCACCGGATCTGGTGTCAATTTAAAGAAGTAGTCCAGTTACACATTTGTGGGCTTATAACTTGGCTTCTGAATGTCCTAGAGAGATCAGGTTTGTTTTAATGTACTCCAATCAACAGCCCCTACAACCACAAAAGGGAATGGAGTCATTAGCACTTATGGTTTGTAAATGGCACCCAGAATTATGTTGCACGAAGCACAATATCACATCATTCTGGGTCCATTTGTGTGAGAACAAGGTCCAATCAGGCTGAAACGTCACAGGAAGGTAGAATCTATTGAGTTGTAAGTGATCTGAAAGTTTCATGATGATAGCACTTTCCTAAGGGGGTAAAACCATGTCCCAAAGGTCACCGGATCTGGTGTCAATTTAAAGAAGTAGTCCAATTACACATTTGTGGGCTTATAACTTGGCTTCTGAATGTCCTAGAGAGATCAGGTTTGTTTTAGTTTACTCCAATCAACAGCCCCTACAACCACAAACAGGAATGCAGTCATTAGCACTTATGGTTTGTAAATGGCACCCAGAATTATGTTGCACGAAGCACAATTTCACATCATTCTGGGTCCATTTGTGTGAAAACAAGGTCCAATCAGGATGAAACGCTACAAGAAGTTAGAATCTATTGAGTTGTAAGTGATCTGAACGTTTCAAGATGATCGCACATTCCTATAGGGGATAAAACCATGTCCCAAAGGTCACCGGGCCTGGTGTCACTTTATAGAAGTAGTCCAGTTACACCTTTGTGGGCTTATAACTTGGCTTCTGAATTTCCTAGAGAGGTTAGGTTTGTTTTAGTGTACTCCAACCAACAGCCCCTACAACCACAAAAAGGAATGGAGTCATTAGCACTTATGGTTTGTAAATGGCACCCAGAATTATGTTGCACGAAGCACAATTTCACATCATTCTGGGTCCATTTGTGTGAAAACAAGGTCCAATCAGGCTGAAACATTACAGGAAGGTAGAATCTATTGAGTTGTAAGTGATCTGAACGTTTCATGATGATAGCACTTTCCTAAGGGGGTCAAACCATGTCCCAAAGGTCACCGGATCTGGTGTCAGTTTAAAGAAGTAGTCCAGTTACACATTTGTGGGCTTATAACTTGGCGTCTGAATTTCCTAGAGAGATCAGGTTTGTTTTAATGTACTCCAATCAACAGCCCCTACAACCACAAAAAGGAATGGAGTCATTAGCACTTATGGTTTGTAAATGGCACCCAGAATTATGTTGCACGAAGCACAATTTCACATCATTCTGGGTTCATTTGTGTGAAAACAAGGTCCAATCAGGCTGAAACGTTACAGGAAGGTAGAATCTATTGAGTTGTAAGTGATCTGAACGTTTTATGATGATAGCACTTTCCTAAGGGGGTCAAACCATGTCCCAAAGGTCACCGGATCTGGTGTCAATTTAAAGAAGTAGTCCAGTACCAACATCTGGGGGCTTATAACTTGGCTTCTGAATGTCCTAGAGAGGTCAGGCTTGTTTTAGTGTACTCCAATCAACAGCCCCTACAACCACAAAAAGGAATGGAGTCATTAGCACTTATGGTTTGTAAATGGCATCCAGAATTATGTTGCACGAAGCACAATTTCACATCATTCTGGGTCCATTTGTGTGAAAACAATGTCCAATAGGGCTGAAACGTTACAAGAAGGTAGAATCTATTGAGTTGTAAGTGATCTGAACGTTTCATGATGATCGCACATTCCTATAGGGGGTCAAACCATGTCCCAAAGGTCACCGGGCATGGTGTCACTTTAAAGAAGTAGTCCAGTTACACCTTTGTGGGCTTATAACTTGGCTTCTAAATATCCTAAAGAGGTCAGGTTTTTTTTAGAGTACTCCAATTAACAGCCCCCATTACCCCAAAAAGGAATGGAGTCATTACCACTCATGGTTTTTAAATGGCACCCAGAGTTATGTTGCACGAAGCACAATTTCACATCATTCTGGGTTCATTTGTGTGAAAACAAGGTCCAATCAGGCTGAAACGTTACAAGAAGGTAGAATCTATTGAGTTGTAAGTGATCTGAACGTTTCATGATGATCGCACATTCCTATAGGGGGTCAAACCATGTCCCAAAGGTCACCGGGCCTGGTGTCACTTTAAAGAAGTAGTCCAGTTACACATTTGTGGGCTTATAACTTGGCTTCTGAATGTCCTAGAGAGATCAGGTTTGTTTTAATGTACTCCAATCAACAGCCCCTACAACCACAAAAAGGAATGGAGTCATTAGCACTTATGGTTTGTAAATGGCACCCAGAATTATGTTGCACGAAGCACAATTTCACATCATTCTGGGTCCATTTGTGTGAAAACAAGGTCCAATCAGGCTGAAACGTTACAGGAAGGTAGAATCTATGGAGTTGTAAGTGATCTGAACGTTTCATGATGATCGCACTTTCCTAAGGGGGTCAAACCATGTCCCAAAGGTCACCGGATCTGGTGTCAATTTAAAGAAGTAGTCCAGTTACACATTTGTGGGCTTATAACTTGGCTTCTGAATGTCCTAGAGAGATCAGGTTTGTTTTAATGTACTCCAATCAACAGCCCCTACAACCACAAATAGGAATGGAGTCATTAGCACTTATGGTTTGTAAATGGCACCCAGAATTATGTTGCACGAAGCACAATTTCACATCATTCTGGGTCCATTTGTGTGAGAACAAGGTCCAATCAGGCTGAAACGTCACAAGAAGGTAGAATCTATTGAGTTGTAAGTGATCTGAAAGTTTCATGATGATAGCACTTTCCTAAGGGGGTAAAACCATGTCCCAAAGGTCACCGGATCTGGTGTCAATTTAAAGAAGTAGTCCAGTTACACATTTGTGGGCTTATAACTTGGCTTCTGAATGTCCTAGAGAGATCAGGTTTGTTTTAATGTACTCCAATCAACAGCCCCTACAACCACAAAAAGGAATGGAGTCATTAGCACTTATGGTTTGTAAATGGCACCCAGAATTATGTTGCACGAAGCACAATTTCACATCATTCTGGGTCCATTTGTGTGAAAACAAGGTCCAATCAGGCTGAAACGCTACAAGAAGGTAGAATCTATTGAGTTGTAAGTGATCTGAACGTTTCAAGATGATCGCACATTCCTATAGGGGATAAAACCATGTCCCAAAGGTCACCGGGCCTGGTGTCACTTTAAAGAAGTAGTCCAGTTACACCTTTGTGGGCTTATTACTTGGCTTCTGAATGTCCTAGAGAGGTTAGGTTTGTTTTAGTGTACTCCAACCAACAGCCCCTACAACCACAAAAAGGAATGGAGTCATTAGCACTTATAATTTGTAAATGGCACCCAGAATTATGTTGCACGAAGCACAATTTCACATCATTCTGGGTTCATTTGTGTGAAAACAAGGTCCAATCAGGCTGAAACATTACAGGAAGGTAGAATCTATTGAGTTGTAAGTGATCTGAACGTTTCATGATGATAGCACTTTCCTAAGGGGGTCAAACCATGTCCCAAAGGTCACCGGATCTGGTGTCAATTTAAAGAAGTAGTCCAGTTACACATTTGTGGGCTTATAACTTGGCTTCTGAATGTCCTAGAGAGATCAGGTTTGTTTTAATGTACTCCAATCAACAGCCCCTACAACCACAAAAAGGAATGGAGTCATTAGCACTTATGGTTTGTAAGTGGCACCCAGAATTATGTTGCACGAAGCACAATTTCACATCATTCTGGGTCCATTTGTGTGAAAACAAGGTCCAATCAGGCTGAAACGCTACAAGAAGGTAGAATCTATTGAGTGTGTAAGTGATCTGAACGTTTCAAGATCATCGCACATTCCTATAGGGGGTAAAACCATGTCCCAAAGGTCACCGGTCCTGGTGTCACTTTAAAGAAGTAGTCAAGTTACACCTTTGTGGGCTTATAATTTGGCTTCTGAATGTCCTAGAGAGGTTAGGTTTGTTTTAGTGTACTCCAATGAACAGCCCCTACAACCACAAAAAGGAATGGAGTCATTAGCACTTATGGTTTGTAAATGGCACCCAGAATTATGTTGCACGAAGCACAATTTCACATCATTCTGGGTTCATTTGTGTGAAAATAAGGTCCAATCAGGCTGAAACGTTACAGGAAGGTAGAATCTATTGAGTTGTAAGTGATCTGAACGTTTCATTATGATAGCACTTTCCTAAGGGGGGTCAAACCATGTCCCAAAGGTCACCGGATCTGGTGTCAATTTAAAGAAGTAGTCCAGTTACACATTTGTGGGCTTATAACTTGGCTTCTGAATTTCCTAGAGAGATCAGGTTTATTTAAGTATACTCCAATCAACAGCCCCTACAACCACAAAAAGGAATGGAGTCATTAGCACTTATGGTTTGTAAATGGCACCCAGAATTATGTTGCACGAAGCACAATTTCACATCATTCTGGGTCCATTTGTGTGAAAACAATGTCCAATAGGGCTGAAAGGTTACAAGAAGGTAGAATCTATTGAGTTGTAAGTGATCTGAACGTTTCATGATGATCGCACATTCCTATAGGGGGTCAAACCATGTCCCAAAGGTCACCGCGCCTGGTGTCACTTTAAAGAAGTAGTCCAGTTACACCTTTGTGGGATTATAACTTGGCTTCTAAATATCCTAAAGAGGTCAGGTTTTTTTTAGAGTACTCCAATTAACAGCCCCCATTACCCCAAAAAGGAATGGAGTCATTAGCACTCATGGTTTTTAAATGGCACCCAGAGTTATGTTGCATGAAGCACAATTTCACATCATTCTGGGTTCATTTGTGTGAAAACAAGGTCCAATCAGGCTGAAACGTTACAAGAAGGTAGAATCTATTGAGTTGTAAGAGATCTGAACGTTTCATGATGATCGCATATTCCTATAGGGGGTCAAACCATGTCCCAAAGGTCACCGGGCCTGGTGTCACTTTAAAGAAGTAGTCCAGTTACACATTTGTGGGCTTATAACTTGGCTTCTGAATGTCCTAGAGAGATCAGGTTTGTTTTAATGTACTCCAATCAACAGCCCCTACAACCACAAAAAGGATTGGAGTCATTAGCACTTATGGTTTGTAAATGGCACCCAGAATTATGTTGCACGAAGCACAATTTCACTTCATTCTGGGTCCATTTGTGTGAAAACAAGGTCCAATCAAGCTGAAACGTTACAGGAAGGTAGAATCTATGGAGTTGTAAGTGATCTGAACGTTTCATGATGATAGCACTTTCCTAAGGGGGTCAAACCATGTCCCAAAGGTCACCAGATCTGGTGTCACTTTAAAGAAGTAGTCCAGTTACACCTTTGTGGGCTTATTACTTGGCTTCTGAATTTCCTAGAGAGGTTAGGTTTGTTTTAGTGTACTCCAATCAACAACCCCTACAACCACAAACAGGAATGCAGTCATTAGCACTTATGGTTTGTAAATGGCACCCAGAATTATGTTGCACGAAGCACAATTTCACATCATTCTGGGTCCATTTGTGTGAAAACAAGGTCCAATCAGGATGAAACGCTACAAGAAGGTAGAATCTATTGAGTTGTAAGTGATCTGAACGTTTCAAGATGATCGCACATTCCTATAGGGGATAAAACCATGTCCCAAAGGTCACCGGGCCTGGTGTCACTTTAAAGAAGTAGTCCAGTTACACCTTTGTGGGCTTATTACGTGGCTTCTGAATTTCCTAGAGAGGTTAGGTTTGTTTTAGTGTACTCCAACCAACAGTCCCTACAACCACAAAAAGGAATGGAGTCATTAGCACTTATAATTTGTAAATGGCACCCAGAATTATGTTGCACGAAGCACAATTTCACATCATTCTGGGTTCATTTGTGTGAAAACAAGGTCCAATCAGGCTGAAACATTACAGGAAGGTAGAATCTATTTAGTTGTAAGTGACCTGAACGTTTCATGATGATAGCACTTTCCGAAGGGGGTCAAACCATGTCCCAAAGGTCACCGGATCTGGTGTCAATTTAAAGAAGTAGTCCAGTTACACATTTGTGAGCTTATAACTTGGCTTCTGAATGTCCTAGAGAGATCAGGTTTGTTTTAATGTACTCCAATCAACAGCCCCTACAACCACAAAAAGGAATGGAGTCATTAGCACTTATGGTTTGTAAATGGCACCCAGAATTATGTTGCACGAAGCACAATTTTACATCATTCTGGGTCCATTTGTGTGAAAACAAGGTCCAATCAGGCTGAAACGCTACAAGAAGGTAGAATCTATTGAGTTGTAAGTGATCTGAACATTTCAAGATGATCGCACATTCCTATAGGGGGTAAAACCATGTCCCAAAGGTCACCGGTCCTGGTGCCACTTTAAAGAAGTAGTCAAGTTACACCTTTGTGGGCTTATAACTTGGCTTCTGAATGTCCTAGAGAGGTTAGCTTTGTTTTAGTGTACTCCAATCAACAGCCACTGCAACCACATAAAGGAATGGAGTCATTAGCACTTATGGTTTGTAAATGGCACCCAGAATTATGTTGCACGAAGCACAATTTCACATCATTCTGGGTTCATTTGTGTGAAAATAAGGTCCAATCAGGCTGAAACGTTACAGGAAGGTAGAATCTATTGAGTTGTAAGTGATCTGAACATTTCATTATGATAGCACTTTCCTAAGGGGGTCAAACCATGTCCCAAAGGTCACCGGATCTGGTGTCAATTTAAAGAAGTAGTCCAGTTACACATTTGTGGGCTTATAACTTGGCTTCTGAATTTCCTAGAGAGATCAGGTTTATTTAAGTATACTCCAATCAACAGCCCCTACAACCACAAAAAGGAATGGAGTCATTAGCACTTATGGTTTGTAAATGGCACCCAGAATTATGTTGCACGAAGCACAATTTCACATCATTCTGGGTTCATTTGTGTGAAAACAAGGTCCAATCAGGCTGAAACGCTACAAGAAGGTAGAATCTATTGAGTTGTAAGTGATCTGAACGTTTCAAGATGATCGCACATTCCTATAGCGGGTAAAACCATGTCCCAAAGGTCACCGGTCCTGGTGTCACTTTAAAGAAGTAGTCAAGTTACACATTTGTGGGCTTATAACTTGGCTTCTGAATGTCCTAGAGAGGTTAGGTTTGTTTTAGTGTACTCCAATCAACAGCCCCTACAACCACAAAAAGGAATGGAGTCATTAGCACTTATGGTTTGTAAATGGCACCCAGAATTATGTTGCACGAAGCACAATTTCACATCATTCTGGGTTCATTTGTGTGAAAACAAGGTCCAATCAGGCTGAATCGTTACAGGAAGGTAGAATCTATTGAGTTGTAAGTGATCTGAACGTTTTATGATGATAGCACTTTCCTAAGGGGGTCAAACCATGTCCCAAAGGTCACCGGATCTGGTGTCAATTTAAAGAAGTAGTCCAGTACCAACATTTGTGGGCTTATAACTTGGCTTCCGAATGTCCTAGAGAGGTCAGACTTGTTTTAGTGTAATCCAATCAACAGCCCCTAAAACCACAAAAAGGAATTGAGTCATTAGCACTTATAGTTTGTAAATGGCATCCAGAATTATGTTGCATGAAGCACAATTTCACATCATTCTGGGTCCATTTGTGTGAAAACAATGTCCAATAGGGCTGAAACGTTACAAGAAGGTAGAATCTATTGAGTTGTAAGTGATCTGAACGTTTCATGATGATCGCACATTCCTATAGGGGGTCAAACCATGTCCCAAAGGTCACCGGGCCTGGTGTCACTTTAAAGAAGTAGTCCAGTTACACCTTTGTGGGCTTATAACTTGGCTTCTAAATATCCTAAAGAGGTCAGGTTTTTTTAGAGTACTCCAATTAACAGCCCCCATTACCCCAAAAAGGAATGGAGTCATTAGCACTCATGGTTTTTAAATGGCACCCAGAGTTCTGTTGCACGAAGCACAATTTCACATCATTCTGGGTTCATTTGTGTGAAAACAAGGTCCAATCAGGCTGAAACGTTACAAGAAGGTAGAATATATTGAGTTGTAAGTGATCTGAACGTTTCATGATGATCGCACATTCCTATAGGGGGTCAAACCATGTCCCAAAGGTCACCGGGCCTGGTGTCACTTTAAAGAAGTAGTCCAGTTACACATTTGTGGGCTTATAACTTGGCTTCTGAATGTCTTAGAGAGATCAGGTTTGTTTTAATGTACTCCAATCAACAGCCCCTACAACCACAAAAAGGAATGGAGTCATTAGCACTTATGGTTTGTAAATTGCACCCAGAATTATGTTGCACGAAGCACAATTTCACATCATTCTGGGTCCATTTGTGTGAAAACAAGGTCCAATCAAGCTGAAACGTTACAAGAAGGTAGAGTCTATTGAGTTGTAAGTGATCTGAACGTTTCAGGATGATCGCACTTTCCTAAGGGGGTCAAACCATGTCCCAAAGGTCACCGGATCTGGTGTCAATTTAAAGAAGTAGTCCAGTTACACCTTTGTGGGCTTAAAACTTGGCTTCTGAATGTCCTAGAGAGATCAGGTTTGTTTTAAGGTACTCCAATTAACAGCCCCTAAAACCACAAAAAGGAATGGAGTCATTAGCACTTATGGTTGGTAAATGGCACCCAGAATTATGTTGCACGAAGCACAATTTCACATCATTCTGGGTCCATTTGTGTGAAAACAAGGTCCAATCAGGCTGAAACGTTACAAGAAGGTAGAATCTATTGAGTTGTAAGTGATCTGAACGTTTCATGATGATCGCACATTCCTATAGGGGGTCAAACCATGTCCCAAAGGTCACCGGGCAAGGTGTCACTTTAAAGAAGTAGTCCAGTTACACATTTGTGGGCTTATAACTTGGCTTCTGAATATCCTAGAGAGGTCAGGTTTGGTTTAGAGTACTCCAATTAAAAGACCCCATTACCCCAAAAAGGAATGGAGTCATTAGCACTTATGGTTTTTAAATGGCACCCAGAATTATGTTGCACGAAGCACAATTTCACATCATTCTGGGTTCATTTGTGTGAAAACAAGGTCCAATCAGGCTGAAACGTTACAGGAAGGTAGAATCTATTGAGTTGTAAGTGATCTGAACGTTTCATGATGATAGCACTTTCCTAAGGGGGTCAAACCATGTCCCAAAGGTAACCGGATCTGGTGTCAATTTAAAGAAGTAGTCCAGTTACACATTTGTGGGCTTATAACTTGGCTTCTGAATTTCCTAGAGAGATCAGGTGTGTTTTAGTATACTCCAATCAACAGCCCCTACAGCCACAAAAAGGAATGCAGTCATTAGCACTTATGGTTTGTAAATGGCACCCAGAATTATGTTGCACGAAGCACAATTTCACATCATTCTGGGTCCATTTGTGTGAAAACAAGGTCCAGATAGAATGAAACGCTACAAGAAGGTAGAATCTATTGAGTTGTAAGTGATCTGAACGTTTCAAGATGATCGCACATTCCTATAGGGGGTAAAACCATGTCCCAAAGGTCACCGGGCCTGGTGTCACTTTAAAGAAGTAGTCCCGTTACACCTTTGTGGGCTTATAACTTGGCTTCTGAATGTGCTAGAGAGGTTAGGTTTGTTTTAGTGTACTCCAATCAACAGCCCCTACAACCACAAAAAGGAATGGAGTCATTAGCACTTATGGTTTGTAAATGGCACAAAGAATTATGTTGCACGAAGCACAATTTAACATCATTCTGGGTTCATTTGTGTGAAAACAAGGTCCAATCAGGCTGAAACGTTACAGGAAGGTAGAATATCTTGAGTTGTAAGTGATCTGAACGTTTCATGATGATAGCCCTTTCCTAAGGCGGTCAAACCATGTCCCAAAGGTCACCGGATCTGGTGTCAATTTAAAGAAGTAGTCCAGTTACACATTTGTGGGCTTATAACTTGGCTTCTGAATGTCCTAGAGATATCAGGTTTGTTTTAATGTACTCCAATCAACAGCCCCTTCAATCACAAAAATGAATGGAGTCATTAGCACTTATGGTTTGTAAATGGCACCCAGAATTATGTTGCACGAAGCACAATTTCACATCATTCTGGGTCCATTTGTGTGAAAACAAGGTCCAATCAGGCTGAAACGCTACAAGAAGGTAGAATCTATTGAGTTGTAAGTGATCTGAACGTTTGATGATGATAGCACTTTCCTAAGGGGGTCAAACCATGTCCCAAAGGTCACCGGATCTGGTGTCAATTTAAAGAAGTAGTCCAGTTACACATTTGTGGGATTATAACTTGGCTTCTGAATGTCCAAGAGAGGTTAGGTTTGTTTTAGTGTACTCCAATCAACAGCCCCTACAACCACAAAAAGGAATGGAGTCATTAGCACTTATGGTTTGTAAATGGCACCCAGAATTATGTTGCACGAAGCACAATTTCACATCATTCTGGGTCCATTTGTGTGAAAACAAGGTCCAATCAGGCTGAAACGTTACAGGAAGGTAGAATCTATTGAGTTGTAAGTGATCTGAACGTTTCAAGATGATCACACTTTCCTAAGGGGGTCAAATCATGTCCCAAAGTTCACTGGATCTGGTGTCAATTTAAAGTAGTAGTCCAGTTACACATTTGTGGGCTTATAACTTGGCTTCTGAATGTCCTAGATAGATCAGGTTTGTTTTAGTATACTCCAATCAACACTCCCTACAACCACAAAAAGGAATGGAGTCATTAGCACTTATGGTTTGTAAATGGCACCCAGAATTATGTTGCACGAAGCACAATTTCACATCATTCTGGGTCCATTTGTGTGAAAACAAGGTCCAATCAGGCTGAAACGTTACAAGAAGGTAGAATCTATTGAGTTGTAAGTGATCTGAACGTTTCAAGATGATCACACTTTCCTAAGGGGGTCAAACAATGTCCCAAAGGTCACCGGGTCTGGTGTCAATTTAAAGAAGTAGTCCAGTTACACATTTGTGGGCTTATAACTTGGCTTCTGAATGTCCTAGAGAGATCAGGTTTGTTTTAGTATACTCCAATCAACAGCCCCTACAACCACAAAAAGGAATGGAGTCATTAGCACTTATGGTTTTTAAATGGCACCCAGAATTATGTTGCACGAAGCACAATTTCACATCATTCTGGGTCCATTTGTGTGAAATCAAGGTCCAATCAGGCTGAAACGCTACAAGAAGGTAGAATCTATTGAGTTGTAAGTGATCTGAACGTTTGATGATGATAGCACTTTCCTAAGGGGGTCAAACCATGTCCCAAAGGTCACCGGATCTGGTGTCAATTTAAAGAAGTAGTCCAGTTACACATTTGTGGGCTTATAACTTGGCTTCTGAATGTCCAAGAGAGGTTAGGTTTGTTTTAGTGTACTCCAATCAACAGCCCCTACAACCACAAAAAGGAATGGAGTCATTAGCACTTATGGTTTGTAAATGGCACCCAGAATTATGTTGCACGAAGCACAATTTCACATCATTCTGGGTCCATTTGTGTGAAAACAAGGTCCAATCAGGCTGAAACGTTACAGGAAGGTAGAATCTATTGAGTTGTAAGTGATCTGAACGTTTCAAGATGATCACACTTTCCTAAGGGGGTCAAACCATGTCCCAAAGGTCACTGGATCTGGTGTCAATTTAAAGTAGTAGTCCAGTTACACATTTGTGGGCTTATAACTTGGCTTCTGAATGTCCTAGAGAGATCAGGTTTGTTTTAGTATACTCCAATCAACACTCCCTACAACCACAAAAAGGAATGGAGTCATTAGCACTTATGGTTTGTAAATGGCACCCAGAATTATGTTGCACGAAGCACAATTTCACATCATTCTGGGTCCATTTGTGTGAAAACAAGGTCCAATCAGGCTGAAACGTTACAAGAAGGTAGAATCTATTGAGTTGTAAGTGATCTGAACGTTTCAAGATGATCACACTTTCCTAAGGGGGTCAAACAATGTCCCAAAGGTCACCGGGTCTGGTGTCAATTTAAAGAAGTAGTCCAGTTACACATTTGTGGGCTTATAACTTGGCTTCTGAATGTCCTAGAGAGATCAGGTTTGTTTTAGTATACTCCAATCAACAGCCCCTACAACCACAAAAAGGAATGGAGTCATTAGCACTTATGGTTTTTAAATGGCACCCAGAATTATGTTGCACGAAGCACAATTTCACATCATTCTGGGTTCATTTGTGTGAAAAAAAGGTCCAATCAGGCTGAAACGTTACAAGAAGGTAGAATCTATTGAGTTGTAAGTGATCTGAACGTTTCATGATGACAGCACTTTCCTAAGGGTGTCAAACCATGTCCCAAAGGTCACCGGATCTGGTGTCAATTTAAAGAAGTAGTCCAGTTACACATTTGTGGGCTTATAACTTGGCTTCTGAATGTCCTAGAGAGATCAGGTTTGTTTTAGTATACTCCAATCAACAGCCCCTACAACCACAAAAAGGAATGGAGTCATTAGCACTTATGGTTTTTAAATGGCACCCAGAATTATGTTGCACGAAGCACAATTTCACATCATTCTGGGTTCATTTGTGTGAAAAAAAGGTCCAATCAGGCTGAAACGTTACAAGAAGGTAGAATCTATTGAGTTGTAAGTGATCTGAACGTTTCATGATGACAGCACTTTCCTAAGGGTGTCAAACCATGTCCCAAAGGTCACCGGATCTGGTGTCAATTTAAAGAAGTAGTCCAGTTACACATTTGTGGGCTTATAACTTGGCTTCTGAATGTCCTAGAGAGATCAGGTTTGTTTTAATGTACTCCAACCAACAGCCCCTACAACCACAAAAAGGAATGGAGTCATTAGCACTTATGGTTTGTAAATGGCACCCAGAATTATGTTGCACGAAGCACAATTTCACATCATTCTGGGTCCATTTGTGTGAAAACAAGGTCCAATCAGGCTGAAACTTTACAAGAAGGTAGAATCTATTGAGTTGTAAGTGATCTGAACGTTTCAAGATGATCGCACATTCCTATAGGGGGTAAAACCATGTCCCAAAGGTCACCGGGCCTGGTGTCACTTTAAAGAAGTAGTCCAGTTACACCTTTGTGGGCTTATAACTTGGCTTCTGAATGTCCTAGAGAGATCAGGTTTGTTTTAGTGTACTCCAATCAACAGCCCCTACAACCACAAAAAGGAATGGAGTCATTAGCACTTATGGTTTGTAAATGGCACCCAGAATTATGTTGCACAAAGCACAATTTCACATCATTCTGGGTCCATTTTTGTGAAAACAAGGTCCAATCAGGCTGAAACTTTACAAGAAGGTAGAATCTATTGAGTTGTAAGTGATCTGAACGTTTCAAGATGATCGCATATTCCTATAGGGGGTAAAACCAAGTCCCAAAGGTCACCGGACCTGGTGTCACTTTAAAGAAGTAGTCCAGTTACACCTTTGTGGGCTTATAACTTGGCTTCTGAATGTCCTAGAGAGATCAGGTTTGTTTTAGTGTACTCCAATCAACAGCCCCTACAACCACAAAAAGGAATGGAGTCATTAGCACTTATGGTTTGTAAATGGCACCCAGAATTATGTTGCACAAAGCACAATTTCACATCATTCTGGGTTCATTTGTGTGAAAACAAGGTCCAATCAGGCTGAAACGTTATAGGAAGGTAGAATCTATTGAGTTGTAAGTGATCTGAACGTTTCATGATGACAGCACTTTCCTAAGGGTGTCAAACCATGTCCCAAAGGTCACCGGATCTGGTGTCAATTTAAAGATGTAGTCCAGTTACACATTTGTGGGCTTATAACTTGGCTTCTGAATGTCCTAGAGAGATCAGGTTTGTTTTAATGTACTCCAACCAGCAGCCCCTACAACCACAAAAAGGAATGGAGTCATTAGCACTTATGGTTTGTAAATGGCACCCAGAATTATGTTGCATGAAGCACAATTTCACATCATTCTGGGTCCATTTGTGTGAAAACAAGGTCCAATAAGGCTGAAACTTTACAAGAAGGTAGAATCTATTGAGTTGTAAGTGATCTGAACGTTTCAAGATGATCGCACATTCCTATAGGGGGTAAAACCATGTCCCAAAGGTCACCGGGCCTGGTGTCACTTTAAAGAAGTAGTCCAGTTACACCTTTGTGGGCTTATAACTTGGCTTCTGAATGTCCTAGAGAGATCAGGTTTGTTTTAGTGTACTCCAATCAACAGCCCCTACAACCACAAAAAGGAATGGAGTCATTAGCACTTATGGTTTGTAAATGGCACCCAGAATTATGTTGCACAAAGCACAATTTCACATCATTCTGGGTCCATTTGTGTGAAAACAAGGTCCAATCAGGCTGAAACTTTACAAGAAGGTAGAATCTATTGAGTTGTAAGTGATCTGAACGTTTCAAGATGATCGCACATTCCTATAGGGAGTAAAACCAAGTCCCAAAGGTCACCGGGCCTGGTGTCACTTTAAAGAAGTAGTCCAGTTACACCTTTGTGGGCTTATAACTTGGCTTCTGAATGTCCTAGAGAGATCAGGTTTGTTTTATTGTACTCCAATCAACAGCCCCTACAACCACAAAAAGGAATGGAGTCATTAGCACTTATGGTTTGTAAATGGCACCCAGAATTATGTTGCACAAAGCACAATTTCACATCATTCTGGGTTCATTTGTGTGAAAACAAGGTCCAATCAGGCTGAAACGTTACAGGAAGGTAGAATCTATTGAGTTGTAAGTGATCTGAATGTTTCATGATGATAGCACTTTCCTAAGGGGGTCAAACCATGTCCCAAAGGTCACCGGATCTGGTGTCAATTTAAAGAAGTAGTCCAGTTACACATTTGTGGGCTTATAACTTGGCTTCTGAATGTCCTAGAGAGATCAGGTTTGTTTTAATGTACTCCAACCAACAGCCCCTACAACCACAAAAAGGAATGGAGTATTAGCACTTATGGTTTGTAAATGGCACCCAGAATTATGTTGCATGAAGCACAATTTCACATCAATCTAGGTCCATTTGTGTGAAAACAAGGTCCAATCAGGCTGAAACGTTACAAGAAGGTAGAATCAATTGAGTTGTAAGTGATCTGAACGTTTCAAGATGATCGCACATTCCTATAGGGGGTAAAACCATGTCCCAAAGGTCACGGGGCCTGGTGTCACTTTAAAGAAGTAGTCCAGTTACACATTTGTGGGCTTATAACTTGGCTTCTGAATGTCCTAGAGAGATCAGGTTTGTTTAAGTGTGTTCCAATCAACAGCCCCTACAACCACAAAAAGGAATGGAGTCATTAGCACTTATGTTTTTTAAATGGCACCCAGAATTATGTTGCACGAAGCACAATTTCACATCATTCTGGGTCCATTTGTGTGAAAACAAGGTCCAATCAGGCTGAAACGTTACAGGAAGGTAGAATCTATTGAGTTGTAAGTGATCTGAACGTTTCATGATGATAGCACTTTCCTAAGGGGGTCAAACCATGACCCAAAGGTCACCGGATCTGGTGTCAATTTAAAGAAGTAGTCCAGTTACACATTTGTGGGCTTATAACTTGGCTTCTGAATGTCCTAGAGAGATCAGGTTTGTTTTAATGTACTCCAACCAACAGCCCCTACAACCACAAAAAGGAATGGAGTATTAGCACTTATGGTTTGTAAATGGCACCCAGAATTATGTTGCATGAAGCACATTTTCACATCATTCTGGGTCCATTTGTGTGAAAACAAGGTCCAATATGGCTGAAACGTTACAAGAAGGTAGAATCTATTGAGTTGTAAGTGATCTGAACGTTTCAAGATGATCGCACATTCCTATAGGGGGTAAAACCATGTCCCAAAGGTCACCGTGCCTGGTTTCACTTTAAAGAAGTAGTCCTGTTACACATTTGTGGGCTTATAACTTGGCTTCTGAATGTCCTAGAGAGATCAGGTTTGTTTAAGTGTACTCCAATCAACAGCCCCTACAACCACAAAAAGGAATGGAGTCATTAGCACTTATGTTTTTTAAATGGCACCCAGAATTATGTTGCACGAAGCACAATTTCACATCATTCTGGGTCCATTTGTGTGAAAACAAGGTCCAACCAGGCTGAAACGTTACAGGAAGGTAGAATCTATTGAGTTGTAAGTGATCTGAATGTTTCATGATGATAGCACTTTCCTATAGGGGGTCAAACCATGTCCCAAAGGTCACCGGATCTGGTGTCGAATTAAGGAAGTAGTCCAGTTACACATTTGTGGGCTTATAACTTGGCTTATGAATGTCCTAGAGAGATCCGGTTTGTTTTAGTGTACTCCAATCAACAGCCCCTACAACCACAAAAAGGAATGGAGTCATTAGCACTTATGGTTTGTAAATGGCACCCAGAATTATGTTGCACGAAGCACAATTTCACATCATTCTGGGTCCATTTGTGTGAAAACAAGGTCCAATCAGGCTTAAACGTTACAAGAAGGTAGAATCTATTGAGTTGTAAGTGATCTGAACGTTTCATGATGATCGCACGTTCCTATAGGGGGTCAAACCATGTCCCAAAGGTCACCGGGCCTGGTGTCACTTTAAAGAAGTAGTCCAGTTACACCTTTGTGGGCTTATAACTTGGCTTCTGAATGTCCTAGAGAGGTCAGGTTTGTTTTAGTGTACTCCAAACAACAGCCCCTACAACCACAAAAAGGAATGGAGTCATTAGCACTTATGGTTTTTAAATGGCACCCAGAATTATGTTGCACGAAGCACAATTTCACATCATTCTGGGTCCATTTGTGTGAAAACAAGGTCCAGTCAGGCTGAAACTTTACAAGAAGGTAGAATCTATTGAGTTGTAAGTCATCTGAACGTTTCAAGATGATCGCACTTTCCTAAGGGGGTCAAACAATGTCCCAAAGGTCACCGGATCTGGTGTCAATTTAAAGAAGTAGTCCAGTTACACATTTGTGGGCTTATAACTTGGCTTCTGAATGTCCTAGAGAGATCAGGTTTGTTTTAGTTTACTCCAATCAACAGCCCCTACAACCACAAAAAGGAATGGAGTCATTAGCACTTATGGTTTTTAAATGGCACCCAGAATTATGTTGCACGAATTACAATTTCACATCATTCTGGGTTCATTTGTGAAAACAAGGTCCAATCAGGCTGAAACATTACAAGAAGGTAGAATCTATTGAGTTGTAAGTGATCTGAACGTTTCATGATGATAGCACTTTCCTAAGGGGGTCAAACCATGTCCCAAAGGTCACCGGATCTGGTGTCAATTTAAAGAAGTAGTCCAGATACACATTTGTGGGCTTATAACTTGGCTTCTGAATGTCCTAGAGAGATCAGGTTTGTTTTAGTATACTCCAATCAACAGCCCCTACAACCAAAAAAAAGGAATAGAGTCATTAGAACTTATGTTTTTTAAATGGCACCCAGAATTATGTTGCACGAAGCACAATTTCACATCATTCTGGGTTCATTTGTGTGAAAACAAGGTCCAATCAGGCTGAAACGTTACAAGAAGGTAGAATCAATTGAGTTGTCAGTGATCTGAACGTTTCATGATGATAGCACTTTCCTAAGGGGGTCAAACCATGTCACAAAGGTCACCGGATCTGGTGTCAATTTAAAGAAGTAGTCCAGTTACACATTTGTGGGCTTATAACTTGGCTTCTGAATGTCCTAGAGAGATCAAGTTTGTTTTAGTGTACTCCAATCAACAGCCCCTACAACCACAAAAAGGAATGGAGTCATTAGCACTTATGGTTTGTAAATGGCACCCAGAATGATGTTGCACGAAGCACAATTTCACATCATTCTGGGTTCATTTGTGTTAAAACAAGGTCCAATCAGGCTGAAACGTTACAGGAAGGTAGAATCTATTGAGTTGTAAGTGATCTGAACGTTTCATGATGATCGCACATTCCTATAGGGGGTCAAACCATGTCCCAAAGGTCACCGGGCCTGGTGTCACTTTAAAGAAGCAGTCCAGTTACACCTTTGTGGGCTTATAACTTGGCTTCTAAATGTCCTAGAGAGGTCAGGTTTGTTTTAGTGTACTCCAATCAACAGCCCCTACAACCACAAAAAGGAATGGAGTCATTAGCACTTATGGTTTGTAAATGGCACCCAGAAATATGTTGCACGAAGCACAATTTCACATCATTCTGGGTCCATTTGTGTGAAAACAAGGTCCAATCAGGCTGAAACATTACAGGAAGGTAGAATCTATTGAGTTGTAAGTGATCTGAACGTTTCATGATGATCGCACATTCCTATTGGGGGTCAAACCATGTCCCAAAGGTCACCGGGCCTGGTGTCACTTTAAAGAAGTAGTCCAGTTACACCTTTGTGGGCTTATAACTTGGCTTCTGAATATCCTAGAGAGGTCAGGTTTGGTTTAGAGTACTCCAATTAACAGCCCCCATTACCCCAAAAAGGAATGGAGTCATTAGCACTTATGGTTTTTAAATGGCACTCAGAATTATGTTGCACGACGCACAATTTCACATCATTCTGGGTTCATTTGTGTGAAAACAAGGTCCAATCAGGCTGAAACATTACAGGAAGGTAGAATCTATTGAGTTGAAAGTAATCTGAACGTTTCATGATGATAGCACTTTCCTAAGGTGGTCAAACCATGTCCCAAAGGTCACCGGATCTGGTGTCAATTTAAAGAAGTAGTCCAGTTAAACATTTGTGGGCTTATAACTTGGCTTCTGAATTTCCTAGAGAGATCAGGTGTGTTTTAGTATACTCCAATCAACAGCCCCTACAACCACAAAAAGGAATGCAGTCATTAGCACTTATGGTTTGTAAATGGCTCCCAGAATTATGTTGCACGAAGGACAATTTCACATCATTCTTTGTCCATTTGTGTGAAAACAAGGTCCAATTAGAATGAAATGCTACAAGAAGGTAGAATCTATTGAGTTGTAAGTGATCTGAACGTTTCAAGATGATCGCACATTCCTATAGGGGGTAAAACCATGTCCCAAAGGTCACCGGGCCTGGTGTCACTTTAAAGAAGTAGTCCAGTTACACATTTGTGGGCTTATAACTTAGCTTCTGAATGTCCTAGAGAGATCAGGTTTGTTTTAGTATACTCCAATCAACAGCCCCTTCAATCACAAAAAGGAATGGAGTATTAGCACTTATGGTTTGTAAATGGCACCCAGAATTATGTTGCACGAAGCACAATTTATCATCATTCTGGGTCAATTTGTGTGAAAACAAGGTCCAATCAGGCTGAAACACTACAAGAAGGTAGAATCTATTGAGTTGTAAGTGATCTGAACGTTTCATGATGACAGCACTTTCCTAAGGGTGTCAAACCATGTCCCAAAGGTCACCGGATCTGGTGTCAATTTAAAGAAGTAGTCCAGTTACACATTTGTGGGCTTATAACTTGGCTTCTGAATGTCCTAGAGAGATCAGGTTTGTTTTAATGTACTCCAACCAGCAGCCCCTACAACCACAAAAAGGAATGGAGTCATTAGCACTTATGGTTTGTAAATGGCACCCAGAATTATGTTGCATGAAGCACAATGTCACATCATTCTGGGTCCATTTGTGTGAAAACAAGGTCCAATCAGGCTGAAACTTTACAAGAAGGTAGAATCTATTGAGTTGTAAGTGATCTGAACTTTTCAAGATGATCGCACATTCCTATAGGGGGTAAAACCATGTCCCAAAGGTCACCGGGCCTGGTGTCACTTTAAAGAAGGAGTCCAGTTACACCTTTGTGGGCTTATAACTTGGCTTCTGAATGTCCTAGAGAGATCAGGTTTGTTTTAGTGTACTCCAATCAACAGCCCCTACAACCACAAAAAGGAATGGAGTCATTAGCACTTATGGTTTGTAAATGGCACCCAGAATTATGTTGCACAAAGCACAATTTCACATCATTCTGGGTCCATTTGTGTGAAAACAAGGTCCAATCAGGCTGAAACTTTACAAGAAGGTAGAATCTATTGAGTTGTAAGTGATCTGAACGTTTCAAGATGATCGCATATTCCTATAGGGAGTAAAACCAAGTCCCAAAGGTCACCGGGCCTGGTGTCACTTTAAAGAAGTAGTCCAGTTACACCTTTGTGGGCTTATAACTTGGCTTCTGAATGTCCTAGAGAGATCAGGTTTGTTTTATTGTACTCCAATCAACAGCCCCTACAACCACAAAAAGGAATGGAGTCATTAGCACTTATGGTTTGTAAATGGCACCCAGAATTATGTTGC
Organism: Nothobranchius furzeri; assembly: GCF_043380555.1. Lineage (NCBI taxonomy): Eukaryota > Metazoa > Chordata > Actinopteri > Cyprinodontiformes > Nothobranchiidae > Nothobranchius > Nothobranchius furzeri. Next base: position 11,181,449 of record NC_091752.1, on the reverse strand, counting down.
ACAAAGCACAATTTCACATCATTCTGGGTTCATTTGTGTGAAAACAAGGTCCAATCAGGCTGAAACGTTACAGGAAGGTAGAATCTATTGAGTTGTAAGTGATCTGAACGTTTCATGATGATAGCACTTTCCTAAGGGGGTCAAACCATGTCCCAAAGGTCACCGGATCTGGTGTCAATTTAAAGAAGTAGTCCAGTTACACATTTGTGGGCTTATAACTTGGCTTCTGAATGTCCTAGAGAGATCAGGTTTGTTTTAATGTACTCCAACCAACAGCCCCTACAACCACAAAAAGGAATGGAGTATTAGCACTTATGGTTTGTAAATGGCACCCAGAATTATGTTGCATGAAGCACAATTTCACATCAATCTAGGTCCATTTGTGTGAAAACAAGGTCCAATCAGGCTGAAACGTTACAAGAAGGTAGAATCTATTGAGTTGTAAGTGATCTGAACGTTTCAAGATGATCGCACATTCCTATAGGGGGTAAAACCATGTCCCAAAGGTCACGGGGCCTGGTGTCACTTTAAAGAAGTAGTCCAGTTACACATTTGTGGGCTTATAACTTGGCTTCTGAATGTCCTAGAGAGATCAGGTTTGTTTAAGTGTGTTCCAATCAACAGCCCCTACAACCACAAAAAGGAATGGAGTCATTAGCACTTATGTTTTTTAAATGGCACCCAGAATTATGTTGCACGAAGCACAATTTCACATCATTCTGGGTCCATTTGTGTGAAAACAAGGTCCAATCAGGCTGAAACGTTACAGGAAGGTAGAATCTATTGAGTTGTAAGTGATCTGAACGTTTCATGATGATAGCACTTTCCTAAGGGGGTCAAACCATGACCCAAAGGTCACCGGATCTGGTGTCAATTTAAAGAAGTAGTCCAGTTACACATTTGTGGGCTTATAACTTGGCTTCTGAATGTCCTAGAGAGATCAGGTTTGTTTTAATGTACTCCAACCAACAGCCCCTACAACCACAAAAAGGAATGGAGTATTAGCACTTATGGTTTGTAAATGGCACCCAGAATTATGTTGCATGAAGCACATTTTCACATCATTCTGGGTCCATTTGTGTGAAAACAAGGTCCAATATGGCTGAAACGTTACAAGAAGGTAGAATCTATTGAGTTGTAAGTGATCTGAACGTTTCAAGATGATCGCACATTCCTATAGGGGGTAAAACCATGTCCCAAAGGTCACCGTGCCTGGTTTCACTTTAAAGAAGTAGTCCTGTTACACATTTGTGGGCTTATAACTTGGCTTCTGAATGTCCTAGAGAGATCAGGTTTGTTTAAGTGTACTCCAATCAACAGCCCCTACAACCACAAAAAGGAATGGAGTCATTAGCACTTATGTTTTTTAAATGGCACCCAGAATTATGTTGCACGAAGCACAATTTCACATCATTCTGGGTCCATTTGTGTGAAAACAAGGTCCAACCAGGCTGAAACGTTACAGGAAGGTAGAATCTATTGAGTTGTAAGTGATCTGAATGTTTCATGATGATAGCACTTTCCTATAGGGGGTCAAACCATGTCCCAAAGGTCACCGGATCTGGTGTCGAATTAAGGAAGTAGTCCAGTTACACATTTGTGGGCTTATAACTTGGCTTATGAATGTCCTAGAGAGATCCGGTTTGTTTTAGTGTACTACAATCAACAGCCCCTACAACCACAAAAAGGAATGGAGTCATTAGCACTTATGGTTTGTAAATGGCACCCAGAATTATGTTGCACGAAGCACAATTTCACATCATTCTGGGTCCATTTGTGTGAAAACAAGGTCCAATCAGGCTTAAACGTTACAAGAAGGTAGAATCTATTGAGTTGTAAGTGATCTGAACGTTTCATGATGATCGCACGTTCCTATAGGGGGTCAAACCATGTCCCAAAGGTCACCGGGCCTGGTGTCACTTTAAAGAAGTAGTCCAGTTACACCTTTGTGGGCTTATAACTTGGCTTCTGAATGTCCTAGAGAGGCCAGGTTTGTTTTAGTGTACTCCAAACAACAGCCCCTACAACCACAAAAAGGAATGGAGTCATTAGCACTTATGGTTTTTAAATGGCACCCAGAATTATGTTGCACGAAGCACAATTTCACATCATTCTGGGTCCATTTGTGTGAAAACAAGGTCCAATCAGGCTGAAACGTTACAAGAAGGTAGAATCTATTGAGTTGTAAGTCATCTGAACGTTTCAAGATGATCACACTTTCCTAAGGGGGTCAAACAATGTCCCAAAGGTCACCGGATCTGGTGTCAATTTAAAGAAGTAGTCCAGTTACACATTTGTGGGCTTATAACTTGGCTTCTGAATGTCCTAGAGAGATCAGGTTTGTTTTAGTATACTCCAATCAACAGCCCCTACAACCACAAAAAGGAATGGAGTCATTAGCACTTATGGTTTTTAAATGGCACCCAGAATTATGTTGCACGAATTACAATTTCACATCATTCTGGGTTCATTTGTGAAAACAAGGTCCAATCAGGCTGAAACATTACAAGAAGGTAGAATCTATTGAGTTGTAAGTGATATGAACGTTTCATGATGATAGCACTTTCCTAAGGGGGTCAAACCATGTCCCAAAGGTCACCGGATCTGGTGTCAATTTAAAGAAGTAGTCCAGTTACACATTTGTGGGCTTATAACTTGGCTTCTGAATGTCCTAGAGAGATCAGGTTTGTTTTAGTATACTCCAATCAACAGCCCCTACAACCAAAAAAAGGAATGGAGTCATTAGAACTTATGTTTTTTAAATGGCACCCAGAATTATGTTGCACGAAGCACAATTTCACATCATTCTGGGTTCATTTGTGTGAAAACAAGGTCCAATCAGGCTGAAACGTTACAAGAAGGTAGAATCAATTGAGTTGTAAGTGATCTGAACGTTTCATGATGATAGCACTTTCCTAAGGGGGTCAAACCATGTCCCAAAGGTCACCGGATCTGGTGTCAATTTAAAGAAGTAGTCCAGTTACACATTTGTGGGCTTATAACTTGGCTTCTGAATGTCCTAGAGAGATCAAGTTTGTTTTAGTGTACTCCAATCAACAGCCCCTACAACCACAAAAAGGAATGGAGTCATTAGCACTTATGGTTTGTAAATGGCACCCAGAATGATGTTGCACGAAGCACAATTTCACATCATTCTGGGTTCATTTGTGTGAAAACAAGGTCCAATCAGGCTGAAACGTTACAGGAAGGTAGAATCTATTGAGTTGTAAGTGATCTGAACATTTCATGATGATCGCACATTCCTATAGGGGGTCAAACCATGTCCCAAAGGTCACCGGGCCTGGTGTCATTTTAAAGAAGCAGTCCAGTTACACCTTTGTGGGCTTATAACTTGGCTTCTAAATGTCCTAGAGAGGTCAGGTTTGTTTTAGTGTACTCCAATCAACAGCCCCTCCAACCACAAAAAGGAATGGAGTCATTAGCACTTATTGTTTGTGAATGGCACCCAGAAATATGTTGCACGAAGCACAATTTCACATCATTCTGGGTCCATTTGTGTGAAAACAAGGTCCAATCAGGCTGAAACATTACAGGAAGGTAGAATCTATTGAGTTGTAAGTGATCTGAACGTTTCATGATGATCGCACATTCCTATTGGGGGTCAAACCATGTCCCAAAGGTCACCGGGCCTGGTGTCACTTTAAAGAAGTAGTCCAGTTACACCTTTGTGGGCTTATAACTTGGCTTCTGAATGTCCTAGAGAGGTCAGGTTTGTTGTAGTGTACTCCAATCAACAGCCCCTACAACCACAAAAAGGAATGGAGTCATTAGCACTTATGGTTTGTAAATGGCACCCAGAATTATGTTGCACGAAGCACAATTTCACATCATTCTGGGTCCATTTGTGTGAAAACAAGGTCCAATCAGGCTGAAACGTTACAAGAAGGTAGAATCTATTGAGTTGTAAGTGATCTGAACGTTTCATGATGATCGCACATTCCTATAGGGGGTCAAACCATGTCCCAAAGGTCACCGGGCCTGGTGTCACTTTAAAGAAGTAGTCCAGTTACACCTTTGTGGGCTTATAACTTGGCTTCTGAATATCCTAGAGAGGTCAGGTTTGGTTTAGAGTACTCCAATTAACAGCCCCCATTACCCCAAAAAGGAATGGAGTCATTAGCACTTATGGTTTTTAAATGGCACTCAGAATTATGTTGCACGACGCACAATTTCACATCATTCTGGGTTCATTTGTGTGAAAACAAGGTCCAATCAGGCTGAAACATTACAGGAAGGTAGAATCTATTGAGTTGAAAGTGATCTGAACGTTTCATGATGATAGCACTTTCCTAAGGGGGTCAAACCATGTCCCAAAGGTCACCGGATCTGGTGTCAATTTAAAGAAGTAGTCCAGTTAAACATTTGTGGGCTTATAACTTGGCTTCTGAATTTCCTAGAGAGATCAGGTGTGTTTTAGTATACTCCAATCAACAGCCCCTACAACCACAAAAAGGAATGCAGTCATTAGCACTTATGGTTTGTAAATGGCACCCAGAATTATGTTGCACGAAGGACAATTTCACATCATTCTTTGTCCATTTGTGTGAAAACAAGGTCCAATTAGAATGAAATGCTACAAGAAGGTAGAATCTATTGAGTTGTAAGTTATCTGAACGTTTCAAGATGATCGCACATTCCTATAGGGGGTAAAACCATGTCCCAAAGGTCACCGGGCCTGGTGTCACTTTAAAGAAGTAGTCCAGTTACACATTTGTGGGCTTATAACTTAGCTTCTGAATGTCCTAGAGAGATCAGGTTTGTTTTAGTATACTCCAATCAACAGCCCCTTCAATCACAAAAAGGAATGGAGTATTAGCACTTATGGTTTGTAAATGGCACCCAGAATTATGTTGCACGAAGCACAATTTCACATCATTCTGGGTCCATTTGTGTGAAAACAAGGTCCAGTCAGGCTGAAACATTACAAGAAGGTAGAATCTATACAGTTGTAAGTGATCTGAACGTTTCAAGATGATCGCACTTTCCTAAGGGGGTCAAACAATGTCCCAAAGGTCACCGGATCTGGTGTCAATTTAAAGAAGTAGTCCAGTTACACATTTGTGGGCTTATAACTTGGCTTCTGAATGTCCTAGAGAGATCAGGTTTGTTTTAGTATACTGCAATCAACAGCCCCTACAACCACAAAAAGGAATGGAGTCATTAGCACTTATGGTTTTTAAATGGCACCCAGAAGTATGATGCACGAAGCACAATTTCACATCATTCTGGGTTCATTTGTGTGAAAACAAGGTCCAATCAGGCTGAAACGTTACAAGAAGGTAGAATCTATTGAGTTGTAAGTGATCTAAACGTTTCATTATGATAGCACTTTCCTAAGGGGGTCAAACCATGTCCCAAAGGTCACCGGATCTGGTGTCAATTTAAAGTAGTCCAGTTACACATTTGTGGGCTTATAACTTGGCTTCTGAATGTCCTAGAGAGATCAGGTTTGTTTTAATGTACTCCAACCAACAGCCCCTACAACCACAAAAAGGAATGGAGTCATTAGCACTTATGGTTTGTAGATGGCACCCAGAATTATGTTGCATGAAGCACAATTTCACATCATTCTGGGTCCATTTGTGTGAAAACAAGGTCCAATCAGGCTGAAACGTTACAAGAAGGTAGAATCTATTGAGTTGTAAGTAGGGATGAGTACCGAATTCGGTACTTTTTAAGGTACCGACCGAATTCCATAGTACCGACCGAACACCGATTCACGTCATTTCAAACGGTGCCTCGTTTCGGTACTGCCAAGACAGTTGCGCATGCGCAAGAGCGTTATGTTGCCGGTCCCTGCGAGCCCGTTGTAAACAGAGCAAGCATGGTAGAAAGAACGCACGCTAAAGCTTGGGTCCACTTCACTAAATGTGATGGGTAACTGGGTGATGAAACTAGCGACAGACAACGATCTAAGTGAGACATCCTCATCTTAATCTGCTCCAGTAGGTAAATAAAATGTTTAAGATAACGTTACCTTGATTTGTTAGCTTCCGTTTCGCTAATGGTGCGTTCGCTTTCTCCTCGGAACTCCGAATTTCCGACTAGAAGAACATGAACGCGCTCTAAAGTTTGGCTTTACTTTACTAAATGCGACGGGTGAATGGATGAAGGTAAAACCAGCGACAACGATCTAAGTTTGAGGCATCATCGTTTTAATCTGCTCCAGCAGCTAAATAAACTGTTAAAGATAACGTTAGCTTGATATGTTAGCTTCCATTGCCACCGTTGTTACCAGCTAATGGTGCGTTCGCTTTCTCCTCGGAAATTCTAACTTCCCAGTAGGAAAAATCAAAAGAAAAAGGACGGCAAAAGGAATGAAGATACACAGTAAATTTAGTTCACAGTAAAGATGTTTGCTTCAGTTTAATTATCAGCTTATAAAACTACAAGGACGATGTTAAAATACAAACTTGTATGTTATTTATCGTGATATTTATCAAATATGGTTATATATATATATATATATTGAGAAAAATATATATTTAATTATAAAAGAGAATTAAAATAATAAACACTCAAAAGTATCGAAAATTGGTACCGTTAAGTACCGTAATCGACTCGTAGGTACCGGGAATTAGTACCGGATCGATTCAAATGTCAAAGGTACCCATCCCTAGTTGTAAGTGATCTGAACGTTTCAAGATGATCGCACATTCCTATTGGGGGTCAAACCATGTCCCAAAGGTCACCGGGCCTGGTGTCACTTTAAAGAAGTAGTCCAGTTAAACCTTTGTGGGCTTATAACTTGGCTTCTGAATATCCTAGAGAGATCAGGTTTGTTTTAGTGTACTCCAATCAACAGCCCCTACAACCACAAAAAGGAATGGAGTCATTAGCACTTATGGTTTGTAAATGGCACCCAGAATTATGTTGCACGAAGCACAATTTCACATCATTCTGGGTCCATTTGTGTGAAAACAAGGTCCAATCAGGCTGAAACGTTACAAGAAGGTAGAATCTTTTGAGTTGTAAGTGATCTGAACGTTTCATGATGATCGCACATTCCTATAGGGGGTGAAACCATGTCCCAAAGGTCACCGGGCCTGGTGTCACTTTAAAGAAGTAGTCCAGTTACACCTTTGTGGGCTTATAACTTGGCTTCTGAATGTCCTAGAGAGATCAGGTTTGTTTTAGTGTACTCCAATCAACAGCCCCTACAACCACAAAAAGGAATGGAGTCATTAGCACTTATGATTTGTAAATGGCACCCAGAATTATGTTGCACGAAGCACAATTTCACATCATTCTGGGTCCATTTGTGTGAAAACAAGGTCCAATCAGGCTGAAACGTTACAGGAAGGTAGAATCTATTGAGTTGTAAATGATCTGAACGTTTCATGATGATAGCACTTTCCTAAGGGGGTCAAACCATGTCTCAAAGGTCACCGGATCTGGTGTCAATTTAAAGAAGTAGTCCAGTTACACATTTGTGGGCTTATAACTTGGCTTCTGAATGTCCTAGAGAGATCAGGTTTGTTTTAATGTACTCCAACCAACAGCCCCTACAACCACAAAAAGGAATGGAGTCATTAGCACTTATGGTTTGTAAATGGCACCCAGAATTATGTTGCATGAAGCACAATTTCACATCATTCTGGGTCCATTTGTGTGAAAACAAGGTCCAATCAGGCTGAAACGTTACAAGAAGGTAGAATCTATTGAGTTGTAAGTGATCTGAACGTTTCAAGATGATCGCACATTCCTATAGGCGGTCAAACCATGTCCCAAAGGTCACCGGGCCTGGTGTCACTTTAAAGAAGTAGTCCAGTTACACCTTTGTGGGCTTATAACTTGGCTTCTGAATATCATAGAGAGGTCAGGTTTATTTTAGAGTACTCCAATGAACAGCCCCCATTACCCCAAAAAGGAATGGAGTCATTAGCACTTATGGTTTTTAAATGGCACCCAGAATTATGTTGCACGAAGCACAATTTCACATCATTCTGGGTTCATTTGTGTGAAAACAAGGTCCAATCAGGCTGAAACGTTACAGGAAGGTAGAATCTATTGAGTTGTAAGTGATCTGAACGTTTCATGATGATCGCACATTCCTATAGGGGGTCAAACCATGTCCCAAAGGTCACCGGGCCTGGTGTCACTTTAAAGAAGCAGTCCAGTTACACCTTTGTGGGCTTATAACTTGGCTTCTGAATGTCCTAGAGAGGTCAGGTTTGTTTTAGTGTACTCCAATCAACAGCCCCTACAACCACAAAAAGGAATGGAGTCATTAGCACTTATGGTTTGTAAATGGCACCCAGAATTATGTTGCACGAAGCACAATTTCACATCATTCTGGGTCCATTTGTGTGAAAACAAGGTCCAATCAGGCTGAAACATTACAGGAAGGTAGAATCTATTGAGTTGTAAGTGATCTGAACGTTTCATGATGATCGCACATTCCTATTGGGGGTCAAACCATGTCCCAAAGGTCACCGGGCCTGGTGTCACTTTAAAGAAGTAGTCCAGTTACACCTTTGTGGGCTTATAACTTGGCTTCTGAATGTCCTAGAGAGGTCAGGTTTGTTGTAGTGTACTCCATTCAACAGCCCCTACAACCACAAAAAGGAATGGAGTCATTAGCACTTATGGTTTGTAAATGGCACCCAGAATTATGTTGCACGAAGCACAATTTCACATCATTCTGGGTCCATTTGTGTGAAAACAAGGTCCAATCAGGCTGAAACGTTACAAGAAGGTAGAATCTATTGAGTTGTAAGTGATCTGAACGTTTCATGATGATCGCACATTCCTATAGGGGGTCAAACCATGTCCCAAAGGTCACCGGGCCTGGTGTCACTTTAAAGAAGTAGTCCAGTTACACCTTTGTGGGCTTATAACTTGGCTTCCGAATATCCTAGAGAGGTCAGGTTTGGTTTAGAGTACTCCAATTAACAGCCCCCATTACCCCAAAAAGGAATGGAGTCATTAGCACTTATGGTTTTTAAATGGCACTCAGAATTATGTTGCACGACGCACAATTTCACATCATTCTGGGTTCATTTGTGTGAAAACAAGGTCCAATCAGGCTGAAACGTTACAGGAAGGTAGAATCTTTTGAGTTGTAAGTGATCTGAACGTTTCATGATGATAGCACTTTCCTAAGGGGGTCAAACCATGTCCCAAAGGTCACCGGATCTGGTGTCAATTTAAAGAAGTAGTCCAGTTACACATTTGTGGGCTTATAACTTGGCTTCTGAATGTCCTAGAGATATCAGGTTTGTTTTAATGTACTCCAATCAACAGCCCCTTCAATCACAAAAAGGAATGGAGTATTAGCACTTATGGTTTGTAAATGGCACCCAGAATTATGTTGCACGAAGCACAATTTATCATCATTCTGGGTCCATTTGTGTGAAAACAAGGTCCAATCAGGCTGAAACACTACAAGAAGGTAGAATCTATTGAGTTGTAAGTGATCTGAACGTTTCATGATGATAGCACTTTCCTAAGGGGGTCAAACCATGTCCCAAAGGTCACCGGTTCTGGTGTCAATTTAAAGAAGTAGTCCAGTTACACCTTTGTGGGCTTATAACTTGGCTTCTGAATGTCCTAGAGAGATCAGGTTTGTTTTAGTATACTCCAATCAACAGCCCCTACAACCACAAATAGGAATGGAGTCATTAGCACTTATGGTTTTTAAATGGCACCCAGAATTATGTTGCACGAATTACAATTTCACATCATTCTGGGTTCATTTGTGAAAACAAGGTCCAATCAGGCTGAAACATTACAAGAAGGTAGAATCTATTGAGTTGTAAGTGATCTGAACGTTTCATGATGATAGCACTTTCCTAAGGGGGTCAAACCATGTCCCAAAGGTCACCGGATCTGGTGTCAATTTAAAGAAGTAGTCCAGTTACACATTTGTGGGCTTATAACTTGGCTTCTGAATGTCCTAGAGAGATCAAGTTTGTTTTAGTGTACTCCAATCAACAGCCCCTACAACCACAAAAAGGAATGGAGTCATTAGCACTTATGGTTTGTAAATGGCACCCAGAATTATGTTGCACAAAGCACAATTTCACATCATTCTGGGTTCATTTGTGTGAAAACAAGGTCCAATCAGGCTGAAACGTTACAGGAAGGTAGAATCTATTGAGTTGTAAGTGATCTGAACGTTTCATGATGATAGCACTTTCCTAAGGGGGTCAAACCATGTCCCAAAGGTCACCGGATCTGGTGTCAATTTAAAGAAGTAGTCCAGTTACACATTTGTGGCCTTATAACTTGGCTTCTGAATTTCCAATAGAGATCAGGTTTGTTTTAGTGTACTCCAATCAACAGCCCCTACAACCACAAAAAGGAAGGGAGTCATTAGCACTTATGGTTTGAAAATGGCACCCAGAATTATGTTGCACGAAGCACAATTTCACATCATTCTGGGTCCATTTGTGTGAAAACAAGGTCCAGTCAGGCTGAAACGTTACAGGAAGGTAGAATCTATTGAGTTGTAAGTGATCTGAACGTTTCATGATGATAGCACTTTCCTAAGGGGGTCAAACCATGTCCCAAAGGTCACCGGATCTTGTGTCACTTTAAAGAAGTAGTCCAGTTACACCTTTGTGGGCTTATAACTTGGCTTCTGAATATCATAGAGAGGTCAGGTTTATTTTAGAGTACTCCAATGAACAGCCCCCATTACCCCAAAAAGGAATGGAGTCATTAGCACTTATGGTTTTTAAATGGCACCCAGAATTATGTTGCACGAAGCACAATTTCACATCATTGTGGGTTCATTTGTGTGAAAACAAGGTCCAATCAGGCTGAAACGTTACAGGAAGGTAGAATCTATTGAGTTGTAAGTGATCTGAACGTTTCATGATGATCGCACATTCCTATAGGGGGTCAAACCATGTCCCAAAGGTCACCGGGCCTGGTGTCACTTTAAATAAGCAGTCCAGTTACACCTTTGTGGGCTTATAACTTGGCTTCTGAATGTCCTAGAGAGGTCAGGTTTGTTTTAGTGTACTCCAATCAACAGCCCCTACAAACACAAAAAGGAATGGAGTCATTAGCACTTATGGTTTGTAAATGGCACCCAGAATTATGTTGCACGAAGCACAATTTCACATCATTCTGGGTCCATTTGTGTGAAAACAAGGTCCAATCAGGCTGAAACGTTACAAGAAGGTAGAATCTATTGAGTTGTAAGTGATCTGAACGTTTCATGATGATCGCACATTCCTATAGGGGGTCAAACCATGTCCCAAAGGTCACCGGGCCTGGTGTCACTTTAAAGAAATAGTCCAGTTACACCTTTGTGGGCTTATAACTTGGCTTCTGAATATCCTAGAGAGGTCAGGTTTGGTTTAGAGTACTCCAATTAACAGCCCCCATTACCCCAAAAAGGAATGGAGTCAGTAGCACTTATGGTTTTTAAATGGCACTCAGAATTATGTTGCACGACGCACAATTTCACATCATTCTGGGTTCATTTGTGTGAAAACAAGGTCCAATCAGGCTGAAACGTTACAGGAAGGTAGAATCTATTGAGTTGTAAGTGATCTGAACGTTTCATGATGATAGCACTTTCCTAAGGGGGTCAAACCATGTCCCAAAGGTCACCGGATCTGGTGTCAATTTAAAGAAGTAGTCCAGTTAAACATTTGTGGGCTTATAACTTGGCTTCTGAATTTCCTAGAGAGATCAGGTGTGTTTTAGTATACTCAAATCAACATCCCCTACAACCACAAAAAGGAATGCGGTCATTAGCACTTATGGTTTGTAAATGGCACCCAGAATTATGTTGCACGAAGCACAATTTCACATCATTCTTTGTCCATTTGTGTGAAAACAAGGTCAAATTAGAATGAAACGCTACAAGAAGGTAGAATCTATTGAGTTTTAAGTGATCTGAACGTTTCAAGATGATCGCACATTCCTATAGGGGGTAAAACCATGTCCCAAAGGTCACCGGGCCTGGTGTCACTTTAAAGAAGTAGTCCAGTTACACATTTGTGGGCTTATAACTTAGCTTCTGAATGTCCTAGAGAGATCAGGTTTGTTTTAGTATACTCCAATCAACAGCCACTTCAATCACAAAAAGGAATGGAGTATTAGCACTTATGGTTTGTAAATGGCACCCAGAATTATGTTGCACGAAGCACAATTTATCATCATTCTGGGTCCATTTGTGTGAAAACAAGGTCCAATCAGGCTGAAACACTACAAGAAGGTAGAATCTATTGAGTTGTAAGTGATCTGAACGTTTCATGATGATAGCACTTTCCTAAGGGGGTCAAACCATGTCCCAAAGGTCACCGGATCTGGTGTCAATTTAAAGAAGTAGTCCAGTTACACATTTGTGGGCTTATAACTTGGCTTCTGAATGTCCTAGAGGGATCAGGTTTGTTTTAGTATACTCCAATCAACAGCCCCTACAACCACAAAAAGGAATGGAGTCATTAGCACTTATGGTTTGTAAATGGCACCCAGAATTATGTTGCACGAAGCACAATTTCACATCATTCTGGGTCCATTTGTGTGAAAACAAGGTCCAATCAGGCTGAAACGTTACAAGAAGGTAGAATCTATTGAGTTGTAAGTGATCTGAACGTTTCATGATGATAGCACTTTCCTAAGGGGGTCAAACCATGTCCCAAAGGTCACCGGATCTGGTGTCAATTTAAAGAAGTAGTCCAGTTACACATTTGTGGCCTTATAACTTGGCTTCTGAATTTCCAATAGAGATCAGGTTTGTTTTAGTGTACTCCAATCAACAGCCCCTACAACCACAAAAAGGAAGGGAGTCATTAGCACTTATGGTTTGAAAATGGCACCCAGAATTATGTTGCACGAAGCACAATTTCACATCATTCTGGGTCCATTTGTGTGAAAACAAGGTCCAGTCAGGCTGAAACGTTACAGGAAGGTAGAATCTATTGAGTTGTAAGTGATCTGAACGTTTCATGATGATAGCACTTTCCTAAGGGGGTCAAACCATGTCCCAAAGGTCACCGGATCTTGTGTCACTTTAAAGAAGTAGTCCAGTTACACCTTTGTGGGCTTATAACTTGGCTTCTGAATATCATAGAGAGGTCAGGTTTATTTTAGAGTACTCCAATGAACAGCCCCCATTACCCCAAAAAGGAATGGAGTCATTAGCACTTATGGTTTTTAAATGGCACCCAGAATTATGTTGCACGAAGCACAATTTCACATCATTCTGGGTTCATTTGTGTGAAAACAAGGTCCAATCAGGCTGAAACGTTACAGGAAGGTAGAATCTATTGAGTTGTAAGTGATCTGAACGTTTCATGATGATCGCACATTCCTATAGGGGGTCAAACCATGTCCCAAAGGTCACCGGGCCTGGTGTCACTTTAAATAAGCAGTCCAGTTACACCTTTGTGGGCTTATAACTTGGCTTCTGAATGTCCTAGAGAGGTCAGGTTTGTTTTAGTGTACTCCAATCAACAGCCCCTACAAACACAAAAAGGAATGGAGTCATTAGCACTTATGGTTTGTAAATGGCACCCAGAATTATGTTGCACGAAGCACAATTTCACATCATTCTGGGTCCATTTGTGTGAAAACAAGGTCCAATCAGGCTGAAACGTTACAAGAAGGTAGAATCTATTGAGTTGTAAGTGATCTGAACGTTTCATGATGATCGCACATTCCTATAGGGGGTCAAACCATGTCCCAAAGGTCACCGGGCCTGGTGTCACTTTAAAGAAATAGTCCAGTTACACCTTTGTGGGCTTATAACTTGGCTTCTGAATATCCTAGAGAGGTCAGGTTTGGTTTAGAGTACTCCAATTAACAGCCCCCATTACCCCAAAAAGGAATGGAGTCAGTAGCACTTATGGTTTTTAAATGGCACTCAGAATTATGTTGCACGACGCACAATTTCACATCATTCTGGCTTCATTTGTGTGAAAACAAGGTCCAATCAGGCTGAAACGTTACAGGAAGGTAGAATCTATTGAGTTGTAAGTGATCTGAACGTTTCATGATGATAGCACTTTCCTAAGGGGGTCAAACCATGTCCCAAAGGTCACCGGATCTGGTGTCAATTTAAAGAAGTAGTCCAGTTAAACATTTGTGGGCTTATAACTTGGCTTCTGAATTTCCTAGAGAGATCAGGTGTGTTTTAGTATACTCAAATCAACAGCCCCTACAACCACAAAAAGGAATGCGGTCATTAGCACTTATGGTTTGTAAATGGCACCCAGAATTATGTTGCACGAAGCACAATTTCACATCATTCTTTGTCCATTTGTGTGAAAACAAGGTCAAAATAGAATGAAACGCTACAAGAAGGTAGAATCTATTGAGTTTTAAGTGATCTGAACGTTTCAAGATGATCGCACATTCCTATAGGGGGTAAAACCATGTCCCAAAGGTCACCGGGCCTGGTGTCACTTTAAAGAAGTAGTCCAGTTACACATTTGTGGGCTTATAACTTAGCTTCTGAATGTCCTAGAGAGATCAGGTTTGTTTTAGTATACTCCAATCAACAGCCCCTTCAATCACAAAAAGGAATGGAGTATTAGCACTTATGGTTTGTAAATGGCACCCAGAATTATGTTGCACGAAGCACAATTTATCATCATTCTGGGTCCATTTGTGTGAAAACAAGGTCCAATCAGGCTGAAACACTACAAGACGGTAGAATCTATTGAGTTGTAAGTGATCTGAACGTTTCATGATGATAGCACTTTCCTAAGGGGGTCAAACCATGTCCCAAAGGTCACCGGATCTGGTGTCAATTTAAAGAAGTAGTCCAGTTACACATTTGTGGGGTTATAACTTGGCTTCTGAATGTCCTAGAGGGATCAGGTTTGTTTTAGTATACTCCAATCAACAGCCCCTACAACCACAAAAAGGAATGGAGTCATTAGCACTTATGGTTTGTAAATGGCACCCAGAATTATGTTGCACGAAGCACAATTTCACATCATTCTGGGTCCATTTGTGTGAAAACAAGGTCCAATCAGGCTGAAACGTTACAAGAAGGTAGAATCTATTGAGTTGTAAGTGATCTGAACGTTTCATTATGATAGCACTTTCCTAAGGGGGTCAAACCATGTCCCAAAGGTCACTGGATCTGGTGTCAATTTAAAGAAGTAGTCCAGTTACACATTTGTGGGCTTATAACTTGGCTTCTGAATGTCCTAGAGAGATCAGGTTTGTTTTAATGTACTCCAACCAACAGTCCCTACAACCACAAAAAGGAATGGAGTCATTAGCACTTATGGTTTGTAAATGGCACCCAGAATTATGTTGCATGAAGCACAATTTCACATCATTCTGGGTCCATTTGTGTGAAAACAAGGTCCAATCACGCTGAAACGTTACAAGAAGGTAGAATCTATTGAGTTGTAAGTGATCTGAACGTTTCAAGATGATCGCACATTCCTATAGGGGGTAAAACCATGTCCCAAAGGTCACCGGGCCTGGTGTCACTTTAAAGAAGTAGTCCAGTTAAACCTTTGTGGGCTTATAACTTGGCTTCTGAATGTCCTAGAGAGATCAGGTTTGTTTTAGTGTACTCCAATCAACAGCCCCTACAACCACAAAAAGGAATGGAGTCAACAGCACTTATGGTTTGTAAATGGCACCCAGAATTATGTTGCACGAAGCACAATTTCACATCATTCTGGGTCCATTTGTGTGAAAACAAGGTCCAATCAGGCTGAAACGTTACAAGAAGGTAGAATCTATTGAGTTGTAAGTGATCTGAACGTTTCATGATGATCGCACATTCCTATAGGGGGTGAAACCATGTCCCAAAGGTCACCGGGCCTGGTGTCACTTTAAAGAAGTAGTCCAGTTACACCTTTGTGGGCTTATAACTTGGCTTCTGAATGTCCTAGAGAGGTCAGGTTTGTTGTAGTGTACTCCAATCAACAGCCCCTACAACCACAAAAAGGAATGGAGTCATTAGCACTTATGGTTTGTAAATGGCACCCAGAATTATGTTGCACAAAGCACAATTTCACATCATTCTGGGTCCATTTGTGTGAAAACAAGGTCCAATCAGGCTGAAACGTTATAAGAAGGTAGAATCTATTGAGTTGTAAGTGATCTGAACGTTTCATGATGATCGCACGTTCCTATAGGGGGTCAAACCATGTCCCAAAGGTCACCAGATCTTGTGTCACTTTAAAGAAGTAGTCCAGTTACACCTTTGTGGGCTTATAACTTGGCTTCTGAATATCATAGAGAGGTCAGGTTTATTTTAGAGTACTCCAATGAACAGCCCCCATTACCCCAAAAAGGAATGGAGTCATTAGCACTTATGGTTTTTAAATGGCACCCAGAATTATGTTGCACGAAGCACAATTTCACATCATTCTGGGTTCATTTGTGTGAAAACAAGGTCCAATCAGGCTGAAACGTTACAGGAAGGTAGAATCTAACGAGTTGTAAGTGATCTGAACGTTTCATGATGATCGCACATTCCTATAGGGGGTCAAACCATGTCCCAAAGGTCACCGGGCCTGGTGTCACTTTAAAGAAGCAGTCCAGTTACACCTTTGTGGGCTTATAACTTGGCTTCTGAATGTCCTAGAGAGGTCAGGTTTGTTTTAGTGTACTCCAATCAACAGCCCCTACAACCACAAAAAGGAATGGAGTCATTAGCACTTATGGTTTGTAAATGGCACCCAGAATAATGTTGCACGAAGCACAATTTCACATCATTCTTTGTCCATTTGTGTGAAAACAAGGTCCAATTAGAATGAAACGCTACAAGAAGGTAGAATCTATTGAGTTTTAAGTGATCTGAACGTTTCAAGATGATCGCACATTCCTATAGGGGGTAAAACCATGTCCCAAAGGTCACCGGGCCTGCTGTCACTTTAAAGAAGTAGTCCAGTTACACATTTGTGGGCTTATAACTTAGCTTCTGAATGTCCTAGAGAGATCAGGTTTGTTTTAGTATACTCCAATCAACAGCCCCTTCAATCAAAAAAAGGAATGGAGTATTAGCACTTATGGTTTGTAAATGGCACCCAGAATTATGTTGCACGAAGCACAATTTATCATCATTCTGGGTCCATTTGTGTGAAAACAAGGTCCAATCAGGCTGAAACACTACAAGAAGGTAGAATCTATTGAGTTGTAAGTGATCTGAACGTTTCATGATGATAGCACTTTCCTAAGGGGGTCAAACCATGTCCCAAAGGTCACGGGATCTGGTGTCAATTTAAAGAAGTAGTCCAGTTACACATTTGTGGGCTTATAACTTGGCTTCTGAATGTCCTAGAGGGATCAGGTTTGTTTTAGTATACTCCAATCAACACCCCCTACAACCACAAAAAGGAATGGAGTCATTAGCACTCATGGTTTGTAAATGGCACCCAGAATTATGTTGCACGAAGCACAATTTCACATCATTCTGGGTCCATTTGTGTGAAAACAAGGTCCAATCAGGCTGAAACGTTACAAGAAGGTAGAATCTATTGAGTTGTAAGTGATCTGAACGTTTCATTATGATAGCACTTTCCTAAGGGGGTCAAACCATGTCCCAAAGGTCACCGGATCTGGTGTCAATTTAAAGAAGTAGTCCAGTTACACATTTGTGGGCTTATAACTTGGCTTCTGAATGTCCTAGAGAGATCAGGTTTGTTTTAATGTACTCCAACCAACAGTCCCTACAACCACAAAAAGGAATGGAGTCATTAGCACTTATGGTTTGTAAATGGCACCCAGAATTATGTTGCATGAAGCACAATTTCACATCATTCTGGGTCCATTTGTGTGAAAACAAGGTCCAATCACGCTGAAACGTTACAAGAAGGTAGAATCTATTGAGTTGTAAGTGATCTGAACGTTTCAAGATGATCGCACATTCCTATAGGGGGTAAAACCATGTCCCAAAGGTCACCGGGCCTGGTGTCACTTTAAAGAAGTAGTCCAGTTAAACCTTTGTGGGCTTATAACTTGGCTTCTGAATGTCCTAGAGAGATCAGGTTTGTTTTAGTGTACTCCAATCAACAGCCCCTACAACCACAAAAAGGAATGGAGTCAACAGCACTTATGGTTTGTAAATGGCACCCAGAATTATGTTGCACGAAGCACAATTTCACATCATTCTGGGTCCATTTGTGTGAAAACAAGGTCCAATCAGGCTGAAACGTCACAAGAAGGTAGAATCTATTGAGTTGTAAGTGATCTGAACGTTTCATGATGATCGCACATTCCTATAGGGGGTGAAACCATGTCCCAAAGGTCACCGGGCCTGGTGTCACTTTAAAGAAGTAGTCCAGTTACACCTTTGTGGGCTTATAACTTGGCTTCTGAATGTCCTAGAGAGGTCAGGTTTGTTGTAGTGTACTCCAATCAACAGCCCCTACAACCACAAAAAGGAATGGAGTCATTAGCACTTATGGTTTGTAAATGGCACCCAGAATTATGTTGCACAAAGCACAATTTCACATCATTCTGGGTCCATTTGTGTGAAAACAAGGTCCAATCAGGCTGAAACGTTATAAGAAGGTAGAATCTATTGAGTTGTAAGTGATCTGAACGTTTCATGATGATCGCACGTTCCTATAGGGGGTCAAACCATGTCCCAAAGGTCACCAGATCTTGTGTCACTTTAAAGAAGTAGTCCAGTTACACCTTTGTGGCTTTATAACTTGGCTTCTGAATATCATAGAGAGGTCAGGTTTATTTTAGAGTACTCCAATGAACAGCCCCCATTACCCCAAAAAGGAATGGAGTCATTAGCACTTATGGTTTTTAAATGGCACCCAGAATTATGTTGCACGAAGCACAATTTCACATCATTCTGGGTTCATTTGTGTGAAAACAAGGTCCAATCAGGCTGAAACGTTACAGGAAGGTAGAATCTAATGAGTTGTAAGTGATCTGAACGTTTCATGATGATCGCACATTCCTATAGGGGGTCAAACCATGTCCCAAAGGTCACCGGGCCTGGTGTCACTTTAAAGAAGCAGTCCAGTTACACCTTTGTGGGCTTATAACTTGGCTTCTGAATGTCCTAGAGAGGTCAGGTTTGTTTTAGTGTACTCCAATCAACAGCCCCTACAACCACAAAAAGGAATGGAGTCATTAGCACTTATGGTTTGTAAATGTTACCCAGAATTATGTTGCACGAAGCACAATTTCACATCATTCTGGGTCCATTTGTGTGAAAACAAGGTCCAATCAGGCTGAAACATTACAGGAAGGTAGAATCTATTGAGTTGTAAGTGATCTGAACGTTTCATGATGATCGCACATTCCTATTGGGGGTCAAACCATGTCCCAAAGGTCACCGGGCCTGGTGTCACTTTAAAGAAGTAGTCCAGTTACACCTTTGTGGGCTTATAACTTGGCTTCTGAATGTCCTAGAGAGGTCAGGTTTGTTGTAGTGTACTCCAATCAACAGCCCCTACAACCACAAAAAGGAATGGAGTCATTAGCACTTATGGTTTGTAAATGGCACCCAGAATTATGTTGCACGAAGCACAATTTCACATCATTCTGGGTCCATTTGTGTGAAAACAAGGTCCAATCAGGCTGAAACGTTACAAGAAGGTAGAATCTATTGAGTTGTAAGTGATCTGAACGTTTCATGATGATCGCACATTCCTATAGGGGGTCAAACCATGTCCCAAAGGTCACCGGGCCTGGTGTCACTTTAAAGAAGTAGTCCAGTTACACCTTTGTGGGCTTATAACTTGGCTTCTGAATATCCTAGAGAGGTCAGGTTTGGTTTAGAGTACTCCAATTAACAGCCCCCATTACCCCAAAAAGGAATGGAGTCATTAGCACTTATGGTTTTTAAATGGCACTCAGAATTATGTTGCACGACGCACAATTTCACATCATTCTGGGTTCATTTGTGTGAAAACAAGGTCCAATCAGGCTGAAACGTTACAGGAAGGTAGAATCTATTGAGTTGTAAGTGATCTGAACGTTTCATGATGAAAGCACTTTCCTAAGGGGGTCAAACCATGTCCCAAAGGTCACCGGATCTGGTGTCAATTTAAAGAAGTAGTCCAGTTACACATTTGTGGGCTTATAACTTGGCTTCCGAATGTCCTAGAGAGATCAGGTTTGTTTTAATGTACTCCAATCAACAGCCCCTTCAATAACAAAAAGGAATGGAGTATTAGCACTTATGGTTTGTAAATGGCACCCAGAATTATGTTGCACGAAGCACAATTTATCATCATTCTGGGTCCATTTGTGTGAAAACAAGGTCCAATCAGGCTGAAACACTACAAGAAGGTAGAATCTATTGAGTTGTAAGTGATCTGAACGTTTCATGATGATAGCACTTTCCTAAGGGGGTCAAACCATGTCCCAAAGGTCACCGGATCTGGTGTCAATTTAAAGAAGTAGTCCAGTTACACATTTGTGGGCTTATAACTTGGCTTCTGAATGTCCTAGAGAGGTCAGGTTTGTTGTAGTGTACTCAAATCAACAGCCCCTACAACCACAAAAAGGAATGGAGTCATTAGCACTTATGGTTTGTAAATGGCACCCAGAATTATGTTGCACGAAGCACAATTTCACATCATTCTGGGTCCATTTGTGTGAAAACAAGGTCCAATCAGGCTGAAACGTTACAAGAAGGTAGAATCTATTGAGTTGTAAGTGATCTGAACGTTTCATGATGATCGCACATTCCTATAGGGGGTCAAACCATGTCCCAAAGGTCACCGGGCCTGGTGTCACTTTAAAGAAGTAGTCCATTTACACCTTTGTGGGCTTATAAATTGGCTTCTGAATATCCTAGAGAGGTCAGGTTTGGTTTAGAGTACTCCAATTAACAGCCCCCATTACCCCATAAAGGAATGGAGTCATTAGCACTTATGGTTTTTAAATGGCACTCAGAATTATGTTGCACGACGCACAATTTCACATCATTCTGGGTTCATTTGTGTGAAAACAAGGTCCAATCAGGCTGAAACGTTACAGGAAGGTAGAATCTATTGAGTTGTAAGTGATCTGAACGTTCCATGATGATAGCACTTTCCTAAGGGGGTCAAACCATGTCCCAAAGGTCACCGGATCTGGTGTCAATTTAAAGAAGTAGTCCAGTTACACATTTGTGGGCTTATAACTTGGCTTCTGAATGTCCTAGAGAGATCAGGTTTGTTTTAATGTATTCCAATCAACAGCCCCTTCAATCACAAAAAGGAATGGAGTATTAGCACTTATGATTTGTAAATGGCACCCAGAATTATGTTGCACGAAGCACAATTTATCATCATTCTGGGTCCATTTGTGTGAAAACAAGGTCCAATCAGGCTGAAACACTACAAGAAGGTAGAATCTATTGAGTTGTAAGTGATCTGAACGTTTCATGATGATAGCACTTTCCTAAGGGGGTCAAACCATGTCCCAAAGGTCACCGGATCTGGTGTCAATTTAAAGAAGTAGTCCAGTTACACATTTGTGGGCTTATAACTTGGCTTCTGAATGTCCTAGAGAGATCAGGTTTGTTTTAGTATACTCCAGTCAACAGCCCCTACAACCACAAAAAGGAATGGAGTCATTAGCACTTATGGTTTGTAAATGGCACCCAGAATTATGTTGCACGAAGCACAATTTCACATCATTCTGGGTCCATTTGTGTGAAAACAAGGTCCAATCAGGCTGAAACATTACAAGAAGGTAGAATCTATTGAGTTGTAAGTGATCTGAACGTTTCAAGATGATCACACTTTCCTAAGGGGGTCAAACAATGTCCCAAAGGTCACCGGATCTGGTGTCAATTTAAAGAAGTAGTCCAGTTACACATTTGTGGGCTTATAACTTGGCTTCTGAATGTCCTAGAGAGATCAGGTTTGTTTTAGTATACTGCAATCAACAGCCCCTACAACCACAAAAAGGAATGGAGTCATTAGCACTTATGGTTTTTAAATGGCACCCAGAATTATGATGCACGAAGCACAATTTCACATCATTCTGGGTTCATTTGTGTGAAAACAAGGTCCAATCAGGCTGAAACGTTACAAGAAGGTAGAATCTATTGAGTTGTAAGTGATCTGAACGTTTCATGATGATAGCACTTTCCTAAGGGGGTCAAACCATGCCCCAAAGGTCACCGGATCTGGTGTCAATTTAAAGAAGTAGTCCAGTTACACATTTGTGGGCTTATAACTTGGCTTCTGAATGTCCTAGAGAGATCAGGTTTGTTTTAATGTACTCCAACCAACAGCCCCTAGAGTCATTAGCACTTATGGTTTGTAAATGGCACCCAGAATTATGTTGCATGAAGCACAATTTCACATCATTCTGGGTCCATTTGTGTGAAAACAAGGTCCAATCAGGCTGAAACGTTACAAGAAGGTAGAATCTATTGAGTTGTAAGTGATCTGAACGTTTCATTATGATAGCACTTTCCTAAGGGGGTCAAACCATGTCCCAAAGGTCACCGGATCTGGTGTCAATTTAAAGAAGTAGTCCAGTTACACATTTGTGGGCTTATAACTTGGCTTCTGAATGTCCTAGAGAGATCAGGTTTGTTTTAATGTACTCCAACCAACAGTCCCTACAACCACAAAAAGGAATGGAGTCATTAGCACTTATGGTTTGTAAATGGCACCCAGAATTATGTTGCATGAAGCACAATTTCACATCATTCTGGGTCCATTTGTGTGAAAACAAGGTCCAATCAGGCTGAAACGTTACAAGAAGGTAGAATCTATTGAGTTGTAAGTGATCTGAACGTTTCAAGATGATCGCACATTCCTATAGGGGGTGAAACCATGTCCCAAAGGTCACCGGGCCTGGTGTCACTTTAAAGAAGTAGTCCAGTTACACCTTTGTGGGCTTATAACCTGGCTTCTGAATGTCCTAGAGAGATCAGGTTTGTTTTAGTGTACTCCAATCAACAGCCCCTACAACCACAAAAAGGAATGGAGTCATTAGCACTTATGGTTTGTAAATGGCACCCAGAATTATGTTGCACGAAGCACAATTTCACATCATTCTGGGTCCATTTGTGTGAAAACAAGGTCCAATCAGGCTGAAACGTTACAGGAAGGTAGAATCTATTGAGTTGTAAGTGATCTGAACGTTTCATGATGATAGCACTTTCCTAAGGGGGTCAAACCATGTCCCAAAGGTCACCGGATCTGGTGTCAATTTAAAGAAGTAGTCCAGTTACACATTTGTGGGCTTATAACTTGGCTTCTGAATGTCCTAGAGAGATCAGGTTTGTTTTAATGTACTCCAACCAACAGCCCCTACAACCACAAAAAGGAATGGAGTATTATCACTTATGGTTTGTAAATGGCACCCAGAATTATGTTGCATGAAGCACAATTTCACATCATTCTGGGTCCATTTGTGTGAAAACAAGGTCCAATCAGGCTGAAACGTTACAAGAAGGTAGAATCTATTGAGTTGTAAGTGATCTGAACGTTTCAAGATGATCGCACATTCCTATAGGGGGTAAAACCATGTCCCAAAGGTCACCGGGCCTGGTGTCACTTTAAAGAAGTAGTCCAGTTACACCTTTGTGGGCTCATAACATGGCTTCTGAATGTCCTAGAGAGGTCAGGTTTGTTGTAGTGTACTCCAATCAACAGCCCCTACAACCACAAAAAGGAATGGAGTCATTAGCACTTATGGTTTGTAAATGGCACCCAGAATTATGTTGCACGAAGCACAATTTTACATCATTCTGGGTCCATTCGTGTGAAAACAAGGTCCAATCAGGCTGAAACGTTACAAGAAGGTAGAATCTATTGAGTTGTAAGTGATCTGAACGTTTCATGATGATCGCACGATCCTATAGGGGGTCAAACCATGTCCCAAAGGTCACCAGATCTTGTGTCACTTTAAAGAAGTAGTCCAGTTACACCTTTGTGGGCTTATAACTTGGCTTCTGAATATCATAGAGAGGTCAGGTTTATTTTAGAGTACTCCAATGAACAGCCCCCATTACCCCAAAAAGGAATGGAGTCATTAGCACTTATGGTTTTTAAATGGCACCCAGAATTATGTTGCACGAAGCACAATTTCACATCATTCTGGGTTCATTTGTGTGAAAACAAGGTCCAATCAGGCTGAAACGTTACAGGAAGGTAGAATCTATTGAGTTGTAAGTGATCTGAACGTTTCATGATGATCGCACATTCCTATAGGGGGTCAAACCATGTCCCAAAGGTCACCGGGCCTGGTGTCACTTTAAAGAAGCAGTCCAGTTACACATTTGTGGGCTTATAACTTGGCTTCTGAATGTCCTAGAGAGGTCAGGTTTGTTTTAGTG
This sequence comes from Nothobranchius furzeri, assembly GCF_043380555.1. Lineage (NCBI taxonomy): Eukaryota > Metazoa > Chordata > Actinopteri > Cyprinodontiformes > Nothobranchiidae > Nothobranchius > Nothobranchius furzeri. The sequence goes on along the minus strand of NC_091752.1, from coordinate 11,157,238 downwards.
TACTCCAATCAACAGCCCCTACAACCACAAAAAGGAATGGAGTCATTAGCACTTATGGTTTGTAAATGGCACCCAGAATTATGTTGCACGAAGCACAATTTCACATCATTCTGGGTCCATTTGTGTGAAAACAAGGTCCAATCAGGCTGAAACATTACAGGAAGGTAGAATCTATTGAGTTGTAAGTGATCTGAACGTTTCATGATGATCTCACATTCCTATTGGGGGTCAAACCATGTCCCAAAGGTCACCGGGCCTGGTGTCACTTTAAAGAAGTAGTCCAGTTACACCTTTGTGGGCTTATAACTTGGCTTCTGAATGTCCTAGAGAGGTCAGGTTTGTTGTAGTGTACTCCAGTCAACAGCCCCTACAACCACAAAAAGGAATGGAGTCATTAGCACTTATGGTTTGTAAATGGCACCCAGAATTATGTTGCACGAAGCACAATTTCACATCATTCTGGGTCCATTTGTGTGAAAACAAGGTTCAATCAGGCTGAAACGTTACAAGAAGGTAGAATCTATTGAGTTGTATGTGATCTGAACGTTTCATGATGATCGCACATTCCTATAGGGGGTCAAACCATGTCCCAAAGGTCACCGTGCCTGGTGTCACTTTAAAGAAGTAGTCCAGTTACACCTTTGTGGGCTTATAACTTGGCTTCTGAATATCCTAGAGAGGTCAGGTTTGGTTTAGAGTGTCGCGTGCCCGTCCCATTTACCGGTTCCTTTAAAACCCAGTTCCGTTAGAACTTATGAGACGGTGCATCCATCAGGGTTCGGGGGTGTATCGACGAGTATAATCGTACTAGATCCGGGTTAGGACTACCTAATTAGAATCTTGTCTTTTATTTTAAAGGTGAAATGACTTGCACGAATAGCCAGCCCCAGAGTACTACACTTCTTTTAAACTCGTTACCTTTTGGTTAAGATACTAGAGAGAAGTCTGGAGGCAAGCCAAGCCTCTCAGCAATTGTTTGGGCTACCCGGAATTAATTGCGCCTCTAACAGCTTATGTGGGAGGTTGGTAACTATAAAATGATTTATGCTAGTTGATCAGGCTATCATAAGTTTATCAATTTATTTATTAATCCAACCTTCCAGCTGATTAGAGACTTTTTCAACCTGCAATCAGAGCCAAAATAACCTCGAATATTTTGCTTTTATCGCCCTTAAGACAACTCGTTACCCGCAAGGAGGGAGAAGTTAAAACTTCCCTTATCTTAAGGTTTCTTTATATTATTCTGTTATAAACTGTAAAGTAAGTCCTGATAATTCAGAGACCGATCTTCGACATGCTTACCTCTGTGCAATTTATGGCCAGGGCTCCAAACGTGAAGCTTTAGAGAAAACCTGAAAGAATCAGGATTATGTTTCTTTTTCAAAAAAGGTTTATTACAAAATCAAAATACAAAAATGGGTAAAGTAAAAAACAACTACTATCCCCCACGGAGGAATTAGTTCAAAATGATTAAATAAGAGTCAGTTTACACCAGCTCTTGTCTTCTCAGAATCTCCCCAAGAACGAAGCCTGAAGCACTCCCAAGAAGAACCCTGCTCGATCTGAGCTGCATCCTTTTATATCATTTCTGAGACTGCTCTAAACAATGCAAGAGTCACAAGTCATTCTCTACTGACAGTTTAGGTCAAGGGGTCATCTACCAGATACACTTTTTTTAGCTCTACATAAGACATTTAGTATCATTTCACTACATGCAGTATTCACATGAGGGCACAAAAGTTACATGCTGCACTCCTGGAATGAGAGCACAGGTCATAAATCTTCATATTGGTAGCAAATTGTAGATCTTCTTTCAGCATTCCTGAGAGCTCCTGGGTCCAGCTGGACCTCTCCTCACTCCATGCCATTCCTTCTTTTCCCGCCAGAGGTGGAGTTAGGGGCGGGCCCAGGGGTGTGTCCATGGGTGGATCTAGAGAAGACAGCTTGTCTTTTGACCCTTTGCCTAGTTCTGTCCTCACCAGCAAGTCCTGAACTCCTGTCCTCTTGACCCTTGTGTGACCCTTGTCCCTGACCACTGTTTCTAAGCCTTGACTGGTTGCTCGGGCTTGCAACATCCCCCATGAGGACGAACTGAGGCAAAGGACCAAAAAAAGATAGAGCAGCAATGCAAGCTTTCATAAATCTAGCATCCATCTCACTCAGGAACGGCTGAACACTCAGACACCTAACTGTGGCCTCCACATCAACCCTCATTCTCATCATAATGCCATCATCAGCTACGGGTAAGCACAAGGTCCCTTTGCGGGTTGTTACATAACCTTTAAACTGCTTTCTCCCATCTGTGGGATCTTCGCCCAGAAAGAATAAAGATAAATCCATCACCGGAGCCTCTCCACGCGGAAGCGATCCCATCATTTGAGGTGGGAAGCTGGCGCTGAAAACCAAAACATGATTTTTCGTATCCAACAAAGGTGCGGTTCCAAAAGAGTTACAGACTTCTGGGCCGAACCATCCAGTCTTTACAGACAAAATATTCATAAACTGAAAGCAATCTATAATCTTGCCTTGACAAACAAAGTAACACCCCTTCTGGGATTTAATCCTCCATCTCATTTCTCTCCCAGGTGCAATTCGGACAGGGGAAGGAATGCCTGCTGGCTCACTACTTAGACAGACCATAGGGATTTCACGTATCACATCAGGACACGGGACGCATGTCGAAGCTGCCGTCATTACTGATACAACCTCTTCAGCCACGCCAGATGAGGGCGCCGTTGTCAGCTCCTCGTCGTGGGCCTGCTCAAGCAGGGCATGTACTCCCGGGGAGGACAACATTAGTATGTCGTCTTCCTGATCAGTCTCCCGCTTGAATCCCTTCTCCATTTGGTCTGGATGTACTGAATAAACCTGCAAGACACGCAGCGTTTATTCATCGTAGCATGTTCACACTGGAGCCCGATTGTCTTAGTCTGAGGCAATCCATCCCTCCCGCGATTCACGGTGCACAAATAGTATGCGCCATTCAGAGAGAAAACAGTTGATGGACCTGCGGAGGGGATTAATCCCTCTATGATATTCTGCCGAATCGAGTCCATCTGGAAGGAACATAAAATATGTTCCACATGAGATATATAACTCATTCCATGAAGCAATAAGTAACTGCATTACTGCATAAACACTTCTTAATTATAGGAGAAAATAGATCATCAGAAGCTGCAGGAAGAACCACACTACAATTCCTATCTGCAGGCATAGGTTTACAACAATAATCCTCACAACAAGTGTACACCAGTTATGAAATGTCTACAACATCTTAAAGACAAACTGGATAAAATAGTTACAAAATCCTAACATACCTCCAGATTCAGAGCGTCAATCAGCTCAGATTCAGGGTGAGTTTGATGAGCCATTGGTTCACTTCAAGTTACAGACTGACAGTTAAGGAGCAAGTGACACGCGGTGCAGAGAGGCCTGCACTTAAACAGGAGCAACAAGAAGGGGGGCTAATACTCCCTCTACCTTGACACCTCTCTTCCCATCTTATCTGGATCTACCAGGTCCTTTCTCCTTTCTCCTAACAGCTTTCTTCCTGTCAACTGCCATTTGTTGTTTTTACAGGCCAAAATCATACCGATTATTAAAATAATCACCCCACACATTAATCCTAGAGCGCAGAGGGGCCAGAACAGAGCGTCCCAGACAGGCCTAATGATGTGCTCTCTCACTCCTTTTACCAACATGCCCATTGAATCAGAAGTTCCTTGAATTACATTGTTAGAAACCTGCACTACACTGTCACTCATAATTTCATTCACACCACGTACTATCAGACTCACATGACGTAATGTGCCATTTATGCCATATGCAAAATAATCAAACCAGTCAGCTTTTTGCTGATCTAACGATCTTCGAAATGGTGAGCAAAAACCACTTCTCAGATCCCAATTTGGGAAATTTCTGAAGTTAGGAAACTCTTTGGGTGCATCAGGGTCAATTGTGAATCTTTCAGGTTGAGGATTTTTCCCTATTCTCGGTTCATTAAAACACACATGATGGTCTATGCCTAACCCGTTAAGGTAATTGAAATTGACCAGACTAAACGCTCCCCACTTCGTCGTTCCTGGCGCTGTAAATCCAGGTGGCACTAAGTCTCCAACTTTATCATTCATAATCATTATACGATCTAAAAGACCATTTCCTGTTTTTGTATCATTTACTTCCCAAGTATTTGTTTTATCAATAGAAAACCAATTTGTTTTAACTCGAAGTTGACCATGTTCCATCACAAGAGTTTTAGTTCCCACTAATTTTCTTTCAAAGGTTTCTGCTTCAATCCTTGTGTCCTGGGGGTAATAATCATATTTTTGCTTATTATATCCCTCTCCATACCAGTATGTCATAGGATATGTCTCGTACATTCCTTTTCTATAATATCTATAATCTTCTGGAATATCTCTTTGCATATAACCACTTAAGACTTTATAGCATAATTCTCCAGTTCCTAAAGTAGCTATGTTTAGATAAGGAGGCCTAGGTTTAAAAAACTCTCGATCTCCTAATGTGTCTGGACGCAGACCTCCAACTGTTAATCCATATAGTTGTGAATACCAAAAAATACACATCCTTCTAGTTAACCCTTTAGTATTATTACAGACTTCCACCTGACATCCTTCAAGCATTAAGGTGTAATTTCTAGCCCATGTGGGACTGTGATAAAAATCTTTCTTATGGGTTGGTCTAATCATTTCATTTACTGCTTCGAAGATGGAGTCTGCCTCAATTATACTATCAGGAGTAGCTGTACCTTTTTGATAATATGCTCCTGCGATCCTTATTCTAAGTGGCTCGCCTCCTTGCCATACAGCGCTATTATTCGCTTTCCTGGTTAAACAGAGTCTAGTTTCTTCATTCCATGCATGAAATCCTGTATATAAGTTAGTGGGATCAGATTGATCCTTTTTCATCCATTGCACTACTTTTGGGTGTTTAAAATTAGGAACCTCATAAACCCATTCTGTATAAAGAGTGTGTCGTATTGGATGCAGTTCCCATCCTTGAGGCTGAAGGCCTACCTCATTATGGAGGCAGAAAAATGTCCAGTTAAAATATGTACTATTAGTGGGAAGTATATAATTCTGATATCCTGTGTAGTTTGCATATTCACTATGACCTTTACGTAAGAGTCGAGCTAAGTCTGAAGTAGATCTCTTACCCCGCACACCGGGCTCTAGAAAGAGAGGAACAGTCTCTTCACCTTCCTCTGCCTCAGCCAGGGGATCAGACATTGCAGGGGGTACTTTTGATAACCATTTAATCACATTATCTTTTACTTTCTGCCACATGTTACTCTCTCCTATCATGGACAAGGAATCATATTTTAGTGTTGTGTTAGGAGGGGGGGTCGGGCAAACATCTCTTCGTTCCCTCCCTCTTGATAATCTTTGATACCAATGCGTAATATTTCCTGTTTGCCAGGAACTTAAACTATTGTCTTTGGTCTGAAAACACCCAAATTCGATTCTACGAGGCCACCATCTTTCTATCTTTATCACTTTGAAAGTGGTGAAGTTGTGTCCCCATTCTAAATCATTTCTAAGGCAATATTTGTAAACCCACAACTCTACTTCACCTGAAGTTTGATTTAAGATTTTCTTTTTCCTCAATATTATCTGACAAGATCGATCAAGCTCTGTGGATCCTGTCTGATCCATTAAGACTGCCATATACTCCGCCCATGGGCCGGTCTCACCACACTCCGTGTCATTCTTCTCCTTCTGCTCTGCTGCAGAAAATGATGTCACGGAGGGTGTAGCCATGATCCGGTCAAATCCATTTTCTCCACAGGGCAAGCGCAGGCAGCCAGTTTTGTTCCCTGTTACACTACAAATCTTGAATCCAATCTGTGTTGCTATCATGCAGGTGGTTATATTCTCATTAAAATCTTCTTTGGGCCATAACAGCTTAATTTTGGATACATTCCAATTCCCTACTAATTGTTGCGGTCCTCCGTGAGTTATGTTATATGTCACTGAGGACACATGATACGTTCGGAGATATACATGTACCCCATATGCAATCGCTATACTTAATCCTATGAGGCTAAATTCGAAAAGGATAAAAAAGGCCCATTTAATCCATTTTATTATCCAATCCTTTCCTTTCGGAATATTTACATTTCTCTTTTTAACTTTGGGGTCAACTCCCGCCGGAGTTGCATACCTGACCACTTTTCGTTTTCTGCTGCTTTCCCTCTTATGCTTCTGCGTAGATAACATCTGTAAGACAGAAGCATAAAAATCAGCAGGAAATGAAAGCGCTCTGCTCTAGTTAGGTAGAGTCAGATTGGGGACCAGCCTTCTACGAGACATTCTAGAGTGAGCAGTCCCATAAATCTTAGGCCAATATGCCTCTCCTCTCCGGGTGGTCACTATGTTAACAGCCGAGCTGCAAACGCGACCCGACAGGTCTATTACCTCTATCAAAGTTAACTGATAAGGCATGAACTTACGCTCCGCCCCTGGTCCAAGACTCTTCAGCTCAACCAGGTATGATGTAACACGCTTACGCATCCCTGGGGGCTCCTGAACAGACAATCCTGTATGCCAGTCCAGAGTCCCTGACAGATAAGTTCCCCATCTGTCGTCTTTATACTCTTGAGTTACCCCAATCTGTGTACCTGTTTCCCATGCATCAGCCAGCGTACCAAATTGTTGTCCTAATATCAAGCTCTTAATAGACTCAAATTTGGACCGAGCCTGAAGCTCTTCCAGTCCTTTTTCTCTGGTCTTGAGCTTGAACACAAATGGATAAGCTTCCACCCATAAATCTCTAACCGGCTTCACCAGGCTAGGATTCCTGAGCAGCTCTCCTACTAAAAACATACTTGGCTGGCTTGTCGGTAAGCAGGTAGTCAAAACACCATTCTTCGTGAAACAGCACCCATCTTTGATTTCACCTCTGTGGGTGCATTCACAGACCTGCCAGGAGATGATGCCTGGATTATTCCTCAAGCAGGTCCCGCAAAAACATATTTTAATGGGAGCAGACAGCTCCACCGCACCTGTATGCAAGTCTGTTCCTCTCTCCAGGTGAGTGGGCTTCTGCTCCCGGAGCCCCGACCATTTAATTAGGGTGCACAGAGATTTGCATATCACGCATGTGCCCGGCTTCAAGCCTCCTCATTGCGCGTAACGATACGCATTTGCAGATTCTATGAAGCCCGGAAACATAGCCACTTTACAATCTTTAACACAATCCCCCTTCGTTAGCAAAATTAGGCCCGTAGCACCTGGGATCTTACAAGTCATTTCTTCACTAGATTTTGGCCCAGCCATGACCTTTAATCAAGTAATTAATTTAAAAAAAAAATTTATTTATTTATTTATTTATTTTTTCAATTAATTACTTTTATTTTTCAGAGTTATTTTATAACTTGATGAGGGTGAACGCGCAAACCAGTGTCAGTTAAAACCACGTTCCCAGTTACGTCTTTTATTATGAAGGGACCACTTACGTTATGCTTAATGCAATCTCCTTTTCGAACCGGTCCTCTTTTGACCCAAATTCTTTCACCTTTCTGTAACACAGAGACGTGTTCCGGGTTAGTTTTTTTCTCAGTTCTTTTCAGTTTCGTCATATTAAGGATCACATTTAGTTCTGAAACTCCCTCCGGTGTATCCCATCGGGAGCTCAGGTTAGTCAGGATGTGATTTTTTATCGTCCTAACTGCTCTTTCTGCTATTCCGTTAGTGTGGGACTCGTAAGGGATAGAAAAAATGTGTCTTATCCCCCTTGATTCAAGCAGACAAGAAACTTTGTCATTCTTAAATTCAGGTCCTCCATCCGAACGGAGTGACTCACACGTGAGGGGCAGGTGTAGAGATAAGGCCATGCTGACCGTATTTCCTGTGACACGTTTCAGCGGTATTATCTTGCTCTGATCACCTGGTCCATTATCTTTGATTACCAAAAAGAACTTATGTCCGTTCACTCCTCTAGAGGCACATTCACCAACATCCGTGCTGAAATGCACCCCCGGCACATCACACATGATGGGCAGATGGTCATAAATCACGGGTTGAGCCCCTCCTTTTACTTTACACGACTCACACGTCGCTTTTACTCGTGCTGTCAGTTCTTTCAGCTTTGGTACAGAAATATTTTCTTTTTTGAAAATCTCACGCAACCGTAATACTCCTACGTGTCCGTAATTTTTATGCGCAAATGTCACCAGCTCTTCATCAGCTGCAGCGCTCCTGTTCTGTAAAAACGCTGTGGGTAGAAACAAAGCGCGAGCTTGTACTAATTCATCCACTTCTGCGTTTCCGATTTCATCTTCGCTTTTTCCATTTGTATGGCTATTCACATGTGTCACCTGAATCTGTAATTTTTTCTTATAACACGATACTAAAGTCCACAAGTCAGCGTGTTCCAATCTCTCTCCATCAGTTTTCTGGAAATCTTTAGCTTCCCAAAATGCTAAATGATCATCCAGCCCGTCTTTAACGTATTTAGAGTCTGTGACCAATCTTACTGATTTGAGCTTCAGCTTACACGCGTCAGCAAGCGCCATGACAACGGCCGTCAATTCTGCAGTTTGAGCGGATCCGACAGTCTGTCCAGCTTGTTGATATTTCCTGTCCTTTAGCAGTCTCACAAACCCCCACTTACAGAAGTCTGCATCTGCTGTTTTCTTAGATCCATCAGTGTAGTAAACTGCCTCTGGTTTTATGGGTTTAACAACCTCTTTCCTGTCAGGCTTAAGTTTTGTTTCTCCTTCTACGTGAATCTGCGGGTTTGCCAATAACATCTCCCACTTTGCCCATCTGGGTAAAACAGCCCTCGCCTGTGGGAGGAGATCTTTCCGAAGTTCTTTAATCATATAATCAGTAGATTGAATTATGATTTTTTGCGATCCGGCCAGAGCGAACATCATATCTTTATGTTTCATCAGGGTGGTCAGCACCTTTTCGCTGGGCGTGTAACGGGTCTCTGTTGGTGCGAGTCTATAGCCTTTACATGTTATCAGACTCTTGCTGTCATAGTTCTGAAATAAACACTCTGTGAAATCCTGTCCTACAATCACTCTTACAGCTAACGGTTCGTGATGCTCTCTATTTGAAAGATTCACTAGATTAGCACCTATTTTAACCATCACTGCTTGGTAAGTCTCAAGCTCCTGTGAGCTCAGTTTGCGGTTGTGCGTCACCAGTTTCTGACCCACTTTGGTTCTGAGACCTTTTTTAAGTGACATTATGGGATCAATGATGTTTCGAAAATCACGGACGTTGCTGGAAATGTACTGAAGCTGTCCAATTACACCTTCCAGCGTCAGTAAGTCATGTGGGGGTGTTATGTTCTGTAAATATGTGAAAGGTACCGCCACTGAATCTGACACCTCAAAACCTAGGAACGTAACTTTTGTGCGTCCTAGCTGGCTTTTCTTCAAGTTGAGTTTGAATCCTGCACATGTCAGTCTGGTCACCACCTCGTCCAAAGTTTTCAGGTGTTCGCTTTCACAATCATGCGTGAAAAATATGTCATCAATATATTGAACGACAGGTAAACCTTCCAGATATGACTGTACGACACCTTGAAATTTATTCGCCGCATTTACCCATCCCATAGGTAGAACGCACCATTGAAAATGCTTTCCTTCAAAAGTAAATCCAGTTTTAGCTCGACTTTCTTGCGCTAAAGGTACAGACCAAAAACCGTTAGCCAAATCGATGCATGTTTTATATTTTTCAATAGGCATGGTTCGGAGCTGCATGTATGGGTCAAAAGTTTTACGCACGTCGTGCGGAGTCACTCTATTTAAACCTTTCAAATTGTGTACCAGTCTGTAGGTGCCATCAGGTTTAGGAACAGCTTGAATGGGAAGACAGGTGGATAATGTATCTTTCTCTTCGATTATCCCTTTTTCTTTAAGCTCAGCGAGAGTACATCTAATCTCATCTCTTCCTTCTCTGATCGGATACTGCTTTTCCCTGGCAGGCATCGCTCCTTTAATAATGCATTGTTCTTTTACTCTGCCACAATCATTTTTGTGTGTAGCCCAATTACCTTTTTGGATTATTTCTCTGAGTTTGTGCGAGTCCAAACTAGTCTTCTCCAGTTGTCCTTTAATGAGACTATCCATATCTAATTCACCTAAAAAACTCAATTGCAGCGCTGGGTCTTTCGTTATTTTAACTAAATCCTTTAAACTAATTAAGTTTTCTGCACCTTTTATGTAAAGAATTCCCTGTTCATCTTTATGAACTGCCATGTTACGTACAGAGCCGTCTGCGAGTATCACATTCTTGTATCCTATTTGTTCCATCGGATTATTTTCACGCTTTACTGATATTAATGCCCCGGTATCTAAAATGTATTTTGTATTTTCGTATTTTACTTTAAGCCACTCCCCATCCCAATGCGTATGAGATGAGAGCGCCTCAATTATTTCTACTTTTGTGGTGGCGGTCTTCTCTGATTGTGGTATTTCGCGTCCCAATCTTTGATTGATTGGATCAATTTCTCCTTCTGTTCTCTGGTCATCCGGGCCCACTCCTCCGGATTCGCTCTCCTGGGTCGAGCCACAGGGCAGCCGGGGGGTCCCATGAAAAACGGCCTTGCATTTGGGTCCATTTGGCCCCTGGTTCTCTGGTTCTGATTCGGTTCTGCTCTGGGTGGGAGTTGCCTCGGTTGAGAACTCACTGATTGGCTCCCTTGCTGTTGGTGTGGAGGGGGCAGAGGGGATGGTATCTGACCTTTCAATCTGTTTCCGGCCTGCCGTCCTAATTCGTTTTTTGACTGCTTAAATTCCCTCGTGCGATCCCACGCCTGCACTTGTCTGATTTTTTCTGCAGGGGAGAGATTAGGCCACATCGCAGCCATCATTAATCCCCCGGGCAGATCAGCTAAAAGTTTTTCCTGCTGTACTTGGGAAAGCCCTGCGATTGTTCCCAAACACCCAGCTAATGTAACTTTTCCTGTACTGATTTCAGAGCTTAAAGCTTTCCTCCGTCGTTCCCCAGAATCCTCACCGATCCCTCTGGGAGAACTCTCCGCCAGGGACATCAACAAGGCTCCTGGGGTTAAACGCAGATCGTTCTTTAATGCTATAACCTGAGAAATTTCTGGACTTGAAAGTTGTTCAATCGTCATACCTCGATCCTGAAGCCGCTGTACATACCCAGCGTCTGTCTCACCCGATGCTCTTTGTGGCAGAATGGTATGATCAAAATGTCCTAAGCTTACTCTTGACTGTTCCTGAGCAGTTTGCCAATATGGGGAATATTCCTGTTCTAGGATTCTCTCTTTAGGCATTGGATTAAGCTGTCCTCCCTGCGGAGTGCTTCGGTTTACATCCAAAGGTTGGGAGGGGCTGCACGGCGAGTAGCAGTGAGTTTTCACTGCCGAATCTCTAGCCATACATCCACCTCGATAAAAATCATATCCTTGGCCTAAATAAGCATGCTTAAAAGGTTGCCCCCATCCTGGTTGCAACATGACTTCTTCCCTACTTTTCGCTGCTTGAATTGCTGAAGCCGTGAAGCCATCTACAGGGTACCAGTCTGGAAAAGGATTTTCTGCTTCTTCTCCTGCATAATTCTGGTCTCCCTCTGTATTAATTGCAAACTGGCCTCGTCCTGGTTCTGGAACTGGCCTAACTGGGCCTATGTTAGGAGGTGCCTGAGGGTCATAATATTTCATCTGTACTGGACGGCTTTTCTTATTTAGTCCTCTAATGCCATAAACCATAGGATTTGTCTCATCTCCTTTTTCTGCTCTCTGGGGTTGCTGCTCTACATTTTCTCTGTTCTCACCTTGCTCATGGGCTGTAACTGGGGATAACCAACTCACTTTTTCAGGCGTTTTGCCTCCAGGGATCCGAGTGCTGCATTTTTGATGGGATTCGCATTCTGACCTGAGCGTCCCTTTGGGTGTGCCACGCACCACCAGTTGGGAACCCTGTTCTTCCTCCGATTCAGCCTCACTCTCGCTGCTTCTGTCTCTGGCCTCAAACCAATGTTTGACTTTCTTCTCTACTCGCGGCAAGGCTGACTTATCCACTAAAATTACGACCGGGATGTCTCCTAGCCTGCTAGAGGCTTCGGAATAAATCACTAAACCTGCACCATATGCTTCAGTTATCCGACACACCTGGGGTTTGTTATTAAGCTTAAACACTAGCCGTCGCGCTCCTAAATCCAAGGCTTCTGACACCACCCGCTCCCAAGCTTGGTGAAAAGAGATGTCGGGATTATGAGGGTCTACGTTAATTATGGAAATCGCGCTGACACGACCTTCCAGATTCCCTAATTGCTTGTCTAAGAGAGTAGTAATTTCTCCAGCTTCGTAATTACGATCTACCAGCGGAATCATAGAACTTCTGCATTCTGCCCCTAAAAGTCTCCTCAGAGAACTTAATGAGGACGTAGTACTGGCAGAACTTTGTGGATCTTTCAGAAAGATCAACACATCTTCTTCTCGGATCTCCGCATCTATTTTCTCGCCTGATAAAATTATCACCGGTTCTTGACCTATCATAACATGATTCGGAGGAGCCGCGGGACTATGCGGTTCTAACGGGGGAAAAGGAATTGGGTTTGGAGTCCTTTCAGCTCCTGACCGTTTCTGAGTCTCGTCTTTGTCCCACGCAGCAACATGCTGTTCAGTGGGCGGTCTCTCCGCTCCTCTCATGGGCACCTGAGCAGGGGTTTGTACATGTAGAAACGGGTTCCACTGCGCCGGCCGAACCGCGTCAGGCGGGTTCGGTGGGGGTGGAGGAAATCCGCTCTCGGAACCGGGGCTCACGGGGAATTCCCTGCGGAGCGCTGGATACAAAGGGGGCGCGGTCGGAACCGATTGGACTTCATCCCAGGAGGCCGACATTTCAACTGCAGCTCGTCTCCGGTACATTTCCGCTTGGAGCTCCGTGATCCCCAGTCGGTTACATAACGCCTGTCTCATTTGAATTGCCTCATTTTTGCTTCTAGATAAGAAGTAAATTGTTCTACTATTAGCCCGTTGAACCACGAACTCCGCCATAGCAGAGTACATCGCTCCCTGATCACATCGGTACTGCCCGACTCCAAATGGAGTGAGAACTAAAGGTTCCGTTCCAGTTGGTATTTGCTCAAGCAATCCCAGAAGGATCTCATACTGCTCGCCCGTGGGGAGTTTCGCTGGATTTTCCCAACAACACCACGCTATCTGATTAAAAACAGGATCATTTTGTTGTTCTGCTAGAATCACCAAATCACCCACTAACGGAAATACATGATTATTCTTTACTTGAGTTTCAGCATTCGGACAGCGCTCCGCTGCGGCTTGAGCCGTTCCGGCCTTGTTATGAAAGCTCCGGTTACAGGATACTGCCAAAACGCTTTGTGGTTCACCTTGAAATGTCGCTATTTCTCCGGTGACAAATCTCACATTAAGGAGAACATTTTCCGGTTTTACCGTTAAAGATCTATCTGCCATGGCTGGTTGAAAGTTTCTCTTTTTTATTATTTGTTTTATTTTTATTCGTTTTCACGTCTTATTCTTTATTCTTACTCTTTATTCCTTTTTATTTTTTGCCTAGCTTTTATCCTTGGCTTTTCTTACGTCGGAAAGCCGTGATTTCTTTATACCTCTTTGAGTTAATCGTCCGTTCTCCCAAATTTCCTTCCTTTTCGAGAAATTGGTGCGGTTTTCGCTCCAAGGTTATAAGCTTATCAGGTCCATTGTGCGTAAGCTTTTATCAGCCTAAAAGACATAGTTCTACGTCGAATAGTCCGGTATCTAATATTTAAACCTTCGCCGATTAGCCTCACGTTGCAGGCGCCATGTCGCGTGCCCGTCCCATTTACCGGTTCCTTTAAAACCCAGTTCCGTTAGAACTTATGAGACGGTGCATCCATCAGGGTTCGGGGGTGTATCGACGAGTATAATCGTACTAGATCCGGGTTTGGACTACCTAATTAGAATCTTGTCTTTTATTTTAAAGGTGAAATGACTTGCACGAATAGCCAGCCCCAGAGTACTACACTTCTTTTAAACTCGTTACCTTTTGGTTAAGATACTAGAGAGAAGTCTGGAGGCAAGCCAAGCCTCTCAGCAATTGTTTGGGCTACCCGGAATTAATTGCGCCTCTAACAGCTTATGTGGGAGGTTGGTAACTATAAAATGATTTATGCTAGTTGATCAGGCTATCATAAGTTTATCAATTTATTTATTAATCCAACCTTCCAGCTGATTAGAGACTTTTTCAACCTGCAATCAGAGCCAAAATAACCTCGAATATTTTGCTTTTATCGCCCTTAAGACAACTCGTTACCCGCAAGGAGGGAGAAGTTAAAACTTCCCTTATCTTAAGGTTTCTTTATATTATTCTGTTATAAACTGTAAAGTAAGTCCTGATAATTCAGAGACCGATCTTCGACATGCTTACCTCTGTGCAATTTATGGCCAGGGCTCCAAACGTGAAGCTTTAGAGAAAACCTGAAAGAATCAGGATTATGTTTCTTTTTCAAAAAAGGTTTATTACAAAATCAAAATACAAAAATGGGTAAAGTAAAAAACAACTACTATCCCCCACGGAGGAATTAGTTCAAAATGATTAAATAAGAGTCAGTTTACACCAGCTCTTGTCTTCTCAGAATCTCCCCAAGAACGAAGCCTGAAGCACTCCCAAGAAGAACCCTGCTCGATCTGAGCTGCATCCTTTTATATCATTTCTGAGACTGCTCTAAACAATGCAAGAGTCACAAGTCATTCTCTCCTGACAGTTTAGGTCAAGGGGTCATCTACCAGATACACTTTTTTTAGCTCTACATAAGACATTTAGTATCATTTCACTACATGCAGTATTCACATGAGGGCACAAAAGTTACATGCTGCACTCCTGGAATGAGAGCACAGGTCATAAATCTTCATATTGGTAGCAAATTGTAGATCTTCTTTCAGCATTCCTGAGAGCTCCTGGGTCCAGCTGGACCTCTCCTCACTCCATGCCATTCCTTCTTTTCCCGCCAGAGGTGGAGTTAGGGGCGGGCCCAGGGGTGTGTCCATGGGTGGATCTAGAGAAGACAGCTTGTCTTTTGAACCTTTGCCTAGTTCTGTCCTCACCAGCAAGTCCTGAACTCCTGTCCTCTTTACCCTTGTGTGACCCTTGTCCCTGACCACTGTTTCTAAGCCTTGACTGGTTGCTCGGGCTTGCAACAAGAGTACTCCAATTAACAGCCCCCATTACCCCAAAAAGGAATGGAGTCATTAGCACTTATGGTTTTTAAATGGCACTCAGAATTATGTTGCACGACGCACAATTTCACATCATTCTGGGTTCATTTGTGTGAAAACAAGGTCCAATCAGGCTGAAACGTTACAGGAAGGTAGAATCTATTGAGTTGTAAGTGATCTGAACATTTCATGATGATAGCACTTTCCTAAGGGGGTCAAACCATGTCCCAAAGGTCACCGGATCTGGTGTCAATTTAAAGAAGTAGTCCAGTTAAACATTTGTGGGCTTATAACTTGGCTTCTGAATTTCCTAGAGAGATCAGGTGTGTTTTAGTATACTCCAATCAACATCCCCTACAACCACAAAAAGGAATGCAGTCATTAGCACTTATGGTTTGTAAATGGCACCCAGAATTATGTTGCACGAAGCACAATTTCACATCATTCTTTGTCCATTTGTGTGAAAACAAGGTCCAATTAGAATGAAACGCTACAAGAAGGTAGAATCTATTGAGTTGTAAGTGATCTGAATGTTTCAAGATGATCGCACATTCCTATAGGGGGTAAAACCATGTCCCAAAGGTCACCGGGCCTGGTGTCACTTTAAAGAAGTAGTCCAGTTACACATTTGTGGGCTTATAACTTGGCTTCTGAATGTCCTAGAGAGATCAGGTTTGTTTTAATGTACTCCAATCAACAGCCCCTTCAATCACAAAAAGGAATGGAGTATTAGCACTTATGGTTTGTAAATGGCACCCAGAATTATGTTGCACGAAGCACAATTTATCATCATTCTGGGTCCATTTGTGTGAAAACAAGGTCCAATCAGGCTGAAACACTAAAAGAAGATAGAATCTATTGAGTTGTAAGTGATCTGAACGTTTCATGATGATAGCACTTTCCTAAGGGGGTCAAACCATGTCCCAAAGGTCACCGGATCTGGTGTCAATTTAAAGAAGTAGTCCAGTTACACATTTGTGGGCTTATAACTTGGCTTCTGAATGTCCTAGAGAGATCAGGTTTGTTTTAGTATACTCCAATCAACAGCCACTACAACCACAAAAAGGAATGGAGTCATTAGAACTTATGGTTTTTAAATGGCACCCAGAATTATGTTGCACGAAGCACAATTTCACATCATTCTGGGTTCATTTGTGTGAAAACAAGGTCCAATCAGGCTGAAACGTTACAAGAAGGTAGAATCTATTGAGTTGTAAGTGATCTGAACGTTTCATGATGATAGCACTTTCCTAAGGGGGTCAAACCATGTCCCAAAGGTCACCGGATCTGGTGTCAATTTAAAGAAGTAGTCCAGTTACACATTTGTGGGCTTATAACTTGGCTTCTGAATGTCCTAGAGAGATCAGGTTTGTTTTAGTGTACTCCAATCAACAGCCCCTACAACCACAAAAAGGAATGGAGTCATTAGCACTTATGGTTTGTAAATGGCACCCAGAATTATGTTGCACGAAGCACAATTTCACATCATTCTGGGTCCATTTGTGTGAAAACAAGGTCCAATCAGGCTGAAACGTTACAGGAAGGTAGAATCTATTGAGTTGTAAGTGATCTGAACGTTTCATGATGATAGCACTTTCCTAAGGGGGTCAAACCATGTCCCAAAGGTCACCGGATCTGGTGTCAATTTAAAGAAGTAGTCCAGTTACACATTTGTGGGCTTATAACTTGGCTTCTGAATGTCCTAGAGAGATCAGGTTTGTTTTAATGTACTCCAACCAACAGCCCCTACAACCACAAAAAGGAATGGAGTATTAGCACTTATGGTTTGTAAATGGCACCCAGAATTATGTTGCATGAAGCACAATTTCACATCATTCTGGGTCCATTTGTGTGAAAACAAGGTCCAATCAGGCTGAAACGTTACAAGAAGGTAGAATCTATTGAGTTGTAAGTGATCTGAACGTTTCAAGATGATCGCACATTCCTATAGGGGGTAAAACCATGTCCCAAAGGTCACCGGGCCTGGTGTCACTTTAAAGAAGTAGTCCAGTTACACCTTTGTGGGCTCATAACTTGGCTTCTGAATGTCCTAGAGAGGTCAGGTTTATTTTAGAGTACTCCAATGAACAGCCCCCATTACCCCAAAAAGTAATGGAGTCATTAGCACTTATGGTTTTTAAATGGCACCCAGAATTATGTTGCACGAAGCACAATTTCACATCATTCTGGGTTCATTTGTGTGAAAACAAGGTCCAATCAGGCTGAAACGTTACAGGAAGGTAGAATCTATTGAGTTGTAAGTGATCTGAACGTTTCATGATGATCGCACATTCCTATAGGGGGTCAAACCATGTCCCAAAGGTCACCGGGCCTGGTGTCACTTTAAAGAAGCAGTCCAGTTACACATTTGTGGGCTTATAACTTGGCTTCTGAATGTCCTAGAGAGGTCAGGTTTGTTTTAGTGTACTCCAATCAACAGCCCCTACAACCACAAAAAGGAATGGAGTCATTAGCACTTATGGTTTGTAAATGGCACCCAGAATTATGTTGCACGAAGCACAATTTCACATCATTCTGGGTCCATTTGTGTGAAAACAAGGTCCAATCAGGCTGAAACATTAGAGGAAGGTAGAATCTATTGAGTTGTAAGTGATCTGAACGTTTCATGATGATCGCACATTCCTATTGGGGGTCAAACCATGTCCCAAAGGTCACCGGGCCTGGTGTCACTTTAAAGAAGTAGTCCAGTTACACCTTTGTGGGCTTATAACTTGGCTTCTGAATGTCCTAGAGAGGTCAGGTTTGTTGTAGTGTACTCCAATCAACAGCCCCTACAACCACAAAAAGGAATGGAGTCATTAGCACTTATGGTTTGTAAATGGCACCCAGAATTATGTTGCACGAAGCACAATTTCACATCATTCTGGGTCCATTTGTGTGAAAACAAGGTTCAATCAGGCTGAAACGTTACAAGAAGGTAGAATCTATTGAGTTGTATGTGATCTGAACGTTTCATGATGATCGCACATTCCTATAGGGGGTCAAACCATGTCCCAAAGGTCACCGGGCCTGGTGTCACTTTAAAGAAGTAGTCCAGTTACACCTTTGTGGGCTTATAACTTGGCTTCTGAATATCCTAGAGAGGTCAGGTTTGGTTTAGAGTACTCCAATTAACAGCCCCCATTACCCCAAAAAGGAATGGAGTCATTAGCACTTATGGTTTTTAAATGGCACTCAGAATTATGTTGCACGACGCACAATTTCACATCATTCTGGGTTCATTTGTGTGAAAACAAGGTCCAATCAGGCTGAAACGTTACAGGAAGGTAGAATCTATTGAGTTGTAAGTGATCTGAACGTTTCATGATGATAGCACTTTCCTAAGGGGGTCAAACCATGTCCCAAAGGTCACCGGATCTGGTGTCAATTTAAAGAATTAGTCCAGTTAAACATTTGTGGGCTTATAACTTGGCTTCTGAATTTCCTAGAGAGATCAGGTGTGTTTTAGTATACTCCAATCAACAGCCCCTACAACCACAAAAAGGAATGCAGTCATTAGCACTTATGGTTTGTAAATGGCACCCAGAATTATGTTGCACGAAGCACAATTTCACATCATTCTTTGTCCATTTGTGTGAAAACAAGGTCCAATTAGAATGAAACGCTACAAGAAGGTAGAATCTATTGAGTTGTAAGTGATCTGAATGTTTCAAGATGATCGCACATTCCTATAGGGGGTAAAACCATGTCCCAAAGGTCACCGGGCCTGGTGTCACTTTAAAGAAGTAGTCCAGTTACACATTTGTGGGCTTATAACTTGGCTTCTGAATGTCCTAGAGAGATCAGGTTTGTTTTAATGTACTCCAATCAACAGCCCCTTCAATCACAAAAAGGAATGGAGTATTAGCACTTATGGTTTGTAAATGGCACCCAGAATTATGTTGCACGAAGCACAATTTATCATCATTCTGGGTCCATTTGTGTGAAAACAAGGTCCAATCAGGCTGAAACACTACAAGAAGGTAGAATCTATTGAGTTGTAAGTGATCTGAACGATTCTTGATGATAGCACTTTCTTAAGGTGGTCAAACCATGTCCCAAAGGTCACCGGATCTGGTGTCAATTTAAAGAAGTAGTCCAGTTACACATTTGTGGGCTTATAACTTGGCTTCTGAATGTCCTAGAGAGATCAGGTTTGTTTTAGTATACTCCAATCAACACCCCCTACAACCACAAAAAGGAATGGAGTCATTAGCACTTATGGTTTGTAAATGGCACCCAGAATTATGTTGCACGAAGCACAATTTCACATCATTCTGGGTCCATTTGTGTGAAAACAAGGTCCAATCAGGCTGAAACATTACAAGAAGGTAGAATCTATTGAGTTGTAAGTGATCTGAACGTTTCAAGATGATCGCACTTTCCTAAGGGGGTCAAACAATGTCCCAAAGGTCACCGGATCTGGTGTCAATTTAAAGAAGTAGTCCAGTTACACATTTGTGGGCTTATAACTTGGCTTCTGAATGTCCTAGAGAGATCAGGTTTGTTTTAGTATACTGCAATCAACAGCCCCTACAACCACAAAAAGGAATGGAGTCATTAGCACTTATGGTTTTTAAATGGCACCCAGAATTATGATGCACGAAGCACAATTTCACATCATTCTGGGTTCATTTGTGTGAAAACAAGGTCCAATCAGGCTGAAACGTTACAAGAAGGTAGAATCTATTGAGTTGTAAGTGATCTGAACGTTTCATGATGATAGCACTTTCCTAAGGGGGTCAAACCATGTCCCAAATGTCACCGGATCTGGTGTCAATTTAAAGAAGTAGTCCAGTTACACATTTGTGGGCTTATAACTTGGCTTCTGAATGTCCTAGAGAGATCAGGTTTGTTTTAATGTACTCCAACCAACAGCCCCTAGAGTCATTAGCACTTATGGTTTGTAAATGGCACCCAGAATTATGTTGCATGAAGCACAATTTCACATCATTCTGGGTCCATTTGTGTGAAAACAAGGTCCAATCAGGCTGAAACGTTACAAGAAGGTAGAATCTATTGAGTTGTAATTGATCTGAACGTTTCAAGATGATCGCACATTCCTATAGGGGGTAAAACCATGTCCCAAAGGTCACCGGGCCTGGTGTCACTTTAAAGAAGTAGTCCAGTTAAACCTTTGTGGGCTTATAACTTGGCTTCTGAATGTCCTAGAGAGATCAGGTTTGTTTTAGTGTACTCCAATCAACAGCCCCTACAACCACAAAAAGGAATGGAGTCATTAGCACTTATGGTTTGTAAATGGCACCCAGAATTATGTTGCACGAAGCACAATTTCACATCATTCTGGGTCCATTTGTGTGAAAACAAGGTCCAATCAGGCTGAAACGTTACAGGAAGGTAGAATCTATTGAGTTGTAAGTGATCTGAACGTTTCATGATGATAGCACTTTCCTAAGGGGGTCAAACCATGTCCCAAAGGTCACCGGATCTGGTGTCAATTTAAAGAAGTCGTCCAGTTACACATTTGTGGGCTTATAACTTGGCTTCTGAATATCCTAGAGAGATCAGGTTTGTTTTAATGTACTCCAACCAACAGCCCCTACAACCACAAAAAGGAATGGAGTATTAGCACTTATGGTTTGTAAATGGCACCCAGAATTATGTTGCATGAAGCACAATTTCACATCATTCTGGGTCCATTTGTGTGAAAACAAGGTCCAATCAGGCTGAAACGTTACAAGAAGGTAGAATCTATTGAGTTGTAAGTGATCTGAACGTTTCAAGATGATCGCACATTCCTATAGGGGGTAAAACCATGTCCCAAAGGTCACCGGGCCTGGTGTCACTTTAAAGAAGTAGTCCAGTTACACCTTTGTGGGCTTATAACTTGGCTTCTGTATGTCCTAGAGAGGTCAGGTTTGTTGTAGTGTACTCCAATCAACAGCCCCTACAACCACAAAAAGGAATGGAGTCATTAGCACTTATGGTTTGTAAATGGCACCCAGAATTATGTTGCACGAAGCACAATTTCACATCATTCTGGGTCCATTTGTGTGAAAACAAGGTCCAATCAGGCTGAAACGTTACAAGAAGGTAGAATCTATTGAGTTGTAAGTGATCTGAACGTTTCATGATGATCGCACGTTCCTATAGGGGGTCAAACCATGTCCAAAAGGTCACCGGGCCTGGTGTCACTTTAAAGAAGTAGTCCAGTTACACCTTTGTGGGCTTATAACTTGGCTTCTGAATGTCCTAGAGAGGTCAGGTTTGTTTTAGTGTACTCCAAAGAACAGCCCCTACAACCACAAAAAGGAATGGAGTCATTAGCACTTATGGTTTTTAAATGGCACCCAGAATTATGTTGCACGAAGCACAATTTCACATCATTCTGGGTCCATTTGTGTGAAAACAAGGTCCAATCAGGCTGAAACGTTACAAGAAGGTAGAATCTATTGAGTTGTAAGTCATCGGAACGTTTCAAGATGATCGCACTTTCCTAAGGGGGTCAAACAATGTCCCAAAGGTCACCGGATCTGGTGTCAATTTAAAGAAGTAGTCCAGTTACACATTTGTGGGCTTATAACTTGGCTTCTGAATGTCCTAGAGAGATCAGGTTTGTTTTAGTATACTCCAATCAACAGCCCCTACAACCACAAAAAGGAATGGAGTCATTAGCACTTATGGTTTTTAAATGGCACCCAGAATTATAATGCACGAAGCACAATTTCACATCATTCTGGGTTCATTTGTGTGAAAACAAGGTCCAATCAGGCTGAAACGTTACAAGAAGGTAGAATCTATTGAGTTGTAAGTGATCTGAACGTTTCATGATGATAGCACTTTCCTAAGGGGGTCAAACCATGTTCAAAGGTCACCGGATCTGGTGTCAATTTAAAGAAGTAGTCCAGTTACACATTTGTGGGCTTATAACTTGGCTTCTGAATGTCCTAGAGAGATCAGGTTTGTTTTAGTGTACTCCAATCAACAGCCCCTACAACCACAAAAAGGAATGGAGTCATTAGCACTTATGATTTGTAAATGGCACCCAGAATTATGTTGCACGAAGCACAATTTCACATCATTCTGGGTTCATTTGTGTGAAAACAAGGTCCAATCAGGCTGAAACGTTACAGGAAGGTAGAATATATTGAGTTGTAAGTGATCTGAACGTTTCATGATGATAGCACTTTCCTAAGGGGGTCAAACCATGTCCCAAAGGTCACCGGATCTGGTGTCAATTTAAAGAAGTAGTCCAGTTACACATTTGTGGGCTTATAACTTGGCTTCTGAATGTCCAAGAGAGATCAGGTTTGTTTTAATGTACTCCAATCAACAGCCCCTACAACCACAAAAAGGAATGGAGTCATTAGCACGTATGGTTTGTAAATAGCACCCAGAATTATGTTGCACAAAGCACAATTTCACATCATTCTGGGACCATTTGTGCAAAAACAAGGTCCAGTCAGACTGAAACGTTACAAGAAGGTAGAATCTATTGAGTTGTAAGTGATCTGAACGTTTCAAGATGATCGCAAATTCCTATAGGGGGTCAAACCATGTCCCAAAGGTCACCGGGCCTGGTGTCACTTTAAAGAAGTAGTCCAGTTACACCTTTGTGGGCTTATAACTTGGCTTCTGAATATCCTATAGAGGTCAGGTTTGTTTTAGAGTACTCCAATTAACAGCCCCCATTACCCCAAAAAGGAATGGAGTCATTAGCACTTATGGTTTGTAAATGGCACCCAGAATTATGTTGCACAAAGCACAATTTCACTTCATTCTGGGCCCATTTGTGTGAAAACAAGGCCCAATCAGACTGAAACGTTACAGGAAGGTAGAATCTATTGAGTTGTAAGTGATCTGAACGTTTCATGATGATCGCACGTTCCTATAGGGGGTCAAACCATGTCCAAAAGGTCACCGGGCCTGGTGTCACTTTAAAGAAGTAGTCCAGTTACACCTTTGTGGGCTTATAACTTGGCTTCTGAATGTCCTAGAGAGGTCAGGTTTGTTTTAGTGTACTCCAAAGAACAGCCCCTACAACCACAAAAAGGAATGGAGTCATTAGCACTTATGGTTTTTAAATGGCACCCAGAATTATGTTGCACGAAGCACAATTTCACATCATTCTGGGTCCATTTGTGTGAAAACAAGGTCCAATCAGGCTGAAACGTTACAAGAAGGTAGAATCTATTGAGTTGTAAGTCATCGGAACGTTTCAAGATGATCGCACTTTCCTAAGGGGGTCAAACAATGTCCCAAAGGTCACCGGATCTGGTGTCAATTTAAAGAAGTAGTCCAGTTACACATTTGTGGGCTTATAACTTGGCTTCTGAATGTCCTAGAGAGATCAGGTTTGTTTTAGTATACTCCAATCAACAGCCCCTACAACCACAAAAAGGAATGGAGTCATTAGCACTTATGGTTTTTAAATGGCACCCAGAATTATAATGCACGAAGCACAATTTCACATCATTCTGGGTTCATTTGTGTGAAAACAAGGTCCAATCAGGCTGAAACGTTACAAGAAGGTAGAATCTATTGAGTTGTAAGTGATCTGAACGTTTCATGATGATAGCACTTTCCTAAGGGGGTCAAACCATGTTCAAAGGTCACCGGATCTGGTGTCAATTTAAAGAAGTAGTCCAGTTACACATTTGTGGGCTTATAACTTGGCTTCTGAATGTCCTAGAGAGATCAGGTTTGTTTTAGTGTACTCCAATCAACAGCCCCTACAACCACAAAAAGGAATGGAGTCATTAGCACTTATGATTTGTAAATGGCACCCAGAATTATGTTGCACGAAGCACAATTTCACATCATTCTGGGTTCATTTGTGTGAAAACAAGGTCCAATCAGGCTGAAACGTTACAGGAAGGTAGAATATATTGAGTTGTAAGTGATCTGAACGTTTCATGATGATAGCACTTTCCTAAGGGGGTCAAACCATGTCCCAAAGGTCACCGGATCTGGTGTCAATTTAAAGAAGTAGTCCAGTTACACATTTGTGGGCTTATAACTTGGCTTCTGAATGTCCAAGAGAGATCAGGTTTGTTTTAATGTACTCCAATCAACAGCCCCTACAACCACAAAAAGGAATGGAGTCATTAGCACGTATGGTTTGTAAATAGCACCCAGAATTATGTTGCACAAAGCACAATTTCACATCATTCTGGGACCATTTGTGCAAAAACAAGGTCCAGTCAGACTGAAACGTTACAAGAAGGTAGAATCTATTGAGTTGTAAGTGATCTGAACGTTTCAAGATGATCGCAAATTCCTATAGGGGGTCAAACCATGTCCCAAAGGTCACCGGGCCTGGTGTCACTTTAAAGAAGTAGTCCAGTTACACCTTTGTGGGCTTATAACTTGGCTTCTGAATATCCTATAGAGGTCAGGTTTGTTTTAGAGTACTCCAATTAACAGCCCCCATTACCCCAAAAAGGAATGGAGTCATTAGCACTTATGGTTTGTAAATGGCACCCAGAATTATGTTGCACAAAGCACAATTTCACTTCATTCTGGGCCCATTTGTGTGAAAACAAGGCCCAATCAGACTGAAACGTTACAGGAAGGTAGAATCTATTGAGTTGTAAGTGATCTGAACGTTTCATGATGATAGCACTTTCCTAAGGGGGTCAAACCATGTCCCAAAGGTCACCGGGCCTGGTGTCACTTTAAAGAAGTAGTCCAGTTACACCTTTGTGGGCTTATAACTTGGCTTCTGAATGGCCTAGAGAGGTTAGGTTTGTTTTAGAGTACTCCAATCAACAGCCCCTACAACCACAAAAAGGAATGGAGTCATTAGCACTTATGGTTTGTAAACGGCACCCAGAATTATGTTGCACGAAGCACAATTTCACATCATTCTGCGTTCATTTGTGTGAAAACAAGGTCCAATCAGGCTGAAACGTTACAGGAAGGTAGAATCTATTGAGTTGTAAGTGATCTGAACGTTTCATGATGATAGCACTTTCCTAAGGGGGTCAAACCATGTCCCAAAGGTCACCGGATCTGGTGTCAATTTAAAGATGTAGTCCAGTTACACATTTGTGGGCTTATAACTTGGCTTCTGAATGTCCTAGAGAGATCAGGTTTGTTTTAATGTACTCCAATCAACAGCCCCTACAACCACAAAAAGGAATGGAGTCATTAGCACTTACGGTTTGTAAATGGCACCCAGAATTATGTTTCACGAAGCACAATTTCACATCATTCTGGGTCCATTTGTGTGAAAACAAGGTCCAAAAAGGCTGAAACGTTACAGAAAGGTAGAATCTATTGAGTTGTAAGTGATTTGAACGTTTCATGATGATAGCACTTTCCTAAGGGGGTCAAACCATGTCCCAAAGGTCACCAGATATGGTGTCAATTTAAAGAAGTAGTCCAGTTACACATTTGTGGTCTTATAACTTGGCTTCTGAATGTCCTAGAGAGATCAGGTTTGTTTTAGAATACTCCAGTCAACAGCCCCTACAACCACAAAAAGGAATGGAGTCATTAGAACTTATGGTTTTTAAATGGCACCCAGAATTATGTTGCACGAAGCACAATTTCTCATCATTCTGGGTTTATTTGTGTGAAAACAAGGTCCAATCAGGCTGAAACGTTACAAGAAGGTAGAATCTATTGAGTTGTAAGTGATCTGAACGTTTCATGATGATCGCACATTCCTATAGGGGTCAAACCATGTCCCAAAGGTCACCGGGCCTGGTGTCACTTTAAAGAAGTAGTCCAGTTACACCTTTGTGGGCTTATAACTTGGCTTCTGAATATCCTAGAGAGGTCAGGTTTGTTTTAGAGTACTCCAGTTAACAGCCCCCATTACCCCAAAAAGGAATGGAGTCATTAGCACTTATGGTTTTTAAATGGCACCCAGAATTATGTTGCACGAAGCACAATTTCACATCATTCTGGGTTCATTTGTGTGAAAACAAGGTCCAGTCAGGCTGAAACGTTACAAGAAGGTAGAATCTATTGAGTTGTAAGTGATCTGAAAGTTTCATGATGATCACACATTCCTATAGGGGGTCAAACCATGTCCCAAAGGTCACCGGATCTGGTGTCAATTTAAAGAAGTAGTCTAGTTACACATTTGTGGGCTTATAACTTGGCTTCTGAATGTCCTAGAGAGATCAGGTTTGTTTTAGTGTACTCCAATCAACAGCCCCTACAACCACAAAAAGGAATGGAGTCATTAGCACTTATGGTTTGTAAATGGCACCCAGAATTATGTTGCACGAAGCACAATTTCACATCATTCTGGGTTCATTTGTGTGAAAACAAGGTCCAATCAGGCTGAAACGTTACAAGAAGGTAGAATCTATTGAGTTGTAAGTGATCTGAACGTTTCATGATGATAGCACTTTCCTAAGGGGGTCAAACCATGTCCCAAAGGTCACCGGGCCTGGTGTCACTTTAAAGAAGTAGTCCAGTTACACCTTTGTGGGCTTATAACTTGGCTTCTGAATGGCCTAGAGAGGTTGGGTTTGTTTTAGAGTACTCCAATCAACAGCCCCTACAACCACAAAAAGGAATGGAGTCATTAGCACTTATGGTTTGTAAACGGCACCCAGAATTATGTTGCACGAAGCACAATTTCACATCATTCTGCGTTCATTTGTGTGAAAACGAGGTCCAATCAGGCTGAAACGTTACAGGAAGGTAGAATCTATTGAGTTGTATGTGATCTGAACGTTTCATGATGATAGCACTTTCCTAAGGGGGTCAAACCATGTCCCAAAGGTCACCGGATCTGGTGTCAATTTAAAGAAGTAGTCCAGTTACACATTTGTGGGCTTATAACTTGGCTTCTGAATGTCCTAGAGAGATCAGGTTTGTTTTAATGTACTCCAATCAACAGCCCCTACAACCACAAAAAGGAATGGAGTCATTAGTACTTACGGTTTGTAAATGGCACCCAGAATTATGTTTCACGAAGCACAATTTCACATCATTCTGGGTCCATTTGTGTGAAAACAAGGTCCAATCAGGCTGAAACGTTACAGAAAGTTAGAATCTATTGAGTTGTAAGTGATCTGAACGTTTCATGATGATAGCACTTTCCTAAGGGGGTCAAACCATGTCCCAAAGGTCACCGGATCTGGTGTCAATTTAAAGAAGTAGTCCAGTTACACATTTGTGGGCTTATAACTTGGCTTCTGAATGTCCTAGAGAGATCAGGTTTGTTTTAGAATACTCCAATCAACAGCCCCTACAACCACAAAAAGGAATGGAGTCATTAGAACTTATGGTTTTTAAATGGCACCCAGAATTATGTTGCACGAAGCACAATTTCACATCATTCTGGGTTTATTTGTGTGAAAACAAGGTCCAATCAGGCTGAAACGTTACAAGAAGGTAGAATCTATTGAGTTGTAAGTGATCTGAATGTTTCATGATGATCGCACATTCCTATAGGGGTCAAACCATGTCCCAAAGGTCACCGGGCCTGGTGTCACTTTAAAGAAGTAGTCCAGTTACACCTTTGTGGGCTTATAACTTGGCTTCTGAATATCCTAGAGAGGTCAGGTTTGTTTTAGAGTACTCCAGTTAACAGCCCCCATTACCCCAAAAAGGAATGGAGTCATTAGCACTTATGGTTTTTAAATGGCACCCAGAATTATGTTGCACGAAGCACAATTTCACATCATTCTGGGTTCATTTGTGTGAAAACAAGGTCCAGTCAGGCTGAACCGTTACAAGAAGGTAGAGTCTATTGAGTTGTAAGTGATCTGAAAGTTTCATGATGATCGCACATTCCTATAGGGGGTCAAACCATGTCCCAAAGGTCACTGGATCTGGTGTCAATTTAAAGAAGTAGTCTAGTTACACATTTGTGGGCTTATAACTTGGCTTCTGAATGTCCTAGAGAGATCAGGTTTGTTTTAGTGTACTCCAGTCAACAGCCCCTACAACCACAAAAAGGAATGTAGTCATTAGCAGTTATGGTTTTTAAATGGCACCCAGAATTATGTTGCACGAAGCACAATTTCACATCATTCTGGGTTCATTTGTGTGAAAACAAGGTCCAATCAGGCTGAAACGTTACAAGAAGGTAGAATCTATTGAGTTGTAAGTGATCTGAACGTTTCATGATGATCGCACATTCCTATAAGGGGTCAAACCATGTCCCAAAGGTCACCGGATCTGGTGTCAATTTAAAGAAGTAGTCCAGTTACACATTTGTGGGCTTATAACTTGGCTTCTGAATGTCCTAGAGCGATCAGGTTTGTTTTAGTGTACTCCAATCAACAGCCCCTACACCCACAAAAAGGAATGAAGTCATTAGCACTTATGGTTTGTAAATGGCACCCAGAATTATGTTGCAAGTAGCACAATTTCACATCATTCTGGGTTCATTTGTGTGAAAACAAGGTCCAATCAGGCTGAAACGTTACAAGAAGGTAGAATCTATTGAGTTGTAAGTGATCTGAACGTTTCATGATGATCGCACATTCCTAAGGGGGTCAAACCATGTCCCAAAGGTCACCGGATCTGGTGTCAATTTAAAGAAGTAGTCCAGTTACACATTTGTGGGCTTATAACTTGGCTTCTGAATGTCCTAGAGAGATCAGGTTTGTTTTAGTGTACTCCAATCAACAGCCCCTACAACCACAAAAAGGAATGGAGTCAATTGCACTTATGGTTTTTAAATGGCACCCAGAATTATGTTGCACGAAGCACAATTTCACATCATTCTGGGTTCATTTGTGTGAAAACAAGGTCCAATCAGGCTGAAACGTTAGAAGATGGTAGAATCTATTGAGTTGTAAGTGATCTGAAAGTTTCATGATGATCGCACATTCCTATAGGGGGTCAAACCATGTCCCAAAGGTCACCGGGCCTGGTGTCACTTTAAAGAAGTAGTCCAGTTACACCTTTGTGGGCTTATAACTTGTCTTCTGAATATCCTAGAGAGGTCAGGTTTGTTTTAGAGTACTCCAATTAACAGCCCCCATTACCACTAAAAGGAATGGAGTCATTAGCACTTACGGTTTTTAAATGGCGCCCAGAATTATGTTGCACGAAGCACAATTTCACATCATTCTGGGTTTATTTGTGTGAAAACAAGGTCCAATCAGGCTGAAACGTTACAAGAAGGTAGAATCTATTGAGTTGTAAGTGATCTGAACGTTTCATGATGATCGCACATTCCTATAGGGGTCAAACCATGTCCCAAAGGTCACCGGGCCTGGTGTCACTTTAAAGAAGTAGTCCAGTTACACCTTTGTGGGCTTATAACTTGGCTTCTGAATATCCTAGAGAGGTCAGGTTTGTTTTAGAGTACTCCAATTAACAGCCCCCATTACCCCAAAAAGGAATGGAGTCAATGAGCACTTATGGTTTTTAAATGGCACCCAGAATTATGTTGCAAGTAGCACAATTTCACATCATTCTGGGTTCATTTGTGTGAAAACAAGGTCCAATCAGGCTGAAACGTTACAAGAAGGTAGAATCTATTGAGTTGTAAGTGATCTGAACGTTTCATGATGATCACACATTCCTAAGGGGGTCAAACCATGTCCCAAAGGTCACCGGATCTGGTGTCAATTTAAAGAAGTAGTCCAGTTACACATTTGTGGGCTTATAACTTGGCTTCTGAATGTCCTAGAGAGATCAGGTTTGTTTTAGTGTACTCCAATCAACAGCCCCTACAACCACAAAAAGGAATGGAGTCATTAGCACTTATGGTTTTTAAATGGCACCCAGAATTATGTTGCACGAAGCACAATTTCACATCATTCTGGGTTCATTTGTGTAAAAACAAGGTCCAATCAGGCTGAAACGTTACAAGAAGGTAGAATCTATTGAGTTGTAAGTGATCTGAACGTTTTGTGATGATCGCACATTGCTATAGGGGGTCAAACCATGTCCCAAAGGTCACCGGGCCTGGTGTCACTTTAAAGAAGTAGTCCAGTTACACCTTTGTGGGCTTATAACTTGGCTTCTGAATATCCTAGAGAGGTCAGGTTTGTTTTAGAGTACTCCAATTAACAGCCCCCATTACCACTAAAAGGAATGGAGTCATTAGCACTTACGGTTTTTAAATGGCGCCCAGAATTATGTTGCACGAAGCACAATTTCACATCATTCTGGGTTCACTTGTGTGAAAACAAGGTCCAATCAGGCTGAAACTTTACAAGAAGGTAGAATCTATTGAGTTGTAAGTGATCTGAACGTTTCATGATGATCACACATTCCTATAGGGGGTATAACCATGTCCCAAAGGTCACCGGGCCTCGTGTCACTTTAAAGAAGTAGTCCAGTTACACATTTGGGGCTTATAACTTGGCTTCTGAAGGTCCTAGAGAGATCAGGTTTGGTTTAATGTACTCCAATCGACAGCCCCTACAACCACAAAAAGGAATGGAGTCATTAGCTCTTATGGTTTGTAAATGGCACCCAGAATTATGTTGCACGAAGCACATTTTCACATCATTCTGGGTCCATTTGTGTGAAAACAAGGTCCAATCAGGCTCAAACGCTACAAGAAGGTAGAATCTATTGAGTTGTAAGTGATCTGAACGTTTCATGATGATTGCACATTCCTATAGGGGGTAAAACCATGTACCAAAGGTCACCGGGCCTGGTGTCACTTTAAAGAAGTAGTCCAGTTACACATTTGTGGGCTTATAACTTGGCTTCTGAATGTCATAGAGAGCTCAGGTTTGTTTTAGTGTACTCCAATCAACAGCCCCTACAACCACAAAAAGGAATGGCGTCATTAGCACTTATGGTTTGTAAATGGCACCCAGAATTATGTTGCACGAAGCACAATTTCACATCATTCTGGGTTCATTTGTGTGAAAACAAGGTCCAATCAGGCTGAAACGTTACAAGAAGGTAGAATCTATTGAGTTGTAAGTGATCTGAACGTTTCATGATGATCGCACATTCCTATAGGGGGTAAAACCATGTCCCAAAGGTCACCGGGCCTGGTGTCACTTTAAAGAAGTAGTCCAGTTACACATTTGTGGGCTTATAACTTGGCTTCTGAATGTCCTAGAGAGATCAGGTTTGTTTTAGTGTACTCCAATCAACAGCCCCTACAACCACAAAAAGGAATGGAGTCATTAGCACTTATGGTTTGTAATTGGCACCCAGAATTATGTTGCACGAAGCACAATTTCACATCATTCTGGGTTCATTTGTATGAAAACAAGGTCCAATCAGGCTGAAACGTTACAAGAAGGTAGAATCTATTGAGTTGTAAGTGATCTGAACGTTTTATGATGATCGCACTTTGCTAAGGGGGTCAAACCATGTCCCAAAGGTCACCAGATCTGGTGTCAATTTAAAGAAGTAGTCCAGTTACACATTTGTGGGCTTATAACTTGGCTTCTGAATGTCCTAGAGAGGTCAGGTTTGTTTTAGAGTACTCCAATTAACAGCCCCCATTACCCCAAAAAGGAATGGAGTCAATGAGCCCTTATGGTTTTTAAATGGCACCCAGAATTATGTTGCAAGTAGCACAATTTCACATCATTCTGGGTTCATTTGTGTGAAAACAAGGTCCAATCAGGCTGAAACGTTACAAGAAGGTAGAATCTATTGAGTTGTAAGTGATCTGAACGTTTCATGATGATCGCACATTCCTAAGGGGGTCAAACCATGTCCCAAAGGTCACCGGATCTGGTGTCAATTTAAAGAAGTAGTCCAGTTACACATTTGTGGGCTTATAACTTGGCTTCTGAATGTCCTAGAGAGATCAGGTTTGTTTTAGTGTACTCCAATCAACAGCCCCTACAACCACAAAAAGGAATGGAGTCATTAGCACTTATGGTTTTTAAATGGCACCCAGAATTATGTTGCACGAAGCACAATTTCACATCATTCTGGGTTCATTTGTGTGAAAACAAGGTCCAATCAGGCTGAAACGTTACAAGAAGGTAGAATCTATTGAGTTGTAAGTGATCTGAACGTTTCGTGATGATCGCACATTCCTATAGGGGGTCAAACCATGTCCCAAAGGTCACCGGGCCTGGGGTCACTTTAAAGAAGTAGTCCAGTTACACCTTTGTGGGCTTATAACTTGGCTTCTGAATGTCCTAGAGAGATCAGGTTTGTTTTAGTGTACTCCAATCAACAGCCCCTACAACCACAAAAAGGAATGGAGTCATTAGCACTTATGGTTTTTAAATGGCACCCAGAATTATGTTGCACGAAGCACAATTTCACATCATTCTGGGTTCATTTGTGTGAAAACAAGGTCCAATCAGGCTGAAACGTTACAAGAAGGTAGAATCTATTGAGTTGTAAGTGATCTGAACGTTTCGTGATGATCGCACATTCCTATAGGGGGTCAAACCATGTCCCAAAGGTCACCGGGCCTGGGGTCACTTTAAAGAAGTAGTCCAGTTACACCTTTGTGGGCTTATAACTTGGCTTCTGAATATCCTAGAGAGGTCAGGTTTGTTTTTAGAGTACTCCAATTAACAGCCCCCATTACCCCAAAAAGGAATGGAGTCAATGAGCACTTATGGTTTTTAAATGGCACCCAGAATTATGTTGCAAGTAGCACAATTTCACATCATTCTGGGTTCATTTGTGTGAAAACAAGGTCCAATCAGGCTGAAACGTTACAAGAAGGTAGAATCTATTGAGTTGTAAGTGATCTGAACGTTTCATGATGATCGCACATTCCTAAGGGGGTCAAACCATGTCCCAAAGGTCACCGGATCTGGTGTCAATTTAAAGAAGTAGTCCAGTTACACATTTGTGGGCTTATAACTTGGCTTCTGAATGTCCTAGAGAGATCAGGTTTGTTTTAGTGTACTCCAATCAACAGCCCCTACAACCACAAAAAGGAATGGAGTCATTAGCACTTATGGTTTTTAAATGGCACCCAGAATTATGTTGCACGAAGCACAATTTCACATCATTCTGGGTTCATTTGTGTGAAAACAAGGTCCAATCAGGCTGAAACGTTACAAGAAGGTAGAATCTATTGAGTTGTAAGTGATCTGAACGTTTCGTGATGATCGCACATTCCTATAGGGGGTCAAACCATGTCCCAAAGGTCACCGGGCCTGGTGTCACTTTAAAGAAGTAGTCCAGTTACACCTTTGTGGGCTTATAACTTGGCTTCTGAATATCCTAGAGAGGTCAGGTTTGTTTTAGAGTACTCCAATCAACAGCCCCCATTACCACTAAAAGGAATGGAGTCATTAGCACTTACGGTTTTTAAATGGCGCCCAGAATTATGTTGCACGAAGCACAATTTCACATCATTCTGGGTTCATTTGTGTGAAAACAAGGTCCAATCAGGCTGAAACTTTACAAGAAGGTAGAATCTATTGAGTTGTAAGTGATCTGAATGTTTCATGATGATCGCACATTCCTATAGGGGGTATAACCATGTCCCAAAGGTCACCGGGCCTCGTGTCACTTTAAAGAAGTAGTCCAGTTACACATTTGGGGCTTATAACTTGGCTTCTGAATGTCCTAGAGAGATCAGGTTTGGTTTAATGTACTCCAATCGACAGCCCCTACAACCACAAAAAGGAATGGAGTCATTAGCTCTTATGGTTTGTAAATGGCACCCAGAATTATGTTGCACGAAGCACAATTTCACATCATTCTGGGTCCATTTGTGTGAAAACAAGGTCCAATCAGGCTGAAACGCTACAAGAAGGTAGAATCTATTGAGTTGTAAGTGATCTGAACGTTTCATGATGATCGCACATTCCTATAGGGGGTAAAACCATGTACCAAAGGTCACCGGGCCTGGTGTCACTTTAAAGAAGTAGTCCAGTTACACATTTGTGGGCTTAAAACTTGGCTTCTGAATGTCCTAGAGAGCTCAGGTTTGTTGTAGTGTACTCCAATCAACAGCCCCTACAACCACAAAAAGGAATGGCGTCATTAGCACTTATGGTTTGTAAATGGCACCCAGAATTATGTTGCACGAAGCACAATTTCACATCATTCTGGGTTCATTTGTGTGAAAACAAGGTCCAATCAGGCTGAAACGTTACAAGAAGGTAGAATCTATTGAGTTGTAAGTGATCTGAACGTTTCATGATGATCGCACATTCCTATAGGGGGTAAAACCATGTCCCAAAGGTCACCGGGCCTGGTGTCACTTTAAAGAAGTAGTCCAGTTACACATTTGTGGGCTTATAACTTGGCTTCTGAGTGTCCTAGAGAGATCAGGTTTGTTTTAGTGTACTCCAATCAACAGCCCCTACAACCATAAAAAGGAATGGAGTCATTAGCACTTATGGTTTGTAAATGGCACCCAGAATTATGTTGCACGAAGCACAATTTCACATCATTCTGGGTTCATTTGTGTGAAAACAAGGTCCAATCAGGCTGAAACGTTACAAGAAGGTAGAATCTATTGAGTTGTAAGTGATCTGAACGTTTTATGATGATCGCACTTTGCTAAGGGGGTCAAACCATGTCCCAAAGGTCACCAGATCTGGTGTCAATTTAAAGAAGTAGTCCAGTTACACATTTGTGGGCTTATAACTTGGCTTCTGAATGTCCTAGAGAGGTCAGGTTTGTTTTAGAGTACTCCAATTAACAGCCCCCATTACCCCAAAAAGGAATGGAGTCAAAGAGCACTTATGGTTTTTAAATGGCACCCAGAATTATGTTGCAAGTAGCACAATTTCACATCATTCTGGGTTCATTTGTGTGAAAACAAGGTCCAATCAGGCTGAAACGTTACAAGAAGGTAGAATCTATTGAGTTGTAAGTGATCTGAACGTTTCATGATGATCGCACATTCCTAAGGGGGTCAAACCATGTCCCAAAGGTCACCGGATCTGGTGTCAATTTAAAGAAGTAGTCCAGTTACACATTTGTGGGCTTATAACTTGGCTTCTGAATGTCCTAGAGAGATCAGGTTTGTTTTAGTGTACTCCAATCAACAGCCCCTACAACCACAAAAAGGAATGGAGTCATTAGCACTTATGGTTTTTAAATGGCACCCAGAATTATGTTGCACGAAGCACAATTTCACATCATTCTGGGTTCATTTGTGTGAAAACAAGGTCCAATCAGGCTGAAACGTTACATGAAGGTAGAATCTATTGAGTTGTAAGTGATCTGAACGTTTCGTGATGATCGCACATTCCTATAGGGGGTCAAACCATGTCCCAAAGGTCACCGGGCCTGGGGTCACTTTAAAGAAGTAGTCCAGTTACACCTTTGTGGGCTTATAACTTGGCTTCTGAATGTCCTAGAGAGATCAGGTTTGTTTTAGTGTACTCCAATCAACAGCCCCTACAACCACAAAAAGGAATGGAGTCATTAGCACTTATGGTTTTTAAATGGCACCCAGAATTATGTTGCACGAAGCACAATTTCACATCATTCTGGGTTCATTTGTGTGAAAACAAGGTCCAATCAGGCTGAAACGTTACAAGAAGGTAGAATCTATTGAGTTGTAAGTGATCTGAACGTTTCGTGATGATCGCACATTCCTATAGGGGGTCAAACCATGTCCCAAAGGTCACCGGGCCTGGGGTCACTTTAAAGAAGTAGTCCAGTTACACCTTTGTGGGCTTATAACTTGGCTTCTGAATATCCTAGAGAGGTCAGGTTTGTTTTTAGAGTACTCCAATTAACAGCCCCCATTACCACTAAAAGGAATGGAGTCATTAGCACTTACGGTTTTTAAATGGCGCCCAGAATTATGTTGCACGAAGCACAATTTCACATCATTCTGGGTTCATTTGTGTGAAAACAAGGTCCAATCAGGCTGAAACTTTACAAGAAGGTAGAATCTATTGAGTTGTAAGTGATCTGAACGTTTCATGATGATCGCACATTCCTATAGGGGGTATAACCATGTCCCAAAGGTCACCGGGCCTGGTGTCACTTTAAAGAAGTAGTCCAGTTACACCTGGGTGGGCTTATAACTTGGCTTCTGAATGTCCTAGAGAGATCAGGTTTGGTTTAATGTACTCCAATCGACAGCCCCTACAACCACAAAAAGGAATGGAGTCATTAGCTCTTATGGTTTGTAAATGGCACCCAGAATTATGTTGCACGAAGCACAATTTCACATCATTCTGGGTCCATTTGTGTGAAAACAAGGTCCAATCAGGCTGAAACGCTACAAGAAGGTAGAATCTATTGAGTTGTAAGTGATCTGAACGTTTCATGATGATCGCACATTCCTATAGGGGGTAAAACCATGTACCAAAGGTCACCGGGCCTGGTGTCACTTTAAAGAAGTAGTCCAGTTACACATTTGTGGGCTTATAACTTGGCTTCTGAATGTCCTAGAGAGCTCAGGTTTGTTTTAGTGTACTCCAATCAACAGCCCCTACAACCACAAAAAGGAATGGCGTCATTAGCACTTATGGTTTGTAAATGGCACCCAGAATTATGTTGCACGAAGCACAATTTCACATCATTCTGGGTTCATTTGTGTGAAAACAAGGTCCAATCAGGCTGAAACGTTACAAGAAGGTAGAATCTATTGAGTTGTAAGTGATCTGAACGTTTCATGATGATCGCACATTCCTATAGGGGGTAAAACCATGTCCCAAAGGTCACCGGGCCTGGTGTCACTTAAAAGAAGTAGTCCAGTTACACATTTGTGGGCTTATAACTTGGCTTCTGAATGTCCTAGAGAGATCAGGTTTGTTTTAGTGTACTCCAATCAACAGCCCCTACAACCACAAAAAGGAATGGAGTCATTAGCACCTATGGTTTGTAAATGGCACCCAGAATTATGTTGCACGAAGCACAATTTCACATCATTCTGGGTTCATTTGTGTGAAAACAAGGTCCAATCAGGCTGAAACGTTACAAGAAGATAGAATCTATTGAGTTGTAAGTGATCTGAACGTTTTATGATGATCGCACTTTGCTAAGGGGGTCAAACCATGTCCCAAAGGTCACCAGATCTGGTGTCAATTTAAAGAAGTAGTCCAGTTACACATTTGTGGGCTTATAACTTGGCTTCTGAATGTCCTAGAGAGGTCAGGTTTGTTTTAGAGTACTCCAATTAACAGCCCCCATTACCCCAAAAAGGAATGGAGTCAATGAGCACTAATGGTTTTTAAATGGCACCCAGAATTATGTTGCAAGTAGCACAATTTCACATCATTCTGGGTTCATTTGTGTGAAAACAAGGTCCAATCAGGCTGAAACATTACAAGAAGGTAGAATCTATTGAGTTGTAAGTGATCTGAACGTTTCATGATGATTGCACATTCCTATAGGGGTCAAACCATGTCCCAAAGGTCACCGGGCCTGGTGTCACTTTAAAGAAGTAGTCCAGTTACACCTTTGTGGGCTTATAACTTGGCTTCTGAATATCCTAGAGAGGTCAGGTTTGTTTTAGACTACTCCAATTAACAGCCCCCATTACCCCAAAAAGGAATGGAGTCAATGAGCACTTATGGTTTTTAAATGGCACCCAGAATTATGTTGCAAGTAGCACAATTTCACATCATTCTGGGTTCATTTGTGTGAAAACAAGGTCCAATCAGGCTGAAACGTTAAAAAAAGGTAGAATCTATTGAGTTGTAAGTGATCTGAACGTTTCATGATGATCGCACATTCCTAAGGGGGTCAAACCATGTCCCAAAGGTCACCGGATCTGGTGTCAATTTAAAGAAGTAGTCCAGTTACACATTTGTGGGCTTATAACTTGGCTTCTGAATGTCCTAGAGAGATCAGGTTTGTTTTAGTGTACTCCAATCAACAGCCCCTACAACCACAAAAAGGAATGGAGTCATTAGCACTTATGGTTTTTAAATGGCACCCAGAATTATGTTGCACGAAGCACAATTTCACATCATTCTGGGTTCATTTGTGTGAAAACAAGGTCCAATCAGGCTGAAACGTTACAAGAAGGTAGAATCTATTGAGTTGTAAGTGATCTGAACGTTTCGTGATGATTGCACATTCCTATAGGGGGTCAAACCATGTCCCAAAGGTCACCGGGCCTGGGGTCACTTTAAAGAAGTAGTCCAGTTACACCTTTGTGGGCTTATAACTTGGCTTCTGAATATCCTAGAGAGGTCAGGTTTGTTTTTAGAGTACTCCAATTAACAGCCCCCATTACCACTAAAAGGAATGGAGTCATTAGCACTTACGGTTTTTAAATGGCGCCCAGAATTATGTTGCACGAAGCACAAATTCACATCATTCTGGGTTCATTTGTGTGAAAACAAGGTCCAATCAGGCTGAAACTTTACAAGAAGGTAGAATCTATTGAGTTGTAAGTGATCTGAACGTTTCATGATGATCGCACATTCCTATAGGGGGTATAACCATGTCCCAAAGGTCACCGGGCCTGGTGTCACTTTAAAGAAGTAGTCCAGTTACACCTGGGTGGGCTTATAACTTGGCTTCTGAATGTCCTAGAGAGATCAGGTTTGGTTTAATGTACTCCAATCGACAGCCCCTACAACCACAAAAAGGAATGGAGTCATTAGCTCTTATGGTTTGTAAATGGCACCCAGAATTATGTTGCACGAAGCACAATTTCACATCATTCTGGGTCCATTTGTGTGAAAACAAGGTCCAATCAGGCTGAAACGCTACAAGAAGGTAGAATCTATTGAGTTGTAAGTGATCTGAACGTTTCATGATGATCGCACATTCCTATAGGGGGTAAAACCATGTACCAAAGGTCACCGGGCCTGGTGTCACTTTAAAGAAGTAGTCCAGTTACACATTTGTGGGCTTATAACTTGGCTTCTGAATGTCCTAGAGAGCTCAGGTTTGTTTTAGTGTACTCCAATAAACAGCCCCTACAACCACAAAAAGGAATGGCGTCATTAGCACTTATGGTTTGTAAATGGCACCCAGAATTATGTTGCACGAAGCACAATTTCACATCATTCTGGGTTCATTTGTGTGAAAACAAGGTCCAATCAGGCTGAAACGTTACAAGAAGGTAGAATCTATTGAGTTGTAAGTGATATGAACGTTTCATGATGATCGCACATTCCTATAGGGGGTAAAACCATGTCCCAAAGGTCACCGGGCCTGGTGTCACTTTAAAGAAGTAGTCCAGTTACACATTTGTGGGCTTATAACTTGGCTTCTGAATGTCCTAGAGAGATCAGGTTTGTTTTAGTGTACTCCAATCAACAGCCCCTACAACCACAAAAAGGAATGGAGTCATTAGCACTTATGGTTTGTAAATGGCACCCAGAATTATGTTGCACGAAGCACAATTTCACATCATTCTGGGTTCATTTGTGTGAAAACAAGGTCCAATCAGGCTGGAACGTTACAAGAAGGTAGAATCTATTGAGTTGTAAGTGATCTGAACGTTTTATGATGATCGCACTTTGCTAAGGGGGTCAAACCATGTCCCAAAGGTCACCAGATCTGGTGTCAATTTAAAGAAGTAGTCCAGTTACACATTTGTGGGCTTAAAACTTGGCTTCTGAATGTCCTAGAGAGGTCAGGTTTGTTTTAGTGTACTCCAAACAACAGCCCCTACAACCAGAAAAAGGAATGGAGTCATTAGCACTTATGGTTTTTAAATGGCACCCAGAATTATGTTGCACGAAGCACAATTTCACATCATTCTGGGTTCATTTGTGTGAAAACAAGGTCCAATCAGGCTGAAACGTTACAAGAAGGTAGAATCTGTTGAGTTGTAAGTGATCTGAACGTTTCATGATGATAGCACATTCCTAAGGGGGTCAAACCATGTCCCAAAGGTCACCGGGCCTGGTGTCACTTTAAAGAAGTAGTCCAGTTACACATTTGTGGGCATATAACTTTACTTCTGAATGTCCTAGAGAGGTCAGGTTTGTTTTAGAAAACTCCAATCAACAGCCCCTACAACCCCAAAAAGAATGGAGTCATTAGCACTTATGGTTATTAAATGGCACCCAGAATTATGTCGCACAAAGCACAATTTCACATCATTCCAGGTCCATTTCTCAGAAAAAAGCTTCAATCAGGCTGTAACGTCACAGAAAAGTAGAATCTATTGAGTTGTAAATGATTCCTGTGTTTCATGATGATAGCACTTTCTTAAGGGCATCAAATCAGGTCATAAAGGTCACCGGATCACTTGTTCCTTAAAGGCGGTATTCCAAACACACCTTTGGGGGCTTATAACTTGGCTTCTGAATGTCTCAGAGAGGTCAGGTTTGTTTTACGGTACTCCAATCAACAGCCCCTACAACCCCAAAAAGGAATGGAGTCATTAGCACTTATGGTTTTTAAATGGCACCCAGAATTATGTTGCAAGAAGCACAATTTCACATCATTCTGGGTTAATTTGTGTGAAAACAAGGTCCAATAAGGCTGGAACGTTACAGGAAGGTAGAATCTATTGAGTTGTAAGTGGTCTGAATGTTTCATGATGATAGCACTTTTCTAAGGGGGTCAAATCATGTCCCAAAGGTCACCGGATCTGGTGTCAATTTAAAGAAGTAGTCCAGTTACACATTTGTGGGCTTATAACTTGGCTTCTGAATGTCCTAGAGAGATCAGGTTTGTTTTAATGTACTCCAATCAACAGCCCCTACAACCACAAAAAGGAATGGAGTCATTAGCACTTACGGTTTGTAAATGGCACCCAGAATTATGTTTCACGAAGCACAATTTCATATCATTCTGGGTCCATTTGTGTGAAAACAAGGTCCAATCAGGCTGAAACGTTACAGGAAGGTAGAATCTATTGAGTTGTAAGTGATCTGAACGTTTCATGATGATAGCACTTTCCTAAGGGGGTCAAACCATGTCCCAAAGGTCACCGGATCTGGTGTCAATTTAAAGAAGTAGTCCAGTTACACATTTGTGGGCTTATAACTTGGCTTCTGAATGTCCTAGAGAGATCAGGTTTGTTTTAGTGTACTCCAATCAACAACCCCTACAACCTCAAAAAGGAATGGAGTCATTATCACTTATGGTTTTTAAATGGCACCCAGAATTGTGCTGCACTAAGCACAATTTCACATCATTCTGGGTTCATTTGTGTGAAAACAAGGTCCTATCAGGCTGAAACGTTACAGGAAGGTAGAATCTATTGAGTTATAAGAGATCTGAACGTTTCATGATGATAGCACTTTCCTAAGGGGGTCAAACCATGTCCCAAAGGTCACCGGATCTGGTGTCAATTTAAAGAAGTAGTCCAGTTACATATTTGTGGGCTTATAACTTGGCTTCTGAATGTCCTAGAGAGATCAGGTTTGTTTTAGAATACTCCAATAAACAGCCCCTACAACCACAAGAAGGAATGGAGTCATTAGCACTTATGGTTTTTAAATGGCACCCAGAATTATGTTGCACGAAGCACAATTTCACGTCATTCTGGGTTCATTTGTGTGAAAACAAGGTCCAATCAGGCTGAAACATTACAAGAAGGTAGCATCTATTGAGTTGTAAGTGATCTGAACGTTTTATGATGATCGCACTTTCCTAAGGGGGTCAAACCATGTCCCAAAGGTAACCAGATCTGGTGTCAATTTAAAGAAGTAGTCCAGTTACACATTTGTGGGCTTATAACTTGGCTTCTGAATGTCCTAGAGAGGTCAGGTTTGTTTTAGTGTACTCCAAACAACAGCCCCTACAACCACAAAAAGGAATGGAGTCATTAGCACTTATGGTTTTTAAATGGCACCCAGAATTATGTTGCACGAAGCACAATTTCACATCATTCTGGGTCCATTTGTGTGAAAACAAGGTCCAATCAGGCTGAAACGTTACAAGAAGGTAGAATCTATTGAGTTGTAAGTCATCTGAACGTTTCAAAATGATCGCACTTTCCTAAGGGGATCAAACAATGTCCCAAAGGTCACCGGATCTGGTGTCAATTTAAAGAAGTAGTCCAGTTACACATTTGTGGGCTTATAACTTGGCTTCTGAATGTCCTAGAGAGATCAGGTTTGTTTTAGTATACTCCAATCAACAACCCCTACAACCACAAAAAGGAATGGAGTCATTAGCACTTATGGTTTTTAAATGGCACCCAGAATTATGTTGCACGAAGCACAATTTCACATCATTCTGGGTTCATTTGTGTGAAAACAAGGTCCAATCAGGCTGAAACGTTACAAGAAGGTAGAATCTATTGAGTTGTAAGTGATCTGAACGTTTCATGATGATAGCACTTTCCTAAGGGGGTCAAACCATGTCCCAAAGGTCACTGGTTCTGGTGTCAATTTAAAGAAGTAGTCCAGTTACACATTTGTGGGCTTAAAACTTGGCTTCTGAATGTCCTAGAGAGATCAGGTTTGTTTTAGTATACTCCAATCAACAGCCCCTACAACCACAAAAATGAATGGAGTCATTAGCACTTATGGTTATTAAATGGCACCCAGAATTATGTCGCACAAAGCACAATTTCACATCATTCCGGGTCCATTTCTCAGAAAAAAGCTTCAATCAGGCTGTAACGTCACAGAAAAGTAGAATCTATTGAGTTGTAAATGATTCCTGTGTTTCATGATGATAGCACTTTCTTAAGGGCGTCAAATCAGGTCATAAAGGTCACCGGATCACTTGTTCCTTAAAGGCGGTATTCCAAACACACCTTTGGGGGCTTATAACTTGGCTTCTGAATGTCTCAGACAGGTCAGGTTTGTTTTACGGTACTCCAATCAACAGCCCCTACAACCCCAAAAAGGAATGGAGTCATTAGCACTTATGGTTTTTAAATGGCACCCAGAATTATGTTGCACGAAGCACAATTTCACATCATTCTGGGTTCATTTGTGTGAAAACAAGGTCCAATAAGGCTGGAACGTTACAGGAAGGTAGAATCTATTGAGTTGTAAGTGGTCTGAACGTTTCATGATGATAGCACTTTCCTAAGTGTGTCAAACCATGTCCCAAAGGTCACCGGATCTGGTGTCAATTTAAATAAGTAGTCCAGTTACACATTTGTGGGCTTATAACTTGGCTTCTGAATGTCCTAGAGAGATCAGGTTTGTTTTAGTGTACTCCAATCAACAACCCCTACAACCTCAAAAAGGAATGGAGTCATTAGCACTTATGGTTTTTAAATGGCACCCAGAATTGTGCTGCACTAAGCACAATTTCACATCATTCTGGGTTCATTTGTGTGAAAACAAGGTCCAATCAGGCTGAAACGTTACAGGAAGGTAGAATCTATTGAGTTATAAGTGATCTGAACGTTTCATGATGATAGCACTTTCCTAAGGGGGTCAAACCATGTCCCAAAGGTCACCGGATCTGGTGTCAATTTAAAGAAGTAGTCCAGTTACACATTTGTGGGCTTATAACTTGGCTTCTGAATGTCCTAGAGAGATCAGGTTTGTTTTAGAATACTCCAATCAACAGCCGCTACAACCACAAAAAGGAATGGAGTCATTAGCACTTATGGTTTTTAAATGGCACCCAGAATTATGTTGCACGAAGCACAATTTCACATCATTCTGGGTTTATTTGTGTGAAAACAAGGTCCAATCAGGCTGAAACGTTACAAGAAGGTAGAATCTATTGAGTTGTAAGTGATTTGAACGTTTCATGATGATCGCACATTCCTATAGGGGTCAAACCATGTCCCAAAGGTCACCGGGCCTGGTGTCACTTTAAAGAAGTAGTCCATTTACACCTTTGTGGGCTTATAACTTGGCTTCTGAATATCCTAGAGAGGTCAGGTTTGTTTTAGAGTACTCCAATTAACAGCCCCCATTACCCTAAAAAGGAATGGAGTCAATGAGCACTTATGGTTTTTAAATGGCACCCAGAATTATGTTGCACGAAGCACAATTTCACATCATTCTGGGTTCATTTGTGTGAAAACAAGGTCCAATCAGGCTGAAACGTTACAAGAAGATAGAATCTATTGAGTTGTAAGTGATCTGAACGTTTCATGATGATCGCACATTCCTAAGGGGG
This sequence comes from Nothobranchius furzeri, assembly GCF_043380555.1. Classification (NCBI taxonomy): domain Eukaryota; kingdom Metazoa; phylum Chordata; class Actinopteri; order Cyprinodontiformes; family Nothobranchiidae; genus Nothobranchius; species Nothobranchius furzeri. The sequence goes on along the minus strand of NC_091752.1, from coordinate 11,113,297 downwards.
TCAAACCGTGTCCCAAAGGTCACCGGATCTGGTGTCAATTTAAAGAAGTAGTCCAGTTACACATTTGTGGGCTTATAACTTGGCTTCTGAATGTCCTAGAGAGATCAGGTTTGTTTTAGTGTACTCCAATCAACAGCCCCTACAACAACAAAAAGGAATGGCGTCATTAGCACTTATGGTTTTTAAATGGCACCCAGAATTATGTTGCACGAAGCACAATTTCACATCATTCTGGGTTCATTTGTGTGAAAACAAGGTCCAATCAGGCTGAAACGTTAGAAGAAGGTAGAATCTATTGAGTTGTAAGTGATCTGAACGTTTCATGATGATCGCACATTCCTATAGGGGGTCAAACCATGTCCCAAAGGTCACCGGGCCTGGTGTCACTTTAAAGAAGTAGTCCAGTTACACCTTTGTGGGCTTATAACTTGGCTTCTGAATATCCTAGAGAGGTCAGGTTTGTTTTAGAGTACTCCAATTAACAGCCCCCATTACCACTAAAAGGAATGGAGTCATTAGCACTTATGGTTTTTAAATGGCGCCCAGAATTATGTTGCACGAAGCACAATTTCACATCATTCTGGGTTCATTTGTGTGAAAACAAGGTCCAATCAGGCTGAAACGTTACAAGAAGGTAGAATCTATTGAGTTGTAAGTGATCTGAACGTTTCATGATGATCGCACATTCCTATAGGGGCTATAACCATGTCCCAAAGGTCACCGGGCCTGGTGTCACTTTAAAGAAGTAGTCCAGTTACACCTGTGTGGGCTTATAACTTGGCTTCTGAATGTCCTAGAGAGATCAGGTTTGGTTTAATGTACTCCAATCGACAGCCCCTACAACCACAAAAAGGAATGGAGTCATTAGCTCTTATGGTTTGTAAATGGCACCCAGAATTATGTTGCACGAAGCACAATTTCACATCATTCTGGGTTTATTTGTGTGAAAACAAGGTCCAATCAGGCTGAAACGTTACAAGAAGGTAGAATCTATTGAGTTGTAAGTGATCTGAACGTTTCATGATGATCGCACATTCCTATAGGGGTCAAACCATGTCCCAAAGGTCACCGGGCCTGGTGTCACTTTAAAGAAGTAGTCCATTTACACCTTTGTGGGCTTATAACTTGGCTTCTGAATAATCTAGAGAGGTCAGGTTTGTTTTAGAGTACTCCAATTAACAGCCCCCATTACCCTAAAAAGGAATGGAGTGAATGAGCACTTATGGTTTTTAAATGGCACCCAGAATTATGTTGCACGAAGCACAATTTCACATCATTCTGGGTTCATTTGTGTGAAAACAAGGTCCAATCAGGCTGAAACGTTACAAGAAGATAGAATCTATTGAGTTGTAAGTGATCTGAACGTTTCATGATGATCGCACATTCCTAAGGGGGTCAAACCGTGTCCCAAAGGTCACCGGATCTGGTGTCAATTTAAAGAAGTAGTCCAGTTACACATTTGTGGGCTTATAACTTGGCTTCTGAATGTCCTAGAGAGATCAGGTTTGTTTTAGTGTACTCCAATCAACAGCCCCTACAACAACAAAAAGGAATGGCGTCATTAGCACTTATGGTTTTTAAATGGCACCCAGAATTATGTTGCACGAAGCACAATTTCACATCATTCTGGGTTTATTTGTGTGAAAACAAGGTCCAATCAGGCTGAAACGTTACAAGAAGGTAGAATCTATTGAGTTGTAAGTGATTTGAACGTTTCATGATGATCGCACATTCCTATAGGGGTCAAACCATGTCCCAAAGGTAACCGGGCCTGGTGTCACTTTAAAGAAGTAGTCCATTTACACCTTTGTGGGCTTATAACTTGGCTTCTGAATATCCTAGAGAGGTCAGGTTTGTTTTAGAGTACTCCAATTAACAGCCCCCATTACCCTAAAAAGGAATGGAGTCAATGAGCACTTATGGTTTTTAAATGGCACCCAGAATTATGTTGCACGAAGCACAATTTCACATCATTCTGGGTTCATTTGTGTGAAAACAAGGTCCAATCAGGCTGAAACGTTACAAGAAGATAGAATCTATTGAGTTGTAAGTGATCTGAACGTTTCATGATGATCGCACATTCCTAAGGGGGTCAAACCGTGTCCCAAAGGTCACCGGATCTGGTGTCAATTTAAAGAAGTAGTCCAGTTACACATTTGTGTGCTTATAACTTGGCTTCTGAATGTCCTAGAGAGATCAGGTTTGTTTTAGTGTACTCCAATCAACAGCCCCTACAACAACAAAAAGGAATGGCGTCATTAGCACTTATGGTTTTTAAATGGCACCCAGAATTATGTTGCACGAAGCACAATTTCACATCATTCTGGGTTCATTTGTGTGAAAACAAGGTCCAATCAGGCTGAAACGTTAGAAGAAGGTAGAATCTATTGAGTTGTAAGTGATCTGAACGTTTCATGATGATCGCACATTCCTATAGGGGGTCAAACCATGTCCCAAAGGTCACCGGGCCTGGTGTCACTTTAAAGAAGTAGTCCAGTTACACCTTTGTGGGCTTATAACTTGGCTTCTGAATATCCTAGAGAGGTCAGGTTTGTTTTAGAGTACTCCAATTAACAGCCCCCATTACCACTAAAAGGAATGGAGTCATTAGCACTTATGGTTTTTAAATGGCGCCCAGAATTATGTTGCACGAAGCACAATTTCACATCATTCTGGGTTCATTTGTGTGAAAACAAGGTCCAATCAGGCTGAAACGTTACAAGAAGGTAGAATCTATTGAGTTGTAAGTGATCTGAACGTTTCATGATGATCGCACATTCCTATAGGGGCTATAACCATGTCCCAAAGGTCACCGGGCCTGGTGTCACTTTAAAGAAGTAGTCCAGTTACACCTGTGTGGGCTTATAACTTGGCTTCTGAATGTCCTAGAGAGATCAGGTTTGGTTTAATGTACTCCAATCGACAGCCCCTACAACCACAAAAAGGAATGGAGTCATTAGCTCTTATGGTTTGTAAATGGCACCCAGAATTATGTTGCACGAAGCACAATTTCACATCATTCTGGGTTTATTTGTGTGAAAACAAGGTCCAATCAGGCTGAAACGTTACAAGAAGGTAGAATCTATTGAGTTGTAAGTGATCTGAATGTTTCATGATGATCGCACATTCCTATAGGGGTCAAACCATGTCCCAAAGGTCACCGGGCCTGGTGTCACTTTAAAGAAGTAGTCCATTTACACCTTTGTGGGCTTATAACTTGGCTTCTGAATAATCTAGAGAGGTCAGGTTTGTTTTAGAGTACTCCAATTAACAGCCCCCATTACCCTAAAAAGGAATGGAGTGAATGAGCACTTATGGTTTTTAAATGGCACCCAGAATTATGTTGCACGAAGCACAATTTCACATCATTCTGGGTTCATTTGTGTGAAAACAAGGTCCAATCAGGCTGAAACGTTACAAGAAGATAGAATCTATTGAGTTGTAAGTGATCTGAACGTTTCATGATGATCGCACATTCCTAAGGGGGTCAAACCGTGTCCCAAAGGTCACCGGATCTGGTGTCAATTTAAAGAAGTAGTCCAGTTACACATTTGTGGGCTTATAACTTGGCTTCTGAATATCCTAGAGAGGTCAGGTTTGTTTTAGAGTACTCCAATTAACAGCCCCCATTACCACTAAAAGGAATGGAGTCATTAGCACTTATGGTTTTTAAATGGCGCCCAGAATTATGTTGCACGAAGCACAATTTCACATCATTCTGGGTTCATTTGTGTGAAAACAAGGTCCAATCAGGCTGAAACGTTACAAGAAGGTAGAATCTATTGAGTTGTAAGTGATCTGAACGTTTCATGATGATCGCACATTCCTATAGGGGCTATAACCATGTCCCAAAGGTCACCGGGCCTGGTGTCACTTTAAAGAAGTAGTCCAGTTACACCTGTGTGGGCTTATAACTTGGCTTCTGAATGTCCTAGAGAGATCAGGTTTGGTTTAATGTACTCCAATCGACAGCCCCTACAACCACAAAAAGGAATGGAGTCATTAGCTCTTATGGTTTGTAAATGGCACCCAGAATTATGTTGCACGAAGCACAATTTCACATCATTCTGGGTTTATTTGTGTGAAAACAAGGTCCAATCAGGCTGAAACGTTACAAGAAGGTAGAATCTATTGAGTTGTAAGTGATCTGAACGTTTCATGATGATCGCACATTCCTATAGGGGTCAAACCATGTCCCAAAGGTCACCGGGCCTGGTGTCACTTTAAAGAAGTAGTCCATTTACACCTTTGTGGGCTTATAACTTGGCTTCTGAATATCCTAGAGAGGTCAGGTTTGTTTTAGAGTACTCCAATTAACAGCCCCCATTACCCCAAAAAGGAATGGAGTCAATGAGCACTTATGGTTTTTAAATGGCACCCAGAATTATGTTGCACGAAGCACAATTTCACATCATTCTGGGTTCATTTGTGTGAAAACAAGGTCCAATCAGGCTGAAACGTTACAAGAAGGTATAATCTATTGAGTTGTAAGTGATCTGAACGTTTCATGATGATCGCACATTCCTAAGGGGGTCAAACCGTGTCCCAAAGGTCACCGGATCTGGTGTCAATTTAAAGAAGTAGTCCAGTTACACATTTGTGGGCTTATAACTTGGCTTCTGAATGTCCTAGAGGGATCAGGTTTGTTTTAGTGTACTCCAATCAACAGCCCCTACAACCACAAAAAGGAATGGAGTCATTAGCACTTATGGTTTTTAAATGGCACCCAGAATTATGTTGCACGAAGCACAATTTCACATCATTCTGGGTTCATTTGTGTGAAAACAAGGTCCAATCAGGCTGAAACGTTACAAGAAGGTAGAATCTGTTGAGTTGTAAGTGATCTGAACGTTTCATGATGATAGCACATTCCTAAGGGGGTCAAACCATGTCCCAAAGGTCACCGGGCCTGGTGTCACTTTAAAGAAGTAGTCCAGTTACACATTTGTGGGCATATAACTTTACTTCTGAATGTCCTAGAGAGGTCAGGTTTGTTTTAGAAAACTCCAATCAACAGCCCCTACAACCCCAAAAAGAATGGAGTCATTAGCACTTATGGTTATTAAATGGCACCCAGAATTATGTCGCACAAAGCACAATTTCACATCATTCCGGGTCCATTTCTCAGAAAAAAGCTTCAATCAGGCTGTAACGTCACAGAAAAGTAGAATCTATTGAGTTGTAAATGATTCCTGTGTTTCATGATGATAGCACTTTCTTAAGGGCATCAAATCAGGTCATAAAGGTCACCGGATCACTTGTTCCTTAAAGGCGGTATTCCAAACACACCTTTGGGGGCTTATAACTTGGCTTCTGAATGTCTCAGAGAGGTCAGGTTTGTTTTACGGTACTCCAATCAACAGCCCCTACAACCCCAAAAAGGAATGGAGTCATTAGCACTTATGGTTTTTAAATGGCACCCAGAATTATGTTGCAAGAAGCACAATTTCACATCATTCTGGGTTCATTTGTGTGAAAACAAGGTCCAATAAGGCTGGAACGTTACAGGAAGGTAGAATCTATTGAGTTGTAAGTGGTCTGAATGTTTCATGATGATAGCACTTTTCTAAGGGGGTCAAATCATGTCCCAAAGGTCACCGGATCTGGTGTCAATTTAAAGAAGTAGTCCAGTTACACATTTGTGGGCTTATAACTTGGCTTCTGAATGTCCTAGAGAGATCAGGTTTGTTTTAATGTACTCCAATCAACAGCCCCTACAACCACAAAAAGGAATGGAGTCATTAGCACTTACGGTTTGTAAATGGCACCCAGAATTATGTTTCACGAAGCACAATTTCATATCATTCTGGGTCCATTTGTGTGAAAACAAGGTCCAATCAGGCTGAAACGTTACAGGAAGGTAGAATCTATTGAGTTGTAAGTGATCTGAACGTTTCATGATGATAGCACTTTCCTAAGGGGGTCAAACCATGTCCCAAAGGTCACCGGATCTGGTGTCAATTTAAAGAAGTAGTCCAGTTACACATTTGTGGGCTTATAACTTGGCTTCTGAATGTCCTAGAGAGATCAGGTTTGTTTTAGTGTACTCCAATCAACAACCCCTACAACCTCAAAAAGGAATGGAGTCATTATCACTTATGGTTTTTAAATGGCACCCAGAATTGTGCTGCACTAAGCACAATTTCACATCATTCTGGGTTCATTTGTGTGAAAACAAGGTCCTATCAGGCTGAAACGTTACAGGAAGGTAGAATCTATTGAGTTATAAGAGATCTGAACGTTTCATGATGATAGCACTTTCCTAAGGGGGTCAAACCATGTCCCAAAGGTCACCGGATCTGGTGTCAATTTAAAGAAGTAGTCCAGTTACATATTTGTGGGCTTATAACTTGGCTTCTGAATGTCCTAGAGAGATCAGGTTTGTTTTAGAATACTCCAATCAACAGCCCCTACAACCACAAGAAGGAATGGAGTCATTAGCACTTATGGTTTTTAAATGGCACCCAGAATTATGTTGCACGAAGCACAATTTCACGTCATTCTGGGTTCATTTGTGTGAAAACAAGGTCCAATCAGGCTGAAACATTACAAGAAGGTAGCATCTATTGAGTTGTAAGTGATCTGAACGTTTTATGATGATCGCACTTTCCTAAGGGGGTCAAACCATGTCCCAAAGGTAACCAGATCTGGTGTCAATTTAAAGAAGTAGTCCAGTTACACATTTGTGGGCTTATAACTTGGCTTCTGAATGTCCTAGAGAGGTCAGGTTTGTTTTAGTGTACTCCAAACAACAGCCCCTACAACCACAAAAAGGAATGGAGTCATTAGCACTTATGGTTTTTAAATGGCACCCAGAATTATGTTGCACGAAGCACAATTTCACATCATTCTGGGTCCATTTGTGTGAAAACAAGGTCCAATCAGGCTGAAACGTTACAAGAAGGTAGAATCTATTGAGTTGTAAGTGATCTGAACGTTTCAAAATGATCGCACTTTCCTAAGGGGATCAAACAATGTCCCAAAGGTCACCGGATCTGGTGTCAATTTAAAGAAGTAGTCCAGTTACACATTTGTGGGCTTATAACTTGGCTTCTGAATGTCCTAGAGAGATCAGGTTTGTTTTAGTATACTCCAATCAACAACCCCTACAACCACAAAAAGGAATGGAGTCATTAGCACTTATGGTTTTTAAATGGCACCCAGAATTATGTTGCACGAAGCACAATTTCACATCATTCTGGGTTCATTTGTGTGAAAACAAGGTCCAATCAGGCTGAAACGTTACAAGAAGGTAGAATCTATTGAGTTGTAAGTGATCTGAACGTTTCATGATGATAGCACTTTCCTAAGGGGGTCAAACCATGTCCCAAAGGTCACTGGATCTGGTGTCAATTTAAAGAAGTAGTCCAGTTACACATTTGTGGGCTTAAAACTTGGCTTCTGAATGTCCTAGAGAGATCAGGTTTGTTTTAGTATACTCCAATCAACAGCCCCTACAACCACAAAAACGAATGGAGTCATTAGCACTTATGGTTATTAAATGGCACCCAGAATTATGTCGCACAAAGCACAATTTCACATCATTCCTGGTCCATTTCTCAGAAAAAAGCTTCAATCAGGCTGTAACGTCACAGAAAAGTAGAATCTATTGAGTTGTAAATGATTCCTGTGTTTCATGATGATAGCACTTTCTTAAGGGCGTCAAATCAGGTCATAAAGGTCACCGGATCACTTGTTCCTTAAAGGCGGTATTCCAAACACACCTTTGGGGGCTTATAACTTGGCTTCTGAATGTCTCAGACAGGTCAGGTTTGTTTTACGGTACTCCAATCAACAGCCCCTACAACCCCAAAAAGGAATGGAGTCATTAGCACTTATGGTTTTTAAATGGCACCCAGAATTATGTTGCACGAAGCACAATTTCACATCATTCTGGGTTCATTTGTGTGAAAACAAGGTCCAATAAGGCTGGAACGTTACAGGAAGGTAGAATCTATTGAGTTGTAAGTGGTCTGAACGTTTCATGATGATAGCACTTTCCTAAGTGTGTCAAACCATGTCCCAAAGGTCACCGGATCTGGTGTCAATTTAAATAAGTAGTCCAGTTACACATTTGTGGGCTTATAACTTGGCTTCTGAATGTCCTAGAGAGATCAGGTTTGTTTTAGTGTACTCCAATAAACAACCCCTACAACCTCAAAAAGGAATGGAGTCATTAGCACTTATGGTTTTTAAATGGCACCCAGAATTGTGCTGCACTAAGCACAATTTCACATCATTCTGGGTTCATTTGTGTGAAAACAAGGTCCAATCAGGCTGAAACGTTACAGGAAGGTAGAATCTATTGAGTTATAAGTGATCTGAACGTTTCATGATGATAGCACTTTCCTAAGGGGGTCAAACCATGTCCCAAAGGTCACCGGATCTGGTGTCAATTTAAAGAAGTAGTCCAGTTACACATTTGTGGGCTTATAACTTGGCTTCTGAATGTCCTAGAGAGATCAGGTTTGTTTTAGAATACTCCAATCAACAGCCCCTACAACCACAAAAAGGAATGGAGTCATTAGCACTTATGGTTTTTAAATGGCACCCAGAATTATGTTGCACGAAGCACAATTTCACATCATTCTGGGTTTATTTGTGTGAAAACAAGGTCCAATCAGGCTGAAACGTTACAAGAAGGTAGAATCTATTGAGTTGTAAGTGATTTGAACGTTTCATGATGATCGCACATTCCTATAGGGGTCAAACCATGTCCCAAAGGTCACCGGGCCTGGTGTCACTTTAAAGAAGTAGTCCATTTACACCTTTGTGGGCTTATAACTTGGCTTCTGAATATCCTAGAGAGGTCAGGTTTGTTTTAGAGTACTCCAATTAACAGCCCCCATTACCCTAAAAAGGAATGGAGTCAATGAGCACTTATGGTTTTTAAATGGCACCCAGAATTATGTTGCACGAAGCACAATTTCACATCATTCTGGGTTCATTTGTGTGAAAACAAGGTCCAATCAGGCTGAAACGTTACAAGAAGATAGAATCTATTGAGTTGTAAGTGATCTGAACGTTTCATGATGATCGCACATTCCTAAGGGGGTCAAACCGTGTCCCAAAGGTCACCGGATCTGGTGTCAATTTAAAGAAGTAGTCCAGTTACACATTTGTGGGCTTATAACTTGGCTTCTGAATGTCCTAGAGAGATCAGGTTTGTTTTAGTGTACTCCAATCAACAGCCCCTACAACAACAAAAAGGAATGGCGTCATTAGCACTTATGGTTTTTAAATGGCACCCAGAATTATGTTGCACGAAGCACAATTTCACATCATTCTGGGTTCATTTGTGTGAAAACAAGGTCCAATCAGGCTGAAACGTTAGAAGAAGGTAGAATCTATTGAGTTGTAAGTGATCTGAACGTTTCATGATGATCGCACATTCCTATAGGGGGTCAAACCATGTCCCAAAGGTCACCGGGCCTGGTGTCACTTTAAAGAAGTAGTCCAGTTACACCTTTGTGGGCTTATAACTTGGCTTCTGAATATCCTAGAGAGGTCAGGTTTGTTTTAGAGTACTCCAATTAACAGCCCCCATTACCACTAAAAGGAATGGAGTCATTAGCACTTATGGTTTTTAAATGGCGCCCAGAATTATGTTGCACGAAGCACAATTTCACATCATTCTGGGTTCATTTGTGTGAAAACAAGGTCCAATCAGGCTGAAACGTTACAAGAAGGTAGAATCTATTGAGTTGTAAGTGATCTGAACGTTTCATGATGATCGCACATTCCTATAGGGGCTATAACCATGTCCCAAAGGTCACCGGGCCTGGTGTCACTTTAAAGAAGTAGTCCAGTTACACCTGTGTGGGCTTATAACTTGGCTTCTGAATGTCCTAGAGAGATCAGGTTTGGTTTAATGTACTCCAATCGACAGCCCCTACAACCACAAAAAGGAATGGAGTCATTAGCTCTTATGGTTTGTAAATGGCACCCAGAATTATGTTGCAGGAAGCACAATTTCACATCATTCTGGGTTTATTTGTGTGAAAACAAGGTCCAATCAGGCTGAAACGTTACAAGAAGGTAGAATCTATTGAGTTGTAAGTGATCTGAACGTTTCATGATGATCGCACATTCCTATAGGGGTCAAACCATGTCCCAAAGGTCACCGGGCCTGGTGTCACTTTAAAGAAGTAGTCCATTTACACCTTTGTGGGCTTATAACTTGGCTTCTGAATAATCTAGAGAGGTCAGGTTTGTTTTAGAGTACTCCAATTAACAGCCCCCATTACCCTAAAAAGGAATGGAGTGAATGAGCACTTATGGTTTTTAAATGGCACCCAGAATTATGTTGCACGAAGCACAATTTCACATCATTCTGGGTTCATTTGTGTGAAAACAAGGTCCAATCAGGCTGAAACGTTACAAGAAGATAGAATCTATTGAGTTGTAAGTGATCTGAACGTTTCATGATGATCGCACATTCCTAAGGGGGTCAAACCGTGTCCCAAAGGTCACCGGATCTGGTGTCAATTTAAAGAAGTAGTCCAGTTACACATTTGTGGGCTTATAACTTGGCTTCTGAATGTCCTAGAGAGATCAGGTTTGTTTTAGTGTACTCCAATCAACAGCCCCTACAACAACAAAAAGGAATGGCGTCATTAGCACTTATGGTTTTTAAATGGCACCCAGAATTATGTTGCACGAAGCACAATTTCACATCATTCTGGGTTCATTTGTGTGAAAACAAGGTCCAATCAGGCTGAAACGTTAGAAGAAGGTAGAATCTATTGAGTTGTAAGTGATCTGAACGTTTCATGATGATCGCACATTCCTATAGGGGGTCAAACCATGTCCAAAAGGTCACCGGGCCTGGTGTCACTTTAAAGAAGTAGTCCAGTTACACCTTTGTGGGCTTATAACTTGGCTTCTGAATATCCTAGAGAGGTCAGGTTTGTTTTAGAGTACTCCAATTAACAGCCCCCATTACCACTAAAAGGAATGGAGTCATTAGCACTTATGGTTTTTAAATGGCGCCCAGAATTATGTTGCACGAAGCACAATTTCACATCATTCTGGGTTCATTTGTGTGAAAACAAGGTCCAATCAGGCTGAAACGTTACAAGAAGGTAGAATCTATTGAGTTGTAAGTGATCTGAACGTTTCATGATGATCGCACATTCCTATAGGGGCTATAACCATGTCCCAAAGGTCACCGGGCCTGGTGTCACTTTAAAGAAGTAGTCCAGTTACACCTGTGTGGGCTTATAACTTGGCTTCTGAATGTCCTAGAGAGATCAGGTTTGGTTTAATGTACTCCAATCGACAGCCCCTACAACCACAAAAAGGAATGGAGTCATTAGCTCTTATGGTTTGTAAATGGCACCCAGAATTATGTTGCACGAAGCACAATTTCACATCATTCTGGGTTTATTTGTGTGAAAACAAGGTCCAATCAGGCTGAAACGTTACAAGAAGGTAGAATCTATTGAGTTGTAAGTGATCTGAACGTTTCATGATGATCGCACATTCCTATAGGGGTCAAACCATGTCCCAAAGGTCACCGGGCCTGGTGTCACTTTAAAGAAGTAGTCCATTTACACCTTTGTGGGCTTATAACTTGGCTTCTGAATATCCTAGAGAGGTCAGGTTTGTTTTAGAGTACTCCAATTAACAGCCCCCATTACCCCAAAAAGGAATGGAGTCAATGAGCACTTATGGTTTTTAAATGGCACCCAGAATTATGTTGCACGAAGCACAATTTCACATCATTCTGGGTTCATTTGTGTGAAAACAAGGTCCAATCAGGCTGAAACGTTACAAGAAGGTATAATCTATTGAGTTGTAAGTGATCTGAACGTTTCATGATGATCGCACATTCCTAAGGGGGTCAAACCGTGTCCCAAAGGTCACCGGATCTGGTGTCAATTTAAAGAAGTAGTCCAGTTACACATTTGTGGGCTTATAACTTGGCTTCTGAATGTCCTAGAGGGATCAGGTTTGTTTTAGTGTACTCCAATCAACAGCCCCTACAACCACAAAAAGGAATGGAGTCATTAGCACTTATGGTTTTTAAATGGCACCCAGAATTATGTTGCACGAAGCACAATTTCACATCATTCTGGGTTCATTTGTGTGAAAACAAGGTCCAATCAGGCTGAAACGTTACAAGAAGGTAGAATCTGTTGAGTTGTAAGTGATCTGAACGTTTCATGATGATAGCACATTCCTAAGGGGGTCAAACCATGTCCCAAAGGTCACCGGGCCTGGTGTCACTTTAAAGAAGTAGTCCAGTTACACATTTGTGGGCATATAACTTTACTTCTGAATGTCCTAGAGAGGTCAGGTTTGTTTTAGAAAACTCCAATCAACAGCCCCTACAACCCCAAAAAGAATGGAGTCATTAGCACTTATGGTTATTAAATGGCACCCAGAATTATGTCGCACAAAGCACAATTTCACATCATTCCGGGTCCATTTCTCAGAAAAAAGCTTCAATCAGGCTGTAACGTCACAGAAAAGTAGAATCTATTGAGTTGTAAATGATTCCTGTGTTTCATGATGATAGCACTTTCTTAAGGGCATCAAATCAGGTCATAAAGGTCACCGGATCACTTGTTCCTTAAAGGCGGTATTCCAAACACACCTTTGGGGGCTTATAACTTGGCTTCTGAATGTCTCAGAGAGGTCAGGTTTGTTTTACGGTACTCCAATCAACAGCCCCTACAACCCCAAAAAGGAATGGAGTCATTAGCACTTATGGTTTTTAAATGGCACCCAGAATTATGTTGCAAGAAGCACAATTTCACATCATTCTGGGTTCATTTGTGTGAAAACAAGGTCCAATAAGGCTGGAACGTTACAGGAAGGTAGAATCTATTGAGTTGTAAGTGGTCTGAATGTTTCATGATGATAGCACTTTTCTAAGGGGGTCAAATCATGTCCCAAAGGTCACCGGGCCTGGTGTCACTTTAAAGAAGTAGTCCAGTTACACCTTTGTGGGCTTATAACTTGGCTTCTGAATATCCTAGAGAGGTCAGGTTTGTTTTAGAGTACTCCAGTTAACAGCCCCCATTACCACTAAAAGGAATGGAGTCATTAGCACTTATGGTTTTTAAATGGCGCCCAGAATTATGTTGCACAAAGCACAATTTCACATCATTCTGGGTTCATTTGTGTGAAAACAAGGTCCAATCAGGCTGAAACGTTACAAGAAGGTAGAATCTACTGAGTTGTCAGTGATCTGAATGTTTCATGATGATCGCACATTCCTATAGGGGGTATAACCATGTCCCAAAGGTCACCGGGCCTGGTGTCACTTTAAAGAAGTAGTCCAGGTTCACCTTTGTGGGCTTATAACTTGGCTTCTGAATGTCCTAGAGAGATCAGGTTTGGTTTACTGTACTCCAATCGACAGCCCCTACAACCACAAAAAGGAATGGAGTCATTAGCTCTTATGGTTTTTAAATGGCACCCAGAATTATGTTGCACGAAGCACAATTTCACATCATTCTGGGTCCATTCGTGTGAAAACAGGGTCCAATCAGGCTGAAACGCTACAAGAAGGTAGAATCTATTGAGTTGTAAGTGATCTGAACGTTTCATGATGACCGCACATTCCTATAGGGGGTAAAACCATGTCCCAAAGGTCACCGGGCCTGGTTTCACTTTAAAGAAGTAGTCCAGTTACACATTTGTGGGCTTATAACTTGGCTTCTGAATGTCCTAGAGAGATCAGGTTTGTTTTAGTGTACTCCAATCAACAGCCCCTACAACCACAAGAAGGAATGGAGTCATTAGCACTTATGGTTTTTAAATGGCACCCAGAATTATGTTGCACGAAGCACAATTTCACATCATTCTGGGTTCATTTGTGTGAAAACAAGGTCCAATCAGGCTGAAACGTTACAAGAAGGTAGAATCTATTAAGTTGTAAGTGATCTGAACGTTTCATGATGATCACACATTCCTATAGGGGGTAAAACCATGTCCCAAAGGTCACCGGGCCTGGTGTCACTTTAAAGAAGTAGTCCAGTTACACCTTTGTGGGATTATAACTTGGCTTCTGAATGTCCTAGAGAGATCAGGTTTGTTTTAATGTACTCCAATCAACAGCCCCTACAACCACAAAAAGGAATGGAGTCATTAGCACTTATGGTTTGTAAATGGCACCCAGAATTATGTTGCACGATGCACAATTTCACATCATTCTGGGTCCATTTGTGTGAAAACAAGGTCCAATCAGGCTGAAACGTTACAAGAAGGTAGAATCTATTGAGTTGTAAGTGATCTGAACGTTTCATGATGATCGCACATTCCTATAGGGGGTAAAACCATGTCCCAAAGGTCACCGGGCCTGGTGTCACGTTAAAGAAGTAGTCCAGTTACACATTTGTGGGCTTATAACTTGGCTTCTGAATGTCCTAGAGAGATCAAGTTTGTTTTAGTGTACTCCAATCAACAGCCCCTACAACCACAAAAAGGAATGGAGTCATTAGCTCTTATGGTTTGTAAATGGCACCCAGAATTATGTTGCACGAAGCACAATTTCACATCATTCTGGGTCCATTTGTGTGAAAACAGGGTCCAATCAGGCTGAAACGCTACAAGAAGGTAGAATCTATTGAGTTGTAAGTGATCTGAACGTTTCATGATGACCGCACATTCCTATAGGGGGTAAAACCATGTCCCAAAGGTCACCGGATCTGGTGTCACTTTAAAGAAGTAGTCCAGTTACACATTTGTGGGCTTATAACTTGGCTTCTGAATATCCTAGAGAGGTCAGGTTTGTTTTAGAGTACTCCAATTAACAGCCCCCATTACCCCAAAAAGGAATGGAGTCATTAGCACTTATGGTTTTTAAATGGCACCCAGAATTATGTTGCACGAAGCACAATTTCACATCATTCTGGGTTCATTTGTGTGAAAACAAGGTCCAATCAGGCAGAAACGTTACAGGAAGGTAGAATCTATTGAGTTGTAAGTGATCTGAACGTTTCATGATGATAGCACTTTCCTAAGGGGGTCAAACCATGTCCCAAAGGTCACCGGATCTGGCGTCAATTTAAAGAAGTAGTCCAGTTACACCTTTGTGGGCTTGTAACTTGGCTTCTGAATATCCTAGAGAGGGCAGTTTTTTTAGAGTACTCCAATTAACAGCCCCCATTACCACAAAAAGGAATGGAGTCATTAGCACTTATGGTTTTTAAATGGCACCCAGAATTATGTTGCACGAAGCACAATTTCACATCATTCTGGGTTCATTTGTGTGAAAACAAGGTCCAATCAGGCTGAAACGTTACAAGAAGGTAGAATCTATTGAGTTGTAAGTGATCTGAACGTTTCATGATGATTGCACATTCCTATAGGGGGTCAAACCATGTCCCAAAGGTCACCGGGCCTGGTGTCACTTTAAATAAGTAGTCCAGTTACACCTGTGAGGGCTTATAACTTGGCTTCTGAATGTCCTAGAGAGATCAGGTTTGTTTTAATGTACTCCAATCAACAGCCCCTACAACCACAAAAAGGAATGGAGTCATTAGCACTTATGGTTTGTAAATGGCACCCAGAATTATGTTGCACGAAGCACAATTTCACATCATTCTGGGTCCATTTGTGTGAAAACAAGGTCCAATCAGGCTGAAACGTTACAAGAAGGTAGAATCCATTGAGCTGTAAGTGATCTGAACGTTTCATGATGATCGCACATTCCTATATGGGTAAAACCATGTCCCAACGGTCACCGGGCCTGGTGTCACTTTAAAGAAGTAGTCCAGTTACACATTTGTGGGCTTATAACTTGGCTTCTGAATGTCCTAGAGAGATCAGGTTTGTTTTAGTGTACTCCAATCAACAGCCCCTACAACCACAAAAAGGAATGGAGTCATTAGCACTTATGGTTTGTAAATGGCACCCAGAATTATGTTGCACAAAGCACAATTTCACATCATTCTGGGTTCATTTGTGTGAAAACAAGGTCCAATCAGGCTGAAACGTTACAAGAAGGTAGAATCTATTGAGTTGTAAGGATCTGAACGTTTCATGATGATAGCACTTTCCTAAGGGGGTCAAACCATGTCCCAAAGGTCACTGGATCTGGTGTCAATTTAAAGAAGTAGTCCAGTTACACATTTGTGGGCTTAAAACTTGGCTTCTGAATGTCCTAGAGAGATCAGGTTTGTTTTAGTATACTCCAATCAACAGCCCCTACAACCACAAAAACGAATGGAGTCATTAGCACTTATGGTTATTAAATGGCACCCAGAATTATGTCGCACAAAGCACAATTTCACATCATTCCTGGTCCATTTCTCAGAAAAAAGCTTCAATCAGGCTGTAACGTCACAGAAAAGTAGAATCTATTGAGTTGTAAATGATTCCTGTGTTTCATGATGATAGCACTTTCTTAAGGGCGTCAAATCAGGTCATAAAGGTCACCGGATCACTTGTTCCTTAAAGGCGGTATTCCAAACACACCTTTGGGGGCTTATAACTTGGCTTCTGAATGTCTCAGACAGGTCAGGTTTGTTTTACGGTACTCCAATCAACAGCCCCTACAACCCCAAAAAGGAATGGAGTCATTAGCACTTATGGTTTTTAAATGGCACCCAGAATTATGTTGCACGAAGCACAATTTCACATCATTCTGGGTTCATTTGTGTGAAAACAAGGTCCAATAAGGCTGGAACGTTACAGGAAGGTAGAATCTATTGAGTTGTAAGTGGTCTGAACGTTTCATGATGATAGCACTTTCCTAAGTGTGTCAAACCATGTCCCAAAGGTCACCGGATCTGGTGTCAATTTAAATAAGTAGTCCAGTTACACATTTGTGGGCTTATAACTTGGCTTCTGAATGTCCTAGAGAGATCAGGTTTGTTTTAGTGTACTCCAATCAACAACCCCTACAACCTCAAAAAGGAATGGAGTCATTAGCACTTATGGTTTTTAAATGGCACCCAGAATTGTGCTGCACTAAGCACAATTTCACATCATTCTGGGTTCATTTGTGTGAAAACAAGGTCCAATCAGGCTGAAACGTTACAGGAAGGTAGAATCTATTGAGTTATAAGTGATCTGAACGTTTCATGATGATAGCACTTTCCTAAGGGGGTCAAACCATGTCCCAAAGGTCACCGGATCTGGTGTCAATTTAAAGAAGTAGTCCAGTTACACATTTGTGGGCTTATAACTTGGCTTCTGAATGTCCTAGAGAG
The DNA here is from genome assembly GCF_043380555.1 of Nothobranchius furzeri. NCBI lineage: Eukaryota > Metazoa > Chordata > Actinopteri > Cyprinodontiformes > Nothobranchiidae > Nothobranchius > Nothobranchius furzeri. The sequence continues at coordinate 11,096,129 of NC_091752.1, read as the reverse complement.
ATCAGGTTTGTTTTAGAATACTCCAATCAACAGCCCCTACAACCACAAAAAGGAATGGAGTCATTAGCACTTATGGTTTTTAAATGGCACCCAGAATTATGTTGCACGAAGCACAATTTCACATCATTCTGGGTTTATTTGTGTGAAAACAAGGTCCAATCAGGCTGAAACGTTACAAGAAGGTAGAATCTATTGAGTTGTAAGTGATTTGAACGTTTCATGATGATCGCACATTCCTATAGGGGTCAAACCATGTCCCAAAGGTCACCGGGCCTGGTGTCACTTTAAAGAAGTAGTCCATTTACACCTTTGTGGGCTTATAACTTGGCTTCTGAATATCCTAGAGAGGTCAGGTTTGTTTTAGAGTACTCCAATTAACAGCCCCCATTACCCTAAAAAGGAATGGAGTCAATGAGCACTTATGGTTTTTAAATGGCACCCAGAATTATGTTGCACGAAGCACAATTTCACATCATTCTGGGTTCATTTGTGTGAAAACAAGGTCCAATCAGGCTGAAACGTTACAAGAAGATAGAATCTATTGAGTTGTAAGTGATCTGAACGTTTCATGATGATCGCACATTCCTAAGGGGGTCAAACCGTGTCCCAAAGGTCACCGGATCTGGTGTCAATTTAAAGAAGTAGTCCAGTTACACATTTGTGGGCTTATAACTTGGCTTCTGAATGTCCTAGAGAGATCAGGTTTGTTTTAGTGTACTCCAATCAACAGCCCCTACAACAACAAAAAGGAATGGCGTCATTAGCACTTATGGTTTTTAAATGGCACCCAGAATTATGTTGCACGAAGCACAATTTCACATCATTCTGGGTTCATTTGTGTGAAAACAAGGTCCAATCAGGCTGAAACGTTAGAAGAAGGTAGAATCTATTGAGTTGTAAGTGATCTGAACGTTTCATGATGATCGCACATTCCTATAGGGGGTCAAACCATGTCCCAAAGGTCACCGGGCCTGGTGTCACTTTAAAGAAGTAGTCCAGTTACACCTTTGTGGGCTTATAACTTGGCTTCTGAATATCCTAGAGAGGTCAGGTTTGTTTTAGAGTACTCCAATTAACAGCCCCCATTACCACTAAAAGGAATGGAGTCATTAGCACTTATGGTTTTTAAATGGCGCCCAGAATTATGTTGCACGAAGCACAATTTCACATCATTCTGGGTTCATTTGTGTGAAAACAAGGTCCAATCAGGCTGAAACGTTACAAGAAGGTAGAATCTATTGAGTTGTAAGTGATCTGAACGTTTCATGATGATCGCACATTCCTATAGGGGCTATAACCATGTCCCAAAGGTCACCGGGCCTGGTGTCACTTTAAAGAAGTAGTCCAGTTACACCTGTGTGGGCTTATAACTTGGCTTCTGAATGTCCTAGAGAGATCAGGTTTGGTTTAATGTACTCCAATCGACAGCCCCTACAACCACAAAAAGGAATGGAGTCATTAGCTCTTATGGTTTGTAAATGGCACCCAGAATTATGTTGCAGGAAGCACAATTTCACATCATTCTGGGTTCATTTGTGTGAAAACAAGGTCCAATCAGGCTGAAACGTTACAAGAAGGTAGAATCTATTGAGTTGTAAGTGATCTGAACGTTTCATGATGATCGCACATTCCTATAGGGGTCAAACCATGTCCCAAAGGTCACCGGGCCTGGTGTCACTTTAAAGAAGTAGTCCATTTACACCTTTGTGGGCTTATAACTTGGCTTCTGAATAATCTAGAGAGGTCAGGTTTGTTTTAGAGTACTCCAATTAACAGCCCCCATTACCCTAAAAAGGAATGGAGTGAATGAGCACTTATGGTTTTTAAATGGCACCCAGAATTATGTTGCACGAAGCACAATTTCACATCATTCTGGGTTCATTTGTGTGAAAACAAGGTCCAATCAGGCTGAAACGTTACAAGAAGATAGAATCTATTGAGTTGTAAGTGATCTGAACGTTTCATGATGATCGCACATTCCTAAGGGGGTCAAACCGTGTCCCAAAGGTCACCGGATCTGGTGTCAATTTAAAGAAGTAGTCCAGTTACACATTTGTGGGCTTATAACTTGGCTTCTGAATGTCCTAGAGAGATCAGGTTTGTTTTAGTGTACTCCAATCAACAGCCCCTACAACAACAAAAAGGAATGGCGTCATTAGCACTTATGGTTTTTAAATGGCACCCAGAATTATGTTGCACGAAGCACAATTTCACATCATTCTGGGTTCATTTGTGTGAAAACAAGGTCCAATCAGAATGAAACGTTAGAAGAAGGTAGAATCTATTGAGTTGTAAGTGATCTGAACGTTTCATGATGATCGCACATTCCTATAGGGGGTCAAACCATGTCCAAAAGGTCACCGGGCCTGGTGTCACTTTAAAGAAGTAGTCCAGTTACACCTTTGTGGGCTTATAACTTGGCTTCTGAATATCCTAGAGAGGTCAGGTTTGTTTTAGAGTACTCCAATTAACAGCCCCCATTACCACTAAAAGGAATGGAGTCATTAGCACTTATGGTTTTTAAATGGCGCCCAGAATTATGTTGCACGAAGCACAATTTCACATCATTCTGGGTTCATTTGTGTGAAAACAAGGTCCAATCAGGCTGAAACGTTACAAGAAGGTAGAATCTATTGAGTTGTAAGTGATCTGAACGTTTCATGATGATCGCACATTCCTATAGGGGCTATAACCATGTCCCAAAGGTCACCGGGCCTGGTGTCACTTTCAAGAAGTAGTCCAGTTACACCTGTGTGGGCTTATAACTTGGCTTCTGAATGTCCTAGAGAGATCAGGTTTGGTTTAATGTACTCCAATCGACAGCCCCTACAACCACAAAAAGGAATGGAGTCATTAGCTCTTATGGTTTGTAAATGGCACCCAGAATTATGTTGCACGAAGCACAATTTCACATCATTCTGGGTTTATTTGTGTGAAAACAAGGTCCAATCAGGCTGAAACGTTACAAGAAGGTAGAATCTATTGAGTTGTAAGTGATCTGAACGTTTCATGATGATCGCACATTCCTATAGGGGTCAAACCATGTCCCAAAGGTCACCGGGCCTGGTGTCACTTTAAAGAAGTAGTCCATTTACACCTTTGTGGGCTTATAACTTGGCTTCTGAATATCCTAGAGAGGTCAGGTTTGTTTTAGAGTACTCCAATTAACAGCCCCCATTACCCCAAAAAGGAATGGAGTCAATGAGCACTTATGGTTTTTAAATGGCACCCAGAATTATGTTGCACGAAGCACAATTTCACATCATTCTGGGTTCATTTGTGTGAAAACAAGGTCCAATCAGGCTGAAACGTTACAAGAAGGTATAATCTATTGAGTTGTAAGTGATCTGAACGTTTCATGATGATCGCACATTCCTAAGGGGGTCAAACCGTGTCCCAAAGGTCACCGGATCTGGTGTCAATTTAAAGAAGTAGTCCAGTTACACATTTGTGGGCTTATAACTTGGCTTCTGAATGTCCTAGAGGGATCAGGTTTGTTTTAGTGTACTCCAATCAACAGCCCCTACAACCACAAAAAGGAATGGAGTCATTAGCACTTATGGTTTTTAAATGGCACCCAGAATTATGTTGCACGAAGCACAATTTCACATCATTCTGGGTTCATTTGTGTGAAAACAAGGTCCAATCAGGCTGAAACGTTACAAGAAGGTAGAATCTGTTGAGTTGTAAGTGATCTGAACGTTTCATGATGATAGCACATTCCTAAGGGGGTCAAACCATGTCCCAAAGGTCACCGGGCCTGGTGTCACTTTAAAGAAGTAGTCCAGTTACACATTTGTGGGCATATAACTATACTTCTGAATGTCCTAGAGAGGTCAGGTTTGTTTTAGAAAACTCCAATCAACAGCCCCTACAACCCCAAAAAGAATGGAGTCATTAGCACTTATGGTTATTAAATGGCACCCAGAATTATGTCGCACAAAGCACAATTTCACATCATTCCGGGTCCATTTCTCAGAAAAAAGCTTCAATCAGGCTGTAACGTCACAGAAAAGTAGAATCTATTGAGTTGTAAATGATTCCTGTGTTTCATGATGATAGCACTTTCTTAAGGGCATCAAATCAGGTCATAAAGGTCACCGGATCACTTGTTCCTTAAAGGCGGTATTCCAAACACACCTTTGGGGGCTTATAACTTGGCTTCTGAATGTCTCAGAGAGGTCAGGTTTGTTTTACGGTACTCCAATCAACAGCCCCTACAACCCCAAAAAGGAATGGAGTCATTAGCACTTATGGTTTTTAAATGGCACCCAGAATTATGTTGCAAGAAGCACAATTTCACATCATTCTGGGTTCATTTGTGTGAAAACAAGGTCCAATAAGGCTGGAACGTTACAGGAAGGTAGAATCTATTGAGTTGTAAGTGGTCTGAATGTTTCATGATGATAGCACTTTTCTAAGGGGGTCAAATCATGTCCCAAAGGTCACCGGGCCTGGTGTCACTTTAAAGAAGTAGTCCAGTTACACCTTTGTGGGCTTATAACTTGGCTTCTGAATATCCTAGAGAGGTCAGGTTTGTTTTAGAGTACTCCAGTTAACAGCCCCCATTACCACTAAAAGGAATGGAGTCATTAGCACTTATGGTTTTTAAATGGCGCCCAGAATTATGTTGCACAAAGCACAATTTCACATCATTCTGGGTTCATTTGTGTGAAAACAAGGTCCAATCAGGCTGAAACGTTACAAGAAGGTAGAATCTACTGAGTTGTCAGTGATCTGAATGTTTCATGATGATCGCACATTCCTATAGGGGGTATAACCATGTCCCAAAGGTCACCGGGCCTGGTGTCACTTTAAAGAAGTAGTCCAGGTTCACCTTTGTGGGCTTATAACTTGGCTTCTGAATGTCCTAGAGAGATCAGGTTTGGTTTACTGTACTCCAATCGACAGCCCCTACAACCACAAAAAGGAATGGAGTCATTAGCTCTTATGGTTTTTAAATGGCACCCAGAATTATGTTGCACGAAGCACAATTTCACATCATTCTGGGTCCATTCGTGTGAAAACAGGGTCCAATCAGGCTGAAACGCTACAAGAAGGTAGAATCTATTGAGTTGTAAGTGATCTGAACGTTTCATGATGACCGCACATTCCTATAGGGGGTAAAACCATGTCCCAAAGGTCACCGGGCCTGGTTTCACTTTAAAGAAGTAGTCCAGTTACACATTTGTGGGCTTATAACTTGGCTTCTGAATGTCCTAGAGAGATCAGGTTTGTTTTAGTGTACTCCAATCAACAGCCCCTACAACCACAAGAAGGAATGGAGTCATTAGCACTTATGGTTTTTAAATGGCACCCAGAATTATGTTGCACGAAGCACAATTTCACATCATTCTGGGTTCATTTGTGTGAAAACAAGGTCCAATCAGGCTGAAACGTTACAAAAAGGTAGAATCTATTAAGTTGTAAGTGATCTGAACGTTTCATGATGATCACACATTCCTATAGGGGGTAAAACCATGTCCCAAAGGTCACCGGGCCTGGTGTCACTTTAAAGAAGTAGTCCAGTTACACCTTTGTGGGATTATAACTTGGCTTCTGAATGTCCTAGAGAGATCAGGTTTGTTTTAATGTACTCCAATCAACAGCCCCTACAACCACAAAAAGGAATGGAGTCATTAGCACTTATGGTTTGTAAATGGCACCCAGAATTATGTTGCACGATGCACAATTTCACATCATTCTGGGTCCATTTGTGTGAAAACAAGGTCCAATCAGGCTGAAACGTTACAAGAAGGTAGAATCTATTGAGTTGTAAGTGATCTGAACGTTTCATGATGATCGCACATTCCTATAGGGGGTAAAACCATGTCCCAAAGGTCACCGGGCCTGGTGTCACGTTAAAGAAGTAGTCCAGTTACACATTTGTGGGCTTATAACTTGGCTTCTGAATGTCCTAGAGAGATCAAGTTTGTTTTAGTGTACTCCAATCAACAGCCCCTACAACCACAAAAAGGAATGGAGTCATTAGCTCTTATGGTTTGTAAATGGCACCCAGAATTATGTTGCACGAAGCACAATTTCACATCATTCTGGGTCCATTTGTGTGAAAACAGGGTCCAATCAGGCTGAAACGCTACAAGAAGGTAGAATCTATTGAGTTGTAAGTGATCTGAACGTTTCATGATGACCGCACATTCCTATAGGGGGTAAAACCATGTCCCAAAGGTCACCGGATCTGGTGTCACTTTAAAGAAGTAGTCCAGTTACACATTTGTGGGCTTATAACTTGGCTTCTGAATATCCTAGAGAGGTCAGGTTTGTTTTAGAGTACTCCAATTAACAGCCCCCATTACCCCAAAAAGGAATGGAGTCATTAGCACTTATGGTTTTTAAATGGCACCCAGAATTATGTTGCACGAAGCACAATTTCACATCATTCTGGGTTCATTTGTGTGAAAACAAGGTCCAATCAGGCAGAAACGTTACAGGAAGGTAGAATCTATTGAGTTGTAAGTGATCTGAACGTTTCATGATGATAGCACTTTCCTAAGGGGGTCAAACCATGTCCCAAAGGTCACCGGATCTGGTGTCAATTTAAAGAAGTAGTCCAGTTACACCTTTGTGGGCTTGTAACTTGGCTTCTGAATATCCTAGAGAGGGCAGTTTTTTTTAGAGTACTCCAATTAACAGCCCCCATTACCACAAAAAGGAATGGAGTCATTAGCACTTATGGTTTTTAAATGGCACCCAGAATTATGTTGCACGAAGCACAATTTCACATCATTCTGGGTTCATTTGTGTGAAAACAAGGTCCAATCAGGCTGAAACGTTACAAGAAGGTAGAATCTATTGAGTTGTAAGTGATCTGAACGTTTCATGATGATTGCACATTCCTATAGGGGGTCAAACCATGTCCCAAAGGTCACCGGGCCTGGTGTCACTTTAAATAAGTAGTCCAGTTACACCTGTGAGGGCTTATAACTTGGCTTCTGAATGTCCTAGAGAGATCAGGTTTGTTTTAATGTACTCCAATCAACAGCCCCTACAACCACAAAAAGGAATGGAGTCATTAGCACTTATGGTTTGTAAATGGCACCCAGAATTATGTTGCACGAAGCACAATTTCACATCATTCTGGGTCCATTTGTGTGAAAACAAGGTCCAATCAGGCTGAAACGTTACAAGAAGGTAGAATCCATTGAGCTGTAAGTGATCTGAACGTTTCATGATGATCGCACATTCCTATATGGGTAAAACCATGTCCCAACGGTCACCGGGCCTGGTGTCACTTTAAAGAAGTAGTCCAGTTACACATTTGTGGGCTTATAACTTGGCTTCTGAATGTCCTAGAGAGATCAGGTTTGTTTTAGTGTACTCCAATCAACAGCCCCTACAACCACAAAAAGGAATGGAGTCATTAGCACTTATGGTTTGTAAATGGCACCCAGAATTATGTTGCACAAAGCACAATTTCACATCATTCTGGGTTCATTTGTGTGAAAACAAGGTCCAATCAGGCTGAAACGTTACAAGAAGGTAGAATCTATTGAGTTGTAAGTGATCTGAACGTTTCATGATGACGGCACATTCCTATAGGGGGTAAAACCATGTCCCAAAGGTCACCGGGCCTGGTGTCACTTTAAAGAAGTAGTCCAGTTACACCTTTGTGGGCTTATAACTTGGCTTCTGAATTACCTAGAGAGGTCAGGTTTGTTTTAGAGTACTCCAATTAACAGCCCCCATTACCCCAAAAAGTAATGGAGTCATTAGCACTTATGGTTTTTAAATGGCACCCAGAATTATGTTGCACGAAGCACAATTTCACATCATTCTGGGTCCATTTGTGTGAAAACAAGGTCCAATCAGGCTGAAAAGTTACAAGAAGGTAGAATCTATTGAGTTGTAAGTGATCTGATCGTTTCATGATGATCGCACATTCCTATAGGGGGTCAAACCATGTCCCAAAGGTCACCGGGCCTGGTGTCACTTTAAACAAGTAGTCCAGTTACACATTTGTGGGCTTATAACTTGGCTTCTGAATGTCCTAGAGAGATCAGGTTTGTTTTAGTGTACTCCAATCAACAGCCCCTACAGCCACAAAAAGGAATGGAGTCATTAGCACTTATGGTTTGTAAATGGCACCCAGAATTATATTGCACGAAGCACAATTTCACATCATTCTGGGTCCATTTGTGTGAAAACAAGGTCCAATCAGGCTGAAACGTTACAAGAAGGTAGAATCTATTGAGTTGTAAGTGATCTGAACGTTTCATGATGATTGCACATTCCTATAGGGGGTCAAACCATGTCCCAAAGGTCACCGGGCCTGGTGTCACTTTAAAGAAGTAGTCCAGTTACACCTTTGTGGGCTTATAACTTGGCTTCTGAATGACCTAGAGAGGTCAGGTTTGTTTTAGTGTACTCCAGTCAAGAGCCCCTACAACCACAAAAAGGAATGGAGTCATTAGCACTTATGGTTTGTAAATGGCACCCAGAATTATGTTGCACGAAGCACAATTTCACATCATTCTGGGTTCATTTGTGTGAAAACAAGGTCCAATCAGGAAGAAACGTTACAGGAAGGTAGAATCTATTGAGTTGTAAGTGATCTGAACGTTTCATGATGATAGCACTTTCCTAAGGGGGTCAAACCATGTCCCAAAGGTCACCGGATCTGGTGTCAATTTAAAGTAGTCCAGTTACACATTTGTGGGCTTATAACTTGGCTTCTGAATGTCCTAGAGAGATCAGGTTGTTTTATTATACTCCAATCAACAGCCCCTACAACCACAAAAAGGAATGGAGTCATTAGCACTTATGGTTTTTAAATGGCACCCAGAATTATCTTTGCACGAAGCACAATTTCACATCATTCTGGGTTCATTTGTGTGAAAACAAGGTCCAATCAGGCTGAAACGTTACAGGAAGGTAGAATCTATTGAGTTGTAAGTGATCTGAACGTTTCATGATGATCGCACATTCCTATAGGGGTAAAACCATGTCCCAAAGCTCACCGGGCCTGGTGTCACTTTAAAGAAGTAGTCCAGTTACACATTTGTGGGCTTATAACTTGGCTTCTGAATGTCCTAGAGAGATCAGGTTTGTTTTAGTGTACTCCAATCAACAGCCCCTACAACCACAAAAAGGAATGGAGTCATTAGCACTTATGGTTTGTAAATGGCACCCAGAATTATGTTTTACAAAGCACAATTTCACATCATTCTGGGTTCATTTGTTGAAAACAAGGTCCAATCAGGCTGAAACGTTACAAGAAGGTAGAATCTATTGAGTTGTAAGTGATCTGAACGTTTCATGATGATCGCACATTCCTATAGGGGGTAAAACCATGTCCCAAAGGTCACCCGGCCTGGTGTCACTTTAAAGAAGTAGTCCAGTTACACATTTGTGGGCTTATAACTTGGCTTCTGAATGTCCTAGAGAGATCAGGTTTGTTTTAGTGTACTCCAATCAACAGGCCCTACAACCACAAAAAGGAATGGAGTCATTAGCACTTATGGTTTGTAAATGGCACCCAGAATTATGTTGCACGAAGCACAATTTCACATCATTCTGGGTCCATTTGTGTTAAAACAAGGTCCAGTCAGGCTGTAACGTTACAAGAAGGTAGAATCTATTGAGTTGTAAGTGATCTGAACGTTTCATGATGATCGCACATTCTTCTAGGGGGTCAAACCATGTCCCAAAGGTCACCGGGCCTGGTGTCACTTTAAAGAAGTAGTCCAGTTACACCTTTGTGGGCTTATAACTTGGCTTCTGAATTACCTAGAGAGGTCAGGTTTGTTTTAGAGTACTCCAATTAACAGCCCCCATTACCCCAAAAAGGAATGGAGTCATTAGCACTTATGGTTTTTAAATGGCACCCAGAATTATGTTGCACGAAGCACAATTTCACATCATTCTGGGTCCATTTGTGTGAAAACAAGGTCCAATCAGGCTGAAAAGTTACAAGAAGGTAGAATCTATTGAGTTGTAAGTGATCTGATCGTTTCATGATGATCGCACATTCCTATAGGGGGTCAAACCATGTCCCAAAGGTCACCGGGCCTGGTGTCACTTTAAAGAAGTAGTCCAGTTACACATTTGTGGGCTTATAACTTGGCTTCTGAATGTCCTAGAGAGATCAGGTTTGTTTTAGTGTACTCCAATCAACAGCCCCTACAGCCACAAAAAGGAATGGAGATATTAGCACTTATGGTTTGTAAATGGCACCCAGAATTATGTTGCACGAATCACAATTTCACATCATTCTGGGTCCATTTGTGTGAAAACATGGTCCAATCAGGCTAAACGTTACAAGAAGGTAGAATCTATTGAGTTGTAAGTGATCTGAACATTTCATGATGATTGCACATTCCTATAGGGGGTCAAACCATGTCCCAAAGGTCACCGGGCCTGGTGTCACTTTAAAGAAGTAGTCCAGTTACACCTTTGTGGGCTTATAACTTGGCTTCTGAATGACCTAGAGAGGTCAGGTTTGTTTTAGTGTTCTCCAGTCAACAGCCCCTACAACCACAAAAAGGAATGGAGTCATTAGCACTTATGGTTTGTAAATGGCACCCAGAATTATGTTGCACGAAGCACAATTTCACATCATTCTGGGTCCATTTGTGTGAAAACAAGGTCCAATCAGGCTGAAACGTTACAGGAAGGTAGAATCTATTGAGTTGTAAGTGATCTGAACGTTTCATGATGATATCACTTTCCTAAGGGGGTCAAACCATGTCCAAAGGTCACCGGATCTGTTGTCAATTTAAAGTAGTCCAGTTACACATTTGTGGGCTTATAACTTGGCTTCTGAATGTCCTAGAGAGATCAGGTTGTTTTATTATGCTCCAATCAACAGCCCCTACAACCACAAAAAGGAATGGAGTCATTAGCACTTATGGTTTTTAAATGGCACCCAGAATTATGTTGCACAAAGCACAATTTCACATCATTCTGGGTTCATTTGTGTGAAAACAAGGTCCAATCAGGCTGAAACGTTACAGGAAGGTAGAATCTATTGAGTTGTACGTGATCTGAACGTTTCATGATGATAGCACTTTCCTAAGGGGGTCATACCATGTCCCAAATGTCACCGGATCTGGTGTCAATTTAAAGAAGTAGTCCAGTTACACATTTGTGGGCTTATAACTTGGCTTCTGAATATCCTAGGGAGGTCAGGTTTGTTTTAGAGTACTCCAATTAACAGCCCCCATTACCCCAAAAAGGAATGGAGTCATTAGCACTTATGGTTTTTAAATGGCACCCAGAATTATGTTGCACGAAGCACAATTTCACATCATTCTGGGTTCATTTGTGTGAAAACAAGGTCAAATCAGGCTGAAACGTTACAGGAAGGTAGAATCTATTGAGTTGTAAGTGATCTGAACGTTTCATGATGATAGCACTTTCCTAAGGGGGTCAAACCATGTCCCAAAGGTCACCGGATCTGGTGTCAATTTAAAGTAGTCCAGTTAAACCTTTGTGGGCTTATAACTTGGCTTCTGAATGTCCTAGAGAGATCAGGTTTGTTTTAGTGTACTCCAATCAACAGCCCCTACAACCACAAAAAGGAATGGAGTCATTAGCACTTATGGTTTTTAAATGACACCCAGAATTATGTTGTACGAAGCACAATTTCACATCATTCTGGGTTCATTTGTGTGAAAACAAGGTCCAATCAGGCTGAAACGTTATAGGAAGGTAGAATCTATTGAGTTGTAAGTGATCTGAACGTTTCATGATGATAGCACTTTCCTAAGGGGGTCAAACCATGTCCCAAAGGTCACCGGATCTGGTGTCAATTTAAAGAAGTAGTCCAGTTACACATTTGTGGGCTTATAACTTGGCTTCTGAATGTCCTAGAGAGATCAGGTTTGTTTTAGTGTACTCCAATCAACAGCCCCTACAACCACAAAAAGGAATGGATTCATTAGCACTTATGGTTTGTAAATGGCACCCAGAATTATGTTGCACGAAGCACAATTTCACATCATTCTGGGTCCATTCGTGTGAAAACAAGGTCTAATCAGGCTGAAACGTTACAAGAAGGTAGAATCTATTGAGTTGTAAGTGATCTGAACGTTTCATGATGATCGCACATTCCTATAGGGGGTCAAACCATGTCCCAAAGGTCACCGGGCCTGGTGTCACTTTAAATAAGTAGTCCAGTTACAACTGTGAGGGCTTATAACTTGGCTTCTGAATGTCCTAGAGAGATCAGGTTTGTTTTAATGTACTCCAATCAACAGCCCCTACAACCACAAAAAGGAATGGAGTCATTACCACTTATGGTTTGTAAATGGCACCCAGAATTATGTTGCACGAAGCACAATTTCACATCATTCTGGGTCCATTTGTGTGAAAACAAGGTCCAATCAGGCTGAAACGTTACAAGAAGGTAGAATCTATTGAGCTGTAAGTGATCTGAACGTTTCATGATAATCGCACATTCCTATAGGTGTAAAACCATGTCCCAAAGGTCACCGGGCCTGGTGTCACTTTAAAGAAGTAGTCCAGTTACACCTTTGTGGGCTTATAACTTGGCTTCTGAATGACCTAGAGAGGTCAGGTTTGTTTTAGTGTACTCCAGTCAACAGCCCCTACAACCACAAAAAGGAATGGAGTCATTAGCACTTATGGTTTGTAAATGGCACCCAGAATTATGTTGCACGAAGCACAATTTCACATCATTCTGGGTCCATTTGTGTGAAAACAAGGTCCAATCAGGCTGAAACGTTACAGGAAGGTAGAATCTATTGAGTTGTAAGTGATCTGAACGTTTCATGATGATAGCACTTTCCTAAGGGGGTCAAACCATGTCCCAAAGGTCACCGGATCTGTTGTCAATTTAAAGTAGTCCAGTTACACATTTGTGGGCTTATAACTTGGCTTCTGAATGTCCTAGAGAGATCAGGTTGTTTCATTATGCTCCAATCAACAGCCCCTACAACCACAAAAAGGAATGGAGTCATTAGCACTCATGGTTTTTAAATGGCACCCAGAATTATGTTGCACGAAGCACAATTTCACATCATTCTGGGTTCATTTGTGTGAAAACAAGGTCCAATCAGGCTGAAACGTTACAGGAAGGTAGAATCTATTGAGTTGTAAGTGATCTGAACGTTTCATGATGATAGCACTTTCCTAAGGGGGTCATACCATGTCCCAAATGTCACCGGATCTGGTGTCAATTTAAAGAAGAAGTCCAGTTACACATTTGTGGGCTTATAACTTGGCTTCTGAATATCCTAGGGAGGTCAGGTTTGTTTTAGAGTACTCCAATTAACAGCCCCCATTACCCCAAAAAGGAATGGAGTCATTAGCACTTATGGTTTTTAAATGGCACCCAGAATTATGTTGCACGAAGGACAATTTCACATCATTCTGGGTTCATTTGTGTGAAAACAAGGTCAAATCAGGCTGAAACGTTACAGGAAGGTAGAATCTATTGAGTTGTAAGTGATCTGAACGTTTCATGATGATAGCACTTTCCTAAGGGGGTCAAACCATGTCCCAAAGGTCACCGGATCTGGTGTCAATTTAAAGTAGTCCAGTTACACCTTTGTGGGCTTATAACTTGGCTTCTGAATGTCCTAGAGAGATCAGGTTTGTTTTAGTGTACTCCAATAAACAGCCCCTACAACCACAAAAAGGAATGGAGTCATTAGCACTTATGGTTTTTAAATGACACCCAGAATTATGTTGCACGAAGCACAATTTCACATCATTCTGGGTTCATTTGTGTGAAAACAAGGTCCAATCAGGCTGAAACGTTATAGGAAGGTAGAATCTATTGAGTTGTAAGTGATCTGAACATTTCATGATGATAGCACTTTCCTAAGGGGGTCAAACCATGTCCCAAAGGTCACCGGATCTGGTGTCAATTTAAAGAAGTAGTCCAGTTACACATTTGTGGGCTTATAACTTGGCTTCTGAATGTCCTAGAGAGATCAGGTTTGTTTTAGTGTACTCCAATCAACAGCCCCTACAACCACAAAAAGGCATGGAGTCATTAGCACTTATGGTTTGTAAATGGCACCCAGAATTATGTTGCACGAAGCACAATTTCACATCATTCTGGGTCCATTCGTGTGAAAACAAGGTCTAATCAGGCTGAAACATTACAAGAAGGTAGAATCGATTGAGTTGTAAGTGATCTGAACGTTTCATGATGATCGCACATTCCTATAGGGGGTAAAACCATGTCCCAAAGGTCACCGGGCCTGGTGTCACTTTAAAGAAGTAGTCCAGTTACACATTTGTGGGCTTATAACTTGGATTCTGAATGTCCTAGAGAGATCAGGTTTGTTTTAGTGTACTTCAATCAACAGCCCCTACAACCACAAAAAGGAATGGAGTCATTAGCACTTATGGTTTATAAATGACACCCAGAATTATGTTGCACGAAGCACAATTTCACATCATTCTGGGTCCATTTGTGTGAAAACAAGGTCCAATCAGGCTGAAACGTTACAAGAAGGTAGAATCTATTGAGTTGTAAGTGATCTGAACATTTCATGATGATCGCACAATCTTCTAGGGGGTAAAACCATGTCCCAAAGGTCACCGGGCCTGGTGTCACTTTAAAGAAGTAGTCCAGGTACACATTTGTGGGCTTATAACTTGGCTTCTGAATGTCATAGAGAGATCAGGTTTGTTTTAGTGTACTCCAATCAACAGCTCCTACAACCACAAAAAGGAATGGAGTCATTAGCACTTATGGTTTGTAAATGGCACCCAGAATTATGTTGCACGAAGCACAAATTCACATCATTCTGGGTCCATTTGTGTTAAAACAAGGTCCAATCAGGCTGAAACGTTACAGGAAGGTAGAATCTATTGAGTTGTAAGTGATCTGAACGTTTCATGATGATAGCACTTTCCTAAGGGGGTCAAATCATGTCCCAAAGGTCACCAGATCTGGTGTAAATTTAAAGTAGTCCAGTTACACATTTGTGGCCTTATAACTTGACTTCTGAATGTCCTAGAGAGATCAGGTTTGTTTTAATGTACTCCAATCAACAGCCCCTACAACCACAAAAAGGAATGGAGTCATTAGCACTTATGGTTTGTAAATGGCACCCAGAATTATGTTGCACGAAGCACAATTTCACATCATTCTGGGTCCATTTGTGTGAAAACAAGGTCCAATCAGGCTGAAACGTTACAAGAAGGTAGAATCTATTGAGCTGTAAGTGATCTGAACGTTTCATGATGATCGCACATTCCTATAGGTGTAAAACCATGTCCCAAAGGTCACCGGGCCTGGTGTCACTTTAAAGAAGTAGTCCAGTTACACCTTTGTGGGCTTATAACTTGGCTTCTGAATGACCTAGAGAGGTCAGGTTTGTTTTAGTGTACTCCAGTCAACAGCCCCTACAACCACAAAAAGGATTGGAGTCATTAGCACTTATGGTTTGTAAATGGCACCCAGAATTATGTTGCACGAAGCACAATTTCACATCATTCTGGGTCCATTTGTGTGAAAACAAGGTCCAATCAGGCTGAAACGTTACAAGAAGGTAGAATCTATTGAGCTGTAAGTGATCTGAACGTTTCATGATGATCGCACATTCCTATAGGTGTAAAACCATGTCCCAAAGGTCACCGGGCCTGGTGTCACTTTAAAGAAGTAGTCCAGTTACACCTTTGTGGGCTTATAACTTGGCTTCTGAATGACCTAGAGAGGTCAGGTTTGTTTTAGTGTACTCCAGTCAACAGCCCCTACAACCACAAAAAGGAATGGAGTCATTAGCACTTATGGTTTGTAAATGGCACCCAGAATTATGTTGCACGAAGCACAATTTCACATCATTCTGGGTCCATTTGTGTGAAAACAAGGTCCAATCAGGCTGAAACGTTACAGGAAGGTAGAATCTATTGAGTTGTAAGTGATCTGAACGTTTCATGATGATAGCACTTTCCTAAGGGGGTCAAACCATGTCCCAAAGGTCACCGGATCTGTTGTCAATTTAAAGTAGTCCAGTT
The DNA here is from genome assembly GCF_043380555.1 of Nothobranchius furzeri. Lineage (NCBI taxonomy): Eukaryota > Metazoa > Chordata > Actinopteri > Cyprinodontiformes > Nothobranchiidae > Nothobranchius > Nothobranchius furzeri. Next base: position 11,080,172 of record NC_091752.1, on the reverse strand, counting down.
ACACATTTGTGGGCTTATAACTTGGCTTCTGAATGTCCTAGAGAGATCAGGTTGTTTTATTATGCTCCAATCAACAGCCCCTACAACCACAAAAAGGAATGGAGTCATTAGCACTCATGGTTTTTAAATGGCACCCAGAATTATGTTGCACGAAGCACAATTTCACATCATTCTGGGTTCATTTGTGTGAAAACAAGGTCCAATCAGGCTGAAACGTTACAGGAAGGTAGAATCTATTGAGTTGTAAGTGATCTGAACGTTTCATGATGATAGCACTTTCCTAAGGGGGTCATACCATGTCCCAAATGTCACCGGATCTGGTGTCAATTTAAAGAAGAAGTCCAGTTACACATTTGTGGGCTTATAACTTGGCTTCTGAATATCCTAGGGAGGTCAGGTTTGTTTTAGAGTACTCCAATTAACAGCCCCCATTACCCCAAAAAGGAATGGAGTCATTAGCACTTATGGTTTTTAAATGGCACCCAGAATTATGTTGCACGAAGGACAATTTCACATCATTCTGGGTTCATTTGTGTGAAAACAAGGTCAAATCAGGCTGAAACGTTACAGGAAGGTAGAATCTATTGAGTTGTAAGTGATCTGAACGTTTCATGATGATAGCACTTTCCTAAGGGGGTCAAACCATGTCCCAAAGGTCACCGGATCTGGTGTCAATTTAAAGTAGTCCAGTTACACCTTTGTGGGCTTATAACTTGGCTTCTGAATGTCCTAGAGAGATCAGGTTTGTTTTAGTGTACTCCAATCAACAGCCCCTACAACCACAAAAAGGAATGGAGTCATTAGCACTTATGGTTTTTAAATGACACCCAGAATTATGTTGCACGAAGCACAATTTCACATCATTCTGGGTTCATTTGTGTGAAAACAAGGTCCAATCAGGCTGAAACGTTATAGGAAGGTAGAATCTATTGAGTTGTAAGTGATCTGAACATTTCATGATGATAGCACTTTCCTAAGGGGGTCAAACCATGTCCCAAAGGTCACCGGATCTGGTGTCAATTTAAAGAAGTAGTCCAGTTACACATTTGTGGGCTTATAACTTGGCTTCTGAATGTCCTAGAGAGATCAGGTTTGTTTTAGTGTACTCCAATCAACAGCCCCTACAACCACAAAAAGGCATGGAGTCATTAGCACTTATGGTTTGTAAATGGCACCCAGAATTATGTTGCACGAAGCACAATTTCACATCATTCTGGGTCCATTCGTGTGAAAACAAGGTCTAATCAGGCTGAAACATTACAAGAAGGTAGAATCGATTGAGTTGTAAGTGATCTGAACGTTTCATGATGATCGCACATTCCTATAGGGGGTAAAACCATGTCCCAAAGGTCACCGGGCCTGGTGTCACTTTAAAGAAGTAGTCCAGTTACACATTTGTGGGCTTATAACTTGGATTCTGAATGTCCTAGAGAGATCAGGTTTGTTTTAGTGTACTTCAATCAACAGCCCCTACAACCACAAAAAGGAATGGAGTCATTAGCACTTATGGTTTATAAATGACACCCAGAATTATGTTGCACGAAGCACAATTTCACATCATTCTGGGTCCATTTGTGTGAAAACAAGGTCCAATCAGGCTGAAACGTTACAAGAAGGTAGAATCTATTGAGTTGTAAGTGATCTGAACATTTCATGATGATCGCACAATCTTCTAGGGGGTAAAACCATGTCCCAAAGGTCACCGGGCCTGGTGTCACTTTAAAGAAGTAGTCCAGGTACACATTTGTGGGCTTATAACTTGGCTTCTGAATGTCATAGAGAGATCAGGTTTGTTTTAGTGTACTCCAATCAACAGCTCCTACAACCACAAAAAGGAATGGAGTCATTAGCACTTATGGTTTGTAAATGGCACCCAGAATTATGTTGCACGAAGCACAAATTCACATCATTCTGGGTCCATTTGTGTTAAAACAAGGTCCAATCAGGCTGAAACGTTACAGGAAGGTAGAATCTATTGAGTTGTAAGTGATCTGAACGTTTCATGATGATAGCACTTTCCTAAGGGGGTCAAATCATGTCCCAAAGGTCACCAGATCTGGTGTAAATTTAAAGTAGTCCAGTTACACATTTGTGGCCTTATAACTTGACTTCTGAATGTCCTAGAGAGATCAGGTTTGTTTTAATGTACTCCAATCAACAGCCCCTACAACCACAAAAAGGAATGGAGACATTAGCACTTATGGTTTTTAAATGGCACACAGAATTATGTTGCACGAAGCACAATTTCACATCATTCTGGGTTCATTTGTGTGAAAACAAGGTCCAATCAGGCTGAAACGTTATAGGAAGGTAGAATCTATTGATTTGTAAGTTATCTGAACGTTTCATGATGATAGCACTTTCCTAAGGGGGTCAAACCATGTCCCAAAGGTCACCGGATCTGGTGTCAATTTAAAGAAGTAGTCCAGTTACACATTTGTGGGCTTATAACTTGGCTTCTGAATGTCCTAGAGAGATCAGGTTTGTTTTAGTGTACTCCAATCAACAGCCCCTACAACCACAAAAAGGAATGGAGTCATTAGCACTTATGGTTTGTAAATGGCACCCAGAATTATGTTGCACGAAGCACAATTTCACATCATTCTGGGTCCATTCGTGTGAAAACAAGGTCTAATCAGGCTGAAACGTTACAAGAAGGTAGAATCTATTGAGTTGTAAGTGATCTGAACGTTTCATGATGACCGCACATTCCTATAGGGGGTAAAACCATGTCCCAAAGGTCACCGGGCCTGGTGTCACTTTAAAGAAGTAGTCCAGTTACACATTTGTGGGCTTATAACTTGGCTTCTGAATGTCCTGGAGAGATCAGGTTTATTTTAGTGTACTTCAATCAACAGCCCCTTCAACCACAAAAGGAATGGAGTCATTAGCACTTATGGTTTGTAAATGGCACCCAGAATTATGTTGCACGAAGCACAATTTCACATCATTCTGGGTCCATTTGTGTGAAAACAAGGTCCAATCAGGCTGAAACGTTACAAGAAGGTAGAATCTATTGAGTTGTAAGTGATCTGAACGTTTCATGATGATCGCACATTCTTCTAGGGGGTAAAACCATGTCCCAAAGGTCACCGGGCCTGGTGTCACTTTAAAGAAGTAGTCCAGGTACACATTTGTGGGCTTATAACTTGGCTTCTGAATGTCATAGAGAGATCAGGTTTGTTTTAGTGTACTCGAATCAACAGCTCCTACAACCACAAAAAGGAATGGAGTCATTAGCACTTATGGTTTGTAAATGGCACCCAGAATTATGTTGCACGAAGCACAATTTCACATCATTCTGGGTCCATTTGTGTGAAAACAAGGTCCAATCAGGCTGAAACATTACAGGAAGGTAGAATCTATTGAGTTGTAAGTGATCTGAACGTTTCATGATGATAGCACTTTCCTAAGGGGGTCAAACCATGTCCCAAAGGTCACCGGATCTGGTGTCAATTTAAAGAAGTAGTCCAGTTACACATTTGTGGGCTTATAACTTGGCTTCTGAATGTCCTAGAGAGATCAGGTTTGCTTTATTATACTCCAATCAACAGCCCCCATTACCCCAAAAAGGAATGGAGTCATTAGCACTTATGGTTTTTAAATGGCACCCAGAATTATGATGCACGAAGCACAATTTCACATCATTCTGGGTTCATTTGTGTGAAAACAAGGTCCAATCAGGCTGAAACGTTATAGGAAGGTAGAATCTATTGATTTGTAAGTTATCTGAACGTTTCATGATGATAGCACTTTCCTAAGGGGGTCAAACCATGTCCCAAAGGTCACCGGATCTGGTGTCAATTTAAAGAAGTAGTCCAGTTACACATTTGTGGGCTTATAACTTGGCTTCTGAATGTCCTAGAGAGATCAGGTTTGTTTTAGTGTACTCCAATCAACAGCCCCTACAACCACAAAAAGGAATGGAGTCATTAGCACTTATGGTTTGTAAATGGCACCCAGAATTATGTTGCACGAAGCACAATTTCACATCATTCTGGGTCCATTCGTGTGAAAACAAGGTCTAATCAGGCTGAAACGATACAAGAAGGTAGAATCTATTGAGTTGTAAGTGATCTGAACGTTTCATGATGACCGCACATTCCTATAGGGGGTAAAACCATGTCCCAAAGGTCACCGGGCCTGGTGTCACTTTAAAGAAGTAGTCCAGTTACACATTTGTGGGCTTATAACTTGGCTTCTGAATGTCCTGGAGAGATCAGGTTTGTTTTAGTGTACTTCAATCAACAGCCCCTTCAACCACAAAAGGAATGGAGTCATTAGCACTTATGGTTTGTAAATGGCACCCAGAATTATGTTGCACGAAGCACAATTTCACATCATTCTGGGTCCATTTGTGTGAAAACAAGGTCCAATCAGGCTGAAACGTTACAAGAAGGTAGAATCTCTTGAGTTGTAAGTGATCTGAACGTTTCATGATGATCGCACATTCTTCTAGGGGGTAAAACCATGTCCCAAAGGTCACCGGGCCTGGTGTCACTTTAAAGAAGTAGTCCAGGTACACATTTGTGGGCTTATAACTTGGCTTCTGAATGTCATAGAGAGATCAGATTTGTTTTAGTGTACTCGAATCAACAGCTCCTACAACCACAAAAAGGAATGGAGTCATTAGCACTTATGGTTTGTAAATGGCACCCAGAATTATGTTGCACGAAGCACAATTTCACATCATTCTGGGTCCATTTGTGTGAAAACAAGGTCCAATCAGGCTGAAACATTACAGGACGGTAGAATCTATTGAGTTGTAAGTGATCTGAACGTTTCATGATGATAGCACTTTCCTAAGGGGGTCAAACCATGTCCCAAAGGTCACCGGATCTGGTGTCAATTTAAAGTAGTCCAGTTACACATTTGTGGGCTTATAACTTGGCTTCTGAATGTCTTAGAGAGATCAGGTTTGCTTTATTATACTCCAATCAACAGCCCCTACAACCACAAAAAGGAATGGAGTCATTAGCACTTATGGTTTTTAAATGGCACTCAGAATTATGTTGCACGAAGCACAATTTCAGATCATTCTGGGTTCATTTGTGTGAAAACAAGGTCCAATCAGGCTGAAACGTTACAGGAAGGTAGAATCTATTGAGTTGTAAGTGATCTGAACGTTTCATGATGATAGCACTTTCCTAAGGGGGTCAAACCATGTCCCAAAGGTCACCGGATCTGGTGTCAATTTAAAGTAGTCCAGTTACACATTTGTGGGCTTATAACTTGGCTTCTGAATATCCTAGAGAGGTCAGGTTTGTTTTAGAGTACTCCAATTAACAGCCCTCATTACCCCAAAAAGGAATGGAGTCATTAGCACTTATGGTTTTTAAATGGCACCCAGAATTATGTTGCACGAAGCACAATTTCACATCATTCTGGGTTCATTTGTGTGAAAACAAAGTCCAATCAGGCAGAAACGTTATAGAAAGGTAGAATCTGTTGAGTTGTAAGTGATCTGAACGTTTCATGATGATAGCACTTTCCTAAGGTGGTCAAACCAAGTCCCAAAGGTCACCGGATCTGGTGTCAATTTAAAGAAGTAGTCCAGTTACACATTTGTGGGCTTATAACTTGGCTTCTGAATGTCCTAGAGAGATCAGGTTTGCTTTATTATACTCCAATCAACAGCCCCTACAACCACAAAAAGGAATGGAGTCATTAGCACTTATGGTTTTTAAATGGCACCCAGAATTATGTTGCACGAAGCACAATTTCACATCATTCTGGGTTCATTTGTGTGAAAACAAGGTCCAATCAGGCTGAAACGTTACAAGAAGGTAGAATCTATTGAGTTGTAAGTGATCTGAACGTTTCATGATGATCGCACATTCTTATAGGGGGTAAAACCATGTCCCAAAGGTCACCGGGGCTGGTGTCACTTTAAAGAAGTAGTCCAGTTACACCTTTGTGGGCTTATAACTTGGCTTCTGAATGTCCTAGAGAGATCAGGTTTGTTTTATTGTACTCCAATCAACAGCCCCTACAACCACAAAAAGGAATGGAGTCATTAGCACTTATGGTTTTTAAATGGCACCCAGAATTATGTTGCACGAAGCACAATTTCACATCATTCTGGGTGCATTTGTGTGAAAACAAGGTCCAATCAGGCTGAAACGTTACAGGAAGGTAGAATCTATTGAGTTGTAAGTGATCTGAACGTTTCATGATGATAGCACTTTCCTAAGGGGGTCAAACCATGTCCCAAAGGTAGCCGGATCTGGTGTCAATTTAAAGTAGTCCAGTTACACATTTGTGGGCTTATAACTTGGCTTCTGAATGTCCTAGAGAGATCAGATTTGTTTTATTATACTCCAATCAACAGCCCCTACAACCACAAAAAGGAATGGAGTCATTAGCACTTATGGTTTTTAAATGGCACCCAGAATTATGTTGCACGAAGCACAATTTCACATCATTCTGGGTTCATTTGTGTGAAAACAAGGTCCAATCAGGCTGAAACGTTATAGGAAGGTAGAATCTATTGAGTTGTAAGTGATCTGAACGTTTCATGATGATAGCACTTTCCTAAGGGGGTCAAACCATGTCCCAAAGGTCACCGGATCTGGTGTCAATTTAAAGAAGTAGTCCAGTTACACATTTGTGGGCTTATAACTTGGCTTCTGAATGTCCTAGAGAGATCAGGTTTGTTTTAGTGTACTCCAATCAACAGCCCCTACAACCACAAAAAGGAATGGAGTCATTAGCACTTATGGTTTGTAAATGGCACCCAGAATTATGTTGCACGAAGCACAATTTCACATCATTCTGGGTCCATTTGTGTGAAAACAAGGTCCAATCAGGCTGAAACGTTACAACAAGATAGAATCTATTGAGTTGTAAGTGATCTGAACGTTTCATGATAATCGCACATTCTTCTAGGGGGTAAAACCATGTCCCAAAGTTCACCGGGCCTGGTGTCACTTTAAAGAAGTAGTCCAGTTACACATTTGTGGGCTTATAACTTGGCTTCTGAATGTCATAGAGAGATCAGGTTTGTTTTAGTGTACTCCAATCAACAGCTCCTACAACCACAGAAAGGAATGGAGTCATTAGCACTTATGGTTTGTAAGTGGCACCCAGAATTATGTTGCACGAAGCACAATTTCACATCATTCTGGGTCCATTTGTGTTAAAACAAGGTCCAATCAGGCTAAAACGTTACAGGAAGGTAGAATCTATTGAGTTGTAAGTGATCTGAACGTTTCATGATGATAGCACTTTCCTAAGGGGGTCAAACCATGTCCCAAAGGTCACCGGATCTGGTGTCAATTTAAAGAAGTAGTCGAGTTACACATTTGTGGGCTTATAACTTGGCTTCTGAATGTCCTAGAGAGATCAGGTTTGATTTATTATACTCCAATCAACAGCCCCTACAACCACAAAAAGGAATGGAGTCAAGAGCACTTATGGTTTTTAAATGGCACCCAGAATTATGTTGCACGAAGCACAATTTAACATCATTCTGGGTTCATTTGTGTGAAAACAAGGTCCAATCAGGCTGAAACGTTACAGGAAGGTAGAATCTATTGAGTTGTAAGTGATCTGAACGTTTCATGATGATAGAACTTTCCTAAGGGGGTCAAACCATGTCCCAAAGGTCACCGGATCTGGTGTCAATTTAAAGAAGTAGTCCAGTTACACATTTGTGGGCTTATAACTTGGCTTCTGAATATCCTAGAGAGGTCAGGTTTGTTTTAGTGTACTCCAATTAACAGCCCCCATTACCCCAAAAAGGAATGGAGTCATTAGCACTTATGGTTTTTAAATGGCACCCAGAATTATGTTGCACGAAGCACAATTTCACATCATTCTTGGTTCATTTGTGTGAAAACAAGGTCCAATCAGGCAGAAACGTTACAGGAAGGTAGAATCTATTGAGTTGTAAGTGATCTGAACGTTTCATGATGATAGCACTTTCCTAAGGGGGTCAAACCATGTCCCAAAGGTCACCGGATCTGGTGTCAATTTAAAGAAGTAGTCCAGTTACACCTTTGTGGGCTTATAACTTCGCTTCTGAATATCCTAGAGAGGTCAGGTTTGTCTTAGAGTACTCCAATTAACAGCCCCCATTACCACAAAAATGAATGGAGTCATTAGCACTTATGGTTTTTAAATGGCACCCAGAATTATGTTGCACAAAGCACAATTTCACATCATTCTGGGTTCATTTGTGTGAAAACAAGGTCCAATCAGGCTGAAACGTTACAAGAAGGTAGAATCTATTGAGTTGTAAGTGATCTGAACGTTTCATGAAGTTCGCACATTCTTATAGGGGGTAAAACCATGTCCCAAAGGTCACCGGGGCTGGTGTCACTTTAAAGAAGTAGTCCAGTTACACCTTTGTGGTTTTATAACTTGGCTTCTGAATGTCCTAGAGAGATCAGGTTTGTTTTATTGAACTCCAATCAACAGCCCCTACAACCACAAAAAGGAATGGAGTCATTAGCACTTATGGTTTGTAAATGGCACCCAGAATTATGTTGCACAAAGCACAATTTCACATCATTCCGGGTCCATTTGTGTGAAAACAAGGTCTAATCAGGCTGAAACGTTACAAGAAGGTAGAATCTATTGAGTTGTAAGTGATCTGAACGTTTCATGATGATTGCACATTCCTATAGGGGGTAAAACCATGTCCCAAAGGTCACCGGGCCTGGTGTCACTTTAAAGAAGTAGTCCAGTTACACATTTGTGGGCTTATAACTTGGCTTCTGAATGTCCTAGAGAGATCAGGTTTGTTTTAGTGTACTTCAATCAACAGCCCCTACAACCACAAAAAGGAATGGAGTCATTAGCACTTATGGTTTGTAAATGGCACCCAGAATTATGTTGCACGAAGCACAATTTCACATCATTCTGGGTCCATTGGTGTGAAAACAAGGTCCAATCAGGCTGAAACGTTACAAGAAGGTAGAATCTATTGAGTTGTAAGTGATCTGAACGTTTCATGATGATCGCACATTCTTCTAGGGGGTAAAACCATGTCCAAAAGGTCACCGGGCCTGGTGTCACTTTAAAGAAGTAGTCCAGTTACACATTTGTGGGCTTATAACTTGGCTTCTGAATGTCATAGAGAGATCAGGTTTGTTTTATTGTACTCCAATCAACAGCTCCTACAACCACAAAAAGGAATGGAGTCATTAGCACTTATGGTTTGTAAATGGCACCCATAATTATGTTGCACGAAGCACAATTTCACATCATTCTGGGTCCATTTGTGTGAAAACAAGGTCCAATCAGGCTGAAACGTTACAAGAAGGTAGAATCTATTGAGTTGTAAGTGATCTGAACTTTTCATGATGATCGCACATTCAGTTAGGGGGTCAAACCATGTCCCAAAGGTCACCGGATCTGGTGTCAATTTAAAGAAGTAGTCCAGTTACACATTTGTGGGCTTATAACTTGGCTTCTGAATGTCCTAGAGAGATCAGGTTTGTTTTAGTGTACTCCAATCAACAGCCCCTACAACCACAAAAAGGAATGGAGTCATTAGCACTTATGGTTTTTAAATGGCACCCAGAATTATGTTGCACAAAGCACAATTTCACATCATTCTGGGTTCATTTGTGTGAAAACAAGGTCCAATCAGGCAGAAACGTTACAGGAAGGTAGAATCTACTGAGTTGTAAGTGATCTGAACGTTTCATGATGATAGCACATTCCTAAGGGGGTCAAACCATGTCCCAAAGGTCACCGGGCCTTGTGTCACTTTAAAGAATTAGTCCAGTTACACCTTTGTGGGCTTATAACTTGGCTTCTGAATATCCTAGAGAGGTTAGGTTTGATTTAGAGTACTCCAATTAACAGCCCCCATTACCACTAAAAGGAATGCAGTCATTAGCACTTATGGTTTTTAAATGGCACCCAGAATTAAGTTGCACGAAGCACAATTTCACATCATTCTGGGTTCATTTGTGTGAAAACAAGGTCCAATCAGGCTGAAACGTTACAGGAATGTAGAATCTATTGAGTTGTAAGTGATCTGAACGTTTCATGATGATAGCACTTTCCTAAGGTGGTCAAACCATGTCCCAAATGTCCCCGGATCTGGTGTCAATTTAAAGAAGTAGTCCAGTTACACATTTGTGGGCTTATAACTTGGCTTCTGAATGTCCTAGAGAGATCAGGTTTGTTTTAATGTACTCCAATCAACAGCCCCTACAACCACAAAAAAGAATGGAGTCATTAGCACTTATGGTTTGTAAATGGCACCCAGAATTATGTTGCACGAAGCACAATTTCACATCATTCTGGGTCCATTTGTGTGAAAACAAGGTCCATTCAGGCTGAAACGCTACAAGAAGGTAGAATCTATTGAGTTGTAAGTGATCTGAACGTTTCATGATGATAGCACTTTCCTAAGGGGGTCAAACCATTTCTCAAAAGTCACCGGATCTGGCGTCAATTTAAAGAAGTAGTCCAGTTACACATTTGTGGGCTTATAACTTGGCTCCTGAATGTTCTAGAGAGATCAGGTTTGTTTTAGTGTACTCCAATCAACAGCCCCTACAACCACAAAAAGGAATGGAGTCATTAGCACTTATGGTTTGTAAATGGCACCCAGAATTATGTTGCACGAAGCACAATTTCACTTCATTCTGGGTGCATTTGGGTGAAAACAAGGTCCAATCAGGCTGAAACGTTACAGGAAGGTAGAATATATTGAGTTGTAAGTGATCTGAACGTTTCATGATGATAGCACTTTCCTAAGGTGGTTAAACCATGTCCCAAAGGTCACCGGGCCTGGTGTCACTTTAAAGAAGTAGTCCAGTTACACCTTTGTGGGCTTATAACTTGGCTTCTGAATGTCCTAGAGAGGTTAGGTTTGTTTTAGTGTACTCCAATCAGCAGTCCCTACAACTACAAAAAGGAATGGAGTCATTAGCACTTATGGTTTGTAAATGGCACCCAGAATTATGTTGCACGAAGCACAATTTCACATCATTCTGGGTTCAGTTGTGTGAAAACAAGGTCCAGTCAGGCTGAAACGTTACAGAAAGGTAGAATCTATTGAGTTGCAAGTGATCTGAACGTTTCATGATGATAGCACTTTCCTAATGGGGTCAAACCTTGTCCCAAAGGTCACCGGAACTGGTGTCAATTTAAAGAAGTAGTCCAGTTACACATTTGTGGGCTTATAACTTGGCTTCTGAATGTCCTAGAGAGATCAGGTTTGTTTTAGTATACTCCAATCAACAGCCCCTACAACCACAAAAAGGAATGGAGTCATTAGTACTTATGGTTTGTAAATGGCACCCAGAATTATGTTGCACGAAGCACAATTTCACATCATTCTGGGTCCATTTGTTTTAAAACAAGGTCCAATCAGGCTGAAACGTTACAGGAAGGTAGAATCTATTGAGTTGTAAGTGATCTGAACGTTTTATGATGATAGCACTTTCCTAAGGGGGTCAAACCATGTCCCAAAAGTCACCGGATCTGGTGTCAATTTAAAGAAGTAGTCCAGTTACACATTTGTGGGCTTATAACTTGGCTTCTGAATGTCCTAGAGAGATCAGGTTTGTTTTAATGTACTCCAGCCAACAGCCCCTACAGCCACAAAAAGGAATGGAGTCATTGTGAAAACAAGGTCCATTCAGGCTGAAACTTTACAAGAAGGTAGAATCTATTTAGTTGTAAGTGATCTGAACGTTTCATGATAATCGCACATTCCTATAGGGGGTCAAACCATGTCCCAAAGGTCACCGGGCCTGGTGTCACTTTAAAGAAGTAGTCCAGGTACACCTTTGTGGGCTTATAACTTGGCTTCTGAATATCCTAGAGGGGTCAGGTTTGGTTTACAGTACTCCAATTAACAGCCCCCATTACCCCAAAAAGGAATGGAGTCATTATCACTTATGGTTTTTAAATGGCACCCAGAATTATGTTGCACGAAGCACAATTTCACATCATTCTGGGTTCATTTGTGTGAAAACAAGGTCCAATCAGGCTGAAACGTTACAGGAAGGTAGAGTCTATTGAGTTGTAAGTGATCTGAACGTTTCATGATGATAGCACTTTCCTAAGGGGGTCAAACCATGTCCCAAAGGTCACCGGATCTGGTGTCAATTTAAAGAAGTAGTCCAGTTACACATTTGTGGGCTTATAACTTGGCTTCTGAATATCCTAGAGAGGTCAGGCTTGTTTTAGAGTACTCCATTTAACAGCCCCCATTAACCCAAAAAGGAATGGAGTCATTAGCGCTTATGGTTTTTAAATGGCACCCAGAATTATGTTGCACGAAGCACAATTTCACATCATTCTGGGTTCATTTGTGTGAAAACAAGGTCCAATCAGGCTGAAACGTTACAGGAATGTAGAATCTATTGAGTTGTAAGTGATCTGAACGTTTCATGATGATAGCACTTTCCTAAGGTGGTCAAACCATGTCCCAAAGGTCACCGGATCTGGTGTCAATTTAAAGAAGTAGTCCAGTTACACATTTGTGGGCTTATAACTTGGCTTCTGAATGTCCTAGAGAGATCAGGTTTGTTTTAATGTACTCCAATCAACAGCCCCTACAACCACAAAAAGGAATGGAGTCATTAGCACTTATGGTTTGTAAATGGCACCCAGAATTAGGTTGCACGAAGCACAATTTCACATCATTCTGGGTCCATTTGTGTGAAAACAAGGTCCAATCAGGCTGAAACGTTACAGGAAGGTAGAATCTATTGAGTTGTAAGTGATCTGAACGTTTCATGATGATAGCACATTCCTATAGGGGGTCAAACCATGTCCCAAAGGTCACAGGATCTGGTGTCAATTTAAAGAAGTAGTCCAGTTACACATTTGTGGGCTTATAACTTGGCTTCTGAATGTCCTAGAGAGATCAGGTTTGTTTTAGTATACTCCAATCAACAGCCCCTACAACCACAAAAAGGAATGGAGTCATAAGCACTTATGGTTTGTAAATGGCACCCAGAATTATGTTGCACGAAGCACAATTTCACATCATTCTGGGTCCATTTGTGTGAAAACAAGGTCCAATCACGCTGAAACGTTACAAGAAGGTAGAATCTATTGAGTTGTAAGTGATCTGAACGTTTCAAGATGATCGCACATTCCTATAGGGGGTCAAACCATGTCCCAAAGGTCACCGGGCCTGGTGTCAATTTAAAGAAGTAGTCCAGTTACACATTTGTGGGCTTATAACTTGGCTTCTGAATGTCCTAGAGAGATCAGGTTTGTTTTAATGTACTCCATTCAACAGCCCCTACAACAATGGCACCCAGAATTATGTTGCACGAAGCACAATTTCACATCATTCTGGGTCCATTTGTGTGAAAACAAGGTCCAATCAGGCTGAAACGTTACAAGAAGGTAGAATCTATTGAGTTGTAAGTGATCTGAACGTTTCATGATGATCGCACATTCCTATAGGGGGTCAAACCATGTCCCAAAGGTCACCGGGCCTGGTGTCACTTTAAAGAAGTAGTCCAGTTACACCTGTGTGGGCTTATAACTTGGCTTCTGAATATCCTATAGAGGTCAGGTTTGGTTTAGAGTACTCCAATTAACAGCCCCAATTACCCCAAAAAGGAATGGAGTCATTAGCACTTATGGTTTTTAAATGGCACCCAGAATTATGATGCACGAAGCACAATTTCACATAATTCTGGGTCCATTTGTGTGAAAACAAGGCCCAATCAGGCTGAAACGTTACAAGAAGGTAGAATCTATTGAGTTGTACGTGATCTGAACGTTTCATGATGATCGCACATTCTTATTGGGGGTCAAACCATGTCCCAAAGGTCACGGGATCTGGTGTCACTTTAAAGATGTAGTCCAGTTACACATTTGTGGGCTTATAACTTGGCTTCTGAATGTCCTAGAGAGATCAGGTTTGTTTTAATGTACTCCAGCCAACAGCCCCTACATCCACTAAAAGGAATGGAGTCATTGTGAAAACAAGGTCCAATCAGGTTAAAACGTTACAAGAAGGTAGAATCTTTTGAGTTGTAAGGGATCTGAACGTTTCAAGATGATAGCACTTTCCTAAAGGGGTCAAACCATGTCCCAAAGGTCATCGGATCTGGTGTCAATTTAAAGAAGTAGTCCAGTTACACATTTGTGGGCTTATAACTTGGCTTCTGAATGTCCTAGAGGGATCAGGTTTGTTTTAGTATACTCCAATTAACAGCCCCTACAACCACAAAAAGGAATGGAGTCATTAGCACTTATGGTTTTTAAATGGCTCCCAGAATTATGTTGCACGAAGCACAATTTCACATCATTCTGGGTTCATTTGTGTGAAAACAAGGTCCAATGAGGCTGAAACGTTACAGGAAGGTAGAATCTATTGAGTTTTAAGTGATCTGAACGTTTCATGATGATAGCACTTTCCTAAGGGGGTCAAACCATGTCCCAAAGGTCACTGGATTTGGTGTCAATTTAAAGAAGTAGTCCAGTTACACATTTGTGGGCTTATAACTTGGCTTCTGAATGTCCTAGAGGGATCAGGTTTGTTTTAGTATACTCCAATTAACAGCCCCTACAACCACAAAAAGGAATGGAGTCATTAGCACTTATGGTTTTTAAATGGCTCCCAGAATTATGTTGCACGAAGCACAATTTCACATCATTCTGGGTTCATTTGTGTGAAAACAAGGTCCAATGAGGCTGAAACGTTACAGGAAGGTAGAATCTATTGAGTTTTAAGTGATCTGAACGTTTCATGATGATAGCACTTTCCTAAGGGGGTCAAACCATGTCCCAAAGGTCACTGGATTTGGTGTCAATTTAAAGAAGTAGTCCAGTTACACATTTGTGGGCTTATAACTTGGCTTCTGAATGTCCTAGGGAGATCAGGTTTGTTTTAATGTACTCCAACCAACAGCCCCTACAACCACAAAAAGGAATGGAGTCATTAGCACTTATGGTTTGTAAATGGCACCCAGAATTATTTTGCACGAAGCACAATTTCACATCATTCTGGGTCCATTTGTGTGAAAACAAGGTCCAATCAGGCTGAAACGTTACAAGAAGGTAGAATCTATTGAGTTGTAAGTGATCTGAACGTTTCAAGATGATCACACAATCCTATAGGGGGTCAAACCATGTCCCAAAGGTCACCGGGCCTGGTGTCACTTTAAAGAAGTAGTCCAGTTAAACCTTTGTGGGCTTATAACTTGGCTTCTGAATGTCCTAGAGAGGTTAGGTTTGTTTTAGTGTACTCCAATCAACAGCCCCTACAAGCACAAAAAGGAATGGAGTCATTAGCACTTATGGTTTGTAAATGGCACCCAGAATTATGTTGCACGAAGCACAATTTCACATCATTCTGGGTCCATTTGTTTGAAAACAAGGTCCAATCAGGCTGAAACGTTACAAGAAGGTAGAATCTATTGAGTTGTAAATGATCTGAACGTTTCATGATGATCGCACATTCCTATAGGGGGTAAAACCCTGTCCCAAAGGTCACCGGGCCTGGTGTCACTTTAAAGAAGTAGTCCAGTTACACATTTGTGGGCTTATAACTTGACTTCTGAATGTACTAGAGAGATCAGGTTTGTTTTAGTGTTCTCCAATCAACAGCCCCTACAACCACAAAAAGGAATGGAGTCATTAGCACTTATGGTTTGTAAATGGCACCCAGAATTATGTTGCACGAAGCACAATTTCACATCATTCTGGGTCCATTTGTGTGAAAACAAGGTCCAATCAGGCTGAAACGTTACAGGAAGGTAGAATCTATTGAGTTTTAAGTGATCTGAACGTTTCACGATGATAGCACTTTCCTAAGGGGGTCAAACCATGTCCCAAAGGTCACCGGATCTGGTGTCAATTTAAAGAAGTAGTCCAGTTACACATTTGTGGGCTTATAACTTGGCTTCTGAATGTCCTAGGGAGATCAGGTTTGTTTTAATGTACTCCAACCAACAGCCCCTACAACCACAAAAAGGAATGGAGACATTAGCACTTATGGTTTGTAAATGGCACCCAGAATTATTTTAAACGAAGCACAATTTCACATCATTCTGGTTCCATTTGTGTGAAAACAAGGTCCAATCAGGCTGAAACGTTACAAGAAGGTAGAATCTATTGAGTTGTAAGTGATCTGAACGTTTCATGATGATCGCACTTTCCTATAGGGGGTCAAACCATGTCCCAAAGGTCACCGGGCCTGGTGTCACTTTAAAGAAGTAGTCCAGTTACACCTTGGTGGGCTTATAACTTGGCTTCTGAATATCCTAGAGAGGTCAGATTTGGTTTAGAGTACTCCAATTAACAGCCCCCATTACCCCAAAAAGGAATGGAGTCATTAGCACTTATGGTTTTTAAATGGCACCCAGAATTATGATGCACGAAGCACAATTTCACATTATTCTGGGTCCATTTGCGTGAAAACAAGGTCCAATCAGGCTGAAACGTTACAAGAAGGTAGAATCTATTGAGTTGTAAGTGATCTGAACGTTTCATGATGATCGCACATTCCTATTGGGGGTCAAACCATGTCCCAAAGGTCACCGGATCTGGTGTCACTTTAAAGAAGTAGTCCAGTTACACATTTGTGGGCTTATAACTTGGCTTCTGAATGTCCTAGAGAGATCAGGTTTGTTTTAATGTACTCCAGCCAACAGCCCTTACAGCCACAAAAAGGAATGGAGTCATTGTGAAAACAAGGTCCAATCAGGCTGAAACGTTACAAGAAGGTAGAATCTTTTGAGTTGTAAGTGATCTGAACGTTTCAAGATGATCGCACTTTCCTAAGGGGGTCAAACCATGTCCCAAAGGTCATCGGATCTGGTGTCAATTTAAAGAAGTAGTCCAGTTACACATATGTGGGCTTATAACTTGGCTTCTGAATGTCCTCGAGAGATCAGGTTTGTTTTAATGTACTCCAATCAACAGCCCCTACAACCACAAAAAGGAATGGAGTCATTAGCACCTATGGTTTGTAAATGGCACCCAGAATTATGTTGCACGAAGCACATTTTCACATCTTTCTGGGTCCATTTGTGTGAAAACAAGGTCCAATCAGGCTGAAACGTTACAAGAAGGTAGAATCTATTGAGTTGTAAGTGATCTGAACGTTTCATGATGATCGCACATTCCTATAGGGGGTAAAACCATGTCCCAAAGGTTTCCGGGCCTGGTGTCACTTTAAAGAAGTAGTCCAGTTACACCTTTGTGGGCTTATAACTTGGCTTCTGAATATCCTAGAGAGGTCAGGTTTGGTTTAGAGTACTCCAATTAACAGCCCCTACAACCTCAAAAATGAATGGAGTCATTAGCACTTATGGTTTTTAAATGGCACCCAGAATTATGTTGCACAAAGCACAATTTCACATCATTCTGGGTCCATTTGTGTGAAAACAAGGTCCAATCAGGCTGAAATGTTACAAGAAGGTAGAATCTATTGAGTTGTAAGTGATCTGAACGTTTCATGATGATCGCACATTCCTATAGGGGGTCAAACCATGTCCCAAAGGTCACCGGATCTGGTGTCAATTTAAAGAAGTAGTCCAGTTACACATTTGTGGGCTTATAACTTGGCTTCTGAATGTCCTAGTGAGATCAGATTTGTTTTAATGTACTCCAGCCAACAGCCCCTACAACCACAAAAAGGAATGGAGTCATTGTGAAAACAAGGTCCAATCAGGCTGAAACGTTACAAGACGGTAGAATCTATTGAGTTGTAAGTGATCTGAACGTTTCAAGATTATCGCACTTTCCTAAGGGGGTCAAACCATGTCCCAAAGGTCACAGGATCTGGTGTCAATTTAAAGAAGTAGTCCAGTTACACATTTGTGGGCTTATAACTTGGCTTCTGAATGTCCTAGAGAGATCAGGTTTGTTTTAATGTACTCCAATCAACAGCCCCTACAACCACAAAAAGGAATGGAGTCATTAGCACTTATGGTTTGTAAATGGCACCCAGAATTATGTTGCACGAAGCACAATTTCACATAATTCTGGGTCCATTTGTGTGAAAACAAGGTCCAATCAGGCCGAAACGTTACAAGAAGGTAGAATCTATTGAGTTGTAAGTGATCTGAACATTTCATGATGATCGCACATTCCTATAGGGGGTCAAACCATGTCCCAAAGGTCACCGGGCCTGGTGTCACTTTAAAGAAGTAGTCCAGTTACACCTTTGTGGGCTTATAACTTGGCTTCTGAATATCCTAGAGAGGTCAGGTTTGGTTTAGAGTACTCCAAATAACAGCCCCCATTACCCCAAAAAGGAATGGAGTCATTGTGAAAACAAGGTCCAATCAGGCTGAAAAGTTACAAGACGGTAGAATCTATTGAGTTGTAAGTGATCTGAACGTTTCAAGATTATCGCACTTTCCTAAGGGGGTCAAACCATGTCCCAAAGGTCACAGGATCTGGTGTCACTTTAAAGAAGTAGTCCAGTTACACCTTTGTGGGCTTATAACTTGGCTTCTGAATATCCTAGAGAGGTCAGGTTTGGTTTAGAGTACTCCAAATAACAGCCCCCATTACCCCAAAAAGGAATGGAGTCATTGTGAAAACAAGGTCCAATCAGGCTGAAAAGTTACAAGACGGTAGAATCTATTGAGTTGTAAGTGATCTGAACATTTCATGATGATCGCACATTCCTATAGGGGGTCAAACCATGTCCCAAAGGTCACCGGGCCTGGTGTCACTTTAAAGAAGTAGTCCAGTTACACCTTTGTGGGCTTATAACTTGGCTTCTGAATATCCTAGAGAGGTCAGGTTTGGTTTAGAGTACTCCAAATAACAGCCCCCATTACCCCAAAAAGGAATGGAGTCATTAGCACTTATGGTTTTTAAATGGCACCCAGAATTATGTTGCACGAAGCACAATTTCACATCATTCTGGGTCCATTTGTGTGAAAACAAGGTCCAATCAGGCTGAAACGTTACACGAAGGTAGAATCTATTGAGTTGTAAGTGATCTGAACGTTTCATGATGATCGCACATTCCTATTGGGGGTCAAACCATGTCCCAAAGGTCACCGGATCTGGTGTCACTTTAAAGAAGTAGTCCAGTTACACATTTGTGGGCTTATAACGTGGCTTTTGAATGTCCTAGAGAGATCAGGTTTGTTTTAGTGTACTCCAATCAACAGCCCCTACAACCACAAAAAGGACTGGAGTCATTAGCACTTATGGTTTGTAAATGGCACCCAGAATTATGTTGCACGAAGCACAATTTCACATCATTCTGGGTTCATTTGTGTGAAAACAAGGTCCAATCAGGCTGAAATGTTACAGGAAGGTAGAATCTATTGAGTTGTAAGTGATCTGAACGTTTCATGATGATAGCACTTTCCTAAGGGGGTCAAACCATGTCCCAAAGGTCACCGGATCTGGTGTCAATTTAAAGAAGTAGTCCAGTTACACATTTGTGGGCTTATAACTTGGCTTCTGAATGTCCTAGAGATATCAGGTTTGTTTTAGTGTACTCCAATCAACAGCCCCTACAACCACAAAAAGTAATGGAGTCATTAGCACTTATGGTTTGTAAATGGCACCCAGAATTATGTTCGCAAAGCACAATTTCACATCATTCTGGGTTCATTTGTGTGAAAACAAGGTCCAATCAGGCTGAAACGTTACAGGAAGGTAGAATCTATTGAGTTGTAAGTGATCTGAACGTTTCATGATGATAGCACTCTCCTAAGGGGGTCAAACCATGTCCCAAAGGTCACCGGATCTGGTGTCAATTTAAAGTAGTAGTCAGTAGCGGTTTTAGGCACGGGCAGACAGGGCAGTTGCCCGGGGCGGCATTTTTTCATGACACAAAAGGGGCGCACAGGCGCTGAGTAAAAAAAAAAAAAAAGAAAGAAACCTGCGCCGCACCGAGGTTTTCTATTAACTGTCATATGACAGTGTCTGTATTGGAAACAGCAAGTTGGCGCCCCCTGCAGCTGCAGGCGCTCCGTGCACCGTGTGTGTATGAAGAGGAAGGGGAGGGGTGCGGCGGGGGAATTCACCTCTGGGTGGGTCCAAATGAAATGAGCGGGTAGGGGCTGAATCAACTGTATCAACATGGCTAAAGTCAATCACATCTTGATGTTCTTCCATATTTCATTCATAATATCATAAACACAGGCCTATCGTTCTGTCAGGTGTTTCTGAATTGTGTGAAATGGCCGAATAAAAAAAGGAAAAACAAAACAATTTTGTGGTCAACCCCCCATCAAGGTCAAATTGTTTAGTCCTGACTAAAGGAAACTTACTGAGTCAAGAGCCAAACAGAAGAGATGAACATAAAAAGGCTAAAACCACCAGGTGCCCCATTCAGGAATAAAAAGAAAAAAGAGGAGAAAGATAAATATATGAACGCTCTCATGATGCATGTTTTCCATTTTTGAGCCAGTTAACTGGGATTTTAACAGTTAAATTCGGTCAACTAGTTGCTAACAGAGCTAATAGGGCTGAAATATTGAAATGAATATTCAAATTGTTCGAAAAAATTCCTTGAATCGTTTTTTACTGATTCAAACTAGGATTTGTCAAATGCTCGCTGCAGCCTGTGGCCTGCCTGAACAACAACAAACACATGTTGATCATGTTCACATAATAATAAATAAAACAACTCTACAAGCAGAAGAAAACTCCCCAGTCACCACTAACTATCCTGTTTATTTATTGCAGATGGCTGCACTGATTATTTTTACATGATTTGTTCTGTAAAAGTTGGCATTTTTGTTAGTCTACAGTTTTTTATGTCAGTTTAAATTACAATTTCAGAGGCAATTCTAACATATTATGGATCATGAGATCTATTGGAGATCTACCCCAACTTTTGGACTGCTCTGCCAGTCACTGTGGCTCCAGCTGAGAGGAGCTTTTCAAAACTTGATCAAGTCATACCTGAGGTCACCTATGTTTCAGGGGCGGCTCACTAACCTGGCTCTGATTAGTATCAATCACTCAGTAGGGGAGCAGATTTCATATGATGACATTATTGATGACTTTGCATCAAGGTTAGGTTTTAATTTTAGTTTGTGTTTTCTGTTCTAAGTGCAGTGCTGTAGTGATTACCTTTAGTTTGTTATGTGTGAAACATTTTAGCTATTTAGAATATTTATTATATATTATGTGCATATTTTCTTAATATTTAGTTATTGTTTGTTTTTGTATATTTGATTCTATATATTTTGATAGTGTATAATATATATTGCTTTACATTCTGACAACTTCATAGTAATTAATGTAAATATGTGCAACTTAATAAAATGAATGTTCAATAGTCGTTCTAATAAAACATGCCTGTTTGTAGAAAACGTGTGTGTTCGTGCAGGTGGGGTGGTGTGGTGGTGGTGGTGGGGGCGGTTGGGGGGGGCGCTCAAAGGGGGCCTCGCCCGGGGAGTAATTCCATGTAGAACCGCCACTGGTAGTAGTCCAGTTACACATTTGTGGGCTTATAACTTGGCTTCTGAATTTCCTAGAGAGATCAGGTTTGTTTTAGTGTACTCCAATCAACAGCCCCTACAACCACAAAAAGGAAGGGAGTCATTAGCACTTATGGTTTGTAAATGGCACCCAGAATTATGTTGCACGAAGCACAATTTCACATCTTTCTGGGTTCATTTGTGTGAAAACAAGGTCCAATCAGGCTGAAACGTTACAGGAAGGTAGAATCTATTGAGTTGTAAGTGATCTGAACGTTTCATGATGATAGCACATTCCTAAGGGGGTCAAACCATGTCCCAAAGGTCACCGGATCTGGTGTCAATTTAAAGAAGTAGTCCAGTTACACATTTGTGGGCTTATAACTTGGCTTCTGAATGTCCTAGAGAGGTCAGGTTTGTTTTAGAGTACTCCAATTAACAGCCCCCATTACCCCAAAAAGGAATGGAGTCATTAGCACTTATGGTTTTTAAATGGCACCCAGAATTATGTTGCACGAAGCACAATTTCACATCATTCTGGGATCATTTGTGTGAAAACAAGGTCCAATCAGGCTGAAACGTTACAGGAAGGTAGAATCTATTGAGTTGTAAGTGATCTGAACGTTTCATGATGATCGCACATTCCTATAGGGGGTCAAACCATGTCCCAAAGGTCACCGGGCCTGGTGTCACTTTAAAGAAGTAGTCCAGTTACACCTTTGTGGGCTTATAACTTGGCTTCTGAATGTCCTAGAGAGGTCAGGCTTGTTTTAGTGTACTCCAATCAACAGCCCCTACAATCACAAAAAGGAATGAAGTCATTAGCACTTATGGTTTGTAAATGGCACCCAGAATTATGTTGCACGAAGCACAATTTCACATCATTCTGGGTTCATTTGTGTGAAAACAAGGTCCAATCAGGCTGAAACGTTACAGGAAGGTAGAATCTATTGAGTTGTAAGTGATCTGAACGTTTCATGATGATAGCACATTCCTAAGGGGGTCAAACCATGTCCCAAAGGTCACCGGATCTGGTGTCAATTTAAAGAAGTAGTCCAGTTACACATTTGTGGGCTTATAACTTGGCTTCTGAATGTCCTAGAGTGATCAGGTTTGTTTTAATGTACTCCAATCAACAGCCCCTACACCAACAAAAAGGAATGGAGTCATTAGCACTTATGGTTTGTAAATGGCACCCAGAATTATGTTGCACGAAGCACAATTTCACATCATTCTGGGTCCATTTGTGTGAAAACAAGGTCCAATCAGGCTGAAACCTTACAAGAAGGTAGAATCTATTGAGTTGTAAGTGATCTGAACGTTTCATGATGATAGCACTCTCCTAAGGGGGTCAAACCATGTCCCAAAGGTCACCGGATCTGGTGTCAATTTAAAGTAATAGTCAGTAGCGGTTTTAGGCACGGGCAGACAGGGCAGTTGCCCGGGGCGGCATTTTTTCATGACACAAAAGGGGCGCACAGGCGCTGAGTAAAAAAAAAATAAAAGAAAGAAACCTGCGCCGCACCGAGGTTTTCTATTAACTGTCATATGACAGTGTCTGTATTGGAAACAGCAAGTTGGCGCCCCCTGCAGCTGCAGGCGCTCCATGCACCGTGTGTGTATGAAGAGGAAGGGGAGGGGTGCGGCGGGGGAATTCACCTCTGGGTGGGTCCAAATGAAATGAGCGGGTAGGGGCTGAATCAACTGTATCAACATGGCTAAAGTCAATCACATCTTGATGTTCTTCCATATTTCATTCATAATATCATAAACACAGGCCTATCGTTCTGTCAGGTGTTTCTGAATTGTGTGAAATGGCCGAATAAAAAAAGGAAAAACAAAACAATTTTGTGGTCACCCCCCCCATCAAGGTCAAATTGTTTAGTCCTGACTAAAGGAAACTTACTGAGTCAAGAGCCAAACAGAAGAGATGAACATAAAAAGGCTAAAACCACCAGGTGCCCCATTCAGGAATAAAAAGAAAAAAGAGGAGAAAGATAAATATATGTACGCTCTCATGATGCATGTTTTCCATTTTTGAACCAGTTAACTGGGATTTTAACGGTTAAATTCGGTCAACTAGTTGCTAACAGAGCTAATAGGGCTGAAATATTGAAATGAATATTCAAATTGTTCGAAAAAATTCCTTGAATCGTTTTTTACTGATTCAAACTAGGATTTGTCAAATGCTCGCTGCAGCCTGTGGCCTGCCTGAACAACAACAAACACATGTTGATCATGTTCACATAATAATAAATAAAACAACTCTACAAGCAGAAGAAAACTCCCCAGTCACCACTAACTATCCTGTTTATTTATTGCAGATGGCTGCACTGATTATTTTTACATGATTTGTTCTGTAAAAGTTGGCATTTTTGTTAGTCTACAGTTTTTTTATGTCAGTTTAAATTACAATTTCAGAGGCAATTCTAAAATATTATGGATCATGAGATCTATTGGAGATCTACCCCAACTTTTGGACTGCTCTGCCAGTCACTGTGGCTCCAGCTGAGAGGAGCTTTTCAAAACTTGATCAAGTCATACCTGAGGTCACCTATGTTTCAGGGGCGGCTCACTAACCTGGCTCTGATTAGTATCAATCACTCAGTAGGGGGAGCAGATTTCATATGATGACATTATTGATGACTTTGCATCAAGGTTAGGTTTTAATTTTAGTTTGTGTTTTCTGTTCTAAGTGCAGTGCTGTAGTGATTACCTTTAGTTTGTTATGTGTGAAACATTTTAGCTATTTAGAATATTTATTATATATTATGTGCATATTTTCTTAATATTTAGTTATTGTTTGTTTTTGTATATTTGATTCTATATATTTTGATAGTGTATAATATATATTGCTTTACATTCTGACAACTTCATAGTAATTAATGTAAATATGTGCAACTTAGAAAAATGAATGTTCAATAGTCGTTCTAATAAAACATGCCTGTTTGTAGAAAACGTGTGTGTTCGTGCAGGTGGGGTGGTGTGGTGGTGGTGGTGGGGGCGGTTGGAGGGGGGCGCTCAAAGGGGGCCTCGCCCGGGGAGTAATTCCATGTAGAACCGCCACTGGTAGTAGTCCAGTTACACATTTGTGGGCTTATAACTTGGCTTCTGAATTTCCTAGAGAGATCAGGTTTGTTTTAGTGTACTCCAATCAACAGCCCCTACAACCACAAAAAGGAAGGGAGTCATTAGCACTTATGGTTTGTAAATGGCACCCAGAATTATGTTGCACGAAGCACAATTTCACATCATTCTGGGTTCATTTGTGTGAAAACAAGGTCCAATAGGCTGAAACGTTACGAGAAGGTAGAATCTATTGAGTTGTAAGTGATCTGAACGTTTCAAGATGATCGCACATTCCTATAGGGAGTCAAACCATGTCCCAAAGGTCACCGGGCCTGGTGTCACTTTAAAGAAGTAGTCCAGTTACACCTTTGTGGGCTTATAACTTGGCTCCTGAATGTCCTAGAGAGGTCAGGCTTGTTTTAGTGTACTCCAATCAACAGCCCCTACAACCACAAAAAGGAATGAAGTCATTAGCACTTATGGTTTTTAAATGGCACCCAGAATTATGTTGCACGAAGCACAATTTCACATCATTCTGGGTTCATTTGTGTGAAAACAAGGTCCAATCAGGCTGAAACGTTACAGGAAGGTAGAATCTATTGAGTTGTAAGTGATCTGAACGTTTGATGATGATAGCACATTCCTAAGGGGGTCAAACCATGTCCCAAAGGTCACCGGATCTGGTGTCAATTTAAAGAAGTAGTCCAGTTACACATTTGTGGGCTTATAACTTGGGTTCTGAATGTCCTAGAGTGATCAGGTTTGTTTTAATGTACTCCAATCAACAGCCCCAACACCCACAAAAAGGAATGGAGTCATTAGCACTTATGGTTTGTAAACAGCACCCAGAATTATGTTGCACGAAGCACAATTTCACATCATTCTGGGTCCATTCTTGTGAAAACAAGGTCCAATCAGGCTGAAACGTTACAAGAAGGTAGAATCTATTGAGTTGTAAGTGATCTGAACGTTTCAAGATGATCGCACATTCCTATAGGGGGTCAAACCATGTCCCAAAGGTCACCGGGCCTGGTGTCACTTTAAAGAAGTAGTCCAGTTACACCTTTGTGGGCTTATAACTTTTCTTCTGAATATCCTAGAGCGGTCAGGTTTGTTTTAGAGTACTCCAATCAACAGCCCCCATTACCCCAAAAAGGAATGGAGTCATTAGCACTTATGGTTTTTAAATGGCACCCAGAATTATGTTGCACGAAGCACAATTTCACATCATTCTGGGTTCATTTGTGTGAAAACAAGGTCCAATCAGGCTGAAACGTTACAGGAAGGTAGAGTCTATTGAGTTGTAAGTGATCTGAACGTTTCATGATGATAGCACTTTCCTAAGGGGGTCAAACCATGTCCCAAAGGTCACCGGATCTGGTGTCAATTTAAAGAAGTAGTCCAGTTACACATCTGTGGGCTTATAACTTGGCTTCTGAATATCCTAGAGAGGTCAGGCTTGTTTTAGAGTACTCCATTTAACAGCCCCCATTAACCCAAAAAGGAATGGAGTCATTAGCGCTTATGGTTTTTAAATGGCACCCAGAATTATGTTGCACGAAGCACAATTTCACATCATTCTGGGTTCATTTGTGTGAAAACAAGGTCCAATCAGGCTGAAACGTTACAGGAATGTAGAATCTATTGAGTTGTAAGTGATCTGAACGTTTCATGATGATAGCACTTTCCTAAGGTGGTCAAACCATGTCCCAAAGGTCACCGGATCTGGTGTCAATTTAAAGAAGTAGTCCAGTTACACATTTGTGGGCTTATAACTTGGCTTCTGAATGTCCTAGAGAGATCAGGTTTGTTTTAATGTACTCCAATCAACAGCCCCTACAACCACAAAAAGGAATGGAGTCATTAGCACTTATGGTTTGTAAATGGCACCCAGAATTAGGTTGCACGAAGCACAATTTCACATCATTCTGGGTCCATTTGTGTGAAAACAAGGTCCAATCAGGCTGAAACGTTACAGGAAGGTAGAATCTATTGAGTTGTAAGTGATCTGAACGTTTCATGATGATAGCACATTCCTATAGGGGGTCAAACCATGTCCCAAAGGTCACAGGATCTGGTGTCAATTTAAAGAAGTAGTCCAGTTACACATTTGTGGGCTTATAACTTGGCTTCTGAATGTCCTAGAGAGATCAGGTTTGTTTTAGTATACTCCAATCAACAGCCCCTACAACCACAAAAAGGAATGGAGTCATAAGCACTTATGGTTTGTAAATGGCACCCAGAATTATGTTGCACGAAGCACAATTTCACATCATTCTGGGTCCATTTGTGTGAAAACAAGGTCCAATCACGCTGAAACGTTACAAGAAGGTAGAATCTATTGAGTTGTAAGTGATCTGAACGTTTCAAGATGATCGCACATTCCTATAGGGGGTCAAACCATGTCCCAAAGGTCACCGGGCCTGGTGTCAATTTAAAGAAGTAGTCCAGTTACACATTTGTGGGCTTATAACTTGGCTTCTGAATGTCCTAGAGAGATCAGGTTTGTTTTAATGTACTCCATTCAACAGCCCCTACAACAATGGCACCCAGAATTATGTTGCACGAAGCACAATTTCACATCATTCTGGGTCCATTTGTGTGAAAACAAGGTCCAATCAGGCTGAAACGTTACAAGAAGGTAGAATCTATTGAGTTGTAAGTGATCTGAACGTTTCATGATGATCGCACATTCCTATAGGGGGTCAAACCATGTCCCAAAGGTCACCGGGCCTGGTGTCACTTTAAAGAAGTAGTCCAGTTACACCTGTGTGGGCTTATAACTTGGCTTCTGAATATCCTATAGAGGTCAGGTTTGGTTTAGAGTACTCCAATTAACAGCCCCAATTACCCCAAAAAGGAATGGAGTCATTAGCACTTATGGTTTTTAAATGGCACCCAGAATTATGATGCACGAAGCACAATTTCACATAATTCTGGGTCCATTTGTGTGAAAACAAGGCCCAATCAGGCTGAAACGTTACAAGAAGGTAGAATCTATTGAGTTGTACGTGATCTGAACGTTTCATGATGATCGCACATTCTTATTGGGGGTCAAACCATGTCCCAAAGGTCACGGGATCTGGTGTCACTTTAAAGATGTAGTCCAGTTACACATTTGTGGGCTTATAACTTGGCTTCTGAATGTCCTAGAGAGATCAGGTTTGTTTTAATGTACTCCAGCCAACAGCCCCTACATCCACTAAAAGGAATGGAGTCATTGTGAAAACAAGGTCCAATCAGGTTAAAACGTTACAAGAAGGTAGAATCTTTTGAGTTGTAAGGGATCTGAACGTTTCAAGATGATAGCACTTTCCTAAAGGGGTCAAACCATGTCCCAAAGGTCATCGGATCTGGTGTCAATTTAAAGAAGTAGTCCAGTTACACATTTGTGGGCTTATAACTTGGCTTCTGAATGTCCTAGAGGGATCAGGTTTGTTTTAGTATACTCCAATTAACAGCCCCTACAACCACAAAAAGGAATGGAGTCATTAGCACTTATGGTTTTTAAATGGCTCCCAGAATTATGTTGCACGAAGCACAATTTCACATCATTCTGGGTTCATTTGTGTGAAAACAAGGTCCAATGAGGCTGAAACGTTACAGGAAGGTAGAATCTATTGAGTTTTAAGTGATCTGAACGTTTCATGATGATAGCACTTTCCTAAGGGGGTCAAACCATGTCCCAAAGGTCACTGGATTTGGTGTCAATTTAAAGAAGTAGTCCAGTTACACATTTGTGGGCTTATAACTTGGCTTCTGAATGTCCTAGGGAGATCAGGTTTGTTTTAATGTACTCCAACCAACAGCCCCTACAACCACAAAAAGGAATGGAGTCATTAGCACTTATGGTTTGTAAATGGCACCCAGAATTATTTTGCACGAAGCACAATTTCACATCATTCTGGGTCCATTTGTGTGAAAACAAGGTCCAATCAGGCTGAAACGTTACAAGAAGGTAGAATCTATTGAGTTGTAAGTGATCTGAACGTTTCAAGATGATCACACAATCCTATAGGGGGTCAAACCATGTCCCAAAGGTCACCGGGCCTGGTGTCACTTTAAAGAAGTAGTCCAGTTAAACCTTTGTGGGCTTATAACTTGGCTTCTGAATGTCCTAGAGAGGTTAGGTTTGTTTTAGTGTACTCCAATCAACAGCCCCTACAAGCACAAAAAGGAATGGAGTCATTAGCACTTATGGTTTGTAAATGGCACCCAGAATTATGTTGCACGAAGCACAATTTCACATCATTCTGGGTCCATTTGTTTGAAAACAAGGTCCAATCAGGCTGAAACGTTACAAGAAGGTAGAATCTATTGAGTTGTAAATGATCTGAACGTTTCATGATGATCGCACATTCCTATAGGGGGTAAAACCCTGTCCCAAAGGTCACCGGGCCTGGTGTCACTTTAAAGAAGTAGTCCAGTTACACATTTGTGGGCTTATAACTTGACTTCTGAATGTACTAGAGAGATCAGGTTTGTTTTAGTGTTCTCCAATCAACAGCCCCTACAACCACAAAAAGGAATGGAGTCATTAGCACTTATGGTTTGTAAATGGCACCCAGAATTATGTTGCACGAAGCACAATTTCACATCATTCTGGGTCCATTTGTGTGAAAACAAGGTCCAATCAGGCTGAAACGTTACAGGAAGGTAGAATCTATTGAGTTTTAAGTGATCTGAACGTTTCACGATGATAGCACTTTCCTAAGGGGGTCAAACCATGTCCCAAAGGTCACCGGATCTGGTGTCAATTTAAAGAAGTAGTCCAGTTACACATTTGTGGGCTTATAACTTGGCTTCTGAATGTCCTAGGGAGATCAGGTTTGTTTTAATGTACTCCAACCAACAGCCCCTACAACCACAAAAAGGAATGGAGACATTAGCACTTATGGTTTGTAAATGGCACCCAGAATTATTTTAAACGAAGCACAATTTCACATCATTCTGGTTCCATTTGTGTGAAAACAAGGTCCAATCAGGCTGAAACGTTACAAGAAGGTAGAATCTATTGAGTTGTAAGTGATCTGAACGTTTCATGATGATCGCACTTTCCTATAGGGGGTCAAACCATGTCCCAAAGGTCACCGGGCCTGGTGTCACTTTAAAGAAGTAGTCCAGTTACACCTTGGTGGGCTTATAACTTGGCTTCTGAATATCCTAGAGAGGTCAGATTTGGTTTAGAGTACTCCAATTAACAGCCCCCATTACCCCAAAAAGGAATGGAGTCATTAGCACTTATGGTTTTTAAATGGCACCCAGAATTATGATGCACGAAGCACAATTTCACATTATTCTGGGTCCATTTGCGTGAAAACAAGGTCCAATCAGGCTGAAACGTTACAAGAAGGTAGAATCTATTGAGTTGTAAGTGATCTGAACGTTTCATGATGATCGCACATTCCTATTGGGGGTCAAACCATGTCCCAAAGGTCACCGGATCTGGTGTCACTTTAAAGAAGTAGTCCAGTTACACATTTGTGGGCTTATAACTTGGCTTCTGAATGTCCTAGAGAGATCAGGTTTGTTTTAATGTACTCCAGCCAACAGCCCTTACAGCCACAAAAAGGAATGGAGTCATTGTGAAAACAAGGTCCAATCAGGCTGAAACGTTACAAGAAGGTAGAATCTTTTGAGTTGTAAGTGATCTGAACGTTTCAAGATGATCGCACTTTCCTAAGGGGGTCAAACCATGTCCCAAAGGTCATCGGATCTGGTGTCAATTTAAAGAAGTAGTCCAGTTACACATATGTGGGCTTATAACTTGGCTTCTGAATGTCCTCGAGAGATCAGGTTTGTTTTAATGTACTCCAATCAACAGCCCCTACAACCACAAAAAGGAATGGAGTCATTAGCACCTATGGTTTGTAAATGGCACCCAGAATTATGTTGCACGAAGCACATTTTCACATCTTTCTGGGTCCATTTGTGTGAAAACAAGGTCCAATCAGGCTGAAACGTTACAAGAAGGTAGAATCTATTGAGTTGTAAGTGATCTGAACGTTTCATGATGATCGCACATTCCTATAGGGGGTCAAACCATGTCCCAAAGGTTTCCGGGCCTGGTGTCACTTTAAAGAAGTAGTCCAGTTACACCTTTGTGGGCTTATAACTTGGCTTCTGAATATCCTAGAGAGGTCAGGTTTGGTTTAGAGTACTCCAATTAACAGCCCCTACAACCTCAAAAATGAATGGAGTCATTAGCACTTATGGTTTTTAAATGGCACCCAGAATTATGTTGCACGAAGCACAATTTCACATCATGCTGGGTTCATTTGTGTGAAAACAAGGTCCAATCAGGCTGAAACGTTACAGGAAGGTAGAATCTATAGAGTTGTAAGTGATCTGAACGTTTCATGATGATAGCACTTTCCTATAGGGGGTAAAACCATGTCCCAAAGGTCACCGGATCTTGTGTCAATTTAAAGAAGTAGTCCAGTTACACATTTGTGGGCTTATAACTTGGCTTCCGAATTTCCTAGAGAGATCAGGTTTGTTTTAATGTACTCCAATCAACAGCGCCTACAACCACAAAAAGGAAGGGAGTCATTAGCACTTATGGTTTGTAAATGGCATCCAGAATTATGTTGCACAAAGCACAATTTCACATCATTCTGGGTCCATTTGTGTGAAAACAAGGTCCAATCAGGCTGAAATGTTACAAGAAGGTAGAATCTATTGAGTTGTAAGTGATCTGAACGTTTCATGATGATCGCACATTCCTATAGGGGGTCAAACCATGTCCCAAAGGTCACCGGATCTGGTGTCAATTTAAAGAAGTAGTCCAGTTACACATTTGTGGGCTTATAACTTGGCTTCTGAATGTCCTAGTGAGATCAGATTTGTTTTAATGTACTCCAGCCAACAGCCCCTACAACCACAAAAAGGAATGGAGTCATTGTGAAAACAAGGTCCAATCAGGCTGAAACGTTACAAGACGGTAGAATCTATTGAGTTGTAAGTGATCTGAACGTTTCAAGATTATCGCACTTTCCTAAGGGGGTCAAACCATGTCCCAAAGGTCACAGGATCTGGTGTCAATTTAAAGAAGTAGTCCAGTTACACATTTGTGGGCTTATAACTTGGCTTCTGAATGTCCTAGAGAGATCAGGTTTGTTTTAATGTACTCCAATCAACAGCCCCTACAACCACAAAAAGGAATGGAGTCATTAGCACTTATGGTTTGTAAATGGCACCCAGAATTATGTTGCACGAAGCACAATTTCACATAATTCTGGGTCCATTTGTGTGAAAACAAGGTCCAATCAGGCCGAAACGTTACAAGAAGGTAGAATCTATTGAGTTGTAAGTGATCTGAACATTTCATGATGATCGCACATTCCTATAGGGGGTCAAACCATGTCCCAAAGGTCACCGGGCCTGGTGTCACTTTAAAGAAGTAGTCCAGTTACACCTTTGTGGGCTTATAACTTGGCTTCTGAATATCCTAGAGAGGTCAGGTTTGGTTTAGAGTACTCCAAATAACAGCCCCCATTACCCCAAAAAGGAATGGAGTCATTGTGAAAACAAGGTCCAATCAGGCTGAAAAGTTACAAGACGGTAGAATCTATTGAGTTGTAAGTGATCTGAACGTTTCAAGATTATCGCACTTTCCTAAGGGGGTCAAACCATGTCCCAAAGGTCACAGGATCTGGTGTCACTTTAAAGAAGTAGTCCAGTTACACCTTTGTGGGCTTATAACTTGGCTTCTGAATATCCTAGAGAGGTCAGGTTTGGTTTAGAGTACTCCAAATAACAGCCCCCATTACCCCAAAAAGGAATGGAGTCATTGTGAAAACAAGGTCCAATCAGGCTGAAAAGTTACAAGACGGTAGAATCTATTGAGTTGTAAGTGATCTGAACATTTCATGATGATCGCACATTCCTATAGGGGGTCAAACCATGTCCCAAAGGTCACCGGGCCTGGTGTCACTTTAAAGAAGTAGTCCAGTTACACCTTTGTGGGCTTATAACTTGGCTTCTGAATATCCTAGAGAGGTCAGGTTTGGTTTAGAGTACTCCAAATAACAGCCCCCATTACCCCAAAAAGGAATGGAGTCATTAGCACTTATGGTTTTTAAATGGCACCCAGAATTATGTTGCACGAAGCACAATTTCACATCATTCTGGGTCCATTTGTGTGAAAACAAGGTCCAATCAGGCTGAAACGTTACACGAAGGTAGAATCTATTGAGTTGTAAGTGATCTGAACGTTTCATGATGATCGCACATTCCTATTGGGGGTCAAACCATGTCCCAAAGGTCACCGGATCTGGTGTCACTTTAAAGAAGTAGTCCAGTTACACATTTGTGGGCTTATAACGCGGCTTTTGAATGTCCTAGAGAGATCAGGTTTGTTTTAGTGTACTCCAATCAACAGCCCCTACAACCACAAAAAGGACTGGAGTCATTAGCACTTATGGTTTTTAAATGGCACCCAGAATTATGTTGCACGAAGCACAATTTCACATCATTCTGGGTTCATTTGTGTGAAAACAAGGTCCAATCAGGCTGAAATGTTACAGGAAGGTAGAATCTATTGAGTTGTAAGTGATCTGAACGTTTCATGATGATAGCACTTTCCTAAGGGGGTCAAACCATGTCCCAAAGGTCACCGGATCTGGTGTCAATTTAAAGAAGTAGTCCAGTTACACATTTGTGGGCTTATAACTTGGCTTCTGAATGTCCTAGAGATATCAGGTTTGTTTTAGTGTACTCCAATCAACAGCCCCTACAACCACAAAAAGTAATGGAGTCATTAGCACTTATGGTTTGTAAATGGCACCCAGAATTATGTTCGCAAAGCACAATTTCACATCATTCTGGGTTCATTTGTGTGAAAACAAGGTCCAATCAGGCTGAAACGTTACAGGAAGGTAGAATCTATTGAGTTGTAAGTGATCTGAACGTTTCATGATGATAGCACTCTCCTAAGGGGGTCAAACCATGTCCCAAAGGTCACCGGATCTGGTGTCAATTTAAAGTAGTAGTCAGTAGCGGTTTTAGGCACGGGCAGACAGGGCAGTTGCCCGGGGCGGCATTTTTTCATGACACAAAAGGGGCGCACAGGCGCTGAGTAAAAAAAAAAAAAAAGAAAGAAACCTGCGCCGCACCGAGGTTTTCTATTAACTGTCATATGACAGTGTCTGTATTGGAAACAGCAAGTTGGCGCCCCCTGCAGCTGCAGGCGCTCCGTGCACCGTGTGTGTATGAAGAGGAAGGGGAGGGGTGCGGCGGGGGAATTCACCTCTGGGTGGGTCCAAATGAAATGAGCGGGTAGGGGCTGAATCAACTGTATCAACATGGCTAAAGTCAATCACATCTTGATGTTCTTCCATATTTCATTCATAATATCATAAACACAGGCCTATCGTTCTGTCAGGTGTTTCTGAATTGTGTGAAATGGCCGAATAAAAAAAGGAAAAACAAAACAATTTTGTGGTCAACCCCCCATCAAGGTCAAATTGTTTAGTCCTGACTAAAGGAAACTTACTGAGTCAAGAGCCAAACAGAAGAGATGAACATAAAAAGGCTAAAACCACCAGGTGCCCCATTCAGGAATAAAAAGAAAAAAGAGGAGAAAGATAAATATATGAACGCTCTCATGATGCATGTTTTCCATTTTTGAGCCAGTTAACTGGGATTTTAACAGTTAAATTCGGTCAACTAGTTGCTAACAGAGCTAATAGGGCTGAAATATTGAAATGAATATTCAAATTGTTCGAAAAAATTCCTTGAATCGTTTTTTACTGATTCAAACTAGGATTTGTCAAATGCTCGCTGCAGCCTGTGGCCTGCCTGAACAACAACAAACACATGTTGATCATGTTCACATAATAATAAATAAAACAACTCTACAAGCAGAAGAAAACTCCCCAGTCACCACTAACTATCCTGTTTATTTATTGCAGATGGCTGCACTGATTATTTTTACATGATTTGTTCTGTAAAAGTTGGCATTTTTGTTAGTCTACAGTTTTTTATGTCAGTTTAAATTACAATTTCAGAGGCAATTCTAACATATTATGGATCATGAGATCTATTGGAGATCTACCCCAACTTTTGGACTGCTCTGCCAGTCACTGTGGCTCCAGCTGAGAGGAGCTTTTCAAAACTTGATCAAGTCATACCTGAGGTCACCTATGTTTCAGGGGCGGCTCACTAACCTGGCTCTGATTAGTATCAATCACTCAGTAGGGGAGCAGATTTCATATGATGACATTATTGATGACTTTGCATCAAGGTTAGGTTTTAATTTTAGTTTGTGTTTTCTGTTCTAAGTGCAGTGCTGTAGTGATTACCTTTAGTTTGTTATGTGTGAAACATTTTAGCTATTTAGAATATTTATT
Organism: Nothobranchius furzeri; assembly: GCF_043380555.1. Taxonomy (NCBI): domain Eukaryota; kingdom Metazoa; phylum Chordata; class Actinopteri; order Cyprinodontiformes; family Nothobranchiidae; genus Nothobranchius; species Nothobranchius furzeri. The sequence continues at coordinate 11,045,407 of NC_091752.1, read as the reverse complement.
ATATATTATGTGCATATTTTCTTAATATTTAGTTATTGTTTGTTTTTGTATATTTGATTCTATATATTTTGATAGTGTATAATATATATTGCTTTACATTCTGACAACTTCATAGTAATTAATGTAAATATGTGCAACTTAGAAAAATGAATGTTCAATAGTCGTTCTAATAAAACATGCCTGTTTGTAGAAAACGTGTGTGTTCGTGCAGGTGGGGTGGTGTGGTGGTGGTGGTGGGGGCGGTTGGGGGGGGCGCTCAAAGGGGGCCTCGCCCGGGGAGTAATTCCATGTAGAACCGCCACTGGTAGTAGTCCAGTTACACATTTGTGGGCTTATAACTTGGCTTCTGAATTTCCTAGAGAGATCAGGTTTGTTTTAGTGTACTCCAATCAACAGCCCCTACAACCACAAAAAGGAAGGGAGTCATTAGCACTTATGGTTTGTAAATGGCACCCAGAATTATGTTGCACGAAGCACAATTTCACATCTTTCTGGGTTCATTTGTGTGAAAACAAGGTCCAATCAGGCTGAAACGTTACAGGAAGGTAGAATCTATTGAGTTGTAAGTGATCTGAACGTTTCATGATGATCGCACATTCCTATAGGGGGTCAAACCATGTCCCAAAGGTCACCGGGCCTGGTGTCACTTTAAAGAAGTAGTCCAGTTACACCTTTGTGGGCTTATAACTTGGCTTCTGAATGTCCTAGAGAGGTCAGGCTTGTTTTAGTGTACTCCAATCAACAGCCCCTACAATCACACAAAGGAATGAAGTCATTAGCACTTATGGTTTGTAAATGGCACCCAGAATTATGTTGCACGAAGCACAATTTCACATCATTCTGGGTTCATTTGTGTGAAAACAAGGTCCAATCAGGCTGAAACGTTACAGGAAGGTAGAATCTATTGAGTTGTAAGTGATCTGAACGTTTCATGATGATAGCACATTCCTAAGGGGGTCAAACCATGTCCCAAAGGTCACCGGATCTGGTGTCAATTTAAAGAAGTAGTCCAGTTACACATTTGTGGGCTTATAACTTGGCTTCTGAATGTCCTAGAGAGGTCAGGTTTGTTTTAGAGTACTCCAATTAACAGCCCCCATTACCCCAAAAAGGAATGGAGTCATTAGCACTTATGGTTTTTAAATGGCACCCAGAATTATGTTGCACGAAGCACAATTTCACATCATTCTGGGATCATTTGTGTGAAAACAAGGTCCAATCAGGCTGAAACGTTACAGGAAGGTAGAATCTATTGAGTTGTAAGTGATCTGAACGTTTCATGATGATCGCACATTCCTATAGGGGGTCAAACCATGTCCCAAAGGTCACCGGGCCTGGTGTCACTTTAAAGAAGTAGTCCAGTTACACCTTTGTGGGCTTATAACTTGGCTTCTGAATGTCCTAGAGAGGTCAGGCTTGTTTTAGTGTACTCCAATCAACAGCCCCTACAATCACAAAAAGGAATGAAGTCATTAGCACTTATGGTTTGTAAATGGCACCCAGAATTATGTTGCACGAAGCACAATTTCACATCATTCTGGGTTCATTTGTGTGAAAACAAGGTCCAATCAGGCTGAAACGTTACAGGAAGGTAGAATCTATTGAGTTGTAAGTGATCTGAACGTTTCATGATGATAGCACATTCCTAAGGGGGTCAAACCATGTCCCAAAGGTCACCGGATCTGGTGTCAATTTAAAGTAGTCCAGTTACACATTTGTGGGCTTATAACTTGGCTTCTGAATGTCCTAGAGTGATCAGGTTTGTTTTAATGTACTCCAACCAACAGCCCCTACAACCACAAAAAGGAATGGAGACATTAGCACTTATGGTTTGTAAATGGCACCCAGAATTATTTTAAACGAAGCACAATTTCACATCATTCTGGTTCCATTTGTGTGAAAACAAGGTCCAATCAGGCTGAAACGTTACAAGAAGGTAGAATCTATTGAGTTGTAAGTGATCTGAACGTTTCATGATGATCGCACTTTCCTATAGGGGGTCAAACCATGTCCCAAAGGTCACCGGGCCTGGTGTCACTTTAAAGAAGTAGTCCAGTTACACCTTGGTGGGCTTATAACTTGGCTTCTGAATATCCTAGAGAGGTCAGATTTGGTTTAGAGTACTCCAATTAACAGCCCCCATTACCCCAAAAAGGAATGGAGTCATTAGCACTTATGGTTTTTAAATGGCACCCAGAATTATGATGCACGAAGCACAATTTCACATTATTCTGGGTCCATTTGCGTGAAAACAAGGTCCAATCAGGCTGAAACGTTACAGGAAGGTAGAATCTATTGAGTTGTAAGTGATCTGAACGTTTCATGATGATCGCACATTCCTAAGGGGGTCAAACCATGTCCCAAAGGTCACCGGATCTGGTGTCAATTTAAAGAAGTAGTCCAGTTACACATTTGTGGGCTTATAACTTGGCTTCTGAATGTCCTAGAGAGATCAGGTTTGTTTTAATGTACTCCAGCCAACAGCCCTTACAGCCACAAAAAGGAATGGAGTCATTGTGAAAACAAGGTCCAATCAGGCTGAAACGTTACAAGAAGGTAGAATCTTTTGAGTTGTAAGTGATCTGAACGTTTCAAGATGATCGCACTTTCCTAAGGGGGTCAAACCATGTCCCAAAGGTCATCGGATCTGGTGTCAATTTAAAGAAGTAGTCCAGTTACACATATGTGGGCTTATAACTTGGCTTCTGAATGTCCTCGAGAGATCAGGTTTGTTTTAATGTACTCCAATCAACAGCCCCTACAACCACAAAAAGGAATGGAGTCATTAGCACCTATGGTTTGTAAATGGCACCCAGAATTATGTTGCACGAAGCACATTTTCACATCTTTCTGGGTCCATTTGTGTGAAAACAAGGTCCAATCAGGCTGAAACGTTACAAGAAGGTAGAATCTATTGAGTTGTAAGTGATCTGAACGTTTCATGATGATCGCACATTCCTATAGGGGGTCAAACCATGTCCCAAAGGTTTCCGGGCCTGGTGTCACTTTAAAGAAGTAGTCCAGTTACACCTTTGTGGGCTTATAACTTGGCTTCTGAATATCCTAGAGAGGTCAGGTTTGGTTTAGAGTACTCCAATTAACAGCCCCTACAACCTCAAAAATGAATGGAGTCATTAGCACTTATGGTTTTTAAATGGCACCCAGAATTATGTTGCACGAAGCACAATTTCACATCATGCTGGGTTCATTTGTGTGAAAACAAGGTCCAATCAGGCTGAAACGTTACAGGAAGGTAGAATCTATAGAGTTGTAAGTGATCTGAACGTTTCATGATGATAGCACTTTCCTATAGGGGGTAAAACCATGTCCCAAAGGTCACCGGATCTTGTGTCAATTTAAAGAAGTAGTCCAGTTACACATTTGTGGGCTTATAACTTGGCTTCCGAATTTCCTAGAGAGATCAGGTTTGTTTTAATGTACTCCAATCAACAGCGCCTACAACCACAAAAAGGAAGGGAGTCATTAGCACTTATGGTTTGTAAATGGCATCCAGAATTATGTTGCACAAAGCACAATTTCACATCATTCTGGGTCCATTTGTGTGAAAACAAGGTCCAATCAGGCTGAAATGTTACAAGAAGGTAGAATCTATTGAGTTGTAAGTGATCTGAACGTTTCATGATGATCGCACATTCCTATAGGGGGTCAAACCATGTCCCAAAGGTCACCGGATCTGGTGTCAATTTAAAGAAGTAGTCCAGTTACACCTTTGTGGGCTTATAACTTGGCTTCTGAATATCCTAGAGAGGTCAGGTTTGGTTTAGAGTACTCCAAATAACAGCCCCCATTACCCCAAAAAGGAATGGAGTCATTGTGAAAACAAGGTCCAATCAGGCTGAAAAGTTACAAGACGGTAGAATCTATTGAGTTGTAAGTGATCTGAACGTTTCAAGATTATCGCACTTTCCTAAGGGGGTCAAACCATGTCCCAAAGGTCACAGGATCTGGTGTCACTTTAAAGAAGTAGTCCAGTTACACCTTTGTGGGCTTATAACTTGGCTTCTGAATATCCTAGAGAGGTCAGGTTTGGTTTAGAGTACTCCAAATAACAGCCCACATTACCCCAAAAAGGAATGGAGTCATTAGCACTTATGGTTTTTAAATGGCACCCAGAATTATGTTGCACGAAGCACAATTTCACATCATTCTGGGTCCATTTGTGTGAAAACAAGGTCCAATCAGGCTGAAACGTTACACGAAGGTAGAATCTATTGAGTTGTAAGTGATCTGAACGTTTCATGATGATCGCACATTCCTATTGGGGGTCAAACCATGTCCCAAAGGTCACCGGATCTGGTGTCACTTTAAAGAAGTAGTCCAGTTACACATTTGTGGGCTTATAACGTGGCTTTTGAATGTCCTAGAGAGATCAGGTTTGTTTTAGTGTACTCCAATCAACAGCCCCTACAACCACAAAAAGGACTGGAGTCATTAGCACTTATGGTTTTTAAATGGCACCCAGAATTATGTTGCACGAAGCACAATTTCACATCATTCTGGGTTCATTTGTGTGAAAACAAGGTCCAATCAGGCTGAAATGTTACAGGAAGGTAGAATCTATTGAGTTGTAAGTGATCTGAACGTTTCATGATGATAGCACTTTCCTAAGGGGGTCAAACCATGTCCCAAAGGTCACCGGATCTGGTGTCAATTTAAAGAAGTAGTCCAGTTACACATTTGTGGGCTTATAACTTGGCTTCTGAATGTCCTAGAGATATCAGGTTTGTTTTAGTGTACTCCAATCAACAGCCCCTACAACCACAAAAAGTAATGGAGTCATTAGCACTTATGGTTTGTAAATGGCACCCAGAATTATGTTCGCAAAGCACAATTTCACATCATTCTGGGTTCATTTGTGTGAAAACAAGGTCCAATCAGGCTGAAACGTTACAGGAAGGTAGAATCTATTGAGTTGTAAGTGATCTGAACGTTTCATGATGATAGCACTCTCCTAAGGGGGTCAAACCATGTCCCAAAGGTCACCGGATCTGGTGTCAATTTAAAGTAGTAGTCAGTAGCGGTTTTAGGCACGGGCAGACAGGGCAGTTGCCCGGGGCGGCATTTTTTCATGACACAAAAGGGGCGCACAGGCGCTGAGTAAAAAAAAAAAAAAAGAAAGAAACCTGCGCCGCACCGAGGTTTTCTATTAACTGTCATATGACAGTGTCTGTATTGGAAACAGCAAGTTGGCGCCCCCTGCAGCTGCAGGCGCTCCGTGCACCGTGTGTGTATGAAGAGGAAGGGGAGGGGTGCGGCGGGGGAATTCACCTCTGGGTGGGTCCAAATGAAATGAGCGGGTAGGGGCTGAATCAACTGTATCAACATGGCTAAAGTCAATCACATCTTGATGTTCTTCCATATTTCATTCATAATATCATAAACACAGGCCTATCGTTCTGTCAGGTGTTTCTGAATTGTGTGAAATGGCCGAATAAAAAAAGGAAAAACAAAACAATTTTGTGGTCAACCCCCCATCAAGGTCAAATTGTTTAGTCCTGACTAAAGGAAACTTACTGAGTCAAGAGCCAAACAGAAGAGATGAACATAAAAAGGCTAAAACCACCAGGTGCCCCATTCAGGAATAAAAAGAAAAAAGAGGAGAAAGATAAATATATGAACGCTCTCATGATGCATGTTTTCCATTTTTGAGCCAGTTAACTGGGATTTTAACAGTTAAATTCGGTCAACTAGTTGCTAACAGAGCTAATAGGGCTGAAATATTGAAATGAATATTCAAATTGTTCGAAAAAATTCCTTGAATCGTTTTTTACTGATTCAAACTAGGATTTGTCAAATGCTCGCTGCAGCCTGTGGCCTGCCTGAACAACAACAAACACATGTTGATCATGTTCACATAATAATAAATAAAACAACTCTACAAGCAGAAGAAAACTCCCCAGTCACCACTAACTATCCTGTTTATTTATTGCAGATGGCTGCACTGATTATTTTTACATGATTTGTTCTGTAAAAGTTGGCATTTTTGTTAGTCTACAGTTTTTTATGTCAGTTTAAATTACAATTTCAGAGGCAATTCTAACATATTATGGATCATGAGATCTATTGGAGATCTACCCCAACTTTTGGACTGCTCTGCCAGTCACTGTGGCTCCAGCTGAGAGGAGCTTTTCAAAACTTGATCAAGTCATACCTGAGGTCACCTATGTTTCAGGGGCGGCTCACTAACCTGGCTCTGATTAGTATCAATCACTCAGTAGGGGAGCAGATTTCATATGATGACATTATTGATGACTTTGCATCAAGGTTAGGTTTTAATTTTAGTTTGTGTTTTCTGTTCTAAGTGCAGTGCTGTAGTGATTACCTTTAGTTTGTTATGTGTGAAACATTTTAGCTATTTAGAATATTTATTATATATTATGTGCATATTTTCTTAATATTTAGTTATTGTTTGTTTTTGTATATTTGATTCTATATATTTTGATAGTGTATAATATATATTGCTTTACATTCTGACAACTTCATAGTAATTAATGTAAATATGTGCAACTTAGAAAAATGAATGTTCAATAGTCGTTCTAATAAAACATGCCTGTTTGTAGAAAACGTGTGTGTTCGTGCAGGTGGGGTGGTGTGGTGGTGGTGGTGGGGGCGGTTGGGGGGGGCGCTCAAAGGGGGCCTCGCCCGGGGAGTAATTCCATGTAGAACCGCCACTGGTAGTAGTCCAGTTACACATTTGTGGGCTTATAACTTGGCTTCTGAATTTCCTAGAGAGATCAGGTTTGTTTTAGTGTACTCCAATCAACAGCCCCTACAACCACAAAAAGGAAGGGAGTCATTAGCACTTATGGTTTGTAAATGGCACCCAGAATTATGTTGCACGAAGCACAATTTCACATCTTTCTGGGTTCATTTGTGTGAAAACAAGGTCCAATCAGGCTGAAACGTTACAGGAAGGTAGAATCTATTGAGTTGTAAGTGATCTGAACGTTTCATGATGATCGCACATTCCTATAGGGGGTCAAACCATGTCCCAAAGGTCACCGGGCCTGGTGTCACTTTAAAGAAGTAGTCCAGTTACACCTTTGTGGGCTTATAACTTGGCTTCTGAATGTCCTAGAGAGGTCAGGCTTGTTTTAGTGTACTCCAATCAACAGCCCCTACAATCACACAAAGGAATGAAGTCATTAGCACTTATGGTTTGTAAATGGCACCCAGAATTATGTTGCACGAAGCACAATTTCACATCATTCTGGGTTCATTTGTGTGAAAACAAGGTCCAATCAGGCTGAAACGTTACAGGAAGGTAGAATCTATTGAGTTGTAAGTGATCTGAACGTTTCATGATGATAGCACATTCCTAAGGGGGTCAAACCATGTCCCAAAGGTCACCGGATCTGGTGTCAATTTAAAGAAGTAGTCCAGTTACACATTTGTGGGCTTATAACTTGGCTTCTGAATGTCCTAGAGAGGTCAGGTTTGTTTTAGAGTACTCCAATTAACAGCCCCCATTACCCCAAAAAGGAATGGAGTCATTAGCACTTATGGTTTTTAAATGGCACCCAGAATTATGTTGCACGAAGCACAATTTCACATCATTCTGGGATCATTTGTGTGAAAACAAGGTCCAATCAGGCTGAAACGTTACAGGAAGGTAGAATCTATTGAGTTGTAAGTGATCTGAACGTTTCATGATGATCGCACATTCCTATAGGGGGTCAAACCATGTCCCAAAGGTCACCGGGCCTGGTGTCACTTTAAAGAAGTAGTCCAGTTACACCTTTGTGGGCTTATAACTTGGCTTCTGAATGTCCTAGAGAGGTCAGGCTTGTTTTAGTGTACTCCAATCAACAGCCCCTACAATCACAAAAAGGAATGAAGTCATTAGCACTTATGGTTTGTAAATGGCACCCAGAATTATGTTGCACGAAGCACAATTTCACATCATTCTGGGTTCATTTGTGTGAAAACAAGGTCCAATCAGGCTGAAACGTTACAGGAAGGTAGAATCTATTGAGTTGTAAGTGATCTGAACGTTTCATGATGATAGCACATTCCTAAGGGGGTCAAACCATGTCCCAAAGGTCACCGGATCTGGTGTCAATTTAAAGAAGTAGTCCAGTTACACATTTGTGGGCTTATAACTTGGCTTCTGAATGTCCTAGAGTGATCAGGTTTGTTTTAATGTACTCCAATCAACAGCCCCTACACCAACAAAAAGGAATGGAGTCATTAGCACTTATGGTTTGTAAATGGCACCCAGAATTATGTTGCACGAAGCACAATTTCACATCATTCTGGGTCCATTTGTGTGAAAACAAGGTCCAATCAGGCTGAAACCTTACAAGAAGGTAGAATCTATTGAGTTGTAAGTGATCTGAACGTTTCATGATGATAGCACTCTCCTAAGGGGGTCAAACCATGTCCCAAAGGTCACCGGATCTGGTGTCAATTTAAAGTAATAGTCAGTAGCGGTTTTAGGCACGGGCAGACAGGGCAGTTGCCCGGGGCGGCATTTTTTCATGACACAAAAGGGGCGCACAGGCGCTGAGTAAAAAAAAAATAAAAGAAAGAAACCTGCGCCGCACCGAGGTTTTCTATTAACTGTCATATGACAGTGTCTGTATTGGAAACAGCAAGTTGGCGCCCCCTGCAGCTGCAGGCGCTCCATGCACCGTGTGTGTATGAAGAGGAAGGGGAGGGGTGCGGCGGGGGAATTCACCTCTGGGTGGGTCCAAATGAAATGAGCGGGTAGGGGCTGAATCAACTGTATCAACATGGCTAAAGTCAATCACATCTTGATGTTCTTCCATATTTCATTCATAATATCATAAACACAGGCCTATCGTTCTGTCAGGTGTTTCTGAATTGTGTGAAATGGCCGAATAAAAAAAGGAAAAACAAAACAATTTTGTGGTCACCCCCCCCATCAAGGTCAAATTGTTTAGTCCTGACTAAAGGAAACTTACTGAGTCAAGAGCCAAACAGAAGAGATGAACATAAAAAGGCTAAAACCACCAGGTGCCCCATTCAGGAATAAAAAGAAAAAAGAGGAGAAAGATAAATATATGTACGCTCTCATGATGCATGTTTTCCATTTTTGAACCAGTTAACTGGGATTTTAACGGTTAAATTCGGTCAACTAGTTGCTAACAGAGCTAATAGGGCTGAAATATTGAAATGAATATTCAAATTGTTCGAAAAAATTCCTTGAATCGTTTTTTACTGATTCAAACTAGGATTTGTCAAATGCTCGCTGCAGCCTGTGGCCTGCCTGAACAACAACAAACACATGTTGATCATGTTCACATAATAATAAATAAAACAACTCTACAAGCAGAAGAAAACTCCCCAGTCACCACTAACTATCCTGTTTATTTATTGCAGATGGCTGCACTGATTATTTTTACATGATTTGTTCTGTAAAAGTTGGCATTTTTGTTAGTCTACAGTTTTTTTATGTCAGTTTAAATTACAATTTCAGAGGCAATTCTAAAATATTATGGATCATGAGATCTATTGGAGATCTACCCCAACTTTTGGACTGCTCTGCCAGTCACTGTGGCTCCAGCTGAGAGGAGCTTTTCAAAACTTGATCAAGTCATACCTGAGGTCACCTATGTTTCAGGGGCGGCTCACTAACCTGGCTCTGATTAGTATCAATCACTCAGTAGGGGGAGCAGATTTCATATGATGACATTATTGATGACTTTGCATCAAGGTTAGGTTTTAATTTTAGTTTGTGTTTTCTGTTCTAAGTGCAGTGCTGTAGTGATTACCTTTAGTTTGTTATGTGTGAAACATTTTAGCTATTTAGAATATTTATTATATATTATGTGCATATTTTCTTAATATTTAGTTATTGTTTGTTTTTGTATATTTGATTCTATATATTTTGATAGTGTATAATATATATTGCTTTACATTCTGACAACTTCATAGTAATTAATGTAAATATGTGCAACTTAGAAAAATGAATGTTCAATAGTCGTTCTAATAAAACATGCCTGTTTGTAGAAAACGTGTGTGTTCGTGCAGGTGGGGTGGTGTGGTGGTGGTGGTGGGGGCGGTTGGAGGGGGGCGCTCAAAGGGGGCCTCGCCCGGGGAGTAATTCCATGTAGAACCGCCACTGGTAGTAGTCCAGTTACACATTTGTGGGCTTATAACTTGGCTTCTGAATTTCCTAGAGAGATCAGGTTTGTTTTAGTGTACTCCAATCAACAGCCCCTACAACCACAAAAAGGAAGGGAGTCATTAGCACTTATGGTTTGTAAATGGCACCCAGAATTATGTTGCACGAAGCACAATTTCACATCATTCTGGGTTCATTTGTGTGAAAACAAGGTCCAATAGGCTGAAACGTTACGAGAAGGTAGAATCTATTGAGTTGTAAGTGATCTGAACGTTTCAAGATGATCGCACATTCCTATAGGGAGTCAAACCATGTCCCAAAGGTCACCGGGCCTGGTGTCACTTTAAAGAAGTAGTCCAGTTACACCTTTGTGGGCTTATAACTTGGCTCCTGAATGTCCTAGAGAGGTCAGGCTTGTTTTAGTGTACTCCAATCAACAGCCCCTACAACCACAAAAAGGAATGAAGTCATTAGCACTTATGGTTTTTAAATGGCACCCAGAATTATGTTGCACGAAGCACAATTTCACATCATTCTGGGTTCATTTGTGTGAAAACAAGGTCCAATCAGGCTGAAACGTTACAGGAAGGTAGAATCTATTGAGTTGTAAGTGATCTGAACGTTTGATGATGATAGCACATTCCTAAGGGGGTCAAACCATGTCCCAAAGGTCACCGGATCTGGTGTCAATTTAAAGAAGTAGTCCAGTTACACATTTGTGGGCTTATAACTTGGGTTCTGAATGTCCTAGAGTGATCAGGTTTGTTTTAATGTACTCCAATCAACAGCCCCAACACCCACAAAAAGGAATGGAGTCATTAGCACTTATGGTTTGTAAACAGCACCCAGAATTATGTTGCACGAAGCACAATTTCACATCATTCTGGGTCCATTCTTGTGAAAACAAGGTCCAATCAGGCTGAAACGTTACAAGAAGGTAGAATCTATTGAGTTGTAAGTGATCTGAACGTTTCAAGATGATCGCACATTCCTATAGGGGGTCAAACCATGTCCCAAAGGTCACCGGGCCTGGTGTCACTTTAAAGAAGTAGTCCAGTTACACCTTTGTGGGCTTATAACTTTTCTTCTGAATATCCTAGAGCGGTCAGGTTTGTTTTAGAGTACTCCAATCAACAGCCCCCATTACCCCAAAAAGGAATGGAGTCATTAGCACTTATGGTTTTTAAATGGCACCCAGAATTATGTTGCACGAAGCACAATTTCACATCATTCTGGGTTCATTTGTGTGAAAACAAGGTCCAATCAGGCTGAAACGTTACAGGAAGGTAGAATCTATTGAGTTGTAAGTGATCTGAACGTTTCATGATGATAGCACTTTCCTAAGGGGGTCAAACCATGTCCCAAAGGTCACCGGATCTGGTGTCAATTTAAAGAAGTAGTCCAGTTACACATTTGTGGGCTTATAACTTGGCTTCTGAATGTTCTAGAGAGATCAGGTTTGTTTTAGTGTACTCCAATCAACAGCCCCTACAACCACAAAAATGAATAGAGTCATTAGCACTTATGGTTTGTAAATGGCACCCAGAATTATGTTGCACGAAGCACAATTTCACTTCATTCTTGGTCCATTTGTGTGAAAACAAGGTCCAATCAGGCTGAAACGTTACAGGAAGGTAGAATCTATTGAGTTGTAAGTGATCTGAACGTTTCATGATGATAGCACTTTCCTAAGGGGGTCAAACCATGTCCCAAAGGTCACCGGGCCTGGTGTCACTTTAAAGAAGTAGTCCAGTTACACTTTTGTAGGCTTATAACTTGGCTTCTGAATGTCCTAGAGAGGTTAGGTTTGTTTTAGTGTACTCCAATCAACAGCCCCTACAACCACAAAAAGGAATGGAGTCATTAGCACTCTTGGTTTGTAAATGGCACCCAGAATTATGTTGCACGAAGCACAATTTCACATCATTCTGGGTTCATTTGTGTGAAAACAAGGTCCAATCAGGCTGAAACGTTACAGGAAGGTAGAATCTATTGAGTTGTAAGTGATCTGAACGTTTCATGATGATCGCACATTCCTAAGGGGGTCAAACCATGTCCCAAAGGTCACCGGATCTGGTGTCAATTTAAAGAAGTGTCCAGTTACACATTTGTGGGCTTATAACTTGGCTTCTGAATGTCCTAGAGAGATCAGGTTTGTTTTAGTGTACTCCAATCAACAACCCCTACAACCTCAAAAAAGAATGGAGTCATTAGCACTTATGGTTTTTAAATGGCACCCAGAATTATGCTGCACTAAGCACAATTTCACATCATTCTGGTTTCATTTGTGTGAAAACAAGGTCCAATCAGGCTGAAACGTTACAGGAAGGTAGAATCTATTGAGTTGTAAGTCATCTGAACGTTTCAAGATGATCGCACTTTCCTAAGGGGGTCAAACCATGTCCCAAAGGTCACCGGGCCTGGTGTCACTTTAAAGAAGTAGTCCAGTTACACCTTTGTGGGCTTATAACTTGGCTTCTGAATGTCCTAGAGAGGTCAGGTTTGTTTTAGTGTACTCCAATCAACAGCCCCTACAACCACAAAAAGGAATGGAGTCATTAGCACTTATGGTTTGTAAATGGCACCCAGAATTATGTTGCACGAAGCACAATTTCACATCATTCTGGGTCTATTTGTGTGAAAACAAGGTCCAATCAGGCAGAAACGTTACAAGAAGGTAGAATCTATTGAGTTGTAAGTGATCTGAACGTTTCAAGATGATCGCACATTCCTATAGGGGGTCAAACCATGTCCCAAAGGTCACCGGGCCTGGTGTCACTTTAAAGAAGTAGTCCAGTTACACCTTTGTGGGCTTATAACTTTTCTTCTGAATATCCTAGAGAGGTCAGGTTTGTTTTAGAGTACTCCAATTAAAGGCCCCCATTACCCCAAAAAGGAATGGAGTCATTAGCACTTATGGTTTGTAAATGGCACCCAGAATTATGTTGCACGAAGCACAATTTCACATCATTCTGGGTTCATTTGTGTGAAAACAAGGTCCAATCAGGCTGAAACGTTACAGGAAGGTTGAATCTATTGAGTTGTAAGTGATCTGAACGTTTCATGATGATAGCACTTTCCTAAGGGGGTCAAACCATGTCCCAAATGTCACCGGATCTGGTGTAAATTTAAAGAAGTAGTCCAGTTACACATTTGTGGGCTTATAACTTGGCTTCTGAATGTCCTAGAGAGATCAGGTTTGTTTTAGTGTACTCCAATCAACAGCCCCTACAACCACAAAAAGGAATGGAGTCATTAGCACTTATGGTTTGTAAATGGCACCCAGAATTATGTTGCACGAAGCACAATTTCACATCATTCTGGGTTCTTTTGTGTGAAAACAAGGTCCAATGAGGCTGAAACGTTACAGGAAGGTAGAATCTATTGTGTTGTAAGTGATCTGAACGTTTCATGATGATAGCACTTTCCTAAGGGGGTCAAACCATGTCCCAAAGGTCACCGGATCTGGTGTCAATTTAAAGAAGTTGTCCAGTTACACATTTGTGGGCTTATAACTTGGCTTCTGAATGTCCTAGAGAGATCAGGTTTGTTTTAATGTACTCCAATCAACAGCCCCTACAACCACAAAAAGGAATGGAGTCATTAGCACTTATGGTTTGTAAATGGCACCCAGAATTATGTTGCACGAAGGACAATTTCACTTCATTCTGGGTCCATTTGTGTGAAAACAAGGTCCAATCAGGCTGAAACGTTACAGGAAGGTAGAATCTATTGAGTTGTAAGTGATCTGAACGTTTCATGATGATAGCACTTTCCTAAGGGGGTAAAACCATGTCCCAAAGGTCACCGGGCCTGGTGTCACTTTAAAGAAGTAGTCCAATTACACCTTTGTGGGCTTATAACTTGGCTTCTGAATGTCCTAGAGAGGTTAGTTTTGTTTTAGTGTACTCCAATCAACAGCCCCTACAACCACAAAAAGGAATGGAGTCATTAGCACTTATGGTTTTTAAATGGCACCCAGAATTATGCTGCACTGAGTACAATTTCACATCATTCTGGGTTCATTTGTGTGACAACAAGGTCCAATCAGGCTGAACCATTACAAGAAGGTAGAATCTATTGAGTTGTAAGTGATCTGAACGTTTCCTGATGATAGCACTTTCCTAAGGGGGTCAAACCATGTCCCAAAGGTCACCGGATCTGGTGTAAATTTAAAGAAGTAGTCCAGTTACACATTTGTGGGCTTATAACTTGGCTTCTGAATGTCCTAGAGAGATCAGGTTTGTTTTAATGTACTCCAATCAACAGCCCCTACAACCACAAAAAGGAATGGAGTCATTAGCAATTATGGTTTTTAAATGGCACCCAGAATTATGTTGCACGAAGCACAATTTCACATCATTCTGGGTTCTTTTGAGTGAAAACAAGGTCCAATCAGGCTGAAACGTTAGAGGAAGGTAGAATCTATTGAGTTGTAAGTGATCTGAACGTTTCATGATGATAGCACTTTCCTAAGGGGGTCAAACCATGTCCCAAATGTCACCGGATCTGGTGTCAATTTAAAGAAGTAGTCCAGTTACACATTTGTGGGCTTATAACTTGGCTTCTGAATGTCCTAGAGAGATCAGGTTTGTTTTAATGTACTCCTATCAACAGCCCCTACACCCACAAAAAGGAATGGAGTCATTAGCACTTATGGTTTGTAAATGGCACCCAGAATTATGTTGCACGAAGCACACTTTCACATCATTCTGGGTCCATTTGTGTGAAAACAAGGTCCAATCAGGCTGAAACGTTACAAGAAGGTAGAATCTATTGAGTTGTAAGTGATCTGAACGTTTCAAGATGATCGCACATTCCTATAGGGGGTCAAACCATGTCCCAAAGGTCACCGGGCCTGGTGTCACTTTAAAGAAGTAGTCCAGTTACACCTTTGTGGGCTTAAAATTTTTCTTCTGAATATCCTAGAGAGGTCAGGTTTGTTTTAGAGTACTCCAATTAAAGGCCCCCATTACCCCAAAAAGGAATGGAGTCATTAGCACTTATGGTTTTTAAATGGCACCCAGAATTATGTTGCAGGAAGCACAATTTCACATCATTCTGGGTTCTTTTGTGTGAAAACAAGGTCCAATCAGGCTGAAACGTTACAGGAAGGTAGAATCTATTGAGTTGTAAGTGATCTGAACGTTTCATGATGATAGCACTTTCCTAAGGGGGTAAAACCATGTCCCAACGGTCACCGGGCCTGGTGTCACTTTAAAGAAGTAGTCCAGTTACACCTTTGTGGGCTTATAATTTGGCATCTGAATGTCCTAGAGAGGTTATGTTTGTTTTAGTGTACTCCAATCAAAAGACCCTACAACCACAAAAAGCAATGGAGTCATTAGCACTTATGGTTTGTAAATGGCACCCAGAATTATGTTGCACGAAGCATAATTTCACATCATTCTGGGTTCATTTGTGTGAAAACAAGGTCCAATCAGGCTGAAACGTTACAGGAAGGTAGAATCTATTGAGTTGTAAGTGATCTGAACGTTTCATGATGATCGCACATTCCTAAGGGGGTCAAACCATGTCCCAAAGGTCACCGGATCTGGTGTCAATTTAAAGAAGTAGTCCAGTTACACATTTGTGCGCTTATAACTTGGCTTCTGAATGTCCTAGAGAGATCAGGTTTGTTTTAGTGTACTCCAATCAACAACCCCTACAACCTCAAAAAAGAGGGAGTCATTAGCACTTATGGCTTTTAAATGGCACCCAGAATTATGCTGCACTAAGCACAATTTCACATCATTCTGGGTTCATTTGTGTGAAAACAAGGTCCAATCAGGCTGAAACGTTACAGGAAGGTTGAATCTATTGAGTTGTAAGTGATCTGAACGTTTCATGATGATAGCACTTTCCTAAGGGGGTCAAACCATGTCCCAAAGGTCACCGGATCTGGTGTAAATTTAAAGAAGTAGTCCAGTTACACATTTGTGGGCTTATAACTTGGCTTCTGAATGTCCCAGAGAGATCAGGTTTGTTTTAGTGTACTCCAATCAACAGCCCCTACAACCACAAAAAGGAATGGAGTCATTAGCACTTATGGTTTGTAAATGGCACCCAGAATTATGTTGCACGAAGCACAATTTCACATCATTCTGGGTTCTTTTGTGTGAAAACAAGGTCCAATGAGGTTGAAACGTTAGAGGAAGGTAGAATCTATTGAGTTGTAAGTGATCTGAACGTTTCATGATCATAGCACTTTCCTGACGCCCAAATTCCACTACCTCCGCTCCGCTGCGCTCCGCTCCGACACGAACGCCGGAGCAAAATCGGTCCCGTTCTAGTCAATCAGAGCAATTCCACTACTGCGGCCGTGCTCCGGCAGTACGGCGCCGTGCGGCGCCCTCTGTTCCGGCGTCCGGCAAAAATAGAATCGATCCTATTTTTGCCGTACGCCGGAGCACCTCCGCAGTAAATGGACAGAAATCACAACGGCCCAACAGGAAAAGGAGCAAGCACATCTTCCGTTTTTCACAATAAATCGCTAAACAAAAGGCGTTTTTTGTTTCATATGCACAGGTTTAACAACTTTTAACAACTATCAATGGCGGCTGAAGTTTAAAAGCACAAAAATAAGCCATAAATACAGTTGCCACTATCAAAGTAGTCACACTTTGTTGATCCAAACACTGCTGATCTCTCAACACAATGATGGGCAGATTAAACAGCTCATTTCGATGCTTCTCCCGCACAACGGGTGTTTGGATCTAACTTCCGCGTTTATTGCTCGGACTGTATCGCAAGATCTCGAAAATCCCGCGCATGCTTGTTTGCCCCCCTCAGGTCTCCGCACCGGAGCGGAGCCGTTGTAGAGCGGGTACCAGTAAAAATTGAGTTCGGAAGCGAGCGGCTGCGGAGGGCGGGGGCGGACCGGAGCGGAGCGGAGCGGAGGTAGTGGAATTTGGGGGTGAGGGGGTCAAACCATGTCCCAAAGGTCACCGGATCTGGTGTCAATTTAAAGAAGTTGTCCAGTTACACATTTGTGGGCTTATAACTTGGCTTGTGAATGTCCTAGAGAGATCAGGTTTGTTTTAATGTACACCAATCAACAGCCCCTACAACCACAAAAAGGAATGGAGTCATTAGCACTTATGGTTTGTAAATGGCACCCAGAATTATGTTGCACGAAGCACAATTTCACTTCATTCTGGGTCCATTTGTGTGAAAACAAGGACCAATCAGGCTGAAACGTTACAGGAAGGTAGAATCTATTGAGTTGTAAGTGATCTGAACGTTTCATGATGATAGCACTTTCCTAAGGGGGTCAAACCATGTCCCAAAGGTCACCGGATCTGGTGTCAATATAAAGAAGTAGTCCAGTTACACATTTGTGGGCTTATAACTTGGCTTCTGAATGTCCTAGAGAGATCAGGTTTGTTTTAATGTACTCCAATCAACAGCCCCTACAAACACAAAAAGGAATGGAGTCATTAGCACTTATGGTTTGTAAATGGCACCCAGAATTATGTTGCACGAAGCACAATTTCACTTCATTATGGGTCCATTTGTGTGAAAACAAGGTCCAATCAGGCTGAAACGTTACAAGAAGGTAGAATCTATTGAGTTGTAAGTGATCTGAACGTTTCAAGATGATCGCACATTCCTATAGGGGGTCAAACCATGTCCCAAAGGTCACCGGGCCTGGTGTCACTTTAAAGAAGTAGTCCAGTTACACCTTTGTGGGCTTAAAACTTTTCTTCTGAATATCCTAGAGAGGTCAGCTTTGTTTTAGAGTACTCCAATTAAAGGCCCCAATTACCCCAAAAAGGAATGGAGTCATTAGCACTTATGGTTTTTAAATGGCACCCAGAATTATGTTGCACGAAGCACAATTTCACATCATTCTGGGTTCATTTGTGTGAAAACAAGGTCCAATCAGGCTGAAACGTTACAGGAAGGTAGAATCTATTGAGTTGTAAGTGATCTGAACGTTTCATGATGATAGCACTTTCCTAAGGGGGTCAAACCATGTCCCAAAGGTCACCGGATCTGGTGTCAATTTAAAGAAGTAGTCCAGTTACACATTTGTGGGCTTATAACTTCGCTTCTGAATATTCTAGAGAGATCAGGTTTGTTTTAGTGTACTCCAATCAACAGCCCCTACAACCACAAAAAGGAATGGAGTCATTAGCACTTATGGTTTGTAAATGGCACCCAGAATTATGTTGCACGAAGCACAATTTCACTTCATTCTGGGTTCATTTGTGTGAAAACAAGGTCCAATCAGGCTGAAACGTTACAGGAAGGTAGAATCTATTTAGTTGTAAGTGATCTGAACGTTTCATGATGATAGCACTTTCCTAAGGGGGTAAAACCATGTCCCAAAGGTCACCGGATCTGGTGTCACTTTAAAGAAGTAGTCCAGTTACACCTTTGTGGGCTTATAACTTGGCTTCTGAATGTCCTAGAGAGGTTAGGTTTGTTTTAGTGTACTCCAATCAACAACCCCTACAACCTCAAAAAAGAATGGAGTCATTAGCACTTATGGTTTTTAAATGGCACCCAGAATTATGCTGCACTAAGCACAATTTCACATCATTCTGGGTTCATTTGTGTGAAAACAAGGACCAATCAGGCTGAAACGTTACAGGAAGGTAGAATCTATTGAGTTGTAAGTGATCTGAACGTTTCATGATGATAGCACTTTCCTAAGGGGGTCTAACCATGTCCCAAAGGTCACCGGATCTGGTGTAAATTTAAAGAAGTAGTCCAGTTACACATTTGTGGGCTTATAACTTGGCTTCTGAATGTCCTAGAGAGATCAGGTTTGTTTTAGTGTACTCCAATCAACAGCCCCTACAACCACAAAAAGGAATGGAGTCATTAGCACTTATGGTTTTTAAATGGCACCCAGAATTATGTTGCACGAAGCACAATTTCACATCATTCTGGGTTCTTTTGTGTGAAAACAAGGTCCAATCAGGCTCAAACGTTACAAGAAGGTAGAATCGATTGAGTTGTAAGTGATCTGAACGTTTCAAGATGATCACACTTTCCTAAGGGGGTCAAACCACGTCCCAAAGGTCACCGGGCCTGGTGTCACTTTAAAGAAGTAGTCCAGTTACACCTTTGTGGGCTTATAACTTGGCTTCTGAATGTCCTAGAGAGGTCAGGTTTGTTTTAGTTTACTCCAACCAACAGCCCCTACAACCACAAAAAGGAATGGAGTCATTACAACTTATGGTTTGTAAATGGCAACCAGAATTATGTTGCACGAAGCACAATTTCACATCATTCTGGGTCCATTTGTGTGAAAACAAGGCCCAATCAGGCTGAATCGTTACAAGAAGGTAGAATCTATTGAGTTGTAAGTGATGTGAACGTTTCATGATGATCGCACATTCCTATAGGGGGTCAAACCATGTCCCAAAGGTCACCGGGCCTGGTGTCACTTTAAAGAAGTAGTCCAGTTACACCTTTGTGGGCTTATAACTTGGCTTCTGAATATCCTAGAGAGGTCAGGTTTGTTTTAGAGTACTCCAATTAACAGCCCCCATTACCCCAAAAAGGAATGGAGTCATTAGCACTTATGGTTTTTACATGGCACCCAGAATTATGTTGCAGGAAGCACAATTTCACATCATTCTGGGTTCTTTTGTGTGAAAACAAGGTCCAATCAGGCTGAAACGTTACAGGAAGGTAGAATCTATTGAGTTGTAAGTGATCTGAACGTTTCATGATGATAGCACTTTCCTAAGGGGGTAAAACCATGTCCCAACGGTCACCGGGCCTGGTGTCACTTTAAAGAAGTAGTCCAGTTACACCTTTGTGGGCTTATAATTTGGCATCTGAATGTCCTAGAGAGGTTATGTTTGTTTTAGTGTACTCCAATCAAAAGACCCTACAACCACAAAAAGCAATGGAGTCATTAGCACTTATGGTTTGTAAATGGCACCCAGAATTATGTTGCACGAAGCATAATTTCACATCATTCTGGGTTCATTTGTGTGAAAACAAGGTCCAATCAGGCTGAAACGTTACAGGAAGGTAGAATCTATTGAGTTGTAAGTGATCTGAACGTTTCATGATGATCGCACATTCCTAAGGGGGTCAAACCATGTCCCAAAGGTCACCGGATCTGGTGTCAATTTAAAGAAGTAGTCCAGTTACACATTTGTGCGCTTATAACTTGGCTTCTGAATGTCCTAGAGAGATCAGGTTTGTTTTAGTGTACTCCAATCAACAACCCCTACAACCTCAAAAAAGAGGGAGTCATTAGCACTTATGGCTTTTAAATGGCACCCAGAATTATGCTGCACTAAGCACAATTTCACATCATTCTGGGTTTATTTGTGTGAAAACAAGGTCCAATCAGGCTGAAACGTTACAGGAAGGTTGAATCTATTGAGTTGTAAGTGATCTGAACGTTTCATGATGATAGCACTTTCCTAAGGGGGTCAAACCATGTCCCAAAGGTCACCGGATCTGGTGTAAATTTAAAGAAGTAGTCCAGTTACACATTTGTGGGCTTATAACTTGGCTTCTGAATGTCCTAGAGAGATCAGGTTTGTTTTAGTGTACTCCAATCAACAGCCCCTACAACCACAAAAAGGAATGGAGTCATTAGCACTTATGGTTTGTAAATGGCACCCAGAATTATGTTGCACGAAGCACAATTTCACATCATTCTGGGTTCTTTTGTGTGAAAACAAGGTCCAATGAGGTTGAAACGTTAGAGGAAGGTAGAATCTATTGAGTTGTAAGTGATCTGAATGGTTCATGATCATAGCACTTTCCTGACCCCCAAATTCCACTACCTCCGCTCCGCTCCGCTGCGCTCCGCTCCGACACGAACGCCGGAGCAAAATCGGTCCCGTTCTAGTCAATCAGAGCAATTCCACTACTGCGGCCGTGCTCCGGCAGTACGGCGCCGTGCGGCGCCCTCTGTTCCGGCGTCCGGCAAAAATAGAATCGATCCTATTTTTGCCGTACGCCGGAGCACCTCCGCAGTAAATGGACAGAAATCACAACGGCCCAACAGGAAAAGGAGCAAGCACATCTTCCGTTTTTCACAATAAATCGCTAAACAAAAGGCGTTTTTTGTTTCATATGCACAGGTTTAACAACTTTTAACAACTATCAATGGCGGCTGAAGTTTAAAAGCACAAAAATAAGCCATAAATACAGTTGCCACTATCAAAGTAGTCACACTTTGTTGATCCAAACACTGCTGATCTCTCAACACAATGATGGGCAGATTAAACAGCTCATTTCGATGCTTCTCCCGCACAACGGGTGTTTGGATATAACTTCCGCGTTTATTGCTCGGACTGTATCGCAAGATCTCGAAAATCCCGCGCATGCTTGTTTGCCCCCCTCAGGTCTCCGCACCGGAGCGGAGCCGTTGTAGAGCGGGTACCAGTAAAAATTGAGTTCGGAAGCGAGCGGCTGCGGAGGGCGGGGGCGGAGCGGAGCGGAGGTAGTGGAATTTGGGGGTGAGGGGGTCAAACCATGTCCCAAAGGTCACCGGATCTGGTGTCAATTTAAAGAAGTTGTCCAGTTACACATTTGTGGGCTTATAACTTGGCTTGTGAATGTCCTAGAGAGATCAGGTTTGTTTTAATGTACACCAATCAACAGCCCCTACAACCACAAAAAGGAATGGAGTCATTAGCACTTATGGTTTGTAAATGGCACCCAGAATTATGTTGCACGAAGCACAATTTCACTTCATTCTGGGTCCATTTGTGTGAAAACAAGGACCAATCAGGCTGAAACGTTACAGGAAGGTAGAATCTATTGAGTTGTAAGTGATCTGAACGTTTCATGATGATAGCACTTTCCTAAGGGGGTCAAACCATGTCCCAAAGGTCACCGGATCTGGTGTCAATATAAAGAAGTAGTCCAGTTACACATTTGTGGGCTTATAACTTGGCTTCTGAATGTCCTAGAGAGATCAGGTTTGTTTTAATGTACTCCAATCAACAGCCCCTACAAACACAAAAAGGAATGGAGTCATTAGCACTTATGGTTTGTAAATGGCACCCAGAATTATGTTGCACGAAGCACAATTTCACTTCATTATGGGTCCATTTGTGTGAAAACAAGGTCCAATCAGGCTGAAACGTTACAGGAAGGTAGAATCTATTGAGTTGTAAGTGATCTGAACGTTTCATGATGATAGCACTTTTCTAAGGGGGTAAAACCATGTCCCAAAGGTCACCGGGCCTGGTGTCACTTTAAAGAAGTAGTCCAATTACACCTTTGTGGGCTTATAACTTGGCTTCTGTATGTCCTAGAGAGGTTAGGTTTATTTTAGTGTACTCCAATCAACAGCCCCTACAACCACAAAATGGAATGGAGTCATTAGCAATTATGGTTTTTAAATGGCACCCAGAATTATGTTGCACGAAGCACAATTTCACATCATTCTGGGTTCTTTTGAGTGAAAACAAGGTCCAATCAGGCTGAAACGTTACAGGAAGGTAGAATCTATTGAGTTGTAAGTGATCTGAACGTTTCATGATGATAGCACTTTCCTAAGGGGGTCAAACCATGTCCCAAAGGTCACCGGATCTGGTGTCAATTTAAAGAAGTAGTCCAGTTACACATTTGTGGGCTTATAACTTGGCTTCTGAATGTCCTAGAGAGATCAGGTTTGTTTTAATGTACTCCTATCAACAGCCCCTACACCCACAAAAAGGAATGGAGTCATTAGCACTTATGGTTTGTAAATGGCACCCAGAATTATGTTGCACGAAGCACAATTTCACATCATTCTGGGTCCATTTGTGTGAAAACAAGGTCCAATCAGGCTGAAACGTTACAGGAAGGTAGAATCTATTGAGTTGTAAGTGATCTGAACGTTTCATGATGATAGCACTTTTCTAAGGGGGTAAAACCATGTCCCAAAGGTCACCGGGCCTGGTGTCACTTTAAAGAAGTAGTCCAATTACACCTTTGTGGGCTTATAACTTGGCTTCTGTATGTCCTAGAGAGGTTAGGTTTATTTTAGTGTACTCCAATCAACAGCCCCTACAACCACAAAATGGAATGGAGTCATTAGCAATTATGGTTTTTAAATGGCACCCAGAATTATGTTGCACGAAGCACAATTTCACATCATTCTGGGTTCTTTTGAGTGAAAACAAGGTCCAATCAGGCTGAAACGTTACAGGAAGGTAGAATCTATTGAGTTGTAAGTGATCTGAACGTTTCATGATGATAGCACTTTCCTAAGGGGGTCAAACCATGTCCCAAAGGTCACCGGATCTGGTGTCAATTTAAAGAAGTAGTCCAGTTACACATTTGTGGGCTTATAACTTGGCTTCTGAATGTCCTAGAGAGATCAGGTTTGTTTTAATGTACTCCTATCAACAGCCCCTACACCCACAAAAAGGAATGGAGTCATTAGCACTTATGGTTTGTAAATGGCACCCAGAATTATGTTGCACGAAGCACAATTTCACATCATTCTGGGTCCATTTGTGTGAAAACAAGGTCCAATCAGGCTGAAACGTTACAAGAAGGTAGAATCTATTGAGTTGTAAGTGATCTGAACGTTTCAAGATGATCGCACATTCCTATAGGGGGTCAAACCATGTCCCAAAGGTCACCGGGCCTGGTGTCACTTTAAAGAAGTAGTCCAGTTACACCTTTGTGGGCTTATAACTTTTCATCTGAATATCCTAGAGAGGTCAGGTTTGTTTTAGAGTACTCCAATTAAAAGCCCCCATTACCCCAAAAAGTAATGGAGTCATTAGCACTTATGGTTTTTAAATGGCACCCAGAATTATGTTGTACGAAGCACAATTTCACATCATTCTGGGTTCATTTTTGTGAAAACAAGGTCCAATCAGGCTGAAACGTTACAGGAAGGTAGAATCTATTGAGTTGTAAGTGATCTGAACGTTTCATGATGATAGCACTTTCCTAAGGGGGTCAAACCATGTCCCAAAGGTCACCGGATCTGGTGTCAATTTAAAGAAGTAGTCCAGTTACACATTTGTGGGCTTATAACTTGGCTTCTGAATATTCTAGAGAGATCAGGTTTGTTTTAGTGTACTCCAATCAACAGCCCCTACAACCACAAAAAGGAATGGAGTCATTAGCACTTATGGTTTGTAAATGACACCCAGAATTATGTTGCACGAAGCACAATTTCACTTCATTCTGGGTTCATTTGTGTGAAAACAAGGTCCAATCAGGCTGAAACGTTACAGGAAGGTAGAATCTATTGAGTTGTAAGTGATCTGAACGTTTCATGATGATAGCACTTTCCTAAGGGGGTAAAACCATGTCCCAAAGGTCACCGGATCTGGTGTCACTTTAAAGAAGTAGTCCAGTTACACCTTTGTGGGCTTATAACTTGGCTTCTGAATGTCCTAGAGAGATCAGGTTTGTTTTAGTGTACTCCAATCAACAGCCCCTACAACCACAAAAAGGAATGGAGTCATTAGCACTTATGGTTTTTAAATGGCACCCAGAATTATGTTGCACGAAGCACAATTTCACATCATTATGGGTTCTTTTGTGTGAAAACAAGGTCCAATCAGGCTGAAACGTTACAAGAAGGTAGAATCTATTGAGTTGTAAGTGATCTGAATGTTTCAAGATGATCGCACTTTCCTAAGGGGGTCAAACCATGTCCCAAAGGTCACCGGGCCTGGTGTCACTTTAAAGAAGTAGTCCAGTTACACCTTTGTGGGCTTATAACTTGGCTTCTGAATGTCCGAGAGAGGTCAGGTTTGTTTTAGTTTACTCCAACCAACAGCCCCTACAACCACAAAAAGGAATGGAGTCATTAGCACTTATGGTTTGTAAATGGCAACCAGAATTATGTTGCACGAAGCACAATTTCACATCATTCTGGGTTCTTTTGAGTGAAAACAAGGTCCAATCAGGCTGAAACGTTACAGGAAGGTAGAATCTATTGAGTTGTAAGTGATCTGAACGTTTCATGATGATAGCACTTTCCTAAGGGGGTCAAACCATGTCCCAAAGGTCACCGGATCTGGTGTCAATTTAAAGAAGTAGTCCAGTTACACATTTGTGGGCTTATAACTTGGCTTCTGAATGTCCTAGAGAGATCAGGTTTGTTTTAATGTACTCCTATCAACAGCCCCTACACCCACAAAAAGGAATGGAGTCATTAGCACTTATGGTTTGTAAATGGCACCCAGAATTATGTTGCACGAAGCACAATTTCACATCATTCTGGGTCCATTTGTGTGAAAACAAGGTCCAATCAGGCTGAAACGTTACAAAAAGGTAGAATCTATTGAGTTGTAAGTGATCTGAACGTTTCAAGATGATCGCACATTCCTATAGGGGGTCAAACCATGTCCCAAAGGTCACCGGGCCTGGTGTCACTTTAAAGAAGTAGTCCAGTTACACCTTTGTGGGCTTATAACTTTTCATCTGAATATCCTAGAGAGGTCAGGTTTGTTTTAGAGTACTCCAATTAAAAGCCCCCATTACCCCAAAAAGGAATGGAGTCATTAGCACTTATGGTTTTTAAATGGCACCCAGAATTATGTTGCACGAAGCACAATTTCACATCATTCTGGGTTCATTTTTGTGAAAACAAGGTCCAATCAGGCTGAAACGTTACAGGAAGGTAGAATCTATTGAGTTGTAAGTGATCTGAACGTTTCATGATGATAGCACTTTCCTAAGGGGGTCAAACCATGTCCCAAAGGTCACCGGATCTGGTGTCAATTTA
The DNA here is from genome assembly GCF_043380555.1 of Nothobranchius furzeri. Lineage (NCBI taxonomy): Eukaryota > Metazoa > Chordata > Actinopteri > Cyprinodontiformes > Nothobranchiidae > Nothobranchius > Nothobranchius furzeri. The sequence goes on along the minus strand of NC_091752.1, from coordinate 11,019,623 downwards.
AAGAAGTAGTCCAGTTACACATTTGTGGGCTTATAACTTGGCTTCTGAATATTCTAGAGAGATCAGGTTTGTTTTAGTGTACTCCAATCAACAGCCCCTACAACCACAAAAAGGAATGGAGTCATTAGCACTTATGGTTTGTAAATGACACCCAGAATTATGTTGCACGAAGCACAATTTCACTTCATTCTGGGTTCATTTGTGTGAAAACAAGGTCCAATCAGGCTGAAACGTTACAGGAAGGTAGAATCTATTGAGTTGTAAGTGATCTGAACGTTTCATGATGATAGCACTTTCCTAAGGGGGTAAAACCATGTCCCAAAGGTCACCGGATCTGGTGTCACTTTAAAGAAGTAGTCCAGTTACACCTTTGTGGGCTTATAACTTGGCTTCTGAATGTCCTAGAGAGGTTAGGTTTGTTTTAGTGTACTCCACTCAACAACCCCTACAACCTCAAAAAAGAATGGAGTCATTAGCACTTATGGTTTTTAAATGGCACCCAGAATTATGCTGCACTAAGCACAATTTCACATCACTCTGGGTTCATTTGTGTGAAAACAAGGTCCAATCAGGCTGAAACGTTACAGGAATGTAGAATCTATTGAGTTGTAAGTGATCTGAACGTTTCATGATCATAGCACTTTCCTAAGGGGGTCTAACCATGTCCCAAAGGTCACCGGATCTGGTGTAAATTTAAAGAAGTAGTCCAGTTACACATTTGTGGGCTTATAACTTGGCTTCTGAATGTCCTAGAGAGATCAGGTTTGTTTTAGTGTACTCCAATCAACAGCCCCTACAACCACAAAAAGGGATGGAGTCATTAGCACTTATGGTTTTTAAATGGCACCCAGAATTATGTTGCACGAAGCACAATTTCACATCATTATGGGTTCTTTTGTGTGAAAACAAGGTCCAATCAGGCTGAAACGTTACAAGAAGGTAGAATCTATTGAGTTGTAAGTGATCTGAATGTTTCAAGATGATCGCACTTTCCTAAGGGGGTCAAACCATGTCCCAAAGGTCACCGGGCCTGGTGTCACTTTAAAGAAGTAGTCCAGTTACACCTTTGTGGGCTTATAACTTGGCTTCTGAATGTCCGAGAGAGGTCAGGTTTGTTTTAGTTTACTCCAACCAACAGCCCCTACAACCACAAAAAGGAATGGAGTCATTAGCACTTATGGTTTGTAAATGGCAACCAGAATTATGTTGCACGAAGCACAATTTCACATCATTCTGGGTCCATTTGTGTGAAAACAAGGTCCAATCAGGCTGAATCGTTACAAGAAGGTAGAATCTATTGAGTTGTAAGTGATGTGAACATTTCATGATGATCGCACATTCCTATAGGGGGTCAAACCATGTCCCAAAGGTCACCGGGCCTGGTGTCACTTTAAAGAAGTAGTCCAGTTACACCTTTGTGGGCTTATAACTTGGCTTCTGAATGTCCTAGAGAGATCAGGTTTGTTTTAGTGTACTCCAATCAACAGCCCCTACAACCACAAAAGGAATGGAGTCATTAGCACTTATGGTTTTTAAATGGCACCCAGATTTTTGCTGCACTGAGCACAATTTCACATCATTCTGGGTTCATTTGTGTGAAAACAAGGTCCAATCAGGCTGAAACATTACAGGAAGGTAGAATCTATTGAGTTGTAAGTGATCTGAACGTTTCATGATGATAGCACTTTCCTAAGGGGGTCAAACCATGTCCCAAAGGTCACCGGATCTGGTGTAAATTTAAAGAAGTAGTCCAGTTACACATTTGTGGGCTTATAACTTGGCTTCTGAATGTTCTAGAGAGATCAGGTTTGTTTTAGTGTACTCCAATCAACAGCCCCTACAACCACAAAAAGGAATGGAGTCATTAGCACTTATGGTTTGTAAATGGCACCCAGAATTATGTTGCACGAAGCACAATTTCACATCATTCTGGGTTCTTTTGTGTGAAAACAAGGTCCAATGAGGTTGAAACGTTAGAGGAAGGTAGAATCTATTGAGTTGTAAGTGATCTGAACGTTTCATGATCATAGCACTTTCCTGACCCCCAAATTCCACTACCTCCGCTCCGCTGCGCTGCGCTCCGCTCCGACACGAACGCCGGAGCAAAATCGGTCCCGTTCTAGTCAATCAGAGCAATTCCACTACTGCGGCCGTGCTCCGGCAGTACGGCGCCGTGCGGCGCCCTCTGTTCCGGTGTCCGGCAAAAATAGAATCGATCCTATTTTTGCCGGACGCCGGAGCACCTCCGCAGTAAATGGACAGAAATCACAACGGCCCAACAGGAAAAGGAGCAAGCACATCTTCCGTTTTTCACAATAAATCGCTAAACAAAAGGCGTTTTTTGTTTCATATGCACAGGTTTAACAACTTTTAACAACTATCAATGGCGGCTGAAGTTTAAAAGCACAAAAATAAGCCATAAATACAGTTGCCACTATCAAAGTAGTCACACTTTGTTGATCCAAACACTGCTGATCTCTCAACACAATGATGGGCAGATTAAACAGCTCATTTCGATGCTTCTCCCGCACAACGGGTGTTTGGATCTAACTTCCGCGTTTATTGCTCGGACTGTATCGCAAGATCTCGAAAATCCCGCGCATGCTTGTTTGCCCCCCTCAGGTCTCCGCACCGGAGCGGAGCCGTTGTAGAGCGGGTACCAGTAAAAATTGAGTTCAGAAGCGAGCGGCTGCGGAGGGCGGGGGCGGACCGCAGCGGAGCGGAGCGGAGGTAGTGGAATTTGGGGGTGAGGGGGTCAAACCATGTCCCAAAGGTCACCGGATCTGGTGTCAATTTAAAGAAGTTGTCCAGTTACACATTTGTGGGCTTATAACTTGGCTTGTGAATGTCCTAGAGAGATCAGGTTTGTTTTAATGTACACCAATCAACAGCCCCTACAACCACAAAAAGGAATGGAGTCATTAGCACTTATGGTTTGTAAATGGCACCCAGAATTATGTTGCACGAAGCACAATTTCACTTCATTCTGGGTCCATTTGTGTGAAAACAAGGACCAATCAGGCTGAAACATTACAGGAAGGTAGAATCTATTGAGTTGTAAGTGATCTGAACGTTTCATGATGATAGCACTTTCCTAAGGGGGTCAAACCATGTCCCAAAGGTCACCGGATCTGGTGTAAATTTAAAGAAGTAGTCCAGTTACACATTTGTGGGCTTATAACTTGGCTTCTGAATGTCCTAGAGAGATCAGGTTTGTTTTAGTGTACTCCAATCAACAGCCCCTACAACCACAAAAAGGAATGGAGTTATTAGCACTTATGGTTTGTAAATGGCACCCAGAATTATGTTGCACGAAGCTCAATTTCACATCATTCTGGGTTCTTTTGTGTGAAAACAAGGTCCAATGAGGTTGAAACGTTAGAGGAAGGTAGAATCTATTGAGTTGTAAGTGATCTGAACGTTTCATGATCATAGCACTTTCCTGACCCCCAAATTCCACTACCTCTGCTCCGCTGCGCTCCGCTCCGACACGAACGCCGGAGCAAAATCGGTCCCGTTCTAGTCAATCAGAGCAATTCCAATACTGCGGCCGTGCTCCGGCAGTACGGCGCCGTGCGGCGCCCTCTGTTCCGGCGTCCGGCAAAAATAGAATCGATCCTATTTTTGCCGGACGCCGGAGCACCTCCGCAGTAAATGGACAGAAATCACAACGGCCCAACAGGAAAAGGAGCAAGCACATCTTCCGTTTTTCACAATAAATCGCTAAACAAAAGGCGTTTTTTGTTTCATATGCACAGGTTTAACAACTTTTAACAACTATCAATGGCGGCTGAAGTTTAAAAGCACAAAAATAAGCCATAAATACAGTTGCCACTATCAAAGTAGTCACACTTTGTTGATCCAAACACTGCTGATCTCTCAACACAAAAATGGGCAGATTAAACAGCTCATTTCGATGCTTCTCCCGCACAACGGGTGTTTGGATCTAAATTCCGCGTTTATTGCTCGGACTGTATCGCAAGATCTCGAAAATCCCGCGCATGCTTGTTTGCCCCCCTCAGGTCTCCGCACCGGAGCGGAGCCGTTGTAGAGCGGGTACCAGTAAAAATTGAGTTCGGAAGCGAGCGGCTGCGGAGGGCGGGGGCGGACGGAGCGGAGCGGAGCGGAGGTAGTGGAATTTGGGGGTGAGGGGGTCAAACCATGTCCCAAAGGTCACCGGATCTGGTGTCAATTTAAAGAAGTTGTCCAGTTACACATTTGTGGGCTTATAACTTGGCTTGTGAATGTCCTAGAGAGATCAGGTTTGTTTTAATGTACACCAATCAACAGCCCCTACAACCACAAAAAGGAATGGAGTCATTAGCACTTATGGTTTGTAAATGGCACCCAGAATTATGTTGCACGAAGCACAATTTCACTTCATTCTGGGTCCATTTGTGTGAAAACAAGGACCAATCAGGCTGAAACATTACAGGAAGGTAGAATCTATTGAGTTGTAAGTGATCTGAACGTTTCATGATGATAGCACTTTCCTAAGGGGGTCAAACCATGTCCCAAAGGTCACCGGATCTGGTGTCAATATAAAGAAGTAGTCCAGTTACACATTTGTGGGCTTATAACTTGGCTTCTGAATGTCCTAGAGAGATCAGGTTTGTTTTAATGTACTCCAATCAACAGCCCCTACAAACACAAAAAGGAATGGAGTCATTAGCACTTATGGTTTGTAAATGGCACCCAGAATTATGTTGCACGAAGCACAATTTCACTTCATTATGGGTCCATTTGTGTGAAAACAAGGTCCAATCAGGCTGAAACGTTACAGGAAGGTAGAATCTATTGAGTTGTAAGTGATCTGAACGTTTCATGATGATAGCACTTTTCTAAGGGGGTAAAACCATGTCCCAAAGGTCACCGGGCCTGGTGTCACTTTAAAGAAGTAGTCCAATTACACCTTTGTGGGCTTATAACTTGGCTTCTGAATGTCCTAGAGAGGTTAGGTTTATTTTAGTGTACTCCAATCAACAGCCCCTACAACCACAAAAAGGAATGGAGTCATTAGCAATTATGGTTTTTAAATGGCACCCAGAATTATGTTGCACGAAGCACAATTTCACATCATTCTGGGTTCTTTTGAGTGAAAACAAGGTCCAATCAGGCTGAAACGTTACAGGAAGGTAGAATCTATTGAGTTGTAAGTGATCTGAACGTTTCATGATGATAGCACTTTCCTAAGGGGGTCAAACCATGTCCCAAAGGTCACCGGATCTGGTGTCAATATAAAGTAGTCCAGTTACACATTTGTGGGCTTATAACTTGGCTTCTGAATGTCCTAGAGAGATCAGGTTTGTTTTAATGTACTCCTATCAACAGCCCGCACCCACAAAAAGGAATGGAGTCATTAGCACTTATGGTTTGTAAATGGCACCCAGAATTATGTTGCACGAAGCACAATTTCACATCATTCTGCGTCCATTTGTGTGAAAACAAGGTCCAATCAGGCTGAAACGTTACAAGAAGGTAGAATCTATTGAGTTGTAAGTGATCTGAACGTTTCAAGATGATCGCACATTCCTATAGGGGGTCAAACCATGTCCCAAAGGTCACCGGGCCTGGTGTCACTTTAAAGAAGTAGTCCAGTTACACCTTTGTGGGCTTATAACTTTTCATCTGAATATCCTAGAGAGGTCAGGTTTGTTTTAGAGTACTCCAATTAAAAGCCCCCATTACCCCAAAAAGGAATGTAGTCATTAGCACTTATGGTTTTTAAATGGCACCCAGAATTATGTTGCACGAAGCACAATTTCACATCATTCTGGGTTCATTTTTGTGAAAACAAGGTCCAATCAGGCTGAAACGTTACAGGAAGGTAGAATCTATTGAGTTGTACGTGATCTGAACGTTTCATGATGATAGCACTTTCCTAAGGGGGTCAAACCATGTCCCAAAGGTCACCGGATCTGGTGTCAATTTAAAGAAGTAGTCCAGTTACACATTTGTGGGCTTATAACCTCGCTTCTGAATATTCTAGAGAGATCAAGTTTGTTTTAGTGTACTCCAATCAACAGCCCCTACAACCACAAAAAGGAATGGAGTCATTAGCACTTATGGTTTGTAAATGACACCCAGAATTATGTTGCACGAAGCACAATTTCACTTCATTCTGGGTTCATTTGTGTGAAAACAAGGTCCAATCAGGCTGAAACGTTACAGGAAGGTAGAATCTATTGAGTTGTAAGTGATCTGAACGTTTCATGATGATAGCACTTTCCTAAGGGGGTAAAACCATGTCCCAAAGGTCACCGGATCTGGTGTCACTTTAAAGAAGTAGTCCAGTTACACCTTTGTGGGCTTATAACTTGGCTTCTGACTGTCCTAGAGAGGTTAGGTTTGTTTTATTGTACTCCACTCAACAACCCCTACAACCTCAAAAAAGAATGGAGTCATTAGCACTTATGGTTTTTAAATGGCAACCAGAATTATGTTGCACGAAGCACAATTTCACATCATTCTGGGTCCATTTGTGTGAAAACAAGGTCCAATCAGGCTGAATCGTTACAAGAAGGTAGAATCTATTGAGTTGTAAGTGATGTGAACATTTCATCATGATCGCACATTCCTATAGGGGGTCAAACCATGTCCCAAAGGTCACCGGGCCTGGTGTCACTTTAAAGAAGTAGTCCAGTTACACCTTTGTGGGCTTATAACTTGGCTTCTGAATGTCCTAGAGAGATCAGGTTTGTTTTAGTGTACTCCAATCAACAGCCCCTACAACCACAAAAGGAATGGAGTCATTAGCACTTATGGTTTTTAAATGGCACCCAGAATTTTGCTGCACTGAGCACAATTTCACATAATTCTGGGTTCATTTGTGTTAAAACAAGGTCCAATCAGGCTGAAACATTACAGGAAGGTAGAATCTATTGAGTTGTAAGTGATCTGAACGTTTCATGATGATAGCACTTTCCTAAGGGGGTCAAACCATGTCCCAAAGGTCACCGGATCTGGTGTAAATTTAAAGAAGTAGTCCAGTTACACATTTGTGGGTTTATAACTTGGCTTCTGAATGTCCTAGAGAGATCAGGTTTGTTTTAGTGTACTCCAATCAACAGCCCCTACAACCACAAAAAGGAAAGGAGTCATTAGCAATTATGGTTTTTAAATGGCACCCAGAATTATGTTGCACGAAGCACAATTTCATATCATTCTGGGTTCTTTTGTGTGAAAACAAGGTCCAATCAGGCTGAAACGTTACAAGAAGGTAGAATCTATTGAGTTGTAAGTGATCTGAACGTTTCAAGATGATCGAACTTTCCTAAGGGGGTCAAACCATGTCCCAAAGGTCACCGGGCCTGGTGTCACTTTAAAGAAGTAGTCTAGTTACACATTTTTGGCTTATAACTTGGCTTCTGAATGTCCTAGAGAGATCAGGTTTGTTTTAGTGTACCCAGTCAACAGCCCCTACAACCACAAAAAGGAATGGAGTCATTAGCACTTATGGTTTTTAAATGGCACCCAGAATTATGTTGCACGAAGCACAATGTCACATCATTCTGGGTTCTTTTGTGTGAAAACAAGGTCCATTCAGGCTGAAACGTTACAAGAAGGTAGAATCTATTGAGTTGTAAGTGATCTGAACGTTTCAAGATGATCGCACTTTCCTAAGGGGGTCAAACCAGGTCCCAAAGGTCACCGGTTCTGGTGTCACTTTAAAGAAGTAGTCCAGTTACACCTTTGTGGGTTTATTACTTGGCTTCTGAATGTCCTAGAGAGATCAGGTTTTTTTAATGTGCTCCAACCAACAGCCCCTACAACCACAAAAAGGAATGGAGTCATTAGCACTTATGGTTTGTAAATGGCACCCAGAATTATGTTGCACGAAGCACACATTCACATCATTCTGGGTTCATTTGTGTGAAAACAAGGTCCAATCAGGCTGAAACGTTACAGGAAGGTAAAATCTATTGAGTTGTAAGTGATCTGAAAGTTTCATGATGATCGCACATTCCTAAGGGGGTCAAACCATGTCCCAAAGGTCACCGGATCTGGTGTCAATTTAAAGAAGTAGTCCAGTTACACATTTGTGGGCTTATAACTTGGCTTGTGAATGTCCTAGAGAGATCAGGTTTGTTTTAATGTACTCCAATCAACAGCCCCTACAACCACAAAAAGGAATGGAGTCATTAGCACTTATGGTTTGTAAATGGCACCCAGAATTATGTTGCACGAAGCACAATTTCAAATCATTCTGGGTCCATTTGTGTGAAAACAAGGTCCAGTCAGCCTGAAACGTTACAAGAAGGTAGAATCTATTGAGTTGTAAGTGATCTGAACGTTTCATGATGATCGCACATTCCTATAGGGGGTCAAACCATGTCCCAAAGGTCACCGGGCCTGGTGTCACTTAAAAGAAGTAGTCCAGTTACACCTTTGTGGGCTTATAACTTGGCTTCTGAATATCCTAGAGAGGTCAGGTTTGGTTTAGAGTACTCCAATTAACAGCCCCCATTACCCCAAAAAGGAATGGAGTCATTACACTTATGGTTTTTACATGGCACCCAGAATTATGTTGCACGAAGCACAATTTCACATCATTCTGGGTTCTTTTGTGTGAAAACAAGGTCCAATCAGGCTGAAACGTTACAGGAAGGTAGAATCTATATAGTTGTAAGTGATCTGAACGTTTCATGATGATAGCACTTTCCTAAGGGGGTCAAACCATGTCCCAAAGGTCACCGGATCTGGTGTAAATTTAAAGAAGTAGTCCAGTTACACATTTGTGGGCTTATAACTTGGCTTCTGAATGTCCTAGAGAGATCAGGTTTGTTTTAGTGTACTCCAATCAACAGCCCCTACAACCACAAAAAGGAATGGAGTCATTAGCACTTATGGTTTGTAAATGGCACCCAGAATTATGTTGCACGAAGCACAATTTCACATCATTCTGGGTTCTTTTGTGTGAAAACAAGGTCCAATGAGGCTGAAACGTTACAAGAAGGTAGAATCTATTGAGTTGTAAGTGATCTGAACGTTTCATGATGATAGCACTTTCCTAAGGGAGTCAAACCATGCCCCAAAGGTCACCGGATCTGGTGTCAATTTAAAGAAGTTGTCCAGTTACACATTTGTGGGCTTATAACTTGGCTTGTGAATGTCCTAGAGAGATCAGGTTTGTTTTAATGTACACCAATCAACAGCCCCTACAACCACAAAAAGAAATGGAGTCATTAGCACCTATGGTTTGTAAATGGCACCCAGAATTATGTTGCACGAAGCACAATTTCACTTCATTCTGGGTCCATTTGTGTGAAAACAAGGTCCAATCAGGCTGAAACGTTACAGGAAGGTAGAATCTATTGAGTTGTAAGTGATCTGAACGTTTCATGATGATAGCACTTTCCTAAGGGGGTAAAACCATGTCCCAAAGGTCACCGGGCCTGGTGCCACTTTAAAGAAGTAGTCCAATTACACCTTTGTGGGCTTATAACTTGGCTTCTGAATGTCCTAGAGAGGTTAGGTTTGTTTTAGTGTACTCCAATCAACAGCCCCTACAACCACAAAAAGGAATGGAGTCATTAGCACTTATGGGTTTTAAATGGCACCCAGAATTATGCTGCACTGAGCACAATTTCACATCATTCTGGGTTCATTTGTGTGAAAACAAGGTCCAATCAGGCTGAAACATTACAGGAAGGTAGAATCTATTGAGTTGTAAGTGATCTGAACGTTTTATGATGATAGCACTTTCCTAAGGGGGTCAAACCATGTCCCAAAGGTCACCGGATCTGGTGTAAATTTAAAGAAGTAGTCCATTTACACATTTGTGGGCTTATAACTTGGCTTATGAATGTCCTAGAGAGATCAGGTTTGTTTTAGTGTACTCCAATCAACAGCCCCTACAACCACAAAAAGGAAAGGAGTCATTAGCAATTATGGTTTTTAAATGGCACCCAGAATTATGTTGCACGAAGCACAATTTCACATCATTCTGGGTTCTTTTGTGTGAAAACAAGGTCCAATCAGGCTGAAACGTTACAAGAAGGTAGAATCTATTGAGTTGTAAGTGATCTGAACGTTTCAAGATGATCGAACTTTCCTAAGGGGGTCAAACCATGTCCCAAATGTCACCGGGCCTGGTGTCACTTTAAAGAAGTAGTCCGGTTACACATTTGTGGGCTTATAACTTGGCTTCTGAATGTCCTAGAGAGATCAGGTTTGTTTTAGTGTACTCCAATCAACAGCCCCTACAACCACAAACAGGATTGGAGTCATTAGCACTTATGGTTTTTAAATGGCACCCAGAATTATGTTGCACGAAGCACAATTTCACATCATTCTGGGTTCTTTTGTGTGAAAACAAGGTCCAATCAGGCTGAAACGTTACAAGAAGGTAGAATCTATTGAGTTGTAAGTGATCTGAACGTTTCAAGATGATCGCACTTTCCTAAGGGGGTCAATCCAGGTCCCAAAGGTCACCGGTTCTGGTGTCACTTTAAAGAAGTAGTCCAGTTACACCTTTGTGGGTTTATAACTTGGCTTCTGAATGTCCTAGAGAGATCAGGTTTGTTTTAATGTACTCCAACCAACAGCCCCTACAACGACAAAAAGGAATGGAGTCATTAGCACTTATGGTTTGTAAATGGCACCCAGAATTATGTTGCACGAAGCACACTTTCACATCATTCTGGGTTCATTTGTGTGAAAACAAGGTCCAATCAGGCCGAAACGTTACAGGAAGGTAGAATCTATTGAGTTGTAAGTGATCTGAAAGTTGCATGATGATCGCACATTCCTAAGGGGGTCAAACCATGTCCCAAAGGTCACCGGATCTGGTGTCAATTTAAAGAAGTAGTCCAGTTACACATTTGTGGGCTTATAACTTGGCTTGTAAATGTCCTAGAGAGATCAGGTTTGTTTTAATGTACTCCAATCAACAGCCCCTACAACCACAAAAAGGAATGGAGTCATTAGCACTTATGGTTTGTAAATGGCACCCAGAATTATGTTGCACGAAGCACAATTTCAAATCATTCTGGGTCAATTTGTGTGAAAACAAGGTCCAGTCAGGCTGAAACGTTACAAGAAGGTAGAATCTATTGAGGTGTAAGTGATCTGAACGTTTCATGATGATCGCACATTCCTATAGGGGGTCAAACCATGTCCCAAAGGTCACCGGGCCTGGTGTCACTTTAAAGAAGTAGTCCAGTTACACCTTTGTGGGCTTATAACTTGGCTTCTGAATATCCTAGAGAGGTCAGGTTTGGTTTAGAGTACTCCAATTAACAGCCCCCATTACCCCAAAAAGGAATGGAGTCATTAGCACTTATGGTTTTTACATGGCACCCAGAATTATGTTGCACGAAGCACAATTTCACATCATTCTGGGTTCTTTTGTGTGAAAACAAGGTCCAATCAGGCTGAAACGTTACAGGAAGGTAGAATCTATATAGTTGTAAGTGATCTGAACGTTTCATGATGATAGCACTTTCCTAAGGGGGTCAAACCATGTCCCAAAGGTCACCGGATCTGGTGTAAATTTAAAGAAGTAGTCCAGTTACACATTTGTGGGCTTATAACTTGGCTTCTGAATGTCCTAGAGAGATCAGGTTTGTTTTAGTGTACTCCAATCAACAGCCCCTACAACCACAAAAAGGAATGGAGTCATTAGCACTTATGGTTTGTAAATGGCACCCAGAATTATGTTGCACGAAGCACAATTTCACATCATTCTGGGTTCTTTTGTGTGAAAACAAAGTCCAATGTGGCTGAAACGTTACAGGAAGGTAGAATCTATTGAGTTGTAAGTGATCTGAACGTTTCATGATGATAGCACTTTCCTAAGGGGGTAAAACCATGTCCCAAAGGTCACCGGGCCTGGTGCCACTTTAAAGAAGTAGTCCAATTACACATTTGTGGGCTTATAACTTGGCTTCTGAATGTCCTAGAGAGGTTAGGTTTGTTTTAGTGTACTCCAATCAACAGCCCCTACAACCACAAAAAGGAATGGAGTCATTAGCACTTATGGTTTTTAAATGGCACCCAGAATTATGCTGCACTGAGCACAATTTCACATCATTCTGGGTTCTTTTGTGTGAAAACAAGGTCCAATCAGGCTGAAACGTTACAAGAAGGTAGAATCTATGGAGTTGTAAGTGATCTGAACGTTTCAAGATGATCGCACTTTCCTAAGGGGGTCAAACCAGGTCCCAAAGGTCACCGGTTCTGGTGTCACTTTAAAGAAGTAGTCCAGTTACACCTTTGTGGGCTTATAACTTGGCTTCTGAATGTCCTAGAGAGATCAGGTTTGTTTTAATGTACTCCAACCAACAGCCCCTACAACCACAAAAAGGAATGGAGTCATTAGCACTTATGGTTTGTAAATGGCACCCAGAATTATGTTGCACGAAGCACACTTTCACATCATTCTGGGTTCATTTGTGTGAAAACAAGGTCCAATCAGGCTGAAACGTTACAGGAAGGTAGAATCTATTGAGTTGTAAGTGATCTGAAAGTTTCATGATGATCGCACATTCCTAAGGGGGTCAAACCATGTCCAAAGGTCACCGGATCTGGTGTCAATTTAAAGAAGTAGTCCAGTTACATAATTTGTGGGCTTATAACTTGGCTTGTGAATGTCCTAGAGAGATCAGGTTTGTTTTAATGTACTCCAATCAACAGCCCCTACAACCACAAAAAGGAATGGAGTCATTAGCACTTATGGTTTGTAAATGGCACCCAGAATTATGTTGCACGAAGCACAATTTCAAATCATTCTGGGTCCTTTTGTGTGAAAACAAGGTCCACTCAGGCTGAAACGTTACAAGAAGGTAGAATCTATTGAGTTGTAAGTGATCTGAACGTTTCATGATGATCGCACATTCCTATAGGGGGTCAAACCATGTCCCAAAGGTCACCGGGCCTGGTGTCACTTTAAAGAAGTAGTCCAGTTACACCTTTGTGGGCTTATAACTTGGCTTCTGAATATCCTAGAGAGGTCAGGTTTGGTTTAGAGTACTCCAATTAACAGCCCCCATTACCCCAAAAAGGAATGGAGTCATTAGCACTTATGGTTTTTACATGGCACCCAGAATTATGTTGCACGAAGCACAATTTCACATCATTCTGGGTTCTTTTGTGTGAAAACAAGGTCCAATCAGGCTGAAACGTTACAGGAAGGTAGAATCTATATAGTTGTAAGTGATCTGAACGTTTCATGATGATAGCCCTTTCCTAAGGGGGTCAAACCATGTCCCAAAGGTCACCGGATCTGGTGTCAATTTAAAGAAGTAGTCCAGTTACACTTTTGTGGGCATGTAACTTGGCTTCTGAATGTCCTAGAGAGATCAGGTTTGTTTTAGTGTACTCCAATCAACAGCCCCTACAACCACAAAAAGGAATGGAGTCATTAGCACTTATGGTTTGTAAATGGCACCCAGAATTATGTTGCACGAAGCACAATTTCACTTCATTCTGGGTCCATTTGTGTGAAAACAAGGTCCAATTGGGCTGAAACGTTACAGGAAGGTAGAATCTATTGACTTGTAAGTGATCTGAACGTTTCATGATGATAGCACTTTCCTAAGGGGGTCAAACCATGTCCCAAAGGTCACCGGGCCTGGTGTCACTTTAAAGAAGTAGTCCAGTTACACCTTTGTGGGCTTATAACTTGGCTTCTGAATGGCCTAGAGAGGTCAGGTTTGTTTTAGTGTACTCCAATGAACAGCCCCTACAACCACAAAAAAGGAATGGAGTCATTAGCACTTATGGTTTGTAAATGGCACCCAGAATTATGTTGCACGAAGCACTATTTCACATCATTCTGGGTCCATTTGTGTAAAAACAAGGTCCAATCAGGCTGAAACGCTACAAGAAGGTAGAATCTATTGAGTTGTAAGTGATCTGAACGTTTCAAGATGATCGCACATTCCTATAGGGGTAAAACCATGTCCCAAAGGTCACCGGGCCTGGTGTCACTTTAAAGAAGTAGTCCAGTTACACCTTTGTGGGCTTATAACTTGGCTTCTGAATATCATAAAGAGGTCAGGTTTGGTTTAGAGTACTCCAATTAACAGCCCCCATTACCCCAAAAAGGAATGGAGTCATTAGCACTTATGGTTTTTACATGGCACCCAGAATTATGTTGCACGAAGCACAATTTCACATCATTTTGGGTTCATTTGTGTGAAAACAAGGTCCAATCAGGCTGAAACGTTACAGGAAGGTAGAATCTATTGAGTTGTAGTGATCTGAACGTTTCATGATGATAGCACTTTCCTAAGGGGGTCAAACCATGTCCCAAAGGTCACCGGATCTGGTGTCAATTTAAAGAAGTAGTCCAGTTACACATTTGTGGGCATGTAACTTGGCTTCTGAATGTCCTAGAGAGATCAGGTTTGTTTTAGTGTACTCCAATCAACAGCCCCTACAACCACAAAAAGGAATGGAGTCATTAGCACTTATGGTTTGTAAATGGCACCCAGAATTATGTTGCACGAAGCACAATTTCACTTCATTCTGGGTCCATTTGTGTGAAAACAAGGTCCAATCAGGCTGAAACGTTACAGGAAGGTAGAATCTATTGAGTTGTAAGTGATCTGAACGTTTCATGATGATAGCACTTTCCTAAGGGGGTCAAACCATGTCCCAAAGGTCACCGGGCCTGGTGTCACTTTAAAGAAGTAGTCCAGTTACACCTTTGTGGGCTTATAACTTGGCTTCTGAATGGCCTAGAGAGGTCAGGTTTGTTTTAGTGTACTCCAATGAACAGCCCCTACAACCACAAAAAAGGAATGGAGTCATTAGCACTTATGGTTTGTAAATGGCACCCAGAATTATGTTGCACGAAGCACTATTTCACATCATTCTGGGTCCATATGTGTAAAAACAAGGTCCAATCAGGCTGAAACGCTACAAGAAGGTAGAATCTATTGAGTTGTAAGTGATCTGAACGTTTCAAGATGATCGCACATTCCTATAGGGGTAAAACCATGTCCCAAAGGTCACCGGGCCTGGTGTCACTTTAAAGAAGTAGTCCAGTTACACCTTTGTGGGCTTATAACTTGGCTTCTGAATATCATAAAGAGGTCAGGTTTGGTTTAGAGTACTCCAATTAACAGCCCCCATTACCCCAAAAAGGAATGGAGTCATTAGCACTTATGGTTTTTACATGGCACCCAGAATTATGTTGCACGAAGCACAATTTCACATCATTTTGGGTTCATTTGTGTGAAAACAAGGTCCAATCAGGCTGAAACGTTACAGGAAGGTAGAATCTATTGAGTTGTAAGTGATCTGAACGTTTCATGATGATAGCACTTTCCTAAGGGGGTCAAACCATGTCCCAAAGGTCACCGGATCTGGTGTCAATTTAAAGAAGTAGTCCAGTTACACATTTGTGGGCTTGTAACTTGGCTTCTGAATGTCCTAGAGAGATCAGGTTTGTTTTAGTGTACTCCAATCAACAGCCCCTACAACCACAAAAAGGAATGGAGTCATTAGCACTTATGGTTTGTAAATGGCACCCAGAATTATGTTGCACGAAGGACAATTTCACTTCATTCTGGGTCCATTTGTGTGAAAACAAGGTCCAATCAGGCTGAAACGTTACAGGAAGGTAGAATCTATTGTAAGTGATCTGAACGTTTCATGATGATAGAACTTTCCTAAGGGGGTCAAACCATGTCCCAAAAGTCACCGGATCTGGTGTAAATTTAAAGAAGTAGTCCAGTTACACATTTGTGGGCTTATAACTTGGCTTCTGAATGTCCTAGAGAGATCAGGTTTGTTTTAGTATACTCAAATCAACAGCCCCTACAACCACAAAAAGGAATGGAGTCATTAGCACTTATGGTTTTTAAATGGCACCCAGAAATATGTTGCACGAAGCACAATTTCACATCATTCTGGGTTCATTTGTGTGAAAACAAGGTCCATTCAGGCTGAAACGTTACAGGAAGGTAGAATCTATTGAGTTGTAAGTGATCTGAAAGTTTCATGATGATCGCACATTCCTAAGGGGGTCAAACCATGTCCCAAAGGTCAGCGGATCTGGTGTCAATTTAAAGAAGTATTCCAGTTACACATTTGTGGGCTTATAACTTGGCTTGTGAATGTCCTAGACAGATCAGGTTTGTTTTAATTTACTCCAATCAACAGCCCCTACAACCACAAAAAGGAATGGAGTCATTAGCACTTATGGTTTGTAAATGGCACCCAGAATTATGTTGCACGAAGCACAATTTCACATCATTCTGGGTCCATTTGTGTGAAAACAAGGTCCAATCAGGCTGAAACGTTACAAGAAGGTAGAATCTATTGAGTTTTAAGTTATCTGAACATTTCAAGATGATCGCACATTCCTAAGGGGGTAAAACCATGTCCCAAAGGTCACCGGGCCTGGTGTCACTTTAAAGAAGTAGTCCAGTTTCACTTTTGTGGGCTTATAACTTGGCTTCTGAACGTCCTAGAGAGGTCAGGTTTGTTTTAGTGTACTCCAATCAACAGCCCCTACAACCACAAAAAGGAATGGAGTCATTAGCACTTATGGTTTGTAAATGGCACCCAGAATTATGTTGCACGAAGCACAATTTCAAATCATTCTGGGTCCATTTGTGTGAAAACAAGGTCCAATCAGGCTGAAACGTTACAAGAAGGTAGAATCTATTGAGTTGCAAGTGATCTGAACGTTTCATGATGATCGCACATTCCTATAGGGGGTCAAACCATGTCCCAAAGGTCACCGGGCCTGGTGTCACTTTAAAGAAGTAGTCCAGTTACACCTTTGTGGGCTTATAACTTGGCTTCTGAATATCCTAGAGAGGTCAGGTTTGGTTTAGAGTACTCCAATTAACAGCCCCCATTACCCCAAAAAGGAATGGAGTCATTAGCACTTATGGTTTTTACATGGCACCCAGAATTATGTTGCACGAAGCACAATTTCACATCATTCTGGGTTCATTTGTGTGAAAACAAGGTCCAATCAGGCTGAAACGTTACAGGAAGGTAGAATCTATTGAGTTGTAAGTGATCTGAACGTTTCATGATGATCGCACTTTCCTAAGGGAGTCAAACCATGTCCCAAAGGTCATCGGATCTGGTGTCAATTTAAAGAAGTAGTCCAGTTACACCTTTGTGGGCTTATAACTTGGCTTCTGAATGTCCTAGAGAGGTTAGGTTTGTTTTAGTGTACTCCAATCAACAGCCCCTACAACCACAAAAAGGAATTGAGTCATTAGCACTTATGGTTTGTAAATGGCACCCAGAATTATGTTGCACGAAGCACAATTTCACATCATTCTGGGTTCATTTGTGTGAAAACAAGGTCCAATCAGGCTGAAACGTTACAAGAAGGTAGAATCTATTGAGTTGCAAGTGATCTGAACGTTTCATGATGATCGCACATTCCTATAGGGGGTCAAACCATGTCCCAAAGGTCACAGGGCCTGGTGTCACTTTAAAGAAGTAGTCCAGTTACACCTTTGTGGGCTTATAACTTGGCTTCTGAATATCATAAAGAGGTCAGGTTTGGTTTAGAGTACTCCAATTAACAGCCCCCATTACCCCAAAAAGGAATGGAGTCATTAGCACTTATGGTTTTTACATGGCACCCAGAATTATGTTGCACGAAGCACAATTTCACATCATTTTGGGTTCATTTGTGTGAAAACAAGGTCCAATCAGGCTGAAACGTTACAGGAAGGTAGAATCTATTGAGTTGTAAGTGATCTGAACGTTTCATGACGATAGCACTTTCCTAAGGGGGTCAAACCATGTCCCAAAGGTCACCGGATCTGGTGTCAATTTAAAGAAGTAGTCCAGTTACACATTTGTGGGCTTGTAACTTGGCTTCTGAATGTCCTAGAGAGATCAGGTTTGTTTTAGTGTAGTCCAATCAACAGCCCCTACAACCACAAAAAGGAATGGAGTCATTAGCACTTATGGTTTGTAAATGGCACCCAGAATTATGTTGCACGAAGGACAATTTCACTTCATTCTGGGTCCATTTGTGTGAAAACAAGGTCCAATCAGGCTGAAACGTTACAGGAAGGTAGAATCTATTGAGTTGTAAGTGATCTGAACGTTTCATGATGATAGAACTTTCCTAAGGGGGTCAAACCATGTCCCAAAAGTCACCGGTTTTGGTGTAAATTTAAAGAAGTAGTCCAGTTACACATTTGTGGGCTTATAACTTGGCTTCTGAATGTCCTAGAGAGATCAGGTTTGTTTTAGTATACTCAAATAAACAGCACCTACAACCACAAAAAGGAATGGAGTCATTAGCACTTATGGTTTTTAAATGGCACCCAGAATTATGTTGCACGAAGCACAATTTCACATCATTCTGGGTTCATTTGTGTGAAAACAAGGTCCAATCAGGCTGAAACGTTACAGGAAGGTAGAATCTATTGAGTTGTAAGTGATCTGAAAGTTTCATGATGATCGCACATTCCGAAGGGGGTCAAACCATGTCCCAAAGGTCACCGGATCTGGTGTCAATTTAAAGAAGTAGTCCAGTTACACATTTGTGGGCTTATAACTTGGCTTGTGAATGTCCTAGACAGATCAGTTTTGTTTTAATGTACTCCAATCAACAGCCCCTACAACCACAAAAAGGAATGGAGTCATTAGCACTTATGGTTTGTAAATGGCACCCAGAATTATGTTGCACGAAGCACAATTTCACATCATTCTGGGTCCATTTGTGTGAAAACAAGGTCCAATCAGGCTGAAACGTTACAAGAAGGTAGAATCTATTGAGTTGTAAGTTATCTGAACGTTTCAAAATGATCGCACATTCCTAAGGGGGTAAAACCATGTCCCAAAGGTCACCGGGCCTGGTGTCACTTTAAAGAAGTAGTCCAGTTACACCTTTGTGGGCTTATAACTTGGCTTCTGAACGTCCTAGAGAGGTCAGGTTTGTTTTAGTGTACTCCAATCAACAGCCCCTACAACCACAAAAAGGAATGGAGTCATTAGCACTTATGGTTTGTAAATGGCACCCAGAATTATGTTGCACGGAGCACAATTGTCAAATCATTCTGGGTCCATTTGTGTGAAAACAAGGTCCAATCAGGCTGAAACGTTACAAGAAGGTAGAATCTATTGAGTTGCAAGTGATCTGAACGTTTCATGATGATCGCACATTCCTATAGGGGGTCAAACCATGTCCCAAAGGTCACCGGGCCTGGTGTCACTTTAAAGAAGTAGTCCAGTTACACCTTTGTGGGCTTATAACTTGGCTTCTGAATATCCTAGAGAGGTCAGGTTTGGTTTAGAATACTCCAATTAACAGCCCCCATTACCCCAAAAAGGAATGGAGTCATTAGCACTTATGGTTTTTACATGGCACCCAGAATTATGTTGCACGAAGCACAATTTCACATCATTCTGGGTTCATTTGTGAAAACAAGGTCCAATCAGGCTGAAACGTTATAGGAAGGTAGAATCTATTGAGTTGTAAGTGATCTGAACGTTTCATGATGATCGCACTTTGCTAAGGGAGTCAAACCATGTCCCAAAGGTCATCGGATCTGGTGTCAATTTAAAGAAGTAGTCCAGTTACACATTTGTGGGCATGTAACTTGGCTTCTGAATGTCCTAGAGAGATCAGGTTTGTTTTAGTGTACTCCAATCAACAGCCCCTACAACCACAAAAAGGAATTGAGTCATTAGCACTTATGGTTTGTAAATGAAACCCAGAATTATGTTGCACGAAGCACAATTTCACATCATTCTGGGTCCATTTGTGTGAAAACAAGGTCCAATCAGGCTGAAACGCTACAAGAAGGTAGAATCTATTGAGTTGTAAGTGATCTGAACGTTTCAAGATGATCGCACATTCCTATAGGGGGTAAAACCATGTCCCAAAGGTCACCGGGCCTGGTGTCACTTTAAAGAAGTAGTCCAGTTACACCTTTGTGGGCTTATAACTTGGCTTCTGAATGTCCTAGAGAGGTTAGGTTTGTTTTAGTGTACTCCAATCAACAGCCCCTACAACCACATAAAGGAATGGAGTCATTAGCACTTATGGTTTGTAAATGGCACCCAGAATTATGTTGCACGAAGCACAATTTCACATCATTCTGGGTTCATTTGTGTGAAAACAAGGTCCAATCAGGCTGAAACGTTACAAGAAGGTAGAATCTATTGAGTTGCAAGTGATCTGAACGTTTCATGATGATCGCACATTCCTATAGGGGGTCAAACCATGTCCCAAAGGTCACCGGGCCTGGTGTCACTTTAAAGAAGTAGTCCAGTTACACCTTTATGGGCTTATAACTTGGCTTCTGAATATCCTAAAGAGGTCAGGTTTGGTTTAGAGTACTCCAATTAACAGCCCCCATTACCCCAAAAAGGAATGGAGTCATTAGCACTTATGGTTTTTACATGGCACCCAGAATTATGTTGCACGAAGCACAATTTCACATCATTCTGGGTTCATTTGTGTGAAAACAAGGTCCAATCAGGCTGGAACGTTACAGGAAGGTAGAATCTATTGAGTTGTAAGTCATCTGAACGTTTCATGATGATAGCACTTTCCTAAGGGGGTTAAACCATGTCCCAAAGGTCACCGGATCTGGTGTCAATTTAAAGAAGTAGTCCAGTTACACATTTTTGGGCTTGTAACTTGGCTTCTGAATGTCCTAGAGAGATCAGGTTTGTTTTAGTGTACTCCAATCAACAGCCCCTACAACCACAAAAAGGAATGGAGTCATTAGCACTTATGGTTTGTAAATGGCACCCAGAATTATGTTGCACGAAGGACAATTTCACTTCATTCTGGGTCCATTTGTGTGAAAACAAGGTCCAATCAGGCTGAAACGTTACAGGAAGGTAGAATCTATTGAGTTGTAAGTGATCTGAACGTTTCATGATGATAGCACTTTCCTAAGGGGGTTAAACCATGTCCCAAAGGTCACCGGGACTGGTGTCACTTTAAAGAAGTAGTCCAGTTACACCTTTGTGGGCTTATAACTTGGCTTCTGAATGGCCTAGAGAGGTCAGGTTTGTTTTAGTGTACTCCAATCAACAGCCCCTACAACCACAAAAAGGAATTGAGTCATTAGCACTTATGGTTTGTAAATGGCACCCAGAATTATGTTGCACGAAGCACAATTGTCAAATCATTCTGGGTCCATTTGTGTGAAAACAAGGTCCAATCAGGCTGAAACGTTACAAGAAGGTAGAATCTATTGAGTTGCAAGTGATCTGAACGTTTCATGATGATCGCACATTCCTATAGGGGGTCAAACCATGTCCCAAAGGTCACCGGGCCTGGTGTCACTTTAAAGAAGTAGTCCAGTTACACCTTTGTGGGCTTATAACTTGGCTTCTGAATATCCTAGAGAGGTCAGGTTTGGTTTAGAGTACTCCAATTAACAGCCCCCATTACCCCAAAAAGGAATGGAGTCATTAGCACTTATGGTTTTTACATGGCACCCAGAATTATGTTGCACGAAGCACAATTTCACATCATTCTGGGTTCATTTGTGAAAACAAGGTCCAATCAGGCTGAAACGTTATAGGAAGGTAGAATCTATTGAGTTGTAAGTGATCTGAACGTTTCATGATGATCGCACTTTGCTAAGGGAGTCAAACCATGTCCCAAAGGTCATCGGATCTCGTGTCAATTTAAAGAAGTAGTCCAGTTACACATTTGTGGGCATGTAACTTGGCTTCTGAATGTCCTAGAGAGATCAGGTTTGTTTTAGTGTACTCCAATCAACAGCCCCTACAACCACAAAAAGGAATGGAGTCATTAGCAATTATGGTCTGTAAATGGCACCCAGAATTATGTTGCACGAAGCACAATTTCACTTCATTCTGGGTCCATTTGTGTGAAAACAAGGTCCAATCAGGCTGAAACGTTATAGGAAGGTAGAATCTATTGAGTTGTAAGTGATCTGAACGTTTCATGATGATAGCACTTTCCTAAGGGGGTCAAACCATGTCCCAAAGGTCACCGGGCCTGGTGTCACTTTAAAGAAGTAGTCCAGTTACACCTTTGTGGGCTTATAACTTGGCTTCTGAATGGCCTAGAGAGGTCAGGTTTGTTTTAGTGTACTCAAATCAACAGCCCCTACAACCACAAAAAGGAATGGAGTCATTAGCACTTATGGTTTGTAAATGGCACCCAGATTTATGTTGCACGAAGCACAATTTCACATCATTCTGGGTCCATTTGTGTGAAAACAAGGTCCAATCAGGCTGAAACGCTACAAGAAGGTAGAATCTATTGAGTTGTAAGTGATCTGAACGTTTCAAGATGATCGCACATTCCTATAGGGGGTCAAACCATGTCCCAAAGGTCACCGGGCCTGGTGTCACTTTAAAGAAGTAGTCCAGTTACACCTTTGTGGGCTTATAACTTGGCTTCTGAATATCCTAAAGAGGTCAGGTTTGGTTTAGAGTACTCCAATTAACAGCCCCCATTACCCCAAAAAGGAATGGAGTCATTAGCACTTATGGTTTTTACATGGCACCCAGAATTATGTTGCACGAAGCACAATTTCACATCATTCTGGGTTCATTTGTGTGAAAACAAGGTCCAATCAGGCTGGAACGTTACAGGAAGGTAGAATCTATTGAGTTGTAAGTGATCTGAACGTTTCATGATGATAGCACTTTCCTAAGGGGGTTAAACCATGTCCCAAAGGTCACCGGATCTGGTGTCAATTTAAAGAAGTAGTCCAGTTACACATTTTTGGGCTTGTAACTTGGCTTCTGAATGTCCTAGAGAGATCAGGTTTTTTTTTAGTGTACTCCAATCAACAGCCCCTACAACCACAAAAAGGAATGGAGTCATTAGCACTTATGGTTTGTAAATGGCACCCAGAATTATGTTGCACGAAGGACAATTTCACTTCATTCTGGGTCCATTTGTGTGAAAACAAGGTCCAATCAGGCTGAAACGTTACAGGAAGGTTGAATCTATTGAGTTGTAAGTGATCTGAACGTTTCATGATGATAGCACTTTCCTAAGGGGGTTAAACCATGTCCCAAAGGTCACCGGGACTGGTGTCACTTTAAAGAAGTAGTCCAGTTACACCTTTGTGGGCTTATAACTTGGCTTCTGAATGGCCTAGACAGGTCAGGTTTGTTTTAGTGTACTCCAATCAACAGCCCCTACAACCACAAAAAGGAATGGAGTCATTAGCACTTATGGTTTGTAAATGGCACCCAGAATTATGTTGCACGAAGCACAATTTCACATCATTCTGGGTCCATTTGTGTGAAAACAAGGTCCAATCAGGCTGAAACGCTACAAGAAGGTAGAATCTATTGAGTTGTAAGTGATCTGAACGTTTCAAGATGATCGCACATTCCTATAGGGGGTCAAACCATGTCCCAAAGGTCACCGGGCCTGGTGTCACTTTAAAGAAGTAGTCCAGTTACACCTTTGTGGGCTTATAACTTGGCTTCTGAATATCCTAAAGAGGTCAGGTTTGGTTTAGAGTACTCCAATTAACAGCCCCCATTACCCCAAAAAGGAATGGAGTCATTAGCACTTATGGTTTTTACATGGCACCCAGAATTATGTTGCACGAAGCACAATTTCACATCATTCTGGGTTCATTTGTGTGAAAACAAGGTCCAATCAGGCTGGAACGTTACAGGAAGGTAGAATCTATTGAGTTGTAAGTGATCTGAACGTTTCATGATGATAGCACTTTCCTAAGGGGGTTAAACCATGTCCCAAAGGTCACCGGATCTGGTGTCAATTTAAAGAAGTAGTCCAGTTACACATTTGTGGGCTTGTAACTTGGCTTCTGAATGTCCTAGAGAGATCAGGTTTGTTTTAGTGTACTCCAATCAACAGCCCCTACAACCACAAAAAGGAATGGAGTCATTAGCACTTATGGTTTGTAAATGGCACCCAGAATTATGTTGCACGAAGGACAATTTCACTTCATTCTGGGTCCATTTGTGTGAAAACAAGGTCCAATCAGGCTGAAACGTTACAGGAAGGTTGAATCTATTGAGTTGTAAGTGATCTGAACGTTTCATGATGATAGCACTTTCCTAAGGGGGTTATACCATGTCCCAAAGGTCACCGGGACTGGTGTCACTTTAAAGAAGTAGTCCAGTTACACCTTTGTGGGCTTATAACTTGGCTTCTGAATGGCCTAGACAGGTCAGGTTTGTTTTAGTGTACTCCAATCAACAGCCCCTACAACCACAAAAAGGAATGGAGTCATTAGCACTTATGGTTTGTAAATGGCACCCAGAATTATGTTGCACGAAGCACAATTTCACATCATTCTGGGTCCATTTGTGTGAAAACAAGGTCCAATCAGGCTGAAACGCTACAAGAAGGTAGAATCTATTGAGTTGTAAGTGATCTGAACGTTTCAAGATGATCGCACATTCCTATAGGGGGTCAAACCATGTCCCAAAGGTCACCGGGCCTGGTGTCACTTTAAAGAAGTAGTCCAGTTACACCTTTGTGGGCTTATAACTTGGCTTCTGAATATCCTAAAGAGGTCAGGTTTGGTTTAGAGTACTCCAATTAACAGCCCCCATTACCCCAAAAAGGAATGGAGTCATTAGCACTTATGGTTTTTACATGGCACCCAGAATTATGTTGCACGAAGCACAATTTCACATCATTCTGGGTTCATTTGTGTGAAAACAAGGTCCAATCAGGCTGGAACGTTACAGGAAGGTAGAATCTATTGAGTTGTAAGTCATCTGAACGTTTCATGATGATAGCACTTTCCTAAGGGGGTTAAACCATGTCCCAAAGGTCACCGGATCTGGTGTCAATTTAAAGAAGTAGTCCAGTTACACATTTTTGGGCTTGTAACTTGGCTTCTGAATGTCCTAGAGAGATCAGGTTTGTTTTAGTGTACTCCAATCAACAGCCCCTACAACCACAAAAAGGAATGGAGTCATTAGCACTTATGGTTTGTAAATGGCACCCAGAATTATGTTGCACGAAGGACAATTTCACTTCATTCTGGGTCCATTTGTGTGAAAACAAGGTCCAATCAGGCTGAAACGTTACAGGAAGGTAGAATCTATTGAGTTGTAAGTGATCTGAACGTTTCATGATGATAGCACTTTCCTAAGGGGGTTAAACCATGTCCCAAAGGTCACCGGGACTGGTGTCACTTTAAAGAAGTAGTCCAGTTACACCTTTGTGGGCTTATAACTTGGCTTCTGAATGGCCTAGAGAGGTCAGGTTTGTTTTAGTGTACTCCAATCAACAGCCCCTACAACCACAAAAAGGAATTGAGTCATTAGCACTTATGGTTTGTAAATGAAACCCAGAATTATGTTGCACGAAGCACAATTTCACATCATTCTGGGTCCATTTGTGTGAAAACAAGGTCCAATCAGGCTGAAACGCTACAAGAAGGTAGAATCTATTGAGTTGTAAGTGATCTGAACGTTTCAAGATGATCGCACATTCCTATAGGGGGTAAAACCATGTCCCAAAGGTCACCGGGCCTGGTGTCACTTTAAAGAAGTAGTCCAGTTACACCTTTGTGGGCTTATAACTTGGCTTCTGAATGTCCTAGAGAGGTTAGGTTTGTTTTAGTGTACTCCAATCAACAGCCCCTACAACCACAAAAAGGAATGGAGTCATTAGCACTTATGGTTTGTAAATGGCACCCAGAATTATGTTGCACGAAGCACAATTTCACATCATTCTGGGTTCATTTGTGTGAAAACAAGGTCCAATCAGGCTGAAACGTTACAAGAAGGTAGAATCTATTGAGTTGCAAGTGATCTGAACGTTTCATGATGATCGCACATTCCTATAGGGGGTCAAACCATGTCCCAAAGGTCACCGGGCCTGGTGTCACTTTAAAGAAGTAGTCCAGTTACACCTTTGTGGGCTTATAACTTGGCTTCTGAATATCCTAAAGAGGTCAGGTTTGGTTTAGAGTACTCCAATTAACAGCCCCCATTACCCCAAAAAGGAATGGAGTCATTAGCACTTATGGTTTTTACATGGCACCCAGAATTATGTTGCACGAAGCACAATTTCACATCATTCTGGGTTCATTTGTGTGAAAACAAGGTCCAATCAGGCTGGAACGTTACAGGAAGGTAGAATCTATTGAGTTGTAAGTGATCTGAACGTTTCATGATGATAGCACTTTCCTAAGGGGGTTAAACCATGTCCCAAAGGTCACCGGATCTGGTGTCAATTTAAAGAAGTAGTCCAGTTACACATTTTTGGGCTTGTAACTTGGCTTCTGAATGTCCTAGAGGGATCAGGTTTGTTTTAGTGTACTCCAATCAACAGCCCCTACAACCACAAAAAGGAATGGAGTCATTAGCACTTATGGTTTGTAAATGGCACCCAGAATTATGTTGCACGAAGGACAATTTCACTTCATTCTGGGTCCATTTGTGTGAAAACAAGGTCCAATCAGGCT
Source organism: Nothobranchius furzeri (assembly GCF_043380555.1). Classification (NCBI taxonomy): domain Eukaryota; kingdom Metazoa; phylum Chordata; class Actinopteri; order Cyprinodontiformes; family Nothobranchiidae; genus Nothobranchius; species Nothobranchius furzeri. Next base: position 10,993,275 of record NC_091752.1, on the reverse strand, counting down.
GAAACGTTACAGGAAGGTAGAATCTATTGAGTTGTAAGTGATCTGAACGTTTCATGATGATAGCACTTTCCTAAGGGGGTTAAACCATGTCCCAAAGGTCACCGGGACTGGTGTCACTTTAAAGAAGTAGTCCAGTTACACCTTTGTGGGCTTATAACTTGGCTTCTGAATGGCCTAGAGAGGTCAGGTTTGTTTTAGTGTACTCCAATCAACAGCCCCTACAACCACAAAAAGGAATTGAGTCATTAGCACTTATGGTTTGTAAATGAAACCCAGAATTATGTTGCACGAAGCACAATTTCACATCATTCTGGGTCCATTTGTGTGAAAACAAGGTCCAATCAGGCTGAAACGCTACAAGAAGGTAGAATCTATTGAGTTGTAAGTGATCTGAACGTTTCAAGATGATCGCACATTCCTGTAGGGGTAAAACCATGTCCCAAAGGTCACCGGGCCTGGTGTCACTTTAAAGAAGTAGTCCAGTTACACCTTTGTGGGCTTATAACTTGGTTTCTGAATGTCCTAGAGAGGTTAGGTTTTTTTAGTGCACTCCAATCAACAGCCCCTACAACCACAAAAATGAATGGAGTCATTAGCACTTATGGTTTGTAAATGGCACCCAGAATTATGTTGCACGAAGCACAATTTCACATCATTCTGGGTTCTTTTGTGTGAAAACAAGGTCCAATCAGGCTGAAACGTTACAAGAAGGTAGAATCTATTGAGTTGTAAGTGATCTGAACGTTTCAAGATGATTGCACTTTCCTAAGGGGGTCAAACCATGTCCCAAAGGTCACTGGTTCTGGTGTCACTTTAAAGAAGTAGTCCAGTTACACCTTTGTGGGCTTATAACTTGGCTTCTGAATGTCCTAGAGAGATCAGGTTTGTTTTAATGTACTCCAACCAACAGCCCCTACAACCACAAAAAGGAATGGAGTCATTAGCACTTATGGTTTGTAAATGGCACCCAGAATTATGTTGCACGGAGCACAATTTCACATTATTCTGGGTTCATTTGTGTGAAAACAAGGTCCAATCAGGCTGAAACGTTACAGGAAGGTAGAATCTATTGAGTTGTAAGTGATCTGAAAGTTTCATGATGATCACACTTTCCTAAGGGGGTCAAACCATGTCCCAAAGGTCACCGGATCTGGTGTCAATTTAAAGAAGTAGTCCAGTTACACATTTGTGGGCTTATAACTTGGCTTGTGAATGTCCTAGAGAGATCAGGTTTGTTTTAATGTACTCCAATCAACAGCCCCTACAATCAAAAAATGGAATGGAGTCATTAGCACTTATGGTTTGTAAATGACACCCAGAATTATGTTGCACAAAGCACAATTTCACATCATTCTGGGTCCATTTGTGTGAAAACAAGGTCCAATCAGGCTGAAACGTTACAAGAAGGTAGAATCTATTGAGTTGTAAGTGATCTGAACGTTTCAAGATGATCGCACATTCCTAAGGGGGTAAAACCATGTCCCAAAGGTCACCGGGCCTGGTGTCACTTTAAAGAAGTAGTCCAGTTACACCTTTGTGGGCTTATAACTTGGCTTCTGAATGTCCTAGAGAGGTCAGGTTTGTTTTAGTGTACTCCAATCAACAGCCCCTACAACCACAAAAAGGAATGGAGTCATTAGCACTTATGGGTTGTAAATTGCACCCAGAATTATGTTGCACGAAGCACAATTTCACATCATTCTGGGTCCATTTGTGTGAAAACAAGGTCCAATCAGGCTGAAACGTTACAACAAGGTAGAATCTATTGAGTTGCAAGTGATCTGAACGTTTCATGATGATCGCACATTCCTATAGGGGGTCAAACCATGTCCCAAAGGTCACCGGGCCTGGTGTCACTTTAAAGAAGTAGTCCAGTTACACCTTTGTGGGCTTATAACTTGGCTTCTGAATATCGTAGAGAGGTCAGGTTTGGTTTAGAGTACTCCAATTAACAGCCCCCATTACCCCAAAAAGGAATGGAGTCATTAGCACTTATGGTTTTTACATGGCACCCAGTATTATGTTGCACGAAGCACAATTTCACATCATTCTGGGTTCATTTGTGTGAAAACAAGGTCCAATGAGGCTGAAACGTTACAGGAAGGTAGAATCTATTGAGTTGTAAGTGATCTGAACATTTCATGATGATAGCACTTTCCTAAGGGGGTCAAACCATGTCCCAAAGGTCACCGGATCTGGTGTCAATTTAAAGAAGTAGTCCAGTTACACATTTGTGGGCATGTAACTTGGCTTCTGAATGTCCTAGAGAGATCAGGTTTGTTTTAGTGTACTCCAATCAACAGCCTCTACAACCACAAAAATGAATGGAGTCATTAGCACTTATGGTTTGTAAATGGCACCCAGAATTATGTTGCACGAAGCACAATTTCACTTCATTCTGGGTCCATTTGTGTGAAAACAAGGTCCAATCAGGCTGAAACGTTACAGGAAGGTAGAATCTATTGAGTTGTAAGTGATCTGAACGTTTCAAGATGATCACACATTCCTAAGGGGGTAAAGCCATTGTTGGCGCCAAAAAGGTCAAGAGGTCATCTACAAAATGTATTGAGTTAAAGCTGAGTTCTTAGGTTGAAAGTGTTTTCTGGCTAGAGTTCGTGTGCTGCTCCAACATCAGCTCCAAAGGAATTTCCTGTTTTGATCTCTGCTTGCTTCCAGTAGAATTGCTCAAAGCTTATCTGACTTGCGAAATACTTGATGTGATTCCAAAAGTGTTGCTGTGTCCCAGACAGAAGTCTCTACCCACAGTTTCCACAGAAGAGATGTGCTACCAAATATGGTCTGGTTCTCGCCTGTTTACTGCTGAATGTTAGAAAGGCTGTGGGCTATAAGAAGGAAGGACTCGTGATTGTCTGGGTCTTTCAGCTGTCCTGACATGTGAGAAGACAAATAAAAGACCACGCTGCTCTTGACTGAAAGACTCTCTCCGACTCTTTTCTTTAAGAATAACAGAAAAAGCCCACATGTTGGCACCCCGATGGGTGAACAGCGAGGACTTTCCGTGGCGTCCCTTGGCTCCTGTCCAGTGGCTGAGGTCCGTACTAAGGGCCCAGGTGAGCATGTTTTTGTTCATTTTTGTGGCCTCTGTCACTGGGCAGGGGTGTTCTCCTGTTCTGAAAATACTATAAATATTGGTTGGAGAGAGGATTCATGTCTGACAGTGGTAAAATATTCACACCGTGTGAAGTCAGCTGTGTCATTTTGATGACGGACAAATTTTAAGTGTCAAATTGAACGGTGGGACAGCAGAATGGAATAGAATCTGAAAAGCTGATAAGGTTTTGAGAAATCCAGTCTCCTGACTCGGTAAGAGCAGAGACGGGGATGCTGGAAAAAAGCGCTGAAGTTGTGAGAAATGAGTTTTGCCTGAAATTCGGTCTTTCCCCTGGGGTTTGGTAAATTTAATAAGAGTTTTATGGCAAAGTAAAAAGAGAAAAAGAGGCCTGTATAAGAAGTTGAAGTCTTTGCTGAGTTCGGTTCGTCCTCGAGGAGTAACAAATTTAAGAGTGTTTGCAAAGCAGTAGTGAGGCCTGTGAGAAGACGTCTTGAGTTTGCAGCGAGAGGCTGCGTATGGCTCAGTTTGAGCACTTGGAGAGTGCTTATCAATTCCAGCGCACACGTGCGGTGTACCTCCTTATCAGGCAGCCCAGCTGCTGATTACGTGCTCCACAACATGTTGTTTTGTGCAGCTTATGTAAGTCCCACTTACTTTTGACCATATTAGGAGGTGGGGGTTGAATAGAGAGAACCACAGTGTGAGGGCCTGATGCGGTACCAGGAAAAAATAAATAAGATAAATAAGAGCTCTAAAAAGTTGCAACTCGCATATGTAAAGTTCACTGCAGTGCTAAAATTAATGTTTGAAGTTACGCAAAATTCAAATTCTGCAACCCTGTTCTGATTAGTCTGAGCAGAGTACCATAAGTTAATAAATAAAAGGTTTTAAAGTAACATATGTATGTGTATGTGTGTGTATGTATATGTGTATACATATATACATATGTAGTGTACAAGCGTGATAATCATCTGTGTGCGGGGCAGCATGTGAGTGACCCCGATCTGGGGGTTAAGTGGCCTGGAGATAAAAAAGGAAAAAAACCAATAAGAAACGCAAGTAAGGTTGTATATGACAGATTTATTTTAGAAATATATGGACATACATATACATAAAGTCAGATAGCTGCTAAACAGTAAGATCGAAACAGATCTGTAGAAAATAAGTATGTGGACTGTTTCTCAGAGCGCTCTCAAAAAAAAACTGCAATTTGACTTGCTCTAATGGTTGAATAGGACTTGCTTAAAAGCAGGCATTAAGTTCTGAAAATTACCAGCCGTTAAAGGAAGTCCTGTCAATTTGGTGTAAAGTAGGAAAAGTAAGTGCCAATTTGGGTCAGTTAAATTTAAATTAGGAGAAACATAATAATAGTCCAACTGAAACAAAGAGATTAAGAAAAGATAAGGTAAAACAGACGCTTATGTATACAAAGAGAATAAATAAGTGACGGACTGACTTATTTTTGTTTAAAAGACTGTGACAAAGAGGAAAAATGTCGTCTGTGCCATTGTGTGACTGGATGTGAGTGTTTCTTGCATGAGGAGAAGTGAATGCTGCTTCTGTTGAATGACGCAGTGTTTAATAGAGAGAGCTGCTGGAAAAAACAGGGCGTAGTCCAGCTTTGCCCGACTGAAAAACAATAGAAAAAGAACTTGTGGTTAGTACGAGGACAAGGAAATCGTTTAAAATATAAAAGTTGCATGGTCGTGTTTATACAAAGGAAGTATTTTATCAGCTTTTGGGCCGTGTTGTAACGAGTCTCTCTCTCTGTCTTCCTCTTTTTTCTACTGCCGGCATGCACACACACATGGTGGAAACAGGACTTGCTTGCTTTCTGTAACATGCAGTTTTAAGCAATTTGTGACTTTAGAAAAGATATTTTTGGTGTTTTGGGCATACCTTCTTAGTCCAGACTTAGTTCTTAGTCCATGGTTGGCCTCCATGAGACCTGTTCTCCTGAACGGCCAGGGAAGAATGATACTGAAAGTTCTGTCTGAGGACATGACTCCACCCACATTTACACACAAGAATCCCATAGTCTATAAATAGCACAGGGTGCTGCATTCTGCAGCTCTCATACCTCTTAGAATCATATGATCCAATCTTAAAATTAACAATCAGTCAGGAAATAAAGTATTTGCTCTAGAACGTTCAGTTACATCCATTTATAAATATTTAGTATAGGTTTTGTAAAACTATTGCTGTAAATCTTGCTGTAAAACAAAACCCAATAATTGTCTTGCCTCAACTTTAAGAACCATTAACATTAGTGGCTGGATTTTGAGACGCTGAATGATGAAAAACAGATAAACTAATTGTATTATTTCTACCTGGCTAAAACTTGTGCCAGGCTGTTTTGAGTTAAGAACTGGTATTTATTCTCCCAAAATAAGATGGATAAAAAAAAAAAAATAAAATAAAAATGAAAAGAGGGATCTTGCATTTTGGGTTAGATCGCACCTAATGATTAAAACCTGTGTAGAACTGATTTGATGATTAAGGAACAATTGTGCCCAGGAAGTAGTCTAGATTTAGCTTTGAGTCAGTAAAGTCGACTATTTATTAGAAGCCATCGTTGATTTGTAAAAGAGAAAGTTCTGTCATTTCAACCCAATCAACATATTTAAGGAAGACGTTTGCTGTGAACTGTGGCGGCATGAACTTTACTGGGTTGGCCTGTCATAGAGACGGAAACCGGCTGCAAATGAAAGTTTCCTGGATCTGGCTCTACACAAATGGAGCAGGAAGTCCCCACCACAAGCTGTGTGTCTGCGTCGAGATGGGGGAGGCGCCGTAAGATGGACACTATGAGACAGACGCTTGGTTGCCCTGCTGCAGATGGAACAAAGACGAAGGGGAGGAGCATGTGTTAACATGTGAACTTTAATCAATGACGGTGGTCATCCTGGACTTACAAAGAGAGGCTCAAAAGAGACTGTCTCCTATGGTTACACCCAGTGAAGGAGTGCTTGCTGCAGTTAGGTAATGGAAAAAGCTTTTTGGCAACAATCAGTTGACTTGGTGAAAGGTCAGAATTGGGAAAAAATTTACTAAACTACTGCAGAACATAGTTAACTGAGGAAGTTATCCTTAAAAAATAGGATTAGTAACCTGGTCCAACTTACCATTGGATGTCAATATAATCTTTATTGTAAGTATGATTTGAGATTTGCAAAACCGCAAGTGTCAAGTTTCTTTATGTTTGTTTTATAGCCCATCCTAGCTTTTTATCATAGATTATACGATTAACAAAATTTAAATGAAATAGTGGTAAAGTAGATAACTTAGTGCACAACAACTTCTCTGTATTCATCGGGTTTCTTAGTTGACTGAATGACTTTTCTTATTTCTGCAAATCGTAGGATACTCAGCTACAGCGGACATGCAGTAAAGCCTCGTTTTCTTTAAAAAAAAAAAAATAAAGTGATTCATCAGCATCATCGCTTATTTTCAATGGTTAAGGAAACAGTGTCTATTTATAAGTCTAGGAGAACGCTTTAGGCTTCAACAGTTTTTTCTCCTTAACCACCAGTTTTGAAGTACGTTTGAGAGTACATCATCAATAAATTGAATAAAAACAACAATTAAATTAATAATTAGGCATTTAGCTGACTAAATGATTCATGGTACATCTCATCCGAGACAACAGTGTTGGTTTAGCTCCTTTGAGTTTCCCAAGAGACCTAGCCAAACCTGATCCTATATTTTTCTATCAGCTGTAAGTTCTAACGTAGAAAATAATGTTACAAAATATTGAATAATTGTACCTCTCATTCAATAATATTTATGCTCACATTTTCTCATCTTGTGAAATCTTTAACATAACATTTTTAATTGGCCTTTTGCGGGAATGGCGTTGCGAGAACATTTGGATTTGGCTACAGCCGAAAATTGGCTAAACTGAAATTTTGGTTTGACTTAAATTAGGTGTCACTGAAGGTAAACGAAGCTATATTCATGCTGCATGGGAATTGGAGTGTAGGAGCTAAAAGCAGTGTTCTGTGTACGTGCGAACTGACATTCTGCTTATCAGCCCAGCTGCTGCGTACGTGCAGCCTGACAGCGCCAGCAGTAGAGTATAACTGCTGTAGGAGGCATGAGAATGGGACGACAATTGGCTAAAGGAAAAAGTCTTTAAGTTTATCATCACAGGGTGGCATGATAAATAAATAAATAAAATAAATAAATGAAAGAAAAGAGAAAAAGGAAAATTAATTAAGTGAAACGTAATAGCAATAAAACGTTAAATTGATCTAAATCTGTCATGAAATCACGGCCATGGAAGAAGGAGTAGGTAAAAAGAGGATAGGGGAGTATTTCTTAGCACAAATCACTTAATTGATTTAGCAATGCAGCTTAATTTCAGATGCTTTAAGGATGATACTAACTTGTGTTATAGATGGAGAAGTAGCACAGAAATACACTTCTAAGTGAGGGAATAAGGAAAACTGCTGATGACCAATGCCATATAATAATAATAATAATAATAATAGCCTTTATTGTCATTGTACAGGATACAACGAAATTGGAGTGCCACTCCCTTGGTGCACAATACAATAATACCTCTAAATTTAAAGGTCACCTAAAACAAAACAATAGTCAGTAACAAAACAATAGTATTGTATTGCCCACATATACAAACAAACCTGTAACTGCAGTTTCGTTATTTATGAATTAACCTTAAGTAGTGAATTAATTCTTAGGATTTCTTGTGCTAGTGAGGATCTTAAAGGAAAAAGGAAAGGAAATAAGAAAGAAGGTGCATAATTGGGGTGAATAGTAAGGGACATTGGAAAGCCTGAAATTATTTTGTTTAATTGATAGTAAAGTAGTTGTCCTAATTTCTAATTGGAGAGATCACACCGCAACATGAGTTTAGAACAGCAGTGATGGGAAGTTTTGTTGGATTAATTTGATCACACGCTTCAGGTCTTATTCTTTTCTTCCCACTGATTTAGTGTTCGGTTCATTTTAACCAAGCGGAGACACAGACTTGAGAGAATAAGTAGTTTAGTTGTGCGTGTCCCGCTCTTGCTGTTTGAGCATTTTCCAGAAATAATCTAGGTGTTTAAGAAGTGTAAGGAAGCTCTCGATGTGATTACTAACATGCATGAGGAATTTCAAACTTTCGCTTAAGTCCGACATTTGCTTGGTGTGTGAGGGCACAGAGACGTGTATGGACCGTGTGCTTGAATGTGTTTGTTTTGTTTGTTTGTTCCTTTATTTATATGGGCGTGGCCGAGCCTTGAGAAACTTCAACAAAACCATTGGACTATTCTGAGTAAATTAACCAATTCAAATTCAAAATCAGGATCCTGAAACAATTCGGTTATAATCTCTAATTGGTGAAGACCATCTTAAGAATTCATTATACATTATTACTGGAACTGTTTTAAAACCCATGCATGGTTGTATATTTTAGTTGAATCGTTTATACTCATTGAATTATTGTTGTTTGTTTTATGTTTTAATTTCTTTGCAATTTCTCTCTGTGACACAGGTGGAGATGCTGGTGGCAAAGTGGATCCCACTTATTTTTTCTTCCACACACACATTCTTGCTCTCTCCCTATCTCTCTCTGTGTGTGTATGTGCATGTGTATGTGTTTGTGTGTCCGTGTGTGTCCATGTCATGATGTCACTGTACCTTTAATTGCGCTTGCTGTTTGTAACTGTATGTGTCTGATGTTGAAGGTATCAGAGTCTAGGGTCAGTAAGAGTTAGGTCATTTTTGTGCATAACCATTAATCCCTAGGCGATCGGCTCGGGGGACGTCTGGTCCGACCGGAGTGCAAGGCTTCCTGGTGTTGCAAGGTGACCAAGGGAGAGGATGGAAAAAGATGAAGATTGGACTCTCATGGACTCACGTCGATACCTGAGATGAAGGCTAAAGGATAGTGTCGCTTCTCACCTTACTGGGACTAGTTTAACTAAATCAAGAAGAAGTTTGCTGAACTTGTATGGTTCTTGTCTTGAATGCCGCTAGGAACCATCCCTGATTAATTACAATGGGGTTTCTGCTGGAGGAGGTGAAGAGGATAACCAATGGACAAGCATAACAAGAGGACAAAGATATCACCACAATGTATCATCGTTTTATAGGCCATCCGACGACCACGACACCAATAGAGGAATTGTTTACAATGAAAGATGAGTAAAATGCAACTACTCTACACCCTAGACTGGTTTCCATACCTGCATTCGCGTCATTATAGTCACATCTGTAGATGCATGGACTTGACTAGTCTCACTAACCATACAATGACGGCGTCACTTTGCTGATGTCTAATTACTTTTGTTCCAGTTTTACAACTTTGATTGTTTTATTTGTCCGAGGGGAGGTTATAGGTTTAAGGTGTACGTAAAGCTTTTGCATGGGCCGGAGGGGCCAGGCAGATCTGAGGTAATAAAGAGACGAATACTGACAGAATATAGCATGTGTGTATTCCTGGTAAACTACCAATAATGGGCCCAGAACTAACATGTTTCTGGATAAGTGCTTAGAGCACATTAATGACATTGTTATAGGTCATAATGCTGCGGATTAATTCCTCGTATGCTGGGGATTCCGAACTACTGATGATAGGTGACCCAACATATGAGTTTACCATATATTCTTAGGTTTCACATCATTTTTGTTCCCGTTTGTGTCTGAGTTCTTTAACTTAGTGTGATAACATAACCATGACTGTTAGTACTCCATTTCAGGTGCGACAGATCTTCTGGAGGGTGCTGGATGTCACGATTTGACTAGTGTTTTCTTATAGTGATGAGTTAGCATGTGTTCACTTTTGAGGGTGTGTGGATGTTGCATGAAGGGTTTTGAATGTGGCTTCGAAGGTTGAGGATCAGAATAGGTGATTCTGATTGGGTTTAGGTCGAATTGGCTGGATGACTTTTAAATTTGGTTCTAAGGACTTTTACCGAGCGGCCATTTACATTACTCCTAGTTATCAAGACAATCAGGTGAGTTTTGCTTTTACCATTAGCCCGGAAATGTTTGAGTGAATCATTGCATGCCGTGCTGGCAAACTAGCTCTTTAATTTAGGATAGTGAGTAGTATAGAAAGGGGGTGTGAATGTGGGGATGGATGCTTTGTCTATGGGTCTAATATTTAGGAAGTTTTTGTGGTAATGGGTTTATAGGCAATTGGCGTGCTAATTCAAGTTTTTCTTGTTGACATGTTGTGTTTTGCTCGCTGTGGGGAGGATGGAGTCGGCACCACCACGCTGCACGAAGATGGACAAAGGGAGGACTGAGCCAAGGACTTATGCCTTTGCTTTCCTGACAAATAAAGGACACTTGTCCACATAAAGCCCTCCTCAAGCAGAAGACCTCCGACGCCGACATGGATGCTGAACTTGTATTTTCCGTTTTATTCTTTTGAATGAAGTTTTCAACCGGACTTATTACTGTTTCATTACGTCTTCGCTAAAGCTAATTGTTCATTATTCATCATATTTGTCACCTGTTTATCTTCATGTGCTTTTGTTGATTTGTGTGTGTTTTTTCTTTTGATCACTGACGAGGACATGTGTCACCAATGTCCTCGCATGCACGCTCTGTGCCGTGGTGTTCGCCCCTGGGGTCGGGGGGGACATGGAGGAATTTTCCTTGTTAAAGTACAACGGGCAGGGTTTTTTGCCTCCATACGGAGCGCGCATGCAATACATCCGCGAAGTAATGGGTTCAGTTAATGCTAAGGTCATGTTTCATGTATTGTTTCATAGTTTTTCATTGTCTCAGCTGTGAACCCATTGGTTGTTTTTCAGTGTCTTAATCATTGTTCATTACATATACGTGTTAACGTTGCTGTGTTAGTCTGGAACATCATCTCGTGTTTTGGCATGGGTTCTCCTTTATGCATTTTTTGATTCAAGGTCATATGTTATGCCCTTTTGTCTCTATCCTCGGTCATATTGTTACATTATCATTATTTGTTGCTCATTTGTTCTGTTACTTAGTTAAGCATTCATTTATTGGTATACCCTACCTTGCTAATTTGTTTACAGTAGTAATGTGTGGTGGACAAGTCCACCAAAGGGAGGACTGTTGGCGCCAAAAAGGTCAAGAGGTCATCTACAAAATGTATTGAGTTAAAGCTGAGTTCTTAGGTTGAAAGTGTTTTCTGGCTAGAGTTCGTGTGCTGCTCCAACATCAGCTCCAAAGGAATTTCCTGTTTTGGTCTCTGCTTGCTTCCAGTAGAATTGCTCAAAGCTTATCTGACTTGCGAAATACTTGATGTGATTCCAAAAGTGTTGCTGTGTCCCAGACAGAAGTCTCTACCCACAGTTTCCACAGAAGAGATGTGCTACCAAATATGGTCTGGTTCTCGCCTGTTTACTGCTGAATGTTAGAAAGGCTGTGGGCTATAAGAAGGAAGGACTCGTGATTGTCTGGGTCTTTCAGCTGTCCTGACATGTGAGAAGACAAATAAAAGACCACGCTGTTCTTGACTGAAAGACTCTCTCCGACTCTTTTCTTTAAGAATAACAGAAAAAGCCCACACCATGTCCCAAAGGTCACCGGGGCTGGTGTCACTTTAAAGAAGTAGTCCAGTTACACCTTTGTGGGCTTATAACTTGGCTTCTGAATGTCCTAGAGAGGTCAGGTTTGTTTTAGTGTACTCCAATCAACAGCCCCTACAACCACAAAAAGGAATGGAGTCATTAGCACTTATGGTTTGTAAATGGCACCCAGAATTATGTTGCACGAAGCACAATTTCAAATCATTCTGGGTCCATTTGTGTGAAAACAAGGTCCAATCAGGCTGAAACGTTACAAGAAGGTAGAATCTATTGAGTTGCAAGTGATCTGAACGTTTCATGATGATCGCACATTCCTATAGGGGGTCAAACCATGTCCCAAAGGTCACCGGGCCTGGTGTCACTTTAAAGAAGTAGTCCAGTTACACCTTTGTGGGCTTATAACTTGGCTTCTGAATATCGTAGAGAGGTCAGGTTTGGTTTAGAGTACTCCAATTAACAGCCCCCATTACCCCAAAAAGGAATGGAGTCATTAGCACTTATGGTTTTTACATGGCATCCAGAATTATGTTGCACGAAGCACAATTTCACATCATTCTGGGTTCATTTGTGTGAAAACAAGGTCCAATCAGGCTGAAACGTTACAGGAAGGTAGAATCTATTGAGTTGTAAGTGATCTGAACGTTTCATGATGATAGCACTTTCCTAAGGGGGTCAAACCATGTCCCAAAGGTCACCGGATCTGGTGTCAATTTAAAGAAGTAGTCCAGTTACACATTTGTGGGCATGTAACTTGGCTTCTGAATGTCCTAGAGAGATCAGGTTTGTTTTAGTGTACTCCAATCAACAGCCCCTACAACCACAAAAAGGAATGGAGTCATTAACACTTATGGTTTGTAAATGGCACCCAGAATTATGTTGCACGAAGGACAATTTCACTTCATTCTGGGTCCATTTGTGTGAAAACAAGGTCCAATCAGGCTGAAACGTTACAGGAAGGTAAAATCTATTGAGTTGTAAGTGATCTGAACGTTTAATGATGATAGCACTTTCCTAAGGGGGTTAAACCATGTCCCAAAGGTCACCGGGCCTGGTGTCACCTTAAAGAAGTAGTCCAGTTACACCTTTGTGGGCTTATAACTTGGCTTCTGAATGTCTTAGAGAGGTTAGGTTTTTTTTAGTGTACTCCATTCAACAGCCCCTACAACCACAAAAAGGAATGGAGTCATTAGCACTTATGGTTTGTAAATGGCACGCAGAATTATGTTGCACGAAGCACAATTTCACATCATTCTGGGTTCATTTGTGTGAAAACAAGGTCCAATCAGGCTGAAACGTTACAGGAAGGTAGAATCTATTGAGTTGTAAGTGATCTGAAAGTTTCATGATGATCGCACATTCCTAAGGGGGTCAAACCATGTCCCAAAGGTCACCGGATCTGGTGTCAATTTAAAGAAGTAGTCCAGTTACAAATTTGTGGGCTTAAAACTTGGCTTCTGAATGTCCTAGAGAGATCAGGTTTGTTTTAGTGTACTCCAATCAACAACCCCTACAACCTCAAAAAAGAATGGAGTCATTAGCACTTATGGTTTTTAAATGGCACCCTGAATTATTCTGCACTAAGCACAATTTCACATCATTCTGGGTTCATTTGTGTGAAAACAAGGTCCAGTCAGGCTGAAACGTTACAGGAAGGTAGAAGCTATTGAGTTGTAAGTGATCTGAACGTTTCATGATGATAGCACTTTCCTAAGGGGGTCAAACCATGCCCCAAAGGTCACCGGATCTGGTGTAAATTTAAAGTAGTCCAGTTACACATTTGTGGGCTTATAACTTGGCTTCTGAATGTCCTAGAGAGATCAGGTTTGTTTTAGTATACTCCAATCAACAGCCCCTACAACCACAAAAAGGAATGGAGTCATTAGCACTTATGGTTTTTAAATGGCGCCCAGAATTATGTTGCACGAAGCACAATTTCACATCATTCTGGGTTCTTTTGTGTGAAAACAAGGTCCAATCAGGCTGAAACGTTACAAGAAGGTAGAATCTATTGAGTTGTAAGTGATCTGAACGTTTGAAGATGATCGCACTTTCCTAAGGGAGTCAAACCATGTCCCAAAGGTCACCGGGACTGGTGTCACTTTAAAGAAGTAGTCCAGTTACACCTTTGTGGGCTTATAACTTGGCTTCTGAATGTCCTAGAGAGATCAGGTTTGTTTTAATGTACTCCAACCAACTGCCCCTACAACCACAAAAAGGAATGGAGTCATTAGCACTTATGGTTTGTAAATGGCACCCAGAATTATGTTGCACGAAGCACAATTTCACATCATTCTGGGTCCATTTGTGTGAAAACAAGGTCCAATCAGGCTGAAACTTTACAAGAAGGTAGAATCTATTGAGTTGTAAGTGATCTGAACGTTTCAAGATGATCGCACATTCCTAAGGGGGTAAAACCATGTCCCAAAGGTCACCGGGCCTGGTGTCACTTTAAAGAAGTAGTCCAGTTACACCTTTGTGGGCTTATAACTTGGCTTCTCAATGTCCTAGAGAGGTCAGGTTTTTTTAGTGTACTCGAATAAACAGCCCCTACAACCACAAAAAGGAATGGAGTCATTAGCACTTATGGTTTGTAAATGGCACCCAGAATTATGTTGCACGAAGCACAATTTCACATCATTCTGGGTCCATTTGTGTGAAAACAAGATCCAATCAGGCTGAAACGTTACAAGAAGGTAGAATCTATTGAGTTGTAAGTGATCTGAACGTTTCATGATGATCGCACATTCCTATAGGGGGTCAAACCATGTCCCAAAGGTCACCGGGCCTGGTGTCACTTTAAAGAAGTAGTCCAGTTACACCTTTGTGGGCTTATAACTTGGCTTCTGAATGGCCTAGAGAGGTCAGGTTTGTTTTAGTGTACTCCAATCAACAGCCCCTACAACCACAAAAAGGAATGGAGTCATTAGCACTTATGGTTTGTAAATGGCACCCAGAATTATGTTGCACAAAGCACAATTTCACATCATTTTGGGTCCATTTGTGTGAAAACAAGGTCCAATCAGGCTGAATTGCTACAAGAAGGTAGAATCTATTGAGTTGTAAGTGATCTGAACGTTTCAAGATGATCGCACATTCCTAAGGGGGTCAAACCATGTCCGAAAGGTCACCGGGACTTGTGTCACTTTAAAGAAGTAGTCCAGTTACACCTTTGTGGCCTTATAACTTGGCTTCTGAATGTCCTAGAGAGATCAGGTTTGTTTTAATGTACTCCAACCAACAGCCCCTACAACCACAAAAAGGAATGGAGTCATTAGCATTTATGGTTTGTAAATGGCAGCCAGAATTATGTTGCACGAAGCACAATTTCACATCATTCTGGGTTCATTTGTGTGAAAACCAGGTCCAATCAGGCTGAAACGTTACAGGAAGGTAGAATCTATTGAGTTGTAAGTGATCTGAACGTTTCATGATGATAGCACTTTCCTAAGGGGGTCAAACCTTGCCCCAAAGGTCACCGGATCTGGTGTCAATTTAAAGTAGTCCAGTTACACATTTGTGGGCTTAAACCTTGGCTTCTGAATGTCCTAGAGAGATCAGGTTTGTTTTAGTATACTCCAATCAACAGCCCCTACAACCACAAAAAGGAATGGAGTCATTAGCACTTATGGTTTGTAAATGGCACCCAGAATTATGTTGCACGAAGCACAATTTCACATCATTCTGGGTTCATTTGTGTGAAAACAAGGTCCAATCAGGCTGAAACGTTACAGGAAGGTAGAATCTATTGAGTTGTAAGTGATCTGAATGTTTCATGATGATCGCACATTCTTAAGGGGGTCAAACCATGTCCCAAAGGTCACCGGATCGGTGTCAATTTAAAGAAGTAGTCCAGTTACACATTTGTGGGCTTATAACTTGGCTTCTGAATGTCCTAGAGAGATCGGGTTTTTTAGTGTACTCCAATCAACAACCCCTACAACCTCAAAAAGGAAGGGAGTCATTAGCACTTATGGTTTTTAAATGGCACCCAGAATTATGCTGCACTAAGCACAATTTCACATCATTCTGGGTTCATTTGTGTGAAAACAAGGTCCAATCAGGCTGAAACGTTACAGAAAGGTAGAATCTATTGAGTTGTAAGTGATCTGAACGTTTCATGATGATAGCACTTTCCTAAGGGGGTCAAACCATGTCCCAAAGGTCACCGGATCTGGTGTAAATTTAAAGAACTAGTCCAGTTACACATTTGTGGGCTTATAACTTGGCTTCTGGCATTCCTAGAGAGATCAGGTTTGTTTTAGTATACTCCAATCAACAGCCCCTACAACCACAAAAATGAATGGAGTCATTAGCACTTATGGTGTGGGCTTTTTCTGTTATTCTTAAAGAAAAGAGTCGGAGAGAGTTTTTCAGTCAAGAACAGCGTGGTCTTTTATTTGTCTTCTCACATCTCAGGACAGCCGAAAGACCCCGACCAAAGAGTGGTTCCCCTTTTTATAGCTCACATCTCTTCTGTGGAAACTGTGGGTGGAGACTTCTGTCTGGGACACAGCAACAATTTTGGAATCACATCAAGTATTTAGCAAGTCAGATAAGCTTTAAGCAATTTTACTGGAAGCAAGCAGAGACCAAAACAGGAAATTCCTTTGGAGCTGATGTTGGAACAGCACACGAACTCTAGCCAGAAAACACTTTCAACCTAAGAATTCAGCTTTAACTCAATACATTTTGTAGATGACCTCTTGACCTTTTTGGCGCCAACAGTCCTCCCTTTGGTGGACTTGTCCACCACACATTACTATTGTAAACAAATTAGCAAGGTAGGGTATACCAATAAATGAATGCTTAACTAAGTAACAGAACAAATGAGCAACAAATAATGATAATGTAACAATATGACCGAGGATAGAGACAAAAGGGCATAACATATGACCTTGAATCAAAAAAATGCATAAAGGAGAACCCATGCCAAAACACGAGATGATTTTCCAGACTAACACAGCAACGTTAACACGTATATGTAATGAACAATGATTAAGACACTGAAAAACAACCAATGGGTTCACAGCTGAGACAATGAAAAACTATGAAACAATACATGAAACATGACCTTAGCATTAACTGAACCCATTACTTCGCGGATGTATTGCATGCGCGCTCCGTATGGAGGCAAAAAACCCTGCCCGCTGTACTTTAACAAGGAAAATTCCTCCATGTCCCCCCCCGACCCCAGGGGCGAACACCACGGCACAGAGCGTGCATGCGAGGACATTGGTGACACATGTCCTCGTCAGTGATCAAAAGAAAAAGCACACACAAATCAACAAAAGCACATGAAGATAAACAGGTGACAAATATGATGAATAATGAACAATTAGCTTTAGCGAAGACGTAATGAAACAGTAATAAGTCCGGTTGAAAACTTCGTTCAAAAGAATAAAACGGAAAATACAAGTTCAGCATCCATGTTGGCGTTGGAGGCCTTCTGCTGCAGGAGGGCTTTATGTGGACAAGTGTCCTTTATTTGTCAGGAAAGCAAAGGCATAAGTCCTTGGCTCAGTCCTCCCTTTGTCCATCTTCGTGCAGCGTGGTGGTGCCGACTCCATCCTCCCCACAGCGAGCAAAACACAACATGTCAACAAGAAAACCTGAATTAGCACGCCAATTGCCTATAAACCTATTACCACAAAAACTTCCTAAATATTAGACCCATAGACAAAGCATCCATCCCCACATTCACACCCCCTTTCTATACTACTCACTATCCTAAATTAAAGAGCTAGTTTGCCAGCACGGCATGCAATGATTCACTCAAACATTTCCGGGCTAATGGTAAAAGCAAAACTCACCTGATTGTCTTGATAACTAGGAGTAATGTAAATGGCCGCTCGGTAAAACGACCAGAAATAAGTCCTTAAAACCAAATTTAAAAGTCATCCAGCCAATTCGACCTAAACTCAATCAGAATCACCTATTCTGATCCTCAACCTTCGAAGCCACATTCAAAGCCCGTCATGCAACATCCACACACCCTCAAAAACGAACACATGCTAATCCATCACTATAAGAAAACACTAGTCAAAACGTGACATCCAGCACCCACCAGAAGATCTGTCGCACCTGAAATGGAGTACTAACAGTCATGGTTATGTTATCACATTAAGTTAAAGAACTCAGACACAAACGGGAACAAAAATGATGTGAAACCTAAGAATATATGGTAAACTCATATGTTGGGTCACCTATCATCAGTAGTTCTGAATCCCCAGCATACGAGGAATTAATCCGCAGCATTATGACCTATAACAATGTCATTAATGTGCTCTAAGCACTTATCCAGAAACATGTTAGTTCTGGGCCCATTATTGGTAGTTTACCAGGAATACACACATGCTATATTCTGTCAGGATTTGTCTCTTCATTACCTCAGATCTGTCTGGCCCCTCCGGCCCATGCAAAAGCTTTACGTACACCTTAAACCTATAACCTCCCCTCGGACAAATAAAACAATCAAAGTTGTAAAACTGGAACAAAAGTAATTAGACATCAGCAAAGTGACGCCGTCATTGTATGGTTAGTGAGACTAGTCAAGTCCATGCATCTACAGATGTGACTATAATGACGTGAATGCAGGTATGGAAACCAGTCTAGGGTGTAGAGTAGTTGCATTTTACTCATCTTTCATTGTAAACAATTCCTCTATTGGTGTCGTGGTCGTCGGATGGCCTATAAAACGATGATACATTGTGGTGATGTCTTTGTCCTCTTGTTATGCTTGTCCATTGGTTATCCTCTTCACCTCCTCCAGCAGAAACCCCATTGTAATTAATCATGGATGGTTCCTAGCAGCATTCAAGACAAGAACTGTCACAAAACTCAGCAAACGTCTTCTTAAGTTAGTTAATCTAGTCCCAGTAAGGTGAGAAGCAACACTATCCTTTAGCCTTCAGCTCAGGTATCGACGTGAGTCCATGAGAGTCCAATCTTCATCTTTTTCCATCCTCTCCCTTGGTCACCTTGCAACACCAGGAAGACTTGCACTCCGGCCGGACCAGACGTCCCCCGAGCCGATCGCCTAGGGATTAATGGTTATGCACAAAAATGACCTAACTCTTACTGACCCTAGCCTCTGATACCTTCAACATCAGACACATACAGTTACAAACATCAAGCGCAATTAAAGGTACAGTGACATCATGACATGGACACACACGGACACACAAACACATACACATGCACATACACACACAGAGAGAGATAGAGAGAGAGCAAGAATGTGTGTGTGGAAGAAAAAAATAAGTGGGATCCACTTTGCCACCAGCATCTCCACCTGTGTCACAGAGAAAAATTGCAAAGAAATTAAAACAAAAGGCAAACAACAATAATTCAATGAGTATAAATGATTCAACTAAAATATACAACCATGCATGGTTATTTATTTATTTATTTTATTAAACAGTTCCAGTAACACTGACGATGCCTTGTGCAATGGATTCTTAAGATGGTCTTCATCAATTGGAGATTATAACTGAATTGTTTCAGGATCCTGAATTTGAATTTGAATTGGTTAATTTACTCAGAATAGTCCAATGGTTTTGTTGATGTTTCTCAAGGCTCGGCCACGCCCATATAAATAAATAAACAAACAAACAAAACAAACACAGTCAAGCACACGGTCCATACACGTCTCTGTGCCCTCACACACCAAGTAAATGTCAGACTTAAGCGAAAGTGTGAAATTCCTGATTTAAGTAGGCATGCATTTTAGTAAATACATTGAGAGTTTCCTTCCACTTCTTAAACATCTAGATTATTTCCAGAAAATGCTCAGACTGCAAGAGCGGGACACGCACAACTAAACTACTTATTCTCTCAAGTCTGTGTCTCCGCTTGGTTTAAATGAACTGAACACTAAATCAGTGGGAAGAAAAGAATAAGACCTGAAGCGTGTGATCAAATTAATCCAACAAAACTTCCCATCACTGCTGTTCTAAACTCATGTTGCGGTGTGATCTCTCCAATTAGAAATTAGGACAACTACTTTACTATCAATTAAACAAAATAATTTCAGGTTTTCCAATGTCCCTTACTATTCACCCCAATTATGCACCTCAAGGCAGAAAACGTGACGAGCAAATATTATTCCCTAACCAGGTTTGAATTCACAATCTCTAGGAGCCAAAACTATCTTTCTTTCTTACCTTCTTTCTTATTTTCATTCCTTTTTCCTTTAGCCAATTGTCGTCCCTTTCTCATCCCTCCTACAGCAGTTATACTCTGCTGCTGGCGCTGTCAGGCTGCACGTACGCAGCAGCTGGGCTGATAAGCAGAATGTCAGTTCGCACGTACACAGAACACTGCTTTTAGCTCCTACACTCCAATTCCCATGCAGCATGAATATAGCTTCGTTTACCTTCAGTGACACCTAATTTAAGTCAAACCAAAATTTCAGTTTAGCCAATTTTCGGCTGTAGCCAAATCCAAATGTTCTCGCAACGCCATTCCCGCAAAAGGCCAATTAAAAATGTTATGTTAAAGATTTCTTTTAAGGCTAACTTTCTCAGTTAACTATGTTCTGCAGTAGTTTAGTAAATTTTTCCCAATTCTGACATTTCACCAAGTCAACTGATTGTTGCCAAAAACTTTTTCCATTACCTAACTGCAGAAAGCACTCTCTCACTGGGTGGGACCAGAGGAGACAGTCTGTTAGAGCCTCTTCTTTGTAGACCCAGGATGACCACAGTCATTGATTAAAGTTCACATGTTAACACATGCTCCTCCCCTTCGTCTTTGTTCCATCTGCAGCAGGGCAACCAAGCGTCTGTCTCATAGTGTCCATCTTACGGCGCCTCCCCCATCTCGACGCAGACACACAGCTTGTGGTGGGGACTTCCTGCTCCATTTGTGTAGAGCCAGATCCAGGAAACTTTCATTTGCAGCCGGTTTCCGTCTCTATGACAGGCCAACCCAGTAAAGTTCATGCCGCCACAGTTCACAGCAAACGTCTTCCTTAAATATGTTGATTGGGTTGAAATGACAGAACTTTCTCTTTTACAAATCAACGATGGCTTCTAATAAATAGTCGACTTTACTGACTCAAAGGTAAATCTAGACTACTTCCTGGGCACAATTGTTCCTTAATCATCAAATCAGTTCTACACAGGTTTTAATCATTAGGTGCAATCTAACCCGAAATGCAAGATCCCTCTTTTCATTTTTTATTTTTTATCCATCTTATTTTTGGGAGAATAAATACCAGTTTTTAACTCAAAACAGCCTGGCACAAGTTTTAGCCAGGTAGAAATAATACAATTAGTTTATCTGTTTTTCATCATTCAGCGTCTCAAAATCCAGCCACTAATGTTAATGGTTCTTAAAGTTGAGGCAAGACAATTATTGGGTTTTGTTTTACAGCAAGATTTACAGCAATAGTTTTACAAAACCTATACTAAATATTTATAAATGGGTGTAACTGAACATTCTAGAGCAAATACTTTATTTCCTGACTGATTGTTAATTTTAAGATTGGATCATATGATTCTAAGAGGTATGAGAGCTGCAGAATGCAGCACCCTGTGCTATTTATAGACTATGGGTTTCTTGTGTGTAAATGTGGGTGGAGTCAGGCCCTCAGACAGAACTTTCAGTATCATTCTTCCCTGGCCGTTCAGGAGAACAGGTCTCACGGAGGCCAACCATGGACTAAGAACTAAGACTGGACTAAGAAGGTACGACCTCAAAACACCAAAAATATCTTTTCTAAAGTCACAAATTGCTTAAAACTGCATGTTACAGAAAGCAAGCAAGCCTTGTTTCAACCATGTGTGTGTGCATGCCGGCAGTAGAAAAAAGAGGAAGACAGAGAGAGAGACTCGTTACAACACGGCCCAAAAGCTGATAAGATACTTCCTTTGTATAAACACGACCATGCAACTTTTATATTTTAAACGATTTCCTTGTCACCGCACTAACCACAAGTTCTTTTTCTATTGTTTTTCAGTCAGGAAAAGCTGGACTACGCCCTGTTTTTCCAGCAGCTCTCTCTATTAAACACTGTGTCATTCAACAGAGGATCCAGCCAGAAGCAGCATTCACTTCTCATGCAAGAAACACTCACATCCAGTCACACAACGGCACAGACGACATTTTTCCTCTTAGTCACAGTCTTTTAAACAAAAATAAGTCAGTCCGTCACTTATTTATTCTCTTTATATACATAAACGTCTGTTTTACCTTATCTTTTCTTAATCTCTTTGTTTCAGTTGGACTATTATTATGTTTCTCCTAATTTAAATTTAACTGACCCAAATTGGCACTTATTTTTCCTACTTTACACCAAATTGACAGGACTTCCTTTAACGGCTGGTAATTTTCAGAACTTAATGCCTGCTTTTAAGCAAGTCCTATTCAACCATTAGAGCAAGTCAAATTGCAGTTTTTTGAGAGCGCTCTGAGAAACAGTCCACATACTTATTTTCTACAGATCTGTTTCGATCTTACTGTTTAGCAGCTATCTGACTTTATGTATATGTATATCCATATATTTCTAAAATAAAGCTGTCATATACAACCTTACTTGCGTTTCTTATTGGTTTTTTCCCTTTTTTATCTCCAGGCCACTTAACCCCCAGATCGGGGTCACTCACATGCTGCCCCGCACACAAATGATTATCACGCTTGTACACTACATATGTATATATATGTATACACACATACATACATACACACATACATATACATATGTTACTTTAAAACCTTTTATTTATTAACTTATGGTACTCTGTTCAGACTAATCAGAACAGGGTTGCAGAATTTGAATTTTGCGTAACTTCAAACATTAATTTTAGCACTGCAGTGAACTTTACATATGCGAGTTGCAACTTTTAGAGCTCTTATTTATCTTATTTATTTTCCTGGTACCGCATCAGGCCCTCACACTGTGGTTCTCTCTATTCAACCCCCACCTCCTAATATGGTCAAAAGTAAGTGGGACTTACATAAGCTGCACAAAACAACATGTTGTGGAGCACGTAATCAGCAGCTGGGCTGCCTAATAAGCAAGGAGTTGCACCGCTCGTGTGCGGCTGGAATTGATAAGCACTCTCCAAGTGCTCAAACTGAGAGCCATACGCAGCCACTTGCTGCAAACTCAAGACGTCTTCTCACAGGCCTCACTACTGCTTTGCAAACACTCTTAAATTTGTTACTCCTCGAGGACGAACCGAACTCAGCAAAGACTTCAACTTCTTATACAGGCCTCTTTTTCTCTTTTTACTTTGCCACAAACTTTTATTAAATTTACCAAACCCCAGGGGAAAGTCCCAATTACCGGCAAAGCTCATTTCTCACAACTTCAGCGCTTTTTTTCAGGATCCCCGTCTCTGCTCTTACCGAGTCAGGAGACTGGATTTCTCAAAACCTTGTCAGCTTTTCAGATTCTATTCCAATCTGCTGTCCCACCTTTCAATTTGACACTTAAAATTTGTCCGTCATCAAAATGACACAGCTTACTTCACATGGTGTGAATATTTTACCACTGTCAGACATGAATCCTCTCTCCAACCAATATTTATAGTATTTTCAGAACAGGAGAACACCCCTGCCCAGTGACAGAGGCCACAAAAATGAACAAAAACATGCTCACCTGAGCCCTTAGTACGGACCTCAGCCACTGGACAGGAGCCAAGGGACGCCACGGAAAGTCCTCGCTGTTCACCCATCTGGTGTGCCAACATGTGGGCTTTTTCTGTTATTCTTAAAGAAAAGCGTCGGAGAGAGTTTTTCAGTCAAGAACAGCGTGGTCTTTTATTTGTCTTCTCACATCTCAGGACAGCCGAAAGACCCCGACCAAAGAGTGGTTCCCCTTTTTATAGCTCACATCTCTTCTGTGGAAACTGTGGGTGGAGACTTCTGTCTGGGACACAGCAACACTTTTGGAATCACATCAAGTATTTAGCAAGTCAGATAAGCTTTAAGCAATTTTACTGGAAGCAAGCAGAGACCAAAACAGGAAATTCCTTTGGAGCTGATGTTGGAACAGCACACAAACTCTAGCCAGAAAACACTTTCAACCTAAGAACTCAGCTTTAACTCAATACATTTTGTAAATGACCTCTTGACCTTTTTGGCGCCAACAGTGGTTTTTAAATGGCACCCAGAATTATGTTGCACGAAGCACAATTTCACATCATTCTGGGTCCATTTGTGTGAAAACGAGGTCCAATCAGGCTGAAACGTTACAAGAAGGTAGAATCTATTGAGTTGTAAGTGATCTGAACGTTTCAAGATGATTGCACTTTCCTAAGGGGGTCAAACCATGTCCCAAAGGTCACCGGGCCTGGTGTCACTTTAAAGAAGTAGTCCAGTTACACCTTTGTGGGCTTATAACTTGGCTTCTGAATGTCCTAGAGGGATCAGGTTTGTTTTAATGTACTCTAACCAACAGCCCCTACAACCACAAAAAGGAATGGAGTCATTAGCACTTATGGTTTGTAAATGGCACCCAGAATTATGTTGCACGAAGCACAATTTCACATCATTCTGGGTCCATTTGTGTGAAAACAAGGTCCAATCAGGCTGAAACGTTACAAGAAGGTAGAATCTATTGAGTTGTAAGTGATCTGAACGTTTCATGATGATCGCACATTCCTATAGGGGGTCAAACCATGTCCCAAAGGTCACCGGGCCTGGTGTCACTTTAAAGAAGTAGTCCAGTTACACCTTTGTGGGCTTATAACTTGGCTTCTGAATATCCTAGAGAGGTCAGGTTTGTTTTAGAGTACTCCAATTAACAGCCCCCATTACCCCAAAAAGAAATGGAGGCATTAGCACTTATGGTTTTTACATGGCACCCAGAATTATGTTGCACGAAGCATAATTTCACATCATTCTGGGTTCATTTATGTGAAAACAAGGTTCAATCAGGCTGAAACGTTACAGGAAGGTAGAATCTATTGAGTTGTAAGTGATCTGAACGTTTCATGATGATAGCACTTTCCTAAGGGGGTCAAACCATGTCCCAAAGGTCACCGGATCTGGTGTCAATTTAAAGAAGTAGTCCAGTTACACATTTGTGGGCTTGTAACTTGGCTTCTGAATGTCCTAGAGAGATCAGGTTTGTTTTAGTGTACTCCAATCAACAGCCCCTACAACCAAAAAAAGGAATGGAGTCATTAGCACTTATGGTTTTTAAATGGCAACCAGAATTATGTTGCACGAAGCACAATTTCACATCATTCTGGGTCCATTTGTGTGAAAACAAGGTCAAATCAGGCTGAATTGCTACAAGAAGGTAGAATCTATTGAGTTGTAAGTGATCTGAACGTTTCAAGATGATCGCACTTTCCTAAGGGGGTCAAACCATGTCCCAAAGGTCACCGGGACTGGTGTCACTTTAAAGAAGTAGTCCAGTTACAACTTTGTGGGCTTATAACTTGGCTTCTGAATGTCCTAGAGAGATCAGGTTTGTTTTAATGTACTCCAACCAACAGCCCCTACAACCACAAAAAGGAATGGAGTCATTAGCACTTATGGTTTGTAAATGGCACCCAGAATTATGTTGCACGAAGCCCAATTTCACATCATTCTGGGTTCATTTGTGTGAAAACAAGGTCCAATCAGGCTGAAACGTTACAGGAAGGTAGAATCTATTGAGTTGTAAGTGATCTGAACGTTTCATGATGATAGCACTTTCCTAAGGGGGTCAAACCATGCCCCAAAGGTCACCGAATCTGGTGTAAATTTAAAGTAGTCCAGTTACACATTTGTGGGCTTATAACTTGGCTTCTGAATGTCCTAGAGAGATCAGGTTTGTTTTAGTATACTCCAATCAACAGCCCCTACAACCACAAAAAGGAATGGAGTCATTAGCACTTATGGTTTGTAAATGGCACCCAGAATTATGTTGCACAAAGCATAATTTCACATCATTCTGGGTCCATTTGTGTGAAAACAAGGTCCAATCAGGCTGAATTGCTACAAGAAGGTAGAATCTATTGAGTTGTCAGTGATCTGAACCTTTCAAGATGATCGCACATTCCTATAGGGGGTAAAACCATGTCCCAAAGGTCACCGGGCCTGGTGTCACTTTAAATAAGTAGTCCAGTTACACCTTTGTGGGCTTATAACTTGGCTTCTGAATGTCCTAGAGAGGTTAGGTTTGTTTTAGTGTACTCCATTCAACAGCCCCTACAACCACAAAAAGGAATGGAGTCATTAGCACTTATGGTTTGTAAATGGCACCCAGAATTATGTTGCACGAAGCACAATTTCACATCATTCTGGGTTCATTTGTGTGAAAACAAGGTCCAATCAGGCTGAAACGTTAAAGGAAGGTAGAATCTATTGAGTTGTAAGTGATCTGAACGTTTCATGATGATCGCACATTCCTAAGGGGGTCAAACCATGTCCCAAAGGTCACCGGATCGGTGTCAATTTAAAGAAGTAGTCCAGTTACACATTTGTGGGCTTATAACTTGGCTTCTGAATGTCCTAGAGAGATCAGGTTTGTTTTAGTATACTCCAATCAACAGCCCCTACAACCACAAAAAGGAATGGAGTCATTAGCGCTTATGGTTTGTAAATGGCACCCAGAATTATGTTGCACGAAGCACAATTTCACATCATTCTTGGTCCATTTGTGTGAAAACGAGGTCCAATCAGGCTGAAACGTTACAAGAAGGTAGAATCTATTGAGTTGTAAGTGATCTGAACGTTTCATGATGATTGCACTTTCCTAAGGGGGTCAAACCATGTCCCAAAGGTCACCGGATCTGGTGTAAATTTAAAGAACTAGTCCAGTTACACATTTGTGGGCTTATAACTTGGCTTCTGAATGTCCTAGAGAGATCAGGTTTGTTTTAGTATACACCAATCAACAGCCCCTACAACCACAAAAAGGAATGGAGTCATTAGCACTTATGGTTTGTAAATGGCACCCAGAATTATGTTGCACGAAGCACAATTTCACATCATTCTGGGTCCATTTGTGTGAAAGCGAGGTCCAATCAGGCTGAAACGTTACAAGAAGGTAGAATCTATTGAGTTGTAAGTGATCTGAACGTTTCAAGATGATTGCCCTTCCCTAAGGGGGTCAAACCATGTCCCAAAGGTCACCGGGCCTAGTGTCACTTTAAAGAAGTAGTCCAGTTACACCTTTGTGGGCTTATAACTTGGCTTCTGAATGTCCTAGAGGGATCAGGTTTGTTTTAATGTACTCTAACCAACAGCCCCTACAACCACAAAAAGGAATGGAGTCATTAGCACTTATGGTTTGTAAATGGCACCCAGAATTATGTTGCACGAAGCACAATTTCACATCATTCTGGGTCCATTTTTGTGAAAACAAGGTCCAATCAGGCTGAAACGTTACAAGAAGGTAGAATCTATTGAGTTGTAAGTGATCTGAACGTTTCAAGATGATATCACATTCCTAAGGGGGTAAAACCATGTCCCAAAGGTCACCGGGCCTGGTGTCACTTTAAAGAAGTAGTCCAGTTACACCTTTGTGGGCTTATAACTTGGCTTCTGAATATCCTAGAGAGGTCAGGTTTGTTTTAGAGTACTCCAATCAACAGCCCCCATTACCCCAAAAAGGAATGGAGGCATTAGCACTTATGGTTTTTACATGGCACCCAGAATTATGTTGCACGAATCATAATTTCACATCATTCTGGGTTCATTTGTGTGAAAACAAGGTCCAATCAGGCTTAAACGTTACAGGAAGGTAGAATCTATTGAGTTGTAAGTGATCTGAATGTTTCATGATGATAGCACTTTCCTAAGGGGGTCAAACCATGTCCCAAAGGTCACCGGATCTGGTGTCAATTTAAAGAAGTAGTCCAGTTACACATTTGTGGGCTTGTAACTTGGCTTCTGAATGTCCTAGAGAGATCAGGTTTGTTTTAGTGTACTCCAATCAATATCCCCTACAACCACAAAAAGGAATGGAGTCATTAGCACTTATGGTTTGTAAATGGCAACCAGAATTATGTTGCACGAAGCACAATTTCACATCATTCTGGGTCCATTTGTGTGAAAACAAGGTCCAATCAGGCTGAATTGCTACAAGAAGGTAGAATCTATTGAGTTGTAAGTGATCTGAACGTTTCAAGATGATCGCACTTTCCTAAGGGGGTCAAACCATGTCCCAAAGGTCACCGGGACTGGTGTCACTTTAAAGAAGTAGTCCAGTTACACCTTTGTGGGCTTATAACTTGGCTTCTGAATGTCCTAGAGAGATCAGGTTTGTTTTAATGTACTCCAACCAACAGCCCCTACAACCACAAAAAGGAATGGAGTCATTAGCACTTATGGTTTGTAAATGGCACCTAGAATTATGTTGCAAGAAGCACAATTTCACATCATTCTGGGTTCATTTGTGTGAAAACAAGGTCCAATCAGGCTGAAACGTTACAGGAAGGTAGAATCTATTGAGATGTAAGTGATCTGAACTTTTCATGATGATAGCACTTTCCTAAGGGGGTCAAACCATGCCCCAAAGGTCACCGAATCTGGTGTAAATTTAAAGTAGTCCAGTTACACATTTGTGGGCTTATAACTTGGCTTCTGAATGTCCTAGAGAGATCAGGTTTGTTTTAGTATACTCCAATCAACAGCCCCTACAACCACAAAAAGGAATGGAGTCATTAGCACTTATGGTTTTTAAATGGCACCCAGAATCATGTTGCATGAAGCACAATTTCACATCATTCTGGGTCCATTTGTGTGAAAACGAGGTCCAATCAGGCTGAAACGTTACAAGAAGGTAGAATCTATTGAGTTGTAAGTGATCTGAACGTTTCAAGATGATTGCACTTTCCTAAGGGGGTCAAACCATGTCCCAAAGGTCACCGGGCCTGGTGTCACTTTAAAGAAGTAGTCCAGTTACACCTTTGTGGGCTTATAACTTGGCTTCTTAATGTCGTAGAGGGATCAGGTTTGTTTTAATGTACTCTAACCAACAGCCCCTACAACCACAAAAAGGAATGGAGTCATTAGCACTTATAGTTTGTAAATGGCACCCAGAATTATGTTGCACGAAGCACAATTTCACATCATTCTGGGTCCATTTGTGTGAAAACAAGGTCCAATCAGGCTGAAACGTTACAAGAAGGTAGAATCTATTGAGTTGTAAGTGATCTGAACGTTTCAAGATGATCGCACATTCCTATAGGGGGTCAAACCATGTCCCAAAGGTCACCGGGCCTGGTGTCACTTTAAAGAAGTAGTCCAGTTACACCTTTGTGGGCTTATAACTTGGCTTCTGAATATCCTAGAGAGGTCAGGTTTGTTTTAGAGTACTCCAATTAACAGCCCCCATTACCCCAAAAAGGAATGGAGGCATTAGCACTAATGGTTTTTACATGGCACCCAGAATTATGTTGCACGAAGCATATTTTCACATCATTCGGGGTTCATTTGTGTGAAAACAAGGTCCAATCAGGCTGAAACGTTACAGGAAGGTAGAATCTATTGAGTTGTACGTGATCTGAACGTTTCATTATGATAGCACTTTCCTAAGGGGGTCAAACCATGTCCCAAAGGTCACCGGATCTGGTGTCAATTTAAAGAAGTAGTCCAGTTACACATTTGTGGGCTTGTAACTTGGCTTCTGAATGTCCTAGAGAGATCAGGTTTGTTTTAGTGTACTCCAATCAACAGCCCCTACAACCACAAAAAGGAATGGAGTCATTAGCACTTATGGTTTGTAAATGGCAACCAGAATTATGTTGCACGAAGCACAATTTCACATCATTCTGGGTCCATTTGTGTGAAAACAAGGTCCAATCAGGCTGAAACGTTACAAGAAGGTAGAATCTATTGAGTTGTAGGTGATCTGAACGTTTCATGATGATCGCACATTCCTATAGGGGGTCAAACCATGTCCCAAAGGTCACCGGGCCTGGTGTCACTTTAAAGAAGTAGTCCAGTTACACCTTTGTGGGCTTATAACTTGGCTTCTGAATGGCCTAGAGAGGTCAGGTTTGTTTTAGTGTACTCCAATCAACAGCCCCTTCAACCACAAAAAGGAATGGAGTCATTAGCACTTATGGTTTGTAAATGGCACCCAGAATTATGTTGCACGAAGCACAATTTCACATCATTCTGGGTTCATTGTGTGAAAACAAGGTCCAATCAGGCTGAAACGTTACAGGAAGGTAGAATCTATTGAGTTGTAAGTGATCTGAACGTTTCATGATGATCGCACATTCCTAAGGGGGTCAAACCATGTCCCAAAGGTCACCGGATCTGGTGTCAATTTAAAGAAGTAGTCCAGTTACACCTTTGTGGGCTTATAACTTGGCTTCTGAATGGCCTAGAGAGGTCAGGTTTGTTTTAGTGTACTCCAATCAACAGCCCCTACAACCACAAAAAGGAATGGAGTCATTAGCACTTATGTTTTGTAAACGGCACCCAGAATTATGTTGCACGAAGCACAATTTCACATCATTCTGGGTCCATTTGTGTGAAAACAAGGTCCAATCAGGCTGAAACGTTACAAGAAGGTAGAATCTATTGAGTTGTAAGTGATCTGAACGTTTCAAGATGATCGCACATTCCTATAGGGGGTCAAACCATGTCCCAAAGGTCACCGGGCCTGGTGTCACTTTAAAGAAGTAGTCCAGTTACACCTTTGTGGGCTTATAACTTGGCTTCTGAATGGCCTAGAGAGGTCAGGTTTGTATTAGAGTACTCCAATTAACAGCCCCCATTACCCCAAAAAGTAATGGAGTCATTAGCACTTATGGTTTTTACATGGCACCCAGAATTATGTTTCCCGAAGCACAATTTCACATCATTCTGGGTTCATTTGTGTGAAAACAAGGTCCAATCAGTCTGAAACGTTACAGGAAGGTAGAATCTATTGAGTTGTAAGTGATCTGAACGTTTCATGATGATAGCACTTTCCTAAGGGGGTCAAACCATGCCCCAAAGGTCACCGGATCTGGTGTCAATTTAAAGAAGTAGTCCAGTTACACATTTGTGGGCTTGTAACTTGGCTTCTGAATGTCCTAGAGAGATCAGGTTTGTTTTAGTGTACTCCAATCAACAGCCCCTACAACCACAAAAAGGAATGGAGTCATTAGCACTTATGAATTGTAAATGGCAACCAGAATTATGTTGCACGAAGCACAATTTCACATCATTCTGGGTCCATTTGTGTGAAAACAAGGTCCAATCAGGCTGAAACGTTACAAGAAGGTAGAATCTATTGAGTTGTAAGTGATCTGAACGTTTCATGATGATCGCACATTCCTATAGGGGGTCAAACCATGTCCCAAAGGTCACCGGGCCTGGTGTCACTCTAAATAAGTAGTCCAGTTACACCTTTGTGGGCATATAACTTGGCTTCTGAATGGCCTAGAGAGGTAAGGTTTGTTTTAGTCTACTCCAATCAACAGCCCCTACAACCACAAAAAGGAATGGAGTCATTAGCACTTATGGTTTGTAAATGGCACCCAGAATTATGTTGCACGAAGCACAATTTCACATCATTCTGGGTTCATTTGTGTGAAAACAAGGTCCAATCAGGCTGAAACGTTACAGGAAGGTAGAATCTATTGAGTTGTAAGTGATCTGAACGTTTCATGATGATAGCACATTCCTAAGGGGGTCAAACCATGTCCCAAAGGTCACCGGATATGGTGTCAATTTAAAGAAGTAGTCCAGTTACACCTTTGTGGGCTTATAACTTGGCTTCTGAATGGCCTAGAGAGGTCAGGTTTGTTTTAGTGTACTCCAATCAACAGCCCCTACAACTACAAAAAGGAATGGAGTCATTAGCACTTATGATTTGTAAACGGCACCCAGAATTATGTTGCACGAAGCACAATTTCACATCATTCTTGGTCCATTTGTGTGAAAACAAGGTCCAATCAGGCTGAAACGTTACAAGAAGGTAGAATCTATTGAGTTGTAAGTGATCTGAACGTTTCAAGATGATCGCACATTCCTATAGGGGGTCAAACCATGTCCCAAAGGTCACCGGGCCTGGTGTCGCTTTAAAGAAGTAGTCCAGTTACACCTTTGTGGGCTTATAACTTGGCTTCTGAATGGCCTAGAGAGGTCAGGTTTGTTTTAGTGTACTCCAATCAACAGCCCCTACAACCACAAAAAGGAATGGAGTCATTAGCACGTATGGTTTGTAAACGGCACCCAGAATTATGTTGCACGAAGCACAATTTCACATCATTCTGGGTCCATTTGTGTGAAAACAAGGTCCAATCAGACTGAAACGTTACAAGAAGGTAGAATCTATTGAGTTGTAAGTGATCTGAACGTTTCAAGATGATCGCACATTCCTATAGGGGGTCAAACCATGTCCCAAAGGTCACCGGGCCTGGTGTCACTTTAAAAAAGTAGTCCAGTTACACCTTTGTGGGCTTATAACTTGGCTTCTGAATGTCCTAGAGAGGTTAGGTTTGTTTTAGTGTACTCCAATCAACAGCCCCTACAACCACAAAAAGGAATGGAGTCATTAGCACTTATGGTTTGTAAATGGCAACCAGAATTATGTTGCTCGAAGCACAATTTCACATCATTCTGGGTCCATTTGTGTGAAAACAAGGTCCAATCAGGCTGAAACGTTACAAGAAGGTAGAATCTATTGAGTTGTAAGTGATCTGAACGTTTCAAGATGATCGCTCATTCCTAAGGGGGTAAAACCATGTCCCAAAGGTCACCGGGCCTGGTGTCAATTTAAAGAAGTAGTCCAGTTACACCTTTGTGGGCTTATAACTTGGCTTCTGAATGTCCTAGAGAGGTCAGGTTTGTTTTAGTGTACTCCAATCAACAGCCCCTACAAGCAAAAAAAAAGGAATGGAGTCATTAGCACTTATGGTTTGGAAATGGCACCCAGAATGATGTTGCACGAAGCTCAATTTCACATCATTCTGGGTCCATTTGTGTGAAAACAAGGTCCAATCAGGCTGAAACGTTACAGGAAGGTAGAATCTATTGAGTTGTAAGTGATCTGAACGTTTCATGATGATCGCACATTCCTATAGGGGGTCAAACCATGTCCCAAAGGTCACCGGGCCTGGTGTCACTTTAAAGAAGTAGTTCAGTTACACCTTTGTTGGCTTATAACTTGGCCTCTGAATGGCCTAGAGAGGTCAGGTTTGTTTTAGTGTACTCCAATCAACAGCCCCTACAACCACAAAAAGGAATGGAGTCATTAGCACTTATGGTTTGTAAACGGCACCCAGTATTATGTTGCACGAAGCACAATTTCACATTATTCTGGGTTCATTTGTGTGAAAACAAGGTCCAATCAGGCTGAAACGTTACAAGAAGGTAGAATCTATTGAGTTGTAAGTGATCTGAACATTTCAAGATGATCGCACATTCCTATAGGGGGTCAAACCATGTCCCAAAGGTCACCGGGCCTGGTGTCACTTTAAAGAAGTAGTCCAGTTACACCTTTGTGGGCTTATAACTTGGCTTCTGAATGGCCTAGAGAGGTCAGGTTTGTTTTAGTGTACTCCAATCAACAGCCCTTACAACCACAAAAAGGAATGGAGTCATTAGCACTTATGGTTTGTAAATGG
This sequence comes from Nothobranchius furzeri, assembly GCF_043380555.1. Classification (NCBI taxonomy): domain Eukaryota; kingdom Metazoa; phylum Chordata; class Actinopteri; order Cyprinodontiformes; family Nothobranchiidae; genus Nothobranchius; species Nothobranchius furzeri. Next base: position 10,960,162 of record NC_091752.1, on the reverse strand, counting down.
CACCCAGAATTATGTTGCACGAAGCACAATTTCACATCATTCTGGGTCCATTTGTGTGAAAACAAGGTCCAATCAGGCTGAAACGTTACAAGAAGGTAGAATCTATTGAGTTGTAATTGATCTGAACGTTTCAAGATGATCGCACATTCCTATAGGGGGTCAAACCATGTCCCAAAGGTCACCGGGCCTGGTTTCACTTTAAAGAAGTAGTCCAGTTACACCTTTGTGGGCTTATAACTTGGCTTCTGAATGTCCTAGAGAGGTTAGGTTTGTTTTAGTGTACTCCAATCAACAGCCCCTACAACCACAAAAAGGAATGGAGTCATTAGCACTTATGGTTTGTAAATGGCACCCAGAATTATGTTGCACGAAGCACAATTTCACATCATTCTGGGTCCATTTGTGTGAAAACAAGGTCCAATCAGGCTGAAACGTTACAAGAAGGTAGAATCTATTGAGTTGTAAGTGATCTGAACATTTCAAGATGATCGCACATTCCTAAGGGGGTAAAACCATGTCCCAAAGGTCACCAGGCCTGGTGTCACTTTAAAGAAGTAGTCCAGTTACACCTTTGTGGGCTTATAACTTGGCTTCTGAATGTCCTAGAGAGGGCAGGTTTGTTTTAGTGTGCTCCAATCAACAGCCCCTACAAGCACAAAATGGAATGGAGTCATTAGCACTTATGGTTTGTAAATGGCACCCAGAATTATGTTGCACGAAGCACAATTTCACATCATTCTGGGTCCATTTGTGTGAAAAAAAGGTCCAGTCAGGCTGAAACGTTACAAGAAGGTAGAATCTATTGAGATGTAAGTGATCTGAACGTTTCATGATGATCGCACATTCCTATAGGGGGTCAAACCATGTCCCAAAGGTCACCAGGCCTGGTGTCACTTTAAAGAAGTAGTCCAGTTACATCTTTGTGGGCTTATAACTTGGCTTCTGAATGGCCTAGAGAGGTCAGGTTTGTTTTAGTGTACTCCAATCAACAGCCCCTACAAGCAAAAAAAGGATGGAGTCATTAGCACTTATGGTTTGGAAATGGCACCCAGAATGATGTTGCACGAAGCTCAATTTCACATCATTCTGGGTCCATTTGTGTGAAAACAAGGTCCAATCAGGCTGAAACGTTACAGGAAGGTAGAATCTATTGAGTTTTAAGTGATCTGAACGTTTCATGATGATAGCACTTTCCTAAGGGGGTCAAACCATGTCCCAAAGGTCACCGGATCTGGTGTCAATTTAAAGAAGTAGTCCAGTTACACCTTTGTGGGCATATAACTTGGCCTCTGAATGTCCTAGAGAGATCAGGTTTGTTTTAGTGTACTCCAATGAACAGCCCCTCCAACCACAAAAAGGAATGGAGTCATTAGCACTTATGGTTTGTAAATGGCACCCAGAATTATGTTGCACAAAGCACAATTTCACATCATTCTGGGTCCATTTGTGTGAAAACAAGGTCCAATCAGGCTGAAACGTTACAGGAAGGTAGAATCTATTGAGTTTTAAGTGATCTGAACGTTTCATGATGATAGCACTTTCCTAAGGGGGTCAAACCATGTCCCAAAGGTCACCGGATCTGGTGTCAATTTAAAGAAGTAGTCCAGTTACACCTTTGTGGGCTTATAACTTGGCTTCTGAATATCCTAGAGAGATCGGGTTTGTTTTAGTGTACTCCAATCAACAGCCCCTACAACCACAAAGAGGAATGGAGTCATTAGCACTTATGGTTTGTAAATGGCACCCAGAATTATGTTGCACGAAGCACAATTTCACATCATTCTGGGTCCATTTGTGTGAAAACAAGGTCCAATCAGGCTGAAACGTTACAAGAAGGTAGAATCTATTGAGTTGTAAGTGATCTGAACGTTTCATGATGATCGCACATTCCTAAGGGGGTAAAACCATGTCCCAAAGGTCACCGGATCTGGTGTCAATTTAAAGAAGTAGTCCAGTTACACCTTTGTGGGCTTATAACTTGGCTTCTGAATGTCCTAGAGAGATCAGGTTTGTTTTAGTGTACTCCAATGAACAGCCCCTCCAACCACAAAAAGGAATGGAGTCATTAGCACTTATGGTTTGTAAATGGCACCCAGAATTATGTTGCACGAAGCACAATTTCACATCATTCTGGGTCCATTTGTGTGAAAACAAGGTCCAATCAGGCTGAAACGTTACAAGAAGGTAGAATCTATTGAGTTGTAAGTGATCTGAACGTTTCAAGATGATCGCACATTCCTATAGGGGGTCAAACCATGTCCCAAAGGTCACCGGGCCTGGTGTCACTTTAAAGAAGTAGTCCAGTTATACCTTTGTGGGCTTATAACTTGGCTTCTGAATGGCCTAGAGAGGTCAGGTTTGTTTTAGTGTACTCCAATCAACAGCCCCTACAACAACAAAAAGGAATGGAGTCATTAGCACTTATGGTTTGTAAACGGCACCCAGAATTATGTTGCACGAAGCACAATTTCCCATCATTCTGGGTCCATTTGTGTGAAAACAAGGTCCAATCAGGCTGAAACGTTACAAGAAGGTAGAATCTATTGAGTTGTAAGTGATCTGAACGTTTCAAGATGATCGCACATTCCTATAGGGGGTCAAACCATGTCCCAAAGGTCACCGGGCCTGGTGTCACTTTAAAGAAGTAGTCCAGTTACACCTTTGTGGGCTTATAACTTGGCTTCTGAATGTCCTAGAGAGGTTAGGTTTGTTTTAGTGTACTCCAATCAACAGCCCCTACAACCACAAAAAGGAATGGAGTCATTAGCACTTATGGTTTGTAAATGGCACCCAGAATTATGTTGCACGAAGCACAATTTCACATCATTCTGGGTCCATTTGTGTGAAAACAAGGTCCAATCAGGCTGAAACGTTACAAGAAGGTAGAATCTATTGAGTTGTAAGTGATCTGAACATTTCAAGATGATCGCACATTCCTAAGGGGGTAAAACCATGTCCCAAAGGTCACCAGGCCTGGTGTCACTTTAAAGAAGTAGTCCAGTTACACCTTTGTGGGCTTATAACTTGGCTTCTGAATGTCCTAGAGAGGGCAGGTTTGTTTTAGTGTGCTCCAATCAACAGCCCCTACAAGCACAAAATGGAATGGAGTCATTAGCACTTATGGTTTGTAAATGGCACCCAGAATTATGTTGCACGAAGCACAATTTCACATCATTCTGGGTCCATTTGTGTGAAAAAAAGGTCCAGTCAGGCTGAAACGTTACAAGAAGGTAGAATCTATTGAGATGTAAGTGATCTGAACGTTTCATGATGATCGCACATTCCTATAGGGGGTCAAACCATGTCCCAAAGGTCACCAGGCCTGGTGTCACTTTAAAGAAGTAGTCCAGTTACATCTTTGTGGGCTTATAACTTGGCTTCTGAATGGCCTAGAGAGGTCAGGTTTGTTTTAGTGTACTCCAATCAACAGCCCCTACAAGCACAAAATGGAATGGAGTCATTAGCACTTATGGTTTGTAAATGGCACCCAGAATTATGTTGCACGAAGCACAATTTCACATCATTCTGGGTCCATTTGTGTGAAAACAAGGTCCAGTCAGGCTGAAACGTTACAAGAAGGTAGAATCTATTGAGTTGTAAGTGATCTGAACGTTTCATGATGATCGCACATTCCTATAGGGGGTCAAACCATGTCCCAAAGGTCACAGGGCCAGGTGTCAATTTAAAGAAGTAGTCCAGTTACACCTTTGTGGGCTTATAACTTGGCTTCTGAATGTCCTAGAGAGGTCAGGTTTGTTTTAGTGTACTCCAATCAACAGCCCCTACAAGCAAAAAAAGGATGGAGTCATTAGCACTTATGGTTTGGAAATGGCACCCAGAATGATGTTGCACGAAGCTCAATTTCACATCATTCTGGGTCCATTTGTGTGAAAACAAGGTCCAATCAGGCTGAAACGTTACAGGAAGGTAGAATCTATTGAGTTTTAAGTGATCTGAACGTTTCATGATGATAGCACTTTCCTAAGGGGGTCAAACCATGTCCCAAAGGTCACCGGATCTGGTGTCAATTTAAAGAAGTAGTCCAGTTACACCTTTGTGGGCATATAACTTGGCTTCTGAATGTCCTAGAGAGATCAGGTTTGTTTTAGTGTACTCCAATGAACAGCCCCTCCAACCACAAAAAGGAATGGAGTCATTAGCACTTATGGTTTGTAAATGGCACCCAGAATTATGTTGCACAAAGCACAATTTCACATCATTCTGGGTCCATTTGTGTGAAAACAAGGTCCAATCAGGCTGAAACGTTACAGGAAGGTAGAATCTATTGAGTTTTAAGTGATCTGAACGTTTCATGATGATAGCACTTTCCTAAGGGGGTCAAACCATGTCCCAAAGGTCACCGGATCTGGTGTCAATTTAAAGAAGTAGTCCAGTTACACCTTTGTGGGCTTATAACTTGGCTTCTGAATATCCTAGAGAGGTCAGGTTTGTTTTAGAGTACTCCAATTAACAGCCCCCATTACCCCAAAAAGGAATGGAGTCATTAGCACTTATTGTTTTTACATGGCACCCAGAATTATGTTGCACGAAGCACAATTTCACATCATTCTGGGTTCATATGTGGGAAAACAAGGTCCAATCAGGCTGAAACGTTACAGGAAGGTAGAATCTATTGAGTTGTAAGTGATCTGAACGTTTCATGATGATAGCACTTTCCTAAGGCGGTCAAACCATGTCCCAAATGTCACCGGATCTGGTGTCAATTTAAAGAAGTAGTCCAGTTACACATTTGTGGGCTTATAACTTGGCTTCTGAATGTCCTAGAGAGATCAGGTTTGTTTTAATGTACTCCAATCAACAGCCCCTACAACCACAAAAAGGAATGGAGTCATTAGCACTTATGGTTTGCAAATGGCACCCAGAATTATGTTGCACGAAGCACAATTTCACATCATTCTGGGTCTATTTGTGTGAATACAAGGTCCAATCAGGCTGAAACATTACAAGAAGGTAGAATCTATTGAGTTGTAAGTGATCTGAACGTTTCAAGATGATCGCACATTCCTATAGGGGGTAAAACTATGTCCCAAAGGTCACCGGGCCTGGTGTCACTTTAAAGAAGTAGTCCAGTTACACCTTTGTGGGCTTATAACTTGGCTTCTGAATGTCCTAGAGAGATCAGGTTTGTTTTAGTGTACTCCAATCAACAGCCCCTACAACCACAAAGAGGAATGGAGTCATTAGCACTTATGGTTTGTAAATGGCACCCAGAATTATGTTGCACGAAGCACAATTTCACATCATTCTGGGTCCATTTGTGTGAAAACAAGGTCCAATCAGGCTGAAACGTTACAAGAAGGTAGAATCTATTGAGTTGTAAGTGATCTGAACGTTTCATGATGATCGCACATTCCTAAGGGGGTAAAACCATGTCCCAAAGGTCACCGGATCTGGTGTCAATTTAAAGAAGTAGTCCAGTTACACCTTTGTGGGCTTATAACTTGGCTTCTGAATGTCCTAGAGAGATCAGGTTTGTTTTAGTGTACTCCAATGAACAGCCCCTCCAACCACAAAAAGGAATGGAGTCATTAGCACTTATGGTTTGTAAATGGCACCCAGAATTATGTTGCACGAAGCACAATTTCACATCATTCTGGGTCCATTTGTGTGAAAACAAGGTCCAATCAGGCTGAAACGTTACAAGAAGGTAGAATCTATTGAGTTGTAAGTGATCTGAACGTTTCAAGATGATCGCACATTCCTATAGGGGGTCAAACCATGTCCCAAAGGTCACCGGGCCTGGTGTCACTTTAAAGAAGTAGTCCAGTTATACCTTTGTGGGCTTATAACTTGGCTTCTGAATGGCCTAGAGAGGTCAGGTTTGTTTTAGTGTACTCCAATCAACAGCCCCTACAACAACAAAAAGGAATGGAGTCATTAGCACTTATGGTTTGTAAACGGCACCCAGAATTATGTTGCACGAAGCACAATTTCCCATCATTCTGGGTCCATTTGTGTGAAAACAAGGTCCAATCAGGCTGAAACGTTACAAGAAGGTAGAATCTATTGAGTTGTAAGTGATCTGAACGTTTCAAGATGATCGCACATTCCTATAGGGGGTCAAACCATGTCCCAAAGGTCACCGGGCCTGGTGTCACTTTAAAGAAGTAGTCCAGTTACACCTTTGTGGGCTTATAACTTGGCTTCTGAATGTCCTAGAGAGGTTAGGTTTGTTTTAGTGTACTCCAATCAACAGCCCCTACAACCACAAAAAGGAATGGAGTCATTAGCACTTATGGTTTGTAAAAGGCACCCAGAATTATGTTGCACGAAGCACAATTTCACATCATTCTGGGTCCATTTGTGTGAAAACAAGGTCCAATCAGGCTGAAACGTTACAAGAAGGTAGAATCTATTGAGTTGTAAGTGATCTGAACGTTTCATGATGATCGCACATTCCTAAGGGGGTAAAACCATGTCCCAAAGGTCACCGGGCCTGGTGTCACTTTAAAGAAGTAGTCCAGGTTCACCTTTGTGGGCTTATAACTTGGCTTCTGAATGTCCTAGAGAGGTCAGGGTTGTTTTAGTGTACTCCAATCAACAGCCCCTACAACCACAAAAAGGAATGGAGTCATAAGCACTTATGGTTTGTAAATGGCACCCAGAATTATGTTGCACGAAGCACAATTTCACATCATTCTGGGTCCATTTGTGTGAAAACAAGGTCCAATCAGGCTGAAACGTTACAGGAAGGTAGAATCTATTGAGTTGTAAGTGATCGGAACGTTTCATGATGATAGCACTTTCCTAAGGGGGTCAAACCATGTCCCAAAGGTCACCGGATCTGGTGTCAATTTAAAGAAGTAGTCCAGTTACACATTTGTGGGCTTGTAACTTGGCTTCTGAATGTCCTAGAGAGATCAGGTTTGTTTTAGTGTACTCCAATCAACAGCCCCTACAACCACAAAAAGGAATGGAGTCATTAGCACTTATGGTTTGTAAATGGCAACCAGAATTATGTTGCACGAAGCACAATTTCACTTCATTCTGGGTCCATTTGTGTGAAAACAAGGTCCAATCAGGCTGAAACGTTACAGGAAGGTAGAATCTATTGAGTTGTAAGTGATCTGAACGTTTCATGATGATAGCACTTTCCTAAGGGGGTCAAACCATGTCCAAAAGGTCACCGGGCCTGGTGTCACTTTAAAGAAGTAGTCCAGTTACACCTTTGTGGGCTTATAACTTGGCTTCTGAATGGCCTAGAGAGGTCAGGTTTGTTTTAATGTACTCCAATCAACAGCCCCTACAACCACAAAAAGGAATGGAGTCATTAGCACTTATGGTTTGTAAATGGCACCCAGAATTATGTTGCACGAAGCACAATTTCACATCATTCTGGGTCCATTTGTGTGAAAACAAGGTCCAATCAGGCTGAAACGCTACAAGAAGGTAGAATCTATTGAGCTGTAAGTGATCTGAATGTTTCAAGATGATCGCACATTCCTATAGGGGGTAAAACCATTTCCCAAAGGTCACCGGGCCTGGTGTCACTTTAAAGAAGTAGTCCAGTTACACATTTGTGGGCTTATAACTTGGCTTCTGAATGTCCTAGAGAGATCAGGTTTGTTTTAGTGTACTCCACTCAACAACCCCTACAACCACAAAAAGGAATGGAGTCATTAGCACTTATGGTTTTTAAATGGCACCCAGAATTATGCTGCACTAAGCACATTTTCACATCATTCTGGGTTCATTTGTGTGAAAACAAGGTCCAATCAGGCTGAAACGATACAAGAAGGTAGAATCTATTGAGTTGTAAGTGATCTGAACGTTTCAAGATGATCGCACTTTCCTAAGGGGGTCAAACCATGTCCCAAAGGTCACCGGGCCTGGTGTCACTTTAAAGAAGTTTCCAGTTACACCTTTGTGGGCTTATAACTTGGCTTCTGAATGTCCTAGAGAGATCAGGTTTGTTTTAATGTACTCCAACCAACAGCCCCTACACCCACAAAAAGGAATGGAGTCATTAGCACTTATGGTTTGTAAATGGCACACAGAATTATGTTGCACGAAGCACAATTCCACATCATTCTGGGTCCATTTGTGTGAAAACAAGGTCCAATCAGGCTGAAATGTTACAAGAAGGTAGAATCTATTGAGTTGTAAGTGATCTGAACGTTTCAAGATCATCGCACATTCCTAAGGGGTAAAACCATGTCCCAAAGGTCACCGGGCCTGGTGTCACTTTAAAGAAGTAGTCCAGTTACACCTTTGTGGGCTTATAACTTGGCTTCTGAATGTCCTAGAGAGGTCAGGTTTGTTTTAGTGTACTCCAATCAACAGCCCCTACAACCACAAAAAGGAATGGAGTCAGAAGCACTTATGGTTTGTAAATGGCACCCAGAATTATGTTGAGCGAAGCACAATTTCACATCATTCTGGGTCCATTTGTGTGAAAACAAGGTCCAATCAGGCTGAAACGTTACAAGAAGGTAGAATCTATTGAGTTGTAAGTGATCTGAACGTTTCATGATGATCGCACATTCCTATAGGGGGTCAAACCATGTCCCAAAGGTCACCGGGCCTGGTGTCACTTTAAAGAAGTAGTCCAGTTACACCTTTGTGGGCTTATAACTTGGCTTCTGAATGTCCTAGAGAGGTTAGGTTTGTTTTAGTGTACTCCAATCAACAGCCCCTACAACCACAAAAAGGAATGGAGTCATTAGCACTTATGGTTTGTAAATGGCACCCAGAATTATGTTGCACGAAGCACAATTTCACATCATTCTGGGTTCATTTGTGTGAAAACAAGGTCCAATCAGGCTGAAACGTTACAGGAAGGTAGAATCTATTGAGTTGTAAGTGATCGGAACATTTCATGATGATAGCACTTTCCTAAGGGGTCAAACCATGTCCCAAATGTCACCGGATCTGGTGTCAATTTAAAGAAGTAGTCCAGTTACACATTTGTGGGCTTGTAACTTGGCTTCTGAATGTCGTAGAGAGATCAGGTTTGTTTTAGTGTACTCCAATCAACAGCCCCTACAACCACAAAAAGGAATGGAGTCATTAGCACTCATGGTTTGTAAATAGCAACCAGAATTATGTTGCACGAAGCACAATTTCACTTCATTCTGGGTCCATTTGTGTGAAAACAAGGTACAATCAGGCTGAAACGTTACAGGAAGGTAGAATCTATTGAGTTGTAAGTGATCTGAAAGTTTCATGATGATAGCACTTTCCTAAGGGGTTCAAACCATGTCCAAAAGGTCACCGGGCCTGGTGTCACTTTAAAGAAGTAGTCCAGTTACACCTTTGTGGGCTTATAACTTGGCTTCTGAATGGCCTAGAGAGGTCAGGTTTGTTTTAATGTACTCCAATCAACAGCCCCTACAACCACAAAAAGGAATGGAGTCATTAGCACTTATGGTTTGTAAATGGCACCCAGAATTATGTTGCACGAAGCACAATTTCACATCATTCTGGGTCCATTTGTGTGAAAACAAGGTCCAATCAGGCTGAAACGCTACAAGAAGGTAGAATCTATTGAGTTGTAAGTGATCTGAACGTTTCAAGATGATAGCACTTTCCTAAGGGGTTCAAACCATGTCCAAAAGGTCACCGGGCCTGGTGTCACTTTAAAGAAGTAGTCCATTTACACCTTTGGGGGCTTATAACTTGGCTTCTGAATGTCTCAGAGAGGTCAGGTTTGTTTGAGGGTACTCCAATTAACAGCCCCTACAACCCCAAAAAGGAATGGAGTCCTTAGCACTTATGGTTTGTAAATGGCACCCAGAATTATGTCGCACAAAGCACAATTTCACATCATTCTGGGTCCATTTGTGTGAAAACAAGGTCCAATCAGGCTGAAACGTTACGAGAAGGTAGAATCTATTGAGTTGTAAGTGATCTGAACGTTTCAAGATGATCGCACATTCCTATAGGGGGTCAAACCATGTCCCAAAGGTCACCGGGCCTGGTGTCACTTTAAAGAAGTAGTCCAGTTACACCTTTGTGGGCTTATAACTTGGCTTCTGAATGTCCTAGAGAGGTTAGGTTTGTTTTAGTGTACTCCAATCAACAGCCCTTACAACCACAAAAAGGAATGGAGTCATTAGCACTTATGGTTTGTAAATAGCAACCAGAATTATGTTGCACGAAGCACAATTTCACATCATTCTGGGTCCATTTGTGTGAATACAAGGTCCAATCAGGCTGAAACGTTACAAGAAGGTAGAATCTATTGAGTTGTAAGTGATCTGAACGTTTCAAGATGATCGCACATTCCTATAGGGGGTAAAACTATGTCCCAAAGGTCACCGGGCCTGGTGTCACTTAAAAGAAGTAGTCCAGGTACACCTTTGTGGGCTTATACCTTGGCTTCTGAATGTCCTAGAGAGGTTAGGTTTGTTTTAGTGTACTCCAATCAACAGCCCCTACAACCACAAAAAGGAATGGAGTCATTAGCACTTATGGTTTGTAAATGGCACCCAGAATTATGTTGCACGAAGCACAATTTCACATCATTCTGGGTCCATTTGTGTGAAAACAAGGTCCAATCACGCTGAAATGTTACAAGAAGGTAGAATCTATTGAGTTGTAAGTGATCTGAACGTTTCAAGATCATCGCACATTCCTAAGGGGTAAAACCATGTCCCAAAGGTCACCGGGCCTGGTGTCACTTTAAAGAAGTAGTCCAGTTACACCTTTGTGGGCTTATAACTTGGCTTCTGAATGTCCTAGAGAGGTCAGGTTTGTTTTAGTGTACTCCAATCAACAGCCCCTACAACCACAAAAAGGAATGGAGTCAGAAGCACTTATGGTTTGTAAATGGCACCCAGAATTATGTTGAGCGAAGCACAATTTCACATCATTCTGGGTCCATTTGTGTGAAAACAAGGTCCAATCAGGCTGAAACGTTACAAGAAGGTAGAATCTATTGAGTTGTAAGTGATCTGAACGTTTCATGATGATCGCACATTCCTATAGGGGGTCAAACCATGTCCCAATGGTCACCGGACCTGGTGTCACTTTAAAGAAGTAGTCCAGTTACACCTTTGTGGGCTTATAACTTGGCTTCTGAATGTCCTAGAGAGGTTAGGTTTGTTTTAGTGTACTCCAATCAACAGCCCCTACAACCACAAAAAGGAATGGAGTCATTAGCACTTATGGTTTGTAAATGGCACCCAGAATTATGTTGCACGAAGCACAATTTCACATCATTCTGGGTTCATTTGTGTGAAAACAAGGTCCAATCAGGCTGAAATGTTACAGGAAGGTAGAATCTAGTGAGTTGTAAGTGATCGGAACATTTCATGATGATAGCACTTTCCTAAGGGGTCAAACCATGTCCCAAAGGTCACCGGATCTGGTGTCAATTTAAAGAAGTAGTCCAGTTACACATTTGTGGGCTTGTAACTTGGCTTCTGAATGTCGTAGAGAGATCAGGTTTGTTTTAGTGTACTCCAATCAACAGCCCCTACAACCACAAAAAGGAATGGAGTCATTAGCACTCATGGTTTGTAAATAGCAACCAGAATTATGTTGCACGAAGCACAATTTCACTTCATTCTGGGTCCATTTGTGTGAAAACAAGGTACAATCAGGCTGAAACGTTACAGGAAGGTAGAATCTATTGAGTTGTAAGTGATCTGAAAGTTTCATGATGATAGCACTTTCCTAAGGGGTTCAAACCATGTCCAAAAGGTCACCGGGCCTGGTGTCACTTTAAAGAAGTAGTCCAGTTACACCTTTGTGGGCTTATAACTTGGCTTCTGAATGGCCTAGAGAGGTCAGGTTTGTTTTAATGTACTCCAATCAACAGCCCCTACAACCACAAAAAGGAATGGAGTCATTAGCACTTATGGTTTGTAAATGGCACCCAGAATTATGTTGCACGAAGCACAATTTCACATCATTCTGGGTCCATTTGTGTGAAAACAAGGTCCAATCAGGCTGAAACGCTACAAGAAGGTAGAATCTATTGAGTTGTAAGTGATCTGAACGTTTCAAGATGATAGCACTTTCCTAAGGGGTTCAAACCATGTCCAAAAGGTCACCGGGCCTGGTGTCACTTTAAAGAAGTAGTCCATTTACACCTTTGGGGGCTTATAACTTGGCTTCTGAATGTCTCAGAGAGGTCAGGTTTGTTTGAGGGTACTCCAATTAACAGCCCCTACAACCCCAAAAAGGAATGGAGTCATTAGCACTTATGGTTTGTAAATGGCACCCAGAATTATGTCGCACAAAGCACAATTTCACATCATTCTGGGTCCATTTGTGTGAAAACAAGGTCCAATCAGGCTGAAACGTTACGAGAAGGTAGAATCTATTGAGTTGTAAGTGATCTGAACGTTTCAAGATGATCGCACATTCCTATAGGGGGTCAAACCATGTCCCAAAGGTCACCGGGCCTGGTGTCACTTTAAAGAAGTAGTCCAGTTACACCTTTGTGGGCTTATAACTTGGCTTCTGAATGTCCTAGAGAGGTTAGGTTTGTTTTAGTGTACTCCAATCAACAGCCCTTACAACCACAAAAAGGAATGGAGTCATTAGCACTTATGGTTTGTAAATAGCAACCAGAATTATGTTGCACGAAGCACAATTTCACATCATTCTGGGTCCATTTGTGTGAATACAAGGTCCAATCAGGCTGAAACGTTACAAGAAGGTAGAATCTATTGAGTTGTAAGTGATCTGAACGTTTCAAGATGATCGCACATTCCTATAGGGGGTAAAACTATGTCCCAAAGGTCACCGGGCCTGGTGTCACTTAAAAGAAGTAGTCCAGGTACACCTTTGTGGGCTTATACCTTGGCTTCTGAATGTCCTAGAGAGGTTAGGTTTGTTTTAGTGTACTCCAATCAACAGCCCCTACAACCACAAAAAGGAATGGAGTCATTAGCACTTATGGTTTGTAAATGGCACCCAGAATTATGTTGCACGAAGCACAATTTCACATCATTCTGGGTCCATTTGTGTGAAAACAAGGTCCAATCAGGCTGAAATGTTACAAGAAGGTAGAATCTATTGAGTTGTAAGTGATCTGAACGTTTCAAGATCATCGCACATTCCTAAGGGGTAAAACCATGTCCCAAAGGTCACCGGGCCTGGTGTCACTTTAAAGAAGTAGTCCAGTTACACCTTTGTGGGCTTATAACTTGGCTTCTGAATGTCCTAGAGAGGTCAGGTTTGTTTTAGTGTACTCCAATCAACAGCCCCTACAACCACAAAAAGGAATGGAGTCAGAAGCACTTATGGTTTGTAAATGGCACCCAGAATTATGTTGAGCGAAGCACAATTTCACATCATTCTGGGTCCATTTGTGTGAAAACAAGGTCCAATCAGGCTGAAACGTTACAAGAAGGTAGAATCTATTGAGTTGTAAGTGATCTGAACGTTTCATGATGATCGCACATTCCTATAGGGGGTCAAACCATGTCCCAATGGTCACCGGACCTGGTGTCACTTTAAAGAAGTAGTCCAGTTACACGTTTGTGGGCTTATAACTTGGCTTCTGAATGTCCTAGAGAGGTTAGGTTTGTTTTAGTGTACTCCAATCAACAGCCCCTACAACCACAAAAAGGAATGGAGTCATTAGCACTTATGGTTTGTAAATGGCACCCAGAATTATGTTGCACGAAGCACAATTTCACATCATTCTGGGTTCATTTGTGTGAAAACAAGGTCCAATCAGGCTGAAATGTTACAGGAAGGTAGAATCTAGTGAGTTGTAAGTGATCGGAACATTTCATGATGATAGCACTTTCCTAAGGGGTCAAACCATGTCCCAAAGGTCACCGGATCTGGTGTCAATTTAAAGAAGTAGTCCAGTTACACATTTGTGGGCTTGTAACTTGGCTTCTGAATGTCGTAGAGAGATCAGGTTTGTTTTAGTGTACTCCAATCAACAGCCCCTACAACCACAAAAAGGAATGGAGTCATTAGCACTCATGGTTTGTAAATAGCAACCAGAATTATGTTGCACGAAGAACAATTTCACTTCATTCTGGGTCCATTTGTGTGAAAACAAGGTCCAATCAGGCTGAAACGTTACAGGAAGGTAGAATCTATTGAGTTGTAAGTGATCTGAAAGTTTCATGATGATAGCACTTTCCTAAGGGGTTCAAACCATGTCCAAAAGGTCACCGGGCCTGGTGTCACTTTAAAGAAGTAGTCCAGTTACACCTTTGTGGGCTTATAACTTGGCTTCTGAATGGCCTAGAGAGGTCAGGTTTGTTTTAATGTACTCCAATCAACAGCCCCTACAACCACAAAAAGGAATGGAGTCATTAGCACTTATGGTTTGTAAATGGCACCCAGAATTATGTTGCACAAAGCACAATTTCACATCATTCTGGGTCCATTTGTGTGAAAACAAGGTCCAATCAGGCTGAAACGCTACAAGAAGGTAGAATCTATTGAGTTGTAAGTGATCTGAACGTTTCAAGATGATAGCACTTTCCTAAGGGGTTCAAACCATGTCCCAAAGGTCACCGGGCCTGGTGTCACTTTAAAGAAGTAGTCCAGTTACACCTTTGTGGGCTTATAACTTGGCTTCTGAATGTCCTAGAGAGGTCAGGTTTATTTTAGTGTACTCCAATCAACAGCCCCTACAACCACAAAAAGGAATGGAGTCAGTAGCACTTATGGTTTGTAAATGGCACCCAGAATTATGTTGAGCGAAGCACAATTTCACATCATTCTGGGTCCATTTGTGTGAAAACAAGGTCCAATCAGGCTGAAACGTTACAAGAAGGTAGAATCTATTGAGTTGTAAGTGATCTGAACGTTTCATGATGATCGCACATTCCTATAGGGGGTCAAACCATGTCCGAAAGGTCACCGGGCCTGGTGTCACTTTAAAGAAGTAGTCCAGTTACACCTTTGTGGGCTTATAACTTGGCTTCTGAATGTCCTAGAGAGGTTAGGTTTGTTTTAGTGTACTCCAAACAACAGCCCCTACAACCACAAAAAGGAATGGAGTCATTAGCACTTATGGTTTGTAAATAGCAACCAGAATTATGTTGCACGAAGCACAATTTCACTTCATTCTGGGTCCATTTGTGTGAAAACAAGGTCCAATCAGGCTGAAACGTTACAGGAAGGTAGAATCTATTGAGTTGTAAGTGATCTGAACGTTTCATGATGATAGCACTTTCCTAAGGGGTTCAAACCATGTCCATAAGGTCACCGGGCCTGGTGTCCCTTTAAAGAAGTAGTCCAGTTACACCTTTGTGGGCTTATAACTTGGCTTCTGAATGGCCTAGAGAGGTCAGGTTTGTTTTAATGTACTCCAATCAACAGCCCCTACAACCACAAAAAGGAATGGAGTCATTAGCACTTATGGTTTGTAAATGGCACCCAGAATTATGTTGCACGAAGCACAATTTCACATCATTCTGGGTCCATTTGTGTGAAAACAAGGTCCAATCAGGCTGAAACGCTACAAGAAGGTAGAATCTATTGAGTTGTAAGTGATCTGAACGTTTCAAGATGATCGCACATTCCTATAGGGGGTAAAACCATTTCCCAAAGGTCACCGGATCTGGTGTCAATTTAAAGAAGTAGTCCAGTTACACATTTGTGGGCTTATAACTTGGCTTCTGCATGTCCTAGACGAGATCAGGTTTGTTTTAGTGTACTCCACTCAACAACCCCTACAACCACAAAAAGGAATGGAGTCATTAGCACTTATGGTTTTTAAATGGCACCCAGAATTATGCTGCACTAAGCACAATTTCACATCATTCTGGGTTCATTTGTGTGAAAACAAGGTCCAATCAGGCTGAAACGATACAAGAAGGTAGAATCTATTGAGTTGTAAGTGATCTGAACGTTTCAAGATGATCGCACTTTCCTAAGGGGGTCAAACCATGTCCCAAAGGTCACCGGGCCTGGTGTCACTTTAAAGAAGTAGTCCAGTTACACCTTTGTGGGCTTATAACTTGGCTTCTGAATGTCCTAGAGAGATCAGGTTTGTTTTAATGTACTCCAACCAACAGCCCCTACACCCACAAAAAGGAATAGAGTCATTAGCACTTATGGTTTGTAAATGGCACCCAGAATTATGTTGCACGAAGCACAATTTCACTTCATTCTGGGTCCATTTGTGTGAAAACAAGGTCCAATCAGGCTGAAACGTCACAGAAAAGTAGAATCTATTGAGTTGTAAATGACTCCCGTTTTTCATGATGATAGCACATTCCTAAGGGCGTCAAATCAGGTCATAAAGGTCACCGGATCACTTGTTCCTTAAAGGCAGGGTTCCAAACACACCTTTGGGGGCTTATAACTTGGCTTCTGAATGTCTCAGAGAGGTCAGGTTTGCTTTAGCGTACTCCAATCAACAGCCCCTATTACCCCAAAAAGGAATGGAGTCATTAGCACTTATGGTTTTTAAATGGCACCCAGAATTATGTTGCACGAAGCACAATTTCACATCATTCTGGGTCCATTTGTGTGAAAACAAGGTCCTATCAGGCTGAAACGCTACAAGAAGGTAGAATCTATTGAGTTGTAAGTGATGTGAACGTTTTATGATTATAGTACATTCCTAAGGGGGTAAAACCATGTCCCAAAGGTCACCGGGCCTGGTGTCACTTTAAAGAAGTAGTTCTGTTTCACCTTTGTGGGCTTATAACTTTTCTTCTGAATGTCCTAGAGAGGTCAGGTTTGTTTTAGAGTACTCCAATGAACAGCCCCTACAACCCCAAAAAGGGATGGAGTCATTAGCAATTATGGTTATTAAATGGCACCCAGAATTATGTTGCACGAAGCACAATTTCACATCATTCTGGGTCCATTTGTGTGAAAACAAGGTCCATTCAGGCTGAAACGCTACAAGAAGGTAGAATCTAATGAGTTGTAGGGGATCTGAACGTTTTATGATGATAGTACATTCCTAAGGGGGTCGAACCATGTCCCAAAGGTCACCGGGCCTGGTGTCACTTTAAAGAAGTAGTCCTGTTACACCTTTGTGGGTTTATAACTTTTCTTCAAAATGTCCTAGAGAGATCAAGTTTGTTTTAGAGTACTCCAATTAACAGCCCCTATAACCCCAAAAAGGAATGGAGTCATTAGCACTGATGGTTATTAAATGGCACCCAGAATTATGTCGCACAAAGCACAATTTCACATCATTCTGGGTCCATTTCTCAGAAAAAAAGCTTCAACCAGGCATGAAACGTCACAGAAAAGTAGAATCTATTGAGATGTAAATTATTCCTGTATTTCATGATGATAGCACATTCCTAAGGGCGTCAAATCAGGTCATAAAGGTCACCGGATCACTTGTTCCTTAAAGGCGGCGTTCTAAACACACCTCTGGTTGCTTATAACTTGGCTTCTGAATGTCTCAGTGAGGTCAGGTTTTTTTAGGGTACTCCAATCAACAGCCCATATTACCCCAAAAAGGAATGGAGTCATTAGCACTTATGGTTTTTAAATGGCACCCAGAATTATGTTGCACAAAGCACAATTTCACATCAATCTGGGTCCATTTGTGTGAAAACAAGGTTCAATCAGGCTGAAACATTACATGAAGGTAGAAACAATTGAGTTGTAAGTGATCTGAAAGTTTCATGATGATAGCACATTCCTAAGGGGGTCAAACCATGTCCCAAAGGTCACTGGGCCTGGTGTCACTTTAAAGAAGTAGTCCAGTTACACCTTTGTGGGCTTATAACTTTTCTTCTGAATGTCCTAGCGAGGTCAGGTTCATTTTAGAGTACTCCAATTAACAGCCCCTACAACCCCAAAAAGGAATGGAGTCATTAGCACTGATGGGTATTAAATGGCACCCAGAATTATGTCGCACAAAGCACAATTTCACATCATTCCGGGTCCATTTCTCAGAAAAAAGCTTCAATCAGGCTGAAACGTCACAGAAAAGTAGAATCTATTGAGTTGTAAATGACTCCCGTGTTTCATGATGATAGCACATTCCTAAGGGCGTCAAATCAGGTCATAAAGGTCACCGGATCACTTGTTCCTTAAAGGCAGGGTTCCAAACACACCTTTGGGGGCTTATAACTTGGCTTTTGAATGTCTCAGAGAGGTCAGGTTTGTTTTAGGGTACTCCAATCAACAGCCCCTATTACCCCAAAAAGGAATGGAGTCATTAGCACTTATGGTTTTTAAATGGCACCCAGAATTATGTTGCACGAAGCACAATTTCACATCATTCTGGGTCCATTTGTGTGAAAACAAGGTCCAATCAGGCTGAAACGCTACAAGAAGGTAGAATCCATCGAGTTGTAGGTGATGTGAACGTTTCATGATGATAGCACTTTCCTAAGGGGGTCAAACCATGTCCCAAAGGTCACCGGGCCTGGTGTCACTTTAAAGAAGTAGTCCTGTTTCACCTTTGTGGGCTTATAACTTTTCTTCTGAATGTCCTAGAGAGGTCAGGTTTGTTTTAGAGTACTCCAATGAACAGCCCCTACAACGAAAAAAAGGGATGGAGTCATTAGCACTTATGGTTTTTAAATGGCATCCAGAATTATGTTGCACGAAGCACAATTTCACATCATTCTCAGTCCATTTCTCAGAAAAAAGCTTCAACAAGGCTGAAACATCACAGAAAAGTAGAATCTATTGAGATGTAAATTATTCCTGTGTTTCATGATGATAGAACATTCCTAAGGGCGTCAAATCAGGTCATAAAGGTCACCGGATCACTTGTTCCTTAAAGGCGGCGTTCTAAACACACTTTTGGGTGCTTAAAACTTGGCTTCTGTATGTCTCAGTGAGGTCAGGTTTGTTTTAGGGTACTCCAATCAACAGCCCATATTACCCCAAAAAGGAATGGAGTCATTAGCACTTATGGTTTTTAAATGGCACCCAGAATTATGTCGCACAAAGCACAATTTCACATCATTCCGGGTCCATTTCTCAGAAAAAAGCTTCAATCAGGCTGAAACGTCACAGAAAAGTAGAATCTCTTGAGGTGTAAATGATTCCTGTGTTTCATGATGATAGCACATTCCTAAGGGGGTCAAATCAGGTCATAAAGGTCACCGGATCACTTGTTCCTTAAAGGCGGTATTCCAAACACACATTTGGGGTCTTATAACTTGGCTTCTGAATGTCTCAGAGAGGTCAGGTTTGTTTGAGGGTACTCTAATCAACAGCCCCTATTACCCCAAAAAGGAATGGAGTCATTAGCACTTATGGTTTTTAAATGGCACCCAGAATTATGTTGCACGAAGTACAATTTCACATCATTCTGGGTCCATTTGTGTGAAAACAAGGTCCAATCAGGCTGAAACGCTACAGGAAGGTAGAATCTATTGAGTTGTAAGTGATCTGAACGTTTCATGATGATAGTACATTCCTAAGGGGGTCAAACCATGTCCCAAAGGTCACCGGGCCTGGTGTCACTTTAAAGAAGTAGTCCAGATACACCTTTGTGGGCTTATAACTTTTCTTCTGAATGTCCTAGAGAGGTCAGGTTTGTTTTAGAGTACTCCAGTTAACAGCCTCTATAACCCCAAAAAGGAATGGAGTTATTAGCACTTATGGTTATTAAATGGCACCCAGAATTATGTCGCACAAAGCACAATTTCACTTCATTCCGGGTCCATTTCTCAGAAAAAAGCTTCAGTCAGGCTGAAACGTCACAGAAAAGTAGAATCTATTGAGTTGTAAATGATTCCTGTGTTTCATGATGATAGCACATTCCTAAGGGGGTCAAATCAGGTCATAAAAGTCACCGGATCACTTGTTCCTTAAAGGCGGTATTCCAAACACACATTTGGGGGATTAATACTTGGCTTCGGAATGTATCAGAGAGGTCAGGTTTGTTTGAGGGTACTCCAATCAACATCCGCTATTACCCCAAAAAGGAATGGAGTCATTAGCACTGATGGTTATTAAATGGCACCCAGAATTATGTCGCACAAAGCACAATTTCACATCATTCCGGTCCATTTCTCAGAAAAAAGCTTCAGTCAGGCTGAAACGTCACAGAAAAGTAGAATCTATTGAGTTGTAAATGATTCTTGTGTTTCATGATGATAGCACATTCCTAAGGGGGTCAAGTCAGGTCATAAAGGTCACCGGATCACTTGTTCCTTAAAGGCGGTATTCCAAACACACATTTGGGGGATTAAAACTTGGCTTCGGAATGTCTCAGAGAGGTCAGGTTTGTTTGAGGGTACTCCAATCAACATCCGCTATTACCCCAAAAAGGAATGGAGTCATTAGCACTGATGGTTATTAAATGGTCCCCAGAATTATGTCGCACAAAGCACAATTTCACATCATTCCGGGTCCATTTCTCAGAAAAAAGCTTCAATCAGGCTGAAACTTCACAGAAAAGTAGAATCTATTGAGTTGTAAATGTTTCCTGTGTTTCATGATGATAGCACATTCCTAAGGGGGTCAAATCAGGTCATAAAAGTCACCGGATCACTTGTTCCTTAAAGACTGTATTCCAAACACACATTTGGGGGCTTATAACTTGGCTTCTGAATGTCTCAGAGAGGTCAGGTTTGTTTGAGGGTACTCCAATCAACAGCCCCTATTACCCCAAAAAGGAATGGAGTCATTAGCACTTATGGTTTTTAAATGGCACCCAGAATTATGTTGCACGAAGCACAATTTCACATCATTCTGGGTCCATTTGTGTGAAAAAAAGGTCCAATCAGGCTGAAAAGCTACAGGAAGGTAGAATCTATTGAGTTGTAAGTGATCTGAATGTTTCATGATGATAGTATATTCCTAAGGGGGTCAAACCATGTCCCAAAGGTCACCGGGCCTGGTGTCACTTTAAAGAAGTAGTCCAGTTACACCTTTGTGGGCTTATAACCTTTCTTCTGAATGTCCTAGAGAGGTCAGGTTTGTTTTAGAGTACTCCAATTAACAGCCCCTATAACCCCAAAAAGGAATGGAGTCATTAGCACTTATGGTTATTAAATGGCACCCAGAATTATGTCGCACAAAGCACAATTTCACATCATTCCGGGTCCATTTCTCAGAAAAAAGCTTCAATCAGGCTGAAACGTCACAGAAAAGTAGAATCTATTGAGTTGTAAATGATTCCTGTGTTTCATGATGATAGCACATTCCTAAGGGGTCAAATCAGGTCATAAAGGTCACCGGATCACTTGTTCCTTATGGCGGCATTCCAAACACACATTTGGGGGCTTATAACTTGGCTTCTGAATGTCTCAGAGAGGTCAGGTTTGTTTTAGGGTACTCCAATCAACAGTCCCTATTACCCCAAAAAGGAATGGAGTCATTAGCACTTATGGTTTTTAAATGGCACCCAGAATTCTGTTGCAAGAAGCACAATTTCACATCATTCTGGGTCCATTTGTGTGAAAACAAGGTCCAATCAGGCTGAAACGCTACAGTAAGGTAGAATCTATTGAGTTGTAAGTGATCTGAACGTTTCATGATGATAGCACATTTCTAAGGGGGTCAAACCATGTCCCAAAGGTCACCGGGCCAGGTGTCACTTTAAAGAAGTAGTCCAGTTACACCTTTGTGGGCTTATAACTTTTCTTCTGAATGTCCTAGAGAGGTCAAGTTTGTTTTAGAGTACTCCAATTAACAGCCCCTATAACCCCAAAAAGGAATGGAGTCATTAGCACTTATATTTATTAAATGGCACCCAGAATTATGTCGCACAAAGCACAATTTCACATCATTCCGGGTCAATTTCTCAGAAAAAAGCTTCAATCAGGCTGAAACGTCACAGAAAAGTAGAATCTATTGAGTTGTAAATGATTCCTGTGTTTCATGATGATAGCACATTCCTAAGAGGGTCAAGTTAGGTCATAAAGGTCACCGGATCACTTGTTCCTTAAAGGCGGCCTTCTAAACACACATTTGTGGGCTTATAACCTGGCTTCTGAATGTCTCAGAGAGGTCAGGTTTGTTTTAGGGTACTCCAATCAACAGCCCCTATTACCCCAAAAAGGAATGGAGTCATTAGCACTTATGGTTTTTAAATGGCACCCAGAATTCTGTTGCACAAAGCACAATTTCACATCATTCTGGGTCCATTTGTGTGAAAACAAGGTCCAATCAGGCTGAAACGTTACAAGAAGGTAGAATATATTGAGTTGTAAGTGATAGGAACGTTTCATGATGATAGCACATTCCTAAGGGGGTCAAACTATGTCTCAAAGGTCACCGGGCCTGGTGTCACTTTAAAGAAGTAGTCCTGTTACACATTTGTGGGCTTATAACTTTTCTTCTGAATGTCCTAGAGAGGTCAAGTTCATTTTAGAGTACTCCAATTAACAGCCCCTACAACCCCAAAAAGGAATGGAGTCATTAGCACTTATGGTTTTTAAATGGCACCCAGAATTATGTTGCACGAAGCACAATTTCACATCATTCCGGGTCAATTTCTCAGAAAAAAGCTTCAATCAGGCTGAAACGTCACAGAAAAGTAGAATCTATTGAGTTGTAAATGATTCCTGTGTTTCATGATGATAGCACATTCCTAAGAGGGTCAAGTTAGGTCATAAAGGTCACCGGATCACTTGTTCCTTAAAGGCGGCCTTCTAAACACACATTTGTGGGCTTATAACCTGGCTTCTGAATGTCTCAGAGAGGTCAGGTTTGTTTTAGGGTACTCCAATCAACAGCCCCTATTACCCCAAAAAGGAATGGAGTCATTAGCACTTATGGTTTTTAAATGGCACCCAGAATTATGTTGCACAAAGCACAATTTCACATCATTCTGGGTCCATTTGTGTGAAAACAAGGTCCAATCAGGCTGAAACGTTACAAGAAGGTAGAATATATTGAGTTGTAAGTGATATGAACGTTTCATGATGATAGCACATTCCTAAGGGGGTCAAACTATGTCCCAAAGGTCACCGGGCCTGGTGTCACTTTAAAGAAGTAGTCCTGTTACACATTTGTGGGCTTATAACTTTTCTTCTGAATGTCCTAGAGAGGTCAAGTTCATTTTAGAGTACTCCAATTAACAGCCCCTACAACCCCAAAAAGGAATGGAGTCATTAGCACTTATGGTTTTTAAATGGCACCCAGAATTATGTTGCACGAAGCACAATTTCACATCATTCTGGGTCCATTTCTCAGAAAAAAGCTTCAACCAGGCTGAAACATCACAGAAAAGTAGAATCTATTGAGATGTAAATTATTCCTGTGTTTCATGATGATAGCACATTCCTAAGGGCGTCAAATCAGGTCATAAAGGTCACCGGATCACTTGTTCCTTAAAGGCGGCGTTCTAAACACACTTTTGGGTGCTTATAACTTGGCTTCTGAATGTCTCAGTGAGGTCAGGTTTGTTTTAGGGTACTCCAATCAACAGCCCATATTACCCCAAAAAGGAATGGAGTCATTAGCACTTATGGTTTTTAAATGGCACCCAGAATTATGTCGCACAAAGCACAATTTCACATCATTCCGGGTCCATTTCTCAGAAAAAAGCTTCAATCAGGCTGAAACGTCACAGAAAAGTAGAATCTATTAAGTTGTAAATTATTCCTGTGTTTCATGATGATAGCACATTCCTAAGGGGTCAAATCAGGTCATAAAGGTCACCGGATCACTTGTTCCTTATGGCGGCATTCCAAACACACATTTGGGGGCTTATAACTTGGCTTCTGAATGTCTCAGAGAGGTCAGGTTTGTTTTAGGGTACTCCAATCAACAGTCCCTATTACCCCAAAAAGGAATGGAGTCATTAGCACTTATGGTTTTTAAATGGCACCCAGAATTCTGTTGCACGGAGCACAATTTCACATCATTCTGGGTCCATTTGTGTGAAAACAAGGTCCAATCAGGCTGAAACGCTACAGGAAGGTAGAATCTATTGAGTTGTATGTGATCTGAACGTTTCATGATGATAGCACATTCCTAAGGGGGTCAAACCATGTCCCAAAGGTCACCGGGCCCGGTGTCACTTTAAAGAAGTAGTCCAGTTACACATTTGTGGGCTTATAACTTTTCTTCTGAATGTCCTAGAGAGGTCAAGTTTGTTTTAGATTACTCCAATTAACAGCCCCTATAACCCCAAAAAGGAATGGAGTCATTAGCACTTATGGTTCTTAAATGGCACCCAGAATTATGTCGCACAAAGCACAATTTCACATCATCCCGGGTCAATTTCTCAGAAAAAAGCTTCAATCAGGCTGAAACTTCACAGAAAAGTAGAATCTATTGAGTTGTAAATGATTCCTGTTTTTCATGATGATAGCACATTCCTAAGAGGGTCAAGTTAGGTCATAAAGGTCACCGGATCACTTGTTCCTTAAAGGCGGCGTTCTAAACACACATTTGTGGGCTTATAACCTGGCTTCTGAATGTCTCAGAGAGGTCAGGTTTGTTTTAGGGTACTCCAATCAACAGCCCCTATTACCCCAAAAAGGAATGGAGTCATTAGCACTTATGGTTTTTAAATAGCACCCAGAATTATGTTGCACAAAGCACAATTTCACATCATTCTGGGTCCATTTGTGTGAAAACAAGGTCCAATCAGGCTGAAACGTTACAAGAAGGTAGAATATATTGATTTGTAAGTGATCTGAACGTTTCATGATGATAGCACATTCCTAAGGGGGTCAAACCATGTCCCAAAGGTCACCGGGCCTGGTGTCACTTTAAAGAAGTAGTCCAGTTACACCTTTGTGGGCTTATAACTTTTCTTCTGAATGTCCTAGAGAGGTCAGGTTTGTTTTAGAGTACTCCAATTAACAGCCCCTATAACCCCAAAAAGGAATGGAGTCATTAGCACTTATGGTTTTTAAATGGCAACCCGAATTATGTCGCACAAAGCACAATTTCACATCATTCCGGGTCCATTTCTCAGAAAAAAGCTTCAATCAGGCTGAAACGTCACAGAAAAGTAGAATCTATTGAGTTGTAAATGATTCCTGTGTTTCATGATGATAGCACATTCCTAAGGGGTCAAATCAGGTCATAAAGGTCACCGGATCACTTGTTCCTTATGGCGGCATTCCAAACACACATTTGGGGGCTTATAACTTGGCTTCTGAATGTCTCAGAGAGGTCAGGTTTGTTTTAGGGTACTCCAATTAACAGTCCCTATTACCCCAAAAAGGAATGGAGTCATTAGCACTTATGGTTTTTAAATGGCACCCAGAATTCTGTTGCACGAAGCACAATTTCACATCATTCTGGGTCCATTTGTGTGAAAACAAGGTCCAATCAGGCTGAAACGCTACAGGAAGGTAGAATCTATTGAGTTGTATGTGATCTGAACGTTTCATGATGATAGCACATTCCTAAGGGGGTCAAACCATGTCCCAAAGGTCACCGGGCCCGGTGTCACTTTAAAGAAGTAGTCCAGTTACACCTTTGTGGGCTTATAACTTTTCTTCTGAATGTCCTAGAGAGGTCAAGTTTGTTTTAGATTACTCCAATTAACAGCCCCTATAACCCCAAAAAGGAATGGAGTCATTAGCACTTATGGTTATTAAATGGCACCCAGAATTATGTCGCACAAAGCACAATTTCACATCATTCCGGGTCAATTTCTCAGAAAAAAGCTTCAATCAGGCTGAAACGTCACAGAAAAGTAGAATCTATTGAGTTGTAAATGATTCCTGTGTTTCATGATGATAGCACATTCCTAAGAGGGTCAAGTTAGGTCATAAAGGTCACCGGATCACTTGTTCCTTAAAGGCGGTGTTCTAAACACACATTTGTGGGCTTATAACCTGGCTTCTGAATGTCTCAGAGAGGTCAGGTTTGTTTTAGGGTATTCCAATCAACAGCCCCTATTACCCCAAAAAGGAATGGAGTCATTAGCACTTATGGTTTTTAAATGGCACCCAGAATTATGTTGCACAAAGCACAATTTCACATCATTCTGGGTCCATTTGTGTGAAAACAAGGTCCAATCAGGCTGAAACGTTACACGAAGGTAGAATATATTGAGTTGTAAGTGATCTGAACGTTTCATGATGATAGCACATTCCTAAGGGGGTCAAACCATGTCCCAAAGGTCACCGGGCCTGGTGTCACTTTAAAGAAGTAGTCCAGTTACACCTTTGTGGGCTTATAACTTTTCTTCTGAATGTCCTAGAGAGGTCAGGTTTGTTTTAGAGAACTCCAATTAAAAGCCCCTACAACCACAAAAAGGAATGGAGTCATTAGCACTTATGGTTTGTAAATGGCACCCAGAATTATGTTGCACGAACACAATTTCACATCATTCTGGGTCAATTTCTCAGAAAAAAGCTTCAATCAGGCTGAAACTTCACAGAAAAGTAGAATCTATTGAGTTGTAAATGATTCCTGTTTTTCATGATGATAGCACATTCCTAAGAGGGTCAAGTTAGGTCATAAAGGTCACCGGATCACTTGTTCCTTAAAGGCGGCGTTCTAAACACACATTTGTGGGCTTATAACCTGGCTTCTGAATGTCTCAGAGAGGTCAGGTTTGTTTTAGGGTACTCCAATCAACAGCCCCTATTACCCCAAAAAGGAATGGAGTCATTAGCACTTATGGTTTTTAAATAGCACCCAGAATTATGTTGCACAAAGCACAATTTCACATCATTCTGGGTCCATTTGTGTGAAAACAAGGTCCAATCAGGCTGAAACGTTACAAGAAGGTAGAATATATTGATTTGTAAGTGATCTGAACGTTTCATGATGATAGCACATTCCTAAGGGGGTCAAACCATGTCCCAAAGGTCACCGGGCCTGGTGTCACTTTAAAGAAGTAGTCCAGTTACACCTTTGTGGGCTTATAACTTTTCTTCTGAATGTCCTAGAGAGGTCAGGTTTGTTTTAGAGTACTCCAATTAACAGCCCCTATAACCCCAAAAAGGAATGGAGTCATTAGCACTTATGGTTTTTAAATGGCACCCCGAATTATGTTGCACGAAGCACAATTTCACATCATTCTGGGTTCATTTGTGTGAAAACAAGGTCCAATCAGGCTGAAACGCTACAGGAAGGTAGAATCTATTGAGTTGTATGTGATCTGAACGTTTCATGATGATAGCACATTCCTAAGGGGGTCAAACCATGTCCCAAAGGTCACCGGGCCCGGTGTCACTTTAAAGAAGTAGTCCAGTTACACCTTTGTGGGCTTATAACTTTTCTTCTGAATGTCCTAGAGAGGTCAAGTTTGTTTTAGATTACTCCAATTAACAGCCCCTATAACCCCAAAAAGGAATGGAGTCATTAGCACTTATGGTTATTAAATGGCACCCAGAATTATGTCGCACAAAGCACAATTTCACATCATTCCGGGTCAATTTCTCAGAAAAAAGCTTCAATCAGGCTGAAACGTCACAGAAAAGTAGAATCTATTGAGTTGTAAATGATTCCTGTGTTTCATGATGATAGCACATTCCTAAGAGGGTCAAGTTAGGTCATAAAGGTCACCGGATCACTTGTTCCTTAAAGGCGGTGTTCTAAACACACATTTGTGGGCTTATAACCTGGCTTCTGAATGTCTCAGAGAGGTCAGGTTTGTTTTAGGGTATTCCAATCAACAGCCCCTATTACCCCAAAAAGGAATGGAGTCATTAGCACTTATGGTTTTTAAATGGCACCCAGAATTATGTTGCACAAAGCACAATTTCACATCATTCTGGGTCCATTTGTGTGAAAACAAGGTCCAATCAGGCTGAAACGTTACACGAAGGTAGAATATATTGAGTTGTAAGTGATCTGAACGTTTCATGATGATAGCACATTCCTAAGGGGGTCAAACCATGTCCCAAAGGTCACCGGGCCTGGTGTCACTTTAAAGAAGTAGTCCAGTTACACCTTTGTGGGCTTATAACTTTTCTTCTGAATGTCCTAGAGAGGTCAGGTTTGTTTTAGAGAACTCCAATTAAAAGCCCCTACAACCACAAAAAGGAATGGAGTCATTAGCACTTATGGTTTGTAAATGGCACCCAGAATTATGTTGCACAAACACAATTTCACATCATTCTGGGTCAATTTCTCAGAAAAAAGCTTCAATCAGGCTGAAACTTCACAGAAAAGTAGAATCTATTGAGTTGTAAATGATTCCTGTTTTTCATGATGATAGCACATTCCTAAGAGGGTCAAGTTAGGTCATAAAGGTCACCGGATCACTTGTTCCTTAAAGGCGGCGTTCTAAACACACATTTGTGGGCTTATAACCTGGCTTCTGAATGTCTCAGAGAGGTCAGGTTTGTTTTAGGGTACTCCAATCAACAGCCCCTATTACCCCAAAAAGGAATGGAGTCATTAGCACTTATGGTTTTTAAATAGCACCCAGAATTATGTTGCACAAAGCACAATTTCACATCATTCTGGGTCCATTTGTGTGAAAACAAGGTCCAATCAGGCTGAAACGTTACAAGAAGGTAGAATATATTGATTTGTAAGTGATCTGAACGTTTCATGATGATAGCACATTCCTAAGGGGGTCAAACCATGTCCCAAAGGTCACCGGGCCTGGTGTCACTTTAAAGAAGTAGTCCAGTTACACCTTTGTGGGCTTATAACTTTTCTTCTGAATGTCCTAGAGAGGTCAGGTTTGTTTTAGAGTACTCCAATTAACAGCCCCTATAACCCCAAAAAGGAATGGTGTCATTAGCACTTATGGTTTTTAAATGGCACCCCGAATTATGTCGCACAAAGCACAATTTCACATCATTCCGGGTCCATTTCTCAGAAAAAAAGCTTCAATCAGGCTGAAACGTCACAGAAAAGTAGAATCTATTGAGTTGTAAATGATTCCTGTGTTTCATGATGATAGCACATTCCTAAGGGGTCAAATCAGGTCATAAAGGTCACCGGATCACTTGTTCCTTATGGCGGCATTCCAAACACACATTTGGGGGCTTATAACTTCGCTTCTGAATGTCTCAGAGAGGTCAAGTTTGTTTTAGGGTACTCCAATTTACAGTCCCTATTACCCCAAAAAGGAATGGAGTCATTAGCACTTATGGTTTTTAAATGGCACCCAGAATTCTGTTGCACAAAGCACAATTTCACATCATTCTGGGTCCATTTGTGTGAAAACAAGGTCCAATAAGGCTGAAACGCTACAGGAAGGTAGAATCTATTGAGTTGTATGTGATCTGAAGGTTTCATGATGATAGCACATTCCTAAGGGGGTCAAACCATGTCCCAAAGGTCACCGGGCCCGGTGTCACTTTAAAGAAGTAGTCCAGTTACACCTTTGTGGGCTTATAACTTTTCTTCTGAATGTCCTAGAGAGGTCAAGTTTGTTTTAGATTACTCCAATTAACAGCCCCTATAACCCCAAAAAGGAATGGAGTCATTAGCACTTATGGTTATTAAATGGCACCCAGAATTATGTCGCACAAAGCACAATTTCACATCATTCCGGGTCAATTTCTCAGAAAAAAGCTTCAATCAGGCTGAAACGTCACAGAAAAGTAGAATCTATTGAGTTGTAAATGATTCCTGTGTTTCATGATGATAGCACATTCCTAAGAGGGTCAAGTTAGGTCATAAAGGTCACCGGATCACTTGTTCCTTAAAGGCGGTGTTCTAAACACACATTTGTGGGCTTATAACCTGGCTTCTGAATGTCTCAGAGAGGTCAGGTTTGTTTTAGGGTATTCCAATCAACAGCCCCTATTACCCCAAAAAGGAATGGAGTCATTAGCACTTATGGTTT
The DNA here is from genome assembly GCF_043380555.1 of Nothobranchius furzeri. Classification (NCBI taxonomy): domain Eukaryota; kingdom Metazoa; phylum Chordata; class Actinopteri; order Cyprinodontiformes; family Nothobranchiidae; genus Nothobranchius; species Nothobranchius furzeri. The sequence goes on along the minus strand of NC_091752.1, from coordinate 10,930,608 downwards.
TTAAATGGCACCCAGAATTATGTTGCACAAAGCACAATTTCACATCATTCTGGGTCCATTTGTGTGAAAACAAGGTCCAATCAGGCTGAAACGTTACACGAAGGTAGAATATATTGAGTCGTAAGTGATCTGAACGTTTCATGATGATAGCACATTCCTAAGGGGGTCAAACCATGTCCCAAAGGTCACCGGGCCTGGTGTCACTTTAAAGAAGTAGTCCAGTTACACCTTTGTGGGCTTATAACTTTTCTTCTGAATGTCCTAGAGAGGTCAGGTTTGTTTTAGAGAACTCCAATTAAAAGCCCCTACAACCACAAAAGGAATGGAGTCATTAGCACTTATGGTTTGTAAATGGCACCCAGAATTATGTTGCACGAACACAATTTCACATCATTCTGGGTTCATTTGCGTGAAAACAAGGTCCAATCAGGCTGAAACGTTACAGGAAGGTAGAATCTATTGAGTTGTAAGTTATCTAAACATTTCATGATGATAGCACTTTCCTAAGGTGGTCAAACCATGTCTCAAAGGTCACTGGATCTGGTGTCACTTTAAAGAAGTAGTCCAGTTACACCTTTGTGGGCTTATAACTTGGCTTCTGAATGTCCTAGAGAGGTCAGGTTTATTTTAGAGTACTCCAATTAACAGCCCCAATTACCCCAAAAGGAATGGAGTCATTAGCACTTATGGTTTTTAAATGGCACCCAGAATTATGTTGCACGAAGCACAATTTCACATCATTCTGGGTCCATTTGTGTGAAAACAAGGTCCAATCAGGCTGAAACGTTACGGGAAGGTAGAATCTATTGAGTTGTAAGTGATCTGAACGTTTCATGATGATCGCACATTCCTATAGGGGGTCAAACCATGTCCCAAAGGTCACCGGGCCTGGTGTCACTTTAAAGAAGTAGTCCAGTTACACCTTTGTGGGCTTATAACGTTTCTTCTGAATGTCCTAGAGAGGTCAGGTTTGTTTTAGAGTACACCAATTAACATCCCCTACAGCCCCAAAAAGGAATGGAGTCATTAGCACTTATGGTTTTTAAATGGCACCCAGAATTATGTTGCACAAAGCACAATTTCACATCATTCTGGGTCCATTTCACAGAAAAAAGCTTCAATCAGGCTGAAACGTTACAGAAAAGTAGAATCTATTGAGTTGTAAATGATTCCTGTGTTTCATGATGATAGCACATTCCTAAGGGCGTCAAATCAGGTCATAAAGGTCACCGGATCACTTGTTCCTTGAAGGCTTGGTTCCAAACACACATTTGGTGGCTTATAACTTAGCTTCTGAATGTCTCAGGGAGGTCAGGTTTGTCTTAGTGTACTCCAATCAACAGCCCTTATTACCCCAAAAAGGAATGGAGTCATTAGCACTTATGGTTTTTAAATGGCACCCAGAATTATGTTGCACGAAGCACAATTTCACATCATTCTGGGTCCATTTGTGTGAAAACAAGGACCAATCAGGCTGAAACATTACAGGACGGTAGAATCTATGGATTTGTAAGTGATCTGAACGTTTTATGATGATAGCACTTTCCTAAGGGGGTCAAACCATGTCACAAATGTCACCGGATCTGGTGTCAATTTAAAGAAGTAGTCCAGTTACACATTTGTGGGCGTGTAACTTGGCTTCTGAATGTCCTAGAGAGATCAGGTTTGTTTTAGTGTACTCCAATCAACAGCCCCTACAACCACAAAGAGGAATGGAGTCATTAGCACTTATGGTTTGTAAATGGCCACCAGAATTATGTTGCACGAAGCACAATTTCACATCATTCTAGGTCCATTTGTGTGAAAACAAGGTCCAATCAGGCTGAAACGTTACAAGAAGGTAGAATCTATTGAGTTGTAAGTGATCTGAACATTTCATGATGATCGCACATTCCTATAGGGGGTCAAACCATGTCCCAAAGGTCACCGGGCCTGGTGTCACTTTAAAGAAGTAGTCCAGTTACACCTTTGTGGGCTTATAACTTGGCTTCTGAATATCGTAAAGATGTCAGGTTTGTTTTAGAGTACTCCAATTAACAGCCCCCATTACCCCAAAAAGGAATGGAGTCATTGGCACTTATGGTTTTTAAATGGCACCGAGAATTATGTTGCACGAAGCACAATTTCACATCATTCTGGGTTCATTCGTGTGAAAACAAGGTCCAGTCAGGCTGAAACGTTACAGGAAGGTAGAATCTATTGAGTTGTAAGTGATCTGAACGTTTCATGATGATCGCACATTCCTATAGGGGGTCAAACCATGTCCCAAAGGTCACCGGGCCCGGTGTCACTTTAAAGAAGTAGTCCAGTTACACCTTTGTGGGCTTATAACTTGGCTTCTGAATATCCTAAAGAGGTCAGGTTTGTTTTAGAGTACTCCAATTAACAACCCCCATTACCCCAAAAAGGAATGGAGTCATTAGCACTTATGGTTTTTAAATCGCACCCAGAATTATGTTGCACGAAGCACAATTTCACATCATTCTGGGTTCATTTGTGTGAAAACAAGGTCCAATCAGGCTGAAACGTTAAATGAAGGTAGAATCTATTGAGTTGTAAGTGATCTGAACGTTTCATGATGATCGCACATTCCTATAGGGGGTCAAACCATGTCCCAAAGGCCACCGGGCCTGGTGTCACTTTAAAGAAGTAGTCCAGTTACACCTTTGTGGGCTTATAACTTGGCTTCTGAATATCCTAGAGAGGTCAGGTTTGTTTTACAGTACTCCAATTAACAGCCCCCATTACCCCAAAAAGGAATGGAGTCATTAGCACTTATGGTTTTTAAATGGCACCCAGAATTATGTTGCACGAAGCACAATTTCACAACATTCTGGGTTCATTTGTGTGAAAACAAGGTCCAATCAGGCTGAAACGTTACAGGAGGGTAGAATCTATTGAGTTGTAAGTGATCTGAACGTTTCATGATGATAGCACTTTCCTGAGGGGTTTCAAACCATGTCCCAAAGGTCACCGGATCTGGTGTCAATTTAAAGTAGTAGTCCATTTACACATTTGTGGGCTTATAACTTGGCTTCTGAATATCCTAAAGAGGTCAGGTTTGTTTTAGAGTACTCCAATTAACAGCCCCCATTACCCCAAAAAGGAATGGAGTCATTAGCACTTATGGTTTTTAAATGGCACCCAGAATTATGTTGCACGAAGCACAATTTCACAACATTCTGGGTTCATTTGTGTGAAAACAAGGTCCAATCAGGCTGAAACATTACAGGACGGTAGAATCTATGGAGTTGTAAGTGATCTGAACGTTTCATGATGATAGCACTTTCCTAAGGGGGTCAAACCATGTCAGAAATGTCACCGGATCTGGTGTCAATTTAAAGAAGTAGTCCAGTTACACATTTGTGGGCGTGTAACTTGGCTTCTGAATGTCCTAGAGAGATCAGGTTTGTTTTAGTGTACTCCAATCAACAGCCCCTACAACCACAAAAAGGAATGGAGTCATTAGCACTTATGGTTTGTAAATGGCAACCAGAATTATGTTGCACGAAGCACAATTTCACATCATTCTAGGTCCATTTGTGTGAAAACAAGGTCCAATCAGGCTGAAACGTTACAAGAAGGTAGAATCTATTGAGTTGTAAGTGATCTGAATATTTCATGATGATCGCACATTCCTATAGGGGGTCAAACCATGTCCCAAAGGTCACCGGGCCTGGTGTCACTTTAAAGAAGTAGTCCAGTTACACCTTTGTGGGCTTATAACTTGGCTTCTGAATATCGTAAAGAGGTCAGGTTTGTTTTAGTGTACTCCAATTAACAGCCCCCATTACCCCAAAAAGGAATGGAGTCATTAGCACTTATGGTTTGTAAATGGCACCCAGAATTATGTTGCACAATGCACAATTTCACATCATTCTGGGTTCATTTGTGTGAAAACAAGGTCCAATAAGGCTGAAACGTTACAGGAAGGTAGAATCTATTGAGTTGTAAGTGATCTGAACGTTTCATGATGATCGCACATTCCTATAGGGGGTCAAACCATGTCCCAAAGGTCACCGGGCCTGGTGTCACTTTAAAGAAGTTGTCCAGTTACACCTTTGTGGGCTTATAACTTGGCTTCTGAATATCCTAAAGAGGTCAGGTTTGTTTTAGAGTACTCAATTAACAACCCCCATTACCCCAAAAAGGAATGGACTCATTAGCACTTATGGTTTTTAAATCGCAACCAGAATTATGTTGCACAAAGCACAATTTCAAATCATTCTGGGTTCATTTGTGTGAAAACAAGGTCCAATCAGGCTGAAACGTTACAGGAAGGTAGAATCTATTGAGGTGTAAGTGATCTGAACTTTTCATTATGATAGCTCTTTCCTAAGGGGGTCAAACCATGTCCCAAAGGTCACCGGATCTGGTGTCAATTTAAAGAAGTAGTCCAGTTACACATTTGTGGGCTTATAACTTGGCTTCTGAATGTCCTAGAGAGGTCAGGCTTGTTTTAGTGTACTCCAATCAACAGCCCCTACAACCACAAAAAGAAATGGAGTCATTAGCACTTATGGTTTTAAATGGCACCCAGAATAATGTTGCACGAAGCACAATTTCACATCATTCTGGGTTCATTTGTGTGAAAACAAGGTCAGATCAGGCTGAAACGTTACATGAAGGTAGAATCTATTGAGTTGTAAGTAATCTGAACGTTTCATGATGATCGCACATTCCCATAGGGGGTCAAACCATGTCCCAAAGGTCACCGGACCTGGTGTCACTTTAAAGAAGTAGTCCAGTTACACCTTTGTGGGCTTATAACTTGGCTTCTGAATATCCTAGAGAGGTCAGGTTTGTTTTAGAGTACTCCAATTAACAGCCCCCATTACCCCAAAAAGGAATGGAGTCATTAGCACTTATGGTTTTTAAATGGCACCCAGATTTATGTTGCACGAAGCACAATTTCACATCATTCTGGGTTCATTTGTGTGAAAACAAGGTCCAATCAGGCTGAAACGTTACAGGAGGTTAGAATCTATTGAGTTGTAAGTGATCTGAACGTTTCATGATGATACTTTCCTAAGGGGGTCAAATCGTGTCCCAAAGGTCACCGGATCTGGTGTCAATTTAAAGAAGTAGTCCAGTTACACATTTGTGGGCTTATAACTTGGCTTCTGAATGTCCTAGAGAGATCGGGTTTGTTTTAGTGTACTCCAATCAACAGCCCCTACAACCACAAAAAGGAATGGAGTCATTAGCACTTATGGTTTTTAAATGGCACCCAGAATTATGTTGCACGAAGCACAATTTCACATCATTCTGGGTTCATTTGTGTGAAAACAAGGTCCAATCAGACTGAAACGCTATAAGAAGGTAGAATCTATTGAGTTGTAAGTGATCTGAACGTTTCATGATGATAGCGCTTTCCTAAGGGGGTCAAACCATGTCCCAAAGGTCACCGGATCTGGTGTCAGTTTAAAGAAGTAGTCCAGTTACACATTTGTGGGCTTATAACTTGGCTTCTGAATTTCCTAGAGAGATCAGGTTTGTTTTAGTGTACTCCAATCAACAGCCCCTTCAACCCCTAAAAGGAATGGAGTCATTAGCACTTATGGTTTGTAAATGGCACCCAGAATTATGTTGCACGAAGCACAATTTCACATCATTCTGTGTCCATTTGTGTGAAAACAAGTTCCAATCAGGCTGAAACGTTACAAGAAGGTAGAATCTATTGAGTTGTAAGTGATCTGAATATTTCATGATGATCGCACATTCCTATTGGGGGTCAAACCATGTCCCAAAGGTCACCGGATCTGGTGTCACTTTAAAGAAGTAGTCCAGTTACACATTTGTGGGCTTATAACTTGGCTTCTGAATACCCTAGAGAGGTCAGGTTTGTTTTAGGGTACTCCAATCAACAGCCCCTATTACCCCAAAAAGGAATGGAGTCATTAGCACTTATGGTTTTTAAATGGCACCCAGAATTATGTTGCACGAAGCACAATTTCACATCATTCTGGGTCCATTTGTGTGAAAACAAGGTCCAATCAGGCTGAAACGTTACAGGATGGTAGAATCTATTGAGTTGTAAGTGATCTGAACGTTTCATGATGATCGCACATTCCTATAGGGGGTCAAACCATGTCCCAAAGGTCACCGGGCCTGGTGTCACTTTAAATAAGTAGTCCAGTTACACCTTTGTGGGCTTATAACGTTTCTTCTGAATGTCCTAGAGAGGTCAGGTTTGTTTAAGAGTACTCCAATTAACATCCCCTACAACCCCAAAAAGGAATGGAGTCATTAGCACTTATGGTTTTTAAATGGCACCCAGAATTATGTTGCACAAAGCACAGTTTCACATCATTCCGGGTCCATTTCACAGAAAAAAGCTTCAATCAGGCTGAAACATCACAGAAAAGTAGAATCTATTGAGTTGTAAATGATTCCTGTGTTTCATGATGATAGCACATTCCTAAGGGCTTCAAATCAGGTCATAAAGGTCACCGGATCACTTGTTCCTTGAAGGCGGGGTTCCAAACACACATTTGGGGGCTTATAACTTAGCTTCTGAATGTCTCAGAGAGGTCAGGTTTGTCTTAGTGTACTCCAATCAACAGCCCTTATTACCCCAAAAAGGAATGGAGTCATTAGCACTTATGGTTTTAAAATGGCACCCAGAATTATGTTGCACGGAGCACAATTTCACATCATTCTGTGTGAAAACAAGGTCCAATCAGGCTGAAACATTACAGGACGGTAGAATCAATGGAGTTGTAAGTGATCTGAACGTTTCATGATGATAGCACTTTCCTAAGGGGGTCAAACCATGTCCCAAAGGTCACCGGATCTGGTGTCAATTTAAAGAAGTAGTCCAGTTACACATTTGTGGGCTTATAACTTGGCTTCTGAATGTCCTAGAGAGGTCAGGCTTGTTTTAGTGTACTCCAATCAACAGCCCCTACAACCACAAAAAGGAATGGAGTCATTAGCACTTATGGTTTTTAAATGGCACCCAGAATTATGTTGCACGAAGCACAATTTCACATCATTCTGGGTTCATTTGTGTGAAAACAAGGTCCAATCAGGCTGAAACGTTACAAGAAGGTAGAATCTATTGAGTTGTAAGTGATCTGAACGTTTCATGATGATAGCAATTTCCTAAGGGGGTCAAACCATGTCCCAAAGGTCACCGGGCCTGGTGTCACTTTAAAGAAGTAGTCCAGTTACACCTTTGTGGGCTCATAACGTTTCTTCTGAATGTCCTAGAGAGGTCAGGTTTGTTTTAGAGTACACCAATTAACATCCCCTACAGCCCCAAAAAGGAATGGAGTCATTAGCACTCATGGTTTTTAAATGGCACCCAGAATTATGTTCCACAAAGCACAATTTCACATCATTCTGGGTCCATTTCACAGAAAAAAGCTTCAATCAGGCTGAAACGTCACAGAAAAGTAGAATCTATTGAGTTGTAAATGATTCCTGTGTTTCATGATGATAGCACATTCCTAAGGGCGTCAAATCAGGTCATAAAGGTCACCGGATCACTTGTTCCTTATGGCGGCATTCCAAACACACATTTGGGGGCTTATAACTTGGCTTCTGAATGTCTCAGAGAGGTCAGGTTTGTTTTAGGGTACTCCAATCAACAGTCCCTATTACCCCAAAAAGGAATGAAGTCATTAGCACTTATGGTTTTTAAATGGCACCCAGAATTCTGTTGCACGAAGCACAATTTCACATCATTCTGGGTCCATTTGTGTGAAAACAAGGTCTAATCAGGCTGAAACGTTACGGGAAGGTAGAATCTATTGAGTTGTAAGTGATCTGAACGTTTCATGATGATAGCACATTCCTAAGGGGGTCAAACCATGTCCCAAAGGTCACCGGGCCCGGTGTCACTTTAAAGAAGTAGTCCAGTTACACCTTTGTGGGCTTATAACTTTTCTTCTGAATGTCCTAGAGAGGTCAAGTTTGTTTTAGATTACTCCAATTAACAGCCCCTATAACCCCAAAAAGGAATGGAGTCATTAGCACTTATGGTTATTAAATGGCACCCAGAATTATGTCGCACAAAGCACAATTTCACATCATCCCGGGTCAATTTCTCAGAAAAAAGCTTCAATCAGGCTGAAACGTCACAGAAAAGTAGAATCTATTGAGTTGTAAATGATTCCTGTTTTTCATGATGATAGCACATTCCTAAGAGGGTCAAGTTAGGTCATAAAGGTCACCGGATCACTTGTTCCTTAAAGGCGGCGTTCTAAACACACATTTGTGGGCTTATAACCTGGCTTCTGAATGTCTCAGAGAGGTCAGGTTTGTTTTAGGGTACTCCAATCAACAGCCCCTATTACCCCAAAAAGGAATGGAGTCATTAGCACTTATGGTTTTTAAATGGCACCCAGAATTATGTTGCACAAAGCACAATTTCACATCATTCTGGGTCCATTTGTGTGAAAACAAGGTCCAATCAGGCTGAAATGCTACAGGAAGGTAGAATCTATTGAGTTGTATGTGATCTGAACGTTTCATGATGCTAGCACATTCCTAAGGGGGTCAAACCACATCCCAAAGGTCACCGGGCCCGGTGTCACTTTAAAGAAGTAGTCCAGTTACACCTTTGTGGGCTTATAACTTGGCTTCTGAATATCTTAGAGAGGTCAGGTTTGTTTTAGAGTACTCCAATTAACAGCCCCCATTACCCCAAAAAGTAATGGAGTCATTAGCACTTATGGTTTTTAAATGGCACCCAGAATTATGTTGCACAAAGCACAATTTCACATCATTCTGGGTTCATTTGTGTGAAAACAAGGTCCAATCAGGCTGAAACGTTACAGGAGGGTAGAATCTATTGAGTTGTAAGTGATCTGAACGTTTCATGATGATAGTACTTTCCTAAGGGGTTTCAAACCATGTCCCAAAGGTCACCGGATCTGGTGTCAATTTAAAGTAGTAGTCCAGTTACACATTTGTGGAATTATAACTTGGCTTCTGAATATCCTAAAGAGGTCAGGTTTGTTTTAGAGTACTCCAATTAACAGCCCCCATTACCCCAAAAAGGAATGGAGTCATTAGCACTTATGGTTTTTAAATGGCACCCAGAATTATGGTGCACGAAGCACAATTTCACATCATTCTTGGTTCATTTGTGTGAAAACAAGGTCCAATCAGGCTGAAACGTTACAGGAAGGTAGAAGCTATTGAGTTGTAAGTGATCTGAACGTTTCATGATGATAGCACTTTCCTAAGGGGGTCAAATCATGTCCCAAATGTCACCGGATCTGGTGTCAATTTAAAGAAGTAGTCCAGTTACACCTTTGTGGGCTTATAACTTGGCTTCTGAATGTCCTAGAGAGATCAGGTTTGTTTTAGTGTACTCCAATCAACAGCCCCTACAACCACAAAAAGGAATGGAGTCATTAGCACTTATGGTTTTTAAATGGCACCCAGAATTATGTTAGACAAAGCACAATTTCACATCATTCTGGGTCCATTTGTGTGAAAACAAGGTCCAATCAGGCTGAAACATTACAGGACGGTAGAATCTATGGAGTTGTAAGTGATCTGAACGTTTCATGATGATAGCACTTTCCTAAGGGGGTCAAACCATGTCACAAATTTCACCGGATCTGGTGTCACTTTAAAGAAGTAGTCCAGTTACACCTTTGTGGGCTTATAACTTGGCTTCTGAATATCGTAAAGAGGTCAGGTTTGTTTTAGTGTACTCCAATTTATAGCCCCCATTACCCCAAAAAGGAATGGAGTCATTAGAACTTATGGTTTTTAAATGGCACCCAGAATTATGTTGCACGATGCACAATTTCACATCATTCTGGGTCCATTTGTGTGAAAACAAGGTCCAATCAGGCTGAAACGTTACAGGAAGGTAGAATCTATTGAGTTGTAAGTGATCTGAACGTTTCATGATGATCGCACATTCCTATACGGGGTCAAACCATGTCCCAAAGGTCACCGGATCTGGTGTCACTTTAAAGAAGTAGTCCAGTTACACCTTTGTGGGCTTATAACTTGGCTTCTGAATATCCTAAAGAGGTCACGTTTGTTTTAGAGTACTCCAATTAACAACCCCCATTACCCCAAAAAGGAATGGAGTCATTAGCACTTATGGTTTTTAAATCGCAACCAGAATTATGTTGCACAAAGCACAATTTCAAATCATTCTGGGTTCATTTGTGTGAAAACAAGGTCCAATCAGGCTGAAACGTTACAGGAAGGTAGAATCTATTGAGGTGTAAGTGATCTGAACTTTTCATGATGATAGCACTTTCCTAAGGGGATCAAACCATGTCCCAAAGGTCACCGGATCTGGTGTCAATTTAAAGAAGTAGTCCAGTTACACATTTGTGGGCTTATAACTTGGCTTCTGAATGTCCTAGAGAGGTCAGGCTTGTTTTAGTGTACTCCAATCAACAGCCCCTACAACCACAAAAAGAAATGGAGTCATTAGCACTTATGGTTTGTAAATGGCACCCAGAATAATGTTGAACGAAGCACAATTTCACATCATTCTGGGTTCATTTGTGTGAAAACAAGGTCCAATCAGGCTGAAACGTTACATGAAGGTAGAATCTATTGAGTTGTAAGTGATCTGAACGTTTCATGATGATCGCACATTCCTATAGGGGGTCAAACCATGTCCCAAAGGTCACCGGGCCTGGTGTCACTTTAAAGAAGTAGTCCAGTTACACCTTTGTGGGCTTATAACTTGGCTTCTGAATATCCTAAAGAGGTCAGGTTTGTTTTAGAGTACTCCAATTAACAACCCCCATTACCCCAAAAAGGAATGGAGTCATTAGCACTTATGGTTTTTAAATCGCAACCAGAATTATGTTGCACAAAGCACAATTTCAAATCATTCTGGGTTCATTTGTGTGAAAACAAGGTCCAATCAGGCTGAAACGTGACAGGAAGGTAGAATCTATTGAGTTGTAAGTGATCTGAACATTTCATGATGATAGCACTTTCCTAAGGGGGTCAAATCATGTCCCAAAGGTCACCGGATCTGGTGTCAATTTAAAGAAGTAGTCCAGGTACACATTTGTGGGCTTATAACTTGGCTTCTGAATGTCCTAGAGAGATCAGATTTGTTTTAGTATACTCCAATCAACAGCCCCTACAACCACAAAAAGTAATGGAGTCATTAGCACTTATGGTTTGTAAATGGCACCCAAAATTATGTTGCATGAAGCACAATTTCATATCATTCTGGGTCCATTTGTGTGAAAACAAGGTCCAATCAGGCTGAAACGTTACAAGAAGGTAGAATCTATTGAGTTGTAAGTGATCTGAACATTTCATGATGATCGCACATTCCTATAGGGGGTCAAACCATGTCCCAAAGGTCACCGGGCCTGGTGTCACTTTAAAGAAGTAGTCCAGTTACACCTTTGTGGGCTTATAACTTGGCTTCTGAATATCCTAAAGAGGTCAGGTTTGTTTTAGAGTACTCCAGTTAACAGCCCCCATTACCCCAAAAAGGAATGGAGTCATTAGCACTTATGGTTTTTAAATGGCACCCAGAATTATGTTGCACGAAGCACAATTTCACATCATTCTGGGTTCATTTGTGTGAAAACAAGGTCCAATCAGGCTGAAACGTTACAGGAAGGTAGAATCTATTGAGTTGTAAGTCATCTCAACGTTTCATGATGATAGCACTTTCCTAAGGGGGTCAAATCATGTCCCAAAGGTCACCGGATCTGGTGTAAATTTAAAGAAGTAGTCCAGTTACACATTTGTGGGCTTATAACTTGGCTTCTGAATGTCCTAGAGAGATCAGTTTTTTTTAGTGTACTCCAATCAACAGCCCCTACAAGCACAAAAAGGAATGGAGTCATTAGCACTTATGGTTTTTAAATGGCACCTAGAATTATGTTGCACGAAGCACAATTTCACATCATTCTGGGTTCATTTGTGTGAAAACAAGGTCCAATCAGGCTGAAACGTTACAGGAAGGTAGAATCTATTGAGTTGTAAGTTATCTGAACGTTTCATGATGATAACACTTTCCTAAGGGGGTCAAACCATGTCCCAAAGGTCACCGGATCTGGTGTCACTTTAAAGAAGTAGTCCAGTTACACATTTGTGGGCTTATAACTTGGCTTCTGAATATCCTAGAGAGGTCAGGTTTGTTTTAGAGTACTCCAATTAATAGCCCCCATTACCCCAAAAAGGAATGGAGTCATTAGCACTTATGGTTTGTAAATGGCACCCAGAATTATGTTGCACGAAGCACAATTTCACATCATTCTGGGTTCTTTTGTGTGAAAACAAGGTCCAATCAGGCTCAAACGTTACAGGAAGGTAGAATCTATTGAGTTGTAAGTGATCTGAACGTTTCATGATGATAGCACTTTCCTAAGGGGGTCAAACCATGTCCCAAAGGTCACCGGATCTGGTGTCAATTTAAAGAAGTAGTCCAGTTACACATTTGTGGGCTTATAACTTGGCTTCTGAATTTCCTAGAGAGATCAGGTTTGTTTTAGTGTACTCCAATCAACAGCCCCTACAACCACAAAAAGGAAGGGAGTCATTAGCACTTATGGTTTGTAAATGGCACCCAGAATTATGTTGCACGAAGCACAATTTCACATCATTCTGGGTCCATTTGTGTGAAAACAAGGTCCAATCAGGCTGAAACGTTACAAGAAGGTAGAATCTATTGAGTTGTAAGTGATCTGAACGTTTCATGATGATCACACATTCCTATTGGGGGTCAAACCATGTCCCAAAGGTCACCGGATCTGGTGTCACTTTAAAGAAGTAGTCCAGTTACACATTTGTGGGCTTATAACTTGGCTTCTGAATATCCTAGAGAGGTCAGGTTTGTTTTAGAGTACTCCAATTAATAGCCCCCATTACCCCAAAAAGGAATGGAGTCATTAGCACTTATGGTTTGTAAATGGCACCCAGAATTATGTTGCACGAAGCACAATTTCACATCATTCTGGGTTCATTTGTGTGAAAACAAGGTCCAATCAGGCTGAAACGTTACAGGAAGGTAGAATCTATTGAGTTGTAAGTGATCTGAACGTTTCATGATGATAGCACTTTCCTAAGGGGGTCAAACCATGTCCCAAAGGTCACCGGATCTGGTGTCAATTTAAAGAAGTTAAGTTACAAATTTGTGGGCTTATAACTTGGCTTCTGAATGTCCTAGAGACATCAGGTTTGTTTTAGTGTACTCTAATTAACAGCCCCTACAACTACAAAAAGGAATGGAGTCATTAGTACTTATGGTTTTTAAATGGCACCCAGAATTATGTTGCACGAAGCACAATTTCACATCATTCTGGGTTCATTTGTGTGAAAACAAGGTCCAATCAGGCTGAAACGTTACAGGAAGGTAGAATCTATTGAGTTGTAAGTGATCTGAACGTTTCATGATGATAGCACTTTCCTAAGGGGGTCAAACCATGTCCCAAAGGTCACCGGATTTGGTGTCAATTTAAAGAAGTTGTCCAGTTACACCTTTGTGGGCTTATAACTTGGCTTCTGAATATCCTAAAGAGGTCAGGTTTGTTTTAGAGTACTCCAGTTAACAGCCCCCATTACCCCCAAAAGGAATGGAGTCATTAGCACTTATGGTTTGTAAATGGCACCCAGAATTATGTTGCACGAAGCACAATTTCACATCATTCTGGGTTCATTTGTGTGAAAACAAGGTCCAATCAGGCTGAAACATTACAGGAAGGTAGAATCTATTGAGTTGTAAGTGATCTGAACGTTTCATGATGATAGCACTTTCCTAATGGGTCAAATCATGTCCCAAAGGTCACCGGATCTGGTGTCAATTTAAAGAAGTAGTCCAGTTACACATTTGTGGGCTTATAACTTGGCTTCTGAATGTCCTAGAGAGATCAGGTTTGTTTTAGTGTACTCCAGTCAACAGCCCCTACAACCACAAAAAGGAATGGAGTCATTAGCTCTTATGGTTTTTAAATGGCACCCAGAATTATGTTGCACGAAGCACAATTTCACATCATTCTGGGTTATTTTGTGTGAAAACAAGGTCCAATCAGGCTGAAACGTTACAGGAAGGTAGAATCTATTGAGTTGTAAGTGATCTGAACGTTTCATGATGATAGCACTTTCCTAAGGGGGTCAAACCATGTCCCAAAGGTCACCGGATCTGGTGTCAATTTAAAGAAGTAGTCCAGTTACACATTTGTGGGCTTATAACTTGGCTTCTGAATGTCCTAGAGAGATCAGGTTTGTTTTAGTGTACTCCAATCAACAGCCCCTACAACCACAAAAAGGAATGGAGTCATTAGCTCTTATGGTTTTTAAATGGCACCCAGAATTATGTTGCACGAAGCACAATTTCACATCATTCTGGGTTCTTTTGTGTGAAAACAAGGTCCAATCAGGCTGAAACGTTACAGGAAGGTAGAATCTATTGAGTTGTAAGTGATCTGAACGTTTCATGATGATAGCACTTTCCTAAGGGGGTCACACTATGTCCCAAAGGTCACCGGATCTGGTGTCAATTTAAAGAAGTAGTCCAGTTACACATTTGTGGGCTTATAACTTGGCTTCTGAATTTCCTAGAGAGATCAGGTTTGTTTTAGTGTACTCCAATCAACAGCCCCCACAACCACAAAAAGGAAGGGAGTCATTAGCACTTATGGTTTGTAAATAGCACCCAGAATTATGTTGCACGAAGCACAATTTCACATCATTCTGGGTCCATTTGTGTGAAAACAAGGTCCAATCAGGCTGAAACGTTACAAGAAGGTAGAATCTATTGAGTTGTAAGTGATCTGAACGTTTCATGATGATCGCACATTCCTATTGGGGGTCAAACCATGTCCCAAAGGTCACCGGATCTGGTGTCACTTTAAAGAAGTAGTCCAGTTACACATTTGTGGGCTTATAACTTGGCTTCTGAATATCCTAAAGAGGTCAGGTTTGTTTTAGAGTACTCCAATTAACAGCCCCCATAACCCCAAAAAGGAATGGAGTCATTAGCACTTATGGTTTGTAAATAGCACCCAGAATTATGTTGCACGAAGCACAATTTCACATCATTCTGGGTTCATTTGTGTGAAAACAAGGTCAAATCAGGCTGAAACGTTACAGGAAGGTAGAATCTATTGAGTTGTAAGTGATCTGAACGTTTCATGATGATAGCACTTTCCTAAGGGGGTCAAACCATGTCCCAAAGGTCACCGGATCTGGTGTCAATTTAAAGTAGTAGTCCAGTTACACATTTGTGGGCTTATAACTTGGCTTCTGACTATCCTAAAGAGGTCAGGTTTGTTTTAGAGTACTCCAATTAACAGCCCCCATAACCCCAAAAAGGAATGGAGTCATTAGCACTTATGGTTTTTAAATGGCACCCAGAATTATGTTGCACGAAGCACAATTTCACATCATTCTGGGTTCATTTGTGTGAAAACAAGGTCCAATCAGACTGAAACGTTACAAGAAGGTAGAATCTATTGAGTTGTAAGTGATCTGAACGTTTCATGATGATAGCACTTTCCTAAGGGGGTCAAACCATGTCCCAAAGGTCACCGGATCTGGTGTCAATTTTAAGTAGTAGTCCAGTTACACATTTGTGGGCTTATAACTTGGCTTCTGAATTTCCTAGAGAGATCAGGTTTGTTTTAGTGTACTCCAATCAACAGCCCCTTCAACCCCTAAAAGGAATGGAGTCATTAGCACTTATGGTTTGTAAATGGCACCCAGAATTATGTTGCACGAAGCACAATTTCACATCATTCTGGGACCATTTGTGTGAAAACAAGGTCCAGTCAGGCTGAAACGATACAAGAAGGTAGAATCTATTGAGTTGTAAGTGATCTGAATGTTTCATGATGATCGCACATTCCTATTGGGGGTCAAACCATGTCCCAAAGGTCACTGGATCTGGTGTCACTTTAAAGAAGTAGTCCAGTTACACATTTGTGGGCTTATAACTTGGCTTCTGAATACCCTAGAGAGGTCAGGTTTGTTTTAGGGTACTCCAATCAACATCCCCTACAACCCCAAAAAGGAATGGAGTCATTAGCACTTATGGTTTTTAAATGGCACCCAGAATTATGTTGCACAAAGCACAATTTCACATCATTCCGGGTCCATTTCACAGAAAAAAGCTTCAATCAGGTTGAAACATCACAGAAAAGTAGAATCTATTGAGTTGTAAATGATTCCTGTGTTTCATGATGATAGCACATTCCTAAGGGCGTCAAATCAGGTCATAAAGGTCACCGGATCACTTGTTCCTTGAAGGCGGGTTTCCAAACACACATTTGGGGGCTTATAACTTAGCTTCTGAATGTCTCAGAGAGGTCAGGTTTGTCTTAGTGTACTCCAATCAACAGCCCTTATTACCCCAAAAAGGAATGGAGTCATTAGCACTTATGGTTTTTAAATGGCACCCAGAATTATGTCTCACGAAGCACAATTTCACATCATTCTGGGTTAATTTGTGTGAAAACAAGGTCCAATCAGGCTGAAACGTTACAGGAAGGTAGAATCTATTGAGTTGTAAGTGATCTGAACGTTTCATGATGATAGCAATTTCCTAAGGGGGTCAAACCATGTCCCAAAGGTCACCGGATCTGTTGTCAATTTAAAGAAGTAGTCCAGTTACACATTTGTGGGCCCATAACTTGGCTTCTGAATGTCCTAGAGAGGTCAGGCTTGTTTTAGTGTACTCCAATCAACAGCACCTACAACCACAAAAAGGAATGGAGTCATTAGCACTTATGGTTTGTAAATGGCACCCAGAATTATGTTGCACGAAGCACAATTTCATATCATTCTGGGTCCATTTGTGTGAAAACAAGGTCCAATCAGGCTGAAACGTTACAAGAAGGTAGAATCTATTGAGTTGTAAGTGATCTGAACGTTTCTTGATGATCGCACATTCCTATAGGGGGTCAAACCATGTCCCAAAGGTCACCGGGCCTGGTGTCACTTTAAAGAAGTAGTCCAGTTACACCTTTGTGGGCTTATAACTTGGCTTCTGAATATCCTAAAGAGGTCAGGTTTGTTTTAGAGTACTCCAGTTAACAGCCCCCATTACCCCAAAAAGGAATGGAGTCATTAGCATTTATGGTTTTTAAATGGCACCCAGAATTATGTTGCACGAAGCACAATTTCACATCATTCTGGGTTCATTTGTGTGAAAACAAGGTCCAATCAGGCTGAAACGTTACAGGAAGGTAGAATCTATTGAGTTGTAAGTCATCTGAACGTTTCATGATGATAGCACTTTCCTAAGGGGGTCAAATCATGTCCCAAAAGTCACCGGATCTGGTGTAAATTTAAAGAAGTTGTCCAGTTACACATTTGTGGGCTTATAACTTGGCTTCTGAATGTCCTAGAGAGATCAGGTTTGTTTTAGTGTACTCCAATCAAAAGCCCCTACAAGCACAAAAAGGAATGGAGTCATTAGCACTTATGGTTTTTAAATGGCACCTAGAATTATGTTGCACGAAGCACAATTTCACATCATTCTGGGTTCATTTGTGTGAAAACAAGGTCCAATCAGGCTGAAACGTTACAGGAAGGTAGAATCTATTGAGTTGTAAGTGATCTGAACGTTTCATGATGATAGCACTTTCCTAAGGGGGTCAAACCATGTCCCAAAGGTCACCGGATCTGGTGTCACTTTAAAGAAGTAGTCCAGTTACACATTTGTGGGCTTATAACTTGGCTTCTGAATATCCTAGAGAGGTCAGGTTTGTTTTAGAGTACTCCAATTAATAGCCCCCATTACCCCAAAAAGGAATGGAGTCATTAGCACTTATCGTTTGTAAATGGCACCCAGAATTATGTTGCACGAAGCACAATTTCACATCATTCTGGGTTCATTTGTGTGAAAACAAGGTCCAATCAGGCTGAAACGTTACAGGAAGGTAGAATCTATTGAGTTGTAAGTGATCTGAACGTTTCTTGATGATAGCACTTTCCTAAGGGGGTCAAACCATGTCCCAAAGGTCACCGGATCTGGTGTCAATTTAAAGAAGTAGTCCAGTTACACATTTGTGGGCTTATAACTTGGCTTCTGAATGTCCTAGAGAGATCAGGTTTGTTTTAGTGTACTCCAATCAACAGCCCCTACAACTACAAAATGGAATGGAGTCATTAGTACTTATGGTTTTTAAATGGCACCCAGAATTATGTTGCACGAAGCACAATTTCACATCATTCTGGGTTCATTTGTGTGAAAACAAGGTCCAATCAGGCTGAAACGTTACAGGAAGGTAGAATCTATTGAGTTGTAAGTGATCTGAACGTTTCATGATGATAGCACTTTCCTAAGGGGGTCAAACCATGTCCCAAAGGTCACCGGATCTGGTGTCAATTTAAAGAAGTAGTCCAGTTACACCTTTGTGGGCTTATAACTTGGCTTCTGAATATCCTAAAGAGGTCAGGTTTGTTTTAGAGTACTCCAGTTAACAGCCCCCATTACCCCCAAAAGGAATGGAGTCATTAGCACTTATGGTTTGTAAATGGCACCCAGAATTATGTTGCACGAAGCACAATTTCACATCATTCTGGGTTCATTTGTGTGAAAACAAGGTCCAATCAGGCTGAAACATTACAGGAAGGTAGAATCTATTGAGTTGTAAGTGATCTGAACGTTTCAATTCTGATAGCACTTTCCTACACTCTTAAAAATGCTGGGTTATTTTGCTAACCCAACTGCTGGGTTAAGGCTGATTTTTAAGCAGTTGGGTCAATTTAATACAACATTGGGTCAAACATTTTGACCCAGCATGTTGGGTTAAAAAGGGCTGTAAAAAGAAGGATCCTCCCCCTCGTCTGTGCCAGCTTCACCATTTTAAAGTGGAGGATGACAAGGACTTGCCTCATTTCCACCTGGACCTTCACACCAGCAAGGTTTAAAAATAAGGTAAGATGTTGATGATGGAGTTTGAAAATGTGTTCTGGTAAAGCAGTTGAAGGCAGGTAATGCAGTAAACAAAGAGATTTTAAGCCTACAATAGCTTTTCAACCGAATATAGCTTCGAGTAGCTAGCTAGCTACTTAGCTTCCCAGCATCAATCTACTTCATTAGATATAATGGAACAGAAAATCTGTGACACAACTATCTGTGCTCCAGACAGTGTTTTACTATTTGACCACCCTCCCTTTGTTTGTTAGACATGATGAGGCTCAGGAAGTTAGGCCTACTATGCATAGCATCCCCACTAGCAGCAGGGGCTCTTTATGCTGAGGTCTGTGCAATACCTCCCGCTACTTGTGTAACAACTTGGGATAACAAACAGCAGCCTTTCTGCACAAAACGTATGCCAAAACCATACTGAGACCGTGGTCTAAAAACCGTACTACAGACCGTACCGTGGGCTATCTGTACAGTTGCACCACTATTATTTACAGCCAACTCCAAATATGCTTCCACAACTTGTATGAAACCATATCTTTTTCATGCCTTAATTTTTTTCCCTTTCTTTCTCTTTTTTTTCTTCAATTCCCCTTACTTTAGGACTGGAACCAACATGGTGGAGTACCTGACCGGGGCCACAACAGACGACCCACATGTTCTTATGCTTGGTGAAGGCCATCGATGTTCCCAAGCATTCGTTATCCTCAATGGGACTGCCACTTTTGGGTGCAGTTGATGGCTGTTTTAAAACATTTTTTGTGTTTGATGTGAATTACCCAAAACCATGTGCCCAAGTTTGGGAGTTCATTCAAACGGTCATCTTTGAAATGCCTGGGCATGAATCAAATGCTGTAAAGCTAATGAGGGCTCAGTTGGCTATGATTTAAAGTTGATGTTTTGCTAGCATGGGGATGAGTTACATGTTTTTGGACATTTACGTAAGTACAGTTCTTCCATTAGCATTGGGTTGAAAATGTTCATGATCTTCAGGTGTCTAATATTTTAATATTTGTCATTAAAACACATTTACACAAATGCAATAAGCAGAGTTTTACAAAAAATGAGCGGGACCATAAATGTTTTTAAATACTCTTCAGTTGTATTAATATTGTTATGCATTTTAAAAATGAAAAAACTTATGTGGTCAATAAAGAATTGACTGAGACATGTTCATTTTGTGTACTAAGTTATTCATTAAGCATTTTATTTTATTTTTTTCATATAACCCTATATTCTAGAATTGGGTCATTTTAACCCAATCTTTAGTTATTAAATAACCCAGAAGTTGGGTTTTCTTTTTAACCCAGTTTTGGGTTACCCTAATTATACAGTTGGGTCATTTTAACCCATTAGTTGGGTAGAAAACATAACCCAATATGCTGGGTCAAACCCATAACCCAACCCTGCTTGGTTAATACAACCCAGCGTTGGGTCGGTCCCTTTTTGACCCAGCGCCTGGGTTACAAAATAACCCAAGTTGGGTTATTTTTAACCCAGCAGTTTTAAGTGTGTAATGGGTCAAATCATGTCCCAAAGGTCACCGGATCTGGTGTCAATTTAAAGAAGTAGTCCAGTTACACATTTGTGGGCTTATAACTTGGCTTCTGAATGTCCTAGAGAGATCAGCTTTGTTTTAGTGTACTCCAGTCAACAGCCCCTACAACCACAAAAAGGAATGGAGTCATTAGCTCTTATGGTTTTTAAATGGCACCCAGAATTATGTTGCACGAAGCACAATTTCACATCATTCTGGGTTCTTTTGTGTGAAAACAAGGTCCAATCAGGCTGAAACGTTACAGGAAGGTAGAATCTATTGAGTTGTAAGTGATCTGAACGTTTCATGATGATAGCACTTTCCTAAGGGGGTCAAACCATGTCCCAAAGGTCACCGGATCTGGTGTCAATTTAAAGAAGTAGTCCAGTTACACATTTGTGGGCTTATACCTTGGCTTCTGAATTTCCTAGAGATATCAGGTTTGTTTTAGTGTACTCCAATTAACAGCCCCCATTACCCCAAAAAGGAAGGGAGTCATTAGCACTTATGGTTTGTAAATGGCACCCAGAATTATGTTGCACGAAGCACAATTTCACATCATTCTGGGTCCATTTGTGCGAAAACAAGGTCCAATCAGGCTGAAACATTACAGGAAGGTAGAATCTATTGAGTTGTAAGTGATCTGAACGTTTCATGATGATAGCACTTTCCTAAGGGGGTCAAATCATGTCCCAAAGGTCACCGGATCTGGTGTCAATTTAAAGAAGTAGTCCAGTTACACATTTGTGGGCTTATAACTTGGCTTCTGAATTTCCTAGAGAGATCAGGTTTGTTTTAGTGTACTCCAATCAACAGCCCCCACAACCACAAAAAGGAAGGGAGTCATTAGCACTTATGGTTTGTAAATGGCACCCAGAATTATGTTGCACGAAGCACAATTTCACATCATTCTGGGTCCATTTGTGTGAAAACAAGGTCCAATCAGGCTGAAACGTTACAAGAAGGTAGAATCTATTGAGTTGTAAGTGATCTGAACGTTTCATGATGATCGCACATTCCTATTGGGGGTCAAACCATGTCCCAAAGGTCACCGGATCTGGTGTCACTTTAAAGAAGTAGTCCAGTTACACATTTGTGGGCTTATAACTTGGCTTCTGAATGTCCTAGAGGGATCGGGTTTGTTTTAGTGTACTCCAATCAACAGCCCCTACAACCACAAAAAGGAATGGAGTCATTAGCACTTATGGTTTTTAAATGGCACCCAGAATTATGTTGCACGAAGCACAATTTCACATCATTCTGGGTTCATTTGTGTGAAAACAAGGTCCAATCAGACTGAAACGTTACAAGAAGGTAGAATCTATTGAGTTGTAAGTGATCTGAACGTTTCATGATGATAGCACTTTCCTAAGGGGGTCAAATCATGTCCCAAAGGTCACCGGATCTGGTGTCAATTTAAAGAAGTAGTCCAGTTACACCTTTGTGGGCTTATAACTTGGCTTCTGAATATCCTAAAGAGGTCAGGTTTGTTTTAGAGTACTCCAGTTAACAGCCCCCATTACCCCCAAAAGGAATGGAGTCATTAGCACTTATGGTTTGTAAATGGCACCCAGAATTATGTTGCACGAAGCACAATTTCACATCATTCTGGGTTCATTTGTGTGAAAACAAGGTCCAATCAGGCTGAAACATTACAGGAAGGTAGAATCTATTGAGTTGTAAGTGATCTGAATGTTTTATGTTGATAGCACTTTCCTAAGGGGGTCAAATCATGTCCCAAAGGTCACCGGATCTGGTGTCAATTTAAAGAAGTAGTCCAGTTACACATTTGTGGGCTTATAACTTGGCTTCTGAATGTCCTAGAGAGATCAGGTTTGTTTTAGTGTACTCCAATCAACAGCCCCTACAACCACAAAAAGGAATGGAGTCATTAGCTCTTATGGTTTTAAATGGCACCCAGAATTATGTTGCACGAAGCACAATTTCACATCATTCTGGGTTCTTTTGTGTGAAAACAAGGTCCAATCAGGCTGAAACGTTACAGGAAGGTAGAATCTATTGAGTTGTAAGTGATCTGAACGTTTCATGATGATAGCACTTTCCTAAGGGGGTCAAACCATGTCCCAAAGGTCACCGGATCTGGTGTCAATTTAAAGAAGTAGTCCAGTTACACATTTGTGGGCTTATAACTTGGCTTCTGAATTTCCTAGAGAGATCAGGTTTGTTTTAGTGTACTCCAATCAACAGCCCCTACAACCACAAAAAGGAAGGGAGTCATTAGCACTTATGGTTTGTAAATGGCACCCAGAATTATGTTGCACGAAGCACAATTTCACATCATTCTGGGTCCATTTGTGTGAAAACAAGGTCCAATCAGGCTGAAACGTTACAAGAAGGTAGAATCTATTGAGTTGTAAGTTATCTGAACGTTTCATGATGATCGCACATTCCTATTGGGGGTCAAACCATGTCCCAAAGGTCACCGGATCTGGTGTCACTTTAAAGAAGTAGTCCAGTTACACATTTGTGGGCTTATAACTTGGCTTCTGAATATCCTATAGAGGTCAGGTTTGTTTTAGAGTACTCCAATTAATAGCCCCCATTACCCCAAAAAGGAATGGAGTCATTAGCACTTATGGTTTGTAAATGGCACCAGGAATTATGTTGCACGAAGCACAATTTCACATCATTCTGGGTTCATTTGTGTGAAAACAAGGTCCAATCAGGCTGAAACGTTACAGGAAGGTAGAATCTATTGAGTTGTAAGTGATCTGAACGTTTCATGATGATAGCACTTTCCTAAGGGGGTCAAACCATGTCCCAAAGGTCACCGGATCTGGTGTCAATTTAAAGAAGTTGTCAAGTTACAAATTTGTGGGCTTATAACTTGGCTTCTGAATGTCCTAGAGAGATCAGGTTTGTTTTAGTGTACTCCAATCAACAGCCCCTACAACTACAAAAAGGAATGGAGTCATTAGTACTTATGGTTTTTAAATGGCACCCAGAATTATGTTGCACGAAGCACAATTTCACATCATTTTGGGTTCATTTGTGTGAAAACAAGGTCCAATCAGGCTGAAACGTTACAGGAAGGTAGAATCTATTGAGTTGTAAGTGATCTGAACGTTTCATGATGATAGCACTTTCCTAAGGGGGTCAAACCATGTCCCAAAGGTCCCCGGATCTGGTGTCAATTTAAAGAAGTAGTCCAGTTACACCTTTGTGGGCTTATAACTTGGCTTCTGAATATCCTAAAGAGGTCAGGTTTGTTTTAGAGTACTCCATTTAACAGCCCCCATTACCCCCAAATGGAATGGAGTCATTAGCACTTATGGTTTGTAAATGGCACCCAGAATTATGTTGCACGAAGCACAATTTCACATCATTCTGGGTTCATTTGTGTGAAAACAAGGTCCAATCAGGCTGAAACATTACAGGAAGGTAGAATCTATTGAGTTGTAAGTGATCTGAACGTTTCATGATGATAGGACTTTCCTAAGGGGGTCAAATCATGTCCCAAAGGTCACCGGATCTGGTGTCAATTTAAAGAAGTAGTCCAGTTACACATTTGTGGGCTTATAACTTGGCTTCTGAATGTCCTAGAGAGATCAGGTTTGTTTTAGTGTACTCCAATCAACAGCCCCTACAACCACAAAAAGGAATGGAGTCATTAGCTCTTATGGTTTTTAAATGGCACCCAGAATTATGTTGCACAAAGCACAATTTCACATCATTCTGGGTTCTTTTGTGTGAAAACAAGGTCCAATCAGGCTGAAACGTTACAGGAAGGTAGAATCTATTGAGTTGTAAGTGATCTGAACGTTTCATGATGACAGCACTTTCCTAAGGGGGTCAAACCATGTCCCAAAGGTCACCGGATCTGGTGTCAATTTAAAGAAGTAGTCCAGTTACACCTTTGTGGGCTTATACCTTGGCTTCTGAATTTCCTAGAGAGATCAGGTTTGTTTTAGTGTACTCCAATTAACAGCCCCCATTACCCCAAAAAGGAAGGGAGTCATTAGCACTTATGGTTTGTAAATGGCACCCATAATTATGTTGCACGAAGCACAATTTCACATCATTCTGGGTTCATTTGTGTGAAAACAAGGTCCAATCAGGCTGAAACGTTACAGGAAGGTAGAATCTATTGAGTTGTAAGTTATCTGAACGTTTCATGATGATAGCACTTTCCTAAGGGGGTCAAACCATGTCCCAAAGGTCACCGGATCTGGTGTCAATTTAAAGAAGTAGTCCAGTTACACATTTGTGGGCATATAACTTGGCTTCTGAATTTCCTAGAGAGATCAGGTTTGTTTTAGTGTACTCCAATCAACAGCCCCCACAACCACAAAAAGGAAGGGAGTCATTAGCACTTATGGTTTGTAAATGGCACCCAGAATTATGTTGCACGAAGCACAATTTCACATCATTCTGGGTCCATTTGTGTGAAAACAAGGTCCAATCAGGCTGAAACGTTACAAGAAGGTAGAATCTATTGAGTTGTAAGTGATCTGAACGTTTCATGATGATCACACATTCCTATTGGGGGTCAAACCATGTCCCAAAGGTCACCGGATCTGGTGTCACTTTAAAGAAGTAGTCCAGTTACACATTTGTGGGCTTATAACTTGGCTTCTGAATGTCCTAGAGAGGTCAGGTTTGTTTTAGAGTACTCCAATTAACAGCCCCCATTACCCCAAAAAGGAATGGAGTCA
This sequence comes from Nothobranchius furzeri, assembly GCF_043380555.1. Taxonomy (NCBI): domain Eukaryota; kingdom Metazoa; phylum Chordata; class Actinopteri; order Cyprinodontiformes; family Nothobranchiidae; genus Nothobranchius; species Nothobranchius furzeri. Next base: position 10,905,563 of record NC_091752.1, on the reverse strand, counting down.
TTAGCACTCATAGTTTGTAAATGGCACCCAGAATTATGTTGCACGAAGCACAATTTCACATCATTCTGGGTTCATTTGTGTGAAAACAAGGTCCAATCAGGCTGAAACGTTACAGGAAGGTAGAATCTATTGAGTTGTAAGTGATCTGAACGTTTCATGATGATAGCACTTTCCTAAGGGGGTCAAACCATGTCCCAAAGGTCACCGGATCTGGTGTCAATTTAAAGAAGTAGTCCAGTTACACATTTGTGGGCTTATACCTTGGCTTCTGAATTTCCTAGAGAGATCAGGTTTGTTTTAGTGTACTCCAATTAACAGCCCCCATTACCCCAAAAAGGAAGGGAGTCATTAGCACTTATGGTTTGTAAATGGCACCCAGAATTATGTTGCACGAAGCACAATTTCACATCATTCTGGGTTCATTTGTGTGAAAACAAGGTCCAATCAGGCTGAAACGTTACAGGAAGGTAGAATCTATTGAGTTGTAAGTTATCTGAACGTTTCATGATGATAGCACTTTCCTAAGGGGGTCAAACCATGTCCCAAAGGTCACCGGATCTGGTGTCAATTTAAAGAAGTAGTCCTGTTACACATTTGTGGGCATATAACTTGGCTTCTGAATTTCCTAGAGAGATCAGGTTTGTTTTAGTGTACTCCAATCAACAGCCCCCACAACCACAAAAAGGAAGGGAGTCATTAGCACTTATGGTTTGTAAATGGCACCCAGAATTATGTTGCACGAAGCACAATTTCACATCATTCTGGGTCCATTTGTGTGAAAACAAGGTCCAATCAGGCTGAAACGTTACAAGAAGGTAGAATCTATTGAGTTGTAAGTGATCTGAACGTTTCATGATGATCACACATTCCTATTGGGGGTCAAACCATGTCCCAAAGGTCACCGGATCTGGTGTCACTTTAAAGAAGTAGTCCAGTTACACATTTGTGGGCTCATAACTTGGCTTCTGAATGTCCTAGAGAGGTCAGGTTTGTTTTAGAGTACTCCAATTAACAGCCCCCATTACCCCAAAAAGGAATGGAGTCATTAGCACTTATAGTTTGTAAATTGCACCCAGAATTATGTTGCACGAAGCACAATTTCACATCATTCTGGGTTCATTTGTGTGAAAACAAGGTCCAATCAGGCTGAAACGTTACAGGAAGGTAGAATCTATTGAGTTGTAAGTGATCTGAACGTTTCATGATGATAGCACTTTCCTAAGGGGGTCAAACCATGTCCCAAATGTCACCGGATCTGGTGTCAATTTAAAGAAGTAGTCCAGTTACACATTTGTGGGCTTATAACTTGGCTTCTGAATTTCCTAGAGAGATCAGGTTTGTTTTAGTGTACTCCAATCAACAGCCCCCACAACCACAAAAAGGAAGGGAGTCATTAGCACTTATGGTTTGTAAATGGCACCCAGAATTATGTTGCACGAAGCACAATTTCACATCATTCTGGGTCCATTTGTGTGAAAACAAGGTCCAATCAGGCTGAAACGTTACAAGAAGGTAGAATCTATTGAGTTGTAAGTGATCTGAACATTTCATGATGATCGCACATTCCTATTGGGGGTCAAACCATGTCCCAAAGGTCACCGGATCTGGTGTCACTTTAAAGAAGTAGTCCAGTTACACATTTGTGGGCTTATAACTTGGCTTCTGAATGTCCTAGAGAGGTCAGGTTTGTTTTAGAGTACTCCAATTAACAGCCCCCATTACCCCAAAAAGGAATGGAGTCATTAGCACTTATGGTTTGTAAATCGCAACCAGAATTATGTTGCACGAAGAACAATTTCACATCATTCTGGGTTCATTTGTGTGAAAACAAGGTCCAATCAGGCTGAAACGTTACAGGAAGGTAGAATCTATTGAGTTGTAAGTGATATGAACGTTTCATGATGATAGCACTTTCCTAAGGGGGTCAAACCATGTCCCAAAGGTCACCGGATCTGGTGTCAATTTAAAGAAGTAGTCCAGTTACACCTTTGTGGGCTTATAACTTGGCTTCTGAATATCCTAAAGAGGTCAGGTTTGTTTTAGAGTACTCCAGTTAACAGCCCCCATTACCCCAAAAAGGAATGGAGTCTATAGCACTTATGGTTTTTAAATGGCACCCAGAATTATGTTGCACGAAGCACAATTTCACATCATTCTGGGTTCATTTGTGTGAAAACAAGCTCCAATCAGGCTGAAACGTTACAGGAAGGTAGAATCTATTGAGTTGTAAGTGATCTGAACGTTTCATGATGATAGCACTTTCCTAAGGGGGTCAAACCATGTCCCAAAGGTCACCGGATCTGGTGTCAATTTAAAGAAGTAGTCCTGTTACACATTTGTGGGCATATAACTTGGCTTCTGAATTTCCTAGAGAGATCAGGTTTGTTTTAGTGTACTCCAATCAACAGCCCCCACAACCACAAAAAGGAAGGGAGTCATTAGCACTTATGGTTTGTAAATGGCACCCAGAATTATGTTGCACGAAGCACAATTTCACATCATTCTGGGTCCATTTGTGTGAAAACAAGGTCCAATCAGGCTGAAACGTTACAAGAAGGTAGAATCTATTGAGTTGTAAGTGATCTGAACGTTTCATGATGATCACACATTCCTATTGGGGGTCAAACCATGTCCCAAAGGTCACCGGATCTGGTGTCACTTTAAAGAAGTAGTCCAGTTACACATTTGTGGGCTCATAACTTGGCTTCTGAATGTCCTAGAGAGGTCAGGTTTGTTTTAGAGTACTCCAATTAACAGCCCCCATTACCCCAAAAAGGAATGGAGTCATTAGCACTTATAGTTTGTAAATTGCACCCAGAATTATGTTGCACGAAGCACAATTTCACATCATTCTGGGTTCATTTGTGTGAAAACAAGGTCCAATCAGGCTGAAACGTTACAGGAAGGTAGAATCTATTGAGTTGTAAGTGATCTGAACGTTTCATGATGATAGCACTTTCCTAAGGGGGTCAAACCATGTCCCAAATGTCACCGGATCTGGTGTCAATTTAAAGAAGTAGTCCAGTTACACATTTGTGGGCTTATAACTTGGCTTCTGAATTTCCTAGAGAGATCAGGTTTGTTTTAGTGTACTCCAATCAACAGCCCCCACAACCACAAAAAGGAAGGGAGTCATTAGCACTTATGGTTTGTAAATGGCACCCAGAATTATGTTGCACGAAGCACAATTTCACATCATTCTGGGTCCATTTGTGTGAAAACAAGGTCCAATCAGGCTGAAACGTTACAAGAAGGTAGAATCTATTGAGTTGTAAGTGATCTGAACATTTCATGATGATCGCACATTCCTATTGGGGGTCAAACCATGTCCCAAAGGTCACCGGATCTGGTGTCACTTTAAAGAAGTAGTCCAGTTACACATTTGTGGGCTTATAACTTGGCTTCTGAATGTCCTAGAGAGGTCAGGTTTGTTTTAGAGTACTCCAATTAACAGCCCCCATTACCCCAAAAAGGAATGGAGTCATTAGCACTTATGGTTTGTAAATCGCAACCAGAATTATGTTGCACGAAGAACAATTTCACATCATTCTGGGTTCATTTGTGTGAAAACAAGGTCCAATCAGGCTGAAACGTTACAGGAAGGTAGAATCTATTGAGTTGTAAGTGATATGAACGTTTCATGATGATAGCACTTTCCTAAGGGGGTCAAACCATGTCCCAAAGGTCACCGGATCTGGTGTCAATTTAAAGAAGTAGTCCAGTTACACCTTTGTGGGCTTATAACTTGGCTTCTGAATATCCTAAAGAGGTCAGGTTTGTTTTAGAGTACTCCAGTTAACAGCCCCCATTACCCCAAAAAGGAATGGAGTCTATAGCACTTATGGTTTTTAAATGGCACCCAGAATTATGTTGCACGAAGCACAATTTCACATCATTCTGGGTTCATTTGTGTGAAAACAAGCTCCAATCAGGCTGAAACGTTACAGGAAGGTAGAATCTATTGAGTTGTAAGTGATCTGAACGTTTCATGATGATAGCACTTTCCTAAGGGGGTAAAATCATGTCCCAACGGTCACCGGATCTGGTGTAAATTTAAAGTAGTCCAGTTACACATTTGTGTTTTTATAACTTGGCTTCTGAATGTCCTAGAGAGATCAGGTTTGTTTTAGTGTACTCCAATCAACAGCCCCTACAAGCACAAAAAGGAATGGAGTCATTAGCACTTATGGTTTTTAAATGGCACCCAGAATTATGTTGCACGAAGCACAATTTCACATCATTCTGGGTTCATTTGTGTGAAAACAAGGTCCAATCAGGCTGAAACGTTACAGGAAGGAAGAATCTATTGAGTTGTAAGTGATCTGAATGTTTCATGATGATAGCACTTTCCTAAGGGGGTCAAACCATGTCCCAAAGGTCACCGGATCTGGTGTCAATTTAAAGAAGTAGTCGAGTTACACATTTGTGGGCTTATAACTTGGCTTCTGAATTTCCTAGAGAGATCAGGTTTGTTTTAGTGTACTCCAATCAACAGCCCCTACAACCACAAAAAGGAAGGGAATCATTAGCACTTATGGTTTGTAAATGGCACCCAGAATTATGTTGCACGAAGCTTAATTTCACATCATTCTGGGTCCATTTGTGTGAAAACAAGGTCCAATCAGGCTGAAACGTTACAAGAAGGTAGAATCTATTGAGTTGTAAGTGATCTGAACGTTTCATGATGATCGCACATTCCTATTGGGGGTCAAACCATGTCCCAAAGGTCACCGGATCTGGTGTCACTTTAAAGAAGTAGTCCAGTTACACATTTGTGGGCTTATAACTTGGCTTCCGAATATCCTAGAGAGGTCAGGTTTGTTTTAGAGTACTCCAATTAATAGCCCCCATTACCCCAAAAAGGAATGGAGTCATTAGCACTCATGGTTTGTAAATGGCACCCAGAATTATGTTGCACGAAGCAAAATTTCACATCATTCTGGGTTCATTTGTGTGAAAACAAGGTCCAATCAGGCTGAAACGTTACAGGAAGGTAGAATCTATTGAGTTGTAAGTGATCTGAACGTTTCATGATGATAGCACTTTCCTAAGGGGGTCAAACCATGTCCCAAAGGTCACCGGATCTGGTGTCAATTTAAAGAAGTTGTCCAGTTACAAATTTGTGGGCTTATAACTTGGCTTCTGAATGTCCTAGAGAGATCAGGTTTGTTTTAGTTTACTCCAATCAACAGCCCCTAAAACAACAAAAAGGAATGGAGTCATTAGCACTTATGGTTTTTAAATGGCACCCAGAATTATGTTGCACGAAGCACAATTTCACATCATTCTGGGTTCATTTGTGTGAAAACAAGGTCCAATCAGGCTGAAACGTTACAGGAAGGTAGAATCTATTGAGTTGTAAGTGATCTGAACGTTTCATGATGATAGCACTTTCCTAAGGGGGTCAAACCATGTCCCAAAGGTCACCGGATCTGGTGTCAATTTAAAGAAGTAGTCCAGTTACACCTTTGTGGGCTTATAACTTGGCTTCTGAATATCCTAGTGAGGTCAGATTTGTTTTAGAGTACTCCAGTTAACAGCCCCCATTACCCCAAAAAGGAATGGAGTCATTAGCACTTATGGTTTGTAAATGGCACCCAGAATTATGTTGCACGAAGCACAATTTCACATCATTCTGGGTTCATTTGTGTGAAAACAAGGTCCAATCAGGCTGAAACGTTACAGGAAGGTAGAATCTATTGAGTTGTAAGTGATCTGATTGTTTCAAGATGATAGCACTTTCCTAAGGGGGTCAAATCATGTCCCAAAGGTCACCGGATCTGGTGTCAATTTAAAGAAGTAGTCCAGTTACACATTTGTGGGCTTATAACTTGGCTTCTGAATGTCCTAGAGAGATCAGGTTTGTTTTAGTGTACTCCAATCAACAGCCCCTACAACCACAAAAAGGAATGGAGTCATTAGCTCTTATGGTTTTTAAATGGCACCCAGAATTATGTTGCACGAAGCACAATTTCAAATCATTCTGGGTTCTTTTGTGTGAAAACAAGGTCCAATCAGGCTGAAACGTTACAGGAAGATAGAATCTATTGAGTTGTAAGTGATCTGAACGTTTCATGATGATAGCACTTTCCTAAGGGGGTCAAACCATGTCCCAAAGGTCACCGGATCTGGTGTCAATTTAAAGAAGTTGTCAAGTTACAAATTTGTGGGCTTATAACTTGGCTTCTGAATGTCCTAGAGAGATCAGGTTTGTTTTAGTGTACTCCAATCAACAGCCCCTACAACTACAAAAAGGAATGGAGTCATTAGTACTTATGGTTTTTAAATGGCACCCAGAATTATGTTGCACGAAGCACAATTTCACATCATTCTGGGTTCTTTTGTGTGAAAACAAGGTCCAATCAGGCTGAAACGTTACAGGAAGGTAGAATCTATTGAGTTGTAAGTGATCTGAACGTTTCATGATGATAGCACTTTCCTAAGGGGGTCAAACCATGTCCCAAAGGTCCCCGGATCTGGTGTCAATTTAAAGAAGTAGTCCAGTTACACCTTTGTGGGCTTATAACTTGGCTTCTGAATATCCTAAAGAGGTCAGGTTTGTTTTAGAGTACTCCAGTTAACAGCCCCCATTACCCCCAAAAGGAATGGAGTCATTAGCACTTATGGTTTGTAAATGGCACCCAGAATTATGTTGCACGAAGCACAATTTCACATCATTCTGGGTTCATTTGTGTGAAAACAAGGTCCAATCAGGCTGAAACATTACAGGAAGGTAGAATCTATTGAGTTGTAAGTGATCTGAACGTTTCATGATGATAGCACTTTCCTAAGGGGGTCAAATCATGTCCCAAAGGTCACCGGATCTGGTGTCAATTTAAAGAAGTAGTCCAGTTACACATTTGTGGGCTTATAACTTGGCTTCTGAATGTCCTAGAGAGATCAGGTTTGTTTTAGTGTACTCCAATCAACAGCCCCTACAACCACAAAAAGGAATGGAGTCATTAGCTCTTATGGTTTTTAAATGGCACCCAGAATTATGTTGCACAAAGCACAATTTCACATCATTCTGGGTTCGTGTGAAAACAAGGTCCAATCAGGCTGAAACGTTACAGGAAGGTAGAATCTATTGAGTTGTAAGTGATCTGAACGTTTCATGATGATAGCACTTTCCTAAGGGGGTCAAACCATGTCCCAAAGGTCACCGGATCTGGTGTCAATTTAAAGAAGTAGTCCAGTTACACATTTGTGGGCTTATACCTTGGCTTCTGAATTTCCTAGAGAGATCAGGTTTGTTTTAGTGTACTCCAATTAACAGCCCCCATTACCCCAAAAAGGAAGGGAGTCATTAGCACTTATGGTCTGTAAATGGCACCCAGAATTATGTTGCACGAAGCACAATTTCACATCATTCTGGGTTCATTTGTGTGAAAACAAGGTCCAATCAGGCTGAAACGTTACAGGAAGGTAGAATCTATTGAGATGTAAGTTATCTGAACGTTTCATGATGATAGCACTTTCCTAAGGGGGTCAAACCATGTCCCAAAGGTCACCGGATCTGGTGTCAATTTAAAGAAGTAGTCCAGTTACACATTTGTGGGCATATAACTTGGCTTCTGAATTTCCTAGAGAGATCAGGTTTGTTTTAGTGTACTCCAATCAACAGCCCCCACAACCACAAAAAGGAAGGGAGTCATTAGCACTTATGGTTTGTAAATGGCACCCAGAATTATGTTGCACGAAGCACAATTTCACATCATTCTGGGTTCTTTTGTGTGAAAACAAGGTCCAATCAGGCTGAAACGTTACAGGAAGGTAGAATCTATTGAGTTGTGAGTGATCTGAACATTTCATGATGATAGCACTTTCCAAAGGGGGTCAAACCATGTCCCAAAGGTCACCGGATCTGGTGTCAATTTAAAGAAGTAGTCCAGTTACACATTTGTGGGCATATAACTTGGCTTCTGAATTTCCTAGAGAGATCAGGTTTGTTTTAGTGTACTCCAATCAACAGCCCCCACAACCACAAAAAGGAAGGGAGTCATTAGCACTTATGGTTTGTAAATGGCACCCAGAAATATGTTGCACGAAGCACAATTTCACATCATTCTGGGTCCATTTGTGTGAAAACAAGGTCCAATCAGGCTGAAACGTTACAAGAAGGTAGAATCTATTGAGTTGTAAGTGATCTGAACGTTTCATGATGATCACACATTCCTATTGGGGGTCAAACCATGTCCCAAAGGTCACCGGATCTGGTGTCACTTTAAAGAAGTAGTCCAGTTACACATTTGTGGGCTTATAACTTGGCTTCTGAATGTCCTAGAGAGGTCAGGTTTGTTTTAGAGTACTCCAATTAACAGCCCCCATTACCCCAAAAAGGAATGGAGTCATTAGCACTTATAGTTTGTAAATTGCACCCAGAATTATGTTGCACGAAGCACAATTTCACATCATTCTGGGTTCATTTGTGTGAAAACAAGGTCCAATCAGGCTGAAACGTTACAGGAAGGTAGAATCTATTGAGTTGTAAGTGATCTGAACGTTTCATGATGATAGCACTTTCCTAAGGGGGTCAAACCATGTCCCAAATGTCACCGGATCTGGTGTCAATTTAAAGAAGTAGTCCAGTTACACCTTTGTGGGCTTATAACTTGGCTTCTGAATGTCCTAGAGAGGTCAGGTTTATTTTAGAGTACTCCAATTAACAGCCCCAATTACCCCAAAAGGAATGGAGTCATTAGCACTTATGGTTTTTAAATGGCACCCAGAATTATGTTGCACGAAGCACAATTTCACATCATTCTGGGTCCATTTGTGTGAAAACAAGGTCCAATCAGGCTGAAACGTTACGGGAAGGTAGAATCTATTGAGTTGTAAGTGATCTGAACGTTTCATGATGATCACACATTCCTATAGGGGGTCAAACCATGTCCCAAAGGTCACCGGGCCTGGTGTCACTTTAAAGAAGTAGTCCAGTTACACCTTTGTGGGCTTGTAACGTTTCTTCTGAATGTCCTAGAGAGGTCAGGTTTGTTTTAGAGTACACCAATTAACATCCCCTACAGCCCCAAAAAGGAATGGAGTCATTAGCACTTATGGTTTTTAAATGGCACCCAGAATTATGTTGCACAAAGCACAATTTCACATCATTCTGGGTCCATTTCACAGAAAAAATCTTCAATCAGGCTGAAACGTTACAGAAAAGTAGAATCTATTGAGTTGTAAATGATTCCTGTGTTTCATGATGATAGCACATTCCTAAGGGCGTCAAATCAGGTCATAAAGGTCACCGGATCACTTGTTCCTTGAAGGCTTGGTTCCAAACACACATTTGGTGGCTTATAACTTAGCTTCTGAATGTCTCAGTGAGGTCAGGTTTGTTTTAGGGTACTCCAATCAACAGCCCACATTACCCCAAAAAGGAATGGAGTCATTAGCTCTTATGGTTTTTAAATGGCACCCAGAATTATGTCGCACAAAGCACAATTTCACATCATTCCGGGTCCATTTCTCAGAAAAAAGCTTCAATCAGGCTGAAACGTCACAGAAAAGTAGAATCTCTTGAGTTGTAAATGATTCCTGTGTTTCTTGATGATAGCACATTCCTAAGGGGGTCAAATCAGGTCATAAAGGTCACCGGATCACTTGTTCCTTAAAGGCGGTATTCCAAACACACATTTGGGGGCTTATAACTTGGCTTCTGAATGTCTCAGAGAGGTCAGGTTTGTTTGAGGGTACTCCAATCAACAGCCCCTATTACCCCAAAAAGGAATGGAGTCATTAGCACTTATGGTTTTTAAATGGCACCCAGAATTATGTTGCACGAAGCACAATTTCACATCATTCTGGGTCCATTTGTGTGAAAACAAGGTCCAATCAGGCTGAAACGCTACAGGAAGGTAGAATCTATTGAGTTGTAAGTGATCTGAACGTTTCATGATGATAGTACATTCCTAAGGGGGTCAAACCATGTCCCAAAAGTCACCGGGCCTGGTGTCACTTTAAAGAAGTAGTCCAGTTACACCTTTGTGGGCTTATAACTTTTCTTCTGAATGTCCTAGAGAGGTCAGGTTTGTTTTAGAGTACTCCAGTTAACAGCCCCTACAACCCCAAAAAGGAATGGAGTCATTAGCACTTATGGTTATTAAATGGCACCCAGAATTATGTCGCACAAAGCACAATTTCACTTCATTCCGGGTCCATTTCTCAGAAAAAAGCTTCAGTCAGGCTGAAACGTCACAGAAAAGTAGAATCTATTGAGTTGTAAATGATTCCTGTGTTTCATGATGATAGCACATTCCTAAGGGGGTCAAATCAGGTCATAAAGGTCACCGGATCACGTGTTCCTTAAAGGCGGTATTCCAAACACACATTTGGGGGATTAAAACTTGGCTTCGGAATGTCTCAGAGAGGTCAGGTTTGTTTGAGGGTACTCCAATCAACATCCGCTATTACCCCAAAAAGGAATGGAGTCATTAGCACTGATGGTTATTAAATGGCACCCAGAATTATGTCGCACAAAGCACAATTTCACATCATTCCGGGTCCATTTCTCAGAAAAAAGCTTCAATCAGGCTGAAACTTCACAGAAAAGTAGAATCTCTTGAGTTGTAAATGATTCCTGTGTTTCATGATGATAGCACATTCCTAAGGGGGTCAAATCAGGTCATAAAGGTCACCGGATCACTTGTTCCTTAAAGACGGTATTCCAAACACACATTTGGGGGCTTATAACTTGGCTTCTGAATGTCTCAGAGAGGTCAGGTTTGTTTGAGGGTACTCCAATCAACAGCCCCTATTACCCCAAAAAGGAATGGAGTCATTAGCACTTATGGTTTTTCAATGGCACCCAGAATTATGTTGCACGAAGCACAATTTCACATCATTCTGGGTCCATTTGTGTGAAAAAAAGGTCCAATGAGGCTTAAACGCTACAGGAAGGTAGAATCTATTGAGTTGTAAGTGATCTGAATGTTTCATGATGATAGTACATTCCTAAGGGGGTCAAACCATGTCCCAAAGGTCATCGGGCCTGGTGTCACTTTAAAGAAGTAGTCCAGTTACACCTTTGTGGGCTTATAACCTTTCTTCTGAATGTCCTAGAGAGGTCAGGTTTGTTTTAGAGTACTCCAATTAACAGCCCCTATAACCCAAAAAAGGAATGGAGTCATTAGCACTTATGGTTATTAAATGGCACCCCGAATTATGTCGCACAAAGCACAATTTCACATCATTCCGGGTCCATTCCTCAGAAAAAAGCTTCAATCAGGCTGAAACGTCACAGAAAAGTAGAATCTATTAAGTTGTAAATTATTCCTGTGTTTCATGATGATAGCACATTCCTAAGGGGTCAAATCAGGTCATAAAGGTCACCGGATCACTTGTTCCTTATGGCGGCATTCCAAACACACATTTGGGGGCTTATAACTCTGCTTCTGAATGTCTCAGAGAGGTCAGGTTTGTTTTAGGGTACTCCAATCAACAGTCCCTATTACCCCAAAAAGGAATGGAGTCATTAGCACTTATGGTTTTTAAATGGCACCCAGAATTCTGTTGCACGGAGCACAATTTCACATCATTCTGGGTCCATTTGTGTGAAAACAAGGTCCAATCAGGCTGAAACGCTACAGGAAGGTAGAATCTATTGAGTTGTATGTGATCTGAATGTTTCATGATGATAGCACATTCCTAAGGGGGTCAAACCATGTCCCAAAGGTCACCGGGCCCGGTGTCACTTTAAAGAAGTAGTCCAGTTACACCTTTGTGGGCTTATAACTTTTCTTCTGAATGTCCTAGAGAGGTCAAGTTTGTTTTAGATTACTCCAATTAACAGCCCCTATAACCCCAAAAAGGAATGGAGTCATTAGCACTTATGGTTCTTAAATGGCACCCAGAATTATGTCGCACAAAGCACAATTTCACATCATCCCGGGTCAATTTCTCAGAAAAAAGCTTCAATCAGGCTGAAACTTCACAGAAAAGTAGAATCTATTGAGTTGTAAATGATTCCTGTTTTTCATGATGATAGCACATTCCTAAGAGGGTCAAGTTAGGTCATAAAGGTCACCGGATCACTTGTTCCTTAAAGGCGGCGTTCTAAACACACATTTGTGGGCTTATAACCTGGCTTCTGAATGTCTCAGAGAGGTCAGGTTTGTTTTAGGGTACTCCAATCAACAGCCCCTATTACCCCAAAAAGGAATGGAGTCATTAGCACTTATGGTTTTTAAATAGCACCCAGAATTATGTTGCACAAAGCACAATTTCACATCATTCTGGGTCCATTTGTGTGAAAACAAGGTCCAATCAGGCTGAAACGTTACAAGAAGGTAGAATATATTGAGTTGTAAGTGATCTGAACTTTTCATGATGATAGCACATTCCTGAGGGGGTCAAACCATGTCCCAAAGGTCACCGGGCCTGGTGTCACTTTAAAGAAGTAGTCCAGTTACACCTTTGTGGGCTTATAACTTTTCTTCTGAATGTCCTAGAGAGGTCAGGTTTGTTTTAGAGTACTCCAATTAACAGCCCCTATAACCCCAAAAAGGAATGGAGTCATTAGCACTTATGGTTTTTAAATGGCACCCCGAATTATGTCGCACAAAGCACAATTTCACATCATTCCGGGTCCATTTCTCAGAAAAAAGCTTCAATCAGGCTGAAACGTCACAGAAAAGTAGAATCTATTGAGTTGTAAATGATTCCTGTGTTTCATGATGATAGCACATTCCTAAGGGGTCAAATCAGGTCATAAAGGTCACCGGATCACTTGTTCCTTATGGCAGCATTCCAAACACACATTTGGGGGCTTATAACTTGGCTTCTGAATGTCTCAGAGAGGTCAGGTTTGTTTTAGGGTACTCCAATCAACAGTCCCTATTACCCCAAAAAGGAATGGAGTCATTAGCACTTATGGTTTTTAAATGGCACCCAGAATTCTGTTGCACGAAGCACAATTTCACATCATTCTGGGTCCATTTGTGTGAAAACAAGGTCCAATCAGGCTGAAACGCTACAGTAAGGTAGAATCTATTGAGTTGTAAGTGATCTAAACGTTTCAAGATGATCGCACATTCCTATAGGGGGTAAAACCATTTCCCAAAGGTCACCGGATCTGGTGTCAATTTAAAGAAGTAGTCCAGTTACACATTTGTGGGCTTATAACTTGGCTTCTGCATGTCCTAGACGAGATCAGGTTTGTTTTAGTGTACTCCACTCAACAACCCCTACAACCACAAAAAGGAATGGAGTCATTAGCACTTATGGTTTTTAAATGGCACCCAGAATTATGCTGCACTAAGCACAATTTCACATCATTCTGGGTTCATTTGTGTGAAAACAAGGTCCAATCAGGCTGAAACGATACAAGAAGGTAGAATCTATTGAGTTGTAAGTGATCTGAACGTTTCAAGATGATCGCACTTTCCTAAGGGGGTCAAACCATGTCCCAAAGGTCACCGGGCCTGGTGTCACTTTAAAGAAGTAGTCCAGTTACACCTTTGTGGGCTTATAACTTGGCTTCTGAATGTCCTAGAGAGATCAGGTTTGTTTTAATGTACTCCAACCAACAGCCCCTACACCCACAAAAAGGAATAGAGTCATTAGCACTTATGGTTTGTAAATGGCACCCAGAATTATGTTGCACGAAGCACAATTTCACTTCATTCTGGGTCCATTTGTGTGAAAACAAGGTCCAATCAGGCTGAAACGTCACAGAAAAGTATAATCTATTGAGTTGTAAATGACTCCCGTGTTTCATGATGATAGCACATTCCTAAGGGCGTCAAATCAGGTCATAAAGGTCACCGGATCACTTGTTCCTTAAAGGCAGGGTTCCAAACACACCTTTGGGGGCTTATAACTTGGCTTCTGAATGTCTCAGAGAGGTCAGGTTTGCTTTAGCGTACTCCAATCAACAGCCCCTATTACCCCAAAAAGGAATGGAGTCATTAGCACTTATGGTTTTTAAATGGCACCCAGAATTATGTTGCACGAAGCACAATTTCACATCATTCTGGGTCCATTTGTGTGAAAACAAGGTCCTATCAGGCTGAAACGCTACAAGAAGGTAGAATCTATTGAGTTGTAAGTGATGTGAATGTTTTATGATTATAGTACATTCCTAAGGGGGTAAAACCATGTCCCAAAGGTCACCGGGCCTGGTGTCACTTTAAAGAAGTAGTTCTGTTTCACCTTTGTGGGCTTATAACTTTTCTTCTGAATGTCCTAGAGAGTTCAGGTTTGTTTTAGAGTACTCCAATGAACAGCCCCTACAACCCCAAAAAGGGATGGAGTCATTAGCAATTATGGTTATTAAATGGCACCCAGAATTATGTTGCACGAAGCACAATTTCACATCATTCTGGGTCCATTTGTGTGAAAACAAGGTCCAATCAGGCTGAAACGCTACAAGAAGGTAGAATCTAATGAGTTGTAGGGGATCTGAACGTTTTATGATGATAGTACATTCCTAAGGGGGTCGAACCATGTCCCAAAGGTCACCGGGCCTGGTGTCACTTTAAAGAAGTAGTCCTGTTACACCTTTGTGGGTTTATAACTTTTCTTCAAAATGTCCTAGAGAGGTCAAGTTTGTTTTAGAGTACTCCAATTAACAGCCCCTATAACCCCAAAAAGGAATGGAGTCATTAGCACTGATGGTTATTAAATGGCACCCAGAATTATGTCGCACAAAGCACAATTTCACATCATTCTGGGTCCATTTCTCAGAAAAAAAGCTTCAACCAGGCATGAAACGTCACAGAAAAGTAGAATCTATTGAGATGTAAATTATTCCTGTATTTCATGATGATAGCACATTCCTAAGGGCGTCAAATCAGGTCATAAAGGTCACCGGATCACTTGTTCCTTAAAGGCGGCGTTCTAAACACACCTCTGGTTGCTTATAACTTGGCTTCTGAATGTCTCAGTGAGGTCAGGTTTTTTTAGGGTACTCCAATCAACAGCCCATATTACCCCAAAAAGGAATGGAGTCATTAGCACTTATGGTTTTTAAATGGCACCCAGAATTATGTTGCACAAAGCACAATTTCACATCAATCTGGGTCCATTTGTGTGAAAACAAGGTTCAATCAGGCTGAAACATTACATGAAGGTAGAATCTATTGAGTTGTAAGTGATCTGAAAGTTTCATGATGATAGCACATTCCTAAGGGGGTCAAACCATGTCCCAAAGGTCACTGGGCCTGGTGTCACTTTAAAGAAGTAGTCCAGTTACACCTTTGTGGGCTTATAACTTTTCTTCTGAATGTCCTAGCGAGGTCAGGTTCATTTTAGAGTACTCCAATTAACAGCCCCTACAACCCCAAAAAGGAATGGAGTCATTAGCACTGATGGGTATTAAATGGCACCCAGAATTATGTCGCACAAAGCACAATTTCACATCATTCCGGGTCCATTTCTCAGAAAAAAGCTTCAATCAGGCTGAAACGTCACAGAAAAGTAGAATCTATTGAGTTGTAAATGACTCCCGTGTTTCATGATGATAGCACATTCCTAAGGGCGTCAAATCAGGTCATAAAGGTCACCGGATCACTTGTTCCTTAAAGGCAGGGTTCCAAACACACCTTTGGGGGCTTATAACTTGGCTTTTGAATGTCTCAGAGAGGTCAGGTTTGTTTTAGGGTACTCCAATCAACAGCCCCTATTACCCCAAAAAGGAATGGAGTCATTAGCACTTATGGTTTTTAAATGGCACCCAGAATTATGTTGCACGAAGCACAATTTCACATCATTCTGGGTCCATTTGTGTGAAAACAAGGTCCAATCAGGCTGAAACGCTACAAGAAGGTAGAATCCATCGAGTTGTAGGTGATGTGAACGTTTCATGATGATAGCACTTTCCTAAGGGGGTCAAACCATGTCCCAAAGGTCACCGGGCCTGGTGTCACTTTAAAGAAGTAGTCCTGTTTCACCTTTGTGGGCTTATAACTTTTCTTCTGAATGTCCTAGAGAGGTCAGGTTTGTTTTAGAGTACTCCAATGAACAGCCCCTACAACCAAAAAAAGGGATGGAGTCATTAGCACTTATGGTTTTTAAATGGCATCCAGAATTATGTTGCACGAAGCACAATTTCACATCATTCTCGGTCCATTTCTCAGAAAAAAGCTTCAACAAGGCTGAAACATCACAGAAAAGTAGAATCTATTGAGATGTAAATTATTCCTGTGTTTCATGATGATAGAACATTCCTAAGGGCGTCAAATCAGGTCATAAAGGTCACCGGATCACTTGTTCCTTAAAGGCGGCGTTCTAAACACACTTTTGGGTGCTTAAAACTTGGCTTCTGTATGTCTCAGTGAGGTCAGGTTTGTTTTAGGGTACTCCAATCAACAGCCCATATTACCCCAAAAAGGAATGGAGTCATTAGCACTTATGGTTTTTAAATGGCACCCAGAATTATGTCGCACAAAGCACAATTTCACATCATTCCGGGTCCATTTCTCAGAAAAAAGCTTCAATCAGGCTGAAACGTCACAGAAAAGTAGAATCTCTTGAGGTGTAAATGATTCCTGTGTTTCATGATGATAGCACATTCCTAAGGGGGTCAAATCAGGTCATAAAGGTCACCGGATCACTTGTTCCTTAAAGGCGGTATTCCAAACACACATTTGGGGTCTTATAACTTGGCTTCTGAATGTCTCAGAGAGGTCAGGTTTGTTTGAGGGTACTCTAATCAACAGCCCCTATTACCCCAAAAAGGAATGGAGTCATTAGCACTTATGGTTTTTAAATGGCACCCAGAATTATGTTGCACGAAGTACAATTTCACATCATTCTGGGTCCATTTGTGTGAAAACAAGGTCCAATCAGGCTGAAACGCTACAGGAAGGTAGAATCTATTGAGTTGTAAGTGATCTGAACGTTTCATGATGATAGTACATTCCTAAGGGGGTCAAACCATGTCCCAAAGGTCACCGGGCCTGGTGTCACTTTAAAGAAGTAGTCCAGATACACCTTTGTGGGCTTATAACTTTTCTTCTGAATGTCCTAGTGAGGTCAGGTTTGTTTTAGAGTACTCCAGTTAACAGCCTCTATAACCCCAAAAAGGAATGGAGTTATTAGCACTTATGGTTATTAAATGGCACCCAGAATTATGTCGCACAAAGCACAATTTCACTTCATTCCGGGTCCATTTCTCAGAAAAAAGCTTCAGTCAGGATGAAACGTCACAGAAAAGTAGAATCTATTGAGTTGTAAATGATTCCTGTGTTTCATGATGATAGCACATTCCTAAGGGGGTCAAATCAGGTCATAAAAGTCACCGGATCACTTGTTCCTTAAAGGCGGTATTCCAAACACACATTTGGGGGATTAATACTTGGCTTCGGAATGTATCAGAGAGGTCAGGTTTGTTTGAGGGTACTCCAATCAACATCCGCTATTACCCCAAAAAGGAATGGAGTCATTAGCACTGATGGTTATTAAATGGCACCCAGAATTATGTCGCACAAAGCACAATTTCACATCATTCCGGGTCCATTTCTCAGAAAAAAGCTTCAGTCAGGCTGAAACGTCACAGAAAAGTAGAATCTATTGAGTTGTAAATGATTCTTGTGTTTCATGATGATAGCACATTCCTAAGGGGGTCAAGTCAGGTCATAAAGGTCACCGGATCACTTGTTCCTTAAAGGCGGTATTCCAAACACACATTTGGGGGATTAAAACTTGGCTTCGGAATGTCTCAGAGAGGTCAGGTTTGTTTGAGGGTACTCCAATCAACATCCGCTATTACCCCAAAAAGGAATGGAGTCATTAGCACTGATGGTTATTAAATGGTCCCCAGAATTATGTCGCACAAAGCACAATTTCACATCATTCCGGGTCCATTTCTCAGAAAAAAGCTTCAATCAGGCTGAAACTTCACAGAAAAGTAGAATCTATTGAGTTGTAAATGTTTCCTGTGTTTCATGATGATAGCACATTCCTAAGGGGGTCAAATCAGGTCATAAAAGTCACCGGATCACTTGTTCCTTAAAGACGGTATTCCAAACACACATTTGGGGGCTTATAACTTGGCTTCTGAATGTCTCAGAGAGGTCAGGTTTGTTTGAGGGTACTCCAATCAACAGCCCCTATTACCCCAAAAAGGAATGGAGTCATTAGCACTTATGGTTTTTAAATGGCACCCAGAATTATGTTGCACGAAGCACAATTTCAGATCATTCTGGGTCCATTTGTGTGAAAAAAAGGTCCAATCAGGCTGAAAAGCTACAGGAAGGTAGAATCTATTGAGTTGTAAGTGATCTGAATGTTTCATGATGATAGTACATTCCTAAGGGGGTCAAACCATGTCCCAAAGGTCACCGGGCCTGGTGTCACTTTAAAGAAGTAGTCCAGTTACACCTTTGTGGGCTTATAACCTTTCTTCTGAATGTCCTAGAGAGGTCAGGTTTGTTTTAGAGTACTCCAATTAACAGCCCCTATAACCCCAAAAAGGAATGGAGTCATTAGCACTTATATTTATTAAATGGCACCCAGAATTATGTCGCACAAAGCACAATTTCACATCATTCCGGGTCAATTTCTCAGAAAAAAGCTTCAATCAGGCTGAAACGTCACAGAAAAGTAGAATCTATTGAGTTGTAAATGATTCCTGTGTTTCATGATGATAGCACATTCCTAAGAGGGTCAAGTTAGGTCATAAAGGTCACCGGATCACTTGTTCCTTAAAGGCGGCCTTCTAAACACACATTTGTGGGCTTATAACCTGGCTTCTGAATGTCTCAGAGAGGTCAGGTTTGTTTTAGGGTACTCCAATCAACAGCCCCTATTACCCCAAAAAGGAATGGAGTCATTAGCACTTATGGTTTTTAAATGGCACCCAGAATTCTGTTGCACAAAGCACAATTTCACATCATTCTGGGTCATTTTGTGTGAAAACAAGGTCCAATCAGGCTGAAACGCTACAGGAAGGTAGAATCTATTGAGTTGTAAGTGATCTGAACGTTTCATGATGATAGTACATTCCTAAGGGGGTCAAACCATGTCCCAAAAGTCACCGGGCCTCGTGTCACTTTAAAGAAGTAGTCCAGTTACACCTTTGTGGGCTTATAACTTTTCTTCTGAATGTCCTAGAGAGGTCAAGTTTGTTTTAGAGTACTCCAATTAACAGCCCCTATAACCCCAAAAAGGAATGGAGTCATTAGCACTTATGGTTCTTAAATGGCACCCAGAATTATGTCGCACAAAGCACAATTTCACATCATTCCGGGTCCATTTCTCAGAAAAAAGCTTCAGTCAGGCTGAAACGTCACAGAAAAGTAGAATCTATTGAGTTGTAAATGATTCTTGTGTTTCATGATGATAGCACATTCCTAAGGGGGTCAAGTCAGGTCATAAAGGTCACCGGATCACTTGTTCCTTAAAGGCGGTATTCCAAACACACATTTGGGGGATTAAAACTTGGCTTCGGAATGTCTCAGAGAGGTCAGGTTTGTTTGACGGTACTCCAATCAACATCCGCTATTACCCCAAAAAGGAATGGAGTCATTAGCACTGATGGTTATTAAATGGTCCCCAGAATTATGTCGCACAAAGCACAATTTCACATCATTCCGGGTCCATTTCACAGAAAAAAGCTTCAATCAGGCTGAAACTTCACAGAAAAGTAGAATCTATTGAGTTGTAAATGTTTCCTGTGTTTCATGATGATAGCACATTCCTAAGGGGGTCAAATCAGGTCATAAAAGTCACCGGATCACTTGTTCCTTAAAGACGGTATTCCAAACACACATTTGGGGGCTTATAACTTGGCTTCTGAATGTCTCAGAGAGGTCAGGTTTGTTTGAGGGTACTCCAATCAACAGCCCCTATTACCCCAAAAAGGAATGGAGTCATTAGCACTTATGGTTTTTAAATGGCACCCAGAATTATGTTGCACGAAGCACAATTTCACATCATTCTGGGTCCATTTGTGTGAAAAAAAGGTCCAATCAGGCTGAAAAGCTACAGGAAGGTAGAATCTATTGAGTTGTAAGTGATCTGAATGTTTCATGATGATAGTACATTCCTAAGGGGGTCAAACCATGTCCCAAAGGTCACCGGGCCTGGTGTCACTTTAAAGAAGTAGTCCAGTTACACCTTTGTGGGCTTATAACCTTTCTTCTGAATGTCCTAGAGAGGTCAGGTTTGTTTTAGAGTACTCCAATTAACAGCCCCTATAACCCCAAAAAGGAATGGAGTCATTAGCACTTATGGTTATTAAATGGCACCCAGAATTATGTCGCACAAAGCACAATTTCACATCATTCCGGGACCATTTCTCAGAAAAAAGCTTCAATCAGGCTGAAACGTCACAGAAAAGTAGAATCTATTGAGTTGTAAATGATTCCTGTGTTTCATGATGATAGCACATTCCTAAGGGGTCAAATCAGGTCATAAAGGTCACCGGATCACTTGTTCCTTATGGCGGCATTCCAAACACACATTTTGGGGCTTATAACTTGGCTTCTGAATGTCTCAGAGAGGTCAGGTTTGTTTTAGGGTACTCCAATCAACAGTCCCTATTACCCCAAAAAGGAATGGAGTCATTAGCACTTATGGTTTTTAAATGGCACCCAGAATTCTGTTGCACGAAGCACAATTTCACATCATTCTGGGTCCATTTGTGTGAAAACAAGGTCCAATCAGGCTGAAACGCTACAGTAAGGTAGAATCTATTGAGTTGTAAGTGATCTGAACGTTTCATGATGATAGCACATTTCTAAGGGGGTCAAACCATGTCCCAAAGGTCACCGGGCCAGGTGTCACTTTAAATAAGTAGTCCAGTTACACCTTTGTGGGCTTATAACTTTTCTTCTGAATGTCCTAGAGAGGTCAAGTTTGTTTTAGAGTACTCCAATTAACAGCCCCTATAACCCCAAAAAGGAATGGAGTCATTAGCACTTATATTTATTAAATGGCACCCAGAATTATGTCGCACAAAGCACAATTTCACATCATTCCGGGTCAATTTCTCAGAAAAAAGCTTCAATCAGGCTGAAACGTCACAGAAAAGTAGAATCTATTGAGTTGTAAATGATTCCTGTGTTTCATGATGATAGCACATTCCTAAGAGGGTCAAGTTAGGTCATAAAGGTCACCGGATCACTTGTTCCTTAAAGGCGGCCTTCTAAACACACATTTGTGGGCTTATAACCTGGCTTCTGAATGTCTCAGAGAGGTCAGGTTTGTTTTAGGGTACTCCAATCAACAGCCCCTATTACCCCAAAAAGGAATGGAGTCATTAGCACTTATGGTTTTTAAATGGCACCCAGAATTCTGTTGCACAAAGCACAATTTCACATCATTCTGGGTCCATTTGTGTGAAAACAAGGTCCAATCAGGCTGAAACGTTACAAGAAGGTAGAATATATTGAGTTGTAAGTGATAGGAACATTTCATGATGATAGCACATTCCTAAGGGGGTCAAAACTATGTCCCAAAGGTCACCGGGCCTGGTGTCACTTTAAAGAAGTAGTCCTGTTACACATTTGTGGGCTTATAACTTTTCTTCTGAATGTCCTAGAGAGGTCAAGTTCATTTTAGAGTACTCCAATTAACAGCCCCTACAACCCCAAAAAGGAATGGAGTCATTAGCACTTATGGTTTTTAAATGGCACCCAGAATTATGTTGCACGAAGCACAATTTCACATCATTCCGGGTCAATTTCACAGAAAAAAGCTTCAATCAGGCTGAAACGTCACAGAAAAGTAGAATCTATTGAGTTGTAAATGATTCCTGTGTTTCATGATGATAGCACATTCCTAAGAGGGTCAAGTTAGGTCATAAAGGTCACCGGATCACTTGTTCCTTAAAGGCGGCCTTCTAAACACACATTTGTGGGCTTATAACCTGGCTTCTGAATGTCTCAGAGAGGTCAGGTTTGTTTTAGGGTACTCCAATCAACAGCCCCTATTACCCCAAAAAGGAATGGAGTCATTAGCACTTATGGTTTTTAAATGGCACCCAGAATTCTGTTAAACAAAGCACAATTTCACATCATTCTGGGTCCATTTGTGTGAAAACAAGGTCCAATCAGGCTGAAACGTTACAAGAAGGTAGAATATATTGAGTTGTAAGTGATATGAACGTTTCATGATGATAGCACATTCCTAAGGGGGTCAAACTATGTCCCAAAGGTCACCGGACCTGGTGTCACTTTAAAGAAGTAGTCCTGTTACACATTTGTGGGCTTATAACTTTTCTTCTGAATGTCCTAGAGAGGTCAAGTTCATTTTAGAGTACTCCAATTAACAGCCCCTACAACCCCAAAAAGGAATGGAGTCATTAGCACTTATGGTTTTTAAATGGCACCCAGAATTATGTTGCACGAAGCACAATTTCACATAATTCTGGGTCCATTTCTCAGAAAAAAGCTTCAACCAGGCTGAAACATCACAGAAAAGTAGAATCTATTGAGATGTAAATTATTCCTGTGTTTCATGATGATAGCACATTCCTAAGGGCGTCAAATCAGGTCATAAAGGTCACCGGATCACTTGTTCCTTAAAGGCGGCGTTCTAAACACACTTTTGGGTGCTTATAACTTGGCTTCTGAATGTCTCAGTGAGGTCAGGTTTGTTTTAGGGTACTCCAATCAACAGCCCATATTACCCCAAAAAGGAATGGAGTCATTAGCACTTATGGTTTTTAAATGGCACCCAGAATTATGTCGCACAAAGCACAATTTCACATCATTCCGGGTCCATTTCTCAGAAAAAAGCTTCAATCAGGCTGAAACATCACAGAAAAGTAGAATCTCTTGAGTTGTAAATGATTCCTGTGTTTCTTGATGATAGCACATTCCTAAGGGGGTCAAATCAGGTCATAAAGGTCACCGGATCACTTGTTCCTTAAAGGCGGTATTCCAAACACACATTTGGGGGCTTATAACTTGGCTTCTGAATGTCTCAGAGAGGTCAGGTTTGTTTGAGGGTACTCCAATCAACAGCCCCTATTACCCCAAAAAGGAATGGAGTCATTAGCACTTATGGTTTTTAAATGGCACCCAGAATTATGTTGCACGAAGCACAATTTCACATCATTCTGGGTCATTTTGTGTGAAAACAAGGTCCAATCAGGCTGAAACGCTACAGGAAGGTAGAATCTATTGAGTTGTAAGTGATCTGAACGTTTCATGATGATAGTACATTCCTAAGGGGGTCAAACCATGTCCCAAAAGTCACCGGGCCTCGTGTCACTTTAAAGAAGTAGTCCAGTTACACCTTTGTGGGCTTATAACTTTTCTTCTGAATGTCCTAGAGAGGTCAGGTTTGTTTTAGAGTACTCCAGTTAACAGCCCCTACAACCCCAAAAAGGAATGGAGTCATTAGCACTTATGGTTATTAAATGGCACCCAGAATTATGTCGCACAAAGCACAATTTCACTTCATTCCGGGTCCATTTCTCAGAAAAAAGCTTCAGTCAGGCTGAAACGTCACAGAAAAGTAGAATCTATTGAGTTGTAAATGATTCCTGTGTTTCATGATGATAGCACATTCCTAAGGGGGTCAAATCAGGTCATAAAGGTCACCGGATCACGTGTTCCTTAAAGGCGGTATTCCAAACACACATTTGGGGGATTAAAACTTGGCTTCGGAATGTCTCAGAGAGGTCAGGTTTGTTTGAGGGTACTCCAATCAACATCCGCTATTACCCCAAAAAGGAATGGAGTCATTAGCACTGATGGTTATTAAATGGCACCCAGAATTATGTCGCACAAAGCACAATTTCACATCATTCCGGGTCCATTTCTCAGAAAAAAGCTTCAATCAGGCTGAAACTTCACAGAAAAGTAGAATCTCTTGAGTTGTAAATGATTCCTGTGTTTCATGATGATAGCACATTCCTAAGGGGGTAAAATCAGGTCATAAAGGTCACCGGATCACTTGTTCCTTAAAGACGGTATTCCAAACACACATTTGGGGGCTTATAACTTGGCTTCTGAATGTCTCAGAGAGGTCAGGTTTGTTTGAGGGTACTCCAATCAACAGCCCCTATTACCCCAAAAAGGAATGGAGTCATTAGCACTTATGGTTTTTCAATGGCACCCAGAATTCTGTTGCACGAAGCACAATTTCACATCATTCCGGGTCCATTTCTCAGAAAAAAGCTTCAATCAGGCTGAAACGTCACAGAAAAGTAGAATCTATTAAGTTGTAAATTATTCCTGTGTTTCATGATGATAGCACATTCCTAAGGGGTCAAATCAGGTCATAAAGGTCACCGGATCACTTGTTCCTTATGGCGGCATTCCAAACACACATTTGGGGGCTTATAACTTGGCTTCTGAATGTCTCAGAGAGGTCAGGTTTGTTTTAGGGTACTCCAATCAACAGTCCCTATTACCCCAAAAAGGAATGGAGTCATTAGCACTTATGGTTTTTAAATGGCACCCAGAATTCTGTTGCACGGAGCACAATTTCACATCATTCTGGGTCCATTTGTGTGAAAACAAGGTCCAATCAGGCTGAAACGCTACAGGAAGGTAGAATCTATTGAGTTGTATGTGATCTGAACGTTTCATGATGATAGCACATTCCTAAGGGGGTCAAACCATGTCCCAAAGGTCACCGGGCCCGGTGTCACTTTAAAGAAGTAGTCCAGTTACACCTTTGTGGGCTTATAACTTTTCTTCTGAATGTCCTAGAGAGGTCAAGTTTGTTTTAGATTACTCCAATTAACAGCCCCTATAACCCCAAAAAGGAATGGAGTCATTAGCACTTATGGTTCTTAAATGGCACCCAGAATTATGTCGCACAAAGCACAATTTCACATCATCCCGGGTCAATTTCTCAGAAAAAAGCTTCAATCAGGCTGAAACTTCACAGAAAAGTAGAATCTATTGAGTTGTAAATGATTCCTGTTTTTCATGATGATAGCACATTCCTAAGAGGGTCAAGTTAGGTCATAAAGGTCACCGGATCACTTGTTCCTTAAAGGCGGCATTCTAAACACACATTTGTGGGCTTATAACCTGGCTTCTGAATGTCTCAGAGAGGTCAGGTTTGTTTTAGGGTACTCCAA
The DNA here is from genome assembly GCF_043380555.1 of Nothobranchius furzeri. NCBI lineage: Eukaryota > Metazoa > Chordata > Actinopteri > Cyprinodontiformes > Nothobranchiidae > Nothobranchius > Nothobranchius furzeri. Next base: position 10,880,575 of record NC_091752.1, on the reverse strand, counting down.
TCAACAGCCCCTATTACCCCAAAAAGGAATGGAGTCATTAGCACTTATGGTTTTTAAATAGCACCCAGAACTATGTTGCACAAAGCACAATTTCACATCATTCTGGGTCCATTTGTGTGAAAACAAGGTCCAATCAGGCTGAAACGTTACAAGAAGGTAGAATATATTGAGTTGTAAGTGATCTGAACGTTTCATGATGATAGCACATTCCTAAGGGGGTCAAACCATGTCCCAAAGGTCACCGGGCCTGGTGTCACTTTAAAGAAGTAGTCCAGTTACACCTTTGTGGGCTTATAACTTTTCTTCTGAATGTCCTAGAGAGGTCAGGTTTGTTTTAGAGTACTCCAATTAACAGCCCCTATAACCCCAAAAAGGAATGGAGTCATTAGCACTTATGGTTTTTAAATGGCACCCCGAATTATGTCGCACAAAGCACAATTTCACATCATTCCGGGTCCATTTCTCAGAAAAAAGCTTCAATCAGGCTGAAACGTCACAGAAAAGTAGAATCTATTGAGTTGTAAATGATTCCTGTGTTTCATGATGATAGCACATTCCTAAGGGGTCAAATCAGGTCATAAAGGTCACCGGATCACTTGTTCCTTATGGCGGCATTCCAAACACACATTTGGGGGCTTATAACTTGGCTTCTGAATGTCTCAGAGAGGTCAGGTTTGTTTTAGGGTACTCCAATTAACAGTCCCTATTACCCCAAAAAGGAATGGAGTCATTAGCACTTATGGTTTTTAAATGGCACCCAGAATTCTGTTGCACGAAGCACAATTTCACATCATTCTGGGTCCATTTGTGTGAAAACAAGGTCCAATCAGGCTGAAACGCTACAGGAAGGTAGAATCTATTGAGTTGTATGTGATCTGAACGTTTCATGATGATAGCACATTCCTAAGGGGGTCAAACCATGTCCCAAAGGTCACCGGGCCCGGTGTCACTTTAAAGAAGTAGTCCAGTTACACCTTTGTGGGCTTATAACTTTTCTTCTGAATGTCCTAGAGAGATCAAGTTTGTTTTAGATTACTCCAATTATCAGCCCCTATAACCCCAAAAAGGAATGGAGTCATTAGCACTTATGGTTATTAAATGGCACCCAGAATTATGTCGCACAAAGCACAATTTCACATCATTCCGGGTCAATTTCTCAGAAAAAAGCTTCAATCAGGCTGAAACGTCACAGAAAAGTAGAATCTATTGAGTTGTAAATGATTCCTGTGTTTCATGATGATAGCACATTCCTAAGAGGGTCAAGTTAGGTCATAAAGGTCACCGGATCACTTGTTCCTTAAAGGCGGTGTTCTAAACACACATTTGTGGGCTTATAACCTGGCTTCTGAATGTCTCAGAGAGGTCAGGTTTGTTTTAGGGTATTCCAATCAACAGCCCCTATTACCCCAAAAAGGAATGGAGTCATTAGCACTTATGGTTTTTAAATGGCACCCAGAATTATGTTGCACAAAGCACAATTTCACATCATTCTGGGTCCATTTGTGTGAAAACAAGGTCCAATCAGGCTGAAACGTTACACGAAGGTAGAATATATTGAGTTGTAAGTGATCTGAACGTTTCATGATGATAGCACATTCCTAAGGGGGTCAAACCATGTCCCAAAGGTCACCGGGCCTGGTGTCACTTTAAAGAAGTAGTCCAGTTACACCTTTGTGGGCTTATAACTTTTCTTCTGAATGTCCTAGAGAGGTCAGGTTTGTTTTAGAGAACTCCAATTAAAAGCCCCTACAACCACAAAAAGGAATGGAGTCATTAGCACTTATGGTTTGTAAATGGCACCCAGAATTATGTTGCACGAACACAATTTCACATCATTCTGGGTTCATTTGCGTGAAAACAAGGTCCAATCAGGCTGAAACGTTACAGGAAGGTAGAATCTATTGAGTTGTAAGTTATCTAAACATTTCATGATGATAGCACTTTCCTAAGGTGGTCAAACCATGTCTCAAAGGTCACTGGATCTGGTGTCACTTTAAAGAAGTAGTCCAGTTACACCTTTGTGGGCTTATAACTTGGCTTCTGAATGTCCTAGAGAGGTCAGGTTTATTTTAGAGTACTCCAATTAACAGCCCCAATTACCCCAAAAGGAATGGAGTCATTAGCACTTATGGTTTTTAAATGGCACCCAGAATTATGTTGCACGAAGCACAATTTCACATCATTCTGGGTCCATTTGTGTGAAAACAAGGTCCAATCAGGCTGAAACGTTACAGGAAGGTAGAATCTATTGAGTTGTAAGTGATCTGAACGTTTCATGATGATCGCACATTCCTATAGGGGGTCAAACCATGTCCCAAAGGTCACCGGGCCTGGTGTCACTTTAAAGAAGTAGTCCAGTTACACCTTTGTGGGCTTATAACGTTTCTTCTGAATGTCCTAGAGAGGTCAGGTTTGTTTTAGAGTACACCAATTAACATCCCCTACAGCCCCAAAAAGGAATGGAGTCATTAGCACTTATGGTTTTTAAATGGCACCCAGAATTATGTTGCACAAAGCACAATTTCACATCATTCTGGGTCCATTTCACAGAAAAAAGCTTCAATCAGGCTGAAACGTCACAGAAAAGTAGAATCTATTGAGTTGTAAATGATTCCTGTGTTTCATGATGATAGCACATTCCTAAGAGGGTCAAGTTGGGTCATAAAGGTCACCGGATCACTTGTTCCTTAAAGGCGGCCTTCTAAACACACATTTGTGGGCTTATAACCTGGCTTCTGAATGTCTCAGAGAGGTCAGGTTTGTTTTAGGGTACTCCAATCAACAGCCCCTATTACCCCAAAAAGGAATGGAGTCATTAGCACTTATGGTTTTTAAATGGCACCCAGAATTATGTTGCACAAAGCACAATTTCACATCATTCTGGGTCCATTTGTGTGAAAACAAGGTCCAATCAGGCTGAAACGTTACAAGAAGGTAGAATATATTGAGTTGTAAGTGATATGAACGTTTCATGATGATAGCACATTCCTAAGGGGGTCAAACTATGTCCAAAAGGTCACCGGGCCTGGTGTCACTTTAAAGAAGTAGTCCTGTTACACATTTGTGGGCTTATAACTTTTCTTCTGAATGTCCTAGAGAGGTCAAGTTCATTTTAGAGTACTCCAATTAACAGCCCCTACAACCCCAAAAAGGAATGGAGTCATTAGCACTTATGGTTTTTAAATGGCACCCAGAATTATGTTGCACGAAGCACAATTTCACATCATTCCGGGTCAATTTCTCAGAAAAAAGCTTCAATCAGGCTGAAACGTCACAGAAAAGTAGAATCTATTGAGTTGTAAATGATTCCTGTGTTTCATGATGATAGCACATTCCTAAGAGGGTCAAGTTGGGTCATAAAGGTCACCGGATCACTTGTTCCTTAAAGGCGGCCTTCTAAACACACATTTGTGGGCTTATAACCTGGCTTCTGAATGTCTCAGAGAGGTCAGGTTTGTTTTAGGGTACTCCAATCAACAGCCCCTATTACCCCAAAAAGGAATGGAGTCATTAGCACTTATGGTTTTTAAATGGCACCCAGAATTCTGTTGCACGAAGCACAATTTCACATCATTCTGGGTCCATTTGTGTGAAAACAAGGTCCAATCAGGCTGAAACGCTACAGGAAGGTAGAATCTATTGAGTTGTATGTGATCTGAACGTTTCATGATGATAGCACATTCCTAAGGGGGTCAAACCATGTCCCAAAGGTCACCGGGCCCGGTGTCACTTTAAAGAAGTAGTCCAGTTACACCTTTGTGGGCTTATAACTTTTCTTCTGAATGTCCTAGAGAGATCAAGTTTGTTTTAGATTACTCCAATTATCAGCCCCTATAACCCCAAAAAGGAATGGAGTCATTAGCACTTATGGTTATTAAATGGCACCCAGAATTATGTCGCACAAAGCACAATTTCACATCATTCCGGGTCAATTTCTCAGAAAAAAGCTTCAATCAGGCTGAAACGTCACAGAAAAGTAGAATCTATTGAGTTGTAAATGATTCCTGTGTTTCATGATGATAGCACATTCCTAAGAGGGTCAAGTTAGGTCATAAAGGTCACCGGATCACTTGTTCCTTAAAGGCGGTGTTCTAAACACACATTTGTGGGCTTATAACCTGGCTTCTGAATGTCTCAGAGAGGTCAGGTTTGTTTTAGGGTATTCCAATCAACAGCCCCTATTACCCCAAAAAGGAATGGAGTCATTAGCACTTATGGTTTTTAAATGGCACCCAGAATTATGTTGCACAAAGCACAATTTCACATCATTCTGGGTCCATTTGTGTGAAAACAAGGTCCAATCAGGCTGAAACGTTACACGAAGGTAGAATATATTGAGTTGTAAGTGATCTGAACGTTTCATGATGATAGCACATTCCTAAGGGGGTCAAACCATGTCCCAAAGGTCACCGGGCCTGGTGTCACTTTAAAGAAGTAGTCCAGTTACACCTTTGTGGGCTTATAACTTTTCTTCTGAATGTCCTAGAGAGGTCAGGTTTGTTTTAGAGAACTCCAATTAAAAGCCCCTACAACCACAAAAAGGAATGGAGTCATTAGCACTTATGGTTTGTAAATGGCACCCAGAATTATGTTGCACGAACACAATTTCACATCATTCTGGGTTCATTTGCGTGAAAACAAGGTCCAATCAGGCTGAAACGTTACAGGAAGGTAGAATCTATTGAGTTGTAAGTTATCTAAACATTTCATGATGATAGCACTTTCCTAAGGTGGTCAAACCATGTCTCAAAGGTCACTGGATCTGGTGTCACTTTAAAGAAGTAGTCCAGTTACACCTTTGTGGGCTTATAACTTGGCTTCTGAATGTCCTAGAGAGGTCAGGTTTATTTTAGAGTACTCCAATTAACAGCCCCAATTACCCCAAAAGGAATGGAGTCATTAGCACTTATGGTTTTTAAATGGCACCCAGAATTATGTTGCACGAAGCACAATTTCACATCATTCTGGGTCCATTTGTGTGAAAACAAGGTCCAATCAGGCTGAAACGTTACAGGAAGGTAGAATCTATTGAGTTGTAAGTGATCTGAACGTTTCATGATGATCGCACATTCCTATAGGGGGTCAAACCATGTCCCAAAGGTCACCGGGCCTGGTGTCACTTTAAAGAAGTAGTCCAGTTACACCTTTGTGGGCTTATAACGTTTCTTCTGAATGTCCTAGAGAGGTCAGGTTTGTTTTAGAGTACACCAATTAACATCCCCTACAGCCCCAAAAAGGAATGGAGTCATTAGCACTTATGGTTTTTAAATGGCACCCAGAATTATGTTGCACAAAGCACAATTTCACATCATTCTGGGTCCATTTCACAGAAAAAAGCTTCAATCAGGCTGAAACGTTACAGAAAAGTAGAATCTATTGAGTTGTAAATGATTCCTGTGTTTCATGATGATAGCACATTCCTAAGGGCGTCAAATCAGGTCATAAATGTCACCGGATCACTTGTTCCTTGAAGGCTTGGTTCCAAACACACATTTGGTGGCTTATAACTTAGCTTCTGAATGTCTCAGGGAGGTCAGGTTTGTCTTAGTGTACTCCAATCAACAGCCCTTATTACCCCAAAAAGGAATGGAGTCATTAGCACTTATGGTTTTTAAATGGCACCCAGAATTATGTTGCACGAAGCACAATTTCACATCATTCTGGGTCCATTTGTGTGAAAACAAGGTCCAATCAGGCTGAAACATTACAGGACGGTAGAATCTATGGATTTGTAAGTGATCTGAACGTTTTATGATGATAGCACTTTCCTAAGGGGGTCAAACCATGTCACAAATGTCACCGGATCTGGTGTCAATTTAAAGAAGTAGTCCAGTTACACATTTGTGGGCGTGTAACTTGGCTTCTGAATGTCCTAGAGAGATCAGGTTTGTTTTAGTGTACTCCAATCAACAGCCCCTACAACCACAAAAAGGAATGGAGTCATTAGCACTTATGGTTTGTAAATGGCCACCAGAATTATGTTGCACGAAGCACAATTTCACATCATTCTAGGTCCATTTGTGTGAAAACAAGGTCCAATCAGGCTGAAACGTTACAAGAAGGTAGAATCTATTGAGTTGTAAGTGATCTGAACATTTCATGATGATCGCACATTCCTATAGGGGGTCAAACCATGTCCCAAAGGTCACCGGGCCTGGTGTCACTTTAAAGAAGTAGTCCAGTTACACCTTTGTGGGCTTATAACTTGGCTTCTGAATATCGTAAAGATGTCAGGTTTGTTTTAGAGTACTCCAATTAACAGCCCCCATTACCCCAAAAAGGAATGGAGTCATTGGCACTTATGGTTTTTAAATGGCACCCAGAATTATGTTGCACGAAGCACAATTTCACATCATTCTGGGTTCATTCGTGTGAAAACAAGGTCCAGTCAGGCTGAAACGTTACAGGAAGGTAGAATCTATTGAGTTGTAAGTGATCTGAACGTTTCATGATGATCGCACATTCCTATAGGGGGTCAAACCATGTCCCAAAGGTCACCGGGCCCGGTGTCACTTTAAAGAAGTAGTCCATTTACACCTTTGTGGGCTTATAACTTGGCTTCTGAATATCCTAAAGAGGTCAGGTTTGTTTTAGAGTACTCCAATTAACAACCCCCATTACCCCAAAAAGGAATGGAGTCATTAGCACTTATGGTTTTTAAATCGCACCCAGAATTATGTTGCACGAAGCACAATTTCACATCATTCTGGGTTCATTTGTGTGAAAACAAGGTCCAATCAGGCTGAAACGTTAAATGAAGGTAGAATCTATTGAGTTGTAAGTGATCTGAACGTTTCATGATGATCGCACATTCCTATAGGGGGTCAAACCATGTCCCAAAGGCCACCGGGCCTCGTGTCACTTTAAAGAAGTAGTCCAGTTACACCTTTGTGGGCTTATAACTTGGCTTCTGAATATCCTAGAGAGGTCAGGTTTGTTTTAGAGTACTCCAATTAACAGCCCCCATTACCCCAAAAAGGAATGGAGTCATTAGCACTTATGGTTTTTAAATGGCACCCAGAATTATGTTGCACGAAGCACAATTTCACATCATTCTGGGTTCATTTGTGTGAAAACAAGGTCCAATCAGGCTGAAACGTTACAGGAGGGTAGAATCTATTGAGTTGTAAGTGATCTGAACGTTTCATGATGATAGCACTTTCCTGAGGGGTTTCAAACCATGTCCCAAAGGTCACCGGATCTGGTGTCAATTTAAAGTAGTAGTCCATTTACACATTTGTGGGCATATAACTTGGCTTCTGAATATCCTAAAGAGGTCAGGTTTGTTTTAGAGTACTCCAATTAACAGCCCCCATTACCCCAAAAAGGAATGGAGTCATTAGCACTTATGGTTTTTAAATGGCACCCAGAATTATGTTGAACGAAGCACAATTTCACAACATTCTGGGTTCATTTGTGTGAAAACAAGGTCCAATCAGGCTGAAACGTTACAGGAAGGTAGAAGCTATTGAGTTGTAAGTGATCTGAAAGTTTCATGATGATAGCACTTTCCTAAGGGGGTCAAGTCATGTCCCAAAGGTCACCGGATCTGGTGTCAATTTAAAGAAGTAGTCCAGTTACACATTTGTGGGCTTATAACTTGGCTTCTGAATGTCCTAGAGAGATCAGGTTTGTTTTAGTGTACTCCAATCAACAGCCCCTACAACCACAAAAAGGAATGGAGTCATTAGCACTTGTGGTTTTTAAATGGCACCCAGAATTATGTTGCATGAAGCACAATTTCACATCATTCTGGGTCCATTTGTGTGAAAACAAGGTCCAATCAGGCTGAAACGTTACAAGAAGGTAGAATCTATTGAGTTGTAAGTGATCTGAACGTTTCATGATGATCGCACATTCCTAAGGGGGTCAAACCATGTCAGAAATGTCACCGGATCTGGTGTCAATTTAAAGAAGTAGTCCAGTTACACATTTGTGGGCGTGTAACTTGGCTTCTGAATGTCCTAGAGAGATCAGGTTTGTTTTAGTGTACTCCAATCAACAGCCCCTACAACCACAAAAAGGAATGGAGTCATTAGCACTTATGGTTTGTAAATGGCAACCAGAATTATGTTGCACGAAGCACAATTTCACATCATTCTAGGTCCATTTGTGTGAAAACAAGGTCCAATCAGGCTGAAACGTTACAAGAAGGTAGAATCTATTGAGTTGTAAGTGATCTGAATATTTCATGATGATCGCACATTCCTATAGGGGGTCAAACCATGTCCCAAAGGTCACCGGGCCTGGTGTGACTTTAAAGAAGTAGTCCAGTTACACCTTTGTGGGCTTATAACTTGGCTTCTGAATATCGTAAAGAGGTCAGGTTTGTTTTAGTGTACTCCAATTAACAGCCCCCATTACCCCAAAAAGGAGTGGAGTCATTAGCACTTATGGTTTGTAAATGGCACCCAGAATTATGTTGCACAATGCACAATTCCACATCATTCTGGGTTCATTTGTGTGAAAACAAGGTCCAATAAGGCTGAAACGTTACAGGAAGGTAGAATCTATTGAGTTGTAAGTGATCTGAACGTTTCATGATGATCGCACATTCCTATAGGGGGTCAAACCATGTCCCAAAGGTCACCGGGCCTGGTGTCACTTTAAAGAAGTTGTCCAGTTACACCTTTGTGGGCTTATAACTTGGCTTCTGAATATCCTAAAGAGGTCAGGTTTGTTTTAGAGTACTCAATTAACAACCCCCATTACCCCAAAAAGGAATGGACTCATTAGCACTTATGGTTTTTAAATCGCAACCAGAATTATGTTGCACAAAGCACAATTTCAAATCATTCTGGGTTCATTTGTGTGAAAACAAGGTCCAATCAGGCTGAAACGTTACAGGAAGGTAGAATCTATTGAGGTGTAAGTGATCTGAACTTTTCATTATGATAGCTCTTTCCTAAGGGGGTCAAACCATGTCCCAAAGGTCACCGGATCTGGTGTCAATTTAAAGAAGTAGTCCAGTTACACATTTGTGGGCTTTTAACTTGGCTTCTGAATGTCCTAGAGAGGTCAGGCTTGTTTTAGTGTACTCCAATCAACAGCCCCTACAACCACAAAAAGAAATGGAGTCATTAGCACTTATGGTTTTAAATGGCACCCAGAATAATGTTGCACGAAGCACAATTTCACATCATTCTGGGTTCATTTGTGTGAAAACAAGGTCAGATCAGGCTGAAACGTTACATGAAGGTAGAATCTATTGAGTTGTAAGTAATCTGAACGTTTCATGATGATCGCACATTCCTATAGGGGGTCAAACCATGTCCCAAAGGTCACCGGGCCTGGTGTCACTTTAAAGAAGTAGTCCAGTTACACCTTTGTGGGCTTATAACTTGGCTTCTGAATATCCTAGAGAGGTCAGGTTTGTTTTAGAGTACTCTAATTAACAGCCCCCATTACCCCAAAAAGGAATGGAGTCATTAGCACTTATGGTTTTTAAATGGCACCCAGATTTATGTTGCACGAAGCACAATTTCACATCATTCTGGGTTCATTTGTGTGAAAACAAGGTCCAATCAGGCTGAAACGTTACAGGAGGGTAGAATCTATTGAGTTGTAAGTGATCTGAACGTTTCATGATGATAGCACTTTCCTAAGGGGGTCAAATCGTGTCCCAAAGGTCACCGGATCTGGTGTCAATTTAAAGAAGTAGTCCAGTTACACATTTGTGGGCTTATAACTTGGCTTCTGAATGTCCTAGAGAGATCGGGTTTGTTTTAGTGTACTCCAATCAACAGCCCCTACAACCACAAAAAGGAATGGAGTCATTAGCACTTATGGTTTTTAAATGGCACCCAGAATTATGTTGCACGAAGCACAATTTCACATCATTCTGGGTTCATTTGTGTGAAAACAAGGTCCAATCAGACTGAAACGCTATAAGAAGGTAGAATCTATTGAGTTGTAAGTGATCTGAACGTTTCATGATGATAGCGCTTTCCTAAGGGGGTCAAACCATGTCCCAAAGGTCACCGGATCTGGTGTCACTTTAAAGAAGTAGTCCAGTTACACATTTGTGGGCTGTTAACTTGGCTTCTGAATTTCCTAGAGAGATCAGGTTTGTTTTAGTGTACTCCAATCAACAGCCCCTTCAACCCCTAAAAGGAATGGAGTCATTAGCACTTATGGTTTGTAAATGGCACCCAGAATTATGTTGCACGAAGCACAATTTCACATCATTCTGGGTCCATTTGTGTGAAAACAAGTTCCAATCAGGCTGAAACGTTACAAGAAGGTAGAATCTATTGAGTTGTAAGTGATCTGAATATTTCATGATGATCGCACATTCCTATTGGGGGTCAAACCATGTCCCAAAGGTCACCGGATCTGGTGTCACTTTAAAGAAGTAGTCCAGTTACACATTTGTGGGCTTATAACTTGGCTTCTGAATACCCTAGAGAGGTCAGGTTTGTTTTAGGGTACTCCAATCAACAGCCCCTATTACCCCAAAAAGGAATGGAGTCATTAGCACTTATGGTTTTTAAATGGCACCCAGAATTATGTTGCACGAAGCACAATTTCACATCATTCTGGGTCCATTTGTGTGAAAACAAGGTCCAATCAGGCTGAAACGTTACAGGATGGTAGAATCTATTGAGTTGTAAGTGATCTGAACGTTTCATGATGATCGCACATTCCTATAGGGGGTCAAACCATGTCCCAAAGGTCACCGGGCCTGTTGTCACTTTAAATAAGTAGTCCAGTTACACCTTTGTGGGCTTATAACGTTTCTTCTGAATGTCCTAGAGAGGTCAGGTTTGTTTTAGAGTACTCCAATTAACATCCCCTACAACCCCAAAAAGGAATGGAGTCATTAGCACTTATGGTTTTTAAATGGCACCCAGAATTATGTTGCACAAAGCACAATTTCACATCATTCCGGGTCCATTTCACAGAAAAAAGCTTCAATCAGCCTGAACCTTCACAGAAAAGTAGAATCTATTGAGTTGTAAATGATTCCTGTTTTTCATGATGATAGCACATTCCTAAGAGGGTCAAGTTAGGTCATAAAGGTCACCGGATCACTTGCTCCTTAAAGGCGGCATTCTAAACACACATTTGTGGGCTTATAACCTGGCTTCTGAATGTCTCAGAGAGGTCAGGTTTGTTTTAGGGTACTCCAATCAACAGCCCCTATTACCCCAAAAAGGAATGGAGTCATTAGCACTTATGGTTTTTAAATAGCACCCAGAACTATGTTGCACAAAGCACAATTTCACATCATTCTGGGTCCATTTGTGTGAAAACAAGGTCCAATCAGGCTGAAACGTTACAAGAAGGTAGAATATATTGAGTTGTAAGTGATCTGAACGTTTCATGATGATAGCACATTCCTAAGGGGGTCAAACCATGTCCCAAAGGTCACCGGGCCTGGTGTCACTTTAAAGAAGTAGTCCAGTTACACCTTTGTGGGCTTATAACTTTTCTTCTGAATGTCCTAGAGAGGTCAGGTTTGTTTTAGAGTACTCCAATTAACAGCCCCTATAACCCCAAAAAGGAATGGAGTCATTAGCACTTATGGTTTTTAAATGGCACCCCGAATTATGTCGCACAAAGCACAATTTCACATCATTCCGGGTCCATTTCTCAGAAAAAAGCTTCAATCAGGCTGAAACGTCACAGAAAAGTAGAATCTATTGAGTTGTAAATGATTCCTGTGTTTCATGATGATAGCACATTCCTAAGGGGTCAAATCAGGTCATAAAGGTCACCGGATCACTTGTTCCTTATGGCGGCATTCCAAACACACATTTGGGGGCTTATAACTTGGCTTCTGAATGTCTCAGAGAGGTCAGGTTTGTTTTAGGGTACTCCAATTAACAGTCCCTATTACCCCAAAAAGGAATGGAGTCATTAGCACTTATGGTTTTTAAATGGCACCCAGAATTCTGTTGCACGAAGCACAATTTCACATCATTCTGGGTCCATTTGTGTGAAAACAAGGTCCAATCAGGCTGAAACGCTACAGGAAGGTAGAATCTATTGAGTTGTATGTGATCTGAACGTTTCATGATGATAGCACATTCCTAAGGGGGTCAAACCATGTCCCAAAGGTCACCGGGCCCGGTGTCACTTTAAAGAAGTAGTCCAGTTACACCTTTGTGGGCTTATAACTTTTCTTCTGAATGTCCTAGAGAGATCAAGTTTGTTTTAGATTACTCCAATTATCAGCCCCTATAACCCCAAAAAGGAATGGAGTCATTAGCACTTATGGTTATTAAATGGCACCCAGAATTATGTCGCACAAAGCACAATTTCACATCATTCCGGGTCAATTTCTCAGAAAAAAGCTTCAATCAGGCTGAAACGTCACAGAAAAGTAGAATCTATTGAGTTGTAAATGATTCCTGTGTTTCATGATGATAGCACATTCCTAAGAGGGTCAAGTTAGGTCATAAAGGTCACCGGATCACTTGTTCCTTAAAGGCGGTGTTCTAAACACACATTTGTGGGCTTATAACCTGGCTTCTGAATGTCTCAGAGAGGTCAGGTTTGTTTTAGGGTATTCCAATCAACAGCCCCTATTACCCCAAAAAGGAATGGAGTCATTAGCACTTATGGTTTTTAAATGGCACCCAGAATTATGTTGCACAAAGCACAATTTCACATCATTCTGGGTCCATTTGTGTGAAAACAAGGTCCAATCAGGCTGAAACGTTACACGAAGGTAGAATATATTGAGTTGTAAGTGATCTGAACGTTTCATGATGATAGCACATTCCTAAGGGGGTCAAACCATGTCCCAAAGGTCACCGGGCCTGGTGTCACTTTAAAGAAGTAGTCCAGTTACACCTTTGTGGGCTTATAACTTTTCTTCTGAATGTCCTAGAGAGGTCAGGTTTGTTTTAGAGAACTCCAATTAAAAGCCCCTACAACCACAAAAAGGAATGGAGTCATTAGCACTTATGGTTTGTAAATGGCACCCAGAATTATGTTGCACGAACACAATTTCACATCATTCTGGGTTCATTTGCGTGAAAACAAGGTCCAATCAGGCTGAAACGTTACAGGAAGGTAGAATCTATTGAGTTGTAAGTTATCTAAACATTTCATGATGATAGCACTTTCCTAAGGTGGTCAAACCATGTCTCAAAGGTCACTGGATCTGGTGTCACTTTAAAGAAGTAGTCCAGTTACACCTTTGTGGGCTTATAACTTGGCTTCTGAATGTCCTAGAGAGGTCAGGTTTATTTTAGAGTACTCCAATTAACAGCCCCAATTACCCCAAAAGGAATGGAGTCATTAGCACTTATGGTTTTTAAATGGCACCCAGAATTATGTTGCACGAAGCACAATTTCACATCATTCTGGGTCCATTTGTGTGAAAACAAGGTCCAATCAGGCTGAAACGTTACGGGAAGGTAGAATCTATTGAGTTGTAAGTGATCTGAACGTTTCATGATGATCGCACATTCCTATAGGGGGTCAAACCATGTCCCAAAGGTCACCGGGCCTGGTGTCACTTTAAAGAAGTAGTCCAGTTACACCTTTGTGGGCTTATAACGTTTCTTCTGAATGTCCTAGAGAGGTCAGGTTTGTTTTAGAGTACACCAATTAACATCCCCTACAGCCCCAAAAAGGAATGGAGTCATTAGCACTTATGGTTTTTAAATGGCACCCAGAATTATGTTGCACAAAGCACAATTTCACATCATTCTGGGTCCATTTCACAGAAAAAAGCTTCAATCAGGCTGAAACGTTACAGAAAAGTAGAATCTATTGAGTTGTAAATGATTCCTGTGTTTCATGATGATAGCACATTCCTAAGGGCGTCAAATCAGGTCATAAATGTCACCGGATCACTTGTTCCTTGAAGGCTTGGTTCCAAACACACATTTGGTGGCTTATAACTTAGCTTCTGAATGTCTCAGGGAGGTCAGGTTTGTCTTAGTGTACTCCAATCAACAGCCCTTATTACCCCAAAAAGGAATGGAGTCATTAGCACTTATGGTTTTTAAATGGCACCCAGAATTATGTTGCACGAAGCACAATTTCACATCATTCTGGGTCCATTTGTGTGAAAACAAGGTCCAATCAGGCTGAAACATTACAGGACGGTAGAATCTATGGATTTGTAAGTGATCTGAACGTTTTATGATGATAGCACTTTCCTAAGGGGGTCAAACCATGTCACAAATGTCACCGGATCTGGTGTCAATTTAAAGAAGTAGTCCAGTTACACATTTGTGGGCGTGTAACTTGGCTTCTGAATGTCCTAGAGAGATCAGGTTTGTTTTAGTGTACTCCAATCAACAGCCCCTACAACCACAAAAAGGAATGGAGTCATTAGCACTTATGGTTTGTAAATGGCCACCAGAATTATGTTGCACGAAGCACAATTTCACATCATTCTAGGTCCATTTGTGTGAAAACAAGGTCCAATCAGGCTGAAATGTTACGGGAAGGTAGAATCTATTGAGTTGTAAGTGATCTGAACATTTCATGATGATCGCACATTCCTATAGGGGGTCAAACCATGTCCCAAAGGTCACCGGGCCTGGTGTCACTTTAAAGAAGTAGTCCAGTTACACCTTTGTGGGCTTATAACTTGGCTTCTGAATATCGTAAAGATGTCAGGTTTGTTTTAGAGTACTCCAATTAACAGCCCCCATTACCCCAAAAAGGAATGGAGTCATTGGCACTTATGGTTTTTAAATGGCACCCAGAATTATGTTGCACGAAGCACAATTTCACATCATTCTGGGTTCATTCGTGTGAAAACAAGGTCCAGTCAGGCTGAAACGTTACAGGAAGGTAGAATCTATTGAGTTGTAAGTGATCTGAACGTTTCATGATGATCGCACATTCCTATAGGGGGTCAAACCATGTCCCAAAGGTCACCGGGCCCGGTGTCACTTTAAAGAAGTAGTCCATTTACACCTTTGTGGGCTTATAACTTGGCTTCTGAATATCCTAAAGAGGTCAGGTTTGTTTTAGAGTACTCCAATTAACAACCCCCATTACCCCAAAAAGGAATGGAGTCATTAGCACTTATGGTTCTTAAATCGCACCCAGAATTATGTTGCACGAAGCACAATTTCACATCATTCTGGGTTCATTTGTGTGAAAACAAGGTCCAATCAGGCTGAAACGTTAAATGAAGGTAGAATCTATTGAGTTGTAAGTGATCTGAACGTTTCATGATGATCGCACATTCCTATAGGGGGTCAAACCATGTCCCAAAGGCCACCGGGCCTCGTGTCACTTTAAAGAAGTAGTCCAGTTACACCTTTGTGGGCTTATAACTTGGCTTCTGAATATCCTAGAGAGGTCAGGTTTGTTTTAGAGTACTCCAATTAACAGCCCCCATTACCCCAAAAAGGAATGGAGTCATTAGCACTTATGGTTTTTAAATGGCACCCAGAATTATGTTGCACGAAGCACAATTTCACATCATTCTGGGTTCATTTGTGTGAAAACAAGGTCCAATCAGGCTGAAACGTTACAGGAGGGTAGAATCTATTGAGTTGTAAGTGATCTGAACGTTTCATGATGATAGCACTTTCCTGAGGGGTTTCAAACCATGTCCCAAAGGTCACCGGATCTGGTGTCAATTTAAAGTAGTAGTCCATTTACACATTTGTGGGCTTATAACTTGGCTTCTGAATATCCTAAAGAGGTCAGGTTTGTTTTAGAGTACTCCAATTAACAGCCCCCATTACCCCAAAAAGGAATGGAGTCATTAGCACTTATGGTTTTTAAATGGCACCCAGAATTATGTTGCACGAAGCACAATTTCACAACATTCTGGGTTCATTTGTGTGAAAACAAGGTCCAATCAGGCTGAAACGTTACAGGAAGGTAGAAGCTATTGAGTTGTAAGTGATCTGAAAGTTTCATGATGATAGCACTTTCCTAAGGGGGTCAAGTCATGTCCCAAAGGTCACCGGATCTGGTGTCAATTTAAAGAAGTAGTCCAGTTACACATTTGTGGGCTTATAACTTGGCTTCTGAATGTCCTAGAGAGATCAGGTTTGTTTTAGTGTACTCCAATCAACAGCCCCTACAACCACAAAAAGGAATGGAGTCATTAGCACTTGTGGTTTTTAAATGGCACCCAGAATTATGTTGCATGAAGCACAATTTCACATCATTCTGGGTCCATTTGTGTGAAAACAAGGTCCAATCAGGCTGAAACGTTACAAGAAGGTAGAATCTATTGAGTTGTAAGTGATCTGAACGTTTCATGATGATCGCACATTCCTAAGGGGGTCAAACCATGTCAGAAATGTCACCGGATCTGGTGTCAATTTAAAGAAGTAGTCCAGTTACACATTTGTGGGCGTGTAACTTGGCTTCTGAATGTCCTAGAGAGATCAGGTTTGTTTTAGTGTACTCCAATCAACAGCCCCTACAACCACAAAAAGGAATGGAGTCATTAGCACTTATGGTTTGTAAATGGCAACCAGAATTATGTTGCACGAAGCACAATTTCACATCATTCTAGGTCCATTTGTGTGAAAACAAGGTCCAATCAGGCTGAAACGTTACAAGAAGGTAGAATCTATTGAGTTGTAAGTGATCTGAATATTTCATGATGATCGCACATTCCTATAGGGGGTCAAACCATGTCCCAAAGGTCACCGGGCCTGGTGTGACTTTAAAGAAGTAGTCCAGTTACACCTTTGTGGGCTTATAACTTGGCTTCTGAATATCGTAAAGAGGTCAGGTTTGTTTTAGTGTACTCCAATTAACAGCCCCCATTACCCCAAAAAGGAGTGGAGTCATTAGCACTTATGGTTTGTAAATGGCACCCAGAATTATGTTGCACAATGCACAATTCCACATCATTCTGGGTTCATTTGTGTGAAAACAAGGTCCAATAAGGCTGAAACGTTACAGGAAGGTAGAATCTATTGAGTTGTAAGTGATCTGAACGTTTCATGATGATCGCACATTCCTATAGGGGGTCAAACCATGTCCCAAAGGTCACCGGGCCTGGTGTCACTTTAAAGAAGTTGTCCAGTTACACCTTTGTGGGCTTATAACTTGGCTTCTGAATATCCTAAAGAGGTCAGGTTTGTTTTAGAGTACTCAATTAACAACCCCCATTACCCCAAAAAGGAATGGACTCATTAGCACTTATGGTTTTTAAATCGCAACCAGAATTATGTTGCACAAAGCACAATTTCAAATCATTCTGGGTTCATTTGTGTGAAAACAAGGTCCAATCAGGCTGAAACGTTACAGGAAGGTAGAATCTATTGAGGTGTAAGTGATCTGAACTTTTCATTATGATAGCTCTTTCCTAAGGGGGTCAAACCATGTCCCAAAGGTCACCGGATCTGGTGTCAATTTAAAGAAGTAGTCCAGTTACACATTTGTGGGCTTTTAACTTGGCTTCTGAATGTCCTAGAGAGGTCAGGCTTGTTTTAGTGTACTCCAATCAACAGCCCCTACAACCACAAAAAGAAATGGAGTCATTAGCACTTATGGTTTTAAATGGCACCCAGAATAATGTTGCACGAAGCACAATTTCACATCATTCTGGGTTCATTTGTGTGAAAACAAGGTCAGATCAGGCTGAAACGTTACATGAAGGTAGAATCTATTGAGTTGTAAGTAATCTGAACGTTTCATGATGATCGCACATTCCTATAGGGGGTCAAACCATGTCCCAAAGGTCACCGGGCCTGGTGTCACTTTAAAGAAGTAGTCCAGTTACACCTTTGTGGGCTTATAACTTGGCTTCTGAATATCCTAGAGAGGTCAGGTTTGTTTTAGAGTACTCTAATTAACAGCCCCCATTACCCCAAAAAGGAATGGAGTCATTAGCACTTATGGTTTTTAAATGGCACCCAGATTTATGTTGCACGAAGCACAATTTCACATCATTCTGGGTTCATTTGTGTGAAAACAAGGTCCAATCAGGCTGAAACGTTACAGGAGGGTAGAATCTATTGAGTTGTAAGTGATCTGAACGTTTCATGATGATAGCACTTTCCTAAGGGGGTCAAATCGTGTCCCAAAGGTCACCGGATCTGGTGTCAATTTAAAGAAGTAGTCCAGTTACACATTTGTGGGCTTATAACTTGGCTTCTGAATGTCCTAGAGAGATCGGGTTTGTTTTAGTGTACTCCAATCAACAGCCCCTACAACCACAAAAAGGAATGGAGTCATTAGCACTTATGGTTTTTAAATGGCACCCAGAATTATGTTGCACGAAGCACAATTTCACATCATTCTGGGTTCATTTGTGTGAAAACAAGGTCCAATCAGACTGAAACGCTATAAGAAGGTAGAATCTATTGAGTTGTAAGTGATCTGAACGTTTCATGATGATAGCGCTTTCCTAAGGGGGTCAAACCATGTCCCAAAGGTCACCGGATCTGGTGTCACTTTAAAGAAGTAGTCCAGTTACACATTTGTGGGCTGTTAACTTGGCTTCTGAATTTCCTAGAGAGATCAGGTTTGTTTTAGTGTACTCCAATCAACAGCCCCTTCAACCCCTAAAAGGAATGGAGTCATTAGCACTTATGGTTTGTAAATGGCACCCAGAATTATGTTGCACGAAGCACAATTTCACATCATTCTGGGTCCATTTGTGTGAAAACAAGTTCCAATCAGGCTGAAACGTTACAAGAAGGTAGAATCTATTGAGTTGTAAGTGATCTGAATATTTCATGATGATCGCACATTCCTATTGGGGGTCAAACCATGTCCCAAAGGTCACCGGATCTGGTGTCACTTTAAAGAAGTAGTCCAGTTACACATTTGTGGGCTTATAACTTGGCTTCTGAATACCCTAGAGAGGTCAGGTTTGTTTTAGGGTACTCCAATCAACAGCCCCTATTACCCCAAAAAGGAATGGAGTCATTAGCACTTATGGTTTTTAAATGGCACCCAGAATTATGTTGCACGAAGCACAATTTCACATCATTCTGGGTCCATTTGTGTGAAAACAAGGTCCAATCAGGCTGAAACGTTACAGGATGGTAGAATCTATTGAGTTGTAAGTGATCTGAACGTTTCATGATGATCGCACATTCCTATAGGGGGTCAAACCATGTCCCAAAGGTCACCGGGCCTGGTGTCACTTTAAATAAGTAGTCCAGTTACACCTTTGTGGGCTTATAACGTTTCTTCTGAATGTCCTAGAGAGGTCAGGTTTGTTTTAGAGTACTCCAATTAACATCCCCTACAACCCCAAAAAGGAATGGAGTCATTAGCACTTATGGTTTTTAAATGGCACCCAGAATTATGTTGCACAAAGCACAATTTCACATCATTCCGGGTCCATTTCACAGAAAAAAGCTTCAATCAGGCTGAAACATCACAGAAAAGTAGAATCTATTGAGTTGTAAATGATTCCTGTGTTTCACGATGATAGCACATTCCTAAGGGCTTCAAATCAGGTCATAAAGGTCACCGGATCACTTGTTCCTTGAAGGCGGGGTTCCAAACACACATTTGGGGGCTTATAACTTAGCTTCTGAATGTCTCAGAGAGGTCAGGTTTGTCTTAGTGTACTCCAATCAACAGCCCTTATTACCCCAAAAAGGAATGGAGTCATTAGCACTTATGGTTTTTAAATGGCACCCAGAATTATGTTGCACGGAGCACAATTTCACATCATTCTGTGTGAAAACAAGGTCCAATCAGGCTGAAACATTACAGGACGGTAGAATCTATGGAGTTGTAAGTGATCTGAACGTTTCATGATGATAGCACTTTCCTAAGGGGGTCAAACCATGTCCCAAAGGTCACCGGATCTGGTGTCAATTTAAAGAAGTAGTCCAGTTACACATTTGTGGGCTTATAACTTGGCTTCTGAATGTCCTAGAGAGGTCAGGCTTGTTTTAGTGTACTCCAATCAACAGCCCCTACAACCACAAAAAGGAATGGAGTCATTAGCACTTATGGTTTTTAAATGGCACCCAGAATTATGTTGCACGAAGCACAATTTCACATCATTCTGGGTTCATTTGTGTGAAAACAAGGTCCAATCAGGCTGAAATGTTACAGGAAGGTAGAATCTATTGAGTTGTAAGTGATCTGAACGTTTCATGATGATAGCAATTTCCTAAGGGGTTCAAACCATGTCCCAAAGGTCACCGGGCCTGGTGTCACTTTAAAGAAGTAGTCCAGTTACACCTTTGTGGGCTTATAACGTTTCTTCTGAATGTCCTAGAGAGGTCAGGTTTGTTTTAGAGTACACCAATTAACATCCCCTACAGCCCCAAAAAGGAATGGAGTCATTAGCACTTATGGTTTTTAAATGGCACCCAGAATTATGTTGCACAAAGCACAATTTCACATCATTCTGGGTCCATTTCACAGAAAAAAGCTTCAATCAGGCTGAAACGTCACAGAAAAGTAGAATCTATTGAGTTGTAAATGATTCCTGTGTTTCATGATGATAGCACATTCCTAAGGGCATCAAATCAGGTCATAAAGGTCACCGGATCACTTGTTCCTTATGGCGGCATTCCAAACACACATTTGGGGGCTTATAACTTGGCTTCTGAATGTCTCAGAGAGGTCAGGTTTGTTTTAGGGTACTCCAATCAACAGTCCCTATTACCCCAAAAAGGAATGAAGTCATTAGCACTTATGGTTTTTAAATGGCACCCAGAATTCTGTTGCACGAAGCACAATTTCACATCATTCTGGGTCCATTTGTGTGAAAACAAGGTCTAATCAGGCTGAAACGTTACGGGAAGGTAGAATCTATTGAGTTGTAAGTGATCTGAACGTTTCATGATGATAGCACATTCCTAAGGGGGTCAAACCATGTCCCAAAGGTCACCGGGCCCGGTGTCACTTTAAAGAAGTAGTCCAGTTACACCTTTGTGGGCTTATAACTTTTCTTCTGAATGTCCTAGAGAGGTCAAGTTTGTTTTAGATTACTCCAATTAACAGCCCCTATAACCCCAAAAAGGAATGGAGTCATTAGCACTTATGGTTATTAAATGGCACCCAGAATTATGTCGCACAAAGCACAATTTCACATCATCCCGGGTCAATTTCTCAGAAAAAAGCTTCAATCAGGCTGAAACGTCACAGAAAAGTAGAATCTATTGAGTTGTAAATGATTCCTGTTTTTCATGATGATAGCACATTCCTAAGAGGGTCAAGTTAGGTCATAAAGGTCACCGGATCACTTGTTCCTTAAAGGCGGCGTTCTAAACACACATTTGTGGGCTTATAACCTGGCTTCTGAATGTCTCAGAGAGGTCAGGTTTGTTTTAGGGTACTCCAATCAACAGCCCCTATTACCCCAAAAAGGAATGGAGTCATTAGCACTTATGGTTTTTAAATGGCACCCAGAATTATGTTGCACAAACCATATTTCACATCATTCTGGGTCCATTTGTGTGAAAACAAGGTCCAATCAGGCTGAAACGTTACAAGAAGGTAGAATATATTGAGTTGTAAGTGATCTGAACGTTTCATGATGATAGCACATTCCTAAGGGGGTCAAACCATGTCCCAAAGGTCACCGGGCCTGGTGTCACTTTAAAGAAGTAGTCCAGTTACACCTTTGTGGGCTTATAACTTTTCTTCTGAATGTCCTAGAGAGGTCAGGTTTGTTTTAGAGTACTCCAATTAACAGCCCCTATAACCCCAAAAAGGAATGGAGTCATTAGCACTTATGGTTTTTAAATGGCACCCCGAATTATGTCGCACAAAGCACAATTTCACATCATTCCGGGTCCATTTCTCAGAAAAAAGCTTCAATCAGGCTGAAACGTCACAGAAAAGTAGAATCTATTGAGTTGTAAATGATTCCTGTGTTTCATGATGATAGCACATTCCTAAGGGGTCAAAGCAGGTCATAAAGGTCACCGGATCACTTGTTCCTTATGGCGGCATTCCAAACACACATTTGGGGGCTTATAACTTGGCTTCTGAATGTCTCAGAGAGGTCAGGTTTGTTTTAGGGTACTCCAATCAACAGTCCCTATTACCCCAAAAAGGAATGGAGTCATTAGCACTTATGGTTTTTAAATGGCACCCAGAATTCTGTTGCACGAAGCACAATTTCACATCATTCTGGGTCCATTTGTGTGAAAACAAGGTCCAATCAGGCTGAAACGCTACAGGAAGGTAGAATCTATTGAGTTGTATGTGATCTGAACGTTTCATGATGATAGCACATTCCTAAGGGGGTCAAACCACATCCCAAAGGTCACAGGGCCCGGTGTCACTTTAAAGAAGTAGTCCAGTTACACCTTTGTGGGCTTATAACTTGGCTTCTGAATATCTTAGAGAGGTCAGGTTTGTTTTAGAGTACTCCAATTAACAGCCCCCATTACCCCAAAAAGGAATGGAGTCATTAGCACTTATGGTTTTTAAATGGCACCCAGAATTATGTTGCAAAAAGCACAATTTCACATCATTCTGGGTTCATTTGTGTGAAAACAAGGTCCAATCAGGCTGAAACGTTACAGGAGGGTAGAATCTATTGAGTTGTAAGTGATCTGAACGTTTCATGATGATAGTACTTTCCTAAGGGGTTTCAAACCATGTCCCAAAGGTCACCGGATCTGGTGTCAATTTAAAGTAGTAGTCCAGTTACACATTTGTGGAATTATAACTTGGCTTCTGAATATCCTAAAGAGGTCAGGTTTGTTTTAGAGTACTCCAATTAACAGCCCCCATTACCCCAAAAAGGAATGGAGTCATTAGCACTTATGGTTTTTAAATGGCACCCAGAATTATGTTGCACGAAGCACAATTTCACATCATTCTTGGTTCATTTGTGTGAAAACAAGGTCCAATCAGGCTGAAACGTTACAGGAAGGTAGAAGCTATTGAGTTGTAAGTGATCTGAACGTTTCATGATGATAGCACTTTCCTAAGGGGGTCAAATCATGTCCCAAATGTCACCGGATCTGGTGTCAATTTAAAGAAGTAGTCCAGTTACACCTTTGTGGGCTTATAACTTGGCTTCTGAATGTCCTAGAGAGATCAGGTTTGTTTTAGTGTACTCCAATCAACAGCCCCTACAACCACAAAAAGGAATGGAGTCATTAGCACTTATGGTTTTTAAATGGCACCCAGAATTATGTTAGACAAAGCACAATTTCACATCATTCTGGGTCCATTTGTGTGAAAACAAGGTCCAATCAGGCTGAAACATTACAGGACGGTAGAATCTATGGAGTTGTAAGTGATCTGAACGTTTCATGATGATAGCACTTTCCTAAGGGGGTCAAACCATGTCACAAATTTCACCGGATCTGGTGTCACTTTAAAGAAGTAGTCCAGTTACACCTTTGTGGGCTTATAACTTGGCTTCTGAATATCGTAAAGAGGTCAGGTTTGTTTCAGTGTACTCCAATTTATAGCCCCCATTACCCCAAAAAGGAATGGAGTCATTAGAACTTATGGTTTTTAAATGGCACCCAGAATTATGTTGCACGATGCACAATTTCACATCATTCTGGGTCCATTTGTGTGAAAACAAGGTCCAATCAGGCTGAAACGTTACAGGAAGGTAGAATCTATTGAGTTGTAAGTGATCTGAACGTTTCATGATGATCGCAGATTCCTATACGGGGTCAAACCATGTCCCAAAGGTCACCGGGCCTGGTGTCACTTTAAAGAAGTAGTCCAGTTACACCTTTGTGGGCTTATAACTTGGCTTCTGAATATCCTAAAGAGGTCAGGTTTGTTTTAGAGTACTCCAATTAACAACCCCCATTACCCCAAAAAGGAATGGAGTCATTAGCACTTATGGTTTTTAAATCGCAACCAGAATTATGTTGCACAAAGCACAATTTCAAATCATTCTGGGTTCATTTGTGTGAAAACAAGGTCCAATCAGGCTGAAACGTTACAGGAAGGTAGAATCTATTGAGGTGTAAGTGATCTGAACTTTTCATGATGATAGCACTTTCCTAAGGGGATCAAACCATGTCCCAAAGGTCACCGGATCTGGTGTCAATTTAAAGAAGTAGTCCAGTTACACATTTGTGGGCTTATAACTTGGCTTCTGAATGTCCTAGAGAGGTCAGGCTTGTTTTAGTGTACTCCAATCAACAGCCCCTACAACCACAAAAAGAAATGGAGTCATTAGCACTTATGGTTTGTAAATGGCACCCAGAATAATGTTGAACGAAGCACAATTTCACATCATTCTGGGTTCATTTGTGTGAAAACAAGGTCCAATCAGGCTGAAACGTTACATGAAGGTAGAATCTATTGAGTTGTAAGTGATCTGAACGTTTCATGATGATCGCACATTCCTATAGGGGGTCAAACCATGTCCCAAAGGTCACCGGGCCTGGTGTCACTTTAAAGAAGTAGTCCAGTTACACCTTTGTGGGCTTATAACTTGGCTTCTGAATATCCTAAAGAGGTCAGGTTTGTTTTAGAGTACTCCAATTAACAACCCCCATTACCCCAAAAAGGAATGGAGTCATTAGCACTTATGGTTTTTAAATCGCAACCAGAATTATGTTGCACAAAGCACAATTTCAAATCATTCTGGGTTCATTTGTGTGAAAACAAGGTCCAATCAGGCTGAAACGTTACAGGAAGGTAGAATCTATTGAGGTGTAAGTGATCTGAACTTTTCATGATGATAGCACTTTCCTAAGGGGGTCAAACCATGTCCCAAAGGTCACCGGATCTGGTGTCAATTTAAAGAACTAGTCCAGTTACACATTTGTGGGCTTATAACTTGGCTTCTGAATGTCCTAGAGAGGTCAGGCTTGTTTTAGTGTACTCCAATCAACAGCCCCTACAACCACAAAAAGAAATGGAGTCATTAGCACTTATGGTTTGTAAATGGCACCCAGAATAATGTTGAAAGAAGCACAATTTCACATCATTCTGGGTTCATTTGTGTGAAAACAAGGTCCAATCAGGCTGAAACGTTACATGAAGGTAGAATCTATTGAGTTGTAAGTGATCTGAACGTTTCATGATGATCGCACATTCCTATAGGGGGTCAAACCATGTCCCAAAGGTCACCGGGCCTGGTGTCACTTTAAAGTAGTAGTCCAGTTACACCTTTGTGGGCTTATAACTTGGCTTCTGAATATCCTAGAGAGGTCAGGTTTGTTTTAGAGTACTCCAATTAACAGCCCCCATTACCCCAAAAAGGAATGGAGTCATTAGCACTTATGATTTTTAAATGGCACCCAGAATTATGTTGCACGAAGCACAATTTCACATCATTCTGGGTTCATTTGTGTGAAAACAAGGTCCAATCAGGCTGAAACGTTACAGGAAGGTAGAATCTATTGAGTTGTAAGTGATCTGAACGTTTCATGATGATAGCACTTTCCTAAGGGGGTCAAACCATGTCCCAAAGGTCACCGGATCTGGTGTCAATTTAAAGTAGTAGTCCAGTTACACATTTGTGGGCTTATAACTTGGCTTCTGACTATCCTAAAGAGGTCAGGTTTGTTTTAGAGTACTCCAATTAACAGCCCCCATTACCCCAAAAAGGAATGGAGTCATTAGCACTTATGGTTTTTAAATGGCACCCAGAATTATGTTGAACGAAGAACAATTTCACATTATTCTGGGTTCATTTGTGTGAAAACAAGGTCCAATCAGGCTGAAACGTGACAGGAAGGTAGAATCTATTGAGTTGTAAGTGATCTGAACATTTCATGATGATAGCACTTTCCTAAGGGGGTCAAATCATGTCCCAAAGGTCACCGGATCTGGTGTCAATTTAAAGAAGTAGTCCAGTTACACATTTGTGGGCTTATAACTTGGCTTCTGAATGTCCTAGAGAGATCAGATTTGTTTTAGTATACTCCAATCAACAGCCCCTACAACCCCAAAAAGGAATGGAGTCATTAGCACTTATGGTTTTTAAATCGCAACCAGAATTATGTTGCACAAAGCACAATTTCAAATCATTCTGGGTTCATTTGTGTGAAAACAAGGTCCAATCAGGCTGAAACGTTACAGGAAGGTAGAATCTATTGAGGTGTAAGTGATCTGAACTTTTCATGATGATAGCACTTTCCTAAGGGGGTCAAACCATGTCCCAAAGGTCACCGGATCTGGTGTCAATTTAAAGAACTAGTCCAGTTACACATTTGTGGGCTTATAACTTGGCTTCTGAATGTCCTAGAGAGGTCAGGCTTGTTTTAGTGTACTCCAATCAACAGCCCCTACAACCACAAAAAGAAATGGAGTCATTAGCACTTATGGTTTGTAAATGGCACCCAGAATAATGTTGAAAGAAGCACAATTTCACATCATTCTGGGTTCATTTGTGTGAAAACAAGGTCCAATCAGGCTGAAACGTTACATGAAGGTAGAATCTATTGAGTTGTAAGTGATCTGAACGTTTCATGATGATCGCACATTCCTATAGGGGGTCAAACCATGTCCCAAAGGTCACCGGGCCTGGTGTCACTTTAAAGTAGTAGTCCAGTTACACCTTTGTGGGCTTATAACTTGGCTTCTGAATATCCTAGAGAGGTCAGGTTTGTTTTAGAGTACTCCAATTAACAGCCCCCATTACCCCAAAAAGGAATGGAGTCATTAGCACTTATGATTTTTAAATGGCACCCAGAATTATGTTGCACGAAGCACAATTTCACATCATTCTGGGTTCATTTGTGTGAAAACAAGGTCCAATAAGGCTGAAACGTTACAGGAAGGTAGAATCTATTGAGTTGTAAGTGATCTGAACGTTTCATGATGATAGCACTTTCCTAAGGGGGTCAAACCATGTCCCAAAGGTCACCGGATCTGGTGTCAATTTAAAGTAGTAGTCCAGTTACACATTTGTGGGCTTATAACTTGGCTTCTGACTATCCTAAAGAGGTCAGGTTTGTTTTAGAGTACTCCAATTAACAGCCCCCATTACCCCAAAAAGGAATGGAGTCATTAGCACTTATGGTTTTTAAATGGCACCCAGAATTATGTTGAACGAAGAACAATTTCACATTATTCTGGGTTCATTTGTGTGAAAACAAGGTCCAATCAGGCTGAAACGTGACAGGAAGGTAGAATCTATTGAGTTGTAAGTGATCTGAACATTTCATGATGATAGCACTTTCCTAAGGGGGTCAAATCATGTCCCAAAGGTCACCGGATCTGGTGTCAATTTAAAGAAGTAGTCCAGTTACACATTTGTGGGCTTATAACTTGGCTTCTGAATGTCCTAGAGAGATCAGATTTGTTTTAGTATACTCCAATCAACAGCCCCTACAACCCCAAAAAGGAATGGAGTCATTAGCACTTATGGTTTTTAAATGGCACCCAGAATTATGTTGCACGAAGCACAATTTCACATCATTCTGGGTTCATTTGTGTGAAAACAAGGTCCAATCAGGCTGAAACGTTACAGGAAGGTAGAATCTATTGAGTTGTAAGTCATCTCAACGTTTCATGACGATAGCACTTTCCTAAGGGGGTCAAATCATGTCCCAAAGGTCACCGGATCTGGTGTAAATTTAAAGAAGTAGTCCAGTTACACATTTGTGGGCTTATAACTTGGCTTCTGAATGTCCTAGAGAGATCAGGTTTTTTTTTAGTGTACTCCAATCAACAGCCCCTACAAGCACAAAAAGGAATGGAGTCATTAGCACTTATGGTTTTTAAATGGCACCTAGAATTATGTTGCACGAAGCACAATTTCACATCATTCTGGGTTCATTTGTGTGAAAACAAGGTCCAATCAGGCTGAAACGTTACAGGAAGGTAGAATCTATTGAGTTGTAAGTTATCTGAACGTTTCATGATGATAACACTTTCATAAGGGGGTCAAACCATGTCCCAAAGGTCACCGGATCTGGTGTCACTTTAAAGAAGTAGTCCAGTTACACATTTGTGGGCTTATAACTTGGCTTCTGAATATCCTAGAGAGGTCAGGTTTGTTTTAGAGTACTCCAATTAATAGCCCCCATTACCCCAAAAAGGAATGGAGTCATTAGCACTTATGGTTTGTAAATGGCACCCAGAATTATGTTGCACGAAGCACAATTTCACATCATTCTGGGTTCATTTGTGTGAAAACAAGGTCCAATCAGGCTGAAACGTTACAGGAAGGTAGAATCTATTGAGTTGTAAGTGATCTGAACGTTTCATGATGATAGCACTTTCCTAAGGGGGTCAAACCATGTCCCAAAGGTCACCGGATCTGGTGTCAATTTAAAGTAGTAGTCCAGTTACACCTTTGTGGGCTTATAACTTGGCTTCTGAATATCCTAAAGAGGTCAGGTTTGTTTTAGAGTACTCCATTTAACAGCCCCCATTACCCCCAAAAGGAATGGAGTCATTAGCACTTATGGTTTGTAAATGGCACCCAGAATTATGTTGCACGAAGCACAATTTCACATCATTCTGGGTCCATTTGTGTGAAAACAAGGTCCAATCAGGCTGAAACGTTACAAGAAGGTAGAATCTATTGAGTTGTAAGTGATCTGAACGTTTCATGATGATCACACATTCCTATTGGGGGTCAAACCATGTCCCAAAGGTCACCGGATCTGGTGTCACTTTAAAGAAGTAGTCCAGTTACACATTTGTGGGCTTATAACTTGGCTTCTGAATTTCCTAGAGAGGTCAGGTTTGTTTTAGAGTACTCCAATTAATAGCCCCCATTACCCCAAAAAGGAATGGAGTCATTAGCACTTATGGTTTGTAAATGGCACCCAGAATTATGTTGCACGAAGCACAATTTCACATCATTCTGGGTTCATTTGTGTGAAAACAAGGTCCAATCAGGCTGAAACGTTACAGGAAGGTAGAATCTATTGAGTTGTAAGTGATCTGAACGTTTCATGATGATAGCACTTTCCTAAGGGGGTCAAACCATGTCCCAAAGGTCACCGGATCTGGTGACAATTTAAAGAAGTTGTCAAGTTACAAATTTGTGGGCTTATAACTTGGCTTCTGAATGTCCTAGAGAGATCAGGTTTGTTTTAGTGTACTCTAATTAACAGCCCCTACAACTACAAAAAGGAATGGAGTCATTAGTACTTATGGTTTTTAAATGGCACCCAGAATTATGTTGCACGAAGCACAATTTCACATCATTCTGGGTTCATTTGTGTGAAAACAAGGTCCAATCAGGCTGAAACGTTACAGGAAGGTAGAATCTATTGAGTTGTAAGTGATCTGAACGTTTCATGATGATAGCACTTTCCTAAGGGGGTCAAACCATGTCCCAAAGGTCACCGGATTTGGTGTCAATTTAAAGAAGTTGTCCAGTTACACCTTTGTGGGCTTATAACTTGGCTTCTGAATATCCTAAAGAGGTCAGGTTTGTTTTAGAGTACTCCAGTTAACAGCCCCCATTACCCCCAAAAGGAATGGAGTCATTAGCACTTATGGTTTGTAAATGGCACCCAGAATTATGTTGCACGAAGCACAATTTCACATCATTCTGGGTTCATTTGTGTGAAAACAAGGTCCAATCAGGCTGAAACATTACAGGAAGGTAGAATCTATTGAGTTGTAAGTGATCTGAACGTTTCATGATGATAGCACTTTCCTAATGGGTCAAATCATGTCCCAAAGGTCACCGGATCTGGTGTCAATTTAAAGAAGTAGTCCAGTTACACATTTGTGGGCTTATAACTTGGCTTCTGAATGTCCTAGAGAGATCAGGTTTGTTTTAGTGTACTCCAGTCAACAGCCCCTACAACCACAAAAAGGAATGGAGTCATTAGCTCTTATGGTTTTTAAATGGCACCCAGAATTATGTTGCACGAAGCACAATTTCACATCATTCTGGGTTCTTTTGTGTGAAAACAAGGTCCAATCAGGCTGAAACGTTACAGGAAGGTAGAATCTATTGAGTTGTAAGTGATCTGAACGTTTCATGATGATAGCACTTTCCTAAGGGGGTCAAACCATGTCCCAAAGGTCACCGGATCTGGTGTCAATTTAAAGAAGTAGTCCAGTTACACATTTGTGGGCTTATAACTTGGCTTCTGAATGTCCTAGAGAGATCAGGTTTGTTTTAGTGTACTCCAATCAACAGCCCCTACAACCACAAAAAGGAATGGAGTCATTAGCTCTTATGGTTTTTAAATGGCACCCAGAATTATGTTGCACGAAGCACAATTTCACATCATTCTGGGATCTTTTGTGTGAAAACAAGGTCCAATCAGGCTGAAACGTTACAGGAAGGTAGAATCTATTGAGTTGTAAGTGATCTGAACGTTTCATGATGATAGCACTTTCCTAAGGGGGTCACACCATGTCCCAAAGGTCACCGGATCTGGTGTCAATTTAAAGAAGTAGTCCAGTTACACATTTGTGGGCTTATAACTTGGCTTCTGAATTTCCTAGAGAGATCAGGTTTGTTTTAGTGTACTCCAATCAACAGCCCCCACAACCACAAAAAGGAAGGGAGTCATTAGCACTTATGGTTTGTAAATAGCACCCAGAATTATGTTGCACGAAGCACAATTTCACATCATTCTGGGTCCATTTGTGTGAAAACAAGGTCCAATCAGGCTGAAACGTTACAAGAAGGTAGAATCTATTGAGTTGTAAGTGATCTGAACGTTTCATGATGATCGCACATTCCTATTGGGGGTCAAACCATGTCCCAAAGGTCACCGGATCTGGTGTCACTTTAAAGAAGTAGTCCAGTTACACATTTGTGGGCTTATAACTTGGCTTCTGAATATCCTAAAGAGGTCAGGTTTGTTTTAGAGTACTCCAATTAACAGCCCCCATAACCCCAAAAAGGAATGGAGTCATTAGCACTTATGGTTTGTAAATAGCACCCAGAATTATGTTGCACGAAGCACAATTTCACATCATTCTGGGTTCATTTGTGTGAAAACAAGGTCAAATCAGGCTGAAACGTTACAGGAAGGTAGAATCTATTGAGTTGTAAGTGATCTGAACGTTTCATGATGATAGCACTTTCCTAAGGGGGTCAAACCATGTCCCAAAGGTCACCGGATCTGGTGTCAATTTAAAGTAGTAGTCCAGTTACACATTTGTGGGCTTATAACTTGGCTTCTGACTATCCTAAAGAGGTCAGGTTTGTTTTAGAGTACTCCAATTAACAGCCCCCATAACCACAAAAAGGAATGGAGTCATTAGCACTTATGGTTTTTAAATGGCACCCAGAATTATGTTGCACGAAGCACAATTTCACATCATTCTGGGTTCATTTGTGTGAAAACAAGGTCCAATCAGGCTGAAACGTTACAGGAAGGTAGAATCTATTGAGTTGTAAGTGATCTGAACGTTTCATGATGATAGCACTTTCCTAAGGGGGTCAAACCATGTCCCAAAGGTCACCGGATTTGGTGTCAATTTAAAGAAGTTGTCCAGTTACACCTTTGTGGGCTTATAACTTGGCTTCTGAATATCCTAAAGAGGTCAGGTTTGTTTTAGAGTACTCCAGTTAACAGCCCCCATTACCCCCAAAAGGAATGGAGTCATTAGCACTTATGGTTTGTAAATGGCACCCAGAATTATGTTGCACGAAGCACAATTTCACATCATTCTGGGTTCATTTGTGTGAAAACAAGGTCCAATCAGGCTGAAACATTACAGGAAGGTAGAATCTATTGAGTTGTAAGTGATCTGAACGTTTCATGATGATAGCACTTTCCTAATGGGTCAAATCATGTCCCAAAGGTCACCGGATCTGGTGTCAATTTAAAGAAGTAGTCCAGTTACACATTTGTGGGCTTATAACTTGGCTTCTGAATGTCCTAGAGAGATCAGGTTTGTTTTAGTGTACTCCAGTCAACAGCCCCTACAACCACAAAAAGGAATGGAGTCATTAGCTCTTATGGTTTTTAAATGGCACCCAGAATTATGTTGCACGAAGCACAATTTCACATCATTCTGGGTTCTTTTGTGTGAAAACAAGGTCCAATCAGGCTGAAACGTTACAGGAAGGTAGAATCTATTGAGTTGTAAGTGATCTGAACGTTTCATGATGATAGCACTTTCCTAAGGGGGTCAAACCATGTCCCAAAGGTCACCGGATCTGGTGTCAATTTAAAGAAGTAGTCCAGTTACACATTTGTGGGCTTATAACTTGGCTTCTGAATGTCCTAGAGAGATCAGGTTTGTTTTAGTGTACTCCAATCAACAGCCCCTACAACCACAAAAAGGAATGGAGTCATTAGCTCTTATGGTTTTTAAATGGCACCCAGAATTATGTTGCACGAAGCACAATTTCACATCATTCTGGGATCTTTTGTGTGAAAACAAGGTCCAATCAGGCTGAAACGTTACAGGAAGGTAGAATCTATTGAGTTGTAAGTGATCTGAACGTTTCATGATGATAGCACTTTCCTAAGGGGGTCACACCATGTCCCAAAGGTCACCGGATCTGGTGTCAATTTAAAGAAGTAGTCCAGTTACACATTTGTGGGCTTATAACTTGGCTTCTGAATTTCCTAGAGAGATCAGGTTTGTTTTAGTGTACTCCAATCAACAGCCCCCACAACCACAAAAAGGAAGGGAGTCATTAGCACTTATGGTTTGTAAATAGCACCCAGAATTATGTTGCACGAAGCACAATTTCACATCATTCTGGGTCCATTTGTGTGAAAACAAGGTCCAATCAGGCTGAAACGTTACAAGAAGGTAGAATCTATTGAGTTGTAAGTGATCTGAACGTTTCATGATGATCGCACATTCCTATTGGGGGTCAAACCATGTCCCAAAGGTCACCGGATCTGGTGTCACTTTAAAGAAGTAGTCCAGTTACACATTTGTGGGCTTATAACTTGGCTTCTGAATATCCTAAAGAGGTCAGGTTTGTTTTAGAGTACTCCAATTAACAGCCCCCATAACCCCAAAAAGGAATGGAGTCATTAGCACTTATGGTTTGTAAATAGCACCCAGAATTATGTTGCACGAAGCACAATTTCACATCATTCTGGGTTCATTTGTGTGAAAACAAGGTCAAATCAGGCTGAAACGTTACAGGAAGGTAGAATCTATTGAGTTGTAAGTGATCTGAACGTTTCATGATGATAGCACTTTCCTAAGGGGGTCAAACCATGTCCCAAAGGTCACCGGATCTGGTGTCAATTTAAAGTAGTAGTCCAGTTACACATTTGTGGGCTTATAACTTGGCTTCTGACTATCCTAAAGAGGTCAGGTTTGTTTTAGAGTACTCCAATTAACAGCCCCCATAACCACAAAAAGGAATGGAGTCATTAGCACTTATGGTTTTTAAATGGCACCCAGAATTATGTTGCACGAAGCACAATTTCACATCATTCTGGGTTCATTTGTGTGAAAACAAGGTCCAATCAGACTGAAACGTTACAAGAAGGTAGAATCTATTGAGTTGTAAGTGATCTGAACGTTTCATGATGATAGCACTTTCCTAAGGGGGTCAAACCATGTCCCAAAGGTCACCGGATCTGGTGTCAATTTTAAGTAGTAGTCCAGTTACACATTTGTGGGCTTATAACTTGGCTTCTGAATTTCCTAGAGAGATCAGGTTTGTTTTAGTGTACTCCAATCAACAGCCCCTTCAACCCCTAAAAGGAATGGAGTCATTAGCACTTATGGTTTGTAAATGGCACCCAGAATTATGTTGCACGAAGCACAATTTCACATCATTCTGGGACCATTTGTGTGAAAACAAGGTCCAATCAGGCTGAAACGATACAAGAAGGTAGAATCTATTGAGTTGTAAGTGATCTGAATGTTTCATGATGATCGCACATTCCTATTGGGGGTCAAACCATGTCCCAAAGGTCACCGGATCTGGTGTCACTTTAAAGAAGTAGTCCAGTTACACATTTGTGGGCTTATAACTTGGCTTCTGAATACCCTGGAGAGGTCAGGTTTGTTTTAGGGTACTCCAATCAACATCCCCTACAACCCCAACAAGGAATGGAGTCATTAGCACTTATGGTTTTTAAATGGCACCCAGAATTATGTTGCACAAAGCACAATTTCACATCATTCCGGGTCCATTTCACAGAAAAAAGCTTCAATCAGGTTGAAACATCACAGAAAAGTAGAATCTATTGAGTTGTAAATGATTCCTGTGTTTCATGATGATAGCACATTCCTAAGGGCGTCAAATCAGGTCATAAAGGTCACCGGATCACTTGTTCCTTGAAGGCGGGTTTCCAAACACACATTTGGGGGCTTATAACTTAGCTTCTGAATGTCTCAGAGAGGTCAGGTTTGTCTTAGTGTACTCCAATCAACAGCCCTTATTACCCCAAAAAGGAATGGAGTCATTAGCACTTATGGTTTTTAAATGGCACCCAGAATTATGTCTCACGAAGCACAATTTCACATCATTCTGGGTTCATTTGTGTGAAAACAAGGTCCAATCAGGCTGAAACGTTACAGGAAGGTAGAATCTATTGAGTTGTAAGTGATCTGAACGTTTCATGATGATAGCAATTTCCTAAGGGGGTCAAACCATGTCCCAAAGGTCACCGGATCTGGTGTCAATTTAAAGAAGTAGTCCTGTTACACATTTGTGGGCCCATAACTTGGCTTCTGAATGTCCTAGAGAGGT
The DNA here is from genome assembly GCF_043380555.1 of Nothobranchius furzeri. NCBI lineage: Eukaryota > Metazoa > Chordata > Actinopteri > Cyprinodontiformes > Nothobranchiidae > Nothobranchius > Nothobranchius furzeri. Next base: position 10,846,161 of record NC_091752.1, on the reverse strand, counting down.
CAGGCTTGTTTTAGTGTACTCCAATCAACAGCACCTACAACCACAAAAAGGAATGGAGTCATTAGCACTTATGGTTTGTAAATGGCACCCAGAATTATGTTGCACGAAGCACAATTTCATATCATTCTGGGTCCATTTGTGTGAAAACAAGGTCCAATCAGGCTGAAACGTTACAAGAAGGTAGAATCTATTGAGTTGTAAGTGATCTGAACGTTTCATGATGATCGCACATTCCTATAGGGGGTCAAACCATGTCCCAAAGGTCACCGGGCCTGGTGTCACTTTAAAGAAGTAGTCCAGTTACACCTTTGTGGGCTTATAACTTGGCTTCTGAATATCCTAAAGAGGTCAGGTTTGTTTTAGAGTACTCCAGTTAACAGCCCCCATTACCCCAAAAAGGAATGGAGTCATTAGCATTTATGGTTTTTAAATGGCACCCAGAATTATGTTGCACAAAGCACAATTTCACATCATTCTGGGTCCATTTCACAGAAAAAAGCTTCAATCAGGTTGAAACATCACAGAAAAGTAGAATCTATTGAGTTGTAAATGATTCCTGTGTTTCATGATGATAGCACATTCCTAAGGGCGTCAAATCAGGTCATAAAGGTCACCGGATCACTTGTTCCTTGAAGGCGGGTTTCCAAACACACATTTGGGGGCTTATAACTTAGCTTCTGAATGTCTCAGAGAGGTCAGGTTTGTCTTAGTGTACTCCAATCAACAGCCCTTATTACCCCAAAAAGGAATGGAGTCATTAGCACTTATGGTTTTTAAATGGCACCCAGAATTATGTCTCACGAAGCACAATTTCACATCATTCTGGGTTCATTTGTGTGAAAACAAGGTCCAATCAGGCTGAAACGTTACAGGAAGGTAGAATCTATTGAGTTGTAAGTGATCTGAACGTTTCATGATGATAGCAATTTCCTAAGGGGGTCAAACCATGTCCCAAAGGTCACCGGATCTGGTGTCAATTTAAAGAAGTAGTCCAGTTACACATTTGTGGGCCCATAACTTGGCTTCTGAATGTCCTAGAGAGGTCAGGCTTGTTTTAGTGTACTCCAATCAACAGCACCTACAACCACAAAAAGGAATGGAGTCATTAGCACTTATGGTTTGTAAATGGCACCCAGAATTATGTTGCACGAAGCACAATTTCATATCATTCTGGGTCCATTTGTGTGAAAACAAGGTCCAATCAGGCTGAAACGTTACAGGAAGGTAGAATCTATTGAGTTGTAAGTGATCTGAACGTTTCATGATGATAGCACTTTCCTAAGGGGGTCAAACCATGTCCCAAAGGTCACCGGATCTGGTGTCACTTTAAAGAAGTAGTCCAGTTACACATTTGTGGGCTTATAACTTGGCTTCTGAATATCCTAGAGAGGTCAGGTTTGTTTTAGAGTACTCCAATTAATAGCCCCCATTACCCCAAAAAGGAATGGAGTCATTAGCACTTATCGTTTGTAAATGGCACCCAGAATTATGTTGCACGAAGCACAATTTCACATCATTCTGGGTTCATTTGTGTGAAAACAAGGTCCAATCAGGCTGAAACGTTACAGGAAGGTAGAATCTATTGAGTTGTAAGTGATCTGAACGTTTCATGATGATAGCACTTTCCTAAGGGGGTCAAACCATGTCCCAAAGGTCACCGGATCTGGTGTCAATTTAAAGAAGTAGTCCAGTTACACATTTGTGGGCTTATAACTTGGCTTCTGAATTTCCTAGAGAGATCAGGTTTGTTTTAGTGTACTCCAATCAACAGCCCCTACAACCACAAAAAGGAAGGGAGTCATTAGCACTTATGGTTTGTAAATGGCACCCAGAATTATGTTGCACGAAGCACAATTTCACATCATTCTGGGTCCATTTGTGTGAAAACAAGGTCCAATCAGGCTGAAACGTTACAAGAAGGTAGAATCTATTGAGTTGTAAGTGATCTGAACGTTTCATGATGATCGCACATTCCTATTGGGGGTCAAACCATGTCCCAAAGGTCACCGGATCTGGTGTCACTTTAAAGAAGTAGTCCAGTTACACATTTGTGGGCTTATAACTTGGCTTCTGAATATCCTAGAGAGGTCAGGTTTGTTTTAGAGTACTCCAATTAATAGCCCCCATTACCCCAAAAAGGAATGGAGTCATTAGCACTTATGGTTTGTAAATGGCACCCAGAATTATGTTGCACGAAGCACAATTTCACATCATTCTGGGTTCATTTGTGTGAAAACAAGGTCCAATCAGGCTGAAACGTTACAGGAAGGTAGAATCTATTGAGTTGTAAGTGATCTGAACGTTTCATGATGATAGCACTTTCCTAAGGGGGTCAAATCATGTCCCAAAGGTCACCGGATCTGGTGTAAATTTAAAGAAGTTGTCCAGTTACACATTTGTGGGCTTATAACTTGGCTTCTGAATGTCCTAGAGAGATCAGGTTTGTTTTAGTGTACTCCAATCAAAAGCCCCTACAAGCACAAAAAGGAATGGAGTCATTAGCACTTATGGTTTTTAAATGGCACCTAGAATTATGTTGCACGAAGCACAATTTCACATCATTCTGGGTTCATTTGTGTGAAAACAAGGTCCAATCAGGCTGAAACATTACAGGAAGGTAGAATCTATTGAGATGTAAGTGATCTGAACGTTTCATGATGATAGCACTTTCCTAAGGGGGTCAAACCATGTCCCAAAGGTCACCGGATCTGGTGTCACTTTAAAGAAGTAGTCCAGTTACACATTTGTCGGCTTATAACTTGGCTTCTGAATATCCTAGAGAGGTCAGGTTTGTTTTAGAGTACTCCAATTAATAGCCCCCATTACCCCAAAAAGGAATGGAGTCATTAGCACTTATCGTTTGTAAATGGCACCCAGAATTATGTTGCACGAAGCACAATTTCACATCATTCTGGGTTCATTTGTGTGAAAACAAGGTCCAATCAGGCTGAAACGTTACAGGAAGGTAGAATCTATTGAGTTGTAAGTGATCTGAACGTTTCATGATGATAGCACTTTCCTAAGGGGGTCAAACCATGTCCCAAAGGTCACCGGATCTGGTGTCAATTTAAAGTAGTCCAGTTACACATTTGTGGGCTTATAACTTGGCTTCTGAATTTCCTAGAGAGATCAGGTTTGTTTTAGTGTACTCCAATCAACAGCCCCTACAACCACAAAAAGGAAGGGAGTCATTAGCACTTATGGTTTGTAAATGGCACCCAGAATTATGTTGCACGAAGCACAATTTCACATCATTCTGGGTCCATTTGTGTGAAAACAAGGTCCAATCAGGCTGAAACGTTACAAGAAGGTAGAATCTATTGAGTTGTAAGTGATCTGAACGTTTCATGATGATCGCACATTCCTATTGGGGGTCAAACCATGTCCCAAAGGTCACCGGATCTGGTGTCACTTTAAAGAAGTAGTCCAGTTACACCTTTGTGGGCTTATAACTTGGCTTCTGAATATCCTAGAGAGATCGGGTTTGTTTTAGTGTACTCCAATCAACAGCCCCTACAACCACAAAGAGGAATGGAGTCATTAGCACTTATGGTTTGTAAATGGCACCCAGAATTATGTTGCACGAAGCACAATTTCACATCATTCTGGGTCCATTTGTGTGAAAACAAGGTCCAATCAGGCTGAAACGTTACAAGAAGGTAGAATCTATTGAGTTGTAAGTGATCTGAACGTTTCATGATGATCGCACATTCCTATTGGGGGTCAAACCATGTCCCAAAGGTCACCGGATCTGGTGTCACTTTAAAGAAGTAGTCCAGTTACACATTTGTGGGCTTATAACTTGGCTTCTGAATATCCTAGAGAGGTCAGGTTTGTTTTAGAGTACTCCAATTAATAGCCCCCATTACCCCAAAAAGGAATGGAGTCATTAGCACTTATGGTTTGTAAATGGCACCCAGAATTATGTTGCACGAAGCACAATTTCACATCATTCTGGGTTCATTTGTGTGAAAACAAGGTCCAATCAGGCTGAAACGTTACAGGAAGGTAGAATCTATTGAGTTGTAAGTGATCTGAACGTTTCATGATGATAGCACTTTCCTAAGGGGGTCAAATCATGTCCCAAAGGTCACCGGATCTGGTGTAAATTTAAAGAAGTTGTCCAGTTACACATTTGTGGGCTTATAACTTGGCTTCTGAATGTCCTAGAGAGATCAGGTTTGTTTTAGTGTACTCCAATCAAAAGCCCCTACAAGCACAAAAAGGAATGGAGTCATTAGCACTTATGGTTTGTAAATGGCACCCAGAATTATGTTGCACGAAGCACAATTTCATATCATTCTGGGTCCATTTGTGTGAAAACAAGGTCCAATCAGGCTGAAACGTTACAAGAAGGTAGAATCTATTGAGTTGTAAGTGATCTGAACGTTTCATGATGATCGCACATTCCTATAGGGGGTCAAACCATGTCCCAAAGGTCACCGGGCCTGGTGTCACTTTAAAGAAGTAGTCCAGTTACACCTTTGTGGGCTTATAACTTGGCTTCTGAATATCCTAAAGAGGTCAGGTTTGTTTTAGAGTACTCCAGTTAACAGCCCCCATTACCCCAAAAAGGAATGGAGTCATTAGCATTTATGGTTTTTAAATGGCACCCAGAATTATGTTGCACAAAGCACAATTTCACATCATTCTGGGTCCATTTCACAGAAAAAAGCTTCAATCAGGTTGAAACATCACAGAAAAGTAGAATCTATTGAGTTGTAAATGATTCCTGTGTTTCATGATGATAGCACATTCCTAAGGGCGTCAAATCAGGTCATAAAGGTCACCGGATCACTTGTTCCTTGAAGGCGGGTTTCCAAACACACATTTGGGGGCTTATAACTTAGCTTCTGAATGTCTCAGAGAGGTCAGGTTTGTCTTAGTGTACTCCAATCAACAGCCCTTATTACCCCAAAAAGGAATGGAGTCATTAGCACTTATGGTTTTTAAATGGCACCCAGAATTATGTCTCACGAAGCACAATTTCACATCATTCTGGGTTCATTTGTGTGAAAACAAGGTCCAATCAGGCTGAAACGTTACAGGAAGGTAGAATCTATTGAGTTGTAAGTGATCTGAACGTTTCATGATGATAGCAATTTCCTAAGGGGGTCAAACCATGTCCCAAAGGTCACCGGATCTGGTGTCAATTTAAAGAAGTAGTCCAGTTACACATTTGTGGGCCCATAACTTGGCTTCTGAATGTCCTAGAGAGGTCAGGCTTGTTTTAGTGTACTCCAATCAACAGCACCTACAACCACAAAAAGGAATGGAGTCATTAGCACTTATGGTTTGTAAATGGCACCCAGAATTATGTTGCACGAAGCACAATTTCATATCATTCTGGGTCCATTTGTGTGAAAACAAGGTCCAATCAGGCTGAAACGTTACAGGAAGGTAGAATCTATTGAGTTGTAAGTGATCTGAACGTTTCATGATGATAGCACTTTCCTAAGGGGGTCAAACCATGTCCCAAAGGTCACCGGATCTGGTGTCACTTTAAAGAAGTAGTCCAGTTACACATTTGTGGGCTTATAACTTGGCTTCTGAATATCCTAGAGAGGTCAGGTTTGTTTTAGAGTACTCCAATTAATAGCCCCCATTACCCCAAAAAGGAATGGAGTCATTAGCACTTATCGTTTGTAAATGGCACCCAGAATTATGTTGCACGAAGCACAATTTCACATCATTCTGGGTTCATTTGTGTGAAAACAAGGTCCAATCAGGCTGAAACGTTACAGGAAGGTAGAATCTATTGAGTTGTAAGTGATCTGAACGTTTCATGATGATAGCACTTTCCTAAGGGGGTCAAACCATGTCCCAAAGGTCACCGGATCTGGTGTCAATTTAAAGAAGTAGTCCAGTTACACATTTGTGGGCTTATAACTTGGCTTCTGAATTTCCTAGAGAGATCAGGTTTGTTTTAGTGTACTCCAATCAACAGCCCCTACAACCACAAAAAGGAAGGGAGTCATTAGCACTTATGGTTTGTAAATGGCACCCAGAATTATGTTGCACGAAGCACAATTTCACATCATTCTGGGTCCATTTGTGTGAAAACAAGGTCCAATCAGGCTGAAACGTTACAAGAAGGTAGAATCTATTGAGTTGTAAGTGATCTGAACGTTTCATGATGATCGCACATTCCTATTGGGGGTCAAACCATGTCCCAAAGGTCACCGGATCTGGTGTCACTTTAAAGAAGTAGTCCAGTTACACATTTGTGGGCTTATAACTTGGCTTCTGAATATCCTAGAGAGGTCAGGTTTGTTTTAGAGTACTCCAATTAATAGCCCCCATTACCCCAAAAAGGAATGGAGTCATTAGCACTTATGGTTTGTAAATGGCACCCAGAATTATGTTGCACGAAGCACAATTTCACATCATTCTGGGTTCATTTGTGTGAAAACAAGGTCCAATCAGGCTGAAACGTTACAGGAAGGTAGAATCTATTGAGTTGTAAGTGATCTGAACGTTTCATGATGATAGCACTTTCCTAAGGGGGTCAAATCATGTCCCAAAGGTCACCGGATCTGGTGTAAATTTAAAGAAGTTGTCCAGTTACACATTTGTGGGCTTATAACTTGGCTTCTGAATGTCCTAGAGAGATCAGGTTTGTTTTAGTGTACTCCAATCAAAAGCCCCTACAAGCACAAAAAGGAATGGAGTCATTAGCACTTATGGTTTTTAAATGGCACCTAGAATTATGTTGCACGAAGCACAATTTCACATCATTCTGGGTTCATTTGTGTGAAAACAAGGTCCAATCAGGCTGAAACATTACAGGAAGGTAGAATCTATTGAGATGTAAGTGATCTGAACGTTTCATGATGATAGCACTTTCCTAAGGGGGTCAAACCATGTCCCAAAGGTCACCGGATCTGGTGTCACTTTAAAGAAGTAGTCCAGTTACACATTTGTCGGCTTATAACTTGGCTTCTGAATATCCTAGAGAGGTCAGGTTTGTTTTAGAGTACTCCAATTAATAGCCCCCATTACCCCAAAAAGGAATGGAGTCATTAGCACTTATCGTTTGTAAATGGCACCCAGAATTATGTTGCACGAAGCACAATTTCACATCATTCTGGGTTCATTTGTGTGAAAACAAGGTCCAATCAGGCTGAAACGTTACAGGAAGGTAGAATCTATTGAGTTGTAAGTGATCTGAACGTTTCATGATGATAGCACTTTCCTAAGGGGGTCAAACCATGTCCCAAAGGTCACCGGATCTGGTGTCAATTTAAAGTAGTCCAGTTACACATTTGTGGGCTTATAACTTGGCTTCTGAATTTCCTAGAGAGATCAGGTTTGTTTTAGTGTACTCCAATCAACAGCCCCTACAACCACAAAAAGGAAGGGAGTCATTAGCACTTATGGTTTGTAAATGGCACCCAGAATTATGTTGCACGAAGCACAATTTCACATCATTCTGGGTCCATTTGTGTGAAAACAAGGTCCAATCAGGCTGAAACGTTACAAGAAGGTAGAATCTATTGAGTTGTAAGTGATCTGAACGTTTCATGATGATCGCACATTCCTATTGGGGGTCAAACCATGTCCCAAAGGTCACCGGATCTGGTGTCACTTTAAAGAAGTAGTCCAGTTACACCTTTGTGGGCTTATAACTTGGCTTCTGAATATCCTAGAGAGATCGGGTTTGTTTTAGTGTACTCCAATCAACAGCCCCTACAACCACAAAGAGGAATGGAGTCATTAGCACTTATGGTTTGTAAATGGCACCCAGAATTATGTTGCACGAAGCACAATTTCACATCATTCTGGGTCCATTTGTGTGAAAACAAGGTCCAATCAGGCTGAAACGTTACAAGAAGGTAGAATCTATTGAGTTGTAAGTGATCTGAACGTTTCATGATGATCGCACATTCCTATTGGGGGTCAAACCATGTCCCAAAGGTCACCGGATCTGGTGTCACTTTAAAGAAGTAGTCCAGTTACACATTTGTGGGCTTATAACTTGGCTTCTGAATATCCTAGAGAGGTCAGGTTTGTTTTAGAGTACTCCAATTAATAGCCCCCATTACCCCAAAAAGGAATGGAGTCATTAGCACTTATGGTTTTTAAATGGCACCCAGAATTATGTCTCACGAAGCACAATTTCACATCATTCTGGGTTCATTTGTGTGAAAACAAGGTCCAATCAGGCTGAAACGTTACAGGAAGGTAGAATCTATTGAGTTGTAAGTGATCTGAACGTTTCATGATGATAGCAATTTCCTAAGGGGGTCAAACCATGTCCCAAAGGTCACCGGATCTGGTGTCAATTTAAAGAAGTAGTCCAGTTACACATTTGTGGGCCCATAACTTGGCTTCTGAATGTCCTAGAGAGGTCAGGCTTGTTTTAGTGTACTCCAATCAACAGCACCTACAACCACAAAAAGGAATGGAGTCATTAGCACTTATGGTTTGTAAATGGCACCCAGAATTATGTTGCACGAAGCACAATTTCATATCATTCTGGGTCCATTTGTGTGAAAACAAGGTCCAATCAGGCTGAAACGTTACAGGAAGGTAGAATCTATTGAGTTGTAAGTGATCTGAACGTTTCATGATGATAGCACTTTCCTAAGGGGGTCAAACCATGTCCCAAAGGTCACCGGATCTGGTGTCACTTTAAAGAAGTAGTCCAGTTACACATTTGTGGGCTTATAACTTGGCTTCTGAATATCCTAGAGAGGTCAGGTTTGTTTTAGAGTACTCCAATTAATAGCCCCCATTACCCCAAAAAGGAATGGAGTCATTAGCACTTATCGTTTGTAAATGGCACCCAGAATTATGTTGCACGAAGCACAATTTCACATCATTCTGGGTTCATTTGTGTGAAAACAAGGTCCAATCAGGCTGAAACGTTACAGGAAGGTAGAATCTATTGAGTTGTAAGTGATCTGAACGTTTCATGATGATAGCACTTTCCTAAGGGGGTCAAACCATGTCCCAAAGGTCACCGGATCTGGTGTCAATTTAAAGAAGTAGTCCAGTTACACATTTGTGGGCTTATAACTTGGCTTCTGAATTTCCTAGAGAGATCAGGTTTGTTTTAGTGTACTCCAATCAACAGCCCCTACAACCACAAAAAGGAAGGGAGTCATTAGCACTTATGGTTTGTAAATGGCACCCAGAATTATGTTGCACGAAGCACAATTTCACATCATTCTGGGTCCATTTGTGTGAAAACAAGGTCCAATCAGGCTGAAACGTTACAAGAAGGTAGAATCTATTGAGTTGTAAGTGATCTGAACGTTTCATGATGATCGCACATTCCTATTGGGGGTCAAACCATGTCCCAAAGGTCACCGGATCTGGTGTCACTTTAAAGAAGTAGTCCAGTTACACATTTGTGGGCTTATAACTTGGCTTCTGAATATCCTAGAGAGGTCAGGTTTGTTTTAGAGTACTCCAATTAATAGCCCCCATTACCCCAAAAAGGAATGGAGTCATTAGCACTTATGGTTTGTAAATGGCACCCAGAATTATGTTGCACGAAGCACAATTTCACATCATTCTGGGTTCATTTGTGTGAAAACAAGGTCCAATCAGGCTGAAACGTTACAGGAAGGTAGAATCTATTGAGTTGTAAGTGATCTGAACGTTTCATGATGATAGCACTTTCCTAAGGGGGTCAAATCATGTCCCAAAGGTCACCGGATCTGGTGTAAATTTAAAGAAGTTGTCCAGTTACACATTTGTGGGCTTATAACTTGGCTTCTGAATGTCCTAGAGAGATCAGGTTTGTTTTAGTGTACTCCAATCAAAAGCCCCTACAAGCACAAAAAGGAATGGAGTCATTAGCACTTATGGTTTTTAAATGGCACCTAGAATTATGTTGCACGAAGCACAATTTCACATCATTCTGGGTTCATTTGTGTGAAAACAAGGTCCAATCAGGCTGAAACATTACAGGAAGGTAGAATCTATTGAGATGTAAGTGATCTGAACGTTTCATGATGATAGCACTTTCCTAAGGGGGTCAAACCATGTCCCAAAGGTCACCGGATCTGGTGTCACTTTAAAGAAGTAGTCCAGTTACACATTTGTCGGCTTATAACTTGGCTTCTGAATATCCTAGAGAGGTCAGGTTTGTTTTAGAGTACTCCAATTAATAGCCCCCATTACCCCAAAAAGGAATGGAGTCATTAGCACTTATCGTTTGTAAATGGCACCCAGAATTATGTTGCACGAAGCACAATTTCACATCATTCTGGGTTCATTTGTGTGAAAACAAGGTCCAATCAGGCTGAAACGTTACAGGAAGGTAGAATCTATTGAGTTGTAAGTGATCTGAACGTTTCATGATGATAGCACTTTCCTAAGGGGGTCAAACCATGTCCCAAAGGTCACCGGATCTGGTGTCAATTTAAAGTAGTCCAGTTACACATTTGTGGGCTTATAACTTGGCTTCTGAATTTCCTAGAGAGATCAGGTTTGTTTTAGTGTACTCCAATCAACAGCCCCTACAACCACAAAAAGGAAGGGAGTCATTAGCACTTATGGTTTGTAAATGGCACCCAGAATTATGTTGCACGAAGCACAATTTCACATCATTCTGGGTCCATTTGTGTGAAAACAAGGTCCAATCAGGCTGAAACGTTACAAGAAGGTAGAATCTATTGAGTTGTAAGTGATCTGAACGTTTCATGATGATCGCACATTCCTATTGGGGGTCAAACCATGTCCCAAAGGTCACCGGATCTGGTGTCACTTTAAAGAAGTAGTCCAGTTACACCTTTGTGGGCTTATAACTTGGCTTCTGAATATCCTAGAGAGATCGGGTTTGTTTTAGTGTACTCCAATCAACAGCCCCTACAACCACAAAGAGGAATGGAGTCATTAGCACTTATGGTTTGTAAATGGCACCCAGAATTATGTTGCACGAAGCACAATTTCACATCATTCTGGGTCCATTTGTGTGAAAACAAGGTCCAATCAGGCTGAAACGTTACAAGAAGGTAGAATCTATTGAGTTGTAAGTGATCTGAACGTTTCATGATGATCGCACATTCCTATTGGGGGTCAAACCATGTCCCAAAGGTCACCGGATCTGGTGTCACTTTAAAGAAGTAGTCCAGTTACACATTTGTGGGCTTATAACTTGGCTTCTGAATATCCTAGAGAGGTCAGGTTTGTTTTAGAGTACTCCAATTAATAGCCCCCATTACCCCAAAAAGGAATGGAGTCATTAGCACTTATGGTTTGTAAATGGCACCCAGAATTATGTTGCACGAAGCACAATTTCACATCATTCTGGGTTCATTTGTGTGAAAACAAGGTCCAATCAGGCTGAAACGTTACAGGAAGGTAGAATCTATTGAGTTGTAAGTGATCTGAACGTTTCATGATGATAGCACTTTCCTAAGGGGGTCAAATCATGTCCCAAAGGTCACCGGATCTGGTGTAAATTTAAAGAAGTTGTCCAGTTACACATTTGTGGGCTTATAACTTGGCTTCTGAATGTCCTAGAGAGATCAGGTTTGTTTTAGTGTACTCCAATCAAAAGCCCCTACAAGCACAAAAAGGAATGGAGTCATTAGCACTTATGGTTTGTAAATGGCACCCAGAATTATGTTGCACGAAGCACAATTTCATATCATTCTGGGTCCATTTGTGTGAAAACAAGGTCCAATCAGGCTGAAACGTTACAAGAAGGTAGAATCTATTGAGTTGTAAGTGATCTGAACGTTTCATGATGATCGCACATTCCTATAGGGGGTCAAACCATGTCCCAAAGGTCACCGGGCCTGGTGTCACTTTAAAGAAGTAGTCCAGTTACACCTTTGTGGGCTTATAACTTGGCTTCTGAATATCCTAAAGAGGTCAGGTTTGTTTTAGAGTACTCCAGTTAACAGCCCCCATTACCCCAAAAAGGAATGGAGTCATTAGCATTTATGGTTTTTAAATGGCACCCAGAATTATGTTGCACAAAGCACAATTTCACATCATTCTGGGTCCATTTCACAGAAAAAAGCTTCAATCAGGTTGAAACATCACAGAAAAGTAGAATCTATTGAGTTGTAAATGATTCCTGTGTTTCATGATGATAGCACATTCCTAAGGGCGTCAAATCAGGTCATAAAGGTCACCGGATCACTTGTTCCTTGAAGGCGGGTTTCCAAACACACATTTGGGGGCTTATAACTTAGCTTCTGAATGTCTCAGAGAGGTCAGGTTTGTCTTAGTGTACTCCAATCAACAGCCCTTATTACCCCAAAAAGGAATGGAGTCATTAGCACTTATGGTTTTTAAATGGCACCCAGAATTATGTCTCACGAAGCACAATTTCACATCATTCTGGGTTCATTTGTGTGAAAACAAGGTCCAATCAGGCTGAAACGTTACAGGAAGGTAGAATCTATTGAGTTGTAAGTGATCTGAACGTTTCATGATGATAGCAATTTCCTAAGGGGGTCAAACCATGTCCCAAAGGTCACCGGATCTGGTGTCAATTTAAAGAAGTAGTCCAGTTACACATTTGTGGGCCCATAACTTGGCTTCTGAATGTCCTAGAGAGGTCAGGCTTGTTTTAGTGTACTCCAATCAACAGCACCTACAACCACAAAAAGGAATGGAGTCATTAGCACTTATGGTTTGTAAATGGCACCCAGAATTATGTTGCACGAAGCACAATTTCATATCATTCTGGGTCCATTTGTGTGAAAACAAGGTCCAATCAGGCTGAAACGTTACAGGAAGGTAGAATCTATTGAGTTGTAAGTGATCTGAACGTTTCATGATGATAGCACTTTCCTAAGGGGGTCAAACCATGTCCCAAAGGTCACCGGATCTGGTGTCACTTTAAAGAAGTAGTCCAGTTACACATTTGTGGGCTTATAACTTGGCTTCTGAATATCCTAGAGAGGTCAGGTTTGTTTTAGAGTACTCCAATTAATAGCCCCCATTACCCCAAAAAGGAATGGAGTCATTAGCACTTATCGTTTGTAAATGGCACCCAGAATTATGTTGCACGAAGCACAATTTCACATCATTCTGGGTTCATTTGTGTGAAAACAAGGTCCAATCAGGCTGAAACGTTACAGGAAGGTAGAATCTATTGAGTTGTAAGTGATCTGAACGTTTCATGATGATAGCACTTTCCTAAGGGGGTCAAACCATGTCCCAAAGGTCACCGGATCTGGTGTCAATTTAAAGAAGTAGTCCAGTTACACATTTGTGGGCTTATAACTTGGCTTCTGAATTTCCTAGAGAGATCAGGTTTGTTTTAGTGTACTCCAATCAACAGCCCCTACAACCACAAAAAGGAAGGGAGTCATTAGCACTTATGGTTTGTAAATGGCACCCAGAATTATGTTGCACGAAGCACAATTTCACATCATTCTGGGTCCATTTGTGTGAAAACAAGGTCCAATCAGGCTGAAACGTTACAAGAAGGTAGAATCTATTGAGTTGTAAGTGATCTGAACGTTTCATGATGATCGCACATTCCTATTGGGGGTCAAACCATGTCCCAAAGGTCACCGGATCTGGTGTCACTTTAAAGAAGTAGTCCAGTTACACATTTGTGGGCTTATAACTTGGCTTCTGAATATCCTAGAGAGGTCAGGTTTGTTTTAGAGTACTCCAATTAATAGCCCCCATTACCCCAAAAAGGAATGGAGTCATTAGCACTTATGGTTTGTAAATGGCACCCAGAATTATGTTGCACGAAGCACAATTTCACATCATTCTGGGTTCATTTGTGTGAAAACAAGGTCCAATCAGGCTGAAACGTTACAGGAAGGTAGAATCTATTGAGTTGTAAGTGATCTGAACGTTTCATGATGATAGCACTTTCCTAAGGGGGTCAAATCATGTCCCAAAGGTCACCGGATCTGGTGTAAATTTAAAGAAGTTGTCCAGTTACACATTTGTGGGCTTATAACTTGGCTTCTGAATGTCCTAGAGAGATCAGGTTTGTTTTAGTGTACTCCAATCAAAAGCCCCTACAAGCACAAAAAGGAATGGAGTCATTAGCACTTATGGTTTTTAAATGGCACCTAGAATTATGTTGCACGAAGCACAATTTCACATCATTCTGGGTTCATTTGTGTGAAAACAAGGTCCAATCAGGCTGAAACATTACAGGAAGGTAGAATCTATTGAGATGTAAGTGATCTGAACGTTTCATGATGATAGCACTTTCCTAAGGGGGTCAAACCATGTCCCAAAGGTCACCGGATCTGGTGTCACTTTAAAGAAGTAGTCCAGTTACACATTTGTCGGCTTATAACTTGGCTTCTGAATATCCTAGAGAGGTCAGGTTTGTTTTAGAGTACTCCAATTAATAGCCCCCATTACCCCAAAAAGGAATGGAGTCATTAGCACTTATCGTTTGTAAATGGCACCCAGAATTATGTTGCACGAAGCACAATTTCACATCATTCTGGGTTCATTTGTGTGAAAACAAGGTCCAATCAGGCTGAAACGTTACAGGAAGGTAGAATCTATTGAGTTGTAAGTGATCTGAACGTTTCATGATGATAGCACTTTCCTAAGGGGGTCAAACCATGTCCCAAAGGTCACCGGATCTGGTGTCAATTTAAAGTAGTCCAGTTACACATTTGTGGGCTTATAACTTGGCTTCTGAATTTCCTAGAGAGATCAGGTTTGTTTTAGTGTACTCCAATCAACAGCCCCTACAACCACAAAAAGGAAGGGAGTCATTAGCACTTATGGTTTGTAAATGGCACCCAGAATTATGTTGCACGAAGCACAATTTCACATCATTCTGGGTCCATTTGTGTGAAAACAAGGTCCAATCAGGCTGAAACGTTACAAGAAGGTAGAATCTATTGAGTTGTAAGTGATCTGAACGTTTCATGATGATCGCACATTCCTATTGGGGGTCAAACCATGTCCCAAAGGTCACCGGATCTGGTGTCACTTTAAAGAAGTAGTCCAGTTACACCTTTGTGGGCTTATAACTTGGCTTCTGAATATCCTAGAGAGATCGGGTTTGTTTTAGTGTACTCCAATCAACAGCCCCTACAACCACAAAGAGGAATGGAGTCATTAGCACTTATGGTTTGTAAATGGCACCCAGAATTATGTTGCACGAAGCACAATTTCACATCATTCTGGGTCCATTTGTGTGAAAACAAGGTCCAATCAGGCTGAAACGTTACAAGAAGGTAGAATCTATTGAGTTGTAAGTGATCTGAACGTTTCATGATGATCGCACATTCCTATTGGGGGTCAAACCATGTCCCAAAGGTCACCGGATCTGGTGTCACTTTAAAGAAGTAGTCCAGTTACACATTTGTGGGCTTATAACTTGGCTTCTGAATATCCTAGAGAGGTCAGGTTTGTTTTAGAGTACTCCAATTAATAGCCCCCATTACCCCAAAAAGGAATGGAGTCATTAGCACTTATGGTTTGTAAATGGCACCCAGAATTATGTTGCACGAAGCACAATTTCACATCATTCTGGGTTCATTTGTGTGAAAACAAGGTCCAATCAGGCTGAAACGTTACAGGAAGGTAGAATCTATTGAGTTGTAAGTGATCTGAACGTTTCATGATGATAGCACTTTCCTAAGGGGGTCAAATCATGTCCCAAAGGTCACCGGATCTGGTGTAAATTTAAAGAAGTTGTCCAGTTACACATTTGTGGGCTTATAACTTGGCTTCTGAATGTCCTAGAGAGATCAGGTTTGTTTTAGTGTACTCCAATCAAAAGCCCCTACAAGCACAAAAAGGAATGGAGTCATTAGCACTTATGGTTTTTAAATGGCACCTAGAATTATGTTGCACGAAGCACAATTTCACATCATTCTGGGTTCATTTGTGTGAAAACAAGGTCCAATCAGGCTGAAACATTACAGGAAGGTAGAATCTATTGAGTTGTAAGTGATCTGAACGTTTCATGATGATAGCACTTTCCTAAGGGGGTCAAACCATGTCCCAAAGGTCACCGGATCTGGTGTCACTTTAAAGAAGTAGTCCAGTTACACATTTGTGGGCTTATAACTTGGCTTCTGAATATCCTAGAGAGGTCAGGTTTGTTTTAGAGTACTCCAATTAATAGCCCCCATTACCCCAAAAAGGAATGGAGTCATTAGCACTTATCGTTTGTAAATGGCACCCAGAATTATGTTGCACGAAGCACAATTTCACATCATTCTGGGTTCATTTGTGTGAAAACAAGGTCCAATCAGGCTGAAACGTTACAGGAAGGTAGAATCTATTGAGTTGTAAGTGATCTGAACGTTTCATGATGATAGCACTTTCCTAAGGGGGTCAAACCATGTCCCAAAGGTCACCGGATCTGGTGTCAATTTAAAGTAGTCCAGTTACACATTTGTGGGCTTATAACTTGGCTTCTGAATTTCCTAGAGAGATCAGGTTTGTTTTAGTGTACTCCAATCAACAGCCCCTACAACCACAAAAAGGAAGGGAGTCATTAGCACTTATGGTTTGTAAATGGCACCCAGAATTATGTTGCACGAAGCACAATTTCACATCATTCTGGGTCCATTTGTGTGAAAACAAGGTCCAATCAGGCTGAAACGTTACAAGAAGGTAGAATCTATTGAGTTGTAAGTGATCTGAACGTTTCATGATGATCGCACATTCCTATTGGGGGTCAAACCATGTCCCAAAGGTCACCGGATCTGGTGTCACTTTAAAGAAGTAGTCCAGTTACACATTTGTGGGCTTATAACTTGGCTTCTGAATATCCTAGAGAGGTCAGGTTTGTTTTAGAGTACTCCAATTAATAGCCCCCATTACCCCAAAAAGGAATGGAGTCATTAGCACTTATAGTTTGTAAATGGCACCCAGAATTATGTTGCACGAAGCACAATTTCACATCATTCTGGGTTCATTTGTGTGAAAACAAGGTCCAATCAGGCTGAAACGTTACAGGAAGGTAGAATCTATTGAGTTGTAAGTGATCTGAACGTTTCATGATGATAGCACTTTCCTAAGGGGGTCAAACCATGTCCCAAAGGTCACCGGATCTGGTGTCAATTTAAAGAAGTTGTCAAGTTTCAAATTTGTGGGCTTATAACTTGGCTTCTGAATGTCCTAGAGAGATCAGGTTTGTTTTAGTGTACTCCAATCAACAGCCCCTACAACTACAAAAAGGAATGGAGTCATTAGTACTTATGGTTTTTAAATGGCACCCAGAATTATGTTGCACGAAGCACAATTTCACATCATTCTGGGTTCATTTGTGTGAAAACAAGGTCCAATCAGGCTGAAACGTTACAGGAAGGTAGAATCTATTGAGTTGTAAGTGATCTGAACGTTTCATGATGATAGCACTTTCCTAAGGGGGTCAAACCATGTCCCAAAGGTCACCGGATCTGGTGTCAATTTAAAGAAGTAGTCCAGTTACACCTTTGTGGGCTTATAACTTGGCTTCTGAATATCCTAAAGAGGTCAGGTTGGTTTTAGAGTACTCCAGTTAACAGCCCCCATTACCCCCAAAAGGAATGGAGTCATTAGCACTTATGGTTTGTAAATGGCACCCAGAATTATGTTGCACGAAGCACAATTTCACATCATTCTGGGTTCATTTGTGTGAAAACAAGGTCCAATCAGGCTGAAACATTACAGGAAGGTAGAATCTATTGAGTTGTAAGTGATCTGAACGTTTCAATTCTGATAGCACTTTCCTACACTCTTAAAAATGCTGGGTTATTTTGCTAACCCAACTGCTGGGTTAAGGCTGATTTTTAAGCAGTTGGGTCAATTTAATACAACATTGGGTCAAACATTTTGACCCAGCATGTTGGGTTAAAAAGGGCTGTAAAAAGAAGGATCCTCCCCCTCGTCTGTGCCAGCTTCACCATTTTAAAGTGGAGGATGACAAGGACTTGCCTCATTTCCACCTGGACCTTCACACCAGCAAGGTTTAAAAATAAGGTAAGATGTTGATGATGGAGTTTGAAAATGTGTTCTGGTAAAGCAGTTGAAGGCAGGTAATGCAGTAAACAAAGAGATTTTAAGCCTACAATAGCTTTTCAACCGAATATAGCTTCGAGTAGCTAGCTAGCTACTTAGCTTCCCAGCATCAATCTACTTCATTAGATATAATGGAACAGAAAATCTGTGACACAACTATCTGTGCTCCAGACAGTGTTTTACTATTTGACCACCCTCCCTTTGTTTGTTAGACATGATGAGGCTCAGGAAGTTAGGCCTACTATGCATAGCATCCCCACTAGCAGCAGGGGCTCTTTATGCTGAGGTCTGTGCAATACCTCCCGCTACTTGTGTAACAACTTGGGATAACAAACAGCAGCCTTTCTGCACAAAACGTATGCCAAAACCATACTGAGACCGTGGTCTAAAAACCGTACTACAGACCGTACCGTGGGCTATCTGTACAGTTGCACCACTATTATTTACAGCCAACTCCAAATATGCTTCCACAACTTGTATGAAACCATATCTTTTTCATGCCTTAATTTTTTTCCCTTTCTTTCTCTTTTTTTTCTTCAATTCCCCTTACTTTAGGACTGGAACCAACATGGTGGAGTACCTGACCGGGGCCACAACAGACGACCCACATGTTCTTATGCTTGGTGAAGGCCATCGATGTTCCCAAGCATTCGTTATCCTCAATGGGACTGCCATGGAATATCCCTCACTTTTGGGTGCAGTTGATGGCTGTTTTAAAACATTTTTTGTGTTTGATGTGAATTACCCAAAACCATGTGCCCAAGTTTGGGAGTTCATTCAAACGGTCATCTTTGAAATGCCTGGGCATGAATCAAATGCTGTAAAGCTAATGAGGGCTCAGTTGGCTATGATTTAAAGTTGATGTTTTGCTAGCATGGGGATGAGTTACATGTTTTTGGACATTTACGTAAGTACAGTTCTTCCATTAGCATTGGGTTGAAAATGTTCATGATCTTCAGGTGTCTAATATTTTAATATTTGTCATTAAAACACATTTACACAAATGCAATAAGCAGAGTTTTACAAAAAATGAGCGGGACCATAAATGTTTTTAAATACTCTTCAGTTGTATTAATATTGTTATGCATTTTAAAAATGAAAAAACGTATGTGGTCAATAAAGAATTGACTGAGACATGTTCATTTTGTGTACTAAGTTATTCATTAAGCATTTTATTTTATTTTTTTCATATAACCCTATATTCTAGAATTGGGTCATTTTAACCCAATCTTTAGTTATTAAATAACCCAGAAGTTGGGTTTTCTTTTTAACCCAGTTTTGGGTTACCCTAATTATACAGTTGGGTCATTTTAACCCATTAGTTGGGTAGAAAACATAACCCAATATGCTGGGTCAAACCCATAACCCAACCCTGCTTGGTTAATACAACCCAGCGTTGGGTCGGTCCCTTTTTGACCCAGCGCCTGGGTTACAAAATAACCCAAGTTGGGTTATTTTTAACCCAGCAGTTTTAAGTGTGTAATGGGTCAAATCATGTCCCAAAGGTCACCGGATCTGGTGTCAATTTAAAGAAGTAGTCCAGTTACACATTTGTGGGCTTATAACTTGGCTTCTGAATGTCCTAGAGAGATCAGCTTTGTTTTAGTGTACTCCAGTCAACAGCCCCTACAACCACAAAAAGGAATGGAGTCATTAGCTCTTATGGTTTTTAAATGGCACCCAGAATTATGTTGCACGAAGCACAATTTCACATCATTCTGGGTTCTTTTGTGTGAAAACAAGGTCCAATCAGGCTGAAACGTTACAGGAAGGTAGAATCTATTGAGTTGTAAGTGATCTGAACGTTTCATGATGATAGCACTTTCCTAAGGGGGTCAAACCATGTCCCAAAGGTCACCGGATCTGGTGTCAATTTAAAGAAGTAGTCCAGTTACACATTTGTGGGCTTATAACTTGGCTTCTGAATTTCCTAGAGATATCAGGTTTGTTTTAGTGTACTCCAATTAACAGCCGCCATTACCCCAAAAAGGAAGGGAGTCATTAGCACTTATGGTTTGTAAATGGCACCCAGAATTATGTTGCACGAAGCACAATTTCACATCATTCTGGGTCCATTTGTGCGAAAACAAGGTCCAATCAGGCTGAAACATTACAGGAAGGTAGAATCTATTGAGTTGTAAGTGATCTGAACGTTTCATGATGATAGCACTTTCCTAAGGGGGTCAAATCATGTCCCAAAGGTCACCGGATCTGGTGTCAATTTAAAGAAGTAGTCCAGTTACACATTTGTGGGCTTATAACTTGGCTTCTGAATGTCCTAGAGAGATCAGGTTTGTTTTAGTGTACTCCAATCAACAGCCCCTACAACCACAAAAATGAATGGAGTCATTAGCTCTTATGGTTTTTAAATGGCACCCAGAATTATGTTGCACGAAGCACAATTTCACATCATTCTGGGTTCTTTTGTGTGAAAACAAGGTCCAATCAGGCTGAAACGTTACAGGAAGGTAGAATCTATTGAGTTGTAAGTGATCTGAACGTTTCATGATGATAGCATTTTCCTAAGGGGGTCACACCATGTCCCAAAGGTCACCGGATCTGGTGTCAATTTAAAGAAGTAGTCCAGTTACACATTTGTGGTCTTATAACTTGGCTTCTGAATTTCCTAGAGAGATCAGGTTTGTTTTAGTGTACTCCAATCAACAGCCCCCACAACCACAAAAAGGAAGGGAGTCATTAGCACTTATGGTTTGTAAATGGCACCCAGAATTATGTTGCATGAAGCACAATTTCACATCATTCTGGGTCCATTTGTGTGAAAACAAGGTCCAATCAGGCTGAAACGTTACAAGAAGGTAGAATCTATTGAGTTGTAAGTGATCTGAACGTTTCATGATGATCGCACATTCCTATTGGGGGTCAAACCATGTCCCAAAGGTCACCGGATCTGGTGTCACTTTAAAGAAGTAGTCCAGTTACACATTTGTGGGCTTATAACTTGGCTTCTGAATATCCTAAAGAGGTCAGGTTTGTTTTAGAGTACTCCAATTAACAGCCCCCATTACCCTAAAAAGGAATGGAGTCATTAGCACTTATGGTTTTTAAATGGCACCCAGAATTATGTTGCACGAAGCACAATTTCACATCATTCTGGGTTCATTTGTGTGAAAACAAGGTCAAATCAGGCTGAAACGTTACAGGAAGGTAGAATCTATTGAGTTGTAAGTGATCTGAACGTTTCATGATGATAGCACTTTCCTAAGGGGGTCAAACCATGTCCCAAAGGTCACCGGATCTGGTGTCAATTTAAAGTAGTAGTCCAGTTACACATTTGTGGGCTTATAACTTGGCTTCTGAATATCCTAAAGAGGTCAGGTTTGTTTTAGAGTACTCCAATTAACAGCCCCCATTACCCCAAAAAGGAATGGAGTCATTAGCACTTATGGTTTTTAAATGGCACCCAGAATTATGTTGCACGAAGCACAATTTCACATCATTCTGGGTTCATTTGTGTGAAAACAAGGTCCAATCAGGTTGAAACGTTACAGGAAGGTAGAATCTATTGAGTTGTAAGTGATCTGAACGTTTCATGATGATAGCACTTTCCTAAGGGGGTCAAATCATGTCCCAAAGGTCACCGGATCTGGTGTCAATTTAAAGAAGTAGTCCAGTTACACATTTGTGGGCTTATAACTTGGCTTCTGAATGTCCTAGAGGGATCGGGTTTGTTTTAGTGTACTCCAATCAACAGCCCCTACAACCACAAAAAGGAATGGAGTCATTAGCACTTATGGTTTTTAAATGGCACCCAGAATTATGTTGCACGAAGCACAATTTCACATCATTCTGGGTTCATTTGTGTGAAAACAAGGTCCAATCAGACTGAAACGTTACAAGAAGGTAGAATCTATTGAGTTGTAAGTGATCTGAACGTTTCATGATGATAGCACTTTCCTAAGGGGGTCAAATCATGTCCCAAAGGTCACCGGATCTGGTGTCAATTTAAAGAAGTAGTCCAGTTACACCTTTGTGGGCTTATAACTTGGCTTCTGAATATCCTAAAGAGGTCAGGTTTGTTTTAGAGTACTCCAGTTAACAGCCCCCATTACCCCCAAAAGGAATGGAGTCATTAGCACTTATGGTTTGTAAATGGCACCCAGAATTATGTTGCACGAAGCACAATTTCACATCATTCTGGGTTCTTTTGTGTGAAAACAAGGTCCAATCAGGCTGAAACGTTACAGGAAGGTAGAATCTATTGAGTTGTAAGTGATCTGAACGTTTCATGATGATAGCACTTTCCTAAGGGGGTCAAACCATGTCCCAAAGGTCACCGGATCTGGTGTCAATTTAAAGAAGTAGTCCAGTTACACATTTGTGGGCTTATAACTTGGCTTCTGAATTTCCTAGAGAGATCAGGTTTGTTTTAGTGTACTCCAATCAACAGCCCCTACAACCACAAAAAGGAAGGGAGTCATTAGCACTTATGGTTTGTAAATGGCACCCAGAATTATGTTGCACGAAGCACAATTTCACATCATTCTGGGTCCATTTGTGTGAAAACAAGGTCCAATCAGGCTGAAACGTTACAAGAAGGTAGAATCTATTGAGTTGTAAGTGATCTGAACGTTTCATGATGATCGCACATTCCTATTGGGGGTCAAACCATGTCCCAAAGGTCACCGGATCTGGTGTCACTTTAAAGAAGTAGTCCAGTTACACATTTGTGGGCTTATAACTTGGCTTCTGAATATCCTATAGAGGTCAGGTTTGTTTTAGAGTACTCCAATTAATAGCCCCCATTACCCCAAAAAGGAATGGAGTCATTAGCACTTATGGTTTGTAAATGGCACCCAGAATTATGTTGCACGAAGCACAATTTCACATCATTCTGGGTTCATTTGTGTGAAAACAAGGTCCAATCAGGCTGAAACGTTACAGGAAGGTAGAATCTATTGAGTTGTAAGTGATCTGAACGTTTCATGATGATAGCACTTTCCTAAGGGGGTCAAACCATGTCCCAAAGGTCACCGGATCTGGTGTCAATTTAAAGAAGTTGTCAAGTTACAAATTTGTGGGCTTATAACTTGGCTTCTGAATGTCCTAGAGAGATCAGGTTTGTTTTAGTGTACTCCAATCAACAGCCCCTACAACTACAAAAAGGAATGGAGTCATTAGTACTTATGGTTTTTAAATGGCACCCAGAATTATGTTGCACGAAGCACAATTTCACATCATTTTGGGTTCATTTGTGTGAAAACAAGGTCCAATCAGGCTGAAACGTTACAGGAAGGTAGAATCTATTGAGTTGTAAGTGATCTGAACGTTTCATGATGATAGCACTTTCCTAAGGGGGTCAAACCATGTCCCAAAGGTCCCCGGATCTGGTGTCAATTTAAAGAAGTAGTCCAGTTACACCTTTGTGGGCTTATAACTTGGCTTCTGAATATCCTAAAGAGGTCAGGTTTGTTTTAGAGTACTCCATTTAACAGCCCCCATTACCCCCAAATGGAATGGAGTCATTAGCACTTATGGTTTGTAAATGGCACCCAGAATTATGTTGCACGAAGCACAATTTCACATCATTCTGGGTTCATTTGTGTGAAAACAAGGTCCAATCAGGCTGAAACATTACAGGAAGGTAGAATCTATTGAGTTGTAAGTGATCTGAACGTTTCATGATGATAGCACTTTCCTAAGGGGGTCAAATCATGTCCCAAAGGTCACCGGATCTGGTGTCAATTTAAAGAAGTAGTCCAGTTACACATTTGTGGGCTTATAACTTGGCTTCTGAATGTCCTAGAGAGATCAGGTTTGTTTTAGTGTACTCCAATCAACAGCCCCTACAACCACAAAAAGGAATGGAGTCATTAGCTCTTATGGTTTTTAAATGGCACCCAGAATTATGTTGCACAAAGCACAATTTCACATCATTCTGGGTTCTTTTGTGTGAAAACAAGGTCCAATCAGGCTGAAACGTTACAGGAAGGTAGAATCTATTGAGTTGTAAGTGATCTGAACGTTTCATGATGATAGCACTTTCCTAAGGGGGTCAAACCATGTCCCAAAGGTCACCGGATCTGGTGTCAATTTAAAGAAGTAGTCCAGTTACACCTTTGTGGGCTTATACCTTGGCTTCTGAATTTCCTAGAGAGATCAGGTTTGTTTTAGTGTACTCCAATTAACAGCCCCCATTACCCCAAAAAGGAAGGGAGTCATTAGCACTTATGGATTTTAAATGGCACCCAGAATTATGTTGCACGAAGCACAATTTCACATCATTCTGGGTTCATTTGTGTGAAAACAAGGTCCAATCAGGCTGAAACGTTACAGGAAGGTAGAATCTATTGAGTTGTAAGTTATCTGAACGTTTCATGATGATAGCACTTTCCTATTGGGGGTCAAACCATGTCCCAAAGGTCACCGGATCTGGTGTCACTTTAAAGAAGTAGTCCAGTTACACATTTGTGGGCTTATAACTTGGCTTCTGAATGTCCTAGAGAGGTCAGGTTTGTTTTAGAGTACTCCAATTAACAGCCCCCATTACCCCAAAAAGGAATGGAGTCATTAGCACTTATAGTTTGTAAATGGCACCCAGAATTATGTTGCACGAAGCACAATTTCACATCATTCTGGGTTCATTTGTGTGAAAACAAGGTCCAATCAGGCTGAAACGTTACAGGAAGGTAGAATCTATTGAGTTGTAAGTTATCTGAACGTTTCATGATGATAGCACTTTCCTAAGGGGGTCAAACCATGTCCCAAAGGTCACCGGATCTGGTGTCAATTTAAAGAAGTAGTCCAGTTACACATTTGTGGACTTATACCTTGGCTTCTGAATTTCCTAGAGAGATCAGGTTTGTTTTAGTGTACTCCAATTAACAGCCCCCATTACCCCAAAAAGGAAGGGAGTCATTAGCACTTATGGTTTGTAAATGGCACCCAGAATTATGTTGCACGAAGCACAATTTCACATCATTCTGGGTTCATTTGTGTGAAAACAAGGTCCAATCAGGCTGAAACGTTACAGGAAGGTAGAATCTATTGAGTTGTAAGTTATCTGAACGTTTCATGATGATAGCACTTTCCTAAGGGGGTCAAACCATGTCCCAAAGGTCACCGGATCTGGTGTCAATTTAAAGAAGTAGTCCAGTTACACATTTGTGGGCATATAACTTGGCTTCTGAATTTCCTAGAGAGATCAGGTTTGTTTTAGTGTACTCCAATCAACAGCCCCCACAACCACAAAAAGGAAGGGAGTCATTAGCACTTATGGTTTGTAAATGGCACCCAGAATTATGTTGCACGAAGCACAATTTCACATCATTCTGGGTCCATTTGTGTGAAAACAAGGTCCAATCAGGCTGAAACGTTACAAGAAGGTAGAATCTATTGAGTTGTAAGTGATCTGAACGTTTCATGATGATCACACATTCCTATTGGGGGTCAAACCATGTCCCAAAGGTCACCGGATCTGGTGTCACTTTAAAGAAGTAGTCCAGTTACACATTTGTGGGCTCATAACTTGGCTTCTGAATGTCCTAGAGAGGTCAGGTTTGTTTTAGAGTACTCCAATTAACAGCCCCCATTACCCCAAAAAGGAATGGAGTCATTAGCACTTATAGTTTGTAAATTGCACCCAGAATTATGTTGCACGAAGCACAATTTCACATCATTCTGGGTTCATTTGTGTGAAAACAAGGTCCAATCAGGCTGAAACGTTACAGGAAGGTAGAATCTATTGAGTTGTAAGTGATCTGAACGTTTCATGATGATAGCACATTCCTAAGGGGGTCAAACCATGTCCCAAATGTCCCCGGATCTGGTGTCAATTTAAAGAAGTAGTCCAGTTACACATTTGTGGGCTTATAACTTGGCTTCTGAATTTCCTAGAGAGATCAGGTTTGTTTTAGTGTACTCCAATCAACAGCCCCCACAACCACAAAAAGGAAGGGAGTCATTAGCACTTATGGTTTGTAAATGGCACCCAGACTTATGTTGCACGAAGCACAATTTCACATCATTCTGGGTCCATTTGTGTGAAAACAAGGTCCAATCAGGCTGAAACGTTACAAGAAGGTAGAATCTATTGAGTTGTAAGTGATCTGAACGTTTCATGATGATCGCACATTCCTATTGGGGGTCAAACCATGTCCCAAAGGTCACCGGATCTGGTGTCACTTTAAAGAAGTAGTCCAGTTACACATTTGTGGGCTTATAACTTGGCTTCTGAATGTCCTAGAGAGGTCAGGTTTGTTTTAGAGTACTCCAATTAACAGCCCCCATTACCCCAAAAAGGAATGGAGTCATTAGCACTTATGGTTTGTAAATCGCAACCAGAATTATTTTGCACGAAGAACAATTTCACATCATTCTGGGTTCATTTGTGTGAAAACAAGGTCCAATCAGGCTGAAACGTTACAGGAAGGTAGAATCTATTGAGTTGTAAGTGATATGAACGTTTCATGATGATAGCACTTTCCTAAGGGGGTCAAACCATGTCCCAAAGGTCACCGGATCTGGTGTCAATTTAAAGAAGTAGTCCAGTTACACCTTTGTGGGCTTATAACTTGGCTTCTGAATATCCTAAAGAGGTCAGGTTTGTTTTAGAGTACTCCAGTTAACAGCCCCCATTACCCCAAAAAGGAATGGAGTCTATAGCACTTATGGTTTTTAAATGGCACCCAGAATTATGTTGCACGAAGCACAATTTCACATCATTCTGGGTTCATTTGTGTGAAAACAAGCTCCAATCAGGCTGAAACGTTACAGGAAGGTAGAATCTATTGAGTTGTAAGTGATCTGAATGTTTCATGATGATAGCACTTTCCTAAGGGGGTCAAACCATGTCCCAAAGGTCACCGGATCTGGTGACAATTTAAAGAAGTAGTCGAGTTACACATTTGTGGGCTTATAACTTGGCTTCTGAATTTCCTAGAGAGATCAGGTTTGTTTTAGTGTACTCCAATCAACAGCCCCTACAACCACAAAAAGGAAGGGAGTCATTAGCACTTATGGTTTGTAAATGGCACCCAGAATTATGTTGCACGAAGCTTAATTTCACATCATTCTGGGTCCATTTGTGTGAAAACAAGGTCCAATCAGGCTGAAACGTTACAAGAAGGTAGAATCTATTGAGTTGTAAGTGATCTGAACGTTTCATGATGATCGCACATTCCTATTGGGGGTCAAACCATGTCCCAAAGGTCACCGGATCTGGTGTCACTTTAAAGAAGTAGTCCAGTTACAAATTTGTGGGCTTATAACTTGGCTTCCGAATATCCTAGAGAGGTCAGGTTTGTTTTAGAGTACTCCAATTAATAGCCCCCATTACCCCAAAAAGGAATGGAGTCATTAGCACTCATGGTTTGTAAATGGCACCCAGAATTATGTTGCACGAAGCAAAATTTCACATCATTCTGGGTTCATTTGTGTGAAAACAAGGTCCAATCAGGCTGAAACGTTACAGGAAGGTAGAATCTATTGAGTTGTAAGTGATCTGAACGTTTCATGATGATAGCACTTTCCTAAGGGGGTCAAACCATGTCCCAAAGGTCACCGGATCTGGTGTCAATTTAAAGAAGTTGTCCAGTTACAAATTTGTGGGCTTATAACTTGGCTTCTGAATGTCCTAGAGAGATCAGGTTTGTTTTAGTTTACTCCAATCAACAGCCCCTAAAACAACAAAAAGGAATGGAGTCATTAGCACTTATGGTTTTTAAATGGCACCCAGAATTATGTTGCACGAAGCACAATTTCACATCATTCTGGGTTCATTTGTGTGAAAACAAGGTCCAATCAGGCTGAAACGTTACAGGAAGGTAGAATCTATTGAGTTGTAAGTGATCTGAACGTTTCATGATGATAGCACTTTCCTAAGGGGGTCAAACCATGTCCCAAAGGTCACCGGATCTGGTGTCAATTTAAAGAAGTAGTCCAGTTACACCTTTGTGGGCTTATAACTTGGCTTCTGAATATCCTAGAGAGGTCAGATTTGTTTTAGAGTACTCCAGTTAACAGCCCCCATTACCCCAAAAAGGAATGGAGTCATTAGCACTTATGGTTTGTAAATGGCACCCAGAATTATGTTGCACGAAGCACAATTTCACATCATTCTGGGTTCATTTGTGTGAAAACAAGGTCCAATCAGGCTGAAACGTTACAGGAAGGTAGAATCTATTGAGTTGTAAGTGATCTGATTGTTTCATGATGATAGCACTTTCCTAAGGGGGTCAAATCATGTCCCAAAGGTCACCGGATCTGGTGTCAATTTAAAGAAGTAGTCCAGTTACACATTTGTGGGCTTATAACTTGGCTTCTGAATGTCCTAGAGAGATCAGGTTTGTTTTAGTGTACTCCAATCAACAGCCCCTACAACCACAAAAAGGAATGGAGTCATTAGCTCTTATGGTTTTTAAATGGCACCCAGAATTATGTTGCACGAAGCACAATTTCAAAACATTCTGGGTTCTTTTGTCTGAAAACAAGGTCCAATCAGGCTGAAACGTTACAGGAAGATAGAATCTATTGAGTTGTAAGTGATCTGAACGTTTCATGATGATAGCACTTTCCTAAGGGGGTCAAACCATGTCCCAAAGGTCACCGGATCTGGTGTCAATTTAAAGAAGTTGTCAAGTTACAAATTTGTGGGCTTATAACTTGGCTTCTGAATGTCCTAGAGAGATCAGGTTTGTTTTAGTGTACTCCAATCAACAGCCCCTACAACTACAAAAAGGAATGGAGTCATTAGCACTTATGGTTTTTAAATGGCACCCAGAATTATGTTGCACGAAGCACAATTTCACATCATTCTGGGTTCATTTGTGTGAAAACAAGGTCCAATCAGGCTGAAACGTTACAGGAAGGTAGAATCTATTGAGTTGTAAGTGATCTGAACGTTTCATGATGATAGCACTTTCCTAAGGGGGTCAAACCATGTCCCAAAGGTCCCCGGATCTGGTGTCAATTTAAAGAAGTAGTCCAGTTACACCTTTGTGGGCTTATAACTTGGCTTCTGAATATCCTAAAGAGGTCAGGTTTGTTTTAGAGTACTCCAGTTAACAGCCCCCATTACCCCCAAAAGGAATGGAGTCATTAGCACTTATGGTTTGTAAATGGCACCCAGAATTATGTTGCACGAAGCACAATTTCACATCATTCTGGGTTCATTTGTGTGAAAACAAGGTCCAATCAGGCTGAAACATTACAGGAAGGTAGAATCTATTGAGTTGTAAGTGATCTGAACGTTTCATGATGATAGCACTTTCCTAAGGGGGTCAAATCATGTCCCAAAGGTCACCGGATCTGGTGTCAATTTAAAGAAGTAGTCCAGTTACACATTTGTGGGCTTATAACTTGGCTTCTGAATGTCCTAGAGAGATCAGGTTTGTTTTAGTGTACTCCAATCAACAGCCCCTACAACCACAAAAAGGAATGGAGTCATTAGCTCTTATGGTTTTTAAATGGCACCCAGAATTATGTTGCACAAAGCACAATTTCACATCATTCTGGGTTCGTGTGAAAACAAGGTCCAATCAGGCTGAAACGTTACAGGAAGGTAGAATCTATTGAGTTGTAAGTGATCTGAACGTTTCATGATGATAGCACTTTCCTAAGGGGGTCAAACCATGTCCCAAAGGTCACCGGATCTGGTGTCAATTTAAAGAAGTAGTCCAGTTACACATTTGTGGGCTAATACCTTGGCTTCTGAATTTCCTAGAGAGATCAGGTTTGTTTTAGTGTACTCCAATTAACAGCCCCCATTACCCCAAAAAGGAAGGGAGTCATTAGCACTTATGGTTTGTAAATGGCACCCAGAATTATGTTGCACGAAGCACAATTTCACATCATTCTGGGTTCATTTGTGTGAAAACAAGGTCCAATCAGGCTGAAACGTTACAGGAAGGTAGAATCTATTGAGATGTAAGTTATCTGAACGTTTCATGATGATAGCACTTTCCTAAGGGGGTCAAACCATGTCCCAAAGGTCACCGGATCTGGTGTCAATTTAAAGAAGTAGTCCAGTTACACATTTGTGGGCATATAACTTGGCTTCTGAATTTCCTAGAGAGATCAGGTTTGTTTTAGTGTACTCCAATCAACAGCCCCCACAACCACAAAAAGGAAGGGAGTCATTAGCACTTATGGTTTGTAAATGGCACCCAGAATTATGTTGCACGAAGCACAATTTCACATCATTCTGGGTTCTTTTGTGTGAAAACAAGGTCCAATCAGGCTGAAACGTTACAGGAAGGTAGAATCTATTGAGTTGTGAGTGATCTGAACATTTCATGATGATAGCACTTTCCAAAGGGGGTCAAACCATGTCCCAAAGGTCACCGGATCTGGTGTCAATTTAAAGAAGTAGTCCAGTTACACATTTGTGGGCATATAACTTGGCTTTTGAATTTCCTAGAGAGATCAGGTTTGTTTTAGTGTACTCCAATCAACAGCCCCCACAACCACAAAAAGGAAGGGAGTCATTAGCACTTATGGTTTGTAAATGGCACCCAGAAATATGTTGCACGAAGCACAATTTCACATCATTCTGGGTCCATTTGTGTGAAAACAAGGTCCAATCAGGCTGAAACGTTACAAGAAGGTAGAATCTATTGAGTTGTAAGTGATCTGAACGTTTCATGATGATCACACATTCCTATTGGGGGTCAAACCATGTCCCAAAGGTCACCGGATCTGGTGTCAATTTAAAGAAGTAGTCCAGTTACACCTTTGTGGGCTTATAACTTGGCTTCTGAATATCCTAAAGAGGTCAGGTTTGTTTTAGAGTACTCCAGTTAACAGCCCCCATTACCCCCAAAAGGAATGGAGTCATTAGCACTTATGGTTTGTAAATGGCACCCAGAATTATGTTGCACGAAGCACAATTTCACATCATTCTGGGTTCATTTGTGTGAAAACAAGGTCCAATCAGGCTGAAACATTACAGGAAGGTAGAATCTATTGAGTTGTAAGTGATCTGAACGTTTCATGATGATAGCACTTTCCTAAGGGGGTCAAATCATGTCCCAAAGGTCACCGGATCTGGTGTCAATTTAAAGAAGTAGTCCAGTTACACATTTGTGGGCTTATAACTTGGCTTCTGAATGTCCTAGAGAGATCAGGTTTGTTTTAGTGTACTCCAATCAACAGCCCCTACAACCACAAAAAGGAATGGAGTCATTAGCTCTTATGGTTTTTAAATGGCACCCAGAATTATGTTGCACAAAGCACAATTTCACATCATTCTGGGTTCGTGTGAAAACAAGGTCCAATCAGGCTGAAACGTTACAGGAAGGTAGAATCTATTGAGTTGTAAGTGATCTGAACGTTTCATGATGATAGCACTTTCCTAAGGGGGTCAAACCATGTCCCAAAGGTCACCGGATCTGGTGTCAATTTAAAGAAGTAGTCCAGTTACACATTTGTGGGCTAATACCTTGGCTTCTGAATTTCCTAGAGAGATCAGGTTTGTTTTAGTGTACTCCAATTAACAGCCCCCATTACCCCAAAAAGGAAGGGAGTCATTAGCACTTATGGTTTGTAAATGGCACCCAGAATTATGTTGCACGAAGCACAATTTCACATCATTCTGGGTTCATTTGTGTGAAAACAAGGTCCAATCAGGCTGAAACGTTACAGGAAGGTAGAATCTATTGAGATGTAAGTTATCTGAACGTTTCATGATGATAGCACTTTCCTAAGGGGGTCAAACCATGTCCCAAAGGTCACCGGATCTGGTGTCAATTTAAAGAAGTAGTCCAGTTACACATTTGTGGGCATATAACTTGGCTTCTGAATTTCCTAGAGAGATCAGGTTTGTTTTAGTGTACTCCAATCAACAGCCCCCACAACCACAAAAAGGAAGGGAGTCATTAGCACTTATGGTTTGTAAATGGCACCCAGAATTATGTTGCACGAAGCACAATTTCACATCATTCTGGGTTCTTTTGTGTGAAAACAAGGTCCAATCAGGCTGAAACGTTACAGGAAGGTAGAATCTATTGAGTTGTGAGTGATCTGAACATTTCATGATGATAGCACTTTCCAAAGGGGGTCAAACCATGTCCCAAAGGTCACCGGATCTGGTGTCAATTGAAAGAAGTAGTCCAGTTACACATTTGTGGGCATATAACTTGGCTTCTGAATTTCCTAGAGAGATCAGGTTTGTTTTAGTGTACTCCAATCAACAGCCCCCACAACCACAAAAAGGAAGGGAGTCATTAGCACTTATGGTTTGTAAATGGCACCCAGAAATATGTTGCACGAAGCACAATTTCACATCATTCTGGGTCCATTTGTGTGAAAACAAGGTCCAATCAGGCTGAAACGTTACAAGAAGGTAGAATCTATTGAGTTGTAAGTGATCTGAACGTTTCATGATGATCACACATTCCTATTGGGGGTCAAACCATGTCCCAAAGGTCACCGGATCTGGTGTCACTTTAAAGAAGTAGTCCAGTTACACATTTGTGGGCTTATAACTTGTCTTCTGAATGTCCTAGAGAGGTCAGGTTTGTTTTAGAGTACTCCAATTAACAGCCCCCATTACCCCAAAAAGGAATGGAGTCATTAGCACTTATAGTTTGTAAATTGCACCCAGAATTATGTTGCACGAAGCACAATTTCACATCATTCTGGGTTCATTTGTGTGAAAACAAGGTCCAATCAGGCTGAAACGTTACAGGAAGGTAGAATCTATTGAGTTGTAAGTGATCTGAACGTTTCATGATGATAGCACTTTCCTAAGGGGGTCAAACCATGTCCCAAATGTCACCGGATCTGGTGTCAATTTAAAGAAGTAGTCCAGTTACACCTTTGTGGGCTTATAACTTGGCTTCTGAATGTCCTAGAGAGGTCAGGTTTATTTTAGAGTACTCCAATTAACAGCCCCAATTACCCCAAAAGGAATGGAGTCATTAGCACTTATGGTTTTTAAATGGCACCCAGAATTATGTTGCACGAAGCACAATTTCACATCATTCTGGGTCCATTTGTGTGAAAACAAGGTCCAATCAGGCTGAAACGTTACGGGAAGGTAGAATCTATTGAGTTGTAAGTGATCTGAACGTTTCATGATGATCGCACATTCCTATAGGGGGTCAAACCATGTCCCAAAGGTCACCGGGCCTGGTGTCACTTTAAAGAAGTAGTCCAGTTACACATTTGTGGGCTTATAACTTGGCTTCTGAATGTCCTAGAGAGGTCAGGTTTGTTTTAGAGTACTCCAATTAACAGCCCCCATTACCCCAAAAAGGAATGGAGTCATTAGCACTTATAGTTTGTAAATTGCACCCAGAATTATGTTGCACGAAGCACAATTTCACATCATTCTGGGTTCATTTGTGTGAAAACAAGGTCCAATCAGGCTGAAACGTTACAGGAAGGTAGAATCTATTGAGTTGTAAGTGATCTGAACGTTTCATGATGATAGCACTTTCCTAAGGGGGTCAAACCATGTCCCAAATGTCACCGGATCTGGTGTCAATTTAAAGAAGTAGTCCAGTTACACCTTTGTGGGCTTATAACTTGGCTTCTGAATGTCCTAGAGAGGTCAGGTTTATTTTAGAGTACTCCAATTAACAGCCCCAATTACCCCAAAAGGAATGGAGTCATTAGCACTTATGGTTTTTAAATGGCACCCAGAATTATGTTGCACGAAGCACAATTTCACATCATTCTGGGTCCATTTGTGTGAAAACAAGGTCCAATCAGGCTGAAACGTTACGGGAAGGTAGAATCTATTGAGTTGTAAGTGATCTGAACGTTTCATGATGATAGCAATTTCCTAAGGGGGTCAAACCATGTCCCAAAGGTCACCGGGCCTGGTGTCACTTTAAAGAAGTAGTCCAGTTACACCTTTGTGGGCTTATAACGTTTCTTCTGAATGTCCTAGAGAGGTCAGGTTTGTTTTAGAGTACACCAATTAACATCCCCTACAGCCCCAAAAAGGAATGGAGTCATTAGCACTTATGGTTTTTAAATGGCACCCAGAATTATGTTGCACAAAGCACAATTTCACATCATTCTGGGTCCATTTCACAGAAAAAAGCTTCAATCAGGCTGAAACGTCACAGAAAAGTAGAATCTATTGAGTTGTAAATGATTCATGTGTTTCATGATGATAGCACATTCCTAAGGGCGTCAAATCAGGTCATAAAGGTCACCGGATCACTTGTTCCTTATGGCGGCATTCCAAACACACATTTGGGGGCTTATAACTTGGCTTCTGAATGTCTCAGAGAGGTCAGGTTTGTTTTAGGGTACTCCACTCAACAGTCCCTATTACCCCAAAAAGGAATGAAGTCATTAGCACTTATGGTTTTTAAATGGCACCCAGAATTCTGTTGCACGAAGCACAATTTCACATCATTCTGGGTCCATTTGTGTGAAAACAAGGTCTAATCAGGCTGAAACGTTACGGGAAGGTAGAATCTATTGAGTTGTAAGTGATCTGAACGTTTCATGATGATAGCACATTCCTAAGGGGGTCAAACCATGTCCCAAAGGTCACCGGGCCCGGTGTCACTTTAAAGAAGTAGTCCAGTAACACCTTTGTGGGCTTATAACTTTTCTTCTGAATGTCCTAGAGAGGTCAAGTTTGTTTTAGATTACTCCAATTAACAGCACCTATAACCCCAAAAAGGAATGGAGTCATTAGCACTTATGGTTATTAAATGGCACCCAGAATTATGACGCACAAAGCACAATTTCACATCATCCCGGGTCAATTTCTCAGAAAAAAGCTTCAATCAGGCTGAAACGTCACAGAAAATTAGAATCTATTGAGTTGTAAATGATTCCTGTTTTTCATGATGATAGCACATTCCTAAGAGGGTCAAGTTAGGTCATAAAGGTCACCGGATCACTTGTTCCTTAAAGGCGGCGTTCTAAACACACATTTGTGGGCTTATAACCTGGCTTCTGAATGTCTCAGAGAGGTCAGGTTTGTTTTAGGGTACTACAATCAACAGCCCCTATTACCCCAAAAAGGAATGGAGTCATTAGCACTTATGGTTTTTAAATGGCACCCAGAATTATGTTGCACAAAGCACAATTTCACATCATTCTGGGTCCATTTGTGTGAAAACAAGGTCCAATCAGGCTGAAACGTTACAAGAAGGTAGAATATATTGAGTTGTAAGTGATCTGAACGTTTCATGATGATAGCACATTCCTAAGGGGGTCAAACCATGTCCCAAAGGTCACCGGGCCTGGTGTCACTTTAAAGAAGTAGTCCAGTTACACCTTTGTGGGCTTATAACTTTTCTTCTGAATGTCCTAGAGAGGTCAGGTTTGTTTTAGAGTACTCCAATTAACAGCCCCTATAACCCCAAAAAGGAATGGAGTCATTAGCACTTATGGTTTTTAAATGGCACCCCGAATTATGTCGCACAAAGCACAATTTCACATCATTCCGGGTCCATTTCTCAGAAAAAAGCTTCAATCAGGCTGAAACGTCACAGAAAAGTAGAATCTATTGAGTTGTAAATGATTCCTGTGTTTCATGTTGATAGCACATTCCTAAGGGGTCAAATCAGGTCATAAAGGTCACCGGATCACTTGTTCCTTATGGCGGCATTCCAAACACACATTTGGGGGCTTATAACTTGGCTTCTGAATGTCTCAGAGAGTTCAGGTTTGTTTTAGGGTACTCCAATCAACAGTCCCTATTACCCCAAAAAGGAATGGAGTCATTAGCACTTATGGTTTTTAAATGGCACCCAGAATTCTGTTGCACGAAGCACAATTTCACATCATTCTGGGTCCATTTGTGTGAAAACAAGGTCCAATCAGGCTGAAACGCTACAGGAAGGTAGAATCTATTGAGTTGTATGTGATCTGAACGTTTCATGATGATAGCACA
The DNA here is from genome assembly GCF_043380555.1 of Nothobranchius furzeri. Classification (NCBI taxonomy): domain Eukaryota; kingdom Metazoa; phylum Chordata; class Actinopteri; order Cyprinodontiformes; family Nothobranchiidae; genus Nothobranchius; species Nothobranchius furzeri. The sequence continues at coordinate 10,810,415 of NC_091752.1, read as the reverse complement.
TTCCTAAGGGGGTCAAACCACATCCCAAAGGTCACCGGGCCCGGTGGCACTTTAAAGAAGTAGTCCAGTTACACCTTTGTGGGCTTATAACTTGGCTTCTGAATATCTTAGAGAGGTCAGGTTTGTTTTAGAGTACTCCAATTAACAGCCCCCATTACCCCAAAAAGGAATGGAGTCATTAGCACTTATGGTTTTTAAATGGCACCCAGAATTATGTTGCACAAAGCACAATTTCACATCATTCTGGGTTCATTTGTGTGAAAACAAGGTCCAATCAGGCTGAAACGTTACAGGAGGGTAGAATCTATTGAGTTGTAAATAATCTGAACGTTTCATGATGATAGTACTTTCCTAAGGGGTTTCAAACCATGTCCCAAAGGTCACCGGATCTGGTGTCAATTTAAAGTAGTAGTCCAGTTACACATTTGTGGAATTATAACTTGGCTTCTGAATATCCTAAAGAGGTCAGGTTTGTTTTAGAGTACTCCAATTAACAGCCCCCATTACCCCAAAAAGGAATGGAGTCATTAGCACTTATGGTTTTTAAATGGCACCCAGAATTATGTTGCACGAAGCACAATTTCACATCATTCTTGGTTCATTTGTGTGAAAACAAGGTCCAATCAGGCTGAAACGTTACAGGAAGGTAGAAGCTATTGAGTTGTAAGTGATCTGAACGTTTCATGATGATAGCACTTTCCAAAGGGGGTCAAATCATGTCCCAAATGTCACCGGATCTGGTGTCAATTTAAAGAAGTAGTCCAGTTACACCTTTGTGGGCTTATAACTTGGCTTCTGAATGTCCTAGAGAGATCAGGTTTGTTTTAGTGTACTCCAATCAACAGCCCCTACAACCACAAAAAGGAATGGAGTCATTAGCACTTATGGTTTTTAAATGGCACCCAGAATTATGTTAGACAAAGCACAATTTCACATCATTCTGGGTCCATTTGTGTGAAAACAAGGTCCAATCAGGCTGAAACATTACAGGACGGTAGAATCTATGGAGTTGTAAGTGATCTGAACGTTTCATGATGATAGCACTTTCCTAAGGGGGTCAAACCATGTCACAAATGTCACCGGATCTCGTGTCACTTTAAAGAAGTAGTCCAGTTACACCTTTGTGGGCTTATAACTTTGCTTCTGAATATCGTAAAGAGGTCAGGTTTGTTTTAGTGTACTCCAATTTATAGCCCCCATTACCCCAAAAAGGAATGGAGTCATTAGAACTTATGGTTTTTAAATGGCACCCAGAATTATGTTGCACGATGCACAATTTCACATCATTCTGGGTCCATTTGTGTGAAAACAAGGTCCAATCAGGCTGAAACGTTACAGGAAGGTAGAATCTATTGAGTTGTAAGTGATCTGAACGTTTCATGATGATCGCACATTCCTATACGGGTTCAAACCATGTCCCAAAGGTCACCGGGCCTGGTGTCACTTTAAAGAAGTAGTCCAGTTACACCTTTGTGGGCTTATAACTTGGCTTCTGAATATCCTAAAGAGGTCAGGTTTGTTTTAGAGTACTCCAATTAACAACCCCCATTACCCCAAAAAGGAATGGAGTCATTAGCACTTCTGGTTTTTAAATCGCAACCAGAATTATGTTGCACAAAGCACAATTTCAAATCATTCTGGGTTCATTTGTGTGAAAACAAGGTCCAATCAGGCTGAAACGTTACAGGAAGGTAGAATCTATTGAGGTGTAAGTGATCTGAACTTTTCATGATGATAGCACTTTCCTAAGGGGGACAAACCATGTCCCAAAGGTCACCGGATCTGGTGTCAATTTAAAGAAGTAGTCCAGTTACACATTTGTGGGCTTATAACTTGGCTTCTGAATGTCCTAGAGAGGTCAGGCTTGTTTTAGTGTACTCCAATCAACAGCCCCTACAACCACAAAAAGAAATGGAGTCATTAGCACTTATGGTTTGTAAATGGCACCCAGAATAATGTTGAACGAAGCACAATTTCACATCATTCTGGGTTCATTTGTGTGAAAACAAGGTCCAATCAGGCTGAAACGTTACATGAAGGTAGAATCTATTGAGTTGTAAGTGATCTGAACGTTTCATGATGATCGCACATTCCTATAGGGGGTCAAACCATGTCCCAAAGGTCACCGGGCCTGGTGTCACTTTAAAGAAGTAGTCCAGTTACACCTTTGTGGGCTTATAACTTGGCTTCTGAATATCCTAAAGAGGTCAGGTTTGTTTTAGAGTACTCCAATTAACAACCCCCATTACCCCAAAAAGGAATGGAGTCATTAGCACTTATGGTTTTTAAATCGCAACCAGAATTATGTTGCACAAAGCACAATTTCAAATCATTCTGGGTTCATTTGGGTGAAAACAAGGTCCAATCAGGCTGAAACGTTACAGGAAGGTAGAATCTATTGAGGTGTAAGTGATCTGAACTTTTCATGATGATAGCACTTTCCTAAGGGGGTCAAACCATGTCCCAAAGGTCACCGGATCTGGTGTCAATTTAAAGAAGTAGTCCAGTTACACATTTGTGGGCTTATAACTTGGCTTCTGAATGTCCTAGAGAGGTCAGGCTTGTTTTAGTGTACTCCAATCAACAGCCCCTACAACCACAAAAAGAAATGGAGTCATTAGCACTTATGGTTTGTAAATGGCACCCAGAATAATGTTGAACGAAGCACAATTTCACATCATTCTGGGTTCATTTGTGTGAAAACAAGGTCCAATCAGGCTGAAACGTTACATGAAGGTAGAATCTATTGAGTTGTAAGTGATCTGAACGTTTCATGATGATCGCACATTCCTATAGGGGGTCAAACCATGTCCCAAAGGTCACCGAGCCTGGTGTCACTTTAAAGTAGTAGTCCAGTTACACCTTTGTGGGCTTATAACTTGGCTTCTGAATATCCTAGAGAGGTCAGGTTTGTTTTAGAGTACTCCAATTAACAGCCCCCATTACCCCAAAAAGGAATGGAGTCATTAGCACTTATGGTTTTTAAATGGCACCCAGAATTATGTTGCACGAAGCACAATTTCACATCATTCTGGGTTCATTTGTGTGAAAACAAGGTCCAATCAGGCTGAAACGTTACAGGAAGGTAGAATCTATTGAGTTGTAAGTGATCTGAACGTTTCATGATGATAGCACTTTCCTAAGGGGGTCAAACCATGTCCCAAAGGTCACCGGATCTGGTGTCAATTTAAAGTAGTAGTCCAGTTACACATTTGTGGGCTTATAACTTGGCTTCTGACTATCCTAAAGAGGTCAGGTTTGTTTTAGAGTACTCCAATTAACAGCCCCCATTACCCCAAAAAGGAATGGAGTCATTAGCACTTATGGTTTTTAAATGGCACCCAGAATTATGTTGAACGAAGAACAATTTCACATTATTCTGGGTTCATTTGTGTGAAAACAAGGTCCAATCAGGCTGAAACGTGACAGGAAGGTAGAATCTATTGAGTTGTAAGTGATCTGAACATTTCATGATGATAGCACTTTCCTAAGGGGGTCAAATCATGTCCCAAAGGTCACCGGATCTGGTGTCAATTTAAAGAAGTAGTCCAGTTACACATTTGTGGGCTTATAACTTGGCTTCTGAATGTCCAAGAGAGATCAGATTTGTTTTAGTATACTCCAATCAACAGCCCCGACAACCACAAAAAGGAATGGAGTCATTAGCACTTATGGTTTGTAAATGGCACCCAGAATTATGTTGCACGAAGCACAATTTCATATCATTCTGGGTCCATTTGTGTGAAAACAAGGTCCAATCAGGCTGAAACGTTACAAGAAGGTAGAATCTATTGAGTTGTAAGTGATCTGAACGTTTCATGATGATCGCACATTCCTATAGGGGGTCAAACCATGTCCCAAAGGTCACCGGGCCTGGTGTCACTTTAAAGAAGTAGTCCAGTTACACCTTTGTGGGCTTATAACTTGGCTTCTGAATATCCTAAAGAGGTCAGGTTTGTTTTAGTGTACTCCAGTTAACAGCCCCCATTACCCCAAAAAGGAATGGAGTCATTAGCACTTATGGTTTTTAAATGGCACCCAGAATTATGTTGCACGAAGCACAATTTCACATCATTCTGGGTTCATTTGTGTGAAAACAAGGTCCAATCAGGCTGAAACGTTACAGGAAGGTAGAATCTATTGAGTTGTAAGTCATCTCAACGTTTCATGATGATAGCACTTTCCTAAGGGGGTCAAATCATGTCCCAAAGGTCACCGGATCTGGTGTAAATTTAAAGAAGTAGTCCAGTTACACATTTGTGGGCTTATAACTTGGCTTCTGAATGTCCTAGAGAGATCAGGTTTTTTTTTAGTGTACTCCAATCAACAGCCCCTACAAGCACAAAAAGGAATGGAGTCATTAGCACTTATGGTTTTTAAATGGCACCTAGAATTATGTTGCACGAAGCACAATTTCACATCATTCTGGGTTCATTTGTGTGAAAACAAGGTCCAATCAGGCTGAAACGTTACAGGAAGGTAGAATCTATTGAGTTGTAAGTTATCTGAACGTTTCATGATGATAACACTTTCCTAAGGGGGTCAAACCATGTCCCAAAGGTCACCGGATCTGGTGTCACTTTAAAGAAGTAGTCCAGTTACACATTTGTGGGCTTATAACTTGGCTTCTGAATATCCTAGAGAGGTCAGGTTTGTTTTAGAGTACTCCAATTAATAGCCCCCATTACCCCAAAAAGGAATGGAGTCATTAGCACTTATGGTTTGTAAATGGCACCCAGAATTATGTTGCACGAAGCACAATTTCACATCATTCTGGGTTCATTTGTGTGAAAACAAGGTCCAATCAGGCTGAAACGTTACAGGAAGGTAGAATCTATTGAGTTGTAAGTGATCTGAACGTTTCATGATGATAGCACTTTCCTAAGGGGGTCAAACCATGTCCCAAAGGTCACCGGATCTGGTGTCAATTTAAAGTAGTAGTCCAGTTACACCTTTGTGGGCTTATAACTTGGCTTCTGAATATCCTAAAGAGGTCAGGTTTGTTTTAGAGTACTCCATTTAACAGCCCCCATTACCCCCAAAAGGAATGGAGTCATTAGCACTTATGGTTTGTAAATGGCACCCAGAATTATGTTGCACGAAGCACAATTTCACATCATTCTGGGTTCATTTGTGTGAAAACAAGGTCCAATCAGGCTGAAACATTACAGGAAGGTAGAATCTATTGAGTTGTAAGTGATCTGAACGTTTCATGATGATAGCACTTTCCTAAGGGGGTCAAATCATGTCCCAAAGGTCACCGGATCTGGTGTCAATTTAAAGAAGTAGTCCAGTTACACATTTGTGGGCTTATAACTTGGCTTCTGAATGTCCTAGAGAGATCAGGTTTGTTTTAGTGTACTCCAATCAACAGCCCCTACAACCACAAAAAGGAAGGGAGTCATTAGCTCTTATGGTTTTTAAATGGCACCCAGAATTATGTTGCACGAAGCACAATTTAACATCATTCTGGGTTCTTTTGTGTGAAAACAAGGTCCAATCAGGCTGAAACGTTACAGGAAGGTAGAATCTATTGAGTTGTAAGTGATCTGAACGTTTCATGATGATAGCACTTTCCTAAGGGGGTCAAACCATGTCCCAAAGGTCACCGGATCTGGTGTCAATTTAAAGAAGTAGTCCAGTTACACATTTGTGGGCTTATAACTTGGCTTCTGAATTTCCTAGAGAGATCAGGTTTGTTTTAGTGTACTCCAATCAACAGCCCCTACAACCACAAAAAGGAAGGGAGTCATTAGCACTTATGGTTTGTAAATGGCACCCAGAATTATGTTGCACGAAGCACAATTTCACATCATTCTGGGTCCATTTGTGTGAAAACAAGGTCCAATCAGGCTGAAACGTTACAAGAAGGTAGAATCTATTGAGTTGTAAGTGATCTGAACGTTTCATGATGATCACACATTCCTATTGGGGGTCATACCATGTCCCAAAGGTCACCGGATCTGGTGTCACTTTAAAGAAGTAGTCCAGTTACACATTTGTGGGCTTATAACTTGGCTTCTGAATATCCTAGAGAGGTCAGGTTTGTTTTAGAGTACTCCAATTAATAGCCCCCATTACCCCAAAAAGGAATGGAGTCATTAGCACTTATGGTTTGTAAATGGCACCCAGAATTATGTTGCACGAAGCACAATTTCACATCATTCTGGGTTCATTTGTGTGAAAACAAGGTCCAATCAGGCTGAAACGTTACAGGAAGGTAGAATCTATTGAGTTGTAAGTGATCTGAACGTTTCATGATGATAGCACTTTCCTAAGGGGGTCAAACCATGTCCCAAAGGTCACCGGATCTGGTGTCAATTTAAAGAAGTTGTCAAGTTACAAATTTGTGGGCTTATAACTTGGCTTCTGAATGTCCTAGAGAGATCAGGTTTGTTTTAGTGTACTCTAATTAACAGCCCCTACAACTACAAAAAGGAATGGAGTCATTAGTACTTATGGTTTTTAAATGGCACCCAGAATTATGTTGCACGAAGCACAATTTCACATCATTCTGGGTTCATTTGTGTGAAAACAAGGTCCAATCAGGCTGAAACGTTACAGGAAGGTAGAATCTATTGAGTTGTAAGTGATCTGAACGTTTCATGATGATAGCACTTTCCTAAGGGGGTCAAACCATGTCCCAAAGGTCACCGGATTTGGTGTCAATTTAAAGAAGTTGTCCAGTTACACCTTTGTGGGCTTATAACTTGGCTTCTGAATATCCTAAAGAGGTCAGGTTTGTTTTAGAGTACTCCAGTTAACAGCCCCCATTACCCCCAAAAGGAATGGAGTCATTAGCACTTATGGTTTGTAAATGGCACCCAGAATTATGTTGCACGAAGCACAATTTCACATCATTCTGGGTTCATTTGTGTGAAAACAAGGTCCAGTCAGGCTGAAACATTACAGGAAGGTAGAATCTATTGAGTTGTAAGTGATCTGAACGTTTCATGATGATAGCACTTTCCTAATGGGTCAAATCATGTCCCAAAGGTCACCGGATCTGGTGTCAATTTAAAGAAGTAGTCCAGTTACACATTTGTGGGCTTATAACTTGGCTTCTGAATGTCCTAGAGAGATCAGGTTTGTTTTAGTGTACTCCAGTCAACAGCCCCTACAACCACAAAAAGGAATGGAGTCATTAGCTCTTATGGTTTTTAAATGGCACCCAGAATTATGTTGCACGAAGCACAATTTCACATCATTCTGGGTTCTTTTGTGTGAAAACAAGGTCCAATCAGGCTGAAACGTTACAGGAAGGTAGAATCTATTGAGTTGTAAGTGATCTGAACGTTTCATGATGATAGCACTTTCCTAAGGGGGTCAAACCATGTCCCAAAGGTCACCGGATCTGGTGTCAATTTAAAGAAGTAGTCCAGTTACACATTTGTGGGCTTATAACTTGGCTTCTGAATGTCCTAGAGAGATCAGGTTTGTTTTAGTGTACTCCAATCAACAGCCCCTACAACCACAAAAAGGAATGGAGTCATTAGCTCTTATGGTTTTTAAATGGCACCCAGAATTATGTTGCACGAAGCACAATTTCACATCATTCTGGGTTCTTTTGTGTGAAAACAAGGTCCAATCAGGCTGAAACGTTACAGGAAGGTAGAATCTATTGAGTTGTAAGTGATCTGAACGTTTCATGATGATAGCACTTTCCTAAGGGGGTCACACCATGTCCCTAAGGTCACCGGATCTGGTGTCAATTTAAAGAAGTAGTCCAGTTACACATTTGTGGGCTTATAACTTGGCTTCTGAATTTCCTAGAGAGATCAGGTTTGTTTTAGTGTACTCCAATCAACAGCCCCCACAACCACAAAAAGGAAGGGAGTCATTAGCACTTATGGTTTGTAAATAGCACCCAGAATTATGTTGCACGAAGCACAATTTCACATCATTCTGGGTCCATTTGTGTGAAAACAAGGTCCAATCAGGCTGAAACGTTACAAGAAGGTAGAATCTATTGAGTTGTAAGTGATCTGAACGTTTCATGATGATCGCACATTCCTATTGGGGGTCAAACCATGTCCCAAAGGTCACCGGATCTGGTGTCAATTTAAAGAAGTAGTCCAGTTACACATTTGTGGGCTTATAACTTGGCTTCTGAATATCCTAAAGAGGTCAGGTTTGTTTTAGAGTACTCCAATTAACAGCCCCCATAACCCCAAAAAGGAATGGAGTCATTAGCACTTATGGTTTGTAAATAGCACCCAGAATTATGTTGCACGAAGCACAATTTCACATCATTCTGGGTTCATTTGTGTGAAAACAAGGTCAAATCAGGCTGACACGTTACAGGAAGGTAGAATCTATTGAGTTGTAAGTGATCTGAACGTTTCATGATGATAGCACTTTCCTAAGGGGGTCAAACCATGTCCCAAAGGTCACCGGATCTGGTGTCAATTTAAAGTAGTAGTCCAGTTACACATTTGTGGGCTTATAACTTGGCTTCTGACTATCCTAAAGAGGTCAGGTTTGTTTTAGAGTACTCCAATTAACAGCCCCCATAACCCCAAAAAGGAATGGAGTCATTAGCACTTATGGTTTTTAAATGGCACCCAGAATTATGTTGCACGAAGCACAATTTCACATCATTCTGGGTTCATTTGTGTGAAAACAAGGTCCAATCAGACTGAAACGTTACAAGAAGGTAGAATCTATTGAGTTGTAAGTGATCTGAACGTTTCATGATGATAGCACTTTCCTAAGGGGGTCAAACCATGTCCCAAAGGTCACCGGATCTGGTGTCAATTTTAAGTAGTAGTCCAGTTACACATTTGTGGGCTTATAACTTGGCTTCTGAATTTCCTAGAGAGATCAGGTTTGTTTTAGTGTACTCCAATCAACAGCCCCTTCAACCCCTAAAAGGAATGGAGTCATTAGCACTTATGGTTTGTAAATGGCACCCAGAATTAAGTTGCACGAAGCACAATTTCACATCATTCTGGGACCATTTGTGTGAAAACAAGGTCCAATCAGGCTGAAACGATACAAGAAGGTAGAATCTATTGAGTTGTAAGTGATCTGAATGTTTCATGATGATCGCACATTCCTATTGGGGGTCAAACCATGTCCCAAAGGTCACCGGATCTGGTGTCACTTTAAAGAAGTAGTCCAGTTACACATTTGTGGGCTTATAACTTGGCTTCTGAATACCCTAGAGAGGTCAGGTTTGTTTTAGGGTACTCCAATCAACATCCCCTACAACCCCAAAAAGGAATGGAGTCATTAGCACTTATGGTTTTTAAATGGCACCCAGAATTATGTTGCACAAAGCACAATTTCACATCATTCCGGGTCCATTTCACAGAAAAAAGCTTCAATCAGGTTGAAACATCACAGAAAAGTAGAATCTATTGAGTTGTAAATGATTCCTGTGTTTCATGATGATAGCACATTCCTAAGGGCGTCAAATCAGGTCATAAAGGTCACCGGATCACTTGTTCCTTGAAGGCGGGTTTCCAAACACACATTTGGGGGCTTATAACTTAGCTTCTGAATGTCTCAGAGAGGTCAGGTTTGTCTTAGTGTACTCCAATCAACAGCCCTTATTACCCCAAAAAGGAATGGAGTCATTAGCACTTATGGTTTTTAAATGGCACCCAGAATTATGTCTCACGAAGCACAATTTCACATCATTCTGGGTTCATTTGTGTGAAAACAAGGTCCAATCAGGCTGAAACGTTACAGGAAGGTAGAATCTATTGAGTTGTAAGTGATCTGAACGTTTCATGATGATAGCAATTTCCTAAGGGGGTCAAACCATGTCCCAAAGGTCACCGGATCTGGTGTCAATTTAAAGAAGTAGTCCAGTTACACATTTGTGGGCCCATAACTTGGCTTCTGAATGTCCTAGAGAGGTCAGGCTTGTTTTAGTGTACTCCAATCAACAGCACCTACAACCACAAAAAGGAATGGAGTCATTAGCACTTATGGTTTGTAAATGGCACCCAGAATTATGTTGCACGAAGCACAATTTCACATCATTCTAGGTCCATTTGTGTGAAAACAAGGTCCAATCAGGCTGAAACGTTACAAGAAGGTAGAATCTATTGAGTTGTAAGTGATCTGAACGTTTCATGATGATCGCACATTCCTATAGGGGGTCAAACCATGTCCCAAAGGTCACCGGGCCTGGTGTCACTTTAAAGAAGTAGTCCAGTTACACCTTTGTGGGCTTATAACTTGGCTTCTGAATATCCTAAAGAGGTCAGGTTTGTTTTAGAGTACTCCAGTTAACAGCCCCCATTACCCCAAAAAGGAATGGAGTCATTAGCATTTATGGTTTTTAAATGGCACCCAGAATTATGTTGCACGAAGCACAATTTCACATCATTCTGGGTTCATTTGTGTGAAAACAAGGTCCAATCAGGCTGAAACGTTACAGGAAGGTAGAATCTATTGAGTTGTAAGTCATCTGAACGTTTCATGATGATAGCACTTTCCTAAGGGGGTCAAATCATGTCCCAAAGGTCACCGGATCTGGTGTAAATTTAAAGAATTTGTCCAGTTACACATTTGTGGGCTTATAACTTGGCTTCTGAATGTCCTAGAGAGATCAGGTTTGTTTTAGTGTACTCCAATCAAAAGCCCCTACAAGCACAAAAAGGAATGGAGTCATTAGCACTTATGGTTTGTAAATGGCACCCAGAATTATGTTGCACGAAGCACAATTTCACATCATTCTGGGTCCATTTGTGTGAAAACAAGGTCCGATCAGGCTGAAACGTTACAAGAAGGTAGAATCTATTGAGTTGTAAGTGATCTGAACGTTTCATGATGATCACACATTCCTATTGGGGGTCAAACCATGTCCCAAAGGTCACCGGATCTGGTGTCACTTTAAAGAAGTAGTCCAGTTACACATTTGTGGGCTTATAACTTGGCTTCTGAATGTCCTAGAGAGGTCAGGTTTGTTTTAGAGTACTCCAATTAATAGCCCCCATTACCCCAAAAAGGAATGGAGTCATTAGCACTTATCGTTTGTAAATGGCACCCAGAATTATGTTGCACGAAGCACAATTTCACATCATTCTGGGTTCATTTGTGTGAAAACAAGGTCCAATCAGGCTGAAACGTTACAGGAAGGTAGAATCTATTGAGTTGTAAGTGATCTGAACGTTTCATGATGATAGCACTTTCCTAAGGGGGTCAAACCATGTCCCAAAGGTCACCGGATCTGGTGTCAATTTAAAGAAGTAGTCCAGTTACACATTTGTGGGCTTATAACTTGGCTTCTGAATTTCCTAGAGAGATCAGGTTTGTTTTAGTGTACTCCAATCAACAGCCCCTACAACCACAAAAAGGAAGGGAGTCATTAGCACTTATGGTTTGTAAATGGCACCCAGAATTATGTTGCACGAAGCACAATTTCACATCATTCTGGGTCCATTTGTGTGAAAACAAGGTCCAATCAGGCTGAAACGTTACAAGAAGGTAGAATCTATTGAGTTGTAAGTGATCTGAACGTTTCATGATGATCGCACATTCCTATTGGGGGTCAAACCATGTCCCAAAGGTCACCGGATCTGGTGTCACTTTAAAGAAGTAGTCCAGTTACACATTTGTGGGCTTATAACTTGGCTTCTGAATATCCTAGAGAGGTCAGGTTTGTTTTAGAGTACTCCAATTAATAGCCCCCATTACCCCAAAAAGGAATGGAGTCATTAGCACTTATGGTTTGTAAATGGCACTCAGAATTATGTTGCACGAAGCACAATTTCACATCATTCTGGGTTCATTTGTGTGAAAACAAGGTCCAATCAGGCTGAAACGTTACAGGAAGGTAGAATCTATTGAGTTGTAAGTGATCTGAACGTTTCATGATGATAGCACTTTCCTAAGGGGGTCAAACCATGTCCCAAAGGTCACCGGATCTGGTGTCAATTTAAAGTAGTAGTCCAGTTACACATTTGTGGGCTTATAACTTGGCTTCTGAATATCCTAAAGAGGTCAGGTTTGTTTTAGAGTACTCCAATTAACAGCCCCCATTACCCCAAAAAGGAATGGAGTCATTAGCACTTATGGTTTGTAAATGGCACCCAGAATTATGTTGCACGAAGAACAATTTCACATCATTCTGGGTTCATTTGTGTGAAAACAAGGTCCAATCAGGTTGAAACGTTACAGGAAGGTAGAATCTATTGAGTTGTAAGTGATCTGAACGTTTCATGATGATAGCACTTTCCTAAGGGGGTCAAATCATGTCCCAAAGGTCACCGGATCTGGTGTCAATTTAAAGAAGTAGTCCAGTTACACATTTGTGGGCTTATAACTTGGCTTCTGAATGTCCTAGAGAGATCAGGTTTGTTTTAGTGTACTCCAATCAACAGCCCCTACAACCACAAAAAGGAATGGAGTCATTAGCTCTTATGGTTTTTAAATGGCACCCAGAATTATGTTGCACGAAGCACAATTTCACATCATTCTGGGTTCTTTTGTGTGAAAACAAGGTCCAATCAGGCTGAAACGTTACAGGAAGGTAGAATCTATTGAGTTGTAAGTGATCTGAACGTTTCATGATGATAGCACTTTCCTAAGGGGGTCAAACCATGTCCCAAAGGTCACCGGATCTGGTGTCAATTTAAAGAAGTAGTCCAGTTACACATTTGTGGGCTTATAACTTGGCTTCTGAATTTCCTAGAGAGATCAGGTTTGTTTTAGTGTACTCCAATCAACAGCCCCTACAACCACAAAAAGGAAGGGAGTCATTAGCACTTATGGTTTGTAAATGGCACCCAGAATTATGTTGCACGAAGCACAATTTCACATCATTGTGGGTCCATTTGTGTGAAAACAAGGTCCAATCAGGCTGAAAAGTTACAAGAAGGTAGAATCTATTGAGTTGTAAGTGATCTGAACGTTTCATGATGATCGCACATTCCTATTGGGGGTCAAACCATGTCCCAAAGGTCACCGGATCTGGTGTCACTTTAAAGAAGTAGTCCAGTTACACATTTGTGGGCTTATAACTTGGCTTCTGAATATCCTATAGAGGTCAGGTTTGTTTTAGAGTACTCCAATTAATAGCCCCCATTACCCCAAAAAGGAATGGAGTCATTAGCACTTATGGTTTGTAAATGGCACCCAGAATTATGTTGCACGAAGCACAATTTCACATCATTCTGGGTTCATTTGTGTGAAAACAAGGTCCAATCAGGCTGAAACGTTACAGGAAGGTAGAATCTATTGAGTTGTAAGTGATCTGAACGTTTCATGATGATAGCACTTTCCTAAGGGGGTCAAACCATGTCCCAAAGGTCACCGGATCTGGTGTCAATTTAAAGAAGTTGTCAAGTTACAAATTTGTGGGCTTATAACTTGGCTTCTGAATGTCCTAGAGAGATCAGGTTTGTTTTAGTGTACTCCAATCAACAGCCCCTACAACTACAAAAAGGAATGGAGTTATTAGTACTTATGGTTTTTAAATGGCACCCAGAATTATGTTGCACGAAGCACAATTTCACATCATTTTGGGTTCATTTGTGTGAAAACAAGGTCCAATCAGGCTGAAACGTTACAGGACGGTAGAATCTATTGAGTTGTAAGTGATCTGAACGTTTCATGATGATAGCACTTTCCTAAGGGGGTCAAACCATGTCCCAAATGTCCCCGGATCTGGTGTCAATTTAAAGAAGTAGTCCAGTTACACCTTTGTGGGCTTATAACTTGGCTTCTGAATATCCTAAAGAGGTCAGGTTTGTTTTAGAGTACTCCATTTAACAGCCCCCATTACCCCCAAAAGGAATGGAGTCATTAGCACTTATGGTTTGTAAATGGCACCCAGAATTATGTTGCACAAAGCACAATTTCACATCATTCTGGGTTCTTTTGTGTGAAAACAAGGTCCAATCAGGCTGAAACGTTACAGGAAGGTAGAATCTATTGAGTTGTAAGTGATCTGAACGTTTCATGATGATAGCACTTTCCTAAGGGGGTCAAACCATGTCCCAAAGGTCACCGGATCTGGTGTCAATTTAAAGAAGTAGTCCAGTTACACATCTGTGGGCTTATACCTTGGCTTCTGAATTTCCTAGAGAGATCAGGTTTGTTTTAGTGTACTCCAATTAACAGCCCCCATTACCCCAAAAAGGAAGGGAGTCATTAGCACTTATGGTTTGTAAATGGCACCCATAATTATGTTGCACGAAGCACAATTTCACATCATTCTGGGTTCATTTGTGTGAAAACAAGGTCCAATCAGGCTGAAACGTTACAAGAAGGTAGAATCTATTGAGTTGTAAGTGATCTGAACGTTTCATGATGATCACACATTCCTATTGGGGGTCAAACCATGTCCCAAAGGTCACCGGATCTGGTGTCACTTTAAAGAAGTAGTCCAGTTACACATTTGTGGGCTTATAACTTGGCTTCTGAATGTCCTAGAGAGGTCAGGTTTGATTTAGAGTACTCCAATTAACAGCCCCCATTACCCCAAAAAGGAATGGAGTCATTAGCACTTATAGTTTGTAAATGGCACCCAGAATTATGTTGCACGAAGCACAATTTCACATCATTCTGGGTTCATTTGTGTGAAAACAAGGTCCAATCAGGCTGAAACGTTACAGGAAGGTAGAATCTATTGAGTTGTAAGTGATCTGAACGTTTCATGATGATAGCACTTTCCTAAGGGGGTCAAACCATGTCCCAAAGGTCACCGGATCTGGTGTCAATTTAAAGAAGTAGTCCAGTTACACATTTGTGGGCTTATACCTTGGCTTCTGAATTTCCTAGAGAGATCAGGTTTGTTTTAGTGTACTCCAATCAACAGCCCCCACAACCACAAAAAGGAAGGGAGTCATTAGCACTTATGGTTTGTAAATGGCACCCAGAATTATGTTGCACGAAGCACAATTTCACATCATTCTGGGTCCATTTGTGTGAAAACAAGGTCCAATCAGGCTGAAACGTTACAAGAAGGTAGAATCTATTGAGTTGTAAGTGATCTGAACGTTTCATGATGATCACACATTCCTATTGGGGGTCAAACCATGTCCCAAAGGTCACCGGATCTGGTGTCACTTTAAAGAAGTAGTCCAGTTACACATTTGTGGGCTCATAACTTGGCTTCTGAATGTCCTAGAGAGGTCAGGTTTGTTTTAGAGTACTCCAATTAACAGCCCCCATTACCCCAAAAAGGAATGGAGTCATTAGCACTTATAGTTTGTAAATTGCACCCAGAATTATGTTGCACGAAGCACAATTTCACATCATTCTGGGTTCATTTGTGTGAAAACAAGGTCCAATCAGGCTGAAACGTTACAGGAAGGTAGAATCTATTGAGTTGTAAGTGATCTGAACGTTTCATGATGATAGCACTTTCCTAAGGGGGTCAAACCATGTCCCAAATGTCACCGGATCTGGTGTCAATTTAAAGAAGTAGTCCAGTTACACCTTTGTGGGCTTATAACTTGGCTTCTGAATTTCCTAGAGAGATCAGGTTTGTTTTAGTGTACTCCAATCAACAGCCCCTACAACCACAAAAAGGAAGGGAGTCATTAGCACTTATGGTTTGTAAATGGCACCCAGAATTATGTTGCACGAAGCACAATTTCACATCATTGTGGGTCCATTTGTGTGAAAACAAGGTCCAATCAGGCTGAAAAGTTACAAGAAGGTAGAATCTATTGAGTTGTAAGTGATCTGAACGTTTCATGATGATCGCACATTCCTATTGGGGGTCAAACCATGTCCCAAAGGTCACCGGATCTGGTGTCACTTTAAAGAAGTAGTCCAGTTACACATTTGTGGGCTTATAACTTGGCTTCTGAATATCCTATAGAGGTCAGGTTTGTTTTAGAGTACTCCAATTAATAGCCCCCATTACCCCAAAAAGGAATGGAGTCATTAGCACTTATGGTTTGTAAATGGCACCCAGAATTATGTTGCACGAAGCACAATTTCACATCATTCTGGGTTCATTTGTGTGAAAACAAGGTCCAATCAGGCTGAAACGTTACAGGAAGGTAGAATCTATTGAGTTGTAAGTGATCTGAACGTTTCATGATGATAGCACTTTCCTAAGGGGGTCAAACCATGTCCCAAAGGTCACCGGATCTGGTGTCAATTTAAAGAAGTTGTCAAGTTACAAATTTGTGGGCTTATAACTTGGCTTCTGAATGTCCTAGAGAGATCAGGTTTGTTTTAGTGTACTCCAATCAACAGCCCCTACAACTACAAAAAGGAATGGAGTTATTAGTACTTATGGTTTTTAAATGGCACCCAGAATTATGTTGCACGAAGCACAATTTCACATCATTTTGGGTTCATTTGTGTGAAAACAAGGTCCAATCAGGCTGAAACGTTACAGGAAGGTAGAATCTATTGAGTTGTAAGTG
The DNA here is from genome assembly GCF_043380555.1 of Nothobranchius furzeri. Classification (NCBI taxonomy): domain Eukaryota; kingdom Metazoa; phylum Chordata; class Actinopteri; order Cyprinodontiformes; family Nothobranchiidae; genus Nothobranchius; species Nothobranchius furzeri. The sequence continues at coordinate 10,794,072 of NC_091752.1, read as the reverse complement.
ATCTGAACGTTTCATGATGATAGCACTTTCCTAAGGGGGTCAAACCATGTCCCAAATGTCCCCGGATCTGGTGTCAATTTAAAGAAGTAGTCCAGTTACACCTTTGTGGGCTTATACCTTGGCTTCTGAATATCCTAAAGAGGTCAGGTTTGTTTTAGAGTACTCCATTTAACAGCCCCCATTACCCCCAAAAGGAATGGAGTCATTAGCACTTATGGTTTGTAAATGGCACCCAGAATTATGTTGCACAAAGCACAATTTCACATCATTCTGGGTTCTTTTGTGTGAAAACAAGGTCCAATCAGGCTGAAACGTTACAGGAAGGTAGAATCTATTGAGTTGTAAGTGATCTGAACGTTTCATGATGATAGCACTTTCCTAAGGGGGTCAAACCATGTCCCAAAGGTCACCGGATCTGGTGTCAATTTAAAGAAGTAGTCCAGTTACACATCTGTGGGCTTATACCTTGGCTTCTGAATTTCCTAGAGAGATCAGGTTTGTTTTAGTGTACTCCAATTAACAGCCCCCATTACCCCAAAAAGGAAGGGAGTCATTAGCACTTATGGTTTGTAAATGGCACCCATAATTATGTTGCACGAAGCACAATTTCACATCATTCTGGGTTCATTTGTGTGAAAACAAGGTCCAATCAGGCTGAAACGTTACAAGAAGGTAGAATCTATTGAGTTGTAAGTGATCTGAACGTTTCATGATGATCACACATTCCTATTGGGGGTCAAACCATGTCCCAAAGGTCACCGGATCTGGTGTCACTTTAAAGAAGTAGTCCAGTTACACATTTGTGGGCTTATAACTTGGCTTCTGAATGTCCTAGAGAGGTCAGGTTTGATTTAGAGTACTCCAATTAACAGCCCCCATTACCCCAAAAAGGAATGGAGTCATTAGCACTTATAGTTTGTAAATGGCACCCAGAATTATGTTGCACGAAGCACAATTTCACATCATTCTGGGTTCATTTGTGTGAAAACAAGGTCCAATCAGGCTGAAACGTTACAGGAAGGTAGAATCTATTGAGTTGTAAGTGATCTGAACGTTTCATGATGATAGCACTTTCCTAAGGGGGTCAAACCATGTCCCAAAGGTCACCGGATCTGGTGTCAATTTAAAGAAGTAGTCCAGTTACACATTTGTGGGCTTATACCTTGGCTTCTGAATTTCCTAGAGAGATCAGGTTTGTTTTAGTGTACTCCAATCAACAGCCCCCACAACCACAAAAAGGAAGGGAGTCATTAGCACTTATGGTTTGTAAATGGCACCCAGAATTATGTTGCACGAAGCACAATTTCACATCATTCTGGGTCCATTTGTGTGAAAACAAGGTCCAATCAGGCTGAAACGTTACAAGAAGGTAGAATCTATTGAGTTGTAAGTGATCTGAACGTTTCATGATGATCACACATTCCTATTGGGGGTCAAACCATGTCCCAAAGGTCACCGGATCTGGTGTCACTTTAAAGAAGTAGTCCAGTTACACATTTGTGGGCTCATAACTTGGCTTCTGAATGTCCTAGAGAGGTCAGGTTTGTTTTAGAGTACTCCAATTAACAGCCCCCATTACCCCAAAAAGGAATGGAGTCATTAGCACTTATAGTTTGTAAATTGCACCCAGAATTATGTTGCACGAAGCACAATTTCACATCATTCTGGGTTCATTTGTGTGAAAACAAGGTCCAATCAGGCTGAAACGTTACAGGAAGGTAGAATCTATTGAGTTGTAAGTGATCTGAACGTTTCATGATGATAGCACTTTCCTAAGGGGGTCAAACCATGTCCCAAATGTCACCGGATCTGGTGTCAATTTAAAGAAGTAGTCCAGTTACACCTTTGTGGGCTTATAACTTGGCTTCTGAATTTCCTAGAGAGATCAGGTTTGTTTTAGTGTACTCCAATCAACAGCCCCCACAACCACAAAAAGGAAGGGAGTCATTAGCACTTATGGTTTGTAAATGGCACCCAGAATTATGTTGCACGAAGCACAATTTCACATCATTCTGGGTCCATTTGTGTGAAAACAAGGTCCAATCAGGCTGAAACGTTACAAGAAGGTAGAATCTATTGAGTTGTAAGTGATCTGAACGTTTCATGATGATCGCACATTCCTATTGGGGGTCAAACCATGTCCCAAAGGTCACCGGATCTGGTGTCACTTTAAAGAAGTAGTCCAGTTACACATTTGTGGGCTTATAACTTGGCTTCTGAATGTCCTAGAGAGGTCAGGTTTGTTTTAGAGTACTCCAATTAACAGCCCCCATTACCCCAAAAAGGAATGGAGTCATTAGCACTTATGGTTTGTAAATCGCAACCAGAATTATGTTGCACGAAGAACAATTTCACATCATTCTGGGTTCATTTGTGTGAAAACAAGGTCCAATCAGGCTGAAACGTTACAGGAAGGTAGAATCTATTGAGTTGTAAGTGATATGAACGTTTCATGATGATAGCACTTTCCTAAGGGGGTCAAACCATGTCCCAAAGGTCACCGGATCTGGTGTCAATTTAAAGAAGTAGTCCAGTTACACCTTTGTGGGCTTATAACTTGGCTTCTGAATATCCTAAAGAGGTCAGGTTTGTTTTAGAGTACTCCAGTTAACAGCCCCCATTACCCCAAAAAGGAATGGAGTCATTAGCACTTATGGTTTTTAAATGGCACCCAGAATTATGTTGCACGAAGCACAATTTCACATCATTCTGGGTTCATTTGTGTGAAAACAAGCTCCAATCAGGCTGAAACGTTACAGGAAGGTAGAATCTATTGAGTTGTAAGTGATCTGAACGTTTCATGATGATAGCACTTTCCTAAGGGGGTAAAATCATGTCCCAACGGTCACCGGATCTGGTGTAAATTTAAAGTAGTCCAGTTACACATTTGTGTTTTTATAACTTGGCTTCTGAATGTCCTAGAGAGATCAGGTTTGTTTTAGTGTACTCCAATCAACAGCCCCTACGAGCACAAAAAGGAATGGAGTCATTAGCACTTATGGTTTTTAAATGGCACCCAGAATTATGTTGCACGAAGCACAATTTCACATCATTCTGGGTTCATTTGTGTGAAAACAAGGTCCAATCAGGCTGAAACGTTACAGGAAGGAAGAATCTATTGAGTTTAAGTGATCTGAATGTTTCATGATGATAGCACTTTCCTAAGGGGGTCAAACCATGTCCCAAAGGTCACCGGATCTGGTGTCAATTTAAAGAAGTAGTCGAGTTACACATTTGTGGGCTTATAACTTGGCTTCTGAATTTCCTAGAGAGATCAGGTTTGTTTTAGTGTACTCCAATCAACAGCCCCTACAACCACAAAAAGGAAGGGAGTCATTAGCACTTATGGTTTGTAAATGGCACCCAGAATTATGTTGCACGAAGCTTAATTTCACATCATTCTGGGTCCATTTGTGTGAAAACAAGGTCCAATCAGGCTGAAACGTTACAAGAAGGTAGAATCTATTGAGTTGTAAGTGATCTGAACGTTTCATGATGATCGCACATTCCTATTGGGGGTCAAACCATGTCCCAAAGGTCACCGGATCTGGTGTCACTTTAAAGAAGTAGTCCAGTTACACATTTGTGGGCTTATAACTTGGCTTCCGAATATCCTAGAGAGGTCAGGTTTGTTTTAGAGTACTCCAATTAATAGCCCCCATTACCCCAAAAAGGAATGGAGTCATTAGCACTCATGGTTTGTAAATGGCACCCAGAATTATGTTGCACGAAGCAAAATTTCACATCATTCTGGGTTCATTTGTGTGAAAACAAGGTCCAATCAGGCTGAAACGTTACAGGAAGGTAGAATCTATTGAGTTGTAAGTGATCTGAACGTTTCATGATGATAGCACTTTCCTAAGGGGGTCAAACCATGTCCCAAAGGTCACCGGATCTGGTGTCAATTTAAAGAAGTTGTCCAGTTACAAATTTGTGGGCTTATAACTTGGCTTCTGAATGTCCTAGAGAGATCAGGTTTGTTTTAGTTTACTCCAATCAACAGCCCCTAAAACAACAAAAAGGAATGGAGTCATTAGCACTTATGGTTTTTAAATGGCACCCAGAATTATGTTGCACGAAGCACAATTTCACATCATTCTGGGTTCATTTGTGTGAAAACAAGGTCCAATCAGGCTGAAACGTTACAGGAAGGTAGAATCTATTGAGTTGTAAGTGATCTGAACGTTTCATGATGATAGCACTTTCCTAAGGGGGTCAAACCATGTCCCAAAGGTCACCGGATCTGGTGTCAATTTAAAGAAGTAGTCCAGTTACACCTTTGTGGGCTTATTACTTGGCTTCTGAATATCCTAGAGAGGTCAGATTTGTTTTAGAGTACTCCAGTTAACAGCCCCCATTACCCCAAAAAGGAATGGAGTCATTAGCACTTATGGTTTGTAAATGGCACCCAGAATTATGTTGCACGAAGCACAATTTCACATCATTCTGGGTTCATTTGTGTGAAAACAAGGTCCAATCAGGCTGAAACGTTACAGGAAGGTAGAATCTATTGAGTTGTAAGTGATCTGATTGTTTCATGATGATAGCACTTTCCTAAGGGGGTCAAATCATGTCCCAAAGGTCACCGGATCTGGTGTCAATTTAAAGAAGTAGTCCAGTTACACATTTGTGGGCTTATAACTTGGCTTCTGAATGTCCTAAAGAGATCAGGTTTGTCTTAGTGTACTCCAATCAACAGCCCCTACAACCACAAAAAGGAATGGAGTCATTAGCTCTTATGGTTTTTAAATGGCACCCAGAATTATGTTGCACGAAGCACAATTTCAAATCATTCTGGGTTCTTTTGTGTGAAAACAAGGTCCAATCAGGCTGAAACGTTACAGGAAGATAGAATCTATTGAGTTGTAAGTGATCTGAACGTTTCATGATGATAGCACTTTCCTAAGGGGGTCAAACCATGTCCCAAAGGTCACCGGATCTGGTGTCAATTTAAAGAAGTTGTCAAGTTACAAATTTGTGGGCTTATAACTTGGCTTCTGAATGTCCTAGAGAGATCAGGTTTGTTTTAGTGTACTCCAATCAACAGCCCCTACAACTACAAAAAGGAATGGAGTCATTAGTACTTATGGTTTATAAATGGCACCCAGAATTATGTTGCACGAAGCACAATTTCACATCATTCTGGGTTCATTTGTGTGAAAACAAGGTCCAATCAGGCTGAAACGTTACAGGAAGGTAGAATCTATTGAGTTGTAAGTGATCTGAACGTTTCATGATGATAGCACTTTCCTAAGGGGGTCAAACCATGTCCCAAAGGTCCCCGGATCTGGTGTCAATTTAAAGAAGTAGTCCAGTTACACCTTTGTGGGCTTATAACTTGGCTTCTGAATATCCTAAAGAGGTCAGGTTTGTTTTAGAGTACTCCAGTTAACAGCCCCCATTACCCCCAAAAGGAATGGAGTCATTAGCACTTATGGTTTGTAAATGGCACCCAGAATTATGTTGCACGAAAAACAATTTCACATCATTCTGGGTTCATTTGTGTGAAAACAAGGTCCAATCAGGCTGAAACATTACAGGAAGGTAGAATCTATTGAGTTGTAAGTGATCTGAACGTTTCATGATGATAGCACTTTCCTAAGGGGGTCAAATCATGTCCCAAAGGTCACCGGATCTGGTGTCAATTTAAAGAAGTAGTCCAGTTACACATTTGTGGGCTTATAACTTGGCTTCTGAATGTCCTAGAGAGATCAGGTTTGTTTTAGTGTACTCCAATCAACAGCCCCTACAACCACAAAAAGGAATGGAGTCATTAGCTCTTATGGTTTTTAAATGGCACCCAGAATTATGTTGCACAAAGCACAATTTCACATCATTCTGGGTTCGTGTGAAAACAAGGTCCAATCAGGCTGAAACGTTACAGGAAGGTAGAATCTATTGAGTTGTAAGGGATCTGAACGTTTCATGATGATAGCACTTTCCTAAGGGGGTCAAACCATGTCCCAAAGGTTACCGGATCTGGTGTCAATTTAAAGAAGTAGTCCAGTTACACATTTGTGGGCTTATACCTTGGCTTCTGAATTTCCTAGAGAGATCAGGTTTGTTTTAGTGTACTCCAATTAACAGCCCCCATTACCCCAAAAAGGAAGGGAGTCATTAGCACTTATGGTTTGTAAATGGCACCCAGAATTATGTTGCACGAAGCACAATTTCACATCATTCTGGGTTCATTTGTGTGAAAACAAGGTCCAATCAGGCTGAAACGTTACAGGAAGGTAGAATCTATTGAGATGTAAGTTATCTGAACGTTTCATGATGATAGCACTTTCCTAAGGGGGTCAAACCATGTCCCAAAGGTCACCGGATCTGGTGTCAATTTAAAGAAGTAGTCCAGTTACACATTTGTGGGCATATAACTTGGCTTCTGAATTTCCTAGAGAGATCAGGTTTGTTTTAGTGTACTCCAATCAACAGCCCCCACAACCACAAAAAGGAAGGGAGTCATTAGCACTTATGGTTTGTAAATGGCACCCAGAATTATGTTGCACGAAGCACAATTTCACATCATTCTGGGTTCTTTTGTGTGAAAACAAGGTCCAATCAGGCTGAAACGTTACAGGAAGGTAGAATCTATTGAGTTGTGAGTGATCTGAACATTTCATGATGATAGCACTTTCCAAAGGGGGTCAAACCATGTCCCAAAGGTCACCGGATCTGGTGTCAATTTAAAGAAGTAGTCCAGTTACACATTTGTGGGCATATAACTTGGCTTCTGAATTTCCTAGAGAGATCAGGTTTGTTTTAGTGTACTCCAATCAACAGCCCCCACAACCACAAAAAGGAAGGGAGTCATTAGCACTTATGGTTTGTAAATGGCACCCAGAATTATGTTGCACGAAGCACAATTTCACATCATTCTGGGTCCATTTGTGTGAAAACAAGGTCCAATCAGGCTGAAACGTTACAAGAAGGTAGAATCTATTGAGTTGTAAGTGATCTGAACGTTTCATGATGATCACACATTCCTATTGGGGGTCAAACCATGTCCCAAAGGTCACCGGATCTGGTGTCACTTTAAAGAAGTAGTCCAGTTACACATTTGTGGGCTTATAACTTGGCTTCTGAATGTCCTAGAGAGGTCAGGTTTGTTTTAGAGTACTCCAATTAACAGCCCCCATTACCCCAAAAAGGAATGGAGTCATTAGCACTTATAGTTTGTAAATTGCACCCAGAATTATGTTGCACGAAGCACAATTTCACATCATTCTGGGTTCATTTGTGTGAAAACAAGGTCCAATCAGGCTGAAACGTTACAGGAAGGTAGAATCTATTGAGTTGTAAGTGATCTGAACGTTTCATGATGATAGCACTTTCCTAAGGGGGTCAAACCATGTCCCAAATGTCACCGGATCTGGTGTCAATTTAAAGAAGTAGTCCAGTTACACATTTGTGGGCTTATAACTTTGCTTCTGAATTTCCTAGAGAGATCAGGTTTGTTTTAGTGTACTCCAATCAACAGCCCCCACAACCACAAAAAGGAAGGGAGTCATTAGCACTTATGGTTTGTAAATGGCACCCAGAATTATGTTGCACGAAGCACAATTTCACATCATTCTGGGTCCATTTGTGTGAAAACAAGGTCCAATCAGGCTGAAACGTTACAAGAAGGTAGAATCTATTGAGTTGTAAGTGATCTGAACGTTTCATGATGATCACACATTCCTATTGGGGGTCAAACCATGTCCCAAAGGTCACCGGATCTGGTGTCACTTTAAAGAAGTAGTCCAGTTACACATTTGTGGGCTTATAACTTGCCTTCTGAATGTCCTAGAGAGGTCAGGTTTGTTTTAGAGTACTCCAATTAACAGCCCCCATTACCCCAAAAAGGAATGGAGTCATTAGCACTTATGGTTTGTAAATCGCAACCAGAATTATGTTGCACGAAGAACAATTTCACATCATTCTGGGTTCATTTGTGTGAAAACAAGGTCCAATCAGGCTGAAAGGTTACAGGAAGGTAGAATCTATTGAGTTGTAAGTGATATGAACGTTTCATGATGATAGCACTTTCCTAAGGGGGTCAAACCATGTCCCAAAGGTCACCGGATCTGGTGTCAATTTAAAGAAGTAGTCCAGTTACACCTTTGTGGGCTTATAACTTGGCTTCTGAATATCCTAAAGAGGTCAGGTTTGTTTTAGAGTACTCCAGTTAACAGCCCCCATTACCCCAAAAAGGAATGGAGTCATTAGCACTTATGGTTTTTAAATGGCACCCAGAATTATGTTGCACGAAGCACAATTTCACATCATTCTGGGTTCATTTGTGTGAAAACAAGGTCCAATCAGGCTGAAACGTTACAGGAAGGTAGAATCTATTGAGTTGTAAGTGATCTGAACGTTTCATGATGATAGCACTTTCCTAAGGGGGTAAAATCATGTCCCAACGGTCACCGGATCTGGTGTAAATTTAAAGTAGTCCAGTTACACATTTGTGTTTTTATAACTTGGCTTCTGAATGTCCTAGAGAGATCAGGTTTGTTTTAGTGTACTCCAATCAACAGCCCCTACAAGCACAAAAAGGAATGGAGTCATTAGCACTTATGGTTTTTAAATGGCACCCAGAATTATGTTGCACGAAGCACAATTTCACATCATTCTGGGTTCATTTGTGTGAAAACAAGGTCCAATCAGGCTGAAACGTTACAGGAAGGAAGAATCTATTGAGTTGTAAGGGATCTGAATGTTTCATGATGATAGCACTTTCCTAAGGGGGTCAAACCATGTCCCAAAGGTCACCGGATCTGGTGTCAATTTAAAGAAGTAGTCGAGTTACACATTTGTGGGCTTATAACTTGGCTTCTGAATTTCCTAGAGAGATCAGGTTTGTTTTAGTGTACTCCAATCAACAGCCCCTACAACCACAAAAAGGAAGGGAGTCATTAGCACTTATGGTTTGTAAATGGCACCCAGAATTATGTTGCACGAAGCTTAATTTCACATCATTCTGGGTCCATTTGTGTGAAAACAAGGTCCAATCAGGCTGAAACGTTACAAGAAGGTAGAATCTATTGAGTTGTAAGTGATCTGAACGTTTCATGATGATCACACATTCCTATTGGGGGTCAAACCATGTCCCAAAGGTCACCGGATCTGGTGTCACTTTAAAGAAGTAGTCCAGTTACACATTTGTGGGCTTATAACTTGCCTTCTGAATGTCCTAGAGAGGTCAGGTTTGTTTTAGAGTACTCCAATTAACAGCCCCCATTACCCCAAAAAGGAATGGAGTCATTAGCACTTATGGTTTGTAAATGGCAACCAGAATTATGTTGCACGAAGAACAATTTCACATCATTCTGGGTTCATTTGTGTGAAAACAAGGTCCAATCAGGCTGAAAGGTTACAGGAAGGTAGAATCTATTGAGTTGTAAGTGATATGAACGTTTCATGATGATAGCACTTTCCTAAGGGGGTCAAACCATGTCCCAAAGGTCACCGGATCTGGTGTCAATTTAAAGAAGTAGTCCAGTTACACCTTTGTGGGCTTATAACTTGGCTTCTGAATATCCTAAAGAGGTCAGGTTTGTTTTAGAGTACTCCAGTTAACAGCCCCCATTACCCCAAAAAGGAATGGAGTCATTAGCACTTATGGTTTTTAAATGGCACCCAGAATTATGTTGCACGAAGCACAATTTCACATCATTCTGGGTTCATTTGTGTGAAAACAAGGTCCAATCAGGCTGAAACGTTACAGGAAGGTAGAATCTATTGAGTTGTAAGTGATCTGAACGTTTCATGATGATAGCACTTTCCTAAGGGGGTAAAATCATGTCCCAACGGTCACCGGATCTGGTGTAAATTTAAAGTAGTCCAGTTACACATTTGTGTTTTTATAACTTGGCTTCTGAATGTCCTAGAGAGATCAGGTTTGTTTTAGTGTACTCCAATCAACAGCCCCTACAAGCACAAAAAGGAATGGAGTCATTAGCACTTATGGTTTTTAAATGGCACCCAGAATTATGTTGCACGAAGCACAATTTCACATCATTCTGGGTTCATTTGTGTGAAAACAAGGTCCAATCAGGCTGAAACGTTACAGGAAGGAAGAATCTATTGAGTTGTAAGGGATCTGAATGTTTCATGATGATAGCACTTTCCTAAGGGGGTCAAACCATGTCCCAAAGGTCACCGGATCTGGTGTCACTTTAAAGAAGTAGTCGAGTTACACATTTGTGGGCTTATAACTTGGCTTCTGAATTTCCTAGAGAGATCAGGTTTGTTTTAGTGTACTCCAATCAACAGCCCCTACAACCACAAAAAGGAAGGGAGTCATTAGCACTTATGGTTTGTAAATGGCACCCAGAATTATGTTGCACGAAGCTTAATTTCACATCATTCTGGGTCCATTTGTGTGAAAACAAGGTCCAATCAGGCTGAAACGTTACAAGAAGGTAGAATCTATTGAGTTGTAAGTGATCTGAACGTTTCATGATGATCGCACATTCCTATTGGGGGTCAAACCATGTCCCAAAGGTCACCGGATCTGGTGTCACTTTAAAGAAGTAGTCCAGTTACACATTTGTGGGCTTATAACTTGGCTTCTGAATATCCTAGAGAGGTCAGGTTTGTTTTAGAGTACTCCAATTAATAGCCCCCATTACCCCAAAAAGGAATGGAGTCATTAGCACTCATGGTTTGTAAATGGCACCCAGAATTATGTTGCACGAAGCAAAATTTCACATCATTCTGGGTTCATTTGTGTGAAAACAAGGTCCAATAAGGCTGAAACGTTACAGGAAGGTAGAATCTATAGAGTTGTAAGTGATCTGATCGTTTCATGATGATAGCACTTTCCTAAGGGGGTCAAACCATGTCCCAAAGGTCACCGGATCTGGTGTCAATTTAAAGAAGTTGTCCAGTTACAAATTTGTGGGCTTATAACTTGGCTTCTGAATGTCCTAGAGAGATCAGGTTTGTTTTAGTTTACTCCAATCAACAGCCCCTAAAACAACAAAAAGGAATGGAGTCATTAGCACTTATGGTTTTTAAATGGCACCCAGAATTATGTTGCACGAAGCACAATTTCACATCATTCTGGGTTCATTTGTGTGAAAACAAGGTCCAATCAGGCTGAAACGTTACAGGAAGGTAGAATCTATTGAGTTGTAAGTGATCTGAACGTTTCATGATGATAGCACTTTCCTAAGGGGGTCAAACCATGTCCCAAAGGTCACCGGATCTGGTGTCAATTTAAAGAAGTAGTCCAGTTACACCTTTGTGGGCTTATAACTTGGCTTCTGAATATCCTAGAGAGGTCAGATTTGTTTTAGAGTACTCCAGTTAACAGCCCCCATTACCCCAAAAAGGAATGGAGTCATTAGCACTTATGGTTTGTAAATGGCACCCAGAATTATGTTGCACGAAGGACAATTTCACATCATTCTGGGTTCATTTGTGTGAAAACAAAGTCCAATCAGGCTGAAACGTTACAGGAAGGTAGAATCTATTGAGTTGTAAGTGATCTGATTGTTTCATGATGATAGCACTTTCCTAAGGGGGTCAAATCATGTCCCAAAGGTCACCGGATCTGGTGTCAATTTAAAGAAGTAGTCCAGTTACACATTTGTGGGCTTATAACTTGGCTTCTGAATGTCCTAGAGAGATCAGGTTTGTTTTAGTGTACTCCAATCAACAGCCCCTACAACCACAAAAAGGAATGGAGTCATTAGCTCTTATGGTTTTTAAATGGCACCCAGAATTATGTTGTACGAAGCACAATTTCAAATCATTCTGGGTTCTTTTGTGTGAAAACAAGGTCCAATCAGGCTGAAACGTTACAGGAAGGTAGAATCTATTGAGTTGTAAGTGATCTGAACGTTTCATGATGATAGCACTTTCCTAAGGGGGTCAAACCATGTCCCAAAGGTCACCGGATCTGGTGTCAATTTAAAGAAGTAGTCCAGTTACACATTTGTGGGCTTATAACTTGGCTTCTGAATTTCCTAGAGAGATCAGGTTTGTTTTAGTGTACTCCAATCAACAGCCCCCACAACCACAAAAAGGAAGGGAGTCATTAGCACTTATGGTTTGTAAATGGCACCCAGAATTATGTTGCACGAAGCACAATTTCACATCAATCTGGGTCCATTTGTGTGAAAACAACGTCCAATCAGGCTGAAACGTTACAAGAAGGTAGAATCTATTGAGTTGTAAGTGATCTGAACGTTTCATGATGATCGCACATTCCTATTGGGGTTCAAACCATGTCCCAAAGGTCACCGGAGCTGGTGTCACTTTAAAGAAGTAGTCCAGTTACACATTTGTGGGCTTATAACTTGGCTTCTGAATGTCCTAGAGAGGTCAGGTTTGTTTTAGAGTACTCCAGTTAACAGCCCCCATTACCCCAAAAAGGAATGGAGTCATTAGCACTTATGGTTTGTAAATGGCATCCAGAATTATGTTGCACGAAGCACAATTTCACATCATTCTGGGTTCATTTGTGTGAAAACAAGGTCCAATCAGGCTGAAACGTTACAGGAAGGTAGAAGCTATTGAGTTGTAAGTGATCTGAACGTTTCATGATGATAGCACTTTCCTAAGGGGGTCAAACCATGTCCCAAAGGTCACCGGATCTGGTGTCAATTTAAAGAAGTAGTCCAGTTACACATTTGTGGGCTTATAACTTGGCTTCTGAATTTCCTAGAGAGATCAGGTTTGTTTTAGTGTACTCCAATCAACAGCCCCCACAACCACAAAAAGGAAGGGAGTCATTAGCACTTATGGTTTGTAAATGGCACCCAGAATTATGTTGCATGAAGCACAATTTCACATCATTCTGGGTCCATTTGTGTGAAAACAAGGTCCAATCAGGCTGAAACGTTACAAGAAGGTAGAATCTATTGAGTTGTAAGTGATCTGAACGTTTCATGATGATCGCAAATTCTTATTGGGGGTCAAACCATGTCCCAAAGGTCACCGGATCTGGTGTCACTTTAAAGAAGTAGTCCAGTTACACATTTGTGGGCTTATAACTTGGCTTCTGAATGTCCTAGAGAGGTCAGGTTTGTTTTAGAGTACTCCAATTAACAGCCCCCATTACCCCAAAAAGGAATGGAGTCATTAGCACTTATGGTTTGTAAATCGCACCCAGAATTATGTTGCACGAAGCACAATTTCACATCATTCTGGGTTCATTTGTGTGAAAACAAGGTCCAATCAGGCTGAAACGTTACAGGAAGGCAGAATCTATTGAGTTGTAAGTGATATGAACGTTTCATGATGATAGCACTTTCCTAAGGGGGTCAAACCATGTCCCAAAGGTCACCGGATCTGGTGTCAATTTAAAGAAGTTGTCCAGTTACACATCTGTGGGCTTATAACTTGGCTTCTGAATGTCCTAGAGAGATCAGGTTTGTTTTAGTGTACTCCAATCAACAGCCCCTACAACCACAAAAAGGAATGGAGTCATTAGCACTTATGGTTTTTAAATGGCACCCAGAATTATGTTGCACGAAGCACAATTTCACATCATTCTGGGTTCATTTGTGTGAAAACAAGGTCCAATCAGGCTGAAACGTTACAGGAAGGTAGAATCTATTGAGTTGTAAGTGATCTGAACGTTTCATGATGATAGCACTTTCCTAAGGGGGTCAAATCATGTCCCAAAGGTCACCGGATTTGGTGTCAATTTAAAGAAGTAGTCCAGTTACACATTTGTGGGTTTATAACTTGGCTTCTGAATGTCCTAGAGAGATCAGGTTTGTTTAGTGTACTCCAATCAACAGCCCCTACAACCACAAAAAGGAATGGAGTCATTAGCTCTTATGGTTTTTAAATGGCACCCAGAATTATGTTGCACGAAGCACAATTTCAAATCATTCTGGGTTCTTTTGTGTGAAAACAAGGTCCAATAGGCTGAAACGTTACAGGAAGGTAGAATCTATTGAGTTGTAAGTGATCTGAACGTTTCATGATGATAGCACTTTCCTAAGGGGGTCAAACCATGTCCCAAAGGTCACCGGATCTGGTGTCAATTTAAAGAAGTAGTCCAGTTACACATTTGTGGGCTTATAACTTGGCTTCTGAATTTCCTAGAGAGATCAGGTTTGTTTTAGTGTACTCCAATCAACAGCCCCCACAACCACAAAAAGGAAGGGAGTCATTAGCACTTATGGTTTGTAAATGGCACCCAGAATTATGTTGCACGAAGCACAATTTCACATCATTCTGGGTTCATTTGTGTGAAAACAAGGTCCAATCAGGCTGAAACGTTACAGGAAGGTAGAATCTATTGAGTTGTAAGTGATATGAACGTTTCATGATGATAGCACTTTCCTAAGGGGGTCAAACCATGTCCCAAAGGTCACCGGATCTGGTGTCAATTTAAACAAGTTGTCCAGTTACACATTTGTGGGCTTATAACTTGGCTTCTGAATGTCCTAGAGAGATCAGGTTTGTTTTAGTGTACTCCAATCAACAGCCCCTACAACCACAAAAAGGAATGGAGTCATTAGCACTTATGGTTTTTAAATGGCACCCAGAATTATGTTGCACGAAGCACAATTTCACATCATTCTGGGTTCATTTGTGTGAAAACAAGGTCCAATCAGGCTGAAACGTTACAGGAAGGTAGAATCTATTGAGTTGTAAGTGATCTGAACATTTCATGATGATAGCACTTTCCTAAGGGGGTCAACCCATGTCCCAAAGGTCACTGGATCTGGTGTCAATTTAAAGAAGTAGTCCAGTTACACATTTGTGGGCTTATAACTTGGCTTCTGAATGTCCTAGAGAGATCAGGTTTGTTTTATTGTACTCCAATCAACAGCCCCTACAACCACAAAAAGAAATGGAGTCATTAGCACTTATGGTTTGTAAATGGCACCCAGAATTATGTTGCACGAAGCACAATTTCACATCATTCTGGGTCCATTTGTGTGAAAACAAGGTCCAATCAGGCTGAAACGTTACAAGAAGGTAGATTCTATTGAGTTGTAATTGATCTGAACGTTTCATGATGATCGCACATTCCTATAGGGGGTAAAACCATGTCCCAAAGGTCACCGGGCCTGGTGTCACTTTAAAGAAGTAGTCCAGTTACAACTTTGTGGGCTTATAACTTGGCTTCTGAATATCCTAAAGAGGTCAGGTTTGTTTTGGTGTACTCCAATCAACAGCCCCTACAACCACAAAAAGGAAGGGAGTCATTAGCACTTATGGTTTGTAAATGGCACCCAGAATTATGTTGCACGAAGCACAATTTCACATCATTCTGGGTCCATTTGTGTGAAAACAAGGTCCAATCAGGCTGAAACGTTACAAGAAGGTAGAATCTATTGAGTTGTAAGTGATCTGAACGTTTCATGATTATCGCACATTCCTATAGGGGGTCAAACCATGTCCCAAAGGTCACCGGGCCTGGTGTCACTTTAAAGAAGTAGTCCAGTTACAACTTTGTGGGCTTATAACTTGGCTTCTGAATATCCTAAAGAGGTCAGGTTTGTTTTAGTGTACTCCAATCAACAGCCCCTACAACCACAAAAATGAAGGGAGTCATTAGCACTTATGGTTTGTAAATGGCACCCAGAATTATGTTGCACGAAGCACAATTTCACATCATTCTGGGTTCATTTGTGTGAAAACAAGGTCCAATCAAGCTGAAACGTTACAGGAAGGTAGAATCTATTGAGTTGTAAGTGATCTGAACGTTTCATGATGATAGCACTTTCCTAAGGGGGTCAAACCATGTCCCAAAGGTCACCTGATCTGGTGTCAATTTAAAGAAGTTGTCCAGTTACAAATTTGTGGGCTTATAACTTGGCTTCTGAATGTCCTAGAGAGATCAGGTTTGTTTTAGTTTACTCCAATCAACAGCCCCTACAATTTCAAAAAGGAATGGAGTCATTAGCACTTATGGTTTTTTAATGGCACCCAGAATTATGTTGCACGAAGCACAATTTCACATCATTCTGGGTTCATATGTGTGAAAACAAGGTCCAATCAGGCTGAAACGTTACAGGAAGGTAGAATCTATTGAGTTGTAAGTGATCTGAACGTTTCATGATGATAGCCCTTTCCTAAGGGGGTCAAACCATGTCCCAAAGGTCACCGGATCTGGTGTCAATTTAAAGAAGTAGTCCAGTTACACCTTTGTGGGCTTATAACTTGGCTTCTGAATATCCTAAAGAGGTCAGATTTGTTTTAGAGTACTCCAGTTAACAGCCCCCATTACCCCAAAAAGGAATGGAGTCATTAGCACTTATGGTTTGTAAATGGCACCCAGAATTATGTTGCACGAAGCACAATTTCAAATAATTCTGGGTTCTTTTGTGTGAAAACAAGGTCCAATCAGGCTGAAACGTTACAGGAAGGTAGAATCTATTGAGTTGTAAGTGATCTGAACGTTTCATGATGATAGCACTTTCCTAAGGGGTTCAAACATGTCCCAAAGGTCACCGGATCTGGTGTCAATTTAAAGAAGTAGTCCAGTTACACATTTGTGGGCTTATAACTTGGCTTCTGAATTTCCTAGAGAGATCAGGTTTGTTTTAGTGTACTCCAATCAACAGCCCCCACAACCACAAAAAGGAAGGGAGTCATTAGCACTTATGGTTTGTAAATGGCACCCAGAATTACGTTGCACGAACCACAATTTCACATCATTCTGGGTCCATTTGTGTGAAAACAACGTCCAATCAGGCTGAAACGTTACAAGAAGGTAGAATCTATTGAGTTGTAAGTGATCTGAACGTTTCATGATGATAGCACTTTCCTAAGGGGGTAAAATCATGTCCCAACGGTCACCGGATCTGGTGTAAATTTAAAGTAGTCCAGTTACACATTTGTGTTTTTATAACTTGGCTTCTGAATGTCCTAGAGAGATCAGGTTTGTTTTAGTGTACTCCAATCAACAGCCCCTACGAGCACAAAAAGGAATGGAGTCATTAGCACTTATGGTTTTTAAATGGCACCCAGAATTATGTTGCACGAAGCACAATTTCACATCATTCTGGGTTCATTTGTGTGAAAACAAGGTCCAATCAGGCTGAAACGTTACAGGAAGGAAGAATCTATTGAGTTGTAAGTGATCTGAATGTTTCATGATGATAGCACTTTCCTAAGGGGGTCAAACCATGTCCCAAAGGTCACCGGATCTGGTGTCAATTTAAAGAAGTAGTCCAGTTACACATTTGTGGGCTTATAACTTGGCTTCTGAATTTCCTAGAGAGATCAGGTTTGTTTTAGTGTACTCCAATCAACAGCCCCCACAACCTCAAAAAGGAAGGGAGTCATTAGCACTTATGGTTTGTAAATGGCACCCAGAATTATGTTGCACGAAGCACAATTTCACATCATTCTGGGTCCATTTGTGTGAAAACAAGGTCCAATCAGGCTGAAACGTTACAAGAAGGTAGAATCTATTGAGTTGTAAGTGATCTGAACGTTTCATGATGATCGCACATTCCTATTGGGGGTCAAACCATGTCCCAAAGGTCACCGGATCTGGTGTCACTTTAAAGAAGTAGTCCAGTTACACATTTGTGGGCTTATAACTTGGCTTCTGAATGTCCTAGAGAGGTCAGGTTTGTTTTAGAGTACTCCAATTAACAGCCCCCATTACCCCAAAAAGGAATGGAGTCATTAGCACTTATGGTTTGTAAATCGCACCCAGAATTATGTTGCACGAAGAACAATTTCACATCATTCTGGGTTCATTTGTGTGAAAACAAGGTCCAATCAGGCTGAAACGTTACAGGAAGGTAGAATCTATTGAGTTGTAAGTGATATGAACGTTTCATGATGATAGCACCTTCCTAAGGGGGTCAAACCATGTCCCAAAGGTCACCGGATCTGGTGTCAATTTAAAGAAGTAGTCCAGTTACACCTTTGTGGGCTTATAACTTGGCTTCTGAATATCCTAAAGAGGTCAGGTTTGTTTTAGAGTACTCCAGTTAACAGCCCCCATTACCCCAAAAAGGAATGGAGTCATTAGTACTTATGGTTTTTAAATGGCACCCAGAATTATGTTGCACGAAGCACAATTTCACATCATTCTGGGTTCATTTGTGTGAAAACAAGGTCCAATCAGGCTGAAACGTTACAGGAAGGTAGAATCTATTGAGTTGTAAGTGATCTGAATGTTTCATGATGATAGCACTTTCCTAAGGGGGTAAAATCATGTCCCAACGGTCACCGGATCTGGTGTAAATTTAAAGTAGTCCAGTTACACATTTGTGGGTTTATAACTTGGCTTCTGAATGTCCTAGAGAGATCAGGTTTGTTTTAGTGTACTCCAATCAACAGCCCCTACAAGCACAAAAAGGAATGGAGTCATTAGCACTTATGGTTTTTAAATGGCACCCAGAATTATGTTGCACGAAGCACAATTTCACATCATTCTGGGTTCATTTGTGTGAAAACAAGGTCCAATCAGGCTGAAACGTTACAGGAAGGTAGAATCTATTGAGTTGTAAGTGATCTGAATGTTTCATGATGATAGCACTTTCCTAAGGGGGTCAAACCATGTCCCAAAGGTCACCGGATCTGGTGTCAATTTAAAGAAGTAGTCGAGTTACACATATGTGGGCTTATAACTTGGCTTCTGAATTTCCTAGAGAGATCAGGTTTGTTTTAGTGTATTCCAATCAACAGCCCCTACAACCACAAAAAGGAAGGGAGTCATTAGAACTTATGGTTTGTAAATGGCACCCAGAATTATGTTGCACGAAGCACAATTTCACATCATTCTGGGTCCATTTGTGTGAAAACAAGGTCCAATCATGCTGAAACATTACAAGAAGGTAGAATCTATTGAGTTGTAAGTGATCTGAACGTTTCATGATGATCGCACTTTCCTAAGGGGGTCAAACCATGTCCCAAAGGTCACCGGATCTGGTGTCAATTTAAAGAAGTAGTCCAGTTACACCTTTGTGGGCTTATAACTTGGCTTCTGAATATCCTAGAGAGGTCAGATTTGTTTTAGAGTACTCCAGTTAACAGCCCCCATTACCCCAAAAAGGAATGGAGTCATTAGCACTTATGGTTTGTAAATGGCACCCAGAATTATGTTGCACGAAGCACAATTTCACATCATTCTGGGTTCATTTGTGTGAAAACAAGGTCCAATCAGGCTGAAACGTTACAGGAAGGTAGAATCTATTGAGTTGTAAGTGATCTGATTGTTTCATGATGATAGCACTTTCCTAAGGGGGTCAAACCATGTCCCAAAGGTCACCGGATCTGTTGTCAATTTAAAGAAGTAGTCCAGTTACACATTTGTGGGCTTATAACTTGGCTTCTGAATTTCTTAGAGAGATCAGGTTTGTTTTAGTGTACTCCAATCAACAGCCCCCACAACCACAAAAAGGAAGGGAGTCATTAGCACTTATGGTTTGTAAATGGCACCCAGAATTATGTTGCACGAAGCACAATTTCACATCATTCTGGGTCCATTTGTGTGAAAACAAGGTTCAATCAGGCTGAAACGTTACAAGAAGGTAGAATCTATTGAGTTGTAAGTGATCTGAACGTTTCATGATGATCGCACATTCTTATTGGGGGTCAAACCATGTCCCAAAGGTCACCGGATCTGGTGTCACTTTAAAGAAGTAGTCCAGTTACACATTTGTGGGCTTATAACTTGGCTTCTGAATGTCCTAGAGAGGTCAGGTTTGTTTTAGAGTACTCCAATTAACAGCCGCGATTACCCCAAAAAGGAATGGAGTCATTAGCACTTATGGTTTGTAAATCGCACCCAGAATTATGTTGCACGAAGCACAATTTCACATCATTCTGGGTTCATTTGTGTGAAAACAAGGTCCAATCAGGCTGAAATGTTACAGGAAGGTAGAATCTATTGAGTTGTAAGTGATATGAACGTTTCATGATGATAGCACTTTCCTAAGGGGGTCAAACCATGTCCCAAAGGTCACCGGATCTGGTGTCAATTTAAAGAAGTTGTCCAGTTACACATTTGTGGGCTTATAACTTGGCTTCTGAATGTCCTAGAGAGATCAGGTTTGTTTTAGTGTACTCCAATCAACAGCTCCTACAACCACAAAAAGGAATGGAGTCATTAGCACTTATGGTTTTTAAATGGCACCCAGAATTATGTTGCACGAAGCACAATTTCACATCATTCTGGGTTCATTTGTGTGAAAACAAGGTCCAATCAGGCTGAAACGTTACAGGAAGGTAGAATCTATTGAGTTGTAAGTGATCTGAACGTTTCATGATGATAGCACTTTCCTAAGGGGGTCAACCCATGTCCCAAAGGTCACCGGATCTGGTGTCAATTTAAAGAAGTAGTCCAGTTACACATTTGTGGGCTTATAACTTGGCTTCTGAATGTCCTAGAGAGATCAGGTTTGTTTTAGTGTACTCCAATCAACAGCCCCTACAACCACAAAAAGGAATGGAGTCATTAGCACTTATGGTTTGTAAATGGCACCCAGAATTATGTTGCACGAAGCACAATTTCACATCATTCTGGGTCCATTTGTGTGAAAACAAGGTCCAATCAGGCTGAAACGTTACAAGAAGGTAGAATCTATTGAGTTGTAATTGATCTGAACGTTTCATGATGATCGCACATTCCTATAGGGGGTCAAACCATGTCCCAAAGGTCACCGGGCCTGGTGTCACTTTAAAGAAGTAGTCCAGTTACAACTTTGTGGGCTTATAACTTGGCTTCTGAATATCCTAAAGAGGTCAGGTTTGTTTTGGTGTACTCCAATCAACAGCCCCTACAACCACAAAAAGGAAGGGAGTCATTAGCACTTATGGTTTGTAAATGGCACCCAGAATTATGTTGCACGAAGCACAATTTCACATCATTCTGGGTCCATTTGTGTGAAAACAAGGTCCAATCAGGCTGAAACGTTACAAGAAGGTAGAATCTATTGAGTTGTAAGTGATCTGAACGTTTCATGATTATCGCACATTCCTATAGGGGGTCAAACCATGTCCCAAAGGTCACCGGGCCTGGTGTCACTTTAAAGAAGTAGTCCAGTTACAACTTTGTGGGCTTATAACTTGGCTTCTGAATATCCTAAAGAGGTCAGGTTTGTTTTAGTGTACTCCAATCAACAGCCCCTACAACCACAAAAATGAAGGGAGTCATTAGCACTTATGGTTTGTAAATGGCACCCAGAATTATGTTGCACGAAGCACAATTTCACATCATTCTGGGTCCATTTGTGTGAAAACAAGGTCCAATCAGGCCGAAACGTTACAAGAAGGTAGAATCTATTGAGTTGTAAGTGATCTGAACGTTTCATGATGATCTCACATTCCTATTGGGGGTCAAACCATGTCCCAAAGGTCACCGGATCTGGTGTCACTTTAAAGAAGTAGTCCAGTTACACATTTGTGGGCTTATAACTTGGCTTCTGAATATCCTAGAGAGGTCAGGTTTGTTTTAGAGTACTCCAATTAACAGCCCCCATTACCCCAAAAAGGAATGGAGTCATTAGCACTTATGGTTTGTAAATGGCACCCAGAATTATGTTGCACGAAGCACAATTTCACATCATTCTGGGTTCATTTGTGTGAAAACAAGGTCCAATCAGGCTGAAACGTTACAGGAAGGTAGAATCTATTGAGTTGTAAGTGATCTGAATGTTTCATGATGATAGCACTTTCCTAAGGGGGTCAAACCATGTCCCAAAGGTCACCGGATCTGGTGTCAATTTAAAGAAGTTGTCCAGTTACAAATTTGTGGGCTTATAACTTGGCTTCTGAATGTCCTAGAGAGATCAGGTTTGTTTTAGTTTACTCCATTCAACAGCCCCTACAACTACAAAAAGGAATGGAGTCATTAGCACTTATGGTTTTTAAATGGCACCCAGAATTATGTTGCACGAAGCACAATTTCACATCATTCTGGGTTCATTTGTGTGAAAACAAGGTCCAATCATGCTGAAATGTTAGAGGAAGGTAGAATCTATTGAGTTGTAAGTGATCTGAACGTTTCATGATGATAGCACTTTCCTAAGGGGGTCAAACCATGTCCCAAAGGTCACCGGATCTGGTGTCAATTTAAAGAAGTAGTCCAGTTACACCTTTGTGGGCTTATAACTTGGCTTCTGAATATCCTAAAGAGGTCAGATTTGTTTTAGAGTACTCCAGTTAACAGCCCCCATTACCGCAAAAAGGAATGGAGTCATTAGCACTTATGGTTTGTAAATGGCACCCAGAATTATGTTGCACGAAGCACAATTTCAAATCATTCTGGGTTCTTTTGTGTGAAAACAAGGTCCAATCAGGCTGAAACATTACAGGAAGATAGAATCTATTGAGTTGTAAGTGATCTGAACGTTTCATGATGATAGCACTTTCCTAAGGGGGTCAAACATGTCCCAAAGGTCACCGGATCTGGTGTCAATTTAAAGAAGTAGTCCAGTTACACATTTGTGGGCTTATAACTTGGCTTCTGAATTTCCTAGAGAGATCAGGTTTGTTTTAGTGTACTCCAATCAACAGCCCCCACAACCACAAAAAGGAAGGGAGTCATTAGCACTTATGGTTTGTAAATGGCACCCAGAATTATGTTGCACGAAGCACAATTTCACATCATTCTGGGTCCATTTGTGTGAAAACAACGTCCAATCAGGCTGAAACGTTACAAGAAGGTAGAATCTATTGAGTTGTAAGTGATCTGAACGTTTCATGATGATCGCACATTCCTATTGGGGGTCAAACCATGTCCCAAAGGTCACCGGATCTGGTGTCACTTTAAAGAAGTAGTCCAGTTACACATTTGTGGGCTTATAACTTGGCTTCTGAATGTCCTAGAGAGGTCAGGTTTGTTTTAGAGTACTCCAATTAACAGCCCCCATTACCCCAAAAAGGAATGGAGTCATTAGCACTTATGGTTTGTAAATGGCACCCAGAATTATGTTGCACGAAGCACAATTTCACATCATTCTGGGTTCATTTGTGTGAAAACAAGGTCCAATCAGGCTGAAACGTTACAGGAAGGTAGAAGCTATTGAGTTGTAAGTGATCTGAACGTTTCATGATGATAGCACTTTCCTAAGGGGGTCAAACCATGTCCCAAAGGTCACCGGATATGGTGTCAATTTAAAGAAGTAGTCCAGTTACACATTTGTGGGCTTATAACTTGGCTTCTGAATTTCCTAGAGAGATCAGGTTTGTTTTAGTGTACTCCAATCAACAGCCCCCACAACCACAAAAAGGAAGGGAGTCATTAGCACTTATGGTTTGTAAATGGCACCCAGAATTATGTTGCACGAAGCACAATTTCACATCATTCTGGGTCCATTTGTGTGAAAACAAGGTCCAATCAGGCTGAAACGTTACAAGAAGGTAGAATCTATTGAGTTGTAAGTGATCTGAACGTTTCATGATGATTGCACATTCTTATTGGGGGTCAAACCATGTCCCAAAGGTCACCGGATCTGGTGTCACTTTAAAGAAGTAGTCCAGTTACACATTTGTGGGCTTATAACTTGGCTTCTGAATGTCCTAGAGAGGTCAGGTTTGTTTTAGAGTACTCCAATTAACAGCCCCCATTACCCCAAAAAGGAATGGAGTCATTAGCACTTATGGTTTTTAAATGGCACCCAGAATTATGTTGCACGAAGCACAATTTCACATCATTCTGGGTTCATTTGTGTGAAAACAAGGTCCAATCAGGCTGAAACGTTACAGGAAGGTAGAATCTATTGAGTTGTAAGTGATATGAACGTTTCATGATGATAGCACTTTCCTAAGGGGGTCAAACCATGTCCCAAAGGTCACCGGATCTGGTGTCAATTTAAAGAAGTTGTCCAGTTACTCATTTGTGGGCTTATAACTTGGCTTCTGAATGTCCTAGAGAGATCAGGTTTGTTTTAGTGTACTCCAATCAACAGCCCCTACAACCACAAAAAGGAATGGAGTCATTAGCACTTATGGTTTTTAAATTGCACCCAGAATTATGTTGCACGAAGCACAATTTCACATCTTTCTGGGTTCATTTGTGTGAAAACAAGGTCCAATCAGGCTGAAACGTTACAGGAAGGTAGAATCTATTGAGTTGTAAGTGATCTGAACGTTTCATGATGATAGCACTTTCCTAAGGGGGTCAACCCATGTCCCAAAGGTCACCGGATCTGGTGTCAATTTAAAGAAGTAGTCCAGTTACACATTTGTGGGCTTATAACTTGGCTTCTGAATGTCCTAGAGAGATCAGGTTTGTTTTAGTGTACTCCAATCAACAGCCCCTACAACCACAAAAAGGAATGGAGTCATTAGCACTTATGGTTTGTAAATGGCACCCAGAATTATGTTGCACGAAGCACAATTTCACATCATTCTGGGTCCATTTGTGTGAAAACAAGGTCCAATCAGGCTGAAACGTTACAAGAAGGTAGAATCTATTGAGTTGTAAGTGATCTGAACGTTTCATGATTATCGCACATTCCTATAGGGGGTCAAACCATGTCCCAAAGGTCACCGGGCCTGGTGTCACTTTAAAGAAGTAGTCCAGTTACAACTTTGTGGGCTTATAACTTGGCTTCTGAATATCCTAATGAGGTCAGGTTTGTTTTAGTGTACTCCAATCAACAGCCCCTACAACCACAAAAAGTAATGGAGTCATTAGCACTTATGGTTTGTAAATGGCACCCAGAATTATGTTGCACGAAGCACAATTTCACATCATTCTGGGTCCATTTGTGTGAAAACAAGGTCCAATCAGGCTGAAACGTTACAAGAAGGTAGAGTCTATTGAGTTGTAAGTGATCTGAACGTTTCATGATGATCGCACATTCCTATTGGGGGTCAAACCATGTCCCAAAGGTCACCGGATCTGGTGTCACTTTAAAGAAGTAGTCCAGTTACACATTTGTGGGCTTATAACTTGGCTTCTGAATATCCTAGAGAGGTCAGGTTTGTTTTAGAGTACTCCAATTAACAGCCCCCATTACCCCAAAAAGTAATGGAGTCATTAGCACTTATGGTTTGTAAATGGCACCCAGAATTATGTTGCACGAAGCACAATTTCACATCATTCTGGGTTCATTTGTGTGAAAACAAGGTCCAGTCAGGCTGAAACGTTACAGGAAGGTAGAATCTATTGAGTTGTAAGTGATCTGAACGTTTCATGATGATAGCACTTTCCTAAGGGGGTCAAACCATGTCCCAAAGGTCACCGGATCTGGTGTCACTTTAAAGAAGTTGTCCAGTTACACATTTGTGGGCTTATAACTTGGCTTCTGAATGTCCTAGGGAGATCAGGTTTTTTTTAGTGTACTCCAATCAACAGCCCCTACAACCACAAAAAGGAATGGAGTCATTAGCACTTATGTTTGTAAATGGCACCCAGGATTATGTTGCACGAAGCACAATTTCACATCATTCTGGGTCCATTTGTGTGAAAACAAGGTCCAATCAGGCTGAAACGTTACAAGAAGGTAGAATCTATTGAGTTGTAAGTGATCTGAACGTTTCATGATGATCGCACATTCCTATTGGGGGTCAAACCATGTCCCAAAGGTCACCGGATCTGGTGTCACTTTAAAGAAGTAGTCCAGTTACACATTTGTGGGCTTATAACTTGGCTTCTGAATATCCTAGAGAGGTCAGGTTTGTTTTAGAATACTCCAATTAACAGCCCCCATTACCCCAAAAAGGAATGGAGTCATTAGCACTTATGGTTTGTAAATGGCACCCAGAATTATGTTGCACGAAGCACAATTTCACATCATTCTGGGTTCATTTGTGTGAAAACAAGGTCCAATCAGGCTGAAACGTTACAGGAAGGTAGAATCTATTGATTTGTAAGTGATCTGAACATTTCATGATGATTGCACTTTCCTAAGGGGGTCAAACCATGTCCCAAATGTCACCGGATCTGGTGTCAATTTAAAGAAGTTGTCCAGTTACACATTTGTGGGCTTATAACTTGGCTTCTGAATGTCTTAGAGAGATCAGGTTTGTTTTAGTGTACTCCAATCAACAGCCCCTACAACTACAAAAAGGAATGGAGTCATTAGCACTTATGGTTTTTAAATGGCACCCAGAATTATGTTGCACGAAGCACAATTTCACATCATTCTGGGTTCATTTGTGTGAAAACAAGGTCCAATCAGGCTGAAACGTTACAGGAAGGTAGAATCTATTGAGTTGTAAGTGATCTGAATGTTTCATGATGATAGCACTTCCCTAAGGGGGTCAAACCATGTCCCAAAGGTCACCGGATCTGGTGTCAATTTAAAGAAGTAGTCCAGTTACACCTTTGTGGGCTTATAACTTGGCTTCTGAATATCCTAAAGAGGTCAGGTTTGTTTTAGAGTACTCCAGTTAACAGCCCCAATTACCCCAAAAAGGAATGGAGTCATTAGCACTTATGGTTTGTAAATGGCATCAAGAATTATGTTGCACAAAGCACAATTTCACATCATTCTGGGTTCATTTGTGTGAAAACAAGGTCCAATCAGGATGAAACGTTACAGGAAGGTAGAATCTATTGAGTTGTAAGTGATCTGGACGTTTCATGATGATAGCACTGTCCTAAGGGGGTCAAATGATGTCCCAAAGGTCACCGGATCTGGTGTCAATTTAAAGAAGTAGTCCAGTTACACATTTGTGGGCTTATAACTTGGCTTCTGAATGTCCTAGAGAGATGAGGTTTGTTTTAGTGTACTCCAATCAACAGCCCCTACAACCACAAAAAGGAATGGAGTCGTTAGCACTTATGGTTTTTAAATGGCACCCAGAATTATGTTGCACGAAGCACAATTTCACATCATTCTGGGTTCATTTGTGTGAAAACAAGGTCCAATCAGGCTGAAACGTTACAGGAAGGTAGAATCTATTGAGTTGTAAGTGATCTGAACGTTTCATGTTGATAGCACTTTCCTAAGGGGGTCAAACCATGTCCCAAAGGTCACCGGATCTGGTGTCAATTTAAAGAAGTAGTCCAGTTACACCTTTGTGGGCTTATAACTTGGCTTCTGAATATCCTAAAGAGGTCAGGTTTGTTTTACAGTACTCCAGTTAACAGCTCCCATTACCCCAAAAAGGAATGGAGTCATTAGCACTTATGGTTTGTAAATGGCACCCAGAATTATGTTGCACGAAGCACAATTTCACATCATTCTGGGTTCATTTGTGTGAAAACAAGGTCCAATCAGGCTGAAACGTTACAGGAAGGTAGAATCTATTGAGTTGTAAGTGATCTGAACGTTTCATGATGATAGCACTTTCGTAAGGGGGTCAAACCATGTCCCAAAGGTCACCGGATCTGGTGTCAATTTAAAGAAGTAGTCCAGTTACACATTTGTGGGCTTATAACTTGGCTTCTGAATGTCCTAGAGAGATCAGGTTTGTTTTAGTGTACTCCAATCAACAGCCCCTACAACCACAAAAAGGAATGGAGTCATTAGCACTTATGGTTTGTAAATGGCACCCAGAATTATGTTGCACGAAGCACAATTTCACATCATTCTGGGTTCATTTGTGTGAAAACAAGGTCCAATCAGGCTGAAACGTTACAGGAAGGTAGAATCTATTGAGTTGTAAGTGATCTGAACGTTTCATGATGATAGAACTTTCGTAAGGGGGTCAAACCATGTCCCAAAGATCACCGGATCTGGTGTCAATTTAAAGAAGTAGTCCAGTTACACATTTGTGGGCTTATAACTTGGCTTCTGAATGTCCTAGAGAGATCAGGTTTGTTTTAGTGTACTCCAATCAACAGCCCCTACAACCACAAAAAGGAATGGAGTCATTAGCACTTATGGTTTGTAAATGGCACCCAGAATTATGTTGCACAAAGCACAATTTCACATTATTCTGGGTCCATTTGTGTGAAAACAAGGTCCAATCAGGCTGAAACGTTACAAGAAGGTAGAATCTATTGAGTTGTAAGTGATCTGAACGTTTCATGATGATAGCACATTCCTATAGGCGGTCAAGCCATGTCCCAAAGGTCACCTGGCCTGGTGTCACTTTAAAGAAGTAGTCCATTTACAACTTTGTGGGCTTATAACTTGGCTTCTGAATATCCTAAAGAGGTCAGGTTTGTTTTAGTGTACTCCAATCAACAGCCCCTACAACCACAAAAAGGACTGGAGTCATTAGCACTTATGGTTTTTAAATGGCACCCAGAATTATGTTGCACGAAGCACAATTTCACATCATTCTGGGTTCATTTGTGTGAAAACAAGGTCCAATCAGGCTGAAACGTTACAGGAAGGTAGAATCTATTGAGTTGTAAGTGATCTGAACGTTTCATGATGATAGCACTTTCCTAAGGGGGTCAAACCATGTCCCAAAGGTCACCGGATCTGGTGTCACTTTAAAGAAGAAGTCCAGTTACACATTTGTGGGCTTATAACTTGGCTTCTGAATGTCCTAGAGAGATCAGGTTTGTTTTAGTGTACTCCAATCAACAGCCCCTACAACCACAAAAAGGAATGGAGTCATTAGCACTTATGGTTTGTAAATGGCACCCAGAATTATGTTGCACGAAGCACAATTTCACATCATTCTGGGTCAATTTGTGTGAAAACAAGGTCCAATAAGGCTGAAACGTTACAAGAAGGTAGAATCTATCGAGTTGTAAGTGATCTGAACGTTTCATGATGATCGCACATTCCTGTAGGGGGTCAAACCATGTCCCAAAGGTCACCGGGCCTGGTGTCACTTTAAAGAAGTAGTCCAGTTACACCTTTGTGGGCTTATAACTTGGCTTCTGAATATCCTAAAGAGGTCAGGTTTGTTTTAGTGTACTCCAATCAACAGCCTCTACAACCACAAAAAGGAATGGAGTCATTAGCACTTATGGTTTGTAAATGGCACCCAGAATTATGTTGCACGAAGCACAATTTCACATCATTCTGGGTCCATTTGTGTGAAAACAACGTCCAATCAGGCTGAAACGTTACAAGAAGGTAGAATCTATTGAGTTGTAAGTGATCTGAACGTTTCATGATGATCGCACATTCCTATTGGGGGTCAAACCATGTCCCAAAGGTCACCGGATCTGGTGTCACTTTAAAGAAGTAGTCCAGTTACACATTTGTGGGCTTATAACTTGGCTTCTGAATGTCCTAGAGAGGTCAGGTTTGTTTTAGAGTACTCCAATTAACAGCCCCCATTACCCCAAAAAGGAATGGAGTCATTAGCACTTATGGTTTGTAAATGGCACCCAGAATTATGTTGCACGAAGCACAATTTCACATCATTCTGGGTTCATTTGTGTGAAAACAAGGTCCAATCAGGCTGAAACGTTACAGGAAGGTAGAAGCTATTGAGTTGTAAGTGATCTGAACGTTTCATGATGATAGCACTTTCCTAAGGGGGTCAAACCATGTCCCAAAGGTCACCGGATCTGGTGTCAATTTAAAGAAGTAGTCCAGTTACACATTTGTGGGCTTATAACTTGGCTTCTGAATTTCCTAGAGAGATCAGGTTTGTTTTAGTGTACTCCAATCAACAGCCCCCACAACCACAAAAAGGAAGGGAGTCATTAGCACTAATGGTTTGTAAATGGCACCCAGAATTATGTTGCACGAAGCACAATTTCACATCATTCTGGGTCCATTTGTGTGAAAACAAGGTCCAATCAGGCTGAAACGTTACAAGAAGGTAGAATCTATTGAGTTGTAAGTGATCTGAACGTTTCATGATGATTGCACATTCTTATTGGGGGTCAAACCATGTCCCAAAGGTCACCGGATCTGGTGTCACTTTAAAGAAGTAGTCCAGTTACACATTTGTGGGCTTATAACTTGGCTTCTGAATGTCCTAGAGAGGTCAGGTTTGTTTTAGAGTACTCCAATTAACAGCCCCCATTACCCCAAAAAGGAATGGAGTCATTAGCACTTATGGTTTTTAAATGGCACCCAGAATTATGTTGCACGAAGCACAATTTCACATCATTCTGGGTTCATTTGTGTGAAAACAAGGTCCAATCAGGCTGAAACGTTACAGGAAGGTAGAATCTATTGAGTTGTAAGTGATCTGAACGTTTCATGATGATAGCACTTTCCTAAGGGGGTCAAACCATGTCCCAAAGGTCACCGGATCTGGTGTCACTTTAAAGAAGAAGTCCAGTTACACATTTGTGGGCTTATAACTTGGCTTCTGAATGTCCTAGAGAGATCAGGTTTGTTTTAGTGTACTCCAATCAACAGCCCCTACAACCACAAAAAGGAATGGAGTCATTAGCACTTATGGTTTGTAAATGGCACCCAGAATTATGTTGCACGAAGCACAATTTCACATCATTCTGGGTCAATTTGTGTGAAAACAAGGTCCAATCAGGCTGAAACGTTACAAGAAGGTAGAATCTATCGAGTTGTAAGTGATCTGAACGTTTCATGATGATCGCACATTCCTGTAGGGGGTCAAACCATGTCCCAAAGGTCACCGGGCCTGGTGTCACTTTAAAGAAGTAGTCCAGTTACACCTTTGTGGGCTTATAACTTGGCTTCTGAATATCCTAAAGAGGTCAGGTTTGTTTTAGTGTACTCCAATCAACAGCCTCTACAACCACAAAAAGGAATGGAGTCATTAGCACTTATGGTTTGTAAATGGCACCCAGAATTATGTTGCACGAAGCACAATTTCACATCATTCTGGGTCCATTTGTGTGAAAACAACGTCCAATCAGGCTGAAACGTTACAAGAAGGTAGAATCTATTGAGTTGTAAGTGATCTGAACGTTTCATGATGATCGCACATTCCTATTGGGGGTCAAACCATGTCCCAAAGGTCACCGGATCTGGTGTCACTTTAAAGAAGTAGTCCAGTTACACATTTGTGGGCTTATAACTTGGCTTCTGAATGTCCTAGAGAGGTCAGGTTTGTTTTAGAGTACTCCAATTAACAGCCCCCATTACCCCAAAAAGGAATGGAGTCATTAGCACTTATGGTTTGTAAATGGCACCCAGAATTATGTTGCACGAAGCACAATTTCACATCATTCTGGGTTCATTTGTGTGAAAACAAGGTCCAATCAGGCTGAAACGTTACAGGAAGGTAGAAGCTATTGAGTTGTAAGTGATCTGAACGTTTCATGATGATAGCACTTTCCTAAGGGGGTCAAACCATGTCCCAAAGGTCACCGGATCTGGTGTCAATTTAAAGAAGTAGTCCAGTTACACATTTGTGGGCTTATAACTTGGCTTCTGAATTTCCTAGAGAGATCAGGTTTGTTTTAGTGTACTCCAATCAACAGCCCCCACAACCACAAAAAGGAAGGGAGTCATTAGCACTTATGGTTTGTAAATGGCACCCAGAATTATGTTGCACGAAGCACAATTTCACATCATTCTGGGTCCATTTGTGTGAAAACAAGGTCCAATCAGGCTGAAACGTTACAAGAAGGTAGAATCTATTGAGTTGTAAGTGATCTGAACGTTTCATGATGATTGCACATTCTTATTGGGGGTCAAACCATGTCCCAAAGGTCACCGGATCTGGTGTCACTTTAAAGAAGTAGTCCAGTTACACATTTGTGGGCTTATAACTTGGCTTCTGAATGTCCTAGAGAGGTCAGGTTTGTTTTAGAGTACTCCAATTAACAGCCCCCATTACCCCAAAAAGGAATGGAGTCATTAGCACTTATGGTTTTTAAATGGCACCCAGAATTATGTTGCACGAAGCACAATTTCACATCATTCTGGGTTCATTTGTGTGAAAACAAGGTCCAATCAGGCTGAAACGTTACAGGAAGGTAGAATCTATTGAGTTGTAAGTGATATGAACGTTTCATGATGATAGCACTTTCCTAAGGGGGTCAAACCATGTCCCAAAGGTCACCGGATCTGGTGTCAATTTAAAGAAGTTGTCCAGTTACACATTTGTGGGCTTATAACTTGGCTTCTGAATGTCCTAGAGAGATCAGGTTTGTTTTAGTGTACTCCAATCAACAGCCCCTACAACCACAAAAAGGAATGGAGTCATTAGCACTTATGGTTTTTAAATTGCACCCAGAATTATGTTGCACGAAGCACAATTTCACATCATTCTGGGTTCATTTGTGTGAAAACAAGGTCCAATCAGGCTGAAACGTTACAGGAAGGTAGAATCTATTGAGTTGTAAGTGATCTGAACGTTTCATGATGATAGCACTTTCCTAAGGGGGTCAACCCATGTCCCAAAGGTCACCGGATCTGGTGTCAATTTAAAGAAGTAGTCCAGTTACACATTTGTGGGCTTATAACTTGGCTTCTGAATGTCCTAGAGAGATCAGGTTTGTTTTAGTGTACTCCAATCAACAGCCCCTACAACCACAAAAAGGAATGGAGTCATTAGCACTTATGGTTTGTAAATGGCACCCAGAATTATGTTGCACGAAGCACAATTTCACATCATTCTGGGTCCATTTGTGTGAAAACAAGGTCCAATCAGGCTGAAACGTTACAAGAAGGTAGAATCTATTGAGTTGTAAGTGATCTGAACGTTTCATGATTATCGCACATTCCTATAGGGGGTCAAACCATGTCCCAAAGGTCACCGGGCCTGGTGTCACTTTAAAGAAGTAGTCCAGTTACAACTTTGTGGGCTTATAACTTGGCTTCTGAATATCCTAATGAGGTCAGGTTTGTTTTAGTGTACTCCAATCAACAGCCCCTACAACCACAAAAAGTAATGGAGTCATTAGCACTTATGGTTTGTAAATGGCACCCAGAATTATGTTGCACGAAGCACAATTTCACATCATTCTGGGTCCATTTGTGTGAAAACAAGGTCCAATCAGGCTGAAACGTTACAAGAAGGTAGAGTCTATTGAGTTGTAAGTGATCTGAACGTTTCATGATGATCGCACATTCCTATTGGGGGTCAAACCATGTCCCAAAGGTCACCGGATCTGGTGTCACTTTAAAGAAGTAGTCCAGTTACACCTTTGTGGGCTTATAACTTGGCTTCTGAATATCCTAAAGAGGTCAGGTTTGTTTTAGTGTACTCCAATCAACAGCCTCTACAACCACAAAAAGGAATGGAGTCATTAGCACTTATGGTTTGTAAATGGCACCCAGAATTATGTTGCACGAAGCACAATTTCACATCATTCTGGGTCCATTTGTGTGAAAACAACGTCCAATCAGGCTGAAACGTTACAAGAAGGTAGAATCTATTGAGTTGTAAGTGATCTGAACGTTTCATGATGATCGCACATTCCTATTGGGGGTCAAACCATGTCCCAAAGGTCACCGGATCTGGTGTCACTTTAAAGAAGTAGTCCAGTTACACATTTGTGGGCTTATAACTTGGCTTCTGAATGTCCTAGAGAGGTCAGGTTTGTTTTAGAGTACTCCAATTAACAGCCCCCATTACCCCAAAAAGGAATGGAGTCATTAGCACTTATGGTTTGTAAATGGCACCCAGAATTATGTTGCACGAAGCACAATTTCACATCATTCTGGGTTCATTTGTGTGAAAACAAGGTCCAATCAGGCTGAAACGTTACAGGAAGGTAGAAGCTATTGAGTTGTAAGTGATCTGAACGTTTCATGATGATAGCACTTTCCTAAGGGGGTCAAACCATGTCCCAAAGGTCACCGGATCTGGTGTCAATTTAAAGAAGTAGTCCAGTTACACATTTGTGGGCTTATAACTTGGCTTCTGAATTTCCTAGAGAGATCAGGTTTGTTTTAGTGTACTCCAATCAACAGCCCCCACAACCACAAAAAGGAAGGGAGTCATTAGCACTTATGGTTTGTAAATGGCACCCAGAATTATGTTGCACGAAGCACAATTTCACATCATTCTGGGTCCATTTGTGTGAAAACAAGGTCCAATCAGGCTGAAACGTTACAAGAAGGTAGAATCTATTGAGTTGTAAGTGATCTGAACGTTTCATGATGATTGCACATTCTTATTGGGGGTCAAACCATGTCCCAAAGGTCACCGGATCTGGTGTCACTTTAAAGAAGTAGTCCAGTTACACATTTGTGGGCTTATAACTTGGCTTCTGAATGTCCTAGAGAGGTCAGGTTTGTTTTAGAGTACTCCAATTAACAGCCCCCATTACCCCAAAAAGGAATGGAGTCATTAGCACTTATGGTTTTTAAATTGCACCCAGAATTATGTTGCACGAAGCACAATTTCACATCATTCTGGGTTCATTTGTGTGAAAACAAGGTCCAATCAGGCTGAAACGTTACAGGAAGGTAGAATCTATTGAGTTGTAAGTGATCTGAACGTTTCATGATGATAGCACTTTCCTAAGGGGGTCAACCCATGTCCCAAAGGTCACCGGATCTGGTGTCAATTTAAAGAAGTAGTCCAGTTACACATTTGTGGGCTTATAACTTGGCTTCTGAATGTCCTAGAGAGATCAGGTTTGTTTTAGTGTACTCCAATCAACAGCCCCTACAACCACAAAAAGGAATGGAGTCATTAGCACTTATGGTTTGTAAATGGCACCCAGAATTATGTTGCACGAAGCACAATTTCACATCATTCTGGGTCCATTTGTGTGAAAACAAGGTCCAATCAGGCTGAAACGTTACAAGAAGGTAGAATCTATTGAGTTGTAAGTGATCTGAACGTTTCATGATTATCGCACATTCCTATAGGGGGTCAAACCATGTCCCAAAGGTCACCGGGCCTGGTGTCACTTTAAAGAAGTAGTCCAGTTACAACTTTGTGGGCTTATAACTTGGCTTCTGAATATCCTAATGAGGTCAGGTTTGTTTTAGTGTACTCCAATCAACAGCCCCTACAACCACAAAAAGTAATGGAGTCATTAGCACTTATGGTTTGTAAATGGCACCCAGAATTATGTTGCACGAAGCACAATTTCACATCATTCTGGGTCCATTTGTGTGAAAACAAGGTCCAATCAGGCTGAAACGTTACAAGAAGGTAGAGTCTATTGAGTTGTAAGTGATCTGAACGTTTCATGATGATCGCACATTCCTATTGGGGGTCAAACCATGTCCCAAAGGTCACCGGATCTGGTGTCACTTTAAAGAAGTAGTCCAGTTACACATTTGTGGGCTTATAACTTGGCTTCTGAATATCCTAGAGAGGTCAGGTTTGTTTTAGAGTACTCCAATTAACAGCCCCCATTACCTCAAAAAGTAATGGAGTCATTAGCACTTATGGTTTGTAAATGGCACCCAGAATTATGTTGCACGAAGCACAATTTCACATCATTCTGGGTTCATTTGTGTGAAAACAAGGTCCAATCAGGCTGAAACGTTACAGGAAGGTAGAATCTATTGAGTTGTAAGTGATCTGAACGTTTCATGATGATAGCACTTTCCTAAGGGGGTCAAACCATGTCCCAAAGGTCACCGGATCTGGTGTCACTTTAAAGAAGTTGTCCAGTTACACATTTGTGGGCTTATAACTTGGCTTCTGAATGTCCTAGGGAGATCAGGTTTTTTTTAGTGTACTCCAATCAACAGCCCCTACAACCACAAAAAGGAATGGAGTCATTAGCACTTATGTTTGTAAATGGCACCCAGGATTATGTTGCACGAAGCACAATTTCACATCATTCTGGGTCCATTTGTGTGAAAACAAGGTCCAGTCAGGCTGAAACGTTACAAGAAGGTAGAATCTATTGAGTTGTAAGTGATCTGAACGTTTCATGATGATCGCACATTCCTATAGGGGGTCAAACCATGTCCCAAAGGTCACCGGGCCTGGTGTCACTTTAAAGAAGTAGTCCAATTACAACTTTGTGGGCTTATAACTTGGCTTCTGAATATCCTAAAGAGGCCAGGTTTGTTTTAGTGTACTCCAATCAACAGCCCCCACAACCACAAAAATGAAGGGAGTCATTAGCACTTATGGTTTGTAAATGGCACCCAGAATTATGTTGCACGAAG
Source organism: Nothobranchius furzeri (assembly GCF_043380555.1). Lineage (NCBI taxonomy): Eukaryota > Metazoa > Chordata > Actinopteri > Cyprinodontiformes > Nothobranchiidae > Nothobranchius > Nothobranchius furzeri. Next base: position 10,758,313 of record NC_091752.1, on the reverse strand, counting down.
CACAATTTCACATCATTCTGGGTCCATTTGTGTGAAAACAATGTCCAATCAGGCTGAAACGTTACAAGAAGGTAGAATCTATTGAGTTGTAAGTGATCTGAACGTTTCATGATGATCTCACATTCCTATTGGGGGTCAAACCATGTCCCAAAGGTCACCGGATCTGGTGTCACTTTAAAGAAGTAGTCCAGTTACACATTTGTGGGCTTATAACTTGGCTTCTGAATATCCTAGAGAGGTCAGGTTTGTTTTAGAATACTCCAATTAACAGCCCCCATTACCCCAAAAAGGAATGGAGTCATTAGCACTTATGGTTTGTAAATGGCACCCAGAATTATGTTGCACGAAGCACAATTTCACATCATTCTGGGTTCATTTGTGTGAAAACAAGGTCCAATCAGGCTGAAACGTTACAGGAAGGTAGAATCTATTGATTTGTAAGTGATCTGAACATTTCATGATGATTGCACTTTCCTAAGGGGGTCAAACCATGTCCCAAATGTCACCGGATCTGGTGTCAATTTAAAGAAGTTGTCCAGTTACACATTTGTGGGCTTATAACTTGGCTTCTGAATGTCTTAGAGAGATCAGGTTTGTTTTAGTGTACTCCAATCAACAGCCCCTACAACTACAAAAAGGAATGGAGTCATTAGCACTTATGGTTTTTAAATGGCACCCAGAATTATGTTGCACGAAGCACAATTTCACATCATTCTGGGTTCATTTGTGTGAAAACAAGGTCCAATCAGGCTGAAACGTTACAGGAAGGTAGAATCTATTGAGTTGTAAGTGATCTGAATGTTTCATGATGATAGCACTTTCCTAAGGGGGTCAAACCATGTCCCAAAGGTCACCGGATCTGGTGTCAATTTAAAGAAGTAGTCCAGTTACACCTTTGTGGGCTTATAACTTGGCTTCTGAATATCCTAAAGAGGTCAGGTTTGTTTTAGAGTACTCCAGTTAACAGCCCCAATTACCCCAAAAAGGAATGGAGTCATTAGCACTTATGGTTTGTAAATGGCATCAAGAATTATGTTGCACAAAGCACAATTTCACATCATTCTGGGTTCATTTGTGTGAAAACAAGGTCCAATCAGGATGAAACGTTACAGGAAGGTAGAATCTATTGAGTTGTAAGTGATCTGGACGTTTCATGATGATAGCACTGTCCTAAGGGGGTCAAATGATGTCCCAAAGGTCACCGGATCTGGTGTCAATTTAAAGAAGTAGTCCAGTTACACATTTGTGGGCTTATAACTTGGCTTCTGAATGTCCTAGAGAGATCAGGTTTGTTTTAGTGTACTCCAATCAACAGCCCCTACAACCACAAAAAGGAATGGAGTCGTTAGCACTTATGGTTTTTAAATGGCACCCAGAATTATGTTGCACGAAGCACAATTTCACATCATTCTGGGTTCATTTGTGTGAAAACAAGGTCCAATCAGGCTGAAACGTTACAGGAAGGTAGAATCTATTGAGTTGTAAGTGATCTGAACGTTTCATGTTGATAGCACTTTCCTAAGGGGGTCAAACCATGTCCCAAAGGTCACCGGATCTGGTGTCAATTTAAAGAAGTAGTCCAGTTACACCTTTGTGGGCTTATAACTTGGCTTCTGAATATCCTAAAGAGGTCAGGTTTGTTTTACAGTACTCCAGTTAACAGCTCCCATTACCCCAAAAAGGAATGGAGTCATTAGCACTTATGGTTTGTAAATGGCACCCAGAATTATGTTGCACGAAGCACAATTTCACATCATTCTGGGTTCATTTGTGTGAAAACAAGGTCCAATCAGGCTGAAACGTTACAGGAAGGTAGAATCTATTGAGTTGTAAGTGATCTGAACGTTTCATGATGATAGCACTTTCGTAAGGGGGTCAAACCATGTCCCAAAGGTCACCGGATCTGGTGTCAATTTAAAGAAGTAGTCCAGTTACACATTTGTGGGCTTATAACTTGGCTTCTGAATGTCCTAGAGAGATCAGGTTTGTTTTAGTGTACTCCAATCAACAGCCCCTACAACCACAAAAAGGAATGGAGTCATTAGCACTTATGGTTTGTAAATGGCACCCAGAATTATGTTGCACGAAGCACAATTTCACATCATTCTGGGTTCATTTGTGTGAAAACAAGGTCCAATCAGGCTGAAACGTTACAGGAAGGTAGAATCTATTGAGTTGTAAGTGATCTGAACGTTTCATGATGATAGAACTTTCGTAAGGGGGTCAAACCATGTCCCAAAGATCACCGGATCTGGTGTCAATTTAAAGAAGTAGTCCAGTTACACATTTGTGGGCTTATAACTTGGCTTCTGAATGTCCTAGAGAGATCAGGTTTGTTTTAGTGTACTCCAATCAACAGCCCCTACAACCACAAAAAGCAATGGAGTCATTAGCACTTATGGTTTGTAAATGGCACCCAGAATTATGTTGCACAAAGCACAATTTCACATTATTCTGGGTCCATTTGTGTGAAAACAAGGTCCAATCTGGCTGAAACGTTACAAGAAGGTAGAATCTATTGAGTTGTAAGTGATCTGAACGTTTCATGATGATAGCACATTCCTATAGGCGGTCAAACCATGTCCCAAAGGTCACCTGGCCTGGTGTCACTTTAAAGAAGTAGTCCATTTACAACTTTGTGGGCTTATAACTTGGCTTCTGAATATCCTAAAGAGGTCAGGTTTGTTTTAGTGTACTCCAATCAACAGCCCCTACAACCACAAAAAGGACTGGAGTCATTAGCACTTATGGTTTTTAAATGGCACCCAGAATTATGTTGCACGAAGCACAATTTCACATCATTCTGGGTTCATTTGTGTGAAAACAAGGTCCAATCAGGCTGAAACGTTACAGGAAGGTAGAATCTATTGAGTTGTAAGTGATCTGAACGTTTCATGATGATAGCACTTTCCTAAGGGGGTCAAACCATGTCCCAAAGGTCACCGGATCTGGTGTCACTTTAAAGAAGAAGTCCAGTTACACATTTGTGGGCTTATAACTTGGCTTCTGAATGTCCTAGAGAGATCAGGTTTGTTTTAGTGTACTCCAATGAACAGCCCCTACAACCACAAAAAGGAATGGAGTCATTAGCACTTATGGTTTGTAAATGGCACCCAGAATTATGTTGCACGAAGCACAATTTCACATCATTCTGGGTCAATTTGTGTGAAAACAAGGTCCAATCAGGCTGAAACGTTACAAGAAGGTAGAATCTATCGAGTTGTAAGTGATCTGAACGTTTCATGATGATCGCACATTCCTGTAGGGGGTCAAACCATGTCCCAAAGGTCACCGGGCCTGGTGTCACTTTAAAGAAGTAGTCCAGTTACACCTTTCTGGGCTTATAACTTGGCTTCTGAATATCCTAAAGAGGTCAGGTTTGTTTTAGTGTACTCCAATCAACAGCCTCTACAACCACAAAAAGGAATGGAGTCATTAGCACTTATGGTTTGTAAATGGCACCCAGAATTATGTTGCACGAAGCACAATTTCACATCATTCTGGGTCCATTTGTGTGAAAACAAGGTCCAATCAGGCTGAAACGTTACAGGAAGGTAGAATCTATCGAGTTCTAAGTCATCTGAACGTTTCATGATGATAGCACATTCCTATAGGGGTCAAACCATGTCCCAAAGGTCACCGGATCTGGTGTCAATTTAAAGAAGTAGTCCAGTTTCACATTTGTTGGCTTATAACTTGGCTTCTGAATGTCCTAGAGAGATCAGGTTTGTTTAATGTACTCCAATCAACAGCCCCTACAACCACAAAAAGGAATGGAGTAATTAGCACTTATGGTTTGTAAATGGCACCCAGAATTATGTTGCACGAAGCACAATTTCAAATCATTCTGGGTCCATTTGTGTGAAAACAAGGTCCAATCAGGCTGAAACGTTACAAGAAGGTAGAATCTATTGAGTTGTAAGTGATCTGAACGTTTCATGATGATCGCACATTCCTGTAGGGGGTCAAACCATGTCCCAAAGGTCACCGGGCCTGGTGTCACTTTAAAGAAGTAGTCCAGTTACAGCTTCGTTGGCTTATAACTTGGCTTCTGAATATCCTAAAGAGGTCAGGTTTCTTTTAGTGTACTCCAATCAACAGCCCCTACAACCACAAAAAGGAATGGAGTCATTAGCACTTATGGTTTGTAAATGGCACCCAGAATTATGTTGCACGAAGCACAATTTCACATCATTCTGGGTTCATTTGTGTGAAAACAAGGTCCAATCAGGCTGAAACGTTACAGGAAGGTAGAATCTATTGAGTTGTAAGTGATATGAACGTTTCATGATGATAGCACTTTCCTAAGGGGGTCAAACCATGTCCCAAAGGTCACCGGATCTGGTGTCAATTTAAAGAAGTTGTCCAGTTACACATTTGTGGGCTTATAACTTGGCTTCTGAATGTCCTAGAGAGATCAGGTTTGTTTTAGTGTACTCCAATCAACAGCCCCTACAACCACAAAAAGGAATGGAGTCATTAGCACTTATGGTTTTTAAATTGCACCCAGAATTATGTTGCACGAAGCACAATTTCACATCATTCTGGGTTCATTTGTGTGAAAACAAGGTCCAATCAGGCTGAAACGTTACAGGAAGGTAGAATCTATTGAGTTGTAAGTGATCTGAACGTTTCATGATGATAGCACTTTCCTAAGGGGGTCAACCCATGTCCCAAAGGTCACCGGATCTGGTGTCAATTTAAAGAAGTAGTCCAGTTACACATTTGTGGGCTTATAACTTGGCTTCTGAATGTCCTAGAGAGATCAGGTTTGTTTTAGTGTACTCCAATCAACAGCCCCTACAACCACAAAAAGGAATGGAGTCATTAGCACTTATGGTTTGTAAATGGCACCCAGAATTATGTTGCACGAAGCACAATTTCACATCATTCTGGGTCCATTTGTGTGAAAACAAGGTCCAATCAGGCTGAAACGTTACAAGAAGGTAGAATCTATTGAGTTGTAAGTGATCTGAACGTTTCATGATTATCGCACATTCCTATAGGGGGTCAAACCATGTCCCAAAGGTCACCGGGCCTGGTGTCACTTTAAAGAAGTAGTCCAGTTACAACTTTGTGGGCTTATAACTTGGCTTCTGAATATCCTAATGAGGTCAGGTTTGTTTTAGTGTACTCCAATCAACAGCCCCTACAACCACAAAAAGTAATGGAGTCATTAGCACTTATGGTTTGTAAATGGCACCCAGAATTATGTTGCACGAAGCACAATTTCACATCATTCTGGGTCCATTTGTGTGAAAACAAGGTCCAATCAGGCTGAAACGTTACAAGAAGGTAGAGTCTATTGAGTTGTAAGTGATCTGAACGTTTCATGATGATCGCACATTCCTATTGGGGGTCAAACCATGTCCCAAAGGTCACCGGATCTGGTGTCACTTTAAAGAAGTAGTCCAGTTACACATTTGTGGGCTTATAACTTGGCTTCTGAATATCCTAGAGAGGTCAGGTTTGTTTTAGAGTACTCCAATTAACAGCCCCCATTACCTCAAAAAGTAATGGAGTCATTAGCACTTATGGTTTGTAAATGGCACCCAGAATTATGTTGCACGAAGCACAATTTCACATCATTCTGGGTTCATTTGTGTGAAAACAAGGTCCAATCAGGCTGAAACGTTACAGGAAGGTAGAATCTATTGAGTTGTAAGTGATCTGAACGTTTCATGATGATAGCACTTTCCTAAGGGGGTCAAACCATGTCCCAAAGGTCACCGGATCTGGTGTCACTTTAAAGAAGTTGTCCAGTTACACATTTGTGGGCTTATAACTTGGCTTCTGAATGTCCTAGGGAGATCAGGTTTTTTTTAGTGTACTCCAATCAACAGCCCCTACAACCACAAAAAGGAATGGAGTCATTAGCACTTATGTTTGTAAATGGCACCCAGGATTATGTTGCACGAAGCACAATTTCACATCATTCTGGGTCCATTTGTGTGAAAACAAGGTCCAGTCAGGCTGAAACGTTACAAGAAGGTAGAAGCTATTGAGTTGTAAGTGATCTGAACGTTTCATGATGATCGCACATTCCTATAGGGGGTCAAACCATGTCCCAAAGGTCACCGGGCCTGGTGTCACTTTAAAGAAGTAGTCCAATTACAACTTTGTGGGCTTATAACTTGGCTTCTGAATATCCTAAAGAGGCCAGGTTTGTTTTAGTGTACTCCAATCAACAGCCCCCACAACCACAAAAATGAAGGGAGTCATTAGCACTTATGGTTTGTAAATGGCACCCAGAATTATGTTGCACGAAGCACAATTTCACATCATTCTGGGTCCATTTGTGTGAAAACAATGTCCAATCAGGCTGAAACGTTACAAGAAGGTAGAATCTATTGAGTTGTAAGTGATCTGAACGTTTCATGATGATCTCACATTCCTATTGGGGGTCAAACCATGTCCCAAAGGTCACCGGATCTGGTGTCACTTTAAAGAAGTAGTCCAGTTACACATTTGTGGGCTTATAACTTGGCTTCTGAATATCCTAGAGAGGTCAGGTTTGTTTTAGAATACTCCAATTAACAGCCCCCATTACCCCAAAAAGGAATGGAGTCATTAGCACTTATGGTTTGTAAATGGCACCCAGAATTATGTTGCACGAAGCACAATTTCACATCATTCTGGGTTCATTTGTGTGAAAACAAGGTCCAATCAGGCTGAAACGTTACAGGAAGGTAGAATCTATTGATTTGTAAGTGATCTGAACATTTCATGATGATTGCACTTTCCTAAGGGGGTCAAACCATGTCCCAAATGTCACCGGATCTGGTGTCAATTTAAAGAAGTTGTCCAGTTACACATTTGTGGGCTTATAACTTGGCTTCTGAATGTCTTAGAGAGATCAGGTTTGTTTTAGTGTACTCCAATCAACAGCCCCTACAACTACAAAAAGGAATGGAGTCATTAGCACTTATGGTTTTTAAATGGCACCCAGAATTATGTTGCACGAAGCACAATTTCACATCATTCTGGGTTCATTTGTGTGAAAACAAGGTCCAATCAGGCTGAAACGTTACAGGAAGGTAGAATCTATTGAGTTGTAAGTGATCTGAATGTTTCATGATGATAGCACTTTCCTAAGGGGGTCAAACCATGTCCCAAAGGTCACCGGATCTGGTGTCAATTTAAAGAAGTAGTCCAGTTACACCTTTGTGGGCTTATAACTTGGCTTCTGAATATCCTAAAGAGGTCAGGTTTGTTTTAGAGTACTCCAGTTAACAGCCCCAATTACCCCAAAAAGGAATGGAGTCATTAGCACTTATGGTTTGTAAATGGCATCAAGAATTATGTTGCACAAAGCACAATTTCACATCATTCTGGGTTCATTTGTGTGAAAACAAGGTCCAATCAGGATGAAACGTTACAGGAAGGTAGAATCTATTGAGTTGTAAGTGATCTGGACGTTTCATGATGATAGCACTGTCCTAAGGGGGTCAAATGATGTCCCAAAGGTCACCGGATCTGGTGTCAATTTAAAGAAGTAGTCCAGTTACACATTTGTGGGCTTATAACTTGGCTTCTGAATGTCCTAGAGAGATCAGGTTTGTTTTAGTGTACTCCAATCAACAGCCCCTACAACCACAAAAAGGAATGGAGTCGTTAGCACTTATGGTTTTTAAATGGCACCCAGAATTATGTTGCACGAAGCACAATTTCACATCATTCTGGGTTCATTTGTGTGAAAACAAGGTCCAATCAGGCTGAAACGTTACAGGAAGGTAGAATCTATTGAGTTGTAAGTGATCTGAACGTTTCATGTTGATAGCACTTTCCTAAGGGGGTCAAACCATGTCCCAAAGGTCACCGGATCTGGTGTCAATTTAAAGAAGTAGTCCAGTTACACCTTTGTGGGCTTATAACTTGGCTTCTGAATATCCTAAAGAGGTCAGGTTTTTTTTACAGTACTCCAGTTAACAGCTCCCATTACCCCAAAAAGGAATGGAGTCATTAGCACTTATGGTTTGTAAATGGCACCCAGAATTATGTTGCACGAAGCACAATTTCACATCATTCTGGGTTCATTTGTGTGAAAACAAGGTCCAATCAGGCTGAAACGTTACAGGAAGGTAGAATCTATTGAGTTGTAAGTGATCTGAACGTTTCATGATGATAGCACTTTCGTAAGGGGGTCAAACCATGTCCCAAAGGTCACCGGATCTGGTGTCAATTTAAAGAAGTAGTCCAGTTACACATTTGTGGGCTTATAACTTGGCTTCTGAATGTCCTAGAGAGATCAGGTTTGTTTTAGTGTACTCCAATCAACAGCCCCTACAACCACAAAAAGGAATGGAGTCATTAGCACTTATGGTTTGTAAATGGCACCCAGAATTATGTTGCACGAAGCACAATTTCACATCATTCTGGGTTCATTTGTGTGAAAACAAGGTCCAATCAGGCTGAAACGTTACAGGAAGGTAGAATCTATTGAGTTGTAAGTGATCTGAACGTTTCATGATCATAGAACTTTCGTAAGGGGGTCAAACCATGTCCCAAAGATCACCGGATCTGGTGTCAATTTAAAGAAGTAGTCCAGTTACACATTTGTGGGCTTATAACTTGGCTTCTGAATGTCCTAGAGAGATCAGGTTTGTTTTAGTGTACTCCAATCAACAGCCCCTACAACCACAAAAAGCAATGGAGTCATTAGCACTTATGGTTTGTAAATGGCACCCAGAATTATGTTGCACAAAGCACAATTTCACATTATTCTGGGTCCATTTGTGTGAAAACAAGGTCCAATCAGGCTGAAACGTTACAAGAAGGTAGAATCTATTGAGTTGTAAGTGATCTGAACGTTTCATGATGATAGCACATTCCTATAGGCGGTCAAACCATGTCCCAAAGGTCACCTGGCCTGGTGTCACTTTAAAGAAGTAGTCCATTTACAACTTTGTGGGCTTATAACTTGGCTTCTGAATATCCTAAAGAGGTCAGGTTTGTTTTAGTGTACTCCAATCAACAGCCCCTACAACCACAAAAAGGACTGGAGTCATTAGCACTTATGGTTTTTAAATGGCACCCAGAATTATGTTGCACGAAGCACAATTTCACATCATTCTGGGTTCATTTGTGTGAAAACAAGGTCCAATCAGGCTGAAACGTTACAGGAAGGTAGAATCTATTGAGTTGTAAGTGATCTGAACGTTTCATGATGATAGCCCTTTCCTAAGGGGGTCAAACCATGTCCCAAAGGTCACCGGATCTGGTGTCACTTTAAAGAAGAAGTCCAGTTACACATTTGTGGGCTTATAACTTGGCTTCTGAATGTCCTAGAGAGATCAGGTTTGTTTTAGTGTACTCCAATGAACAGCCCCTACAACCACAAAAAGGAATGGAGTCATTAGCACTTATGGTTTGTAAATGGCACCCAGAATTATGTTGCACGAAGCACAATTTCACATCATTCTGGGTCAATTTGTGTGAAAACAAGGTCCAATCAGGCTGAAACGTTACAAGAAGGTAGAATCTATCGAGTTGTAAGTGATCTGAACGTTTCATGATGATCGCACATTCCTGTAGGGGGTCAAACCATGTCCCAAAGGTCACCGGGCCTGGTGTCACTTTAAAGAAGTAGTCCAGTTACACCTTTCTGGGCTTATAACTTGGCTTCTGAATATCCTAAAGAGGTCAGGTTTGTTTTAGTGTACTCCAATCAACAGCCTCTACAACCACAAAAAGGAATGGAGTCATTAGCACTTATGGTTTGTAAATGGCACCCAGAATTATGTTGCACGAAGCACAATTTCACATCATTCTGGGTCCATTTGTGTGAAAACAAGGTCCAATCAGGCTGAAACGTTACAGGAAGGTAGAATCTATCGAGTTCTAAGTGATCTGAACGTTTCATGATGATAGCACATTCCTATAGGGGTCAAACCATGTCCCAAAGGTCACCGGATCTGGTGTCAATTTAAAGAAGTAGTCCAGTTTCACATTTGTTGGCTTATAACTTGGCTTCTGAATGTCCTAGAGAGATCAGGTTTGTTTAATGTACTCCAATCAACAGCCCCTACAACCACAAAAAGGAATGGAGTAATTAGCACTTATGGTTTGTAAATGGCACCCAGAATTATGTTGCACGAAGCACAATTTCAAATCATTCTGGGTCCATTTGTGTGAAAACAAGGTCCAATCAGGCTGAAACGTTACAAGAAGGTAGAATCTATTGAGTTGTAAGTGATCTGAACGTTTCATGATGATCGCACATTCCTGTAGGGGGTCAAACCATGTCCCAAAGGTCACCGGGCCTGGTGTCACTTTAAAGAAGTAGTCCAGTTACAGCTTCGTTGGCTTATAACTTGGCTTCTGAATATCCTAAAGAGGTCAGGTTTCTTTTAGTGTACTCCAATCAACAGCCCCTACAACCACAAAAAGGAATGGAGTCATTAGCACTTATGGTTTGTAAATGGCACCCAGAATTATGTTGCACGAAGTAAAATTTCACATCATTCTGGGTCCGTTTGTGTGAAAACAAGGTCCAATCAGGCTGAAACGTTACAAGAAGGTAGAATCTATTGAGTTGTAAGTGATCTGAACGTTTCAAGATGATCGCACATTCCTATAGGGGGTCAAACCATGTCCCAAAGGTCACCGGGCCTGGTGTCACTTTAAAGAAGTAGTCCAGTTACACATTTGTCGGCTTATAACTTTTCTTCTGAATGTCCTAGAGAGGTCAGGTTTGATTTAGTGTACTCCAATCAACAGCCCCTACAACCACAAAAAGGAATGGAGTCATTAGCACTTATGGTTTGTAAATGGCACCCATAATTATGTTGCACGAAGCACAATTTCACATCAGTCTGGGTCCATTTGTGTGAAAACAAGGTCCAATCAGGCTGAAACGTTACAAGAAGGTAGAATCTATTGAGTTGTAAGTGATCTGAACGTTTCATGATGATCGCACATTCTTATAGGGGGTCAAACCATGTCCCAAAGGTCACCGGGCCTGGTGTCACTTTAAAGAAGTAGTCCAGTTACACCTTTGTGGGCTTAATAACTTGGCTTCTGAATGTCCTAGAGAGATCAGGTTTGTTATAGTATAATCCAATCAACATCCCCTATAACCACAAAAAGGAATGGAGTCATTAGCACTTATGGTTTGTAAATGGCACCCAGAATTATGTTGCACAAAGCACAATTTCACATCATTCTGGGTCCATTTGTGTGAAAACAAGGTCCAATCAGGCTGAAACGTTACAAGAAGGTAGAATCTATTGAGTTGTAAGTGATCTGAACGTTTCAAGATGATCGCACTTTCCTAAGGGGGTCAAACCATGTCCCAAAGGTCACCGGATCTGGTGTCAATTTAAAGAAGTAGTCCAGTTACACATTTGTGGGCTTATAACTTGGCTTCTGAATGTCCTAGAGAGATCAGGTTTGTTTTAGTGTACTCCAATCAACAGCCCCTACAACCACAAAAAGGAATGGAGTCATTAGCACTTATGGTTTGTAAATGGCACCCAGAATTATGTTGCACGAAGCACAATTTCACATCATTCTGGGTCCATTTTTGTGAAAACAAGGTCCAATCAGGCTGAAACGTTACAAGAAGGTAGAATCTATTGAGTTGTAAGTGATCTGAACGTTTCATGATGATCGCACATTCCCATAGGGGGTCAAACCATGTCCCAAAGGTCACCGGGCCTGGTGTCACTTTAAAGAAGTAGTCCAGTTACAACTTTGTGGGCTTATAACTTGGCTTCTGAATATCCTAAAGAGGTCAGGTTTGTTTTAGTGTACTCCAATCAACAGCCCCTACAACCACAAAAAGGACTGGAGTCATTAGCACTTATGGTTTTTAAATGGCACCCAGAATTATGTTGCACGAAGCACAATTTCACATCATTCTGGGTTCATTTGTGTGAAAACAAGGTCCAATCAGGCTGAAACGTTACAGGAAGGTAGAATCTATTGAGTTGTAAGTGATCTGAACGTTTCATGATGATAGCACTTTCCTAAGGGGGTCAAACCATGTCCCAAAGGTCACCGGATCTGGTGTCAATTTAAAGAAGTAGTCCAGTTACACATTTGTGGGCTTATAACTTGGCTTCTGAATGTCCTAGAGAAATCAGGTTTGTTTTAGTGTACTCCAATGAACAGCCCCTACAACCACAAAAAGGAATGGAGTCATTAGCACTTATGGTTTGTAAATGGCACCCAGAATTATGTTGCACGAAGCACAATTTCACATCATTCTGGGTCCATTTGTGTGAAAACAAGGTCCAATCAGGCTGAAACGTTACAAGAAGGTAGAATCTATTGAGTTGTAAGTGATCTGAACGTTTCATGATGATCGCACATTCTTATAGGGGGTCAAACCATGTCCCAAAGGTCACCGGGCCTGGTGTCACTTTAAAGAAGTAGTCCAGTTACACCTTTGTGGGCTTAATAACTTGGCTTCTGAATGTCCTAGAGAGATCAGGTTTGTTATAGTATAATCCAATCAACATCCCCTATAACCACAAAAAGGAATGGAGTCATTAGCACTTATGGTTTGTAAATGGCACCCAGAATTATGTTGCACAAAGCACAATTTCACATCATTCTGGGTCCATTTGTGTGAAAACAAGGTCCAATCAGGCTGAAACGTTACAAGAAGGTAGAATCTATTGAGTTGTAAGTGATCTGAACGTTTCAAGATGATCGCACTTTCCTAAGGGGGTCAAACCATGTCCCAAAGGTCACCGGATCTGGTGTCAATTTAAAGAAGTAGTCCAGTTACACATTTGTGGGCTTATAACTTGGCTTCTGAATGTCCTAGAGAGATCAGGTTTGTTTTAGTGTACTCCAATCAACAGCCCCTACAACCACAAAAAGGAATGGAGTCATTAGCACTTATGGTTTGTAAATGGCACCCAGAATTATGTTGCACGAAGCACAATTTCACATCATTCTGGGTCCATTTTTGTGAAAACAAGGTCCAATCAGGCTGAAACGTTACAAGAAGGTAGAATCTATTGAGTTGTAAGTGATCTGAACGTTTCATGATGATCGCACATTCCCATAGGGGGTCAAACCATGTCCCAAAGGTCACCGGGCCTGGTGTCACTTTAAAGAAGTAGTCCAGTTACAACTTTGTGGGCTTATAACTTGGCTTCTGAATATCCTAAAGAGGTCAGGTTTGTTTTAGTGTACTCCAATCAACAGCCCCTACAACCACAAAAAGGACTGGAGTCATTAGCACTTATGGTTTTTAAATGGCACCCAGAATTATGTTGCACGAAGCACAATTTCACATCATTCTGGGTTCATTTGTGTGAAAACAAGGTCCAATCAGGCTGAAACGTTACAGGAAGGTAGAATCTATTGAGTTGTAAGTGATCTGAACGTTTCATGATGATAGCACTTTCCTAAGGGGGTCAAACCATGTCCCAAAGGTCACCGGATCTGGTGTCAATTTAAAGAAGTAGTCCAGTTACACATTTGTGGGCTTATAACTTGGCTTCTGAATGTCCTAGAGAAATCAGGTTTGTTTTAGTGTACTCCAATGAACAGCCCCTACAACCACAAAAAGGAATGGAGTCATTAGCACTTATGGTTTGTAAATGGCACCCAGAATTATGTTGCACGAAGCACAATTTCACATCATTCTGGGTCCATTTGTGTGAAAACAAGGTCCAATCAGGCTGAAACGTTACAAGAAGGTAGAATCTATTGAGTTGTAAGTGATCTGAACGTTTCATGATGATAGCACATTCCTATTGGGGGTCAAACCATGTCCCAAATGTCACCGGATCTGGTGTCAATTTAAAGAAGTAGTCCAGTTACACATTTGTGGGCTTATAACTTGGCTTCTGAATGTCCTAGAGAGATCAGGTTTGTTTTAATGTACTCCAATCAACAGCCCCTACAACCACAAAAAGGAATGGAGTCATTAGCACTTATGGTTTGTAAATGGCACCCAGAATTATGTTGCACGAAGCACAATTTCACTTCATTCTGGGTCCATTTGTGTGAAAACAAGGTCCAATCAGGCTGAAACGTTACAGGAAGGTAGAATCTATTGAGTTGTAAGTGATCTGAACGTTTCATGATGATAGCACTTTCCTAAGGGGATCAAACCATGTCCCAAAGGTCACCAGGCCTGGTGTCACTTTAAAGAAGTAGTCCAGTTACACCTTTGTGGGCTTATAACTTGGCTTCTGAATGGCCTAGAGAGGTCAGGTTTGTTTTAGTGTACTCCAATAAACAGCCCCTACAACCACAAAAAGGAACGGAGTCATTAGGACTTATGGTTTGTAAATGGCACCCAGAATTATGTTGCACGAAGCACAATTTCACATCATTCTGGGTTCATTTGTGTGAAAACAAGGTCCAATCAGGCTGAAACGTTACAGGAAGGTAGAATCTATTGAGTTGTAAGAGATCTGAACGTTTCATGATGATAGCACTTTCCTAAGGGGGTCAAACCATGTCCCAAAGGTCACCGGGCCTGGTGTCACTTTAAAGAAGTAGTCCAGTTACACCTTTGTGGGCTTATAACTTGGCTTCTGAATGGCCTAGAGAGGTTAGTTTTGTTTTAGTGTACTCCAATCAACAGCCCCTACAACCACAAAAAGGAATGGAGTCATTAGCACTTATGGTTTGTAAATGGCACCCAGAATTATGTTGCACGAAGCACAATTTCACATCATTCTGGGTTCATTTGTGTGAAAACAAGGTCCAATCAGGCTGAAACGTTAAAGGAAGGTAGAATCTATTGAGTTGTAAGTGATCTGAACGTTTCATGATGATAGCACTTTCCTAAGGAGGTCAAACCATGTCCCAAAGGTCACCGGATCTGGTGTCAATTTAAAGAAGTAGTCCAGTTACACATTTGTGGGCTTATAACTTGGCTTCTGAATGTTCTAGAGAGATCAGGTTTGTTTTAGTGTACTCCAATCAACAGCCCCTACAACCACAAAAAGGAATGGAGTCATTAGCACTTAAGGTTTGTAAATGGCACCCAGAATTATGTTGCACGAAGCACAATTTCACTTCATTCTGGGTCCATTTGTGTGAAAACAAGGTCCAATCAGGCTGAAACGTTACAGGAAGGTAGAATCTATTGAGTTGTAAGTGATCTGAACGTTTTATGATGATAGCACTTTCCTAAGGGGGTCAAACCATGTCCCAAAGGTCACCAGATCTGGTGTCAATTTAAAGAAGTAGTCCAGTTACACATTTGTGGGCTTATAACTTGGCTTCTGAATGTCCTAGAGAGATCAGGTTTGTTTTAATGTACTCCAGCCAACAGCCCCTACAACCAAGGAATGGAGTCATTGTGAAAACAAGGTCCAATCAGGCTGAAACGTTACAAGAAGGTAGAATCTATTGAGTTGTAAGTGATCTGAACATTTCAAGATGATCGCACTTTCCTAAGGGGGTCAAACCACGTCCCAAAGGTCATCGGATCTGGTGTCAATTTAAAGAAGTAGCCCAGTTACACATTTGTGGGCTTATAACTTGGCTTCTGAATGTCCTAGAGAGATCAGGTTTGTTTTAGTATACTCCAGTTAACAGCCCCTACAACCACAAAAAGGAATGGAGTCATTAGCACTTATGGTTTTTAAATGGCTCCCAGAATTATGTTGCACGAAGCACAATTTCACATCATTCTGGGTTCATTTGTGTGAAAACAAGGTCCAATCAGGCTGAAACGTTACAGGAAGGTAGAATCTATTGAGTTGTAAGTGATCTGAACGTTTCATGATGATAGCACTTTCCTAAGGGGGTCAAACCATGTCCCAAAGGTCACCGGATCTGGTGTCAATTTAAAGAAGTGATCCAGTTACACTTTTGTGGGCTTATAACTTGGCTTCTGAATGTCCTAGAGAGATCAGGTTTGTTTTAATGTACTCCAACCAGCAGCCCCTACAACCACAAAAAGGAATGGAGTCATTAGCACTTATGGTTTGTAAATGGCACCCAGAATTATGTTGCACGAAGCACAATTTCACATCATTCTGGGTCCATTTGTGTGAAAACAAGGTCCAATCAGGCTGAAACGTTACAAGAAGGTAGAATCTATTGAGTTGTAAGTGATCTGAACGTTTCAAGATGATCGCACAATCCTATAGGGGGTCAAACCATGTCCCAAAGGTCACCGGGCCTGGTGTCACTTTAAAGAAGTAGTCCCGTTTCACATTTGTGGGCTTATAACTTGGCTTCTGAATATCCTAGAGAGGTCAGGTTTGTTTTAGAGTACTCCAATTAACAGCCCCCATTAACCCAAAAAGGAATGGAGTCATTAGCTTTTATGGTTTTTAAATGGCCCCCAGAATTATGTTGCACGAAGCACAATTTCACATCATTCTGGGTTCATTTGTGTGAAAACAAGGTCCAATCAGGCTGAAACGTTACAGAAAGGTAGAATCTATTGAGTTGTAAGTGATCTGAACGTTTCATGATGATAGCACTTTCCTAAGGGGGTAAAACTATGTCCCAAAGGTCACCGGATCTGGTGTCAATTTAAAGAAGTTGTCCAGTTACACATTTGTGGGCTTATAACTTGGCTTCTGAATGTCCTAGAGAGATCAGGTTTGTTTTAGTGTACTCCAATCAACAGCCCCTACAACCACAAAAAGGAATGGAGTCATTAGCACTTATGGTTTGTAAATGGCACCCAGAATTATGTTGCACGAAGCACAATTTCACATCATTCTGGGTCCATTTGTGTGAAAACAAGGTCCAATCAGGCTGAAACGTTACAAGATCAACGGAGTGGTTGCGCCGTAGGATGGCAGCACCGACGAGAGCTCCCAGTCATCTCAGCAAAAATCTTATTATTTATTTTGTTCTGCTCTCTTTTACTGTGCGCACAGTGCGATCATACACGCGGTATGACAGACAAGCGCTTCTGGAGCTACGTTCATCAGCCAGTTCGGACTTTACAGCAGGTTTTGACTCCGTGGACGCTGTGCTGCCTGGGATCCTTTGTTTACTCGCACGACGTCGAGGGAAAACAAAGAGGGGAAAATGTGCTGGAGTTTTGTGCCGAACGCGACAGAGAAACAGCAAGCCACCTCTCCCCAGCATCCTGCTCGCGAATCTCCAGTCTCTGGACAACAAACTTGACGAGCTGCGTGCACGGATTAAACAACAGCAAGACATCAGGAACTGCTGCGTTCTGGCCTTCACGGAGACATGGCTGGAGCCCAGCGTCCCCGACTGCGCCATCACGCCGGATGGATTCACTGTTTACCGGGGAGACCGAACGAAGGACTCAGGCAAGAAGAGGGGAGGAGGGGTGTGCTTTATGGTTAACTCCTTGTGGGCCAGAGATGTGTGTATCTTAAAAACTTTTTGCTCTCATAGCCTCGAGCTCCTGACCGTTAAAGTCAGGCCTTTTTACCTCCCGAGGGAGTTCAGCTCAGTTCTCCTCTCAGCTGTTTACATTCCACCACACGCTGATAAAGCCACGGCTATGGACGAACTGTATGACATCATCACTGGACTTGAGAACAAAAATCCAGAAGCTGCCTTTATTGTGCTGGGAGACTTCAACAGAGCCAACATGAAGAAGGTTCTCCCCAAATACTATCAGCACATCTCCTTCCCCACAAGAGGTGATCAAACATTGGACCATTGTTACACTCCATTCAAAGAGTGTTACAAACCCCTCCCCCGCCCAGCTTTTGGTAAGGCAGACCATTGTTCCATTCTGCTGCTGCCTGCATACAGACAAAGACTAAAACGGGAAAAACCAGCTTCCAGAGTTATTTACAAATGGGACAGTGAGGCTGAGGAGGTCCTGCAGGACTGCTTTGAGACAACTGACTGGCAGATATTTGTGGATGCAGCTGATGGCAACATCAATGAACTCACAGACTCTGTCATTGGATATATTGGGAAGTGCATGGATGATATCATCACAAAAACCACTGTCCGCATATACCCAAATCAGAAACCCTGGGTAAATAAAGACGTTCGCGCCAAGCTAAAAGCGCGAACCTCTGCCTTTAACTCTGGAGATGCTGACGCATATAAAGCAGCCAGGTATGACCTCCGAAAGTCCATAAAAAAGGCCAGAAAGGACTACAGGGACAAAATGGAGTCCGGCTACCACAGCTTTGACACCAGGCGACTGTGGAATGGACTGCGCTGCATCACTGACTACAAGAAGGTCAGCACAGTCAATGTTCAGCCCACTGCATCTCTCGCAGACGAGCTGAACAACTTCTATGCTCGTTTTGATGCAGACAACAGAGAGGAGATCCTCTACCCTCGAGAGGACAGTGAGGCTGCAACTCTAACTCTGGAAACAGAAGCTGTGAGATGGGCCTTTAAAAAGGTCAATCCTCACAAAGCTCCAGGACCAGACGGCATCCCAGGCCGGCTACTCAGAGTGTGTGCAGACGAGCTGGCAGAGGTGTTTACCAACATCTTCAACCTCTCCCTGAGGCAGTCAGTGGTCCCGACGTCCCTCAAAGCATCCACCATCATTCCCGTCCCCAAAAAATCAGTGGTCTCCTGTCTGAATGATACCGTCCTGTTGCACTGACATCCGTCATCATGAAGTGCCTGGAGCGGCTGGTCAAATGTCACATCTGCTCCTCCCTCCCTGACACACTGGATCCTCTTCAGTTTGCCTATCGGACAAACAGAGCCACAGAGGATGCCATCGCCCTGGCAACACACACCGCCCTCACTCACCTGGAGAAAGGGAATACATATGCAAGAATGCTCTTCATCGACTACAGCTCGGCATTTAACACCATCATCCCCTCAAGACTTGCCACGAAGCTCGTCGACCTTGGGCTGGGAACACCGATCTGCAGTTGGATTCTAAACTTCCTCACAGACAGGCCCCAGGTGGTGAGAGTTGGTAAGCACACTTCCTCATCACTCATCCTAAACACAGGTACGCCCCAGGGTTGTGTGCTTAGCCCCCTCCTATATTCCCTGTTCACACACGACTGTGTTGCTAAACATGAGACCAACA
This sequence comes from Nothobranchius furzeri, assembly GCF_043380555.1. Taxonomy (NCBI): domain Eukaryota; kingdom Metazoa; phylum Chordata; class Actinopteri; order Cyprinodontiformes; family Nothobranchiidae; genus Nothobranchius; species Nothobranchius furzeri. Next base: position 10,739,376 of record NC_091752.1, on the reverse strand, counting down.
TCACCATCAAGTTTGCGGATGACACAACCATCATAGGCCTCATCACAGGGGATGATGAGACGGCCTATAGAGAGGAGGTGATGGCACTGTACAAGTGGTGCCTGGAAAATAACCTGACTCTCAACATCAGCAAAACCAGAGAAATGATAGTGGACTACCGGAAACGACCAGTCAGGGAACACCAACCCATCCGCATCAACGGGGTCGAGGTCGAAAGGGTCAGCAGCTTCAAGTTCCTTGGAGTCAACATCACTGAGGACTTCTCCTGGACCCTTCACACAGACACTACTATCAGGAAAGCTCGCCAGCGGCTTTACTTCCTGAGGAGGCTGAGGAAGTTTGGCGTGAGCGCCTGCTTCATCTCAAATTTCTACAGGTGTGCAATTGAGAGCTTGCTGACGAGCTGCATCACAGTGTGGTACGGAAGCTGCTCTGCCAGCAGCCGTAAATCACTACAGAGGGTGGTGAAAGCAGCAGAGCACATCACTGGCATGAGGCTTCCTGCCATTCAGGACATTTATCTCCAACGATGCCTCCGGAAAGCACACAGCATCATCAAGGACCACAGCCACCCGGCACATCAGCTGTTCTCCCTGTTACCATCTGGCAGACGTTACAGGAGTCTGTCTGCTCGGACTACAAGATTTAAAAACAGTTTCTATCATCAAGCCATACGACACCTCAACCACAACACCTAAACACACACAACACAGGACTCAGAAGCTACCCTAAAGCTTCACAAGTACTATATTTAATCCGTACTGGTCACTTCACTTTATTGTTATTGTAATTTATATCCAGAGTGCAACACTGTAATCTATATCCTGCATAATTTATATCCTGCAATACTGTAATTTATATCTAAAGTGCAATACTGTAATTTTCTGCAGCTCATTCCTGTGCAATATCCCATCTGCCCTCCCGTCATATTTCTTTTCAGGATTTTCTTTTTTGACACATATATATTTAGTCATCTTTTCCCTTTTACCATGTCTCTCTAATATTTTGCTCCTTACTATATTTTTTTGCTTTATTTTATTATATTTTATTATATTTTCTCCTGTATCATGTTGCTGAGAGACCGCTGCTCGTCATACACGTTTCATTGCAATGTTGACCCTGTGCTAACTTGCATATGACAAATAAACTAAAACTGAACTGAACTGAAACTGAAGAAGGTAGAATCTATTGAGTTGTAATTGATCTGAACGTTTCATGATGATCGCACATTCCTATAGGGGGTCAAACCATGTCCCAAAGGTCACCGGGCCTGGTGTCACTTTAAAGAAGTAGTCCAGTTACACCTTTGTGGGCTTATAACTTGGCTTCTGAATATCCTAAAGAGGTCAGGTTTGTTTTAGTGTACTCCAATCAACAGCCCCTACAACCACAAAAAGGACTGGAGTCATTAGCACTTATGGTTTTTAAATGGCACCCAGAATTATGTTGCACGAAGCACAATTTCACATCATTCTGGGTTCATTTGTGTGAAAACAAGGTCCAATCAGGCTGAAACGTTACAAGAAGGTAGAATCTATTGAGTTGTAAGTGATCTGAACATTTCATGATGATCGCACATTCCTATAGGGGGTCAAACCATGTCCCAAAGGTCACCGGGCCTGGTGTCACTTTAAAGAAGTAGTACAGTTACACCTTTGTGGGCTTATAACTTGGCTTCTGAATATCCTAGAGAGATCAGGTTTGTTTTAATGTACACCAATCAACAGCCCCTAGAACCACAAAAAGGAATGGAGTCATTAGCACTTATGGTTTGTAAATGGCACCCAGAATTATGTTGCACGAAGCACAATTTCACATCATTCTGGGTCCATTTGTGTGAAAACAAGGTCCAATCAGGCTGAAACGTTACAGGAAGGTAGAATCTATCGAGTTGTAAGTGATCTGAACGTTTCATGATGATAGCACATTCCTATAGGGGGTCAAACCATGTCCCAAAGGTCACCGGATCTGGTGTCAATTTAAAGAAGTAGTCCAGTTACACATTTGTGGGCTTATAACTTGGCTTCTGAATATCCTAGAGAGATCAGGATTGTTTTAGTGTACTCCAATCAACAGCCCCTACAACCACAAAAAGGAATGGAGTCATTAGCACTTATGGTTTGTAAATGGCACCCAGAATTATGTTGCACGAAGCACAATTTCACATCATTCTGGGTCCATTTGTGTGAAAACAAGGTCCAATCAGGCTGAAACGTTACAAGAAGGTAGAATCTATTGAGTTGTAAGTGATCTGAACGTTTCAAGATGATCGCACATTCCTATAGGGGGTCAAACCATGTCCCAAAGGTCACCGGGCCAGGTGTCACTTTAAAGAAGTAGTCCAGTTACACCTTTGTGGGCTTATAACTTGGCTTCTGAATATCCTAAAGAGGTCAGGTTTGTTTTAGTGTACTCCAATCAACAGCCCCTACAACCACAAAAAGGACTGGAGTCATTAGCACTTATGGTTTTTAAATGGCACCCAGAATTATAATGCACGAAGCACAATTTCACATCATTCTGGGTTCATTTGTGTGAAAACAAGGTCCAATCAGGCTGAAACTTTACAAGAAGGTAGAATCTATTGAGTTGTAAGTGATCTGAACATTTCATGATGATCGCACATTCCTATAGGGGGTCAAACCATGTCCCAAAGATCACCGGGCCTGGTGTCACTTTAAAGAAGTAGTACAGTTACACCTTTGTGGGCTTATAACTTGGCTTCTGAATATCCTAGAGAGATCAGGTTTGTTTTAATGTACTCCAATCAACAGCCCCTAGAACCACAAAAAGGAATGGAGTCATTAGCACTTATGGTTTGTAAATGGCACCCAGAATTATGTTGCACGAAGCACAATTTCACATCATTCTGGGTCCATTTGTGTGAAAACAAGGTCCAATCAGGCTGAAACGTTACAGGAAGGTAGAATCTATCGAGTTGTAAGTGATCTGAACGTTTCATGATGATAGCACATTCCTATAGGGGGTCAAACCATGTCCCAAAGGTCACCGGATCTGGTGTCAATTTAAAGAAGTAGTCCAGTTACACATTTGTGGGCTTATAACTTGGCTTCTGAATATCCTAGAGAGATCAGGATTGTTTTAGTGTACTCCAATCAACAGCCCCTAATACCACAAAAAGGAATGGAGTCATTAGCACTTATGGTTTGTAAATGGCACCCAGAATTATGTTGCACGAAGCACAATTTCACATCATTCTGGGTCCATTTGTGTGAAAACAAGGTCCAATCAGGCTGAAACGTTACAAGAAGGTAGAATCTATTGAGTTGTAAGTGATCTGAACGTTTCAAGATGATCGCACATTCCTATAGGGGGTCAAACCATGTCCCAAAGGTCACCGGGCCAGGTGTCACTTTAAAGAAGTAGTCCAGTTACACATTCGTGGGCTTATAACTTGGCTTCTGAATGTCCTAGAGAGATCAGGTTTGTTTAAGTGTACTCCAATCAACAGCCCCTACAACCACAAAAAGGAATGGAGTCATTAGCACTTATGGTTTGTAAATGGCACCCAGAATTATGTTGCACGAAGCATAATTTCACATCATTCTGGGTCCATTTGTGTGAAAACAAGGTCCAATCAGGCTGAAACGTTACAAGAAGGTAGAATCTATTGAGTTGTAAGTGATCTGAACGTTTCATGATGATCGCACATTCCTATAGGGGGTCAAACCATGTCCCACAGGTCACCAGATCTGGTGTCAATTTAAAGAAGTAGTCCAGTTACACATTTGTGGGCTTATAACTTGGCTTCTGAATGTCCTAGAGAGATCAGGTTTGTTTTAGTATACTCCAATCAACAGCCCCTACAACCACAAAAAGGAATGGAGTCATTAGCACTTATGGTTTGTAAATGGCACCCAGAATTATGTTGCACGAAGCACAATTTCACATCATTCTGGGTACATTTGTGTGAAAACAAGGTCCAATCAGGCTGAAACGTTACAATAAGGTAGAATCTATTGAGTTGTAAGTGATCTGAACGTTTCAAGATGATCGCACATTCCTATAGGGGGTCAAACCATGTCCCAAAGGTCACCGGGCCTGGTGTCACTTTAAAGAAGTAGTCCAGTTACACCTTTGTGGGCTTATAACTTGGCTTCTGAATATCCTAGAGAGGTCAGGTTTGTTTTAGAGTACTCCAATTAACAGCCCCCATTACCCCAAAAAGGAATGGAGTCATTAACACTTATGGTTTGTAAATGGCACCCAGAATTATGTTGCACGAAGCACAATTTCACATCATTCTGGGTTCATTTGTGTGAAAACAAGGTCCAATCAGGCTGAAACGTTACAGGAAGGTAGAATCTGTTGTGTTGTAAGTGATCTGAACGTTTCATGATGATAGCACTTTCCTTAGGGGGTCAAACCATGTCCCAAAGGTCACCGGATCTGGTGTCAATTTAAAGAAGTAGTCCAGTTACACATTTGTGGGCTTATAACTTGGCTTCTGAATGTTCTAGAGAGATCAGGTTTGTTTTAATGTACTCCAATCAACAGCCCCTACAACCACAAAAAGGAATGGAGTCATTAGCACTTATGGTTTGTAAATGGCACCCAGAATTATGTTGCACGAAGCACAATTTCACTTCATTCTGGGTCCATTTGTGTGAAAACAAGGTCCAATCAGGCTGAAACGTTACAGGAAGGTAGAATCTATTGAGTTGTAAGTGATCTGAACGTTTCATGTTGATAGCACTTTCCTAAGGGGATCAAACCATGTCCCAAAGGTCACCAGGCCTGGTGTCACTTTAAAGAAGTAGTCCAGTTACACCTTTGTGGGCTTATAACTTGGCTTCTGAATGGCCTAGAGAGGTCAGGTTTGTTTTAGTGTACTCCAATAAACAGCCCCTACAACCACAAAAAGGAACGGAGTCATTAGGACTTATGGTTTGTAAATGGCACCCAGAATTATGTTGCACGAAGCACAATTTCACATCATTCTGGGTCCATTTGTGTGAAAACAAGGTCCAATCAGGCTGAAACTTTACAAGATCAACGGAGTGGTTGCGCCGTAGGATGGCAGCACCGACGAGAGCTCCCAGTCATCTCAGCAAAAATCTTATTATTTATTTTGTTCTGCTCTCTTTTACTGTGCGCACAGTGCGATCATACACGCGGTATGACAGACAAGCGCTTCTGGAGCTACGTTCATCAGCCAGTTCGGACTTTACAGCAGGTTTTGACTCCGTGGACGCTGTGCTGCCTGGGATCCTTTGTTTACTCGCACGACGTCGAGGGAAAACAAAGAGGGGAAAATGTGCTGGAGTTTTGTGCCGAACGCGACAGAGAAACAGCAAGCCACCTCTCCCCAGCATCCTGCTCGCGAATCTCCAGTCTCTGGACAACAAACTTGACGAGCTGCGTGCACGGATTAAACAACAGCAAGACATCAGGAACTGCTGCGTTCTGGCCTTCACGGAGACATGGCTGGAGCCCAGCGTCCCCGACTGCGCCATCACGCCGGATGGATTCACTGTTTACCGGGGAGACCGAACGAAGGACTCAGGCAAGAAGAGGGGAGGAGGGGTGTGCTTTATGGTTAACTCCTTGTGGGCCAGAGATGTGTGTATCTTAAAAACTTTTTGCTCTCATAGCCTCGAGCTCCTGACCGTTAAAGTCAGGCCTTTTTACCTCCCGAGGGAGTTCAGCTCAGTTCTCCTCTCAGCTGTTTACATTCCACCACACGCTGATAAAGCCACGGCTATGGACGAACTGTATGACATCATCACTGGACTTGAGAACAAAAATCCAGAAGCTGCCTTTATTGTGCTGGGAGACTTCAACAGAGCCAACATGAAGAAGGTTCTCCCCAAATACTATCAGCACATCTCCTTCCCCACAAGAGGTGATCAAACATTGGACCATTGTTACACTCCATTCAAAGAGTGTTACAAACCCCTCCCCCGCCCAGCTTTTGGTAAGGCAGACCATTGTTCCATTCTGCTGCTGCCTGCATACAGACAAAGACTAAAACGGGAAAAACCAGCTTCCAGAGTTATTTACAAATGGGACAGTGAGGCTGAGGAGGTCCTGCAGGACTGCTTTGAGACAACTGACTGGCAGATATTTGTGGATGCAGCTGATGGCAACATCAATGAACTCACAGACTCTGTCATTGGATATATTGGGAAGTGCATGGATGATATCATCACAAAAACCACTGTCCGCATATACCCAAATCAGAAACCCTGGGTAAATAAAGACGTTCGCGCCAAGCTAAAAGCGCGAACCTCTGCCTTTAACTCTGGAGATGCTGACGCATATAAAGCAGCCAGGTATGACCTCCGAAAGTCCATAAAAAAGGCCAGAAAGGACTACAGGGACAAAATGGAGTCCGGCTACCACAGCTTTGACACCAGGCGACTGTGGAATGGACTGCGCTGCATCACTGACTACAAGAAGGTCAGCACAGTCAATGTTCAGCCCACTGCATCTCTCGCAGACGAGCTGAACAACTTCTATGCTCGTTTTGATGCAGACAACAGAGAGGAGATCCTCTACCCTCGAGAGGACAGTGAGGCTGCAACTCTAACTCTGGAAACAGAAGCTGTGAGATGGGCCTTTAAAAAGGTCAATCCTCACAAAGCTCCAGGACCAGACGGCATCCCAGGCCGGCTACTCAGAGTGTGTGCAGACGAGCTGGCAGAGGTGTTTACCAACATCTTCAACCTCTCCCTGAGGCAGTCAGTGGTCCCGACGTCCCTCAAAGCATCCACCATCATTCCCGTCCCCAAAAAATCAGTGGTCTCCTGTCTGAATGATACCGTCCTGTTGCACTGACATCCGTCATCATGAAGTGCCTGGAGCGGCTGGTCAAATGTCACATCTGCTCCTCCCTCCCTGACACACTGGATCCTCTTCAGTTTGCCTATCGGACAAACAGAGCCACAGAGGATGCCATCGCCCTGGCAACACACACCGCCCTCACTCACCTGGAGAAAGGGAATACATATGCAAGAATGCTCTTCATCGACTACAGCTCGGCATTTAACACCATCATCCCCTCAAGACTTGCCACGAAGCTCGTCGACCTTGGGCTGGGAACACCGATCTGCAGTTGGATTCTAAACTTCCTCACAGACAGGCCCCAGGTGGTGAGAGTTGGTAAGCACACTTCCTCATCACTCATCCTAAACACAGGTACGCCCCAGGGTTGTGTGCTTAGCCCCCTCCTATATTCCCTGTTCACACACGACTGTGTTGCTAAACATGAGACCAACATCACCATCAAGTTTGCGGATGACACAACCATCATAGGCCTCATCACAGGGGATGATGAGACGGCCTATAGAGAGGAGGTGATGGCACTGTACAAGTGGTGCCTGGAAAATAACCTGACTCTCAACATCAGCAAAACCAGAGAAATGATAGTGGACTACCGGAAACGACCAGTCAGGGAACACCAACCCATCCGCATCAACGGGGTCGAGGTCGAAAGGGTCAGCAGCTTCAAGTTCCTTGGAGTCAACATCACTGAGGACTTCTCCTGGACCCTTCACACAGACACTACTATCAGGAAAGCTCGCCAGCGGCTTTACTTCCTGAGGAGGCTGAGGAAGTTTGGCGTGAGCGCCTGCTTCATCTCAAATTTCTACAGGTGTGCAATTGAGAGCTTGCTGACGAGCTGCATCACAGTGTGGTACGGAAGCTGCTCTGCCAGCAGCCGTAAATCACTACAGAGGGTGGTGAAAGCAGCAGAGCACATCACTGGCATGAGGCTTCCTGCCATTCAGGACATTTATCTCCAACGATGCCTCCGGAAAGCACACAGCATCATCAAGGACCACAGCCACCCGGCACATCAGCTGTTCTCCCTGTTACCATCTGGCAGACGTTACAGGAGTCTGTCTGCTCGGACTACAAGATTTAAAAACAGTTTCTATCATCAAGCCATACGACACCTCAACCACAACACCTAAACACACACAACACAGGACTCAGAAGCTACCCTAAAGCTTCACAAGTACTATATTTAATCCGTACTGGTCACTTCACTTTATTGTTATTGTAATTTATATCCAGAGTGCAACACTGTAATCTATATCCTGCATAATTTATATCCTGCAATACTGTAATTTATATCTAAAGTGCAATACTGTAATTTTCTGCAGCTCATTCCTGTGCAATATCCCATCTGCCCTCCCGTCATATTTCTTTTCAGGATTTTCTTTTTTGACACATATATATTTAGTCATCTTTTCCCTTTTACCATGTCTCTCTAATATTTTGCTCCTTACTATATTTTTTTGCTTTATTTTATTATATTTTATTATATTTTCTCCTGTATCATGTTGCTGAGAGACCGCTGCTCGTCATACACGTTTCATTGCAATGTTGACCCTGTGCTAACTTGCATATGACAAATAAACTAAAACTGAACTGAACTGAAACTGAAGAAGGTAGAATCTATTGAGTTGTAATTGATCTGAACGTTTCATGATGATCGCACATTCCTATAGGGGGTCAAACCATGTCCCAAAGGTCACCGGGCCTGGTGTCACTTTAAAGAAGTAGTCCAGTTACACCTTTGTGGGCTTATAACTTGGCTTCTGAATATCCTAAAGAGGTCAGGTTTGTTTTAGTGTACTCCAATCAACAGCCCCTACAACCACAAAAAGGACTGGAGTCATTAGCACTTATGGTTTTTAAATGGCACCCAGAATTATGTTGCACGAAGCACAATTTCACATCATTCTGGGTTCATTTGTGTGAAAACAAGGTCCAATCAGGCTGAAACGTTACAAGAAGGTAGAATCTATTGAGTTGTAAGTGATCTGAACATTTCATGATGATCGCACATTCCTATAGGGGGTCAAACCATGTCCCAAAGGTCACCGGGCCTGGTGTCACTTTAAAGAAGTAGTACAGTTACACCTTTGTGGGCTTATAACTTGGCTTCTGAATATCCTAGAGAGATCAGGTTTGTTTTAATGTACACCAATCAACAGCCCCTAGAACCACAAAAAGGAATGGAGTCATTAGCACTTATGGTTTGTAAATGGCACCCAGAATTATGTTGCACGAAGCACAATTTCACATCATTCTGGGTCCATTTGTGTGAAAACAAGGTCCAATCAGGCTGAAACGTTACAGGAAGGTAGAATCTATCGAGTTGTAAGTGATCTGAACGTTTCATGATGATAGCACATTCCTATAGGGGGTCAAACCATGTCCCAAAGGTCACCGGATCTGGTGTCAATTTAAAGAAGTAGTCCAGTTACACATTTGTGGGCTTATAACTTGGCTTCTGAATATCCTAGAGAGATCAGGATTGTTTTAGTGTACTCCAATCAACAGCCCCTACAACCACAAAAAGGAATGGAGTCATTAGCACTTATGGTTTGTAAATGGCACCCAGAATTATGTTGCACGAAGCACAATTTCACATCATTCTGGGTCCATTTGTGTGAAAACAAGGTCCAATCAGGCTGAAACGTTACAAGAAGGTAGAATCTATTGAGTTGTAAGTGATCTGAACGTTTCAAGATGATCGCACATTCCTATAGGGGGTCAAACCATGTCCCAAAGGTCACCGGGCCAGGTGTCACTTTAAAGAAGTAGTCCAGTTACACCTTTGTGGGCTTATAACTTGGCTTCTGAATATCCTAAAGAGGTCAGGTTTGTTTTAGTGTACTCCAATCAACAGCCCCTACAACCACAAAAAGGACTGGAGTCATTAGCACTTATGGTTTTTAAATGGCACCCAGAATTATAATGCACGAAGCACAATTTCACATCATTCTGGGTTCATTTGTGTGAAAACAAGGTCCAATCAGGCTGAAACTTTACAAGAAGGTAGAATCTATTGAGTTGTAAGTGATCTGAACATTTCATGATGATCGCACATTCCTATAGGGGGTCAAACCATGTCCCAAAGATCACCGGGCCTGGTGTCACTTTAAAGAAGTAGTACAGTTACACCTTTGTGGGCTTATAACTTGGCTTCTGAATATCCTAGAGAGATCAGGTTTGTTTTAATGTACTCCAATCAACAGCCCCTAGAACCACAAAAAGGAATGGAGTCATTAGCACTTATGGTTTGTAAATGGCACCCAGAATTATGTTGCACGAAGCACAATTTCACATCATTCTGGGTCCATTTGTGTGAAAACAAGGTCCAATCAGGCTGAAACGTTACAGGAAGGTAGAATCTATCGAGTTGTAAGTGATCTGAACGTTTCATGATGATAGCACATTCCTATAGGGGGTCAAACCATGTCCCAAAGGTCACCGGATCTGGTGTCAATTTAAAGAAGTAGTCCAGTTACACATTTGTGGGCTTATAACTTGGCTTCTGAATATCCTAGAGAGATCAGGATTGTTTTAGTGTACTCCAATCAACAGCCCCTAATACCACAAAAAGGAATGGAGTCATTAGCACTTATGGTTTGTAAATGGCACCCAGAATTATGTTGCACGAAGCACAATTTCACATCATTCTGGGTCCATTTGTGTGAAAACAAGGTCCAATCAGGCTGAAACGTTACAAGAAGGTAGAATCTATTGAGTTGTAAGTGATCTGAACGTTTCAAGATGATCGCACATTCCTATAGGGGGTCAAACCATGTCCCAAAGGTCACCGGGCCAGGTGTCACTTTAAAGAAGTAGTCCAGTTACACATTCGTGGGCTTATAACTTGGCTTCTGAATGTCCTAGAGAGATCAGGTTTGTTTAAGTGTACTCCAATCAACAGCCCCTACAACCACAAAAAGGAATGGAGTCATTAGCACTTATGGTTTGTAAATGGCACCCAGAATTATGTTGCACGAAGCATAATTTCACATCATTCTGGGTCCATTTGTGTGAAAACAAGGTCCAATCAGGCTGAAACGTTACAAGAAGGTAGAATCTATTGAGTTGTAAGTGATCTGAACGTTTCATGATGATCGCACATTCCTATAGGGGGTCAAACCATGTCCCACAGGTCACCAGATCTGGTGTCAATTTAAAGAAGTAGTCCAGTTACACATTTGTGGGCTTATAACTTGGCTTCTGAATGTCCTAGAGAGATCAGGTTTGTTTTAGTATACTCCAATCAACAGCCCCTACAACCACAAAAAGGAATGGAGTCATTAGCACTTATGGTTTGTAAATGGCACCCAGAATTATGTTGCACGAAGCACAATTTCACATCATTCTGGGTACATTTGTGTGAAAACAAGGTCCAATCAGGCTGAAACGTTACAATAAGGTAGAATCTATTGAGTTGTAAGTGATCTGAACGTTTCAAGATGATCGCACATTCCTATAGGGGGTCAAACCATGTCCCAAAGGTCACCGGGCCTGGTGTCACTTTAAAGAAGTAGTCCAGTTACACCTTTGTGGGCTTATAACTTGGCTTCTGAATATCCTAGAGAGGTCAGGTTTGTTTTAGAGTACTCCAATTAACAGCCCCCATTACCCCAAAAAGGAATGGAGTCATTAACACTTATGGTTTGTAAATGGCACCCAGAATTATGTTGCACGAAGCACAATTTCACATCATTCTGGGTTCATTTGTGTGAAAACAAGGTCCAATCAGGCTGAAACGTTACAGGAAGGTAGAATCTGTTGTGTTGTAAGTGATCTGAACGTTTCATGATGATAGCACTTTCCTTAGGGGGTCAAACCATGTCCCAAAGGTCACCGGATCTGGTGTCAATTTAAAGAAGTAGTCCAGTTACACATTTGTGGGCTTATAACTTGGCTTCTGAATGTTCTAGAGAGATCAGGTTTGTTTTAATGTACTCCAATCAACAGCCCCTACAACCACAAAAAGGAATGGAGTCATTAGCACTTATGGTTTGTAAATGGCACCCAGAATTATGTTGCACGAAGCACAATTTCACTTCATTCTGGGTCCATTTGTGTGAAAACAAGGTCCAATCAGGCTGAAACGTTACAGGAAGGTAGAATCTATTGAGTTGTAAGTGATCTGAACGTTTCATGTTGATAGCACTTTCCTAAGGGGATCAAACCATGTCCCAAAGGTCACCAGGCCTGGTGTCACTTTAAAGAAGTAGTCCAGTTACACCTTTGTGGGCTTATAACTTGGCTTCTGAATGGCCTAGAGAGGTCAGGTTTGTTTTAGTGTACTCCAATAAACAGCCCCTACAACCACAAAAAGGAACGGAGTCATTAGGACTTATGGTTTGTAAATGGCACCCAGAATTATGTTGCACGAAGCACAATTTCACATCATTCTGGGTTCATTTGTGTGAAAACAAGGTCCAATCAGGCTGAAACGTTACAGGAAGGTAGAATCTATTGAGTTGTAAGAGATCTGAACGTTTCATGATGATAGCACTTTCCTAAGGGGGTCAAACCATGTCCCAAAGGTCACCGGGCCTGGTGTCACTTTAAAGAAGTAGTCCAGTTACACCTTTGTGGGCTTATAACTTGGCTTCTGAATGGCCTAGAGAGGTTAGTTTTGTTTTAGTGTACTCCAATCAACAGCCCCTACAACCACAAAAAGGAATGGAGTCATTAGCACTTATGGTTTGTAAATGGCACCCAGAATTATGTTGCACGAAGCACAATTTCACATCATTCTGGGTTCATTTGTGTGAAAACAAGGTCCAATCAGGCTGAAACGTTAAAGGAAGGTAGAATCTATTGAGTTGTAAGTGATCTGAACGTTTCATGATGATAGCACTTTCCTAAGGAGGTCAAACCATGTCCCAAAGGTCACCGGATCTGGTGTCAATTTAAAGAAGTAGTCCAGTTACACATTTGTGGGCTTATAACTTGGCTTCTGAATGTTCTAGAGAGATCAGGTTTGTTTTAGTGTACTCCAATCAACAGCCCCTACAACCCCAAAAAGGAATGGAGTCATTAGCACTTAAGGTTTGTAAATGGCACCCAGAATTATGTTGCACGAAGCACAATTTCACTTCATTCTGGGTCCATTTGTGTGAAAACAAGGTCCAATCAGGCTGAAACGTTAAAGGAAGGTAGAATCTATTGAGTTGTAAGTGATCTGAACGTTTCATGATGATAGCACTTTCCTAAGGAGGTCAACCCATGTCCCAAAGGTCACCGGATCTGGTGTCAATTTAAAGAAGTAGTCCAGTTACACATTTGTGGGCTTATAACTTGGCTTCTGAATGTTCTAGAGAGATCAGGTTTGTTTTAGTGTACTCCAATCAACAGCCCCTACAACCACAAAAAGGAATGGAGTCATTAGCACTTAAGGTTTGTAAATGGCACCCAGAATTATGTTGCACGAAGCACAATTTCACTTCATTCTGGGTCCATTTGTGTGAAAACAAGGTCCAATCAGGCTGAAACGTTACAGGAAGGTAGAATCTATTGAGTTGTAAGTCATCTGAACGTTTTATGATGATAGCACTTTCCTAAGGGGGTCAAACCATGTCCCAAAGGTCACCAGATCTGGTGTCAATTTAAAGAAGTAGTCCAGTTACACATTTGTGGGCTTATAACTTGGCTTCTGAATGTCCTAGAGAGATCAGGTTTGTTTTAATGTACTCCAGCCAACAGCCCCTACAACCAAGGAATGGAGTCATTGTGAAAACAAGGTCCAATCAGGCTGAAACGTTACAAGAAGGTAGAATCTATTGAGTTGTAAGTGATCTGAACATTTCAAGATGATCGCACTTTCCTAAGGGGGTCAAACCACGTCCCAAAGGTCATCGGATCTGGTGTCAATTTAAAGAAGTAGCCCAGTTACACATTTGTGGGCTTATAACTTGGCTTCTGAATGTCCTAGAGAGATCAGGTTTGTTTTAGTATACTCCAGTTAACAGCCCCTACAACCACAAAAAGGAATGGAGTCATTAGCACTTATGGTTTTTAAATGGCTCCCAGAATTATGTTGCACGAAGCACAATTTCACATCATTCTGGGTTCATTTGTGTGAAAACAAGGTCCAATCAGGCTGAAACGTTACAGGAAGGTAGAATCTATTGAGTTGTAAGTGATCTGAACGTTTCATGATGATAGCACTTTCCTAAGGGGGTCAAACCATGTCCCAAAGGTCACCGGATCTGGTGTCAATTTAAAGAAGTGATCCAGTTACACTTTTGTGGGCTTATAACTTGGCTTCTGAATGTCCTAGAGAGATCAGGTTTGTTTTAATGTACTCCAACCAGCAGCCCCTACAACCACAAAAAGGAATGGAGTCATTAGCACTTATGGTTTGTAAATGGCACCCAGAATTATGTTGCACGAAGCACAATTTCACATCATTCTGGGTCCATTTGTGTGAAAACAAGGTCCAATCAGGCTGAAACGTTACAAGAAGGTAGAATCTATTGAGTTGTAAGTGATCTGAACGTTTCAAGATGATCGCACAATCCTATAGGGGGTCAAACCATGTCCCAAAGGTCACCGGGCCTGGTGTCACTTTAAAGAAGTAGTCCAGTTTCACATTTGTGGGCTTATAACTTGGCTTCTGAATATCCTAGAGAGGTCAGGTTTGTTTTAGAGTACTCCAATTAACAGCCCCCATTAACCCAAAAAGGAATGGAGTCATTAGCACTTATGGTTTTTAAATGGCCCCCAGAATTATGTTGCACGAAGCACAATTTCACATCATTCTGGGTCCATTTGTGTGAAAACAAGGTCCAATCAGGCTGAAACTTTACAAGATCAACGGAGTGGTTGCGCCGTAGGATGGCAGCACCGACGAGAGCTCCCAGTCATCTCAGCAAAAATCTTATTATTTATTTTGTTCTGCTCTCTTTTACTGTGCGCACAGCGCGATCATACACGCGGTATGACAGACAAGCGCTTCTGGAGCTACGTTCATCAGCCAGTTCGGACTTTACAGCAGGTTTTGACTCCGTGGACGCTGTGCTGCCTGGGATCCTTTGTTTACTCGCACGACGTCGAGGGAAAACAAAGAGGGGAAAATGTGCTGGAGTTTTGTGCCGAACGCGACAGAGAAACAGCAAGCCACCTCTCCCCAGCATCCTGCTCGCGAATCTCCAGTCTCTGGACAACAAACTTGACGAGCTGCGTGCACGGATTAAACAACAGCAAGACATCAGGAACTGCTGCGTTCTGGCCTTCACGGAGACATGGCTGGAGCCCAGCGTCCCCGACTGTGCCATCACGCCGGATGGATTCACTGTTTACCGGGGAGACCGAACGAAGGACTCAGGCAAGAAGAGGGGAGGAGGGGTGTGCTTTATGGTTAACTCCTTGTGGGCCAGAGATGTGTGTATCTTAAAAACTTACTGCTCTCATAGCCTCGAGCTCCTGACCGTTAAAGTCAGGCCTTTTTACCTCCCGAGGGAGTTCAGCTCAGTTCTCCTCTCAGCTGTTTACATTCCACCACACGCTGATAAAGCCACGGCTATGGACGAACTGTATGACATCATCACTGGACTTGAGAACAAAAATCCAGAAGCTGCCTTTATTGTGCTGGGAGACTTCAACAGAGCCAACATGAAGAAGGTTCTCCCCAAATACTATCAGCACATCTCCTTCCCCACAAGAGGTGATCAAACATTGGACCATTGTTACACTCCATTCTAAGAGTGTTACAAACCCCTCCCCCGCCCAGCTTTTGGTAAGGCAGACCATTGTTCCATTCTGCTGCTGCCTGCATACAGACAAAGACTAAAACGGGAAAAACCAGCTTCCAGAGTTATTTACAAATGGGACAGTGAGGCTGAGGAGGTCCTGCAGGACTGCTTTGAGACAACTGACTGGCAGATATTTGTGGATGCAGCTGATGGCAACATCAATGAACTCACAGACTCTGTCATTGGATATATTGGGAAGTGCATGGATGATATCATCACAAAAACCACTGTCCGCATATACCCAAATCAGAAACCCTGGGTAAATAAAGACGTTCGCGCCAAGCTAAAAGCGCGAACCTCTGCCTTTAACTCTGGAGATGCTGACGCATATAAAGCAGCCAGGTATGACCTCCGAAAGTCCATAAAAAAGGCCAGAAAGGACTACAGGGACAAAATGGAGTCCGGCTACCACAGCTTTGACACCAGGCGACTGTGGAATGGACTGCGCTGCATCACTGACTACAAGAAGGTCAGCACAGTCAGTGTTCAGCCCACTGCATCTCTCGCAGACGAGCTGAACAACTTCTATGCTCGTTTTGATGCAGACAACAGAGAGGAGATCCTCTACCCTCGAGAGGACAGTGAGGCTGCAACTCTAACTCTGGAAACAGAAGCTGTGAGATGGGCCTTTAAAAAGGTCAATCCTCACAAAGCTCCAGGACCAGACGGCATCCCAGGCCGGCTACTCAGAGTGTGTGCAGACGAGCTGGCAGAGGTGTTTACCAACATCTTCAACCTCTCCCTTAGGCAGTCAGTGGTCCCGACGTCCCTCAAAGCATCCACCATCATTCCCGTCCCCAAAAAATCAGTGGTCTCCTGTCTGAATGATACCGTCCTGTTGCACTGACATCCGTCATCATGAAGTGCCTGGAGCGGCTGGTCAAATGTCACATCTGCTCCTCCCTCCCTGACACACTGGATCCTCTTCAGTTTGCCTATCGGACAAACAGAGCCACAGAGGATGCCATCGCCCTGGCAACACACACCGCCCTCACTCACCTGGAGAAAGGGAATACATATGCAAGAATGCTCTTCATCGACTACAGCTCGGCATTTAACACCATCATCCCCTCAAGACTTGCCACGAAGCTCGTCGACCTTGGGCTGGGAACACCGATCTGCAGTTGGATTCTAAACTTCCTCACAGACAGGCCCCAGGTGGTGAGAGTTGGTAAGCACACTTCCTCATCACTCATCCTAAACACAGGTACGCCCCAGGGTTGTGTGCTTAGCCCCCTCCTATATTCCCTGTTCACACACGACTGTGTTGCTAAACATGAGACCAACATCACCATCAAGTTTGCGGATGACACAACCATCATAGGCCTCATCACAGGGGATGATGAGACGGCCTATAGAGAGGAGGTGATGGCACTGTACAAGTGGTGCCTGGAAAATAACCTGACTCTCAACATCAGCAAAACCAGAGAAATGATAGTGGACTACCGGAAACGACCAGTCAGGGAACACCAACCCATCCGCATCAACGGGGTCGAGGTCGAAAGGGTCAGCAGCTTCAAGTTCCTTGGAGTCAACATCACTGAGGACTTCTCCTGGACCCTTCACACAGACACTACTATCAGGAAAGCTCGCCAGCGGCTTTACTTCCTGAGGAGGCTGAGGAAGTTTGGCGTGAGCGCCTGCTTCATCTCAAATTTCTACAGGTGTGCAATTGAGAGCTTGCTGACGAGCTGCATCACAGTGTGGTACGGAAGCTGCTCTGCCAGCAGCCGTAAATCACTACAGAGGGTGGTGAAAGCAGCAGAGCACATCACTGGCATGAGGCTTCCTGCCATTCAGGACATTTATCTCCAACGATGCCTCCGGAAAGCACACAGCATCATCAAGGACCACAGCCACCCGGCACATCAGCTGTTCTCCCTGTTACCATCTGGCAGACGTTACAGGAGTCTGTCTGCTCGGACTACAAGATTTAAAAACAGTTTCTATCATCAAGCCATACGACACCTCAACCACAACACCTAAACACACACAACACAGGACTCAGAAGCTACCCTGCAGCTTCACAAGTACTATATTTAATCCGTACTGGTCACTTCACTTTATTGTTATTGTAATTTATATCCAGAGTGCAACACTGTAATCTATATCCTGCATAATTTATATCCTGCAATACTGTAATTTATATCTAAAGTGCAATACTGTAATTTTCTGCAGCTCATTCCTGTGCAATATCCCATCTGCCCTCCCGTCATATTTCTTTTCAGGATTTTCTTTTTTGACACATATATATTTAGTCATCTTTTCCCTTTTACCATGTCTCTCTAATATTTTGCTCCTTACTATATTTTTTTGCTTTATTTTATTATATTTTATTATATTTTCTCCTGTATCATGTTGCTGAGAGACCGCTGCTCGTCATACACGTTTCATTGCAATGTTGACCCTGTGCTAACTTGCATATGACAAATAAACTAAAACTGAACTGAACTGAAACTGAAGAAGGTAGAATCTATTGAGTTGTAATTGATCTGAACGTTTCATGATGATCGCACATTCCTATAGGGGGTCAAACCATGTCCCAAAGGTCACCGGGCCTGGTGTCACTTTAAAGAAGTAGTCCAGTTACACCTTTGTGGGCTTATAACTTGGCTTCTGAATATCCTAAAGAGGTCAGGTTTGTTTTAGTGTACTCAAATCAACAGCCCCTACAACCACAAAAAGGACTGGAGTCATTAGCACTTATGGTTTTTAAATGGCACCCAGAATTATGTTGCACGAAGCACAATTTCACATCATTCTGGGTTCATTTGTGTGAAAACAAGGTCCAATCAGGCTGAAACGTTACAAGAAGGTAGAATCTATTGAGTTGTAAGTGATCTGAACGTTTCATGATGATCGCACATTCCTATAGGGGGTCAAACCATGTCCCAAAGGTCACCGGGCCTGGTGTCACTTTAAAGAAGTAGTACAGTTACACCTTTGTGGGCTTATAACTTGGCTTCTGAATATCCTAGAGAGATCAGGTTTGTTTTAATGTACTCCAATCAACAGCCCCTAGAACCACAAAAAGGAATGGAGTCATTAGCACTTATGGTTTGTAAATGGCACCCAGAATTATGTTGCACGAAGCACAATTTCACATCATTCTGGGTCCATTTGTGTGAAAACAAGGTCCAATCAGGCTGAAACGTTACAAGAAGGTAGAATCTATTGAGTTGTAAGTGATCTGAACGTTTCATGATGATCGCACATTCCTATAGGGGGTCGAACCATGTCCCAAAGTTCACCGGGCCTGGTGTCACTTTAAAGAAGTAGTCCAGTTACACCTTTGTGGGCTTATAACTTGGCTTCTGAATGTCCTAGAGAGGTCAGGTTTGTTTTAGAGTACTCCAATTAACAGCCCCCATTACCCCAAAAAGGAATGGAGTCATTAGCACTTATGGTTTGTAAATGGCACCCAGAATTATGTTGCACAAAGCACAATTTCACATCATTCTGGGTCCATTTGTGTGAAAACAAGGTCCAATCAGGCTGAAACGTTACAAGAAGGTAGAATCTATTGAGTTGTAAGTGATCTGAACGTTTCATGATGATAGCACTTTCCTAAGGGGGTCAAACCATGTCCCAAAGGTCACCGGATCTGGTGTCAATTTAAAGAAGTAGTCCAGTTACACATTTGTGGGCTTATAACTTGGCTTCTGAATGTTCTAGAGAGATCAGGTTTGTTTTAATGTACTCCAATCAACCGCCCCTACAACCACAAAAAGGAAGGGAGTCATTAGCACTTATGGTTTGTAAATGGCACCCAGAATTATGTTGCACAAAGCACAATTTCACATCATTCTGGGTCCATTTGTGTGAAAACAAGGTCCAATCAGGCTGAAACGTTACAAGAAGGTAAAATCTATTGAGTTTTAAGTGATCTGAACGTTTCATGATGATCGCACATTCCTATTGGGGGTCAAACCATGTCCCAAAGGTCACCGGATCTGGTGTCACTTTAAAGAAGTAGTCCAGTTACACATTTGTGTGCTTATAACTTGGCTTCTGAATATCCTAGAGAGGTCAGGTTTGTTTTAGAGTACTCCAATTAACAGCCCCCATTAACCCAAAAAGGAATGGAGTCATTAGCACTTATGGTTTTTAAATGGCACCCAGAATTATGTTGCACGAAGCACAATTTCACATCATTTTGGGTTCATTTGTGTGAAAACAAGGTCCAGTCAGGCTGAAACGTTACAGGAAGGTAGAATCTATTGAGTTGTAAGTGATCTGAACATTTCATGATGATAGCACTTTCCTAAGGGGGTCAAACCATGTCCCAAAGGTCACCGGATCTGGTGTCACTTTAAAGAAGTTGTCCAGTTACACATTTGTGGGCTTATAACTTGGCTTCTGAATGTCCTAGAGAGATCAGGTTTGTTTTAGTGTACTCCAATCAACAGCCCCTACAACCACAAAAAGGAATGGAGTCATTAGCACTTATGGTTTGTAAATGGCACCCAGAATTATGTTGCACGAAGCACAATTTCACATCATTCTGGGTCCATTTGTGTGAAAACAAGGTCCAATCAGGCTGAAACTTTACAAGAATGTAGAATATATTGAGTTGTAAGTGATCTGAACGTTTCATGATGATCACACATTCCTATAGGGGGTCAAACCATGTCCCAAAGGTCACCGGGCCTGGTGTCACTTTAAAGAAGTAGTCCAGTTACACCTTTGTGGGCTTAATAACTTGGCTTCTGAATGTCCTAGAGAGATCAGGTTTGTTATATTATAATCCAATCAACATCCCCTATAACCACAAAAAGGAATGGAGTCATTAGCACTTATGGTTTGTAAATGGCACCCAGAATTATGTTGCACAAAGCACAATTTCACATCATTCTGGGTCCATTTGTGTGAAAACAAGGTCCAATCAGGCTGAAACGTTACAAGAAGGTAGAATCTATTGAGTTGTAAGTGATCTGAACGTTTCAAGATGATCGCACTTTCCTAAGGGGGTCAAACCATGTCCCAAAGGTCACCGGATCTGGTGTCAATTTAAAGAAGTAGTCCAGTTACACATTTGTGGGCTTATAACTTGGCTTCTGAATGTCCTAGAGAGATCAGGTTTGTTTTAGTGTACTCCAATCAACAGCCCCTACAACCACAAAAAGGAATGGAGTCATTAGCACTTATGGTTTGTAAATGGCACCCAGAATTATGTTGCACGAAGCACAATTTCACATCATTCTGGGTCCATTTTTGTGAAAACAAGGTCCAATCAGGCTGAAACGTTACAAGAAGGTAGAATCTATTGAGTTGTAAGTGATCTGAACGTTTCATGATGATCGCACATTCCTATAGGGGGTCAAACCATGTCCCAAAGGTCACCGGGCCTGGTGTCACTTTAAAGAAGTAGTCCAGTTACAACTTTGTGGGCTTATAACTTGGCTTCTGAATATCCTAAAGAGGTCAGGTTTGTTTTAGTGTACTCCAATCAACAGCCCCTACAACCACAAAAAGGACTGGAGTCACTAGCACTTATGGTTTTTAAATGGCACCCAGAATTATGTTGCACGAAGCACAATTTCACATCATTCTGGGTTCATTTGTGTGAAAACAAGGTCCAATCAGGCTGAAACGTTACAGGAAGGTAGAATCTATTGAGTTGTAAGTTATCTGAACGTTTCATGATGATAGCACTTTCCTAAGGGGGTCAAACCATGTCCCAAAGGTCACCGGATCTGGTGTCAATTTAAAGAAGTAGTCCAGTTACACATTTGTGGGCTTATACCTTGGCTTCTGAATGTCCTAGAGAAATCAGGTTTGTTTTAGTGTACTCCAATCAACAGCCCCTACAACCACAAAAAGGAATGGAGTCATTAGCACTTATGGTTTGTAAATGGCACCCAGAATTATGTTGCACGAAGCACAATTTCACATCATTCTGGGTCCATTTGTGTGAAAACAAGGTCAAATCAGGCTGAAATGTTACAAGAAGGTAGAATCTATTGAGTTGTAAGTGATCTGAACGTTTCATGATGATAGCACATTCCTATTGGGGGTCAAACCATGTCCCAAAGGTCACCGGATCTGGTGTCAATTTAAAGAAGTAGTCCAGTTACACATTTGTGGGCTTATAACTTGGCTTCTGAATGTCCTAGAGAGATCAGGTTTGTTTTAGTGTACTCCAATCAACAGCCCCTACAACCACAAAAAGGAATGGAGTCATTAGCACTTATGGTTTGTAAATGGCACCCAGAATTATGTTGCACGAAGCACAATTTCACATCATTCTGGGTCCATTTGTGTGAAAACAAGGTCCAATCAGGCTGAAACGTTACAAGAAGGTAGAATCTATTGAGTTGTAAGTGATCTGAACGTTTCATGATGATCGCACATTCCTATAGGGGGTCAAACCATGTCCCAAAGGTCACCGGGCCTGGTGTCACTTTAAAGAAGTAGTCCAGTTACACCTTTGTGGGCTTAATAACTTGGCTTCTGAATGTCCTAGAGAGATCAGGTTTGTTATAGTATAATCCAATCAACATCCCCTATAACCACAAAAAGGAATGGAGTCATTAGCACTTATGGTTTGTAAATGGCACCCAGAATTATGTTGCACAAAGCACAATTTCACATCATTCTGGGTCCATTTGTGTGAAAACAAGGTCCAATCAGGCTGAAACGTTACAAGAAGGTAGAATCTATTGAGTTGTAAGTGATCTGAACGTTTCAAGATGATCGCACTTTCCTAAGGGGGTCAAACCATGTCCCAAAGGTCACCGGATCTGGTGTCAATTTAAAGAAGTAGTCCAGTTACACATTTGTGGGCTTATAACTTGGCTTCTGAATGTCCTAGAGAGATCAGGTTTGTTTTAGTGTACTCCAATCAACAGCCCCTACAACCACAAAAAGGAATGGAGTCATTAGCACTTATGGTTTGTAAATGGCACCCAGAATTATGTTGCACGAAGCACAATTTCACATCATTCTGGGTCCATTTTTGTGAAAACAAGGTCCAATCAGGCTGAAACGTTACAAGAAGGTAGAATCTATTGAGTTGTAAGTGATCTGAACGTTTCATGATGATCGCACATTCCTATAGGGGGTCAAACCATGTCCCAAAGGTCACCGGGCCTGGTGTCAATTTAAAGAAGTAGTCCAGTTACACATTTGTGGGCTTATAACTTGGCTTCTGAATGTCCTAGAGAGATCAGGTTTTTTTAGTATACTCCAATCAACAGCCCCTACAACCACAAAAAGGAATGGAGTCATTAGCACTTATGGTTTGTAAATGGCACCCAGAATTATGTTGCACGAAGCACAATTTCACATCATTCTGGGTTCTTTTGTGTGAAAACAAGGTCCAATCAGGCTGAAACGTTACAGGAAGGTAGAATCTGTTGAGTTGTAAGTGATTTGAACGTTTCATGATGATAGCACTTTCCTAAGGGGGTCAAACCATGTCCCAAAAGTCACCGGATCTGGTGTCAATTTAAAGAAGTAGTCCAGTTACACATTTGTGGGCTTATAACTTGGCTTCTGAATGTCCTAGAGAGATTAGGTTTGTTTTAGTGTACTCCAATAAACAGCCCCTACAACCACAAAAAGGAATGGAGTCATTAGCACTTATGGTTTGTAAATAGCACCCAGAATTATGTTGCACGAAGCACAATTTCACATCATTCTGGGTCCATTTGTGTGACAACAAGGTCCAATCAGGCTGAAACGTTACAAGAAGGTAGAATCTATTGAGTTGTAAGTGATCTGAACGTTTCATGATGATCGTACATTCCTACAGGGGGTCAAACCATGTCCCAAAGGTCACCGGGCCTGGTGTCACTTTAAAGTAGTCCAGTTACAACTTTGTGGGCTTATAACTTGGCTTCTGAAAATCCTAAAGAGGTCAGGTTTTTTTTTAGTGTACTCCAATCAAAAGCCCCTACAACCACAAAAATGACTGGAGTCATTAGCACTTATGGTTTTTAAATGGCACCCAGAATTATGTTGCACAAAGCACAATTTCACATCATTCTGGGTTCATTTGTGTGAAAACAAGGTCCAATCAGGCTGAAACGTTACAGGAAGGTAGAATCTATCGAGTTGTAAGTGATCTGAACGTTTCATGATGATAGCACATTCCTATAGGGGGTCAAACCATGTCCCAAAGGTCACCGGATCTGGTGTCAATTTAAAGAAGTAGTCCAGTTACACATTTGTGGGCTTATAACTTGGCTTCTGAATATCCTAGAGAGATCAGGTTTGTTTTAGTGTACTCCAATCAACAGCCCCTACAACCACAAAAAGGAATGGAGTCATTAGCACTTATGGTTTGTAAATGGCACCCAGAATTATGTTGCACGAAGCACAATTTCACATCATTCTGGGTCCATTTGTGTGAAAACAAGGTCCAATCAGGCTGAAACGTTACAAGAAGGTAGAATCTATTGAGTTGTAAGTGATCTGAATGTTTCAAGATGATCGCACATTCCTATAGGGGGTCAAACCATGTCCCAAAGGTCACCGGGCCTTATGGTTTGTAAATGGCACCCAGAATTATGTTGCACGAAGCACAATTTCACATCATTCTGGGTCCATTTGTGTGAAAACAAGGTCCAATCAGGCTGAAACGTTACAAGAAGGTAGAATCTATTGAGTTGTAAGTGATCTGAATGTTTCAAGATGATCGCACATTCCTATAGGGGGTCAAACCATGTCCCAAAGGTCACCGGGCCAGGTGTCACTTTAAAGAAGTAGTCCAGTTACACATTTGTGGGCTTATAACTTGGCTTCTGAATGTCCTAGAGAGATCAGGTTTGTTTAAGTGTACTCCAATCAACAGCCCCTACAACCACAAAAAGGAATGGAGTCATTAGCACTTATGGTTTGTAAATGGCACCCAGAATTATGTTGCACAAAGCATAATTTCACATCATTCTGGGTCCATTTGTGTGAAAACAAGGTCCAATCAGGCTGAAACGTTACAAGAAGGTAGAATCTATTGAGTTGTAAGTGATCTGAACGTTTCATGATGATCGCACATTCCTATAGGGGGTCAAACCATGTCCCACAGGTCACCGGATCTGGTGTCAATTTAAATAAGTAGTCCAGTTACACATTTGTGGGCTTATAACTTGGCTTCTGAATGTCCTAGAGAGATCAGGTTTGTTTTAGTATACTCCAATCAACAGCCCCTACAACCACAAAAAGGAATGGAGTCATTAGCACTTATGGTTTGTAAATGGCACCCAGAATTATGTTGCACGAAGCACAATTCCACATCATTCTGGGTACATTTGCGTGAAAACAAGGTCCAATCAGGCTGAAACGTTACAATAAGGTAGAATCTATTGAGTTGTAAGTGATCTGAACGTTTCAAGATGATCGCACATTCCTATAGTGGGTCAAACCATGTCCCAAAGGTCACCGGGCCTGGTGTCACTTTAAAGAAGTAGTGCAGTTACACCTTTGTGGGCTTATAACTTGGCTTCTGAATATCCTAGAGAGGTCAGGTTTGTTTTAGAGTACTCCAATTAACAGCCCCCCATTACCCCAAAAAGGAATGGAGTCATTAGCACTTATGGTTTGTAAATGGCACCCAGAATTATGTTGCACGAAGCACAATTTCACATCATTCTGGGTTCATTTGTGTGAAAACAAGGTCCAATCAGGCTGAAACGTTACAGGAAGGTAGAATCTGTTGTGTTGTAAGTGATCTGAACGTTTCATGATGATAGCACTTTCCTTAGGGGGTCAAACCATGTCCCAAAGGTCACCGGATCTGGTGTCAATTTAAAGAAGTAGTCCAGTTACACATTTGTGGGCTTATAACTTGGCTTCTGAATGTTCTAGAGAGATCAGGTTTGTTTTAATGTACTCCAATCAACAGCCCCTACAACCACAAAAAGGAATGGAGTCATTAGCACTTATGGTTTGTAAATGGCACCCAGAATTATGTTGCACGAAGCACAATTTCACTTCATTCTGGGTCCATTTGTGTGAAAACAAGGTCCAATCAGGCTGAAACGTTACAGGAAGGTAGAATCTATTGAGTTGTAAGTGATCTGAACGTTTCATGATGATAGCACTTTCCTAAGGGGATCAAACCATGTCCCAAAGGTCACCGGGCCAGGTGTCACTTTAAAGAAGTAGTCCAGTTACACATTTGTGGGCTTATAACTTGGCTTCTGAATGTCCTAGAGAGATCAGGTTTGTTTAAGTGTACTCCAATCAACAGCCCCTACAACCACAAAAAGGAATGGAGTCATTAGCACTTATGGTTTGTAAATGGCACCCAGAATTATGTTGCACAAAGCATAATTTCACATCATTCTGGGTCCATTTGTGTGAAAACAAGGTCCAATCAGGCTGAAACGTTACAAGAAGGTAGAATCTATTGAGTTGTAAGTGATCTGAACGTTTCATGATGATAGCACTTTCCTAAGGGGATCAAACCATGTCCCAAAGGTCACCAGGCCTGGTGTCACTTTAAAGAAGTAGTCCAGTTACACCTTTGTGGGCTTATAACTTGGCTTCTGAATGGCCTAGAGAGGTCAGGTTTGTTTTAGTGTACTCCAATCAACAGCCCCTACAACCACAAAAAGGAACGGAGTCAGTAGGACTTATGGTTTGTAAATGGCACCCAGAATTATGTTGCACGAAGCACAATTTCACATCATTCTGGGATCATTTGTGTGAAAACAAGGTCCAATCAGGCTGAAACGTTACAGGAAGGTAGAATCTATTGAGTTGTAAGAGATCTGAACGTTTCATGATGATAGCACTTTCCTAAGGGGGTCAAACCATGTCCCAAAGGTCACCGGGCCTGGTGTCACTTTAAAGAAGTAGTCCAGTTACACCTTTGTGGGCTTATAACTTGGCTTCTGAATGGCCTAGAGAGGTTAGGTTTGTTTTAGTGTACTCCAATCAACAGCCCCTACAACCACAAAAAGGAATGGAGTCATTAGCACTTATGGTTTGTAAATGGCACCCAGAATTATTTTGCACGAAGGACAATTTCACATCATTCTGGGTTCATTTGTGTGAAAACAAGGTCCAATCAGGCTGAAACGTTACAGGAAGGTAGAATCTATTGAGTTGTAAGTGATCTGAACGTTTCATGATGATAGCACTTTCCTAAGGGGGTCAAACCATGTCCCAAAGGTCACCGGGCCTGGTGTCACTTTAAAGAAGTAGTCCAGTTACACCTTTGTGGGCTTATAACTTGGCTTCTGAATGGCCTAGAGAGGTTAGTTTTGTTTTAGTGTACTCCAATCAACAGCCCCTACAACCACAAAAAGGAATGGAGTCATTAGCACTTATGGTTTGTAAATGGCACCCAGAATTATGTTGCACGAAGCACAATTTCACATCATTCTGGGTTCATTTGTGTGAAAACAAGGTCCAATCAGGCTGAAACGTTAAAGGAAGGTAGAATCTATTGAGTTGTAAGTGATCTGAACGTTTCATGATGATAGCACTTTCCTAAGGAGGTCAAACCATGTCCCAAAGGTCACCGGATCTGGTGTCAATTTAAAGAAGTAGTCCAGTTACACATTTGTGGGCTTATAACTTGGCTTCTGAATGTTCTAGAGAGATCAGGTTTGTTTTAGTGTACTCCAATCAACAGCCCCTACAACCACAAAAAGGAATGGAGTCATTAGCACTTAAGGTTTGTAAATGGCACCCAGAATTATGTTGCACGAAGCACAATTTCACTTCATTCTGGGTCCATTTGTGTGAAAACAAGGTCCAATCAGGCTGAAACGTTACAGGAAGGTAGAATCTATTGAGTTGTAAGTGATCTGAACGTTTTATGATGATAGCACTTTCCTAAGGGGGTCAAACCATGTTCCAAAAGTCACCAGATCTGGTGTCAATTTAAAGAAGTAGTCCAGTTACACATTTGTGGGCTTATAACTTGGCTTCTGAATGTCCTAGAGAGATCAGGTTTGTTTTAATGTACTCCAGCCAACAGCCCCTACAACCAAGGAATGGAGTCATTGTGAAAACAAGGTCCAATCAGGCTGAAACGTTACAAGAAGGTAGAATCTATTGAGTTGTAAGTGATCTGAACATTTCAAGATGATCGCACTTTCCTAAGGGGGTCAAACCACGTCCCAAAGGTCATCGGATCTGGTGTCAATTTAAAGATGTAGCCCAGTTACACATTTGTGGGCTTATAACTTGGCTTCTGAATGTCCTAGAGAGATCAGGTTTGTATTAGTATACTCCAGTTAACAGCCCCTACAACCACAAAAAGGAATGGAGTCATTAGCACTTATGGTTTTTAAATGGCTCCCAGAATTATGTTGCACGAAGCACAATTTCACATCATTCTGGGTCCATTTGTGTGAAAACAAGGTCCAATCAGGCTGAAACGTTACAGGAAGGTAGAATCTATTGAGTTGTAAGTGATCTGAACGTTTCATGATGATAGCACTTTCCTAAGGGGGTCAAACCATGTCCCAAAGGTCACCGGATCTGGTGTCAATTTAAAGAAGTGATCCAGTTACACTTTTGTGGGCTTATAACTTGGCTTCTGAATGTCCTAGAGAGATCAGGTTTGTTTTAATGTACTCCAACCAGCAGCCCCTACAACCACAAAAAGGAATGGAGACATTAGCACTTATGGTTTGTAAATGGCACCCAGAATTATGTTGCACGAAGCACAATTTCACATCATTCTGGGTCCATTTGTGTGAAAACAAGGTCCAATCAGGCTGAAACGTTACAAGAAGGTAGAATCTAGTGAGTTGTAAGTGATCTGAACGTTTCAAGATGATCGCACAATCCTATAGGGGGTCAAACCATGTCCCTAAGGTCACCGGGCCTGGTGTCACTTTAAAGAAGTAGTCCCGTTACACATTTGTGGGCTTATAACTTGGCTTCTGAATATCCTAGAGAGGTCAGGTTTGTTTTAGAGTACTCCAATTAACAGCCCCCATTAACCCAAAAAGGAATGGAGTCATTAGCACTTATGGTTTTTAAATGGCACCCAGAATTATGTTGCACGAAGCACAATTTCACATCATTCTGGGTTCATTTGTGTGAAAACAAGGTCCAATCAGGCTGAAACGTTACAGGAAGGTAGAATCTATTGAGTTGTAAGTGTTCTGAACGTTTCATGATGATAGCACTTTCCTAAGGGGGTCAAACCATGTCCCAAAGGTCACCGGATCTTGTGTCAATTTAAAGAAGTTGTCCAGTTACACATTTGTGGGCTTATAACTTGGCTTCTGAATGTCCTAGAGAGATCAGGTTTGTTTTAGTGTACTCCAATCAACAGCCCCTACAACCACAAAAAGGAATGGAGTCATTAGCACTTATGGTTTGTAAATGGCACCCAGAATTATGTTGCACGAAGCACAATTTCACATCATTCTGGGTCCATTTGTGTGAAAACAAGGTCCAATCAGGCTGAAACGTTACAAGAAGGTAGAATCTATTGAGTTGTAATTGATCTGAACGTTTCATGATGATCGCACATTCCTATAGGGGGTCAAACCATGTCCCAAAGGTCACCGGGCCTGGTGTCACTTTAAAGAAGTAGTCCAGTTACACCTTTGTGGGCTTATAACTTGGCTTCTGAATATCCTAAAGAGGTCAGGTTTGTTTTAGTGTACTCCAATCAACAGCCCCTACAACCACAAAAAGGACTGGAGTCATTAGCACTTATGGTTTTTAAATGGCACCCAGAATTATGTTGCACGAAGCACAATTTCACATCATTCTGGGTTCATTTGTGTGAAAACAAGGTCCAATCAGGCTGAAACGTTACAAGAAGGTAGAATCTATTGAGTTGTAAGTGATCTGAACGTTTCATGATGATCGCACATTCCTATAGGGGGTCAAACCATGTCCCAAAGGTCACCGGGCCTGGTGTCACTTTAAAGAAGTAGTACAGTTACACCTTTGTGGGCTTATAATTGGCTTCTGAATATCCTAGAGAGATCAGGTTTGTTTTAATGTACTCCAATCAACAGCCCCTAGAACCACAAAAAGGAATGGAGTCATTAGCACTTATGGTTTGTAAATGGCACCCAGAATTATGTTGCACGAAGCACAATTTCACATCATTCTGGGTCCATTTGTGCGAAAACAAGGTCCAATCAGGCTGAAACGTTACAAGAAGGTAGAATCTATTGAGTTGTAAGTGATCTGAACGTTTCATGATGATCGCACATTCCTATAGGGGGTCAAACCATGTCCCAAAGTTCACCGGGCCTGGTGTCACTTTAAAGAAGTAGTCCAGTTACACCTTTGTGGGCTTATAACTTGGCTTCTGAATGTCCTAGAGAGGTCAGGTTTGTTTTAGAGTACTCCAATTAACAGCCCCCATTACCCCAAAAAGGAATGGAGTCATTAGCACTTATGGTTTTTAAATGGCACCCAGAATTATGATGCACAAAGCACAATTTCACATCATTCTGGGTTCATTTGTGTGAAAACAAGGTCCAATCAGGCTGAAACGTTACAGGAAGGTAGAATCTATTGAGTTGTAAGTGATCTGAACGTTTCATGATGATAGCACTTTCCTAAGGGGGTCAAACCATGTCCCAAAGGTCACCGGATCTGGTGTCAATTTAAAGAAGTAGTCCAGTTACACATTTGTGG
Organism: Nothobranchius furzeri; assembly: GCF_043380555.1. Lineage (NCBI taxonomy): Eukaryota > Metazoa > Chordata > Actinopteri > Cyprinodontiformes > Nothobranchiidae > Nothobranchius > Nothobranchius furzeri. The sequence continues at coordinate 10,709,254 of NC_091752.1, read as the reverse complement.
GCTTATAACTTGGCTTCTGAATGTTCTAGAGAGATCAGGTTTGTTTTAATGTACTCCAATCAACCGCCCCTACAACCACAAAAAGGAAGGGAGTCATTAGCACTTATGGTTTGTAAATGGCACCCAGAATTATGTTGCACAAAGCACAATTTCACATCATTCTGGGTCCATTTGTGTGAAAACAAGGTCCAATCAGGCTGAAACGTTACAAGAAGGTAAAATCTATTGAGTTGTAAGTGATCTGAACGTTTCATGATGATCGCACATTCCTATTGGGGGTCAAACCATGTCCCAAAGGTCACCGGATCTGGTGTCACTTTAAAGAAGTAGTCCAGTTACACATTTGTGGGCTTATAACTTGGCTTCTGAATGTCCTAGAGAGGTCAGGTTTGTTTTAGAGTACTCCAATTAACAGCCCCCATTACCCCAAAAAGGAATGGAGTCATTAGCACTTATGGTTTGTAAATGGCACCCAGAATTATGTTGCACGAAGCACAATTTCACATCATTCTGGGTCCATTTGTGTGAAAACAAGGTCCAATCAGGCTGAAACGTTACAAGAAGGTAGAATCTATTGAGTTGTAAGTGATCTGAACGTTTCATGATGATCACACATTCCTATAGGGGGTCAAACCATGTCCCAAAGGTCACCGGGCCTGGTGTCACTTTAAAGAAGTAGTCCAGTTACACCTTTGTGGGCTCATAACTTGGCTTCTGAATATCCTAAAGAGGTCAGGTTTGTTTTAGTGTACTCCAATCAACAGCCCCTACAACCACAAAAAGGACTGGAGTCATTAGCACTTATGGTTTTTAAATGGCACCCAGAATTATGTTGCACGAAGCACAATTTCACATCATTCTGGGTTCATTTGTGTGAAAACAAGGTCCAATCAGGCTGAAACGTTACAACAAGGTAGAATCTATTGAGTTGTAAGTGATCTGAACGTTTCATGATGAACGCACATTCCTATAGGGGGTCAAACCATGTCCCAAAGGTCACCGGGCCTGGTGTCACTTTAAAGAAGTAGTCCAGTTACACCTTTGTGGGCTTATAACTTGGCTTCTGAATATCCTAGAGAGGTCAGGTTTGGTTTAGAGTACTCCAATTAACAGCCCCCATTACCCCAAAAAGGAATGGAGTCATTAGCACTTGTGGTTTTTAAATGGCACCCAGAATTATGTTGCACGAAGCACAATTTCACATCATTCTGGGTTCATTTGTGTGAAAACAAGGTCCAATCAGGCTGAAACGTTACAGGAAGGTAGAATCTATTGAGTTGTATGTGATCTGAACGTTTCATGATGATAGCACTTTCCTAAGGGGGTCAAACCATGTCCCAAAGGTCACCGGATCTGGTGTCAATTTAAAGAAGTAGTCCAGTTACACATTTGTGGGCTTATAACTTGGCTTCTGAATGTCCTAGAGAGATCAGGTTTGTTTTAGTGTACTCCAATCAACAGCCCCTACAACCACAAAAAGGACTGGAGTCATTAGCACTTATGGTTTTTAAATGGCACCCAGAATTATGTTGCACGAAGCACAATTTCACATCATTCTGGGTTCATTTGTGTGAAAACAAGGTCCAATCAGGCTGAAACGTTACAACAAGGTAGAATCTATTGAGTTGTAAGTGATCTGAACGTTTCATGATGAACGCACATTCCTATAGGGGGTCAAACCATGTCCCAAAGGTCACCGGGCCTGGTGTCACTTTAAAGAAGTAGTCCAGTTACACCTTTGTGGGCTTATAACTTGGCTTCTGAATATCCTAGAGAGGTCAGGTTTGGTTTAGAGTACTCCAATTAACAGCCCCCATTACCCCAAAAAGGAATGGAGTCATTAGCACTTGTGGTTTTTAAATGGCACCCAGAATTATGTTGCACGAAGCACAATTTCACATCATTCTGGGTTCATTTGTGTGAAAACAAGGTCCAATCAGGCTGAAACGTTACAGGAAGGTAGAATCTATTGAGTTGTATGTGATCTGAACGTTTCATGATGATAGCACTTTCCTAAGGGGGTCAAACCATGTCCCAAAGGTCACCGGATCTGGTGTCAATTTAAAGAAGTAGTCCAGTTACACATTTGTGGGCTTATAACTTGGCTTCTGAATGTCCTAGAGAGATCAGGTTTGTTTTAGTGTACTCCAATCAACAGCCCCTACAACCACAAAAAGGACTGGAGTCATTAGCACTTATGGTTTTTAAATGGCACCCAGAATTATGTTGCACGAAGCACAATTTCACATCATTCTGGGTTCATTTGTGTGAAAACAAGGTCCATTCAGGCTGAAACGTTACAGGAAGGTAGAATCTATTGAGTTGTAAGTGATCTGAACGTTTCATGATGATAGCACTTTCCTAAGGGGGTCAAACCATGTCCCAAAGGTCACCGGGTCTGGTGTCACTTTAAAGAAGTAGTCCAGTTACACCTTTGTGGGCTTATAACTTGGCTTCTGAATATCCTAAAAAGGTCAGGTTTGTTTTAGTGTACTCCAATCAACCGCCCCTACAACCACAAAAAGTAATGGAGTCATTAGCACTTATGGTTTGTAAATGGCACCCAGAATTATGTTGCACAAAGCACAATTTCACATCATTCTGGGTCCATTTGTGTGAAAACAAGGTCCAATCAGGCTGAAACGTTACAGGAAGGTAGAATCTATTGAGTTGTAAGTGATCTGAACATTTCATGATGATAGCACATTCCTATAGGGGGTCAAACCATGTCCCAAAGGTCACCGGATCTGGTGTCAATTTAAAGTAGTCCAGTTACATACTTGTGGGCTTATAACTTGGCTTCTGAATGTCCTAGAGAGATCAGGTTTGTTTTAATGTACTCCAGCCAACAGCCCCTACAACCACAAAAAGGAATGGAGTCATTGTGAAAACAAGGCCCAATCAGGCTGAAACGTTACAAGAAGGTAGAATCTATTGAGTTGTAAGTGTTCTGAACGTTTCAAGATGATCACACTTTCCTAAGGGGGTCAAACCATGTCCCATAGGTCATCGGATCTGGTTTCAATTTAAAGAAGTAGTCCAGTTACACATTTGTGGGCTTATTTTGGCTTCTGAATGTCCTAGAGAGATCAGGTTTGTTTTAGTATACTCCAATTAACAGCCCCTACAACCACAAAAAGGAATGGAGTCATTAGCACTTATGGTTTTTAAATGGCTCCCAGAATTAGGTTGCACGAAGCACAATTTCACATCATTCTGGGTTCATTTGTGGGAAAACAAGGTCCAATCAGGCTGAAACGTTACAGGAAGGTAGAATGTATTGAGTTGTAAGTGATCTGAACATTTCATGATGATAGCACTTTCCTAAGGGGGTCAAACCATGTCCCAAAGGTCACCGGATCTGGTGTCGAATTAAAGTAGTCTAGTTACACATTTGTGGGCTTATAACTTGGCTTCTGAATGTCCTAGAGAGATCAGGTTTGTTGTAGTGTACTCCAATCAACAGCCCCTACAACCACAAAAAGGAATGGAGTCATTAGCACTTATGGTTTGTAAATGGACCCAGAATTATGTTGCACGAAGCACAATTTCACCTCATTCTGGGTCCATTTGTGTGAAAACAAGGTCCAATCAGGCTGAAACGTTACAACAAGGTAGAATCTATTGAGTTGTAAGTGATCTGAACGTTTCATGATGATCGCACCTTCCTATAGGGGGTCAAACCATGTCCCAAAGGTCACCGGGCCTGGTGTCACTTTAAAGAAGTAGTCCAGTTACACCTTTGTGGGCTTATAACTTGGCTTCTGAATATCCTAAAGAGGTCAGGTTTGTTTTAGTGTACTCCAATCAACAGCCCCTACAACCACAAAAAGGACTGGAGTCATTAGCACTTATGGTTTTTAAATGGCACCCAGAATTATGTTGCACGAAGCACAATTTCACATCATTCTGGGTTCATTTGTGTGAAAACAAGGTCCAATCAGGCTGAAATGTTACAGGAAGGTAGTATCTATTGAGTTGTAAGTGATCTGAACGTTTCATGATGATCGCACTTTCCTAAGGGGGTCAAATCATGTCTCAAAGGTCACCGGATCTGGTGTCAATTTAAAGAAGTTGTCCAGTTACACATTTGTGGGCTTATAACTTGGCTTCTGAATGTCCTAGAGAGATCGGGTTTGTTTTAGTGTACTCCAATCAACAGCCCCTACAACCACAAAAAGGAATGGAGTCATTAGCACTTATGGTTTGTAAATGGCACCCAGAATTATGTTGCACAAAGCACAATTTCACTTCATTCTGGGTCCATTTGTGTGAAAACAAGGTCCAATCAGGCTGAAACGTTACAAGAAGGTAGAATCTATTGAGTTGTAAGTGATCTGAACGTTTCATGATGATCACACATTCCTATAGGGGGTCAAACCATGTCCCAAAGGTCACCGGGCCTGGTGTCACTTTAAAGAAGTAGTCCAGTTACACCTTTGTGGGCTTATAACTTGGCTTCTGAATATCCTAGAGAGGTCAGGTTTGGTTTAGAGTACTCCAATTAACAGCCCCCATTACCCCAAAAAGAAATGGAGTCATTAGCACTTATGGTTTTTAAATGGCACCCAGAATTATGTTGCACGAAGCACAATTTCACATCATTCTGGGTTCATTTGTGTGAAAACAAGGTCCAATCAGGCTGAAATGTTACAGGAAGGTACAATCTATTGAGTTGTATGTGATCTGAACGTTTCATGATGATCGCACTTTCCTAAGGGGGTCAAACCATGTCCCAAAGGTCACCGGGCCTGGTGTCACTTTAAAGAAGTAGTCCAGTTACACCTTTGTGGGCTTATAACTTGGCTTCTGAATATCCTAAAGAGGTCAGGTTTGTTTTAGTGTACTCCAGTCAACAGCCCCTACAACCACAAAAAGGACTGGAGTCATTAGCACTTATGGTTTTTAAATGGCACCCAGAATTATGTTGCACGAAGCACAATTTCACATCATTCTGGGTTCATTTGTGTGAAAACAAGGTCCAATCAGGCTGAAACGTTACAAGAAGGTAGAATCTATTGAGTTGTAAGTGATCTGAACGTTTCATGATGATCGCACATTCCTATAGGGGGTCAAACCATGTCCCAAAGGTCACCGGGCCTGGTGTCACTTTAAAGAAGTAGTCCAGTTACACCTTTGTGGGCTTATAACTTGGCTTCTGAATATCCTAAAGAGGTCACGTTTGGTTTAGAGTACTCCAATTAACAGCCCCCATTACCCCAAAAAGGAATGGAGTCATTTGCACTTATGGTTTTTAAATGGCACCCAGAATTATGTTGCACGAAGCACAATTTCACATCATTCTGGGTTCATTTGTGTGAAAACAAGGTCCAATCAGGCTGAAATGTTACAGGAAGGTAGAATCTATTGAGTTGTATGTGATCTGAACGTTTCATGATGATAGCACTTTCCTAAGGGGGTCAAACCATGTCCCAAAGGTCACCGGATCTGGTGTCAATTTAAAGAAGTAGTCCAGTTACACATTTGTGGGCTTATAACTTGGCTTCTGAATGTCCTAGAGAGATCACGTTTGTTTTAGTGTACTCCAATCAACAGCCCCTACAACCACAAAAAGGACTGGAGTCATTAGCACTTATGGTTTTTAAATGGCACCCAGAATTATGTTGCACGAAGCACAATTTCACATCATTCTGGGTTCATTTGTGTGAAAACAAGGTCCAATCAGGCTGAAACGTTACAGGAAGGTAGAATCTATTGAGTTGTAAGGGATCTGAACGTTTCATGATGATAGCACTTTCCTAAGGGGGTCAAACCATGTCCCAAAGGTCACCGGATCTGGTGTCAATTTAAAGTAGTCCAGTTACACATTTGTGGGCTTATAACTTGGCTTCTGAATGTCCTAGAGAGATCAGGTTTGTTTTAGTGTACTCCAATCAACAGCCCCTACAACCACTAAAAGGAATGGAGTCATTAGCACTTATGGTTTGTAAATGGCACCCAGAATTATGTTGCACGAAGCACAATTTCACATCATTCTGGGTCCATTTGTGTGAAAACAAGGTCCAATCAGGCTGAAACGTTACAAGAAGGTAGAATCTATTGAGTTGTAAGTGATCTGAACGTTTCATGATGATCGCACATTCTTATAGGGGGTCAAACCATGTCCCAAAGGTCACCGGGCCTGGTGTCACTTTAAAGAAGTAGTCCAGTTACACCTTTGTGGGCTTATAACTTGGCTTCTGAATATCCTAAAAAGGTCAGGTTTGTTTTAGTGTACTCCAATCAACCGCCCCTGCAACCACAAAAAGGAATGGAGTCATTAGCACTTATGGTTTGTAAATGGCACCCAGAATTATGTTGCACAAAGCAGTATTTCACATCATTCTGGGTCCATTTGTGTGAAAACAAGGTCCAATCAGGCTGAAACGTTACAGGAAGGTAGAATCTATTGAGTTTTAAGTGATCTGAACATTTCATGATGATAGCACATTCCTATAGGGGGTCAAACCATGTCCCAAAGGTCACCGGATCTGGTGTCAATTTAAAGAAGTAGTCCAGTTACATATTTGTGGGCTTATAACTTGGCTTCTGAATGTCCTAGAGAGATCACGTTTGTTTCAGTATACTCCAATCAACATCCCCTACAACCACAAAAAGGAATGGAGTCATTAGCACTTATGGTTTGTAAATTGCACCCAGAATTATGTTGCACGAAGCACAATTTCACATCATTCTGGGTCCATTTGTGTGAAAACAAGGTCCAATCAGGCTGAAACGTTACAGGAAGGTAGAATCTATTGAGTTGTAAGTGATCTGAACGTTTAATGATGATAGCACTTTCCTAAGGGGGTCAAACCATGTCCCAAAGGTCACCGGATCTGTTGTCAATTTAAAGTAGTCCAGTTACACATTTGTGGGCTTATAACTTGGCTTCTGAATGTCCTAGAGAGGTCAGGTTTGTTTTAGTGTACTCCAATCAACAACCACTACAACCCCAAAAAGGAAGGGAGTCATTAGCACTTATGGTTTGTAAATGACACCCAGAATTATGTTGCACGAAGCACAATTTCACTTCATTCTGGGTCCATTTGTGTGAAAACAAGGTCCAATCAGGCTGAAATGTTACAAGAAGGTATAATCTATTGAGTTGTAAGTGATCTGAATGTTTCATGATGATCGCACATTCCTATAGGGGGTCAAACCATGTCCCAAAGGTCACCGGGCCTGGTGTCACTTTAAAGAAGTAGTCCAGTTACACCTTTGTGGGCTTATAACTTGGCTTCTGAATATCCTAAAAAGGTCAGGTTTGTTTTAGTGTACTCCAATCAACAACCCCTACAATCACAAAAATGACTGGAGTCATTAGCACTTATGGTTTTTAAATGGCACCCAGAATTATGTTGCACGAAGCACAATTTCACATCATTCTGGGTTCATTTGTATGAAAACAAGGTCCAATCAGGCTGAAATGTTACAGGAAGGTAGAATCTATTGAGTTGTAAGTGATCTGAACGTTTCATGATGATCGCACTTTCCTAAGGGGGTCAAACCATGTCCCAAAGGTCACCGGATCTGGTGTCAATTTAAAGAAGTAGTCCAGTTACACATTTGTGGGCTTATAACTTGGCTTCTGAATGTCCTAGAGAGATCAGGTTTGTTTTAATGTACTCCAGCCAACAGCCCCTACAACCACAAAAAGGAATGGAGTCATTGTGAAAACAAGGTCCAATCAGGCTGAAACGTTACAAGACGGTAGAATCTGTTGAGTTGTAAGTGATCTGAACGTTTCATGATGATAGCACATTCCTATAGGGGGCCAAACCATGTCCCACAGGTCACCGGATCTGGTGTCAATTTAAAGAAGTAGTCCAGTTACACCTTTGTGGGCTTATAACTTGGCTTCTGAATGTCCTAGAGAGGTCAGGGTTGTTTCAGTATACTCCAATCAACATCCCCTACAACCACAAAAAGGAATTGAGTCATTAGCACTTATGGTTTGTAAATGGCACCCAGAATTATGTTGCACGAAGCACAATTTCACATCATTCTGGGTCCATTTGTGTGAAAACAAGGTCCAATCAGGCTGAAACGTTACAAGAAGGTAGAATCTATTGAGTTGTAAATGATCTGAACGTTTCAAGATGATCGCAATTTCCTAAGGGGGTCAAACCATGTCCCAAAGGTCACCGGATCTGGTGTCAATTTAAAGAAGTTGTCCAGTTACACCTTTGTTGGCTTATAACTTGGCTTCTGAATGTCCAAGAGAGGTCAGGTTTATTTTAGTGTACTCCAATCAACAGCCCCTACAACCACAAAAAGGAATGCAGTCATTAGCACTTATGGTTTGTAAATGGCACCCAGAATTATGTTGCACGAAGCACAATTTCACATCATTCTGGGTTCATTTGTGTGAAAACAAGGTCCAATCAGGCTGAAACATTACTGGAAGGTAGAATCTATTGAGTTGTAAGTGATCTGAACGTTTCATGATGATAGCACTTTCCTAGGGGGGTCAAACCATGTCCCAAATGTCACCGGATCTGGTGTCAATTTAAAGAGCAAGTAACGTCTAAATTAACTTTTTTTTTGCTGATGAACTGTATAAATGAGTGTCTAATAGTGTTTTAAATGTGTGTATTCATTATTTTAGCATTTTGGTGCATTTTCTCTAAAAATTAAATATTCAGCCTAAAAACCACAGTAATGCGCCACCTTCAGCTTAAAACACAGAATTTGACACATTTTGAATAAATTTTAGCCAATGGCTAAAGAGTAAGATACTACGTAAACCAGTAGAGTACTACGTAGCAGCTCTTGTGCCAAAGTTATAAAGCAACGAGAGTCTCGGCCACGCCTTGTGGCGAGTTGGGAGTTGGATTTGCAAGTGAGTGTCGGACGGTTAGCGGTAGTTCAGCATTAGCATATAGCATTAGCATATTATAGTCTTTAGCATAGCTTTTAGTGTTATAAATACTTATTTAGTGTTAGCTTGGCTGTTAGATATTGTAGTTTAGTTAGTGTTTGGCTTTTAGTGTTACTAGGAAAGTAGTTCGGGTTTAGTGCTCTATATAGTGTTAGTACTTATTTAGTGTCAGCTTGGCTGTTAGATATTGTAGTTTAGTTAGTGTTTAGCTGTTAGTTTTATTAGGAAAATAATTCGGGTTTAGTGTTCCATATAGTGTTAGTATGGTTAAAAGGTGTAGTGTAGTTTGTTGTGGTAGCTCTGTGGGGTTGCACTCCTTTCCACTGGACTTAGAAATTAGGAGCCAGTGGTTGCGCGCAATCGGTGTACAGGATAACAGTCAGCTCCCGCCTGGTGCTGTAGTCTGCAACCAGCATTTTACCCGCGATTCCTTCGCCAACATGATGGAGTTTGAACTGGGTTATTCTGCACGTCTCAGTTTGAAGAGTGAGGCCGTGCCCACCGTGGCTCTTCCACGAATTAGATGCAGCCCACCGACTCTGCTCCCCCACCATGGCGGGCTCCAGTCTGAGGTGAGTAAGCTAAATAAACGTTTTAACATCTTCTAAAGACATTTCCCTACCTAAATGCAAAGTTTGAGAGACATGGTTCACTCCATTTAGCTAATATCAGCCTGCACTGCCTTTGGGCTGAATTGTCAAGTTCACAAAATGTGGAACGGGATGTAAGGTTAGAATCAGCGGCGAATCGGAACATTTCTCGAAGCCCTGGCCGACAAAAAGGTCCACTTGACTATTTCTGTCAGGCTCGGAGAAAATCCGGGTTGTTTTTGTGTCAGTCGGTAATTCAGCAACAGTGGCTCTAACGCAGCACTAGTTGACAGACATCATTACAGCGTAAAATCCAGCTTTACACCAAAGCCTAACCCGGTTCTGTGAGGAATTCTGTTCAGGAGGTCGCATTTCAGGTTCTTCACATCATATGTGACTGACTTTTACGTTATAATAACGATCACACACTAGGAATGTCATAAAGCGCCTATATATATATATATATATATATATATATATATATATATATATATATATATATATATATATATATATATATATATATATATATATATATATATTTCGGACAGTTTCTTTTGTATATTATCTGACTTTATAAACAACAACAGCAATGTGCTTCTATTTTTTTTCAGGCTAAATCTACCCAAGACGTTGGCTGTCAGACTGATTTAGTAATCTGCAAAAATGCACTTGTCCAGGCTCATGTAAAGCCTTATCGACGTAGCAAAGGTGAATTATTTTTAATAATCTTCTATGTAAACATTTTATTATTACCTTCTAGTTTTAATTTGTTTTACAGATTATTGTTACACGTGATTTTATGCTCTTTTAAACATTTATAAATGTGCTGCTTCTTTGTATTTTACATAGCCACACAGTTTAGAGCTCCCAGCCGCAGTGTGTCTTGTGACACAGGGACCGTGATGGAAATTCATCTTTCACAAAGTCCCAGAGCTGCGTCCACACCCCTGAAAAGACCACGATATGAGGTGTCTGTTGTTGATCCCAGCTTCCACCTCAATGACAGTGCAAGCTCAGTGAACTGTTCAAGGTAAAAAAAAATTATAACATTTTAGAATTTTTTAGAAATGACCATATATATAAATGTATGTGTTCTATACAGCTCTTTCACTGAGGTCCATCCACAAAAGGACAAGAAGTACATTGTTCATGAGAAACAGTTGCTGGGGCTGTTCAGAAGGTGTCCCGTTTGTACCGGTCGTTGTGTTGTGAACACGACAACAGTCGGCACACTGCTCCGTGTGACACAACGGTGTTCATGCTGTGAGCACTACAATGAGTGGTCCAGTCAGCCCATGGTGAACAGCATCCCAGCAGGAAACCTCCAGCTCTGTGCTGCTGTCCTTTTCACAGGCTCATCATTTAGCCAGATTTCTAAGGTATAGGCCAAAACTGTTTAGGTTGGTTTTGATAAGGTCTGTGCGTCTCTCATTTCATGACGTAACTTTTCATATTTTAGTTCCTGGGTGCCTTCAATGTGCAGGGACTGTCCAAGCAGACATTCTTTCGACATCAGGCAAAGCTGTTAATTCCAACAGTGAGCTGGCAGTGGCAGCTAGAGCAAGCTGATATCATCCAGGAGGCTACTGAATCTGGACCTGTGACTCTTGGTGGTGACATGCGAGCTGATTCACCTGGTGTATACTTTTAAATTTATTTATTTTATTCCTTTGCTATCAAATGTAAATTAAGTAATAACTTGCATTTCTTGAAGGACACTCAGCCAAATATGGCAGCTACACTATGATGGATCTCAAAAGAAACAAAGTTATTGATATCCAACTTGTACAGGTACAACATTACCTGATGATTCCAATGCATTTCATGGTTAATTATTCACAGATCAATGGAGAATTATGTTTATTTTCAGAGCAATGAAGTTGGAAATAGTGTGCGAATGGAAAGGAGGGATTTGTGAGAAGTCTGAGCACACTTTTGGAGAGGGGGGTCGATGTGCAGCAAGTCGTGACTGACCGCCACACAGGAGTGCAAAAGTATTTGCGGGAGGAAAAAAAGGAAATCAGTCACTACTTTGACCCCTGGCACATGGGAAAAGGTAATCTTTGGGGATGTATATAGTGAATATTACAGGATTTTTTTTTCTATTTTAAATGTGGGTCTGTTTGGCTCTCCAGGAATTGGTAAGAAAATCGAAGAGCTGGGGAAGAGAAAGACGACCCAGGATGTGAGACTGTGGAAGCAAAGTGTGGTGAACCACCTCTACTGGTCAGCATCCAGTTCCTCCTCAGGACAGGAGGCAGTAGCTAAGTGGACTTCAGTTGTCAACCACATCCAAAATGTGCACAGCCATGACAACGCCCTGTTCCCTAGCTGTCTGCATGCACCTCTGGATGGAGAACAGGCAAGACAGTGGCTCAAACCAAGTAAGTGTAGCATGTACTCATTACAGCTGAGCCTTTAATGTTTGGTTTCTTTACATTTAGAACACGTCACCCCACAACAGAATATTTGTCTTCACCTCCTTCAACATGGAGAAATATTTTTGGAGCATGAGAGTTACAGACGTCACATGTAGCTGCTAAGGTCACACACCACCATTTGGCCAACAGCAATTAATTACTAAGAATAAAATGCTGTGCAGAAATTTAAACACACGAGTGCGCCACACAACTCATGGTTTTAGGCAGAACAGCCATAATTGACATAATATGTACTAAAATGCCGTAAGTAATGACCACAGCTGTCTACAGCACTATTAGTCACTCTTTCATACATTTGTCATCTAAAAATGTCAGCTATGGGTAACTTTTTCTCAATGAAATAATAGCAACATTCTAAAGTTGATCAAATTGTAATTTATGTAATTAACATTTTCAACGTAGGCACAGCATCATGTGAGAAGCTCACTGCCATTCTGTTAGCTCCACGGTTTGTGAAGGACGTAGAGAAGATAAGCCCTGTGTACCACACATCCACCTTGGAGGCTTTCCACAGCTTCATCATCAGATTTACTCCAAAAAGTCAGGTCTTCTCCTTCAAAGGAATGCTGTCTAGGTAATGAATACAACAAATGTTCAAATTAATGCCTCTAATTGTTCAAATTTTAGAATGAATTGTAGAATTTTGCCTAAAATCTATATGGTTTGTTTATTTGATTACTTCAGATTACAAATTGCTGCAATGCACTATAATGAAAATGCAGCACGCTCACATGCAGCAACAGCAACTGGTGAGCTGAGATATGCTGTAGTGTACCCAAAGTACAAACATGGAGACTACACAGTGAGAGCCCTGAAGACCAATCCAACCTCATGTATGTCAGATATTGTATGATAAAACCAAAATGATGTCATGGAGAGCTATTGTAATACTGAAAACCCTTTTCCAGTATATGTGCACAAGCTTATGGACCTGCTGTTCGACTCTGTGGTGGTGGATCCTCTCCCATATCAGGAGTACTCGGACAAAATTCCGGTTCCAGAACCTCTCTGTGCCCAGTTCCAAAGACCAGATAAACGGGATGCTGTGAGCAGGCACAGGTCCAGGTTTTAAAGTGCACGTAAGGTGAGCTACACAACAAGAGATTGTAATTATTAGTTAGTACTCTACTCTGTGTGGTTTTTCCTTTTCTCCTCCTCAGCCAGGCTGCACACCACTGTACGACAGAGGAGTTACCTGTCGTCATTATGGATCTTTATGCTCATCCACTCGTGACTCATGCTGTCCACCTCCCAGATGTCTATTGATCTCTACAACCTTTCTGCTCTGTGGCTCCCATACAACTTGAAAATCTTGGCCGTATGTAACATAGCAAAACTCACCAGTCTTGTTTTTGTAAGTCATACTAGTCATACTAATATTACTTTTTTCCTCAGAGCCTCCTGATATTGTTACAGAAAAGCCTGTGCTCCCGGGATCCATCTCCACGTTTGTCATCACAGTGAAAGCTACCTCCAGTCTAAGGAACCAAAGAAACATCACTGATGGCCCAACCTCTCCTCACATGGCTCCAGAATCTCTGCTTGTGGTTTAGAGTTTTGTCAAAAATCATGAAAGTTATGATCAGATTGTAATCTAACGTTGTCTTAGTAGTAGCTATAATAAATGTTATCTTTGCAGCGCAATTGTGTCTTTTTAAATACAATTATATTGATATTTTGATGTGTATAAATACATATATCACATTTATTAAATTATCATTCATTTTTACCTAATTGAACCTGCTCTAGAATAGACTTCATTAATCACAGGGTGTAAACTCACTTGTTACAGCAGCATTAATTAACCCCGAATTAGAACCTTACTGTTGTAAGAGCTCATTTGAAAGTGTGTGGCTATATGTGTGTATATATAAATAATGTCAAAGTGTAAAGAAGTGCATTTACCGTTTTGTGATTTATGCAGCTTTTTATGGACAGGAATCAATACAGGAAATATATATTATAACATTTATTTAATCCAAAAAATATATATTAGTTCAGAGGAGGGAGGAATCCTTTGTATGCACCGTCTTCTGGGAACTCCTGCCTTATTCTAGAGACAGCGCATGACGGGATCACAACACGAACGTGCTGTCCCAGGTAACCCCAACACCACCTGACCACATTCCGGTACGCCAGATGTCTGTAACAGCTGAGAAAGAGGTGGTATGAGTTACAAAGGATTCATAAAAAAATTATTTTGACAGTTGTCTTACCTGTTGAGCGTAGTCTCCTGCATCTCCCCATAGAGTTGCAGAAAGGTGCCATAAACTGCCTGCAACACGTAGGGATTCAGAGCAACAGCCTCAAAACCAGGATGCTTAGTTATGCAGGAGGTTACACCCACCTGCTGACACCTGAGCATTACCTATGACAAAGAACAACTGATATCAGGGCTACAAGAGTTCAATATTAGTATGCTGTTAGTCATTGTGTAACAAATGTGTACATTACAGAATGCTTTTCTCATGGTGGGGTACTTTTATTTTTATACCTTGGGCGTTTCTCTGCAGCACACATTTTCTCTGGCAGACAATGATGTGCAGTGGCCGCAGGTGCACCTGTTAAGGCAGTCATACAATATTACTTTTAGCTAAGCTAAATATAGCTAGCTGTGGCTAAAAGCTACTTACCACTCAGAGACTGGACCCATTCGATGCCTTGATACTCCTGCTGGCTCGGCTCCAGGGGCCTCTGACAACTCACGAGCTAGTGGCTCAAAAAGATACGGTTCAGGACCGCTTGCTTCCCCCAATAAGCCCTCCTCCCTATCCTCTGGGGAAGAAGGTGGGGAAAAGTCCTCCACCTCGAATGAATGCTCTGAGCTACTGTCGCTCTCCGTCGCCATCTGTATTCAAATTTCAGTATGTCTATCACGGTCGTAGCTTCGCCTTCTCGGTCTTACAGGAAACGCCTCTTTGAGCCGCATTTTTCAAATATGAAATGTGGGTGGAGTAAGACTATGACAGGAGATTACCACTACTTTAAAGAAGTAGTCCAGTTACACATTTGTGGGCTTATAAATTGGCTTCTGAATTTCCTAGAGAGATCAGGTTTGTTTTAGTGTACTCCAATCAACAGCCCCTACAACCACAAGTAGGAATGCAGTCATTAGCACTTATGGTTTGTAAATGGCACCCAGAATTATGTTGCACGAAGCACAATTTCACATCATTCTGGGTTCATTTGTGTGAAAACAAGGTCCAATCAGGCTGAAACGTTACAGGAAGGTAGAATCTATTGAGTTGTAAGTGATCTGAACGTTTCATGATGATAGCACTTTCCTAAGGGGGTCAAACCATGTCCCAAAGGTCACTGGATCTGGTGTCACTTTAAAGAAGTTGTCCAGTTAAACATTTGTGGGCTTATAACTTGGCTTCTGAATATCCTAGAGAGGTCAGGTTTGTTTTAGAGTACTCCAATCAACAGCCCCCATTACCCCAAAAAGGAATGGAGTCATTAGCACTTATGGTTTTTAAATGGCACCCAGAATTATGTTGCACGAAGCACAATTTCACATCATTCTGGGTTCATTTGTGTGAAAACAAGGTCCAATCAGGCTGAAACGTTACAGGAAGGTAGAATCTATTGAGTTGTAAGTGATCTGAACGTTTCATGATGATCGCACTTTCCTAAGGTGGTCAAACCATGTCCCAAAGGTCACCGGATCTGGTGCCGAATTAAAGTAGTCTAGTTACACATTTGTGGGCTTATAACTTGGCTTCTGAATGTCCTAGAGAGATCAGGTTTGTTTTAGTGTACTCCAATCAACATCCCCTACAACCACAAAAAGGAATGGAGTCATTAGCACTTATGGTTTGTTAATGGCACCCAGAATTATGTTGCACGAAGCACAATTTCACATCATTCTGGGTCCATTTGTGTGAAAACAAGGCCCAATCAGGCTGAAACGTTACAGGAAGGTAGAATCTATTGAGTTGTAAGTGATCTGAACGTTTCATGATTATAGCACTTTCCTAAGGGGGTCAAACCATGTCCCAAAGGTCACCGGATCTGGTGTCAATTTAAAGAAGTAGTCCAGTTACACCTTTGTGGGCTTATAACTTGGCTTCTGAATATCCTAAAGAGGTCAGGTTTGTTTTAGTGTACTCCAGTCAACAGCCCCTACAACCACAAAAAGGACTGGAGTCATTAGCACTTATGGTTTTTAAATGGCACCCAGAATTATGTTGCACGAAGCACAATTTCACCTCATTCTGGGTCCATTTGTGTGAAAACAAGTTCCAATGAGGCTGAAATGTTACAACAAGGTAGAATCTATTGAGTTGTAAGTGATCTGAACGTTTCATGATGATCGCACTTTCCTAAGGGGGTCAAACCATGTCTCAAAGGTCACCGGATCTGGTGTCAATTTAAAGAAGTAGTCCAGTTACACATTTGTGGGCTTATAACTTGGCTTCTGAATGTCCTAGAGAGATCAGGTTTGTTTTAGTATACTCCAATCAACAGCCCCTTCAACCACAAAAAGGAATGGAGTCATTAGCACTTATGGTTTTTAAATGGCATCCAGAATTATGTTGCACGAATCACAATTTCATGTCATTCTGGGTTTGTTTGTGTGAAAACAAGGTCCAATCAGGCTGAAACGTTACAGGAAGGTAGAATATATTGAGTTGTAAGTGATCTGAACGTTTCAAGATGATCACACTTTCCTAAGGGGGTCAAACCATGTCCCAAAGGTCATCGGATCTGGTTTCAATTTAAAGAAGTAGTCCAGTTACACATTTGTGGGCTTATAGCTTGGCTTCTGAATGTCCTAGAGAGATCAGGTTTGTTTTAGTATACTCCAATTAACAGCCCCTACAACCACAAAAAGGAATGGAGTCATTAGCACTTATGGTTTTTAAATGGCTCCCAGAATTATGTTGCACGAAGCACAATTTCACATCATTCTGGGTTCATTTGTGGGAAAACAAGGTCCAATCAGGCTGACACGTTACAGGAAGGTAGAATCTATTGAGTTGTAAGTGATCTGAACGTTTCATGATGATAGCACTTTCCTAAGGGGGTCAAACCATGTCCCAAAGGTCACCGGATCTGGTGTCGAATTAAAGTAGTCTAGTTACACATTTGTGGGCTTATAACTTGGCTTCTGAATGTCCTAGAGAGATCAGGTTTGTTTTAGTGTACTCCAATCAACAGCCCCTACAACCACAAAAAGGAATGGAGTCATTAGCACTTATGGTTTGTAAATGGCACCCAGAATTATGTTGCACGAAACACAATTTCACATCATGCTGGGTCCATTTGGGTGAAAACAAGGCCCAATCAGGCTGAAACGTTACTGGAAGGTAGAATCTATTGAGTTGTAAGTGATCTGAACGTTTCATGATGATAGCACTTTCCTAAGGGGGTCAAACCATGTCCCAAAGGTCACCGGATCTGGTGTCAATTTAAAAAAGTAGTCCAGTTACACATTTGTGGGCTTATAACTTGGCTTCTGAATGTCCTAGAGAGGTCAGGCATGTTTTAGTGTACTCCAATCAACAGCCCCTACAACCACAAAAAGGAATGGAGTCATTAGCACTTATGGTTTGTAAATGGCACCCAGAATTATGTTGCACGAAGCACAATTTCACCTCATTCTGGGTCCATTTGTGTGAAAACAAGGTCCAATCAGGCTGAAACGTTACAACAAGGTAGAATCTATTGAGTTGTAAGTGATCTGAACGTTTCATGATGATCGCACATTCCTATAGGGGGTCAAACCATGTCCCAAAGGTCACTGGGCCTGGTGTCACTTTAAAGAAGTAGTCCAGTTACACCTTTGTGGGCTTATAACTTGGCTTCTGAATATCCTAAAGAGGTCAGGTTTGTTTTAGTGTACTCCAATCAACAGCCCCTACAACCACAAAAAGGACTGGAGTCATTAGCACTTATGGTTTTTAAATGGCACCCAGAATTATGTTGCACGAAGCACAATTTCACCTCATTGTGGGTCCATTTGTGTGAAAACAAGGTCCACTCAGGCTGAAACGTTACAACAAAGTAGAATCTATTGAGTTGTAAGTGATCTGAACGTTTCATGATGATCGCACATTCCTATAGGGGGTCAAACCATGTCCCAAAGGTCACTGGGCCTGGTGTCACTTTAAAGAAGTAGTCCAGTTACACCTTTGTGGGCTTATAACTTGGCTTCTGAATATCCTAAAGAGGTCAGGTTTGTTTTAGTGTACTCCAATCAACAGCCCCTACAACCACAAAAAGGACTGGAGTCATTAGCACTTATGGTTTTTAAATGGCACCCAGAATTATGTTGCACGAAGCACAATTTCACATCATTCTGGGTTCATTTGTGTGAAAACAAGGTCCAATCAGGCTGAAATGTTACAGGAAGGTAGAATCTATTGAGTTGTAAGTGATCTGAACGTTTCATGATGATCACACTTTCCTAAGGGGGTCAAACCATGTCTCAAAGGTCACCGGATCTGGTGTCAATTTAAAGAAGTAGTCCAGTTACACATTTGTGGGCTTATAACTTGGCTTCTGAATGTCCTAGAGAGATCAGGTTTGTTTTAGTATACTCCAATCAACAGCCCCTACAACCACAAAAAGGAATGGAGTCATTAGCACTTATGGTTTTTAAATGGCATCCTGAATTATGTTGCACGAATCACAATTTCATGTCATTCTGGGTTCATTTGTGTGAAAACAAGGTCCAATCAGGCTGAAACGTTACAGGAAGGTAGAATATATTGAGTTGTAAGTGATCTGAACGTTTTATGATGATAGCACTTTCCTAAGGGGGTCAAACCTTGTCCCAAAAGTCACCAGATCTGGTGTCAATTTAAAGAAGTAGTCCAGTTACACATTTGTGGGCTTATAACTTGGCTTCTGAATGTCCTAGAGAGATCAGGTTTGTTTTAATGTACTCCAGCCAACAGCCCCTACAACCACAAAAAGGAATTGAATCATTGTGAAAACAAGGTCCAATCAGGCTGAAACTTTACAAGAAGGTAGAATCTATTGAGTTGTAAGTGATCTGAACGTTTCAAGATGATCACACTTTCCTAAGGGGGTCAAACCATGTCCCAAAGGTCATCGGATCTGGTTTCAATTTAAAGAAGTAGTCCAGTTACACATTTGTGGGCTTATAACTTGGCTTCTGAATGTCCTAGAGAGATCAGGTTTGTTTTAGTATACTCCAATTAACAGCCCCTACAACCACAAAAAGGTATGGAGTCATTAGCACTTATGGTTTTTAAATGGCTCCCAGAATTATGTTGCACGAATCACAATTTCACATCATTCTGGGTTCATTTGTGGGAAAACAAGGTCCAATCAAGCTGAAACGTTACAGGAAGGTAGAATCTATTGAGTTGTAAGTGATCTGAACGTTTCATGATGATAGCACTTTCCTAAGGGGGTCAAACCATGTCCCAAAGATCACCGGATCTGGTGTCGAATTAAAGTAGTCTAGTTACACATTTGTGGGCTTATAACTTGGCTTCTGAATGTCCTAGAGAGATCAGGTTTGTTTTAGTGTACTCCAATCAACAGCCCCTACAACCACAAAAAGGAATGGAGTCATTAGCACTTATGGTTTGTAAATGGCACCCAGAATTATGTTGCACGAAGCACAATTTCACATCATTCTGGGTCCATTTGTGTGAAAACAAGGCCCAATCAGGCTGAAACGTTACAGGAAGGTAGAATCTATTGAGTTGTAAGTGATCTGAACGTTTCATGATGATAGCACTTTCCTAAGGGGGTCAAACCATGTCCCAAAGGTCACCGGATCTGGTGTCAATTTAAAGAAGTAGTCCAGTTACACATTTGTGGGCTTATAACTTGGCTTCTGAATGTCCTAGAGAGATCAGGTTTGTTTTAATGTACTCCAATCAACCGCCCCTACAACCACAAAAAGGAAGGGAGTCATTAGCACTTATGGTTTGTAAATGGCACCCAGAATTATGTTGCACGAAGCACAATTTCACTTCATTCTGGGTCCATTTGTGTGAAAACAAGGTCCAATCAGGCTGAAACGTTACAAAAAGATAAAATCTATTGAGTTGTAAGTGATCTGAACGTTTCATGATGATCGCACATTCCTATTGGGGGTCAAACCATGTCCCAAAGGTCACCGGATCTGGTGTCACTTTAAAGAAGTAGTCCAGTTACACATTTGTGGGCTTATAACTTGGCTTCTGAATGTCCTAGAGAGGTCAGGTTTGTTTTAGAGTACTCCAATTAACAGCCCCCACTAACCCAAAAAGGAATGGAGTCATTAGCACTTATGGTTTTTAAATGGCACCCAGAATTATTTTGCACGAAGCACAATTTCACATCATTCTGGGTTCATTTGTGTGAAAACAAGGTCCAGTCAGGCTGAAACGTTACAGGAAGGTAGAATCTATTGAGTTGTAAGTGATCTGAACGTTTCATGATGATAGCACTTTCCTAAGGGGGTCAAACCATGTCCCAAAGGTCACCGGATCTGGTGTCAATTTAAAGAAGTAGTCCAGTTACACATTTGTGGGCTTATAACTTGGCTTCTGAATGTCCTAGAGAGATCAGGTTTGTTTTAGTGTACTCCAATCAACAGCCCCTACAACCACAAAAAGGAATGGAGTCATTAGCACTTATGGTTTGTAAATTGCACCCAGAATTAGGTTGCACGAAGCACAATTTCACATCATTCTGGGTCCATTTGTGTGAAAACAAGGTCCAATCAGGCTGAAACGTTACAAGAAGGTAGAATCTATTGAGTTGTAAGTGATATGAACGTTTCATGATGATCACACATTCCTATAGGGGGTCAAACCATGTCCCAAAGGTCACCGGGCCTGGTGTCACTTTAAAGAAGTAGTCCAGTTACACCTTTGTGGGCTTATAACTTGGCTTCTGAATATCCTAAAGAGGTCAGGTTTGTTTTAGTGTACTCCAATCAACAGCCCCTACAACCACAAAAAGGACTGGAGTCATTAGCACTTATGGTTTTTAAATGGCACCCAGAATTATGTTGCACGAAGCACAATTTCACATCATTCTGGGTTCATTTGTGTGAAAACAAGGTCCAATCAGGCTGAAACGTTACAAGAAGGTAGAATCTATTGAGTTGTAAGTGATCTGAACGTTTCATGATGATCGCACATTCCTATAGGGGGTCAAACCATGTCCCAAAAGTCACCGGGCCTGGTGTCACTTTAAAGAAGTAGTCCAGTTACACCTTTGTGGGCTTATAACTTGGCTTCTGAATATCCTAGAGAGGTCAGGTTTGGTTTAGAGTACTCCAATTAACAGCCCCCATTACCCCAAAAAGGAATGGAGTCATTAGCACTTGTGGTTTTTAAATGGCACCCAGAATTATGTTGCACGAAGCACAATTTCACATCATTCTGGGTTCATTTGTGTGAAAACAAGGTCCAATCAGGCTGAAACTTTACAGGAAGGTAGAATCTATTGAGTTGTATGTGATCTGAACGTTTCATGATGATAGCACTTTCCTAAGGGGGTCAAACCATGTCCCAAAGGTCACCGGATCTGGTGTCAATTTAAAGAAGTAGTCCAGTTACACATTTGTGGGCTTATAACTTGGCTTCTGAATGTCCTAGAGAGATCAGGTTTGTTTTAGTGTACTCCAATCAACAGCCCCTACAACCACAAAAAGGACTGGAGTCATTAGCACTTATGGTTTTTAAATGGCACCCAGAATTATGTTGCACGAAGCACAATTTCACATCATTCTGGGTTCATTTGTGTGAAAACAAGGTCCAATCAGGCTGAAACGTTACAGGAAGGTAGAATCTATTGAGTTGTAAGTGATCTGAACGTTTAATGATGATAGCACTTTCCTAAGGGGGTCAAACCATGTCCCAAAGGTCACCGGATCTGTTGTCAATTTAAAGTAGTCCAGTTACACATTTGTGGGCATATAACTTGGCTTCTGAATGTCCTAGAGAGGTCAGGTTTGTTTTAGTGTACTCCAATCAACAGCCACTACAACCCCAAAAAGGAAGGGAGTCATTAGCACTTATGGTTTGTAAATGACACCCAGAATTATGTTGCACGAAGCACAATTTCACTTCATTCTGGGTCCATTTGTGTGAAAACAAGGTCCAATCAGGCTGAAACGTTACAAGAACGTATAATCTATTGAGTTGTAAGTGATCTGAATGTTTCATGATGATCGCACATTCCTATAGGGGGTCAAACCATGTCCCAAAGGTCACCGGGCCTGGTGTCACTTTAAAGAAGTAGTCCAGTTACACCTTTGTGGGCTTATAACTTGGCTTCTGAATATCCTAAAAAGGTCAGGTTTGTTTTAGTGTACTCCAGTCAACAGCCCCTACAATCACAAAAATGACTGGAGTCATTAGCACTCATGGTTTTTAAATGGCACCCAGAATTATGTTGCACGAAGCACAATTTCACATCATTCTGGGTTCATTTGTGTGAAAACAAGGTCCAATCAGGCAGAAATGTTACAGTAAGGTAGAATCTATTGAGTTGTAAGTGATCTGAACGTTTCATGATGATCGCACTTTCCTAAGGGGGTCAAACCATGTCCCAAAGGTCACCGGATCTGGTGTCAATTTAAAGAAGTAGTCCAGTTACACATTTGTGGGCTTATAACTTGGCTTCTGAATGTCCAAGAGAGATCAGGTTTGTTTTAGTATACTCCAATCAACAGCCCCTACAACCACAAAAAGGACTGGAGTCATTAGCACTTATGGTTTTTTATTGGCACCCAGAATTATGTTGCACGAAGCACAATTTCACACCATTCTGGGTTCATTTGTGTGAAAACAAGGTCCAATCAGGCTGAAACGTTACAAGAAGGTAGAATCTATTGAGTTGTAAGTGATCTGAACATTTCATGATGATCGCACATTCCTATAGGGGGTCAAACCATGTCCCAAAGGTCACCGGGCCTGGTGTCACTTTAAAGAAGTAGTCCAGTTACACCTTTGTGGGCTTATAAGTTGGCTTCTGAATATCCTAGAGAGGTCAGGTTTGGTATAGAGTACTCCAATTAACAGCCCCCATTACCCCAAAAAGGAATGGAGTCATTAGCACTTGTGGTTTTTAAATGGCACCCAGAATTATGTTGCACGAAGCACAATTTCACCTCATTCTGGGTCCATTTGTGTGAAAACAAGGTCTAATCAGGCTGAAACGTTACAACAAGGTATAATCTATTGAGTTGTAAGTGATCTGAACGTTTCATGATGATCGCACATTCCTATAGGGGGTCAAACATTGTCCGAAAGGTCACTGGGCCTGGTGTCACTTTAAAGAAGTAGTCCAGTTACACCTTTGTGGGCTTATAACTTGGCTTCTGAATATCCTAAAGATGTCAGGTTTGTTTTAGTGTACTCCAATCAACAGCCCCTACAACCACAAAAAGGACTGGAGTCATTAGCACTTATGGTTTTTAAATGGCACCCAGAATTATGTTGCACGAAGCACAATTTCACATCATTCTGGGTTCTTTTGTGTGAAAACAAGGTCCAATAAGGCTGAAATGTTACAGGAAGGTAGAATCTATTGAGTTGTAAGTGATCTGAACGTTTCATGATGATCGCACTTTCCTAAGGGGGTCAAACCATGTCTCAAAGGTCACCGGATCTGGTGTCAATTTAAAGAAGTAGTCCAGTTACACATTTGTGGGCTTATAACTTGGCTTCTGAATGTCCTAGAGAGATCAGGTTTGTTTTAGTATACTCCAATCAACAGCCCCTACAACCACAAAAAGGAATGGAGTCATTAGCACTTATGGTTTTTAAATGGCATCCAGAATTATGTTGCACGAATCACAATTTCATGTCATTCTGGGTTCATTTGTGTGAAAACAAGGTCCAATCAGGCTGAAACGTTACAGGAAGGTAGAATATATTGAGTTGTAAGTGATCTGAACGTTTCATGATGATAGCACTTTCCTAAGGGGGTCAAACCATGTCCCAAAGGTCACCGGATCTGGTGTCAATTTAAAGAAGTAGTCCAGTTACACATTTGTGGGCTTATAACTTGGCTTCTGAATGTCCTAGAGAGATCAGGTTTGTTTAGTGTACTCCAATCAACAGCCCCTACAACCACAAAAAGGACTGGAGTCATTAGCACTTATGGTTTTTAAATGGCACCCAGAATTATGTTGCACGAAGCACAATTTCATATCATTATGGGTCCATTTGTGTGAAAACAAGGTCCAATCAGGATGAAACGTTACAAGAAGGTAGAATCTATTGAGTTGTAAGTGATCTGAACGTTTCATGATGATCGCACATTCTTATAGGGGGTCAAACCATGTCCCAAAGGTCACCGGGCCTGGTGTCACTTTAAAGAAGTAGTCCAGTTACACCTTTGTGGGCTTATAACTTGGCTTCTGAATATCCTAAAAAGGTCAGGTTTGTTTTAGTGTACTCCAATCAACCGCCCCTACAACCACAAAAAGTAATGGAGTCATTAGCACTTATGGTTTGTAAATGGCACCCAGAATTATGTTGCACGAAGCACAATTTCACATCATTCTGGGTCCATTTGTGTGAAAACAAGGTCCAATCAGGCTGAAACGTTACAGGAAGGTAGAATCTATTGAGTTGTAAGTGATCTGAACATTTTATGATGATAGCACATTCCTATAGGGGGTCAAACCATGTCCCAAAGCTCACCGGAATCTTGTGTCAATTTAAAGTAGTCCAGTTACATATTTGTGGGCTTATAACTTGGCTTCTGAATGTCCTAGAGAGATCACGTTTGTTTCAGTATACTCCAATAAACATCCCCTACAACCACAAAAAGGAATGGAGTCATTAGCACTTATGGGTTGTAAATTGCACCCAGAATTATGTTGCACGAAGCACAATTTCACATCATTCTGGGTCCATTTGTGTGAAAACAAGGTCCAATCAGGCTGAAACGTTACAGGAAGGTAGAATCTATTGAGTTGTAAGTGATCTGAACGTTTAATTATGATAGCACTTTCCTAAGGGGGTCAAACCATGTCCCAAAGGTCACCGGATCTGTTGTCAATGTAAAGTAGTCCAGTTACACATTTGTGGGCTTATAACTTGGCTTCTGAATGTCCTAGAGAGGTCAGGTTTGTTTTAGTGTACTCCAATCAACAGCCACTACAACCCCAAAAAGGAAGGGAGTCATTAGAAATTATGGTTTGTAAATGACACCCAGAATTATGTTGCACGAAGCACAATTTCACTTCATTCTGGGTCCATTTGTGTGAAAACAAGGTCCAATCAGGCTGAAACGTTACAACAAGGTATAATCCATTGAGTTGTAAGTGATCTGAATGTTTCATGATGATCGCACATTCCTATAGGGGGTCAAACCATGTCCCAAAGGTCACCGGGCCTGGTGTCACTTTAAAGAAGTAGTCCAGTTACACCTTTGTGGGCTTATAACTTGGCTTCTGAATATCCTAAAAAGGTCAGGTTTGTTTTAGTGTACTCCAGTCAACAGCCCCTACAATCACAAAAATGACTGGAGTCATTAGCACTTATGTATGGTTTTTAAATGGCACCCAGAATTATGTTGCACGAAGCACACTTTCACATCATTCTGGGTTCATTTGTGTGAAAACAAGGTCCAATCAGGCTGAAATGTTACAGGAAGGTAGAATCTATTGAGTTGTAAGTGATCTGAACGTTTCATGATGATCGCACTTTCCTAAGGGGGTCAAACCATATCCCAAAGGTCACCGGATCTGGTGTCAATTTAAAGAAGTAGTCCAGTTACACATTTGTGGGCTTATAACTTGGCTTCTGAATGTCCTAGAGAGATCAGCTTTGTTTTGGTATACTCCAATCAACAGCCCCTACATCCACAAAAAGGACTGGAGTCATTAGCACTTATGGTTTTTAAATGGCACCCATAAATATGTTGCACGAAGCACAATTTCACATCATTCTGGGTTCATTTGTGTGAAAACAAGGTCCAATCAGGCTGAAACGTTACAAGAAGGTAGAATCTATTGAGTTGTAAGTGATCTGAACGTTTCATGATGATCGCACATTCCTATAGGGGGTCAAACCATGTCCCAAAGGTCACCGGGCCTGGTGTCACTTTAAAGAAGTAGTCCAGTTACACCTTTGTGGGCTTATAACTTGGCTTCTGAATATCCTAGAGAGGTCAGGTTTGGTTTAGAGTACTCCAATTAACAGCCCCCATTACCCCAAAAAGGAATGGAGTCATTAGCAATTGTGGTTTTTAAATGGCACCCAGAATTATGTTGCACGAAGCACAATTTCTCCTCATTCTGGGTCCATTTGTGTGAAAACAAGGTCCAATCAGGCTGAAACGTTACAGCAAGGTAGAATCTATTGAGTTGTAAGTGATCTGAAGGTTTCATGATGATCGCACATTCCTATAGGGGCTCAAACCATGTCCGAAAGGTCACTGGGCCTGGTGTCACTTTAAAGAAGTAGTCCAGTTACACCTTTGTGGGCTTATAACTTGGCTTCTGAATATCCTAAAGAGGTCAGGTTTGTCTTAGTGTACTCCAATCAACAGCCCCTACAACCACAAAAAGGACTGGAGTCATTAGCACTTATGGTTTTTAAATGGCACCCAGAATTATGTTGCACGAAGCACAATTTCACATCATTCTGGGTTCTTTTGTGTGAAAACAAGGTCCAATCAGGCTGAAAAGTTACAGGAAGGTAGAATCTATTGAGTTGTAAGTGATCTGAACGTTTCATGATGATCGCACTTTCCTAAGGGGGTCAAACCATGTCTCAAAGGTCACCGGATCTGGTGTCAATTTAAAGAAGTAGTCCAGTTACACATTTGTGGGCTTATAACTTGGCTTCTGAATGTCCTAGAGAGATCAGGTTTGTTTTAGTGTACTCCAATCAACAGCCCCTACAACCACAAAAAGGAATGGAGTCATTAGCACTTATGGTTTTTAAATGGCATCCAGAATTATGTTGCACGAATCACAATTTCATGTCATTCTGGGTTCATTTGTGTGAAAACAAGGTCCAATCAGGCTGAAACGTTACAGGAAGGTAGAATATATTGAGTTGTAAGTGATCTGAACGTTTTATGATGATAGCACTTTCCTAAGGGGGTCAAACCTTGTCCCAAAAGTCACCGGATCTGGTGTCAATTTAAAGAAGTAGTCCAGTTACACATTTGTGGGCTTATAACTTGGCTTCTGAATGTCCTAGAGAGATCAGGTTTGTTTTAATGTACTCCAGCCAACAGCCCCTACAACCACAAAAAGGAATGGAGTCATTGTGAAAACAAGGTCCAATCAGGCTGAAACGTTACAAGAAGGTAGAATCTATTGAGTTGTAAGTGATCTGAACGTTTCATGATGATCGCACATTCTTATAGGGGGTCAAACCATGTCCCAAAGGTCACCGGGCCTGGTGTCACTTTAAAGAAGTAGTCCAGTTACACCTTTGTGGGCTTATAACTTGGCTTCTGAATATCCTAAAAAGGTCAGGTTTGTTTTAGTGTACTCCAATCAACCGCCCCTACAACCACAAAAAGTAATGGAGTCATTAGCACTTATGGTTTGTAAATGGCACCCAGAATTATGTTGCACGAAGCACAATTTCACATCATTCTGGGTCCATTTGTGTGAAAACAAGGTCCAATCAGGCTGAAACGTTACAGGAAGGTAGAATCTATTGAGTTGTAAGTGATCTGAACATTTTATGATGATAGCACATTCCTATAGGGGGTCAAACCATGTCCCAAAGCTCACCGGAATCTTGTGTCAATTTAAAGTAGTCCAGTTACATATTTGTGGGCTTATAACTTGGCTTCTGAATGTCCTAGAGAGATCACGTTTGTTTCAGTATACTCCAATAAACATCCCCTACAACCACAAAAAGGAATGGAGTCATTAGCACTTATGGGTTGTAAATTGCACCCAGAATTATGTTGCACGAAGCACAATTTCACATCATTCTGGGTCCATTTGTGTGAAAACAAGGTCCAATCAGGCTGAAACGTTACAGGAAGGTAGAATCTATTGAGTTGTAAGTGATCTGAACGTTTAATTATGATAGCACTTTCCTAAGGGGGTCAAACCATGTCCCAAAGGTCACCGGATCTGTTGTCAATGTAAAGTAGTCCAGTTACACATTTGTGGGCTTATAACTTGGCTTCTGAATGTCCTAGAGAGGTCAGGTTTGTTTTAGTGTACTCCAATCAACAGCCACTACAACCCCAAAAAGGAAGGGAGTCATTAGAAATTATGGTTTGTAAATGACACCCAGAATTATGTTGCACGAAGCACAATTTCACTTCATTCTGGGTCCATTTGTGTGAAAACAAGGTCCAATCAGGCTGAAACGTTACAACAAGGTATAATCCATTGAGTTGTAAGTGATCTGAATGTTTCATGATGATCGCACATTCCTATAGGGGGTCAAACCATGTCCCAAAGGTCACCGGGCCTGGTGTCACTTTAAAGAAGTAGTCCAGTTACACCTTTGTGGGCTTATAACTTGGCTTCTGAATATCCTAAAAAGGTCAGGTTTGTTTTAGTGTACTCCAGTCAACAGCCCCTACAATCACAAAAATGACTGGAGTCATTAGCACTTATGTATGGTTTTTAAATGGCACCCAGAATTATGTTGCACGAAGCACACTTTCACATCATTCTGGGTTCATTTGTGTGAAAACAAGGTCCAATCAGGCTGAAATGTTACAGGAAGGTAGAATCTATTGAGTTGTAAGTGATCTGAACGTTTCATGATGATCGCACTTTCCTAAGGGGGTCAAACCATATCCCAAAGGTCACCGGATCTGGTGTCAATTTAAAGAAGTAGTCCAGTTACACATTTGTGGGCTTATAACTTGGCTTCTGAATGTCCTAGAGAGATCAGCTTTGTTTTGGTATACTCCAATCAACAGCCCCTACATCCACAAAAAGGACTGGAGTCATTAGCACTTATGGTTTTTAAATGGCACCCATAAATATGTTGCACGAAGCACAATTTCACATCATTCTGGGTTCATTTGTGTGAAAACAAGGTCCAATCAGGCTGAAACGTTACAAGAAGGTAGAATCTATTGAGTTGTAAGTGATCTGAACGTTTCATGATGATCGCACATTCCTATAGGGGGTCAAACCATGTCCCAAAGGTCACCGGGCCTGGTGTCACTTTAAAGAAGTAGTCCAGTTACACCTTTGTGGGCTTATAACTTGGCTTCTGAATATCCTAGAGAGGTCAGGTTTGGTTTAGAGTACTCCAATTAACAGCCCCCATTACCCCAAAAAGGAATGGAGTCATTAGCAATTGTGGTTTTTAAATGGCACCCAGAATTATGTTGCACGAAGCACAATTTCTCCTCATTCTGGGTCCATTTGTGTGAAAACAAGGTCCAATCAGGCTGAAACGTTACAGCAAGGTAGAATCTATTGAGTTGTAAGTGATCTGAAGGTTTCATGATGATCGCACATTCCTATAGGGGCTCAAACCATGTCCGAAAGGTCACTGGGCCTGGTGTCACTTTAAAGAAGTAGTCCAGTTACACCTTTGTGGGCTTATAACTTGGCTTCTGAATATCCTAAAGAGGTCAGGTTTGTCTTAGTGTACTCCAATCAACAGCCCCTACAACCACAAAAAGGACTGGAGTCATTAGCACTTATGGTTTTTAAATGGCACCCAGAATTATGTTGCACGAAGCACAATTTCACATCATTCTGGGTTCTTTTGTGTGAAAACAAGGTCCAATCAGGCTGAAAAGTTACAGGAAGGTAGAATCTATTGAGTTGTAAGTGATCTGAACGTTTCATGATGATCGCACTTTCCTAAGGGGGTCAAACCATGTCTCAAAGGTCACCGGATCTGGTGTCAATTTAAAGAAGTAGTCCAGTTACACATTTGTGGGCTTATAACTTGGCTTCTGAATGTCCTAGAGAGATCAGGTTTGTTTTAGTGTACTCCAATCAACAGCCCCTACAACCACAAAAAGGAATGGAGTCATTAGCACTTATGGTTTTTAAATGGCATCCAGAATTATGTTGCACGAATCACAATTTCATGTCATTCTGGGTTCATTTGTGTGAAAACAAGGTCCAATCAGGCTGAAACGTTACAGGAAGGTAGAATATATTGAGTTGTAAGTGATCTGAACGTTTTATGATGATAGCACTTTCCTAAGGGGGTCAAACCTTGTCCCAAAAGTCACCGGATCTGGTGTCAATTTAAAGAAGTAGTCCAGTTACACATTTGTGGGCTTATAACTTGGCTTCTGAATGTCCTAGAGAGATCAGGTTTGTTTTAATGTACTCCAGCCAACAGCCCCTACAACCACAAAAAGGAATGGAGTCATTGTGAAAACAAGGTCCAATCAGGCTGAAACGTTACAAGAAGGTAGAATCTATTGAGTTGTAAGTGATCTGAACGTTTCAAGATGATCACACTTTCCTAAGGGGGTCAAACCATGTCCCAAAGGTCATCAGATCTGGTTTCAATTTAAAGAAGTAGTCCAGTTACACATTTGTGGGCTTATAACTTGGCTTCTGAATGTCCTAGAGAGATCAGGTTTGTTTTAGTGTACTCCAATCAACAGCCCCTACAACCACAAAAAGGAATGGAGTCATTAGCACTTATGGTTTGTAAGTGGCACCCAGAGTTATGTTGCACGAAGCACAATTTCACATCATTCTGGGTCCATTTGTGTGAAAACAAGGCCCAATCAGGCTGAAACGTTACAGGAAGGTAGAATCTATTGAGTTGTAAGTGATCTGAACGTTTCATGATGATAGCACTTTCCTAAGGGGGTCAAACCATGTCCCAAATGTCACCGGATCTGGTGTCAATTTAAAGAAGTAGTCCAGTTACACATTTGTGGGCTTATAACTTGGCTTCTGAATGTCCTAGAGAGATCAGGTTTGTTTTAGTATACTCCAATCAACAGCCCCTACAACCACAAAAAGGAATGGAGTCATTAGCACTTATGGTTTTTAAATGGCATCCAGAATTATGTTGCACGAATCACAATTTCACGTCATTCTGGGTTCATTTGTGTGAAAACAAGGTCCAATCAGGCTGAAACGTTACAGGAAGGTAGAATATATTGAGTTGTAAGTGATCTGAACGTTTTATGATGATAGCACTTTCTTAAGGGGGTCAAACCTTGTCCCAAAAGTCACCGGATCTGGTGTCAATTTAAAGAAGTAGTCCAGTTACACATTTGTGGGCTTATAACTTGGCTTCTGAATGTCCTAGAGAGATCAGGTTTGTTTTAATGGACTCCAGCCAACAGCCCCTACAACCACAAAAAGGAATGGAGTCATTGTGAAAACAAGGTCCAATCAGGCTGAAACGTTACAAGAAGGTAGAATCTATTGAGTTGTAAGTGAGCTGAACGTTTCAAGATGATCACACTTTCCTAAGGGGGTCAAACCATGTCCCAAAGGTCACCGGGCCTGGTGTCACTTTAAAGAAGTAGTCCAGTTACACCTTTGTGGGCTTATAACTTGGCTTCTGAATATCCTAGAGAGGTCAGGTTTGGTTTAGAGTACTCCAATTAACAGCCCCCATTACCCCAAAAAGGAATGGAGTCATTAGCAATTGTGGTTTTTAAATGGCACCCAGAATTATGTTGCACGAAGCACAATTTCTCCTCATTCTGGGTCCATTTGTGTGAAAACAAGGTCCAATCAGGCTGAAACGTTACAGCAAGGTAGAATCTATTGAGTTGTAAGTGATCTGAAGGTTTCATGATGATCGCACATTCCTATAGGGGCTCAAACCATGTCCGAAAGGTCACTGGGCCTGGTGTCACTTTAAAGAAGTAGTCCAGTTACACCTTTGTGGGCTTATAACTTGGCTTCTGAATATCCTAAAGAGGTCAGGTTTGTTTTAGTGTACTCCAATCAACAGCCCCTACAACCACAAAAAGGACTGGAGTCATTAGCACTTATGGTTTTTAAATGGCACCCAGAATTATGTTGCACGAAGCACAATTTCACATCATTCTGGGTTCTTTTGTGTGAAAACAAGGTCCAATCAGGCTGAAAAGTTACAGGAAGGTAGAATCTATTGAGTTGTAAGTGATCTGAACGTTTCATGATGATCGCACTTTCCTAAGGGGGTCAAACCATGTCTCAAAGGTCACCGGATCTGGTGTCAATTTAAAGAAGTAGTCCAGTTACACATTTGTGGGCTTATAACTTGGCTTCTGAATGTCCTAGAGAGATCAGGTTTGTTTTAGTGTACTCCAATCAACAGCCCCTACAACCACAAAAAGGAATGGAGTCATTAGCACTTATGGTTTTTAAATGGCATCCAGAATTATGTTGCACGAATCACAATTTCATGTCATTCTGGGTTCATTTGTGTGAAAACAAGGTCCAATCAGGCTGAAACGTTACAGGAAGGTAGAATATATTGA
Organism: Nothobranchius furzeri; assembly: GCF_043380555.1. Classification (NCBI taxonomy): domain Eukaryota; kingdom Metazoa; phylum Chordata; class Actinopteri; order Cyprinodontiformes; family Nothobranchiidae; genus Nothobranchius; species Nothobranchius furzeri. The sequence goes on along the minus strand of NC_091752.1, from coordinate 10,676,996 downwards.
GTTGTAAGTGATCTGAACGTTTTATGATGATAGCACTTTCCTAAGGGGGTCAAACCTTGTCCCAAAAGTCACCGGATCTGGTGTCAATTTAAAGAAGTAGTCCAGTTACACATTTGTGGGCTTATAACTTGGCTTCTGAATGTCCTAGAGAGATCAGGTTTGTTTTAATGTACTCCAGCCAACAGCCCCTACAACCACAAAAAGGAATGGAGTCATTGTGAAAACAAGGTCCAATCAGGCTGAAACGTTACAAGAAGGTAGAATCTATTGAGTTGTAAGTGATCTGAACGTTTCAAGATGATCACACTTTCCTAAGGGGGTCAAACCATGTCCCAAAGGTCATCAGATCTGGTTTCAATTTAAAGAAGTAGTCCAGTTACACATTTGTGGGCTTATAACTTGGCTTCTGAATGTCCTAGAGAGATCAGGTTTGTTTTAGTGTACTCCAATCAACAGCCCCTACAACCACAAAAAGGAATGGAGTCATTAGCACTTATGGTTTGTAAGTGGCACCCAGAGTTATGTTGCACGAAGCACAATTTCACATCATTCTGGGTCCATTTGTGTGAAAACAAGGCCCAATCAGGCTGAAACGTTACAGGAAGGTAGAATCTATTGAGTTGTAAGTGATCTGAACGTTTCATGATGATAGCACTTTCCTAAGGGGGTCAAACCATGTCCCAAATGTCACCGGATCTGGTGTCAATTTAAAGAAGTAGTCCAGTTACACATTTGTGGGCTTATAACTTGGCTTCTGAATGTCCTAGAGAGATCAGGTTTGTTTTAGTATACTCCAATCAACAGCCCCTACAACCACAAAAAGGAATGGAGTCATTAGCACTTATGGTTTTTAAATGGCATCCAGAATTATGTTGCACGAATCACAATTTCACGTCATTCTGGGTTCATTTGTGTGAAAACAAGGTCCAATCAGGCTGAAACGTTACAGGAAGGTAGAATATATTGAGTTGTAAGTGATCTGAACGTTTTATGATGATAGCACTTTCTTAAGGGGGTCAAACCTTGTCCCAAAAGTCACCGGATCTGGTGTCAATTTAAAGAAGTAGTCCAGTTACACATTTGTGGGCTTATAACTTGGCTTCTGAATGTCCTAGAGAGATCAGGTTTGTTTTAATGGACTCCAGCCAACAGCCCCTACAACCACAAAAAGGAATGGAGTCATTGTGAAAACAAGGTCCAATCAGGCTGAAACGTTACAAGAAGGTAGAATCTATTGAGTTGTAAGTGAGCTGAACGTTTCAAGATGATCACACTTTCCTAAGGGGGTCAAACCATGTCCCAAAGGTCACCGGGCCTGGTGTCACTTTAAAGAAGTAGTCCAGTTACACCTTTGTGGGCTTATAACTTGGCTTCTGAATGTCCTAGAGAGATCAGGTTTGTTTTAGTGTACTCCAATCAACAGCCCCTACAACCACAAAAAGGAATGGAGTCATTAGCACTTATGGTTTGTAAATGGCACCCAGAATTATGTTGCACAAAGCACAATTTCACTTCATTCTGGGTCCATTTGTGTGAAAACAAGGTCCAATCAGGCTGAAACGTTACAAGAAGGTAGAATCTATTGAGTTGTAAGTGATCTGAATGTTTCATGATGATCGCACATTCCTATAGGGGGTCAAACCATGTCCCAAAGGTCACCGGGCCTGGTGTCACTTTAAAGAAGTAGTCCAGTTACACCTTTGTGGGCTTATAACTTGGCTTCTGAATGTCCTAGAGAGATCAGGTTTGTTTTAGTGTACTCCAATCAACAGCCCCTACAACCACAAAAAGGAATGGAGTCATTAGCACTTATGGTTTGTAAATGGCACCCAGATTTATTTTGCACAAAGCACAATTTCGCATCATTCTGGGCCATTTGTGTGAAAACAAGGTCCAATCAGGCTGAAACGTTACAAGAAGGTAGAATCTATTGAGTTGTAAGTGATCTGAACGTTTCATGATGATCGCACTTTCCTAAGGGGGTCAAACCATGTCCCAAAGGTCACCGGATCTGGTGTCAATTTAAAGAAGTAGTCCAGTTACACATTTGTGGGCTTATAACTTGGCTTCTGAATGTCCTAGAGAGATCAGGTTTGTTTTAGTATACTCCAATCAACAGCCCCTACAACCACAAAAAGTAATGGAGTCATTAGCACTTATGGTTTTTAAATGGCACCCAGAATTATGTTGTACGAAGCACAATTTCATATCATTCTGGGTTCATTTGTGTGAAAGCAAGATCCAATCAGGCTGAAACGTTACAGGAAGGTAGAATCTATTGAGTTGTAAGTGATCTGAACGTTTTATGATATTAGCACTTTCCTAAGGGGGTCAAACCTTGTCCCAAAAGTCACCGGATCTGGTGTCAATTTAAAGAAGTAGTCCAGTTACACATTTGTGGGCTTATAACTTGGCTGCTGAATGTCCTAGAGAGATCAGGTTTGCTTTAATGTACTCCAGCCAATAGCCCCTACAACCACAAAAAGGAATGGAGTCATTGTGAAAACAAGGTCCAATCAGGCTGAAACGTTACAAGAAGGTAGAATGTATTGAGTTGTAAGTGATCTGAACGTTTCATGATGATAGCACATTCCTATAGGGGGCCAAACCATGTCCCACAGGTCACCGGATCTGGTGTCAATTTAAAGAAGTAGTCCAGTTACACCTTTGTGGGCTTATAACTTGGCTTCTGAATGTCCTAGAGAGGTCAGGTTTGTTTTAGTGTACTCCAATCAACAGCCCCTACATCCACAAAAAGGAATGCAGTCATTAGCACTTATGGTTTGTAAATGGCACCCAGAATTATGTTACACGAAGCACAATTTCACATCATTCAGGGTTCATTTGTGTGAAAACAAGGTCCAATCAGGCTGAAACGTTACAGGAAGGTAGAATCTAATGAGTTGTAAGTGATCTGAACGTTTCATGATGACAGCACTTTCCTAAGGGGGTCAAACCATGTCCCAAAGGTCACCGGATCTGGTGTCAATTTAAAGAAGTAGTCCAGTTACACATTTGTGGGCTTATAACTTGGCTTCTGAATTTCCTAGAGATCAGGTTTGTTTTAGTGTACTCCAATAAACAGCCTCTACAACCACAAAAAGGAAGGGAGTCATTAGCACTTATGGTTTGTAAATGGCACCCAGAATTATGTTGCACGAAGCACAATTTCACATCATTCTGGGTCCATTTGTGTGAAAACAAGGTCCAATCAGGCTGAAACGTTACAGGAAGGTAGAATCTATTGAGTTGTAAGTGATCTGAACGTTTCATGATGATAGCACTTTCCTAAGGGGGTCAAACCATGTCCCAAAGGTCACCGGATCTGGTGTCACTTTAAAGAAGTAGTCCAGTATCACCTTTGTGGGCTTATAACTTGGCTTCTGAATATCCTAAAGAGGTCAGGTTCATTTTAGTGTACTCCAATCAACCGCCCCTACAACCACAAAAAGTAATGGGGTCGTTAGCACTTATGGTTTTTAAATGGCACCCAGAATTATGTTGCACGAAGCACAATTTCACATCATTCTGGGTCCATTTGTGTGAAAACAAGGTCCAATCAGGCTGAAACGTTACAGGAAGGTAGAATCTATTGAGTTGTAAGTGATCTGAACGTTTCATGATGATAGCACATTCCTATAGGGGGTCAAACCATGTCCCAAAGGTCACCGGATCTGGTGTCAATTTAAAGAAGTAGACCAGTTACACATTTGTGGGCTTATAACTTGGCTTCTGAATTTCCTAGAGAGATCAGGTTTGTTTTAGTGTACTCCAATCAACAGCCCCTACAACCACAAAAAGGAAGGGAGTCATTAGCACTTATGGTTTGTAAATGGCACCCAGAATTATGTTGCACGAAGCACAATTTCACATCATTCTCGGTCCATTTGTGTGAAAACAAGGTCCAATCAGGCTGAAACGTTAAGGGAAGGTAGAATCTATTGAGTTGTAAGTGATCTGAACGTTTCATGATGATAGCATTTCCTAAGGGGGTCAAACCATGTCCCAAAGGTCACCGGATCTGGTGTCACTTTAAAGAAATAGTCCAGTTACACATTTGTGGGCTTATAACTTGGCTTCTGAATATCCTAGAGAGGTCAGGTTTGTTTTAGAGTACTCCAATTAACAGCCCCCATTACCCCAAAAAGGAATGGAGTCATTAGCACTTATGGTTTTTAAATGGCACCCAGAATTATGTTGCACGAAGCACAATTTCACATAATTCTGGGTTCATTTGTGTGAAAACAAGGTCCAATCAGGCTGAAACGTTACAGGAAGGTAGAATCTATTGAGTTGTAAGTGATCTGAACGTTTCATGATGATAGCACTTTCCTAAGGGGGTCAAACCATGTCCCAAAAGTCACCGGATCTGGTGTCAATTTAAAGAAGTAGTCCAGTTACACATTTGTGGGCTTATAACTTGGCTTCTGAATGTCCTAGAGAGATCAGGTTTGTTTTAGTGTACTCCAATCAACAGCCCCTACAACCACAAAAAGGAATGGAGTCATTAGCACTTATGGTTTGTAAATGGCACCCAGAATTATGTTGCACGAAGCACAATTTCACATCATTCTGGGTTCATTTGTGTGAAAACAAGGTCCAATCAGGCTGAAACGTTACAAGAAGGTAGAATCTATTGAGTTGTAAGTGATCTGAACGTTTCATGATGATCGCACATTCCTATAGGGGGTCAAACCTTGTCCCAAAGGTCACCGGGCCTGGTGTCACTTTAAAGAAGTAGTCCAGTTACACCTTTGTGGGCTTATAACTTGGCTTCTGAATGTCCTAGAGAGGTCAGGTTTGTTTTAGTGTACTCCAATCAACAGCCCCTACAACCACAAAAAGGAATGGAGTCATTGGCACTTATGGTTTGTAAATGGCACCCAGAATTATGTTGCATGAAGCACAATTTCACATCATTCTGGGTCCATTTGTGTGAAAACAAGGTCCAATCAGGCTGAAACGCTACAGGAAGGTAGAATCTATTGAGTTGTAAGTGATCTGAACGTTTCATGATGATAGCACATTCCTATAGGGGGTCAAACCATGTCCCAAAGGTCACCGGATCTGGTGTCAATTTAAAGAAGTAGTCCAGTTACACATTTGTGGGCTTATAACTTGGCTTCTGAATTTCCTAGAGAGATCAGGTTTGTTTTAGTGTACTCCAATCAACAGCCCCTACAACCACAAAAAGGAAGGGAGTCATTAGCACTTATGGTTTGTAAATGGCACCCAGAATGATGTTGCACGAAGCACAATTTCACATCATTCTGGGTCCATTTGTGTGAAAACAAGGTCCAATCAGGCTGAAACGTTACAGGAAGGTAGAATCTATTGAGTTGTAAGTGATCTGAACGTTTCATGATGATAGCACTTTCCTAAGGGGGTCAAACCATGTCCCAAAGGTCACCGGATCTGGTGTCACTTTAAAGAAGTTGTCCAGTTACACATTTGTGGGCTTATAACTTGGCCTCTGAATGTCCTAGAGAGATCAGGTTTGTTTTAGTGTACTCCAATCAACAGCCCCTACAACCACAAAAAGGAATGGAGTCATTAGCACTTATGGTTTGTAAATGGCACCCAGAATTATGTTGCACGAAGCACAATTTCACATCATTCTGGGTTCATTTGTGTGAAAACAAGGTCCAATCAGGCTGAAACGTTACAAGAAGGTAGAATCTTTTGAGTTGTAAGTTATCTGAACGTTTCATGATGATCGCACATTCCTATAGGGGGTCAAACCATGTCCCAAAGGTCACCGGGCCTGGTGTCACTTTAAAGAAGTAGTCCGGTTACACCTTTGTGGGCTTATAACTTGGATTCTGAATGTCCTAGAGAGGTCAGGTTTGTTTAGTGAACTCCAATCAACAGCCCCTACAACCACAAAAAGGAATGGAGACATTGGCACTTATGGTTTGTAAATGGCACCCAGAATTATGTTGCACGAAGCACAATTTCACATCATTCTGGGTCCATTTGTGTGAAAACAAGGTCCAATCAGGCTGAACCGTTACAGGAAGGTAGAATCTATTGAGTTGTAAGTGATCTGAACGTTTCATGATGATAGCACATTCCTATAGGGTGTCAAACCATGTCCCAAAGGTCACCGGATCTGGTGTCAATTTAAAGAAGTAGTCCAGTTACACCTTTGTGGGCTTATAACTTGGCTTCTGAATGTCCTAGAGAGGTCAGCTTTGTTTTAGTGTACACCAATCAACAGCCCCTACAACCACAAAAAGGAATGTAGTCAATAGCACTTATGGTTTGTAAATGGCACCCAGAATTATGTTACACGAAGCACAATTTCACATCATTCTGGGTTCATTTGTGTGAAAACAAGGTCCAATCAGGCTGAAACGTTACAGGAAGGTAGAATCTATTGAGTTGTAAGTGATCTGAACGTTTCATGATGATAGCACTTTCCTAAGGGGGTCAAACCATGTCCCAAATGTCACCGGATCTGGTGTCAATTTAAAGAAGTAGTCCAGTTACACATTTGTGGCCTTATAACTTGGCTTTTGAATTTCCTAGAGAGATCAGGTTTGTTTTAGTGTACTCCAATCAACAGCCCCTACAACCACAAAAAGGAAGGGAGTCATTAGCACTTATGGTTCGTAAATGGCACCCAGAATTATGTTGCACGAAGCACAATTTCACATCATTCTGGGTCCATTTGTGTGAAAACAAGGTCCAATCAGGCTGAAACGTTACAGGAAGGTAGAATCTATTGAGTTGTAAGTGATCTGAACGTTTCATGATGATAGCACTTTCCTAAGGGGGTAAAACCATGTCCCAAAGGTCACCGGATCTGGTGTCACTTTAAAGAAGTAGTCCAGTTACACATTTGTGGGCTTATAACTTGGCTTCTGAATGTCCTAGAGAGATCAGGTTTGTTTTAGTGTACTCCAATCAACAGCCCCTACAACCACAAAAAGGAATGGAGTCATTAGCACTTATGGTTTGTAAATTGCACCCAGAATTATGTTGCACGAAGCACAATTTCACATCATTCTGGGTTCATTTGTGTGAAAACAAGGTCCAATCAGGCTGAAACGTTACAAGAAGGTAGAATCTATTGAGTTGTAAGTGATCTGAACGTTTCATGATGATCGCACATTCCTATAGGGGGTCAAACCATGTCCCAAAGGTCACCGGGCCTGGTGTCACTTTAAAGAAGTAGTCCAGTTACACCTTTGTGGGCTTATAACTTGGCTTCTGAATGTCCTAGAGAGGTCAGGTTTGTTTTAGTGTACTCCAATCAACAGCCCCTACAACCACAAAAAGGAATGGAGTCATTAGCACTTATGGTTTGTAAATGGCACCCAGAATTATGTTGCACGAAGCACAATTTCACATCATTCTGGGTTCATTTGTGTGAAAACAAGGTCCAATCAGGCTGAAACGTTACAGGAAGGTAGAATCTATTGAGTTGTAAGTGATCTGAACGTTTCATGATGATAGCACTTTCCTAAGGGGGTCAAACCATGTCCCAAAGGTCACCGGATCTGGTGTCAATTTAAAGAAGTAGTCCAGTTACACATTTGTGGGCTTATAACTTGGCTTCTGAATGTCCTAGAGAGGTCAGGTTTGTTTTAGTGTACTCCAATCAACAGCCCCTACAACCACAAAAAGGAATGGAGTCATTGGCACTTATGGTTTGTAAATGGCACCCAGAATTATGTTGCATGAAGCACAATTTCACATCATTCTGGGTCCATTTGTGTGAAAACAAGGTCCAATCAGGCTGAAACGCTACAGGAAGGTAGAATCTATTGAGTTGTAAGTGATCTGAACGTTTCATGATGATAGCACATTCCTATAGGGGGTCAAACCATGTCCCAAAGGTCACCGGATCTGGTGTCAATTTAAAGAAGTAGTCCAGTTACACATTTGTGGGCTTATAACTTGGCTTCTGAATTTCCTAGAGAGATCAGGTTTGTTTTAGTGTACTCCAATCAACAGCCCCTACAACCACAAAAAGGAAGGGAGTCATTAGCACTTATGGTTTGTAAATGGCACCCAGAATTATGTTGCACGAAGCACAATTTCACATCATTCTGGGTCCATTTGTGTGAAAACAAGGTCCAATCAGGCTGAAACGTTACAGGAAGGTAGAATCTATTGAGTTGTAAGTGATCTGAACGTTTCATGATGATAGCACTTTCCTAAGGGGGTCAAACCATGTCCCAAAGGTCACCGGATCTGGTGTCAATTTAAAGAAGTAGTCCAGTTACACCTTTGTGGGCTTATAACTTGGCTTCTGAATGTCCTAGAGAGGTCAGCTTTGTTTTAGTGTACACCAATCAACAGCCCCTACAACCACAAAAAGGAATGTAGTCAATAGCACTTATGGTTTGTAAATGGCACCCAGAATTATGTTACACGAAGCACAATTTCACATCATTCTGGGTTCATTTGTGTGAAAACAAGGTCCAATCAGGCTGAAACGTTACAGGAAGGTAGAATCTATTGAGTTGTAAGTGATCTGAACGTTTCATGATGATAGCACTTTCCTAAGGGGGTCAAACCATGTCCCAAAGGTCACCGGATCTGGTGTCAATTTAAAGAAGTAGTCCAGTTACACATTTGTGGGCTTATAACTTGGCTTCTGAATGTCCTAGAGAGGTCAGGTTTGTTTTAGTGTACTCCAATCAACAGCCCCTACAACCACAAAAAGGAATGGAGTCATTGGCACTTATGGTTTGTAAATGGCACCCAGAATTATGTTGCATGAAGCACAATTTCACATCATTCTGGGTCCATTTGTGTGAAAACAAGGTCCAATCAGGCTGAAACGCTACAGGAAGGTAGAATCTATTGAGTTGTAAGTGATCTGAACGTTTCATGATGATAGCACATTCCTATAGGGGGTCAAACCATGTCCCAAAGGTCACCGGATCTGGTGTCAATTTAAAGAAGTAGTCCAGTTACACATTTGTGGGCTTATAACTTGGCTTCTGAATTTCCTAGAGAGATCAGGTTTGTTTTAGTGTACTCCAATCAACAGCCCCTACAACCACAAAAAGGAAGGGAGTCATTAGCACTTATGGTTTGTAAATGGCACCCAGAATTATGTTGCACGAAGCACAATTTCACATCATTCTGGGTCCATTTGTGTGAAAACAAGGTCCAATCAGGCTGAAACGTTACAGGAAGGTAGAATCTATTGAGTTGTAAGTGATCTGAACGTTTCATGATGATAGCACTTTCCTAAGGGGGTCAAACCATGTCCCAAAGGTCACCGGATCTGGTGTCAATTTAAAGAAGTAGTCCAGTTACACCTTTGTGGGCTTATAACTTGGCTTCTGAATGTCCTAGAGAGGTCAGCTTTGTTTTAGTGTACACCAATCAACAGCCCCTACAACCACAAAAAGGAATGTAGTCAATAGCACTTATGGTTTGTAAATGGCACCCAGAATTATGTTACACGAAGCACAATTTCACATCATTCTGGGTTCATTTGTGTGAAAACAAGGTCCAATCAGGCTGAAACGTTACAGGAAGGTAGAATCTATTGAGTTGTAAGTGATCTGAACGTTTCATGATGATAGCACTTTCCTAAGGGGGTCAAACCATGTCCCAAAGGTCACCGGATCTGGTGTCAATTTAAAGAAGTAGTCCAGTTACACATTTGTGGGCTTATAACTTGGCTTCTGAATTTCCTAGAGAGATCAGGTTTGGTTTAGTGTACTCCAATCAACAGCCCCTACAACCACAAAAAGGAAGGGAGTCATTAGCACTTATTGTTCTTAAATGGCACCCAGAATTATGTTGCACGAAGCACAATTTCACATCATTCTGGGTCCATTTGTGTGAAAACAAGGTCCAATCAGGCTGAAACGTTACAGGAAGGTAGAATCTATTGAGTTGTAAGTGATCTGAACGTTTCATGATGATAGCAATTTCCTAAGGGGGTAAAACCATGTCCCAAAGGTCACCGGATCTGGTGTCACTTTAAAGAAGTTGTCCAGTTACACATTTGTGGGCTTATAACTTGGCTTCTGAATATCCTAGAGAGGTCAGGTTTGTTTTAGAGTACTCCAATTAACAGCCCCCATTACCCCAAAAAGGAATGGAGTCATTAGCACTTATGGTTTTTAAATGGCACCCAGAATTATGTTGCACGAAGCACAATTTCACATCATTCTGGGTTCATTTGTGTGAAAACAAGGTCCAATCAGGCTGAAACGTTACAGGAAGGTAGAATCTATTGAGTTGTAAGTGATCTGAACATTTCATGATGATAGCACTTTCCTAAGGGGGTCAAACCATGTCCCAAAGGTCACCGGATCTGGTGTCAATTTAAAGAAGTAGTCCAGTTACACATTTGTGGGCTTATAACTTGGCTTCTGAATGTCCTAGAGAGATCAGGTTTGTTTTAGTGTACTCCAATCAACAGCCCCTACAACCACAAAAAGGAATGGAGTCATTAGCACTTATGGTTTGTAAATTGCACCCAGAATTATGTTGCACGAAGCACAATTTCACATCATTCTGGGTTCATTTGTGTGAAAACAAGGTCCAATCAGGCTGAAACGTTACAAGAAGGTAGAATCTATTGAGTTGTAAGTGATCTGAACGTTTCATGATGATCGCACATTCCTATAGGGGGTCAAACCATGTCCCAAAGGTCACCGGGCCTGGTGTCACTTTAAAGAAGTAGTCCAGTTACACCTTTGTGGGCTTATAACTTGGCTTCTGAATGTCCTAGAGAGGTCAGGTTTGTTTTAGTGTACTCCAATCAACAGCCCCTACAACCACAAAAAGGAATGGAGTCATTAGCACTTATGGTTTGTAAATGGCACCCAGAATTATGTTGCACGAAGCACAATTTCACATCATTCTGGGTTCATTTGTGTGAAAACAAGGTCCAATCAGGCTGAAACGTTACAGGAAGGTAGAATCTATTGAGTTGTAAGTGATCTGAACGTTTCATGATGATAGCACTTTCCTAAGAGGGTCAAACCATGTCCCAAAGGTCACCGGATCTGGTGTCAATTTAAAGAAGTAGTCCAGTTACACATTTGTGGGCTTATAACTTGGCTTCTGAATGTCCTAGAGAGATCAGGTTTGTTTTAGTGTACTCCAATCAACAGCCCCTACAACCACAAAAAGGAATGGAGTCATTAGCACTTATGGTTTGTAAATTGCACCCAGAATTATGTTGCACGAAGCACAATTTCACATCATTCTGGGTTCATTTGTGTGAAAACAAGGTCCAATCAGGCTGAAACGTTACAAGAAGGTAGAATCTATTGAGTTGTAAGTGATCTGAACGTTTCATGATGATCGCACATTCCTATAGGGGGTCAAACCATGTCCCAAAGGTCACCGGGCCTGGTGTCACTTTAAAGAAGTAGTCCAGTTACACCTTTGTGGGCTTATAACTTGGCTTCTGAATGTCCTAGAGAGGTCAGGTTTGTTTTAGTGTACTCCAATCAACAGCCCCTACAACCACAAAAAGGAATGGAGTCATTAGCACTTATGGTTTGTAAATGGCACCCAGAATTATGTTGCACGAAGCACAATTTCACATCATTCTGGGTTCATTTGTGTGAAAACAAGGTCCAATCAGGCTGAAACGTTACAGGAAGGTAGAATCTATTGAGTTGTAAGTGATCTGAACGTTTCATGATGATAGCACTTTCCTAAGAGGGTCAAACCATGTCCCAAAGGTCACCGGATCTGGTGTCAATTTAAAGAAGTAGTCCAGTTACACATTTGTGGGCTTATAACTTGGCTTCTGAATGTCCTAGAGAGATCAGGTTTGTTTTAGTGTACTCCAATCAACAGCCCCTACAACCACAAAAAGTAATGGAGTCATTAGCACTTATGGTTTGTAAATGGCACCCAGAATTATGTTGCACGAAGCACAATTTCACATCATTCTGGGTCCATTTGTGTGAAAACAAGGTCCAATCAGGCTGAAACGTTACAGGAAGGTAGAATCTATTGAGTTGTAAGTGATCTGAATGTTTCATGATGATAGCACATTCCTATAGGGGGTCAAACCATGTCCCAAAGGTCACCGGATCTGGTGTCAATTTAAAGAAGTAGTCCAGTTACACCTTTGTGGGCTTTTAACTTGGCTTCTGAATGTCCTAGAGAGGTCAGGTTTGTTTTAGTGTACTCCAATCAACAGACCCTACAACCACAAAAAGGAATGCAGTCATTAGCACTTATGGTTTGTAAATGGCACCCAGAATTATGTTACACGAAGCACAATTTCACATCATTCTGGGTTCATTTGTGTGAATACAAGGTCCAATCAGGCTGAAACGTTACAGGAAGGTAGAATCTATGGAGTTGTAAGTGATCTGAACGTTTCATGATGATAGCACTTTCCTAAGGGGGTCAAACCATGTCCCAAAGGTCACCGGATCTGGTGTCAATTTAAAGAAGTAGTCCAGTTACACATTTGTGGGCTTATAACTTGGCTTCTGAATGTACTAGAGAGATCAGGTTTCTTTTAGTATACTCCAATCAACAGCCCCTACAACCACAAAAAGGAATGGAGTCATTAGCACTTATGGTTTGTAAATGGCACCCAGAATTATGTTGCACGAAGCACAATTTCACATCATTCTGGGTCCATTTGTGTGAAAACAAGGTCCAATCAGGCTGAAACGTTACAGGAAGGTAGAATCTATTGAGTTGTAAGTGATCTGAACGTTTCATGATGATAACACATTCCTAAGGGGGTCAAACCATGTCCCAAAGGTCACCGGATCTGGTGTCAATTTAAAGAAGTAGTCCAGTTACACATTTGTGGGCTTATAACTTGGCTTCTGAATTTCCAAGAGAGATCAGGTTTGTTTTAGTGTACTCCAATCAACAGCCCCTACAACCACAAAAAGGAATGCAGTCATTAGCACTTATGGTTTGTAAATGGCACCCAGAATTATGTTACACGAAGCACAATTTCACATCATTCTGGGTTCATTTGTGTGAAAACAAGGTCCAATCAGGCTGAAACGTTACAGGAAGGTAGAATCTATTGAGTTGTAAGTGATCTGAACGTTTCATGATGATAGCACTTTCCTAAGAGGGTCAAACCATGTCCCAAAGGTCACCGGATCTGGTGTCAATTTAAAGAAGTAGTCCAGTTACACATTTGTGGGCTTATAACTTGGCTTCTGAATGTCCTAGAGAGATCAGGTTTGTTTTAGTGTACTCCAATCAACAGCCCCTACAACCACAAAAAGTAATGGAGTCATTAGCACTTATGGTTTGTAAATGGCACCCAGAATTATGTTGCACGAAGCACAATTTCACATCATTCTGGGTCCATTTGTGTGAAAACAAGGTCCAATCAGGCTGAAACGTTACAGGAAGGTAGAATCTATTGAGTTGTAAGTGATCTGAATGTTTCATGATGATAGCACATTCCTATAGGGGGTCAAACCATGTCCCAAAGGTCACCGGATCTGGTGTCAATTTAAAGAAGTAGTCCAGTTACACCTTTGTGGGCTTTTAACTTGGCTTCTGAATGTCCTAGAGAGGTCAGGTTTGTTTTAGTGTACTCCAATCAACAGACCCTACAACCACAAAAAGGAATGCAGTCATTAGCACTTATGGTTTGTAAATGGCACCCAGAATTATGTTACACGAAGCACAATTTCACATCATTCTGGGTTCATTTGTGTGAATACAAGGTCCAATCAGGCTGAAACGTTACAGGAAGGTAGAATCTATGGAGTTGTAAGTGATCTGAACATTTCATGATGATAGCACTTTCCTAAGGGGGTCAAACCATGTCCCAAAGGTCACCGGATCTGGTGTCAATTTAAAGAAGTAGTCCAGTTACACATTTGTGGGCTTATAACTTGGCTTCTGAATTTCCAAGAGAGATCAGGTTTGTTTTAGTGTACTCCAATCAACAGCCCCTACAACCACAAAAAGGAATGCAGTCATTAGCACTTATGGTTTGTAAATGGCACCCAGAATTATGTTACACGAAGCACAATTTCACATCATTCTGGGTTCATTTGTGTGAAAACAAGGTCCAATCAGGCTGAAACGTTACAGGAACGTAGAATCTATTGAGTTGTAAGTGATCTGAACGTTTCATGATGATCGCACATTCCTATAGGGGGTCAAACCATGTCCCAAAGGTCACCGGGCCTGGTGTCACTTTAAAGAAGTAGTCCAGTTACACCTTTGTGGGCTTATAACTTGGCTTCTGAATTTCCTAGAGAGATCAGGTTTGTTTTAGTGTACTCCAATCAACAGCCCCTACAACCACAAAAAGGAAGGGAGTCATTAGCACTTATGGTTTGTAAATTGGACCCAGAATTATGTTGCATGAAGCACAATTTCACATCATTCTGGGTTCATTTGTGTGAAAACAAGGTCCAATCAGGCTGAAACGTTACAAGAAGGTAGAATCTATTGAGTTGTAAGTGATCTGAACGTTTCATGATGATCGCACATTCCTATAGGGGGTCAAACCATGTCCCAAAGGTCACCGGGCCTGGTGTCACTTTAAAGAAGTAGTCCAGTTAGACCTTTGTGGGCTTATAACTTGGCTTCTGAATGTCCTAGAGAGGTCAGGTTTGTTTTAGTGTACTCCAATCAACAGCCCCTACAACCACAAAAAGGAATGGAGTCATTAGCACTTATGGTTTGTAAATGGCACCCAGAATTATGTTGCACGAAGCACAATTTCACATCATTCTGGGTTCATTTGTGTGAAAACAAGGTCCAATCAGGCTGAAACGTTACAGGAAGGTAGAATCTATTGAGTTGTAAGTGATCTGAACGTTTCATGATGATAGCACTTTCCTAAGGGGGTCAAACCATGTCCCAAAGGTCACCGGATCTGGTGTCAATTTAAAGAAGTAGTCCAGTTACACATTTGTGGGCTTATAACTTGGCTTCTGAATGTCCTAGAGAGATCAGGTTTGTTTTAGTGTACTCCAATCAACAGCCCCTACAACCACAAAAAGTAATGGAGTCATTAGCACTTATGGTTTGTAAATGGCACCCAGAATTATGTTGCACGAAGCACAATTTCACATCATTCTGGGTCCATTTGTGTGAAAACAAGGTCCAATCAGGCTGAAACGTTACAGGAAGGTAGAATCTATTGAGTTGTAAGTGATCTGAACGTTTCATGATGATAGCACATTCCTATAGGGGGTCAAACCATGTCCCAAAGGTCACCGGATCTGGTGTCAATTTAAAGAAGTAGTCCAGTTACACCTTTGTGGGCTTTTAACTTGGCTTCTGAATGTCCTAGAGAGGTCAGGTTTGTTTTAGTGTACTCCAATCAACAGACCCTACAACCACAAAAAGGAATGCAGTCATTAGCACTTATGGTTTGTAAATGGCACCCAGAATTATGTTACACGAAGCACAATTTCACATCATTCTGGGTTCATTTGTGTGAATACAAGGTCCAATCAGGCTGAAACGTTACAGGAAGGTAGAATCTATGGAGTTGTAAGTGATCTGAACGTTTCATGATGATAGCACTTTCCTAAGGGGGTCAAACCATGTCCCAAAGGTCACCGGATCTGGTGTCAATTTAAAGAAGTATTCCAGTTACACATTTGTGGGCTTATAACTTGGCTTCTGAATGTACTAGAGGGATCAGGTTTCTTTTAGTATACTCCAATCAACAGCCCCTACAACCACAAAAAGGAATGGAGTCATTAGCACTTATGGTTTTTAAATGGCACCCAGAATTATGTTGCACGAAGCACAATTTCACATCATTCTGGGTTCATTTGTGTGAAAACATGGTCCAGTCAGGCTGAAACGTTACAAGAAGGTAGAATCTATTGAGTTGTAAGTGATCTGAACGTTTCCAGATGATAGCACATTCCTAAGGGGGTCAAACCATGTCCCAAAGGTCACCGGATCTGGTGTCAATTTAAAGAAGTAGTCCAGTTACACATTTGTGGGCTTATAACTTGGCTTCTGAATATCCTAAAGAGGTCAGGTTTGTTTTAGTGTACTCCAATCAACCGCCCCTACAACCACAAAAAGTAATGGAGTCATTAGCACTTATGGTTTGTAAATGGCACCCAGAATTATGTTGCACGAAGCACAATTTCACATCATTCTGGGTTCATTTGTGTGAAAACAAGGTCCAATCAGGCTGAAACGTTACAGGAAGGTAGAATCTATTGAGTTGTAAGTGATCTGAACGTTTCATGATGATAGCACATTCCTATAGGGGGTCAAACCATGTCACAAAGGTCACCGGATCTGGTGTCAATTTAAAGAAGTAGTCCAGTTACACCTTTGTGGGCTTATAACTTGGCTTCTGAATGTCCTAGAGAGGTCAGGTTTGTTTTAGTGTACTCCAATCAACAGCCCCTACAACCACAAAAAGGAATGCAGTCATTAGCACTTATGGTTTGTAAATGGCACCCAGAATTATGTTACAAAAAGCACAATTTCACATCATTCTGGGTTCATTTGTGTGAAAACAAGGTCCAATCAGGCTGAAACGTTACAGGAAGGTAGAATCTATTGAGTTGTAAGTGATCTGAACGTTTCATGATGATAACACTTTCCTAAGGGGGTCAAACCATGTCCCAAAGGTCACCGGATCTGGTGTCAATTTAAAGAAGTAGTCCAGTTACACATTTGTGGGCTTATAACTTGGCTTCTGACTTTCCAAGAGAGAACAGGTTTGTTTTAGTGTACTCCAATCAACAGCCCCTACAACCACAAAAAGGAATGCAGTCAGTAGCACTTATGGTTTGTAAATGGCACCCAGAATTATGTTACACGAAGCACAATTTCACATCATTCTGGGTTCATTTGTGTGAAAACAAGGTCCAATCAGGCTGAAACGTTACAGGAAGGTAGAATCTATTGAGTTGTAAGTGATCTGAACGTTTCATGATGATAGCACTTTCCTAAGGGGGTCAAACCATGTCCCAAAGGTCACCGGATCTGGTGTCACTTTAAAGAAGTTGTCCAATTAAACATTTGTGGGCTTATAACTTGGCTTCTGAATATCCTAGAGAGGTCAGGTTTGTTTTAGAGTACTCCAATTAACAGCCCTCATTACCCCAAAAAGGAATGGAGTCATTAGCACTTATGGTTTTTAAATGGCACCCAGAATTATGTTGCACGAAGCACAATTTCACATCATTCTGGGTTCATTTGTGTGAAAACAAGGTCCAATCAGGCTGAAACGTTACAGGAAGGTAGAATCTATTGAGTTGTAAGTGATCTGAACATTTCATGATGATAGCACTTTCCTAAGGGGTTCAAACCATGTCCCAAAGGTCACCGGATCTGGTGTCAATTTAAAGAAGTAGTCCAGTTACACATTTGTGGGCTTATAACTTGGCATCTGAATGTCCTAGAGAGATCAGGTTTGTTTTAGTGTACTCCAATCAACAGCCCCTACAACCACAAAAAGGAATGGAGTCATTAGCACTTATGGTTTGTAAATGGCACCCAGAATTATGTTGCACGAAGCACAATTTCACATCATTCTGGGTTCATTTGTGTGAAAACAAGGTCCAATCAGTCTGAAACGTTACAAGAAGGTAGAATCTATTGAGTTGTAAGTTATCTGAACATTTCATTATGATCGCACATTCCTATAGGGGGTCAAACCATGTCCCAAAGGTCACCGGGCCTGGTGTCACTTTAAAGAAGTAGTCCAGTTACACCTTTGTGGGCTTATAACTTGGCTTGTGAATGTCCTAGAGAGATCAGGTTTGTTTTAGTGTACTCCAATCAACAGCCCCTACAACCACAAAAAGGAAGGGAGTCATTAGCACTTATGGTTTGTAAATGGCACCCAGAATTATGTTGCACGAAGCACAATTTCACATCATTCTGGGTCCATTTGTGTGAAAACAAGGTCCAATCAGGCTGAAACGTTACAGGAAGGTAGAATCTATTGAGTTGTAAGTGATCTGAACGTTTCATGATGATAGCACTTTCCTAAGGGGGTAAAACCATGTCCCAAAGGTCACCGGATCTGGTGTCACTTTAAAGAAGTAGTCCAGTTACACATTTGTGGGCTTATAACTTGGCTTCTGAATATCCTAGAGAGGTCAGGTTTGTTTTAGAGTACTCCAATTAACAGCCCCCATTACCCCAAAAAGGAATGGAGTCATTAGCACTTATGGTTTTTAAATGGCACCCAGAATTATGTTGCACGAAGCACAATTTCACATCATTCTGGGTTCATTTGTGTGAAAACAAGGTCCAATCATTCTGAAACGTTACAGGAAGGTAGAATCTATTGAGTTGTAAGTGATCTGAACGTTTCATGATGATAGCACTTTCCTAAGGGGGTCAAACCATGTCCCAAAGGTCACCGGATCTGGTGTCAATTTAAAGAAGTAGTCCAGTTACACATTTGTGGGCTTATAACTTGGCTTCTGAATGTCCTAGAGAGATCAGGTTTGTTTTAGTGTACTCCAATCAACAGCCCCTACAACCACAAAAAGGAATGGAGTCATTAGCACTTATGGTTTGTAAATTGCACCCAGAATTATGTTGCACGAAGCACAATTTCACATCATTCTGGGTTCATTTGTGTGAAAACAAGGTCCAATCAGGCTGAAACGTTACAAGAAGGTAGAATCTATTGAGTTGTAAGTGATCTGAACGTTTCATGATGATCGCACATTCCCATAGGGGGTCAAACCATGTCCCAAAGGTCACCGGGCCTGGTGTCACTTTAAAGAAGTAGTCCAGTTACACCTTTGTGGGCTTATAACTTGGCTTCTGAATGTCCTAGAGAGGTCAGGTTTGTTTTAGTGTACTCCAATCAACAGCCCCTACAACCACAAAAAGGAATGGAGTCATTAGCACTTATGGTTTGTAAATGGCACCCAGAATTATGTTGCACGAAGCACAATTTCACATCATTCTGGGTTCATTTGTGTGAAAACAAGGTCCAATCAGGCTGAAACGTTACAGGAAGGTAGAATCTATTGAGTTGTAAGTGATCTGAACGTTTCATGATGATAGCACTTTCCTAAGGGGGTCAAACCTTGTCCCAAAGGTCACCGGATCTGGTGTCAATTTAAAGAAGTAGTCCAGTTACACATTTGTGGGCTTATAACTTGGCTTCTGAATGTCCTAGAGAGATCAGGTTTGTTTTAGTGTACTCCAATCAACAGCCCCTACAACCACAAAAAGTAATGGAGTCATTAGCACTTATGGTTTGTAAATGGCACCCAGAATTATGTTGCACGAAGCACAATTTCACATCATTCTGGGTCCAATTGTGTGAAAACAAGGTCCAATCAGGCTGAAACGTTACAGGAAGGTAGAATCTATTGAGTTGTAAGTGATCTGAACGTTTCATGATGATAGCACATTCCTATAGGGGGTCAAACCATGTCCCATAGGTCACCGGATCTGGTGTCAATTTAAAGAAGTAGTCCAGTTACACCTTTGTTGGCTTTTAACTTGGCTTCTGAATGTCCTAGAGAGGTCAGGTTTGTTTTAGTGTACTCCAATCAACAGACCCTACAACCACAAAAAGGAATGCAGTCATTAGCACTTATGGTTTGTAAATGGCACCTAGAATTATGTTACACGAAGCACAATTTCACATCATTCTGGGTTCATTTGTGTGAGTACAAGGTCCAATCAGGCTGAAACGTTACAGGAAGGTAGAATCTATGGAGTTGTAAGTGATCTGAACGTTTCATGATGATAGCACTTTCCTAAGGGGGTCAAACCATGTCCCAAAGGACACCGGATCTGGTGTCAATTTAAAGAAGTAGTCCAGTTACACATTTGTGGGCTTATAACTTGACTTCTGAATTTCCTAGAGAGATCAGGTTTGTTTTAGTGTACTCCAATCAACAGCCCCTACAACCACAAAAAGGAAGGGAGTCATTAGCACTTATGATTTGTAAATGGCACCCAGAATTATGTTGCACGAAGACAATTTCACATCATTCTGGGTCCATTTGTGTGAAAACAAGGTCCAATCAGGCTGAAACGTTACAGGAAGGTAGAATCTACTGAGTTGTAAGTGATCTGAACGTTTCATGATGATAGAACTTTCCTAAGGGGGTCAAACCATGTCCCAAAGGTCACCGGATCTGGTGTCACTTTAAAGAAGTAGTCCAGTTACACATTTGTGGGCTTATAACTTGGCTTCTGAATGTCCTAGAGAGGTCAGGTTTGTTTTAGTGTACTCCAATCAACAGCCCCTACAACCACAAAAAGGAATGGAGTCATTAGCACTCAGAGGCGGAGCTGGCCTAAATGGCGCCCTGTGCGAGATCCCCCTGTGACACCCCCCCCATGAAAAAACATTACACCTACAACTTTGTTTCAAATTGCGTGGAGTGTATATATAACAAGGTTTGCTAACTGAATACAACATCCAGCTCCTGGCCACCTTCTCACCACTTGTCAAAGTTCTACTGAAATAGACACACTTAACGCAACATGATGGCATCATCGACTTGTACAGTACAGATGTACGTAAAGGCGAGAGTCTCAACTTTCAGCTAAAAAAAGACCGCTCTAGCTATTATAGTTTTTATTTTATGGCAGTTTACAGTTTAAACGGGATCATACTAGCAGGGCACCTCCAGCGGCCCGCTGCCGCTCCGTTTTTCATGGGGTAAATAATAGCTAATTTCCCGATTCCAAGAAGAAAGAATGGTCCTACCAGCTCGCCACTTCAATATGAAGAAGATCAGTTCAACAAGGGGAAAAAAACCTGACCTGTAGGCCAGAGAAACGTTCATTAGCACATCAAGTTCTATTCAGTTTACCGGTAAACATATCACGAATGTACAACAGGTCAATTATTAATCATCTTGGCTACGTAGCTCAATCTATGCATTCCAGTAGCGTTTGCTACAAACAAATACAAAAACAACAATAAAGGAAAACAACTGTCTGACAGACAGCATAGCCGAATTCAAGGCAACACATAACAATAATCATTCGATTGCTCTTGGTTTCAAGTTAAGCCCATTAAAGTGCTTAAGTAAATAAAAGTGTTTCAAAAACAGCGTTTTTGAACCGGAGTTCTGCTCGCGGTGGGAACTCCGCCGAACAAGGTCATTTTTTATAGCGAAAACGATCGGCTGGTCACTGACAAGTAAAAGGGTGTTATTGGTAGATGTTAAGAACACTTACCGCTGAGGTAAAATGAGAGTATAAATGAAGTGGGGGGAGAAAAACGCTTTGTTTTCCAACGCCGTTCTACAAGCAACAAGCTTACAGCCACGGCAGGAGCAGCTTTCATGGTTGTCGCGACTGGAAGGAGCCAATCAGGAGAGGGACCTCACATCAGCTGACGTGGGTCATGTGACAGGGAGTAGTTGATATGGGTTACACTGTTGTGCTTTTATTACAGAAATATTATTATTATCATCACTATTATTATTAAGAACATGCGATTTCTATGTTTTGTTTATGTATTGGTTGATGCTAAAAATAAAAAATAAATTTAGAAAAAAAAAAAAAAAAGGAAATTCAATGCTGCCCCCTGCAGACTGCCGCCCTGTTCGGCCGCACATGTTGCACATATCAAGCTCCGCCACTGTTAGCACTTATGGTTTGTAAATTGCACCCAGAATTATGTTGCACGAAGCACAATTTCACATCATTCTGGGTTCATTTGTGTGAAAACAAGGTCCAATCAGGCTGAAACGTTACAAGAAGGTAGAATCTATTGAGTTGTAAGTGATCTGAATGTTTCATGATGATCGCACATTCCCATAGGGGGTCAAACCATGTCCCAAAGGTCACCGGGCCTGGTGTCACTTTAAAGAAGTAGTCCAGTTACACCTTTGTGGGCTTATAACTTGGCTTCTGAATGTCCTAGAGAGGTCAGGTTTGTTTTAGTGTACTCCAATCAACAGCCCCTACAACCACAAAAAGGAATGCAGTCATTAGCACTTATGGTTTGTAAATGGCACCCAGAATTATGTTACACGGAGCACAATTTCACATCATTCTGGGTTCATTTGTGTGTATCCAAGGTCCAATCAGGCTGAAACGTTACAGGAAGGTAGAATCTATTGAGTTGTAAGTGATCTGAACGTTTCATGATGATAGCACTTTCCTAAGGGGGTCAAACCATGTCCCAAAGGTCACCGGATCTGGTGTCAATTTAAAGAAGTAGTCCAGTTACACATTTGTGGGCTTATAACTTGGCTTCTGAATTTCCTAGAGAGGTCAGGTTTGTTTTAGTGTACTCCAATCAACAGCCCCTACATCCACAAAAAGGAATGGAGTCATTAGCACTTATGGTTTGTAAATGGCACCCAGAATTATGTTGCACGAAGCACAATTTCACATCATTCTGGGTTCATTTGTGTGAAAACAAGGTCCAATCAGGCTGAAACGTTACAGGAAGGTAGAATCTATTGAGTTGTAAGTGATCTGAACGTTCCATGATGATAGCACATTCCTAAGGGGGTCAAACCATGTCCCAAAGGTCACCGGATCTGGTGTCAATTTAAAGAAGTAGTCCAGTTACACATTTGTGGGCTTATAACTTGGCTTCTGAATGTCCTAGAGAGATCAGGTTTGTTTTAATGTACTCCAATCAACAGCCCCTACAACCACAAAAAGGAATGGAGTCATTAGCACTTATGTTTTGTAAATTGCACCAAGAATTATGTTGCACGAAGCACAATTTCACATCATTCTGGGTCCATTTGTGTGAAAACAAGGTCTAATCAGGCTAAAACGTTACAGGAAGGTAGAATCTATTGAGTTGTAAGTGATCTGAACGTTTTATGATGATCGCACATTCCTATAGGGGGTCAAACCATGTCCCAAAGGTCACCGGCCCTGGTGTCACTTTAAAGAAGTAGTCCAGTTACACCTTTGTGGGCTTATAACTTGGCTTCTGAATTTCCTAGAGAGATCAGGTTTGTTTTAGTGTACTCCAATCAACAGCCCCTACAACCACAAAAAGGAAGGGAGTCATTAGCTCTTATGGTTTGTAAATGGCACCCAGAATTATGTTGCACGAAGCACAATTTCACATCATTCTGGGTCCATTTGTGTGAAAACAAGGTCCAATCAGGCTGAAACGTTACAGGAAGGTAGAATCTACTGAGTTGTAAGTGATCTGAACGTTTCATGGTGATAGCACTTTCCTAAGGGGGTCAAACCATGTCCCAAAGGTCACCGGATCTGGTGTCAATTTAAAGAAGTAGTCCAGTTACACATTTGTGGGCTCATAACTTGGCTTCTGAATTTCCTAGAGAGGTCAGGTTTGTTTTAGTGTACTCCAATCAACAGCCCCTACAACCACAAAAAGGAATGCAGTCATTAGCACTTATGGTTTGTAAATGGCACCCAGAATTATGTTACACGAAGCACAATTTCACATCATTCTGGGTTCATTTGTGTGTATCCAAGGTCCAATCAGGCTGAAACGTTACAGGAAGGTAGAATCTATTGAGTTGTAAGTGATCTGAACGTTTCATGATGATAGCACTTTCCTAAGGGGGTCAAACCATGTCCCAAAGGTCACCGGATCTGGTGTCAATTTAAAGAAGTAGTCCAGTTACACATTTGTGGGCTTATAACTTGGCTTCTGAATTTCCTAGAGAGATCAGGTTTGTTTTAGTGTACTCCAATCAACAGCCCCTACATCCACAAAAAGGAATGGAGTCATTAGCACTTATGGTTTGTAAATGGCACCCAGAATTATGTTGCACGAAGCACAATTTCACATCATTCTGGGTCCATTTGTGTGAAAACAAGGTCTAATCAGGCTAAAACGTTACAGGAAGGTAGAATCTATTGAGTTGTAAGTGATCTGAACGTTCCATGATGATCGCACATTCCTAAGGGGGTCAAACCATGTCCCAAAGGTCACCGGCCCTGGTGTCACTTTAAAGAAGTAGTCCAGTTACACCTTTGTGGGCTTATAACTTGGCTTCTGAATTTCCTAGAGAGATCAGGTTTGTTTTAGTGTACTCCAATCAACAGCCCCTACAACCACAAAAAGGAAGGGAGTCATTAGCTCTTATGGTTTGTAAATGGCACCCAGAATTATGTTGCACGAAGCACAATTTCACATCATTCTGGGTCCATTTGTGTGAAAACAAGGTCCAATCAGGCTGAAACGTTACAGGAAGGTAGAATCTACTGAGTTGTAAGTGATCTGAACGTTTCATGGTGATAGCACTTTCCTAAGGGGGTCAAACCATGTCCCAAAGGTCACCGGATCTGGTGTCAATTTAAAGAAGTAGTCCAGTTACACATTTGTGGGCTTATAACTTGGCTTCTGAATTTCCTAGAGAGGTCAGGTTTGTTTTAGTGTACTCCAATCAACAGCCCCTACAACCACAAAAAGGAATGCAGTCATTAGCACTTATGGTTTGTAAATGGCACCCAGAATTATGTTACACGAAGCACAATTTCACATCATTCTGGGTTCATTTGTGTGTATCCAAGGTCCAATCAGGCTGAAACGTTACAGGAAGGTAGAATCTATTGAGTTGTAAGTGATCTGAACGTTTCATGATGATAGCACTTTCCTAAGGGGGTCAAACCATGTCCCAAAGGTCACCGGATCTGGTGTCAATTTAAAGAAGTAGTCCAGTTACACATTTGTGGGCTTATAACTTGGCTTCTGAATTTCCTAGAGAGATCAGGTTTGTTTTAGTGTACTCCAATCAACAGCCCCTACATCCACAAAAAGGAATGGAGTCATTAGCACTTATGGTTTGTAAATGGCACCCAGAATTATGTTGCACGAAGCACAATTTCACATCATTCTGGGTTCATTTGTGTGAAAACAAGGTCCAATCAGGCTGAAACGTTACAGGAAGGTAGAATCTATTGAGTTGTAAGTGATCTGAACGTTCCATGATGATAGCACATTCCTAAGGGGGTCAAACCATGTCCCAAAGGTCACCGGATCTGGTGTCAATTTAAAGAAGTAGTCCAGTTACACATTTGTGGGCTTATAACTTGGCTTCTGAATGTCCTAGAGAGATCAGGTTTGTTTTAATGTACTCCAATCAACAGCCCCTACAACCACAAAAAGGAATGGAGTCATTAGCACTTATGTTTTGTAAATGGCACCAAGAATTATGTTGCACGAAGCACAATTTCACATCATTCTGGGTCCATTTGTGTGAAAACAAGGTCTAATCAGGCTAAAACGTTACAGGAAGGTAGAATCTTTTGAGTTGTAAGTGATCTGAACGTTTTATGATGATCGCACATTCCTATAGGGGGTCAAACCATGTCCCAAAGGTCACCGGGCCTGGTGTCACTTTAAAGAAGTAGTCCAGTTACACCTTTGTGGGCTTATAACTTGGCTTCTGAATGTCCTAGAGAGGTCAGGTTTGTTTTAGTGTACTCCAATCAACAGCCCCTACAACCACAAAAAGGAATGGAGGCATTAGCCCTTATGGTTTGTAAATGGCACCCAGAATTATGTTGCACGAAGCACAATTTCACATCATTCTGGGTTCATTTGTGTGAAAACAAGGTCCAATCAGGCTGAAATGTTACAGGAAGGTAGAATCTATTGAGTTGTAAGTGATCTGAACATTTCATGATGATAGCACATTCCTAAGGGGGTCAAACCATGTCCCAAAGTTCACCGGATCTGGTGTCATTTTAAAGAAGTAGTCCAGTTACACATTTGTGGGCTTATAACTTGGCTTCTGAATGTCCTAGAGAGATCAGGTTTGTTTTAATGTACTCCAATCAACAGCCCCTACAACCACAAAAAGGAATGGAGTCATTAGCACTTATGGTTTGTAAATGGCACCCAGAATTATGTTGCACGAAGCACAATTTCACATCATTCTGGGTCCATTTGTGTGAAAACAAGGTCCAATCAGGCTGAAACGTTACAAGAAGGTAGAATCTATTGAGTTGTAAGTGATCTGAACGTTTCAAGATGATCGCACATTCCTCTAGGGGGTCAAACCATGTCCCAAAGGTCACCGGGCCTGGTGTCACTTTAAAGAAGTAGTCCAGTTACACCTTTGTGGGTATATAACTTGGCTTCTGAATGTTCTAGAGAGATCAGGTTTGTTTTAATGTACTCCAATCAACAGCCCCTACAACCTCAAAAAGGAATGGAGTCATTAGCACTTATGGTTTGTAAATGGCACCCAGAATTATGTTGCACGAAGCACAATTTCACTTCATTCTGGGTCCATTTGTGTGAAAACAAGGTCCAATCAGGCTGAAACGTTACATGAAGGTAGAATCTATTGAGTTGTAAGTGATCTGAACGTTTCATGATGATAGCACTTTCCTAAGGGGGTCAAACCATGTCTCAAAGCTCACCGGGCCTGGTGTCAATTTAAAGAAGTAGTCCAGTTACACCTTTGTGGGCTTATAACTTGGCTTCTGAATGTCCTAGAGAGGTCAGGTTTGTTTTAGTGTACTCCAATCAACAGCCCCTACAACCACAAAAAGGAATGGAGTCATTAGCTCTCATGGTTTGTAAATGGCACCCAGAATTATGTTGCACAAGCACAATTTCACATCATTCTGGGTTCATTTGTGTGAAAACAAGGTCCAATCCGGCTGTAACATTACAGGAAGGTAGAATCTATTGAGTTGTAAGTGATCTGAACGTTTCATGATGATAGCACATTCCTAAGGGGGTCAAACCATGTCCCAAAGGTCACCGGATCAGGTGTCAATTTAAAGAAGTAGTCCAGTTACACATTTGTGGGCTTATAACTTGGCTTCTGAATGTCCTAGAGAGATCAGGTTTGTTTTAATGTACTCCAATCAACAGCCCCTACAACCACAAAAAGGAATGGAGTCATTAGCACTTATGGTTTGTAAATGGCACCCAGAATTATGTTGCACGAAGCACAAATTTCACATCATTCTGGGTCCATTTGTGTGAAAACAAGGTCCGATGAGGCTGAAACGTTACAAGAAGGTAGAATCTATTGAGTTGTAAGTGATCTGAACGTTTCATGATGATAGCACTTTCCTAAGGGGGTCAAACCATGTCCCAAAGCTCACCGGGCCTGGTGTCACTTTAAAGAAGTAGTCCAGTTACACCTTTGTGGGCTTATACCTTGGCTTCTGAATGTCCTAGAGAGATCAGGTTTGTTTTAGTGTACTCCAATCAACAGCCCCTACAACCACAAAAAGGAATGGAGTCATTAGCACTTATGGTTTGTAAATGGCACCCAGAATTATGTTGCACGAAGCACAATTTCACATCATTCTGGGTTCATTTGTGTGAAAACAAGGTCCAATCAGGCTGAAACGTTACAGGAAGGTAGAATGTATTGAGTTAAAAGTGATCTGAACGTTTCATGATGATAGCACTTTCCTAAGGGGGTCAAACCATGTCCCAAAAGTCACCGGATCTGGTGTCACTTTAAAGAAGTTGTCCAGTTACACATTTGTGGGCTTATAATTTGGCTTCTGAATATCCTCGAGAGGTCAGGTTTGTTTTAGATTACTCCAATTAACAGCCCCCATTACCCCAAAAAGGAATGGAGTCATTAGCACTTATGGTTTGTAAATGGCACCCAGAATTATGTTGCACGAAGCACAATTTCACATCATTCTGGGTTCATTTGTGTGAAAACAAGGTCCAATCAGGCTGAAACGTTACAGGACGTTAGAATCTATTGAGTTGTAAGTGATCTGAACGTTTCATGATGATACCACTTTCGTAAGGGGGTCAAACCATGTCCCAAAGGTCACCGGATCTGGTGGCAATTTAAAGAAGTAGTCCAGTTACACATTTGTGGGCTTATAACTTGGCTTCTGAATGTCCTAGAGAGATCAGGTTTGTTTTAGTGTACTCCAATCAACAGCCCCTACAACCTCAAAAAGGAATGGAGTCATTAGCACTTATGGTTTGTAAATGGCACCCAGAATTATGTTGCACGCAGCACAATTTCACATCATTCTGGGTCCAATTGTGTGAAAACAAGGTCCAATCAGGCTGAAACGTTACAGGAAGGTAGAATCTATTGAGTTGTAAGTGATCTGAACATTTCATGATGATCGCACATTCCTATAGGGGGTCAAACCATGTCCCAAAGGTCACCGGGCCTGGTGTCACTTTAAAGAAGTAGTCCAGTTACACCTTTGTGGGCTTATAACTTGGCTTCTGAATGTCCTAGAGAGGTCAGGTTTGTTTAGTGTACTCCAATCAACAGCCCCTACAACCACAAAAAGGAATGTAGACATTGGCACTTATGGTTTGTAAATGGCACCCAGAATTATGTTGCACGAAGCACAATTTCACATCATTCTGGGTCCATTTGTGTGAAAACAAGGTCCAATCAGGCTGAACCGTTACAGGAAGGTAGAATCTATTGAGTTGTAAGTGATCTGAACGTTTCATGATGATAGCACATTCCTATAGGGGGTCAAACCATGTCCCAAAGGTCACCGGATCTGGTGTCAATTTAAAGAAGTAGTCCAGTTACACCTTTGTGGGCTTATAACTTGGCTTCTGAATGTCCTAGAGAGGTCAGCTTTGTTTTAGTGTACACCAATCAACAGCCCCTACAACCACAAAAAGGAAGGGAGTCATTAGCACTTATGGTTTGTAAATGGCACCCAGAATTATGTTACACGAAGCACAATTTCACATCATTCTGGGTTCATTTGTGTGAAAACAAGGTCCAATCAGGCTTAAACGTTACAGGAAGGTAGAATCTATTGAGTTGTAAGTGATCTGAACATTTCATGATGATAGCACTTTCCTAAGGGGGTCAAACCATGTCCCAAAGGTCACCGGATCTGGTGTCAATTTAAAGAAGTAGTCCAGTTACACATTTGTGGGCTTATAACTTGGCTTCTGAATTTCCTAGAGAGATCAGGTTTGTTTTAGTGTACTCCAATCAATAGCCCCTACAACCACAAAAAGGAAGGGAGTCATTAGCACTTATGGTTTGTAAATGGCACCCAGAATTATGTTGCACGAAGCACAATTTCACATCATTCTGGGTCCATTTGTGTGAAAACAAGGTCCAATCAGGCTGAAACGTTACAGGAAGGTAGAATCTATTGAGTTGTAAGTGATCTGAACATTTCATGATGATAGCACTTTCCTAAGGGGGTCAAACCATGTCCCAAAGGTCACCGGATCTGGTGTCAATTTAAAGAAGTAGTCCAGTTACACATTTGTGGGCTTATAACTTGGCTTCTGAATTTCCTAGAGAGGTCAGGTTTGTTTTAGAGTATTCCAATTAACAGCCCCCATTACCCCAAAAAGGAATGGAGTCATTAGCACTTATGGTTTTTAAATGGCACCCAGAATTATGTTGCACGAAGCAAAATTTCACATCATTCTGGGTTCATTTGTGTGAAAACAAGGTCCAATCAGGCTGAAACGTTACAAGAAGGTAGAATCTATTGAGTTGTAAGTGATCTGAACGTTTCATGATGATCGCACATTCCTATAGGGGGTCAAACCATGTCCCAAAGGTCACCGGGCCTGGTGTCACTTTAAATAAGTAGTCCAGTTACACCTTTGTGGGCTTATAACTTGGCTTCTGAATGTCCTAGAGAGGTCAGGTTTGTTTTAGTGTACTCCAATCAACAGCCCCTACAACCACAAAAAGGAATGGAGTCATTAGCACTTATGGTTTGTAAATGGCACCCAGAATTATGTTGCACGAAACACAATTTCACATCATTCTGGGTTCATTTGTGTGAAAACAAGGTCCAATCAGGCTGAAACGTTACAGGAAGGTAGAATCTATTGAGTTGTAAGTGATCTGAACGTTTCATGATGATAGCACTTTCCTAAGGGGGTCAAACCATGTCCCAAAGGTCACCGGATCTGGTGTCAATTTAAAGAAGTAGTCCAGTTACACATTTGTGGGCTTATAACTTGGCTTCTGAATGTCCTAGAGAGATCAGGTTTGTTTTAGTGTACTCCAATCAACAGCCCCTACAACCACAAAAAGGAATGGAGTCATTAGCACTTATGGTTTGTAAATGGCACCCAGAATTATGTTGCACGAAGCACAATTTCACATCATTCTGGGTCCATTTGTGTGAAAACAAGGTCCAATCAGGCTGAAATGTTACAGGAAGGTAGAATCTATTGAGTTGTAAGTGATCTGAACGTTTCATGATGATAGCACATTCCTATAGGGGGTCAAACCATGTCCCAAAGGTCACCGGATCTGGTGTCAATTTAAAGAAGTAGTCCAGTTACACCTTTGTGGGCTTTTAACTTGGCTTCTGATTGTCCTAGAGAGGTCAGGTTTGTTTTAGTGTACTCCAATCAACAGACCCTACAACCACAAAAAGGAATGCAGTCATTAGCACTTATGGTTTGTAAATGGCACCCAGAATTATGTTACACGAAGCACAATTTCACATCATTCTGGGTTCATTTGTGTGAATAC
Organism: Nothobranchius furzeri; assembly: GCF_043380555.1. NCBI lineage: Eukaryota > Metazoa > Chordata > Actinopteri > Cyprinodontiformes > Nothobranchiidae > Nothobranchius > Nothobranchius furzeri. Next base: position 10,646,694 of record NC_091752.1, on the reverse strand, counting down.
AAGGTCCAATCAGGCTGAAACGTTACAGGAAGGTAGAATCTATGGAGTTGTAAGTGATCTGAACGTTTCATGATGATAGCCCGTTCCTAAGGGGGTCAAATCATGTCCCAAAAGTCACCGGATCTGGTGTCAAATTAAAGAAGTAGTCCAGTTACACATTTGTGGGCTTATAACTTGGATTTCTGAATTTCCTAGAGAGATCAGGTTTGTTTTAGTGTACTCGAATCAACAGCCCCTACAACCACAAAAAGGAAGGGAGTCATTAGCACTTATGATTTGTAAATGGCACCCAGAATTATGTTGCACGAAGCACAATTTCACATCATTCTGGGTCCATTTGTGTGAAAACAAGGTCCAATCAGGCTGAAACGTTACAGGAAGGTAGAATCTATTTAGTTGTAAGTGATCTGAACGTTTCATGATGATAGCACTTTCCTAAGGGGGTCAAACCATGTCCCAAAGGTCACCGGATCTGGTGTCAATTTAAAGAAGTAGTCCAGTTACACATTTGTGGGCTTATAACTTGGCTTCTGAATTTCCTAGAGAGATCAGGTTTGTTTTAGTGTACTCCAATCAACAGCCCCTACAACCACAAAAAGGAAGGGAGTCATTAGCACTTATGGTTTGTAAATGGCACCCAGAATTATGTTGCACGAAGCACAATTTCACATCATTCTGGGTATATTTGTGTGAAAACAAGGTCCAATCAGGCTGAAACGTTACAGGACGGTAGAATCTATTGAGTTGTAAGTGATCTGAACGTTTCATGATGATAGCACTTTCCTAAGGGGGTCAAACCATGTCCCAAAGGTCACTGGATCTGGTGTCACTTTAAAGAAGTAGTCCAGTTACACATTTGTGGGCTTATAACTTGGCTTCTGAATATCCTAGAGAGGTCAGGTTTGTTTTAGAGTACTCCAATTAACAGCCCCCATTACCCCAAAAAAGAATGGAGTCATTAGCACTTATGGTTTGTAAATGGCACCCAGAATTATGTTGCACGAAGCACAATTTCACATCATTCTGGGTCCATTTGTGTGAAAACAAGGTCCAATCAGGCTGAAACGTTACAAGAAGGTAGAATCTATTGAGTTGTAAGTGATCTGAACGTTTCATGATGATAGCACTTTCCTAAGGGGGTCAAACCATGTCCCAAAGGTCACCGGATCTGGTGTCAATTTAAAGAAGTAGTCGAGTTACACCTTTGTGGGCTTATAACTTGGCTTCTGAATGTCCTAGAGAGATCAGGTTTGTTTTAGTGTACTCCAATCAACAGCCCCTACAACCAAAAAAAGGAATGGAGTCATTAGCACTTATGGTTTGTAAATGGCACCCAGAATTATGTTGCACGAAGCACAATTTCACATCATTCTGGGTTCATTTGTGTGAAAACAAGGTCCAATCAGGCTGAAACGTTACAAGAAGGTAGAATCTATTGAGTTGTAAGTGATCTGAACGTTTCATGATGATCGCACATTCCTATAGGGGGTCAAACCATGTCCCAAAGGTCACCGGATCTGGTGTCAATTTAAAGAAGTAGTCCAGTTACACATTTGTGGGCTTATAACTTGGCTTCTGAATGTCCTAGAGAGGACAGCTTTGTTTTAATGTACTCCAGTCAACAGCCCCTACAACCACAAAAAGGAATGGAGTCATTAGCACTTATGGTTTGTAAATGGCACCCAGAATTATGTTGCACGAAGCACAATTTCACATCATTCTGGGTCCATTTGTGTGAAAACAAGGTCCAATCAGGCTGAAACGTTACAAGAAGGTAGAATCTATTGAGTTGTAAGTGATCTGAACGTTTCATGATGATCGCACATTCCTATAGTGTGTCAAACCATGTCCCAAAGGTCACCGGGCCTGGTGTCACTTTAAAGAAGTAGTCCAGTTACACCTTTGTGGGCTTATAACTTGGCTTCTGAATGTCCTAGAGAGGTCAGGTTTGTTTTAGTGTACTCCAATCAACAGCCCCTACAACCACAAAAAGGAATGGAGTCATTAGCCCTTATGGTTTGTAAATGGCACCCAGAATTATGTTTCACGAAGCACAATTTCACATCATTCTGGGTTCATTTGTGTGAAAACAAGGTCCAATCAGGCTGAAACGTTACAAGAAGGTAGAATCTATTGAGTTGTAAGTGATCTGAATGTTTCATGATGATAGCACTTTCCTAAGGGGGTCAAACCATGTCCCAAAGGTCACCGGATCTGGTGTCAATTTAAAGAAGTAGTCGAGTTACACCTTTGTGGGCTTATAACTTGGCTTCTGAATGTCCTAGAGAGGTTAGGTTTGTTTTAGTGTACTCCAATCAACAGCCCCTACAACCACAAAAAGGAATGGAGTCCTTAGCACTCATGGTTTGTAAATGGCACCCAGAATTATGTTGCACGAAGCACAATTTCACATCATTCTGGGTTCATTTGTGTGAAAACAAGGTCCAATCAGGCTGAAACGTTACAAGAAGGTAGAATCTATTGAGTTGTAAGTGATCTGAACGTTTCATGATGATCGCACATTCCTATAGGGGGTCAAACCATGTCCCAAAGGTCACCGGTTCTGGTGTCAATTTAAAGAAGTAGTCCAGTTACACATTTGTGGGCTTATAACTTGGCTTCTGAATGGCCTAGAGAGGTTAGGTTTGTTTTAGTGTACTCCAATCAACAGCCCCTACAACCACAAAAGGAATGGAGTCATTAGCACTTATGGTTTGTAAACGGCACCCAGAATTATGTTGCACGAAGCACAATTTCACATCATTCTGCGTTCATTTGTGTGAAAACAAGGTCCAATCAGGCTGAGACGTTACAAGAAGGTAGAATCTATGGAGTTGTAAGTGGTCTGAACGTTTCAAGATGATAGCACTTTCCTAAGGGGGTCAAACCATGTCCCAAAGGTCACCGGATCTGGTGTCAATTTAAAGAAGTAGTCCAGTTACACATTTGTGGGCTTATAACTTGGCTTCTGAATTTCCTAGAGAGATCAGGTTTGTTTTAGTGTACTCCAATCAACAGCCCCTACAACCACAAAAAGGAAGGGAGTCATTAGCACTTATGGTTTGTAAATGGCACCCAGAATTATGTTGCACGAAGCACAATTTCACATCATTCTGGGTATATTTGTGTGAAAACAAGGTCCAATCAGGCTGAAACGTTACAGGACGGTAGAATCTATTGAGTTGTAAGTGATCTGAACGTTTCATTATGATAGCACATTCCTAAGGGGGTCAAACCATGTCCCAAAGGTCACCGGATCTGGTGTCACTTTAAAGAAGTAGTCCAGTTACACATTTGTGGGCTTATAACTTGGCATCTGAATATCCTAGAGAGGTCAGGTTTGTTTTAGAGTACTCCAATTAACAGCCCCCATTACCCCAAAAAAGAATGGAGTCATTAGCACTTATGGTTTGTAAATGGCACCCAGAATTATGTTGCACGAAGCACAATTTCACATCATTCTGGGTCCATTTGTGTGAAAACAAGGTCCAATCAGGCTGAAACGTTACAAGAAGGTAGAATCTATTGAGTTGTAAGTGATCTGAACGTTTCATGATGATAGCACTTTCCTAAGGGGGTCAAACCATGTCCCAAAGGTCACCGGATCTGGTGTCAATTTAAAGAAGTAGTCGAGTTACACCTTTGTGGGCTTATAACTTGGCTTCTGAATGTCCTAGAGAGGTTAGGTTTGTTTTAGTGTACTCCAATCAAAAGCCCCTACAACCACAAAAAAGAATGGAGTCATTAGCACTTATGGTTTTTAAATGGCACCCAGAATTTTGTTGCACGAAGCACAATTTCACATCATTCTGGGTTCATTTGTGTGAAAACAAGGTCCAATCAGGCTGAAACGTTACAGGAAGGTAGAATCTATTGAGTTGTAAGTGATCTGAACGTTTCATGATGATAGCACTTTCCTAAGGGGGTCAAACCATGTCCCAAAGGTCACCGGATCTGGTGTCAATTTAAAGAAGTAGTCCAGTTACACATTTGTGGGCTTATAACTTGGCTTCTGAATGTCCTAGAGAGATCAGGTTTGTTTTAGTGTACTCCAATCAACAGCCCCTACAACCACAAAAAGGAATGGAGTCATTAGCACTTATGGTTTATAAATGGCACCCAGAATTATGTTGCACGAAGCACAATTTCACATCATTCTGGGTTCATTTGTGTGAAAACAAGGTCCAATCAGGCTGAAACGTTCCAAGAAGGTAGAATCTATTGAGTTATAAGTGATCTGAACGTTTCATGATGATCGGACATTCCTATAGGGGTTCAAACCATGTCCCAAAGGTCACCGGGCCTGGTGTCACTTTAAAGAAGTAGTCCAGTTACACCTTTGTGGGCTTATAACTTGGCTTATGAATGTCCTAGAGAGATCAGGTTTGTTTTAGTGTACTCCAATCAACAGCCCCTACAACCACAAAAAGGAATGGAGTCATTAGCACTTATGGTTTGTAAATGGCACCCAGAATTATGTTGCACGAAGCACAATTTCACATCATTCTGGGTTCATTTGTGTGAAAACAAGGTCCAATCAGGCTGAAACGTTACAGGAAGGTAGAATCTATTGAGTTGTAAGTGATCTGAACGTTTCATGATGATAGCACATTCCTAAGGGGGTCAAACCATGTCCCAAAGGTCACAGGATCTGGTGTCAATTTAAAGAAGTAGTCCAGTTACACATTTGTGGGCTTATAACTTGGCTTCTGAATGTCCTAGAGAGGACAGGTTTGTTTTAATGTACTCCAGTCAACAGCCCCTACAACCACAAAAAGGAATGGAGTCATTAGCACTTATGGTTTGTAAATGGGACCCAGAATTGTGCTGCACGAAGCACAATTTCACATCATTCTGGGTCCATTTGTGTGAAAACAAGGTCCAATCAGGCTGAAACGTTACAAGAAGGTAGAATCTATTGAGTTGTAAGTGATCTGAACGTTTCATGATGATAGCACATTCCTATAGGGGGTCAAACCATGTCCCAAAGGTCACCGGGCCTGGTGTCACTTTAAAGAAGTAGTCCAGATACACCTTTGTGGGCTTATAACTTGGCTTCTGAATGTCCTAGAGAGGTCAGGTTTGTTTTAGTGTACTCCAATCAACAGCCCCTACATCCACAAAAAGGAATGGAGTCATTAGCACTTATGGTTTGTAAATGGCACCCAGAATTATGTTGCACGAAGCACAATTTCACATCATTCTGGGTCCATTTGTGTGAAAACAAGGTCCAATCAGGCTGAAACGTTACAAGAAGGTAGAATCTATTGAGTTGTAAGTGATCTGAATGTTTCATGATGATAGCACTTTCCTAAGGGGGTCAAACCATGTCCCAAAGGTCACCGGATCTGGTGTCAATTTAAAGAAGTAGTCGAGTTACACCTTTGTGGGCTTATAACTTAGCTTCTGAATGTCCTAGAGAGGTTAGGTTTGTTTAAGTGTACTCCAATCAACAGCCCCTACAACCACAAAAAGGAATGGAGTCATTAGCACTTATGGTTTGTAAATGGCACCCAGAATTATGTTGCACGAAGCACAATTTCACATCATTCTGGGTTCATTTGTGTGAAAACAAGGTCCAATCAGGCTGAAACGTTACAGGAAGGTAGAATCCATTGAGTTGTAAGTGATCTGAACGTTTCATGATGATAGCACTTTCCTAAGGGGGTCAAACCATGTCCTAAAGGTCACCGGATCTGGTGTCAATTTAAAGAAGTAGTCCAGTTACACATTTGTGGGCTTATAACTTGGCTTCTGAATGTCCTAGAGAGATCAGGTTTGTTTTAGTGTACTCCAATCAACAGCCCCTACAACCAAAAAAAGGAATGGAGTCATTAGCACTTATGGTTTGTAAATGGCACCCAGAATTATGTTGCACGAAGCACAATTTCACATCATTCTGGGTTCATTTGTGTGAAAACAAGGTCCAATCAGGCTGAAACGTTACAAGAAGGTAGAATCTATTGAGTTGTAAGTGATCTGAACGTTTCATGATGATCGCACATTCCTATAGGGGGTCAAACCATGTCCCAAAGGTCACCGGATCTGGTGTCAATTTAAAGAAGTAGTCCAGTTACACATTTGTGGGCTTATAACTTGGCTTCTGAATGTCCTAGAGAGGACAGCTTTGTTTTAATGTACTCCAGTCAACAGCCCCTACAACCACAAAAAGGAATGGAGTCATTAGCACTTATGGTTTGTAAATGGCACCCAGAATTATGTTGCACGAAGCACAATTTCACATCATTCTGGGTCCATTTGTGTGAAAACAAGGTCCAATCAGGCTGAAACGTTACAAGAAGGTAGAATCTATTGAGTTGTAAGTGATCTGAACGTTTCATGATGATCGCACATTCCTATAGTGTGTCAAACCATGTCCCAAAGGTCACCGGGCCTGGTGTCACTTTAAAGAAGTAGTCCAGTTACACCTTTGTGGGCTTATAACTTGGCTTCTGAATGTCCTAGAGAGGTCAGGTTTGTTTTAGTGTACTCCAATCAACAGCCCCTACAACCACAAAAAGGAATGGAGTCATTAGCCCTTATGGTTTGTAAATGGCACCCAGAATTATGTTTCACGAAGCACAATTTCACATCATTCTGGGTTCATTTGTGTGAAAACAAGGTCCAATCAGGCTGAAACGTTACAAGAAGGTAGAATCTATTGAGTTGTAAGTGATCTGAACGTTTCATGATGATAGCACTTTCCTAAGGGGGTCAAACCATGTCCCAAAGGTCACCGGATCTGGTGTCAATTTAAAGAAGTAGTCGAGTTACACCTTTGTGGGCTTATAACTTGGCTTCTGAATGTCCTAGAGAGGTTAGGTTTGTTTTAGTGTACTCCAATCAACAGCCCCTACAACCACAAAAAGGAATGGAGTCCTTAGCACTCATGGTTTGTAAATGGCACCCAGAATTATGTTGCACGAAGCACAATTTCACATCATTCTGGGTTCATTTGTGTGAAAACAAGGTCCAATCAGGCTGAAACGTTACAAGAAGGTAGAATCTATTGAGTTGTAAGTGATCTGAACGTTTCATGATGATAGCACTTTCCTAAGGGGGTCAAACCATGTCCTAAAGGTCACCGGATCTGGTGTCAATTTAAAGAAGTAGTCCAGTTACACATTTGTGGGCTTATAACTTGGCTTCTGAATGTCCTAGAGAGATCAGGTTTGTTTTAGTGTACTCCAATCAACAGCCCCTACAACCACAAAAAGGAATGGAGTCATTAGCACTTATGGATTGTAAATGGCACCCAGAATTATGTTGCACGAAGCACAATTTCACATCATTCTGGGTTCATTTGTGTGAAAACAAGGTCCAATCAGGCTGAAACGTTTTAAGAAGGTAGAATCTATTGAGTTGTAAGTGATCTGAACGTTTCATGATGATCGCAAATTCTTATAGGGGGTCAAACCATGTCCCAAAGGTCACCGGGCCTGGTGTCAATTTAAAGAAGTAGTCCAGTTACACCTTTGTGGGCTTATAACTTGGCTTTTGAATGTCCTAGAGAGGACAGGTTTGTTTTAGTGTACTCCAATCAACAGCCCCTACAACCACAAAAAGGAATGGAGTTATTAGCCCTTATGGTTTGTAAATGGCACCCAGAATTATGTTTCACGAAGCACAATTTCACATCATTCTGGGTTCATTTGTGTGAAAACAAGGTCCAATCAGGCTGAAACGTTACAAGAAGGTAGAATCTATTGAGTTATAAGTGCTCTGAACGTTTCATGATGATAGCACTTTCCTAAGGGGGTCAAACCATGTCCCAAAGGTCACCGGATCTGGTGTCAATTTAAAGAAGTAGTCGAGTTACACCTTTGTGGGCTTATAACTTGGCTTCTGAATGTCCTAGAGAGGTTAGGTTTGTTTTAGTGTACTCCAATCAACAGCCCCTACAACCACAAAAAGGAATGGAGTCATTAGCACTTATGGTTTGTAAATGGCACCCAGAATTATGTTGCACGAAGCACAATTTCACATCATTCTGGGTTCATTTGTGTGAAAACAAGGTCCAATCAGGCTGAAACGTTACAGGAAGGTAGAATCTATTGAGTTGTAAGTGATCTGAACGTTTCATGATGATAGCACTTTCCTAAGGGGGTCAAACCATGTCCTAAAGGTCACCGGATCTGGTGTCAATTTAAAGAAGTAGTCCAGTTACACATTTGTGGGCTTATAACTTGGCTTCTAAATGTCCTAGAGAGATCAGGTTTGTTTTAGTGTACTCCAATCAACAGCCCCTACAACCACAAAAAGGAATGGAGTCATTAGCACTTATGGTTTGTAAATGGCACCCAGAATTATGTTGCACGAATCACAGTTTCACATCATTCTGGGTTCATTTGTGTGAAAACAAGGTCCAATCAGGCTGAAACGTTACAAGAAGGTAGAATCTATTGAGTTGTAAGTGATCTGAACGTTTCATGATGATCGCACATTCCTATAGGGGGTCAAACCATGTCCCAAAGGTCACCGGGCCTGGTGTCACTTTAAAGAAGTAGTCCAGTTACACCTTTGTGGGCTTATAACTTGGCTTATGAATGTCCTAGAGAGATCAGGTTTTTTTTAGTGTACTCCAATCAACAGCCCCTACAACCACAAAAAGGAATGGAGTCATTAGCACTTATGGTTTGTAAATGGCACCCAGAATTATGTTGCACGAAGCACAATTTCACATCATTCTGGGTTCATTTGTGTGAAAACAAGGTCCAATCAGGCTGAAACGTTACAGGAAGGTAGAATCTATTGAGTTGTATTTGATCTGAACGTTTCATGATGATAGCACATTCCTAAGGGGGTCAAACCATGTCCCAAAGGTCACCGGATCTGGTGTCAATTTAAAGAAGTAGTCCATTTACACATTTGTGGGCTTATAACCTGGCTTCTGAATGTCCTAGAGAGATCAGGTTTGTTTTAGTGTACTCCAATCAACAGCCCCTACAACCACAAAAAGGAATGGAGTCATTAGCACTTATGGTTTGTAAATGGCACCCAGAATTATGTTGCACGAAGCACAATTTCACATCATTCTGGGTTCATTTGTGTGAAAACAATGTCCAATCAGGCTGAAACGTTACAGGACGGTAGAATCTATTGAGTTGTAAGTGATCTGAACGTTTCATTATGATAGCACATTCCTAAGGGGGTCAAACCATGTCCCAAAGGTCACCGGATCTGGTGTCACTTTAAAGAAGTAGTCCAGTTACACATTTGTGGGCTTATAACTTGGCATCTGAATATCCTAGAGAGGTCAGGTTTGTTTTAGAGTACTCCAATTAACAGCCCCCATTACCCCAAAAAAAAATGGAGTCATTAGCACTTATGGTTTGTAAATGGCACCCAGGATTATGTTGCACGAAGCACAATTTCACATCATTCTGGGTCCATTTGTGTGAAAACAAGGTCCAATCAGGCTGAAACGTTACAAGAAGGTAGAATCTATTGAGTTGTAAGTGATCTGAACGTTTCATGATGATAGCACTTTCCTAAGGGGGTCAAACCATGTCCCAAAGGTCACCGGATCTGGTGTCAATTTAAAGAAGTAGTCGAGTTACACCTTTGTGGGCTTATAACTTGGCTTCTGAATGTCCTAGAGAGGTTAGGTTTGTTTTAGTGTACTCCAATCAAAAGCCCCTACAACCACAAAAAAGAATGGAGTCATTAGCACTTATGGTTTTTAAATGGCACCCAGAATTTTGTTGCACGAAGCACAATTTCACATCATTCTGGGTTCATTTGTGTGAAAACAAGGTCCAATCAGGCTGAAACGTTACAGGAAGGTAGAATCTATTGAGTTGTAAGTGATCTGAACGTTTAATGATGATAGCACTTTCCTAAGGGGGTCAAACCATGTCCCAAAGGTCACCGGATCTGGTGTCAATTTAAAGAAGTAGTCCAGTTACACATTTGTGGGCTTATAACTTGGCTTCTGAATGTCCTAGAGAGATCAGGTTTGATTTAGTGTACTCCAATCAACAGCCCCTACAACCACAAAAAGGAATGGAGTCATTAGCACTTATGGTTTGTAAATGGCACCCAGAATTATGTTGCACGAAGCACAATTTCACATCATTCTGGGTTCATTTGTGTGAAAACAAGGTCCAATCAGGCTGAAACGTTACAAGAAGGTAGAATCTATTGAGTTATAAGTGATCTGAACGTTTCATGATGATCGGACATTCCTATAGGGGGTCAAACCATGTCCCAAAGGTCACCGGGCCTGGTGTAACTTTAAAGAAGTAGTCCAGTTACACCTTTGTGGGCTTATAACTTGGCTTATGAATGTCCTAGAGAGATCAGGTTTGTTTTAGTGTACTCCAATCAACAGCCCCTACAACCACAAAAAGGAATGGAGTCATTAGCACTTATGGTTTGTAAATGGCACCCAGAATTATGTTGCACGAAGCACAATTTCACATCATTCTGGGTTCATTTGTGTGAAAACAAGGTCCAATCAGGCTGAAACGTTACAGGAAGGTAGAATCTATTGAGTTGTAAGTGATCTGAACGTTTCATGATGATAGCACATTCCTAAGGGGGTCAAACCATGTCCCAAAGGTCACAGGATCTGGTGTCAATTTAAAGAAGTAGTCCAGTTACACATTTGTGGGCTTATAACTTGGCTTCTGAATGTCCTAGAGAGGACAGGTTTGTTTTAATGTACTCCAGTCAACAGCCCCTACAACCACAAAAAGGAATGGAGTCATTAGCACTTATGGTTTGTAAATGGGACCCAGAATTGTGCTGCACGAAGCACAATTTCACATCATTCTGGGTCCATTTGTGTGAAAACAAGGTCCAATCAGGCTGAAACGTTACAAGAAGGTAGAATCTATTGAGTTGTAAGTGATCTGAACGTTTCATGATGATAGCACATTCCTATAGGGGGTCAAACCATGTCCCAAAGGTCAACGGGCCTGGTGTCACTTTAAAGAAGTAGTCCAGTTACACCTTTGTGGGCTTATAACTTGGCTTCTGAATGTCCTAGAGAGGTCAGGTTTGTTTTAGTGTACTCCAATCAACAGCCCCTACATCCACAAAAAGGAATGGAGTCATTAGCACTTATGGTTTGTAAATGGCACCCAGAATTATGTTGCACAAAGCACAATTTCACATCATTCTGGGTTCATTTGTGTGAAAACAAGGTCCAATCAGGCTGAAACATTACAGGAAGGTAGAATCTATTGAGTTGTAAGTGAGCTGAACGTTTCATGATCATAGCACATTCCTAAGGGGGTCAAACCATGTCCCAAAGGTCACCGGATCTGGTGTCAATTTAAAGAAGTAGTCCAGTTACACATTTGTGGGCTTATAACTTGGCTTCTGAATTTCCTAGAGAGATCAGGTTTGTTTTAGTGTACTCCAATCAACAGCCCTTACAACCACAAAAAGGAAGGGAGTCATTAGCACTTATGGTTTGTAAATGGCACCCAGAATTATGTTGCACGAAGCACAATTTCACATCATTCTGGGTATATTTGTGTGAAAACAAGGTCCAATCAGGCTGAAACGTTACAGGACGGTAGAATCTATTGAGTTGTAAGTGATCTGAACGTTTCATGATGATAGCACTTTCCTAAGGGGGTCAAACCATGTCCCAAAGGTCACTGGATCTGGTGTCACTTTAAAGAAGTAGTCCAGTTACACATTTGTGGGCTTATAACTTGGCTTCTGAATATCCTAGAGAGGTCAGGTTTGTTTTAGAGTACTCCAATTAACAGCCCCCATTACCCCAAAAAAGAATGGAGTCATTAGCACTTATGGTTTGTAAATGGCACCCAGAATTATGTTGCACGAAGCACAATTTCACATCATTCTGGGTCCATTTGTGTGAAAACAAGGTCCAATCAGGCTGAAACGTTACAAGAAGGTAGAATCTATTGAGTTGTAAGTGATCTGAACGTTTCATGATGATAGCACTTTCCTAAGGGGGTCAAACCATGTCCCAAAGGTCACCGGATCTGGTGTCAATTTAAAGAAGTAGTCGAGTTACACCTTTGTGGGCTTATAACTTAGCTTCTGAATGTCCTAGAGAGGTTAGGTTTGTTTAAGTGTACTCCAATCAACAGCCCCTACAACCACAAAAAGGAATGGAGTCATTAGCACTTATGGTTTGTAAATGGCACCCAGAATTATGTTGCACGAAGCACAATTTCACATCATTCTGGGTTCATTTGTGTGAAAACAAGGTCCAATCAGGCTGAAACGTTACAGGAAGGTAGAATCCATTGAGTTGTAAGTGATCTGAACGTTTCATGATGATAGCACTTTCCTAAGGGGGTCAAACCATGTCCTAAAGGTCACCGGATCTGGTGTCAATTTAAAGAAGTAGTCCAGTTACACATTTGTGGGCTTATAACTTGGCTTCTGAATGTCCTAGAGAGATCAGGTTTGTTTTAGTGTACTCCAATCAACAGCCCCTACAACCAAAAAAAGGAATGGAGTCATTAGCACTTATGGTTTGTAAATGGCACCCAGAATTATGTTGCACGAAGCACAATTTCACATCATTCTGGGTTCATTTGTGTGAAAACAAGGTCCAATCAGGCTGAAACGTTACAAGAGGTAGAATCTATTGAGTTGTAAGTGATCTGAACGTTTCATGATGATCGCACATTCCTATAGGGGGTCAAACCATGTCCCAAAGGTCACCGGATCTGGTGTCAATTTAAAGAAGTAGTCCAGTTACACATTTGTGGGCTTATAACTTGGCTTCTGAATGTCCTAGAGAGGACAGCTTTGTTTTAATGTACTCCAGTCAACAGCCCCTACAACCACAAAAAGGAATGGAGTCATTAGCACTTATGGTTTGTAAATGGCACCCAGAATTATGTTGCACGAAGCACAATTTCACATCATTCTGGGTCCATTTGTGTGAAAACAAGGTCCAATCAGGCTGAAACGTTACAAGAAGGTAGAATCTATTGAGTTGTAAGTGATCTGAACGTTTCATGATGATCGCACATTCCTATAGTGTGTCAAACCATGTCCCAAAGGTCACCGGGCCTGGTGTCACTTTAAAGAAGTAGTCCAGTTACACCTTTGTGGGCTTATAACTTGGCTTCTGAATGTCCTAGAGAGGTCAGGTTTGTTTTAGTGTACTCCAATCAACAGCCCCTACAACCACAAAAAGGAATGGAGTCATTAGCCCTTATGGTTTGTAAATGGCACCCAGAATTATGTTTCACGAAGCACAATTTCACATCATTCTGGGTTCATTTGTGTGAAAACAAGGTCCAATCAGGCTGAAACGTTACAAGAAGGTAGAATCTATTGAGTTGTAAGTGATCTGAATGTTTCATGATGATAGCACTTTCCTAAGGGGGTCAAACCATGTCCCAAAGGTCACCGGATCTGGTGTCAATTTAAAGAAGTAGTCGAGTTACACCTTTGTGGGCTTATAACTTGGCTTCTGAATGTCCTAGAGAGGTTAGGTTTGTTTTAGTGTACTCCAATCAACAGCCCCTACAACCACAAAAAGGAATGGAGTCCTTAGCACTCATGGTTTGTAAATGGCACCCAGAATTATGTTGCACGAAGCACAATTTCACATCATTCTGGGTTCATTTGTGTGAAAACAAGGTCCAATCAGGCTGAAACGTTACAAGAAGGTAGAATCTATTGAGTTGTAAGTGATCTGAACGTTTCATGATGATAGCACTTTCCTAAGGGGGTCAAACCATGTCCTAAAGGTCACCGGATCTGGTGTCAATTTAAAGAAGTAGTCCAGTTACACATTTGTGGGCTTATAACTTGGCTTCTGAATGTCCTAGAGAGATCAGGTTTGTTTTAGTGTACTCCAATCAACAGCCCCTACAACCACAAAAAGGAATGGAGTCATTAGCACTTATGGATTGTAAATGGCACCCAGAATTATGTTGCACGAAGCACAATTTCACATCATTCTGGGTTCATTTGTGTGAAAACAAGGTCCAATCAGGCTGAAACGTTACAAGAAGGTAGAATCTATTGAGTTGTAAGTGATCTGAACGTTTCATGATGATCGCAAATTCTTATAGGGGGTCAAACCATGTCCCAAAGGTCACCGGGCCTGGTGTCAATTTAAAGAAGTAGTCCAGTTACACCTTTGTGGGCTTATAACTTGGCTTTTGAATGTCCTAGAGAGGACAGGTTTGTTTTAGTGTACTCCAATCAACAGCCCCTACAACCACAAAAAGGAATGGAGTTATTAGCCCTTATGGTTTGTAAATGGCACCCAGAATTATGTTTCACGAAGCACAATTTCACATCATTCTGGGTTCATTTGTGTGAAAACAAGGTCCAATCAGGCTGAAACGTTACAAGAAGGTAGAATCTATTGAGTTATAAGTGCTCTGAACGTTTCATGATGATAGCACTTTCCTAAGGGGGTCAAACCATGTCCCAAAGGTCACCGGATCTGGTGTCAATTTAAAGAAGTAGTCGAGTTACACCTTTGTGGGCTTATAACTTGGCTTCTGAATGTCCTAGAGAGGTTAGGTTTGTTTTAGTGTACTCCAATCAACAGCCCCTACAACCACAAAAAGGAATGGAGTCATTAGCACTTATGGTTTGTAAATGGCACCCAGAATTATGTTGCACGAAGCACAATTTCACATCATTCTGGGTTCATTTGTGTGAAAACAAGGTCCAATCAGGCTGAAACGTTACAGGAAGGTAGAATCTATTGAGTTGTAAGTGATCTGAACGTTTCATGATGATAGCACTTTCCTAAGGGGGTCAAACCATGTCCTAAAGGTCACCAGATCTGGTGTCAATTTAAAGAAGTAGTCCAGTTACACATTTGTGGGCTTATAACTTGGCTTCTAAATGTCCTAGAGAGATCAGGTTTGTTTTAGTGTACTCCAATCAACAGCCCCTACAACCACAAAAAGGAATGGAGTCATTAGCACTTATGGTTTGTAAATGGCACCCAGAATTATGTTGCACGAATCACAGTTTCACATCATTCTGGGTTCATTTGTGTGAAAACAAGGTCCAATCAGGCTGAAACGTTACAAGAAGGTAGAATCTATTGAGTTGTAAGTGATCTGAACGTTTCATGATGATCGCACATTCCTATAGGGGGTCAAACCATGTCCCAAAGGTCACCGGGCCTGGTGTCACTTTAAAGAAGTAGTCCAGTTACACCTTTGTGGGCTTATAACTTGGCTTATGAATGTCCTAGAGAGATCAGGTTTGTTTTAGTGTACTCCAATCAACAGCCCCTACAACCACAAAAAGGAATGGAGTCATTAGCACTTATGGTTTGTAAATGGCACCCAGAATTATGTTGCACGAAGCACAATTTCACATCATTCTGGGTTCATTTGTGTGAAAACAAGGTCCAATCAGGCTGAAACGTTACAGGAAGGTAGAATCTATTGAGTTGTATTTGATCTGAACGTTTCATGATGATAGCACATTCCTAAGGGGGTCAAACCATGTCCCAAAGGTCACCGGATCTGGTGTCAATTTAAAGAAGTAGTCCATTTACACATTTGTGGGCTTATAACCTGGCTTCTGAATGTCCTAGAGAGATCAGGTTTGTTTTAGTGTACTCCAATCAACAGCCCCTACAACCACAAAAAGGAATGGAGTCATTAGCACTTATGGTTTGTAAATGGCACCCAGAATTATGTTGCACGAAGCACAATTTCACATCATTCTGGGTTCATTTGTGTGAAAACAATGTCCAATCAGGCTGAAACGTTACAGGACGGTAGAATCTATTGAGTTGTAAGTGATCTGAACGTTTCATTATGATAGCACATTCCTAAGGGGGTCAAACCATGTCCCAAAGGTCACCGGATCTGGTGTCACTTTAAAGAAGTAGTCCAGTTACACATTTGTGGGCTTATAACTTGGCATCTGAATATCCTAGAGAGGTCAGGTTTGTTTTAGAGTACTCCAATTAACAGCCCCCATTACCCCAAAAAAAAAATGGAGTCATTAGCACTTATGGTTTGTAAATGGCACCCAGAATTATGTTGCACGAAGCACAATTTCACATCATTCTGGGTCCATTTGTGTGAAAACAAGGTCCAATCAGGCTGAAACGTTACAAGAAGGTAGAATCTATTGAGTTGTAAGTGATCTGAACGTTTCATGATGATAGCACTTTCCTAAGGGGGTCAAACCATGTCCCAAAGGTCACCGGATCTGGTGTCAATTTAAAGAAGTAGTCGAGTTACACCTTTGTGGGCTTATAACTTGGCTTCTGAATGTCCTAGAGAGGTTAGGTTTGTTTTAGTGTACTCCAATCAAAAGCCCCTACAACCACAAAAAAGAATGGAGTCATTAGCACTTATGGTTTTTAAATGGCACCCAGAATTTTGTTGCACGAAGCACAATTTCACATCATTCTGGGTTCATTTGTGTGAAAACAAGGTCCAATCAGGCTGAAACGTTACAGGAAGGTAGAATCTATTGAGTTGTAAGTGATCTGAACGTTTAATGATGATAGCACTTTCCTAAGGGGGTCAAACCATGTCCCAAAGGTCACCGGATCTGGTGTCAATTTAAAGAAGTAGTCCAGTTACACATTTGTGGGCTTATAACTTGGCTTCTGAATGTCCTAGAGAGATCAGGTTTGATTTAGTGTACTCCAATCAACAGCCCCTACAACCACAAAAAGGAATGGAGTCATTAGCACTTATGGTTTGTAAATGGCACCCAGAATTATGTTGCACGAAGCACAATTTCACATCATTCTGGGTTCATTTGTGTGAAAACAAGGTCCAATCAGGCTGAAACGTTACAAGAAGGTAGAATCTATTGAGTTATAAGTGATCTGAACGTTTCATGATGATCGGACATTCCTATAGGGGGTCAAACCATGTCCCAAAGGTCACCGGGCCTGGTGTAACTTTAAAGAAGTAGTCCAGTTACACCTTTGTGGGCTTATAACTTGGCTTATGAATGTCCTAGAGAGATCAGGTTTGTTTTAGTGTACTCCAATCAACAGCCCCTACAACCACAAAAAGGAATGGAGTCATTAGCACTTATGGTTTGTAAATGGCACCCAGAATTATGTTGCACGAAGCACAATTTCACATCATTCTGGGTTCATTTGTGTGAAAACAAGGTCCAATCAGGCTGAAACGTTACAGGAAGGTAGAATCTATTGAGTTGTAAGTGATCTGAACGTTTCATGATGATAGCACATTCCTAAGGGGGTCAAACCATGTCCCAAAGGTCACAGGATCTGGTGTCAATTCAAAGAAGTAGTCCAGTTACACATTTGTGGGCTTATAACTTGGCTTCTGAATGTCCTAGAGAGGACAGGTTTGTTTTAATGTACTCCAGTCAACAGCCCCTACAACCACAAAAAGGAATGGAGTCATTAGCACTTATGGTTTGTAAATGGGACCCAGAATTGTGCTGCACGAAGCACAATTTCACATCATTCTGGGTTCATTTGTGTGAAAACAAGGTCCAATCAGGCTGAAACATTACAGGAAGGTAGAATCTATTGAGTTGTAAGTGAGCTGAACGTTTCATGATCATAGCACATTCCTAAGGGGGTCAAACCATGTCCCAAAGGTCACCGGATCTGGTGTCAATTTAAAGAAGTAGTCCAGTTACACATTTGTGGGCTTATAACTTGGCTTCTGAATTTCCTAGAGAGATCAGGTTTGTTTTAGTGTACTCCAATCAACAGCCCTTACAACCACAAAAAGGAAGGGAGTCATTAGCACTTATGGTTTGTAAATGGCACCCAGAATTATGTTGCACGAAGCACAATTTCACATCATTCTGGGTATATTTGTGTGAAAACAAGGTCCAATCAGGCTGAAACGTTACAGGACGGTAGAATCTATTGAGTTGTAAGTGATCTGAACGTTTCATGATGATAGCACTTTCCTAAGGGGGTCAAACCATGTCCCAAAGGTCACTGGATCTGGTGTCACTTTAAAGAAGTAGTCCAGTTACACATTTGTGGGCTTATAACTTGGCTTCTGAATATCCTAGAGAGGTCAGGTTTGTTTTAGAGTACTCCAATTAACAGCCCCCATTACCCCAAAAAAGAATGGAGTCATTAGCACTTATGGTTTGTAAATGGCACCCAGAATTATGTTGCACGAAGCACAATTTCACATCATTCTGGGTCCATTTGTGTGAAAACAAGGTCCAATCAGGCTGAAACGTTACAAGAAGGTAGAATCTATTGAGTTGTAAGTGATCTGAACGTTTCATGATGATAGCACTTTCCTAAGGGGGTCAAACCATGTCCCAAAGGTCACCGGATCTGGTGTCAATTTAAAGAAGTAGTCGAGTTACACCTTTGTGGGCTTATAACTTAGCTTCTGAATGTCCTAGAGAGGTTAGGTTTGTTTAAGTGTACTCCAATCAACAGCCCCTACAACCACAAAAAGGAATGGAGTCATTAGCACTTATGGTTTGTAAATGGCACCCAGAATTATGTTGCACGAAGCACAATTTCACATCATTCTGGGTTCATTTGTGTGAAAACAAGGTCCAATCAGGCTGAAACGTTACAGGAAGGTAGAATCCATTGAGTTGTAAGTGATCTGAACGTTTCATGATGATAGCACTTTCCTAAGGGGGTCAAACCATGTCCTAAAGGTCACCGGATCTGGTGTCAATTTAAAGAAGTAGTCCAGTTACACATTTGTAGGCTTATAACTTGGCTTCTGAATGTCCTAGAGAGATCAGGTTTGTTTTAGTGTACTCCAATCAACAGCCCCTACAACCAAAAAAAGGAATGGAGTCATTAGCACTTATGGTTTGTAAATGGCACCCAGAATTATGTTGCACGAAGCACAATTTCACATCATTCTGGGTTCATTTGTGTGAAAACAAGGTCCAATCAGGCTGAAACGTTACAAGAAGGTAGAATCTATTGAGTTGTAAGTGATCTGAACGTTTCATGATGATCGCACATTCCTATAGGGGGTCAAACCATGTCCCAAAGGTCACCGGATCTGGTGTCAATTTAAAGAAGTAGTCCAGTTACACATTTGTGGGCTTATAACTTGGCTTCTGAATGTCCTAGAGAGGACAGCTTTGTTTTAATGTACTCCAGTCAACAGCCCCTACAACCACAAAAAGGAATGCAGTCATTAGCACTTATGGTTTGTAAATGGGACCCAGAATTATGTTGCACGAAGCACAATTTCACATCATTCTGGGTCCATTTGTGTGAAAACAAGGTCCAATCAGGCTGAAACGTTACAAGAAGGTAGAATCTATTGAGTTGTAAGTGATCTGAACGTTTCATGATGATCGCACATTCCTATAGTGTGTCAAACCATGTCCCAAAGGTCACCGGGCCTGGTGTCACTTTAAAGAAGTAGTCCAGTTACACCTTTGTGGGCTTATAACTTGGCTTCTGAATGTCCTAGAGAGGTCAGGTTTGTTTTAGTGTACTCCAATCAACAGCCCCTACAACCACAAAAAGGAATGGAGTCATTAGCCCTTATGGTTTGTAAATGGCACCCAGAATTATGTTTCACGAAGCACAATTTCACATCATTCTGGGTCCATTTGTGTGAAAACAAGGTCCAATCAGGCTGAAACGTTACAAGAAGGTAGAATCTATTGAGTTGTAAGTGATCTGAACGTTTCATGATGATAGCACTTTCCTAAGGGGGTCAAACCATGTCCCAAAGGTCACCGGATCTGGTGTCAATTTAAAGAAGTAGTCGAGTTACACCTTTGTGGGCTTATAACTTGGCTTCTGAATGTCCTAGAGAGGTTAGGTTTGTTTTAGTGTACTCCAATCAAAAGCCCCTACAACCACAAAAAAGAATGGAGTCATTAGCACTTATGGTTTTTAAATGGCACCCAGAATTTTGTTGCACGAAGCACAATTTCACATCATTCTGGGTTCATTTGTGTGAAAACAAGGTCCAATCAGGCTGAAACGTTACAGGAAGGTAGAATCTATTGAGTTGTAAGTGATCTGAACGTTTCATGATGATAGCACTTTCCTAAGGGGGTCAAACCATGTCCCAAAGGTCACCGGATCTGGTGTCAATTTAAAGAAGTAGTCCAGTTACACATTTGTGGGCTTATAACTTGGCTTCTGAATGTCCTAGAGAGATCAGGTTTGTTTTAGTGTACTCCAATCAACAGCCCCTACAACCACAAAAAGGAATGGAGTCATTAGCACTTATGGTTTGTAAATGGCACCCAGAATTATGTTGCACGAAGCACAATTTCACATCATTCTGGGTTCATTTGTGTGAAAACAAGGTCCAATCAGGCTGAAACGTTACAAGAAGGTAGAATCTATTGAGTTATAAGTGATCTGAACGTTTCATGATGATCGGACATTCCTATAGGGGGTCAAACCATGTCCCAAAGGTCACCGGGCCTGGTGTCACTTTAAAGAAGTAGTCCAGTTACACCTTTGTGGGCTTATAACTTGGCTTATGAATGTCCTAGAGAGATCAGGTTTGTTTTAGTGTACTCCAATCAACAGCCCCTACAACCACAAAAAGGAATGGAGTCATTAGCACTTATGGTTTGTAAATGGCACCCAGAATTATGTTGCACGAAGCACAATTTCACATCATTCTGGGTTCATTTGTGTGAAAACAAGGTCCAATCAAGCTGAAACGTTACAGGAAGGTAGAATCTATTGAGTTGTAAGTGATCTGAACGTTTCATGATGATAGCACATTCCTAAGGGGGTAAAACCATGTCCCAAAGGTCACAGGATCTGGTGTCAATTTAAAGAAGTAGTCCAGTTACACATTTGTGGGCTTATAACTTGGCTTCTGAATGTCCTAGAGAGGACAGGTTTGTTTTAATGTACTCCAGTCAACAGCCCCTACAACCACAAAAAGGAATGGAGTCATTAGCACTTATGGTTTGTAAATGGGACCCAGAATTGTGCTGCACGAAGCACAATTTCACATCATTCTGGGTCCATTTGTGTGAAAACAAGGTCCAATCAGGCTGAAACGTTACAAGAAGGTAGAATCTATTGAGTTGTAAGTGATCTGAACGTTTCATGATGATAGCACATTCCTATAGGGGGTCAAACCATGTCCCAAAGGTCAACGGGCCTGGTGTCACTTTAAAGAAGTAGTCCAGTTACACCTTTGTGGGCTTATAACTTGGCTTCTGAATGTCCTAGAGAGGTCAGGTTTGTTTTAGTGTACTCCAATCAACAGCCCCTACATCCACAAAAAGGAATGGAGTCATTAGCACTTATGGTTTGTAAATGGCACCCAGAATTATGTTGCACGAAGCACAATTTCACATCATTCTGGGTTCATTTGTGTGAAAACAAGGTCCAATCAGGCTGAAACATTACAGGAAGGTAGAATCTATTGAGTTGTAAGTGAGCTGAACGTTTCATGATCATAGCACATTCCTAAGGGGGTCAAACCATGTCCCAAAGGTCACCGGATCTGGTGTCAATTTAAAGAAGTAGTCCAGTTACACATTTGTGGGCTTATAACTTGGCTTCTGAATTTCCTAGAGAGATCAGGTTTGTTTTAGTGTACTCCAATCAACAGCCCTTACAACCACAAAAAGGAAGGGAGTCATTAGCACTTATGGTTTGTAAATGGCACCCAGAATTATGTTGCACGAAGCACAATTTCACATCATTCTGGGTATATTTGTGTGAAAACAAGGTCCAATCAGGCTGAAACGTTACAGGACGGTAGAATCTATTGAGTTGTAAGTGATCTGAACGTTTCATGATGATAGCACTTTCCTAAGGGGGTCAAACCATGTCCCAAAGGTCACTGGATCTGGTGTCACTTTAAAGAAGTAGTCCAGTTACACATTTGTGGGCTTATAACTTGGCTTCTGAATATCCTAGAGAGGTCAGGTTTGTTTTAGAGTACTCCAATTAACAGCCCCCATTACCCCAAAAAAGAATGGAGTCATTAGCACTTATGGTTTGTAAATGGCACCCAGAATTATGTTGCACGAAGCACAATTTCACATCATTCTGGGTTCATTTGTGTGAAAACAAGGTCCAATCAGGCTGAAACGTTACAAGAAGGTAGAATCTATTGAGTTGTAAGTGATCTGAACGTTTCATGATGATCGCACATTCCTATAGGGGGTCAAACCATGTCCCAAAGGTCACCGGATCTGGTGTCAATTTAAAGAAGTAGTCCAGTTACACATTTGTGGGCTTATAACTTGGCTTCTGAATGTCCTAGAGAGGACAGCTTTGTTTTAATGTACTCCAGTCAACAGCCCCTACAACCACAAAAAGGAATGCAGTCATTAGCACTTATGGTTTGTAAATGGCACCCAGAATTATGTTGCACGAAGCACAATTTCACATCATTCTGGGTCCATTTGTGTGAAAACAAGGTCCAATCAGGCTGAAACGTTACAAGAAGGTAGAATCTATTGAGTTGTAAGTGATCTGAACGTTTCATGATGATCGCACATTCCTATAGTGTGTCAAACCATGTCCCAAAGGTCACCGGGCCTGGTGTCACTTTAAAGAAGTAGTCCAGTTACACCTTTGTGGGCTTATAACTTGGCTTCTGAATGTCCTAGAGAGGTCAGGTTTGTTTTAGTGTACTCCAATCAACAGCCCCTACAACCACAAAAAGGAATGGAGTCATTAGCCCTTATGGTTTGTAAATGGCACCCAGAATTATGTTTCACGAAGCACAATTTCACATCATTCTGGGTTCATTTGTGTGAAAACAAGGTCCAATCAGGCTGAAACGTTACAAGAAGGTAGAATCTATTGAGTTGTAAGTGATCTGAATGTTTCATGATGATAGCACTTTCCTAAGGGGGTCAAACCATGTCCCAAAGGTCACCGGATCTGGTGTCAATTTAAAGAAGTAGTCGAGTTACACCTTTGTGGGCTTATAACTTGGCTTCTGAATGTCCTAGAGAGGTTAGGTTTGTTTTAGTGTACTCCAATCAACAGCCCCTACAACCACAAAAAGGAATGGAGTCCTTAGCACTCATGGTTTGTAAATGGCACCCAGAATTATGTTGCACGAAGCACAATTTCACATCATTCTGGGTTCATTTGTGTGAAAACAAGGTCCAATCAGGCTGAAACGTTACAAGAAGGTAGAATCTATTGAGTTGTAAGTGATCTGAACGTTTCATGATGATAGCACTTTCCTAAGGGGGTCAAACCATGTCCTATAGGTCACCGGATCTGGTGTCAATTTAAAGAAGTAGTCCAGTTACACATTTGTGGGCTTATAACTTGGCTTCTGAATGTCCTAGAGAGATCAGGTTTGTTTTAGTGTACTCCAATCAACAGCCCCTACAACCACAAAAAGGAATGGAGTCATTAGCACTTATGGTTTGTAAATGGCACCCAGAATTATGTTGCACGAAGCACAATTTCACATCATTCTGGGTTCATTTGTGTGAAAACAAGGTCCAATCAGGCTGAAACGTTACAGGAAGGTAGAATATATTGAGTTGTAAGTGATCTGAACGTTTCATGATGATAGCACATTCCTAAGGGGGTCAAACCATGTCCCAAAGGTCACAGGATCTGGTGTCAATTTAAAGAAGTAGTCCAGTTACACATTTGTGGGCTTATAACTTGGCTTCTGAATGTCCTAGAGAGGACATGTTTGTTTTAATGTACTCCAGTCAACAGCCCCTACAACCACAAAAAGGAATGGAGTCATTAGCACTTATGGTTTGTAAATGGGACCCAGAATTGTGCTGCACGAAGCACAATTTCACATCATTCTGGGTCCATTTGTGTGAAAACAAGGTCCAATCAGGCTGAAACGTTACAAGAAGGTAGAATCTATTGAGTTGTAAGTGATCTGAACGTTTCATGATGATAGCACATTCCTATAGGGGGTCAAACCATGTCCCAAAGGTCACCGGATCTGGTGTCAATTTAAAGAAGTAGTCCAGTTACACATTTGTGGGCTTATAACTTGGCTTCTGAATTTCCTAGAGAGATCAGGTTTGTTTTAGTGTACTCCAATCAACAGCCCTTACAACCACAAAAAGGAAGGGAGTCATTAGCACTTATGGTTTGTAAATGGCACCCAGAATTATGTTGCACGAAGCACAATTTCACATCATTCTGGGTATATTTGTGTGAAAACAAGGTCCAATCAGGCTGAAACGTTACAGGACGGTAGAATCTATTGAGTTGTAAGTGATCTGAACGTTTCATGATGATAGCACTTTCCTAAGGGGGTCAAACCATGTCCCAAAGGTCACTGGATCTGGTGTCACTTTAAAGAAGTAGTCCAGTTACACATTTGTGGGCTTATAACTTGGCTTCTGAATATCCTAGAGAGGTCAGGTTTGTTTTAGAGTACTCCAATTAAAGCCCCCATTACCCCAAAAAAGAATGGAGTCATTAGCACTTATGGTTTGTAAATGGCACCCAGAATTATGTTGCACGAAGCACAATTTCACATCATTCTGGGTCCATTTGTGTGAAAACAAGGTCCAATCAGGCTGAAACGTTACAAGAAGGTAGAATCTATTGAGTTGTAAGTGATCTGAACGTTTCATGATGATAGCACTTTCCTAAGGGGGTCAAACCATGTCCCAAAGGTCACCGGATCTGGTGTCAATTTAAAGAAGTAGTCGAGTTACACCTTTGTGGGCTTATAACTTAGCTTCTGAATGTCCTAGAGAGGTTAGGTTTGTTTAAGTGTACTCCAATAAACAGCCCCTTCAACCACAAAAAGGAATGGAGTCATTAGCACTTATGGTTTGTAAATGGCACCCAGAATTATGTTGCACGAAGCACAATTTCACATCATTCTGGGTTCATTTGTGTGAAAACAAGGTCCAATCAGGCTGAAACGTTACAGGAAGGTAGAATCCATTGAGTTGTAAGTGATCTGAACGTTTCATGATGATAGCACTTTCCTAAGGGGGTCAAACCATGTCCTAAAGGTCACCGGATCTGGTGTCAATTTAAAGAAGTAGTCCAGTTACACATTTGTGGGCTTATAACTTGGCTTCTGAATGTCCTAGAGAGATCAGGTTTGTTTTAGTGTACTCCAATCAACAGCCCCTACAACCAAAAAAAGGAATGGAGTCATTAGCACTTATGGTTTGTAAATGGCACCCAGAATTATGTTGCACGAAGCACAATTTCACATCATTCTGGGTTCATTTGTGTGAAAACAAGGTCCAATCAGGCTGAAACGTTACAAGAAGGTAGAATCTATTGAGTTGTAAGTGATCTGAACGTTTCATGATGATCGCACATTCCTATAGGGGGTCAAACCATGTCCCAAAGGTCACCGGATCTGGTGTCAATTTAAAGAAGTAGTCCAGTTACACATTTGTGGGCTTATAACTTGGCTTCTGAATGTCCTAGAGAGGACAGCTTTGTTTTAATGTACTCCAGTCAACAGCCCCTACAACCACAAAAAGGAATGCAGTCATTAGCACTTATGGTTTGTAAATGGCACCCAGAATTATGTTGCACGAAGCACAATTTCACATCATTCTGGGTCCATTTGTGTGAAAACAAGGTCCAATCAGGCTGAAACGTTACAAGAAGGTAGAATCTATTGAGTTGTAAGTGATCTGAACGTTTCATGATGATCGCACATTCCTATAGTGTGTCAAACCATGTCCCAAAGGTCACCGGGCCTGGTGTCACTTTAAAGAAGTAGTCCAGTTACACCTTTGTGGGCTTATAACTTGGCTTCTGAATGTCCTAGAGAGGTCAGGTTTGTTTTAGTGTACTCCAATCAACAGCCCCTACAACCACAAAAAGGAATGGAGTCATTAGCCCTTATGGTTTGTAAATGGCACCCAGAATTATGTTTCACGAAGCACAATTTCACATCATTCTGGGTTCATTTGTGTGAAAACAAGGTCCAATCAGGCTGAAACGTTACAAGAAGGTAGAATCTATTGAGTTGTAAGTGATCTGAATGTTTCATGATGATAGCACTTTCCTAAGGGGGTCAAACCATGTCCCAAAGGTCACCGGATCTGGTGTCAATTTAAAGAAGTAGTCGAGTTACACCTTTGTGGGCTTATAACTTGGCTTCTGAATGTCCTAGAGAGGTTAGGTTTGTTTTAGTGTACTCCAATCAACAGCCCCTACAAC
Organism: Nothobranchius furzeri; assembly: GCF_043380555.1. Classification (NCBI taxonomy): domain Eukaryota; kingdom Metazoa; phylum Chordata; class Actinopteri; order Cyprinodontiformes; family Nothobranchiidae; genus Nothobranchius; species Nothobranchius furzeri. The sequence goes on along the minus strand of NC_091752.1, from coordinate 10,620,677 downwards.
CACAAAAAGGAATGGAGTCCTTAGCACTCATGGTTTGTAAATGGCACCCAGAATTATGTTGCACGAAGCACAATTTCACATCATTCTGGGTTCATTTGTGTGAAAACAAGGTCCAATCAGGCTGAAACGTTACAAGAAGGTAGAATCTATTGAGTTGTAAGTGATCTGAACGTTTCATGATGATAGCACTTTCCTAAGGGGGTCAAGCCATGTCCTAAAGGTCACCGGATCTGGTGTCAATTTAAAGAAGTAGTCCAGTTACACATTTGTGGGCTTATAACTTGGCTTCTGAATGTCCTAGAGAGATCAGGTTTGTTTTAGTGTACTCCAATCAACAGCCCCTACAACCACAAAAAGGAATGGAGTCATTAGCACTTATGGTTTGTAAATGGCACCCAGAATTATGTTGCACGAAGAACAATTTAACATCATTCTGGGTTCATTTGTGTGAAAACAAGGTCCAATCAGGCTGAAACGTTACAAGAAGGTAGAATCTATTGAGTTGTAAGTGATCTGAACGTTTCATGATGATCGCACATTCTTATAGGGGGTCAAACCATGTCCCAAAGGTCACCGGGCCTGGTGTCAATTTAAAGAAGTAGTCCAGTTACACCTTTGTGGGCTTATAACTTGGCTTTTGAATGTCCTAGAGAGGACAGGTTTGTTTTAGTGTACTCCAATCAACAGCCCCTACAACCACAAAAAGGAATGGAGTTATTAGCCCTTATGGTTTGTAAATGGCACCCAGAATTATGTTTCACGAAGCACAATTTCACATCATTCTGGGTTCATTTGTGTGAAAACAAGGTCCAATCAGGCTGAAACGTTACAAGAAGGTAGAATCTATTGAGTTATAAGTGCTCTGAACGTTTCATGATGATAGCACTTTCCTAAGGGGGTCAAACCATGTCCCAAAGGTCACCGGATCTGGTGTCAATTTAAAGAAGTAGTCGAGTTACACCTTTGTGGGCTTATAACTTGGCTTCTGAATGTCCTAGAGAGGTTAGGTTTGTTTTAGTGTACTCCAATCAACAGCCCCTACAACCACAAAAAGGAATGGAGTCATTAGCACTTATGGTTTGTAAATGGCACCCAGAATTATGTTGCACGAAGCACAATTTCACATCATTCTGGGTTCATTTGTGTGAAAACAAGGTCCAATCAGGCTGAAACGTTACAGGAAGGTAGAATCTATTGAGTTGTAAGTGATCTGAACGTTTCATGATGATAGCACTTTCCTAAGGGGGTCAAACCATGTCCTAAAGGTCACCGGATCTGGTGTCAATTTAAAGAAGTAGTCCAGTTACACATTTGTGGGCTTATAACTTGGCTTCTAAATGTCCTAGAGAGATCAGGTTTGTTTTAGTGTACTCCAATCAACAGCCCCTACAACCACAAAAAGGAATGGAGTCATTAGCACTTATGGTTTGTAAATGGCACCCAGAATTATGTTGCACGAATCACAGTTTCACATCATTCTGGGTTCATTTGTGTGAAAACAAGGTCCAATCAGGCTGAAACGTTACAAGAAGGTAGAATCTATTGAGTTGTAAGTGATCTGAACGTTTCATGATGATCGCACATTCCTATAGGGGGTCAAACCATGTCCCAAAGGTCACCGGGCCTGGTGTCACTTTAAAGAAGTAGTCCAGTTACACCTTTGTGGGCTTATAACTTGGCTTATGAATGTCCTAGAGAGATCAGGTTTGTTTTAGTGTACTCCAATCAACAGCCCCTACAACCACAAAAAGGAATGGAGTCATTAGCACTTATGGTTTGTAAATGGCACCCAGAATTATGTTGCACGAAGCACAATTTCACATCATTCTGGGTTCATTTGTGTGAAAACAAGGTCCAATCAGGCTGAAACGTTACAGGAAGGTAGAATCTATTGAGTTGTATTTGATCTGAACGTTTCATGATGATAGCACATTCCTAAGGGGGTCAAACCATGTCCCAAAGGTCACCGGATCTGGTGTCAATTTAAAGAAGTAGTCCATTTACACATTTGTGGGCTTATAACCTGGCTTCTGAATGTCCTAGAGAGATCAGGTTTGTTTTAGTGTACTCCAATCAACAGCCCCTACAACCACAAAAAGGAATGGAGTCATTAGCACTTATGGTTTGTAAATGGCACCCAGAATTATGTTGCACGAAGCACAATTTCACATCATTCTGGGTTCATTTGTGTGAAAACAAGGTCCAATCAGGCTGAAACGTTACAAGAAGGTAGAATCTATTGAGTTGTAAGTGATCTGAACGTTTCATGATCATAGCACATTCCTAAGGGGGTCAAACCATGTCCCAAATGTCATCGGATCTGGTGTCACTTTAAAGAAGTAGTCCAGTTACACCTTTGTGGGCTTATAACTTGGCTTATGAATGTCCTAGAGAGATCAGGTTTGTTTTAGTGTACTCCAATCAACAGCCCCTACAACCACAAAACGGAATGGAGTCATTAGCACTTATGGTTTGTAAATGGCACCCAGAATTATGTTGCACGAAGCACAATTTCACATCATTCTGGGTTCATTTGTGTGAAAACAAGGTCCAATCAGGCTGAAACGTTACAGGAAGGTAGAATCTATTGAGTTGTAAGTGATCTGAACGTTTCAAGATGATCGCACATTCCTATAGGGGGTCAAACCATGTCCCAAAGGTCACCGGGCCTGGTGTCACTTTAAAGAAGTAGTCCAGTTACACATTTGTGGGCTTATAACTTGGCTTCTGAATATCCTAGAGAGGTCAGGTTTGTTTTAAAGTACTCCAATCAACAGCCCCTACAACCACAAAAAGGAATGGAGTCATTAGCACTTATGGTTTGTAAATGGCACCCAGAATTATGTTGCACGAAGCACAATTTCACATCATTCTGGGTTCATTTGTGTGAAAACAAGGTCCAATCAGGCTGAAACGTTACAGGAAGGTAGAATCTATTGAGTTGTAAGTGATCTGAACGTTTCAAGATGATCGCACATTCCTATAGGGGGTCAAACCATGTCCCAAAGGTCACCGGGCCTGGTGTCACTTTAAAGAAGTAGTCCAGTTACACATTTGTGGGCTTATAACTTGGCTTCTGAATATCCTAGAGAGGTCAGGTTTGTTTTAAAGTACTCCAATTAACAGCCCCCATTACCCCAAAAAGGAATGGAGTCATTAGCACTTATGGTTTGTAAATGGCACCCAGAATTATGTTGCACGAAGCACAATTTCACTTCATTCTGGGTCCATTTGTGTGAAAACAAGGTCCAATCAGGCTGAAACGTTACAGGAAGGTAGAATCTATTGAGTTGTAAGTGATCTGAACGTTTCATGATGATAGCACGTTCCTAAGGGGGTCAAACCATGTCCCAAAGGTCACCGGGCCTGGTGTCACTTTGAAGAAGTAGTCCAGTTACACCTTTGTGGGCTTATAACTTGGCTTCTGAATGTCCTAGAGAGGTTAGGTTTGTTTTAGTGTACTCCAATCAACAGCCCCTACAACCACAAAAAGGAATGGAGTCATTAGCACTCATGGTTTGTAAATGGCACCCAGAATTATGTTGCACGAAGCACAATTTCACATCATTCTGGGTCCATTTGTGTGAAAACAAGGTCCAATCAGGCTGAAACGTTACAGGAAGGTAGAATCTATTGAGTTGTAAGTGATCTGAACGTTTCATGATGATAGCACTTTCCTAAGGGGGTCAAACCATGTCCCAAAGGTCACCGGATCTGGTGTCAATTTAAAGAAGTAGTCCAGTTACACATTTGTGGGCTTATAACTTGGCTTCTGAATGTCCTAGAGAGATAAGATTTGTTTTAGTATACTCCAATCAACAGCCCCTACAACCACAAAAAGGAATGGAGTCATTAGCACTTATGGTTTGTAAATGGCACCCAGAATTATGTTGCACGAAGCACAATTTCACTTCATTCTGGGTCCATTTGTGTGAAAACAAGGTCCAATCAGGCTGAAACGTTACAGGAAGGTAGAATCTATTGAGTTGTAAGTGATCTGAACGTTTCATGATGATAGCACTTTCCTAAGGGGGTCAAACCATGTCCCAAAGGTCACCGGGCCTGGTGTCACTTTAAAGAAGTAGTCCAGTTACACCTTTGTGGGCTTATAACTTGGCTTCTGAATGTCCTAGAGAGATCAGGTTTGTTTTAGAGTACTCCAATTAACAGCCCCCATTACCCCAAAAAAGAATGGAGTCATTAGCACTTATGGTTTGTAAATGGCACCCAGAATTATGTTGCACGAAGCACAATTTCACATCATTCTGGGTCCATTTGTGTGAAAACAAGGTCCAATCAGGCTGAAACGTTACAAGAAGGTAGAATCTATTGAGTTGTAAGTGATCTGAACGTTTCATGATGATAGCACTTTCCTAAGGGGGTCAAACCATGTCCCAAAGGTCACCGGATCTGGTGTCAATTTAAAGAAGTAGTCGAGTTACACCTTTGTGGGCTTATAACTTAGCTTCTGAATGTCCTAGAGAGGTTAGGTTTGTTTAAGTGTACTCCAATCAACAGCCCCTACAACCACAAAAAGGAATGGAGTCATTAGCACTTATGGTTTGTAAATGGCACCCAGAATTATGTTGCACGAAGCACAATTTCACATCATTCTGGGTTCATTTGTGTGAAAACAAGGTCCAATCAGGCTGAAACGTTACAGGAAGGTAGAATCCATTGAGTTGTAAGTGATCTGAACGTTTCATGATGATAGCACTTTCCTAAGGGGGTCAAACCATGTCCTAAAGGTCACCGGATCTGGTGTCAATTTAAAGAAGTAGTCCAGTTACACATTTGTGGGCTTATAACTTGGCTTCTGAATGTCCTAGAGAGATCAGGTTTGTTTTAGTGTACTCCAATCAACAGCCCCTACAACCAAAAAAAGGAATGGAGTCATTAGCACTTATGGTTTGTAAATGGCACCCAGAATTATGTTGCACGAAGCACAATTTCACATCATTCTGGGTTCATTTGTGTGAAAACAAGGTCCAATCAGGCTGAAACGTTACAAGAAGGTAGAATCTATTGAGTTGTAAGTGATCTGAACGTTTCATGATGATCGCACATTCCTATAGGGGGTCAAACCATGTCCCAAAGGTCACCGGATCTGGTGTCAATTTAAAGAAGTAGTCCAGTTACACATTTGTGGGCTTATAACTTGGCTTCTGAATGTCCTAGAGAGGACAGCTTTGTTTTAATGTACTCCAGTCAACAGCCCCTACAACCACAAAAAGGAATGGAGTCATTAGCACTTATGGTTTGTAAATGGCACCCAGAATTATGTTGCACGAAGCACAATTTCACATCATTCTGGGTCCATTTGTGTGAAAACAAGGTCCAATCAGGCTGAAACGTTACAAGAAGGTAGAATCTATTGAGTTGTAAGTGATCTGAACGTTTCATGATGATCGCACATTCCTATAGTGTGTCAAACCATGTCCCAAAGGTCACCGGGCCTGGTGTCACTTTAAAGAAGTAGTCCAGTTACACCTTTGTGGGCTTATAACTTGGCTTCTGAATGTCCTAGAGAGGTCAGGTTTGTTTTAGTGTACTCCAATCAACAGCCCCTACAACCACAAAAAGGAATGGAGTCATTAGCCCTTATGGTTTGTAAATGGCACCCAGAATTATGTTTCACGAAGCACAATTTCACATCATTCTGGGTTCATTTGTGTGAAAACAAGGTCCAATCAGGCTGAAACGTTACAAGAAGGTAGAATCTATTGAGTTGTAAGTGATCTGAATGTTTCATGATGATAGCACTTTCCTAAGGGGGTCAAACCATGTCCCAAAGGTCACCGGATCTGGTGTCAATTTAAAGAAGTAGTCGAGTTACACCTTTGTGGGCTTATAACTTGGCTTCTGAATGTCCTAGAGAGGTTAGGTTTGTTTTAGTGTACTCCAATCAACAGCCCCTACAACCACAAAAGGGAATGGAGTCCTTAGCACTCATGGTTTGTAAATGGCACCCAGAATTATGTTGCACGAAGCACAATTTCACATCATTCTGGGTTCATTTGTGTGAAAACAAGGTCCAATCAGGCTGAAACGTTACAAGAAGGTAGAATCTATTGAGTTGTAAGTGATCTGAACGTTTCATGATGATAGCACTTTCCTAAGGGGGTCAAACCATGTCCTAAAGGTCACGGGATCTGGTGTCAATTTAAAGAAGTAGTCCAGTTACACATTTGTGGGCTTATAACTTGGCTTCTGAATGTCCTAGAGAGATCAGGTTTGTTTTAGTGTACTCCAATCAACAGCCCCTACAACCACAAAAAGGAATGGAGTCATTAGCACTTATGGTTTGTAAATGGCACCCAGAATTATGTTGCACGAAGCACAATTTCACATCATTCTGGGTTCATTTGTGTGAAAACAAGGTCCAATCAGGCTGAAACGTTACAAGAAGGTAGAATCTATTGAGTTGTAAGTGATCTGAACGTTTCATGATGATCGCACATTCTTATAAGGGGTCAAACCATGTCCCAAAGGTCACCGGGCCTGGTGTCAATTTAAAGAAGTAGTCCAGTTACACCTTTGTGGGCTTATAACTTGGCTTTTGAATGTCCTAGAGAGGACAGGTTTGTTTTAGTGTACTCCAATCAACAGCCCCTACAACCACAAAAAGGAATGGAGTTATTAGCCCTTATGGTTTGTAAATGGCACCCAGAATTATGTTTCACGAAGCACAATTTCACATCATTCTGGGTTCATTTGTGTGAAAACAAGGTCCAATCAGGCTGAAACGTTACAAGAAGGTAGAATCTATTGAGTTATAAGTGCTCTGAACGTTTCATGATGATAGCACTTTCCTAAGGGGGTCAAACCATGTCCCAAAGGTCACCGGATCTGGTGTCAATTTAAAGAAGTAGTCGAGTTACACCTTTGTGGGCTTATAACTTGGCTTCTGAATGTCCTAGAGAGGTTAGGTTTGTTTTAGTGTACTCCAATCAACAGCCCCTACAACCACAAAAAGGAATGGAGTCATTAGCACTTATGGTTTGTAAATGGCACCCAGAATTATGTTGCACGAAGCACAATTTCACATCATTCTGGGTTCATTTGTGTGAAAACAAGGTCCAATCAGGCTGAAACGTTACAGGAAGGTAGAATCTATTGAGTTGTAAGTGATCTGAACGTTTCATGATGATAGCACTTTCCTAAGGGGGTCAAACCATGTCCTAAAGGTCACCGGATCTGGTGTCAATTTAAAGTAGTAGTCCAGTTACACATTTGTGGGCTTATAACTTGGCTTCTAAATGTCCTAGAGAGATCAGGTTTGTTTTAGTGTACTCCAATCAACAGCCCCTACAACCACAAAAAGGAATGGAGTCATTAGCACTTATGGTTTGTAAATGGCACCCAGAATTATGTTGCACGAATCACAGTTTCACATCATTCTGGGTTCATTTGTGTGAAAACAAGGTCCAATCAGGCTGAAACGTTACAGGAAGGTAGAATCTATTGAGTTGTAAGTGATCTGAACGTTTCATGATGATAGCACTTTCCTAAGGGGGTCAAACCATGTCCTAAAGGTCACCGGATCTGGTGTCAATTTAAAGAAGTAGTCCAGTTACACATTTGTGGGCTTATAACTTGGCTTCTGAATGTCCTAGAGAGATCAGGTTTGTTTTAGTGTACTCCAATCAACAGCCCCTACAACCAAAAAAAGGAATGGAGTCATTAGCACTTATGGTTTGTAAATGGCACCCAGAATTATGTTGCACGAAGCACAATTTCACATCATTCTGGGTTCATTTGTGTGAAAACAAGGTCCAATCAGGCTGAAACGTTACAAGAAGGTAGAATCTATTGAGTTGTAAGTGATCTGAACGTTTCATGATGATCGCACATTCCTATAGGGGGTCAAACCATGTCCCAAAGGTCACCGGATCTGGTGTCAATTTAAAGAAGTAGTCCAGTTACACATTTGTGGGCTTATAACTTGGCTTCTGAATGTCCTAGAGAGGACAGCTTTGTTTTAATGTACTCCAGTCAACAGCCCCTACAACCACAAAAAGGAATGGAGTCATTAGCACTTATGGTTTGTAAATGGCACCCAGAATTATGTTGCACGAAGCACAATTTCACATCATTCTGGGTCCATTTGTGTGAAAACAAGGTCCAATCAGGCTGAAACGTTACAAGAAGGTAGAATCTATTGAGTTGTAAGTGATCTGAACGTTTCATGATGATCGCACATTCCTATAGTGTGTCAAACCATGTCCCAAAGGTCACCGGGCCTGGTGTCACTTTAAAGAAGTAGTCCAGTTACACCTTTGTGGGCTTATAACTTGGCTTCTGAATGTCCTAGAGAGGTCAGGTTTGTTTTAGTGTACTCCAATCAACAGCCCCTACAACCACAAAAAGGAATGGAGTCATTAGCCCTTATGGTTTGTAAATGGCACCCAGAATTATGTTTCACGAAGCACAATTTCACATCATTCTGGGTTCATTTGTGTGAAAACAAGGTCCAATCAGGCTGAAACGTTACAAGAAGGTAGAATCTATTGAGTTGTAAGTGATCTGAATGTTTCATGATGATAGCACTTTCCTAAGGGGGTCAAACCATGTCCCAAAGGTCACCGGATCTGGTGTCAATTTAAAGAAGTAGTCGAGTTACACCTTTGTGGGCTTATAACTTGGCTTCTGAATGTCCTAGAGAGGTTAGGTTTGTTTAAGTGTACTCCAATCAACAGCCCCTACAACCACAAAAAGGAATGGAGTCATTAGCACTTATGGTTTGTAAATGGCACCCAGAATTATGTTGCACGAAGCACAATTTCACATCATTCTGGGTTCATTTGTGTGAAAACAAGGTCCAATCAGGCTGAAACGTTACAGGAAGGTAGAATCTATTGAGTTGTAAGTGATCTGAACGTTTCATGATGATAGCACTTTCCTAAGGGGGTCAAACCATGTCCTAAAGGTCACCGGATCTGGTGTCAATTTAAAGTAGTAGTCCAGTTACACATTTGTGGGCTTATAACTTGGCTTCTAAATGTCCTAGAGAGATCAGGTTTGTTTTAGTGTACTCCAATCAACAGCCCCTACAACCACAAAAAGGAATGGAGTCATTAGCACTTATGGTTTGTAAATGGCACCCAGAATTATGTTGCACGAATCACAGTTTCACATCATTCTGGGTTCATTTGTGTGAAAACAAGGTCCAATCAGGCTGAAACGTTACAGGAAGGTAGAATCTATTGAGTTGTAAGTGATCTGAACGTTTCATGATGATAGCACTTTCCTAAGGGGGTCAAACCATGTCCTAAAGGTCACCGGATCTGGTGTCAATTTAAAGAAGTAGTCCAGTTACACATTTGTGGGCTTATAACTTGGCTTCTGAATGTCCTAGAGAGATCAGGTTTGTTTTAGTGTACTCCAATCAACAGCCCCTACAACCAAAAAAAGGAATGGAGTCATTAGCACTTATGGTTTGTAAATGGCACCCAGAATTATGTTGCACGAAGCACAATTTCACATCATTCTGGGTTCATTTGTGTGAAAACAAGGTCCAATCAGGCTGAAACGTTACAAGAAGGTAGAATCTATTGAGTTGTAAGTGATCTGAACGTTTCATGATGATCGCACATTCCTATAGGGGGTCAAACCATGTCCCAAAGGTCACCGGATCTGGTGTCAATTTAAAGAAGTAGTCCAGTTACACATTTGTGGGCTTATAACTTGGCTTCTGAATGTCCTAGAGAGGACAGCTTTGTTTTAATGTACTCCAGTCAACAGCCCCTACAACCACAAAAAGGAATGGAGTCATTAGCACTTATGGTTTGTAAATGGCACCCAGAATTATGTTGCACGAAGCACAATTTCACATCATTCTGGGTCCATTTGTGTGAAAACAAGGTCCAATCAGGCTGAAACGTTACAAGAAGGTAGAATCTATTGAGTTGTAAGTGATCTGAACGTTTCATGATGATCGCACATTCCTATAGTGTGTCAAACCATGTCCCAAAGGTCACCGGGCCTGGTGTCACTTTAAAGAAGTAGTCCAGTTACACCTTTGTGGGCTTATAACTTGGCTTCTGAATGTCCTAGAGAGGTCAGGTTTGTTTTAGTGTACTCCAATCAACAGCCCCTACAACCACAAAAAGGAATGGAGTCATTAGCCCTTATGGTTTGTAAATGGCACCCAGAATTATGTTTCACGAAGCACAATTTCACATCATTCTGGGTTCATTTGTGTGAAAACAAGGTCCAATCAGGCTGAAACGTTACAAGAAGGTAGAATCTATTGAGTTGTAAGTGATCTGAATGTTTCATGATGATAGCACTTTCCTAAGGGGGTCAAACCATGTCCCAAAGGTCACCGGATCTGGTGTCAATTTAAAGAAGTAGTCGAGTTACACCTTTGTGGGCTTATAACTTGGCTTCTGAATGTCCTAGAGAGGTTAGGTTTGTTTAAGTGTACTCCAATCAACAGCCCCTACAACCACAAAAAGGAATGGAGTCCTTAGCACTCATGGTTTGTAAATGGCACCCAGAATTATGTTGCACGAAGCACAATTTCACATCATTCTGGGTTCATTTGTGTGAAAACAAGGTCCAATCAGGCTGAAACGTTACAAGAAGGTAGAATCTATTGAGTTGTAAGTGATCTGAACGTTTCATGATGATAGCACTTTCCTAAGGGGGTCAAACCATGTCCTAAAGGTCACCGGATCTGGTGTCAATTTAAAGAAGTAGTCCAGTTACACATTTGTGGGCTTATAACTTGGCTTCTGAATGTCCTAGAGAGATCAGGTTTGTTTTAGTGTACTCCAATCAACAGCCCCTACAACCACAAAAAGGAATGGAGTCATTAGCACTTATGGTTTGTAAATGGCACCCAGAATTATGTTGCACGAAGCACAATTTCACATCATTCTGGGTTCATTTGTGTGAAAACAAGGTCCAATCAGGCTGAAACGTTACAAGAAGGTAGAATCTATTGAGTTGTAAGTGATCTGAACGTTTCATGATGATCGCACATTCTTATAGGGGGTCAAACCATGTCCCAAAGGTCACCGGGCCTGGTGTCAATTTAAAGAAGTAGTCCAGTTACACCTTTGTGGGCTTATAACTTGGCTTTTGAATGTCCTAGAGAGGACAGGTTTGTTTTAGTGTACTCCAATCAACAGCCCCTACAACCACAAAAAGGAATGGAGTTATTAGCCCTTATGGTTTGTAAATGGCACCCAGAATTATGTTTCACGAAGCACAATTTCACATCATTCTGGGTTCATTTGTGTGAAAACAAGGTCCAATCAGGCTGAAACGTTACAAGAAGGTAGAATCTATTGAGTTATAAGTGCTCTGAACGTTTCATGATGATAGCACTTTCCTAAGGGGGTCAAACCATGTCCCAAAGGTCACCGGATCTGGTGTCAATTTAAAGAAGTAGTCGAGTTACACCTTTGTGGGCTTATAACTTGGCTTCTGAATGTCCTAGAGAGGTTAGGTTTGTTTTAGTGTACTCCAATCAACAGCCCCTACAACCACAAAAAGGAATGGAGTCATTAGCACTTATGGTTTGTAAATGGCACCCAGAATTATGTTGCACGAAGCACAATTTCACATCATTCTGGGTTCATTTGTGTGAAAACAAGGTCCAATCAGGCTGAAACGTTACAGGAAGGTAGAATCTCTTGAGTTGTAAGTGATCTGAACGTTTCATGATGATAGCACTTTCCTAAGGGGGTCAAACCATGTCCTAAAGGTCACCGGATCTGGTGTCAATTTAAAGTAGTAGTCCAGTTACACATTTGTGGGCTTATAACTTGGCTTCTAAATGTCCTAGAGAGATCAGGTCTGTTTTAGTGTACTCCAATCAACAGCCCCTACAACCACAAAAAGGAATGGAGTCATTAGCACTTATGGTTTGTAAATGGCACCCAGAATTATGTTGCACGAATCACAGTTTCACATCATTCTGGGTTCATTTGTGTGAAAACAAGGTCCAATCAGGCTGAAACGTTACAAGAAGGTAGAATCTATTGAGTTGTAAGTGATCTGAACGTTTCATGATGATCGCACATTCCTATAGGGGGTCAAACCATGTCCCAAAGGTCACCGGGCCTGGTGTCACTTTAAAGAAGCAGTCCAGTTACACCTTTGTGGGCTTATAACTTGGCTTATGAATGTCCTAGAGAGATCAGGTTTGTTTTAGTGTACTCCAATCAACAGCCCCTACAACCACAAAAAGGAATGGAGTCATTAGCACTTATGGTTTGTAAATGGCACCCAGAATTATGTTGCACGAAGCACAATTTCACATCATTCTGGGTTCATTTGTGTGAAAACAAGGTCCAATCAGGCTGAAACGTTACAGGAAGGTAGAATCTATTGAGTTGTATTTGATCTGAACGTTTCATGATGATAGCACATTCCTAAGGGGGTCAAACCATGTCCCAAAGGTCACCGGATCTGGTGTCAATTTAAAGAAGTAGTCCATTTACACATTTGTGGGCTTATAACCTGGCTTCTGAATGTCCTAGAGAGATCAGGTTTGTTTTAGTGTACTCCAATCAACAGCCCCTACAACCACAAAAAGGAATGGAGTCATTAGCACTTATGGTTTGTAAATGGCACCCAGAATTATGTTGCACGAAGCACAATTTCACATCATTCTGGGTTCATTTGTGTGAAAACAAGGTCCAATCAGGCTGAAACGTTACAAGAAGGTAGAATCTATTGAGTTGTAAGTGATCTGAACGTTTAATGATCATAGCACATTCCTAAGGGGGTCAAACCATGTCCCAAATGTCATCGGATCTGGTGTCACTTTAAAGAAGTAGTCCAGTTACACCTTTGTGGGCTTATAACTTGGCTTATGAATGTCCTAGAGAGATCAGGTTTGTTTTAGTGTACTCCAATCAACAGCCCCTACAACCACAAAAAGGAATGGAGTAATTAGCACTTATGGTTTGTAAATGGCACCCAGAATTATGTTGCACGAAGCACAATTTCACATCATTCTGGGTTCATTTGTGTGAAAACAAGGTCCAATCAGGCTGAAACGTTACAGGAAGGTAGAATCTATTGAGTTGTAAGTGATCTGAACGTTTCAAGATGATCGCACATTCCTATAGGGGGTCAAACCATGTCCCAAAGGTCACCGGGCCTGGTGTCACTTTAAAGAAGTAGTCCAGTTACACATTTGTGGGCTTATAACTTGGCTTCTGAATATCCTAGAGAGGTCAGGTTTGTTTTAAAGTACTCCATTTAACAGCCCCCATTACCCCAAAAAGGAATGGAGTCATTAGCACTTATGGTTTGTAAATGGCACCCAGAATTATGTTGCACGAAGCACAATTTCACTTCATTCTGGGTCCATTTGTGTGAAAACAAGGTCCAATCAGGCTGAAACGTTACAGGAAGGTAGAATCTATTGAGTTGTAAGTGATCTGAACGTTTCATGATGATAGCACGTTCCTAAGGGGGTCAAACCATGTCCCAAAGGTCACCAGGCCTGGTGTCACTTTGAAGAAGTAGTCCAGTTACACCTTTGTGGGCTTATAACTTGGCTTCTGAATGTCCTAGAGAGGTTAGGTTTGTTTTAGTGTACTCCAATCAACAGCCCCTACAACCACAAAAAGGAATGGAGTCATTAGCACTCATGGTTTGTAAATGGCACCCAGAATTATGTTGCACGAAGCACAATTTCACATCATTCTGGGTCCATTTGTGTGAAAACAAGGTCCAATCAGGCTGAAACGTTACAGGAAGGTAGAATCTATTGAGCTGTAAGTGATCTGAACGTTTCATGATGATAGCACTTTCCTAAGGGGGTCAAACCATGTCCCAAAGGTCACCGGATCTGGTGTCAATTTAAAGAAGTAGTCCAGTTACACATTTGTGGGCTTATAACTTGGCTTCTGAATGTCCTAGAGAGATAAGATTTGTTTTAGTATACTCCAATCAACAGCCCCTACAACCACAAAAAGGAATGGAGTCATTAGCACTTATGGTTTGTAAATGGCACCCAGAATTATGTTGCACGAAGCACAATTTCACTTCATTCTGGGTCCATTTGTGTGAAAACAAGGTCCAATCAGGCTGAAACGTTACAGGAAGGTAGAATCTATTGAGTTGTAAGTGATCTGAACGTTTCATGATGATAGCACTTTCCTAAGGGGGTCAAACCATGTCCCAAAGGTCACCGGGCCGGGTGTCACTTTAAAGAAGTAGTCCAGTTACACCTTTGTGGGCTTATAACTTGGCTTCTGCATGTCCTAGAGAGGTTAGGTTTGTTTTAGTGTACTCCAATCAACAGCCCCTACAACCACAAAAAGGAATGGAGTCATTAGCACTTATGGTTTGTAAATGGCACCCAGAATTATGTTGCACGAAGCACAATTTCACATCATTCTGGGTTCATTTGTGTGAAAACAAGGTCAAATCAGGCTGAAACGTTACAGGAAGGTAGAATCTATTGAGTTGTAAGTGATCTGAACGTTTCATGATGATAGCACTTTCCTAAGGGGGTCAAACCATGTCCCAAAGGTCACCGGATCTGGTGTCAATTTAAAGAAGTAGTCCAGTTACACATTTGTGGGCTTATAACTTGGCTTCTGAATGTCCTAGAGAGATCAGGTTTGTTTTAGTATACTCCAATCAACAGCCCCTACAACCACAAAAAGGAATGGAGTCATTAGCACTTTGGGTTTTTAAATGGCACCCAGAATTATGCTGCACTAAGCACAATTTCACATCATTCTGGGTTCATTTGTGTGAAAACAAGGTCCAATCAGGCTGAAACGTTACAAGAAGGTAGAATCTATTGAGTTGTAAGTGATCTGAACGTTTCATGATGATCGCACATTCCTATAGGGGGTCAAACCATGTCCCAAAGGTCACCGGGCCTGGTGTCACTTTAAAGAAGTAGTCCAGTTACACCTTTGTGGGCTTATAACTTGGCTTCTGAATGTCCTAGAGAGGTTAGGTTTGTTTTAGTGTACTCCAATCAACAGCCCCTACAACCACAAAAAGGAATGGAGTCATTAGCACTTATGGTTTGTAAATGGCACCCAGAATTATGTTGCACGAAGCACAATTTCACATCATTCTGGGTTCATTTGTGTGAAAACAAGGTCCAATCAGGCTGAAACGTTACAGGAAGGTAGAATCTATTGAGTTGTAAGTGATCTGAACGTTTCATGATGATAGCACTTTCCTAAGGGGGTCAAACCATGTCCCAAAGGTCACCGGATCTGGTGTCAATTTAAAGAAGTAGTCCAGTTACACATTTGTGGGCTTATAACTTGGCTTCTGAATGTCCTAGAGAGATCAGGTTTGTTTTAGTATACTCCAATCAACAGCCCCTACAACCACAAAAAGGAATGGAGTCATTAGCACTTATGGTTTTTAAATGGCACCCAGAATTATGCTGCACTAAGCACAATTTCACATCATTCTGGGTTCATTTGTGTGAAAACAAGGTCCAATCAGGCTGAAACGTTACAAGAAGGTAGAATCTATTGAGTTGTAAGTGATCTGAACGTTTCATGATGATCGCACATTCCTATAGGGGGTCAAACCATGTCCCAAAGGTCACCGGGCCTGGTGTCACTTTAAAGAAGTAGTCCAGTTACACCTTTGTGGGCTTATAACTTGGCTTCTGAATGTCCTAGAGAGGTCAGGTTTGTTTTAGTGTACTCCAATCAACAGCCCCTACAACCACAAAAAGGAATGGAGTCATTAGCACTTATGGTTTGTAAATGGCAGCCAGAATTATGTTGCACGAAGCACAATTTCACATCATTCTGGGTCCATTTGAGTGAAAACAAGGTCCAATCAGGCTGAAACGTTACAAGAAGGTAGAATCTATTGAGTTGTAAGTGATCTGAACGTTTCATGATGATCGCACATTCCTATAGGGGGTCAAACCATGTCCCAAAGGTCACCGGGCCTGGTGTCACTTTAAAGAAGTAGTCCAGTTACACCTTTGTGGGCTTATAACTTGGCTTCTGAATGTCCTAGAGAGGTCAGGTTTGTTTTAGTGTACTCCAATCAACAGCCCCTACATCCACAAAAAGGAATGGAGTCACTAGCACTTATGGTTTGTAAATGGCACCCAGAATTATGTTGCACGAAGCACAATTTCACATCATTCTGGGTTCATTTGTGTGAAAACAAGGTCCAATCAGGCTGAAACGTTACAGGAAGGTAGAATCTATTGAGTGGTAAGTGATCTGAACGTTTCATGATCATAGCACATTCCTAAGGGGGTCAAACCATGTCCCAAAGGTCACCGGATCTGGTGTCAATTTAAAGAAGTAGTCCAGTTACACATTTGTGGGCTTATAACTTGGCTTCTGAATGTCCTAGAGAGATCAGGTTTGTTTTAATGTACTCCAATCAACAGACCCTACAACCACAAAAAGGAATGGAGTCATTAGCACTTATGTTTTGTAAATGGCACCCAGAATTATGTTGCACGAAGCACAATTTCACATCATTCTGGGTCCATTTGTGTGAAAACAAGGTCCAATAAGGCTGAAACGTTACAGGAAGGTAGAATCTATTGAGTTGTAAGTGATCTGAGCGTTTCATGATGATCGCACATTCCTATAGGGGGTCAAACCATGTCCCAAAGGTCACCGGGCCTGGTGTCTCTTTAAAGAAGTAGTCCAGTTACACCTTTGTGGGCTTATAACTTGGCTTCTGAATGTTCTAGAGAGATCAGGTTTGTTTTAATGTACTCCAATCAACAGCCCCTACAACCACAAAAAGGAATGGAGTCATTAGCACTTATAGTTTGTAAATGGCACCCAGAATTATGTTGCACGAAGCACAATTTCACTTCATTCTGGGTCCATTTGTGTGAATACAAGGTCCAATCAGGCTGAAACGTTACATGAAGGTAGAATCTATTGAGTTGTAAGTGATCTGAACGTTTCATGATGATAGCACTTTCCTAAGGGGGTCAAACCATGTCCCAAAGCTCAACGGGCCTGGTGTCACTTTAAAGAAGTAGTCCAGTTACACCTTTGTGGGCTTATAACTTGGCTTCTGAATGTCCTACAGAGGTTAGGTTTGTTTTAGTGTACTCCAATCAACAGCCCCTACAACCACAAAAAGGAATGGTGTCATTAGCATTTATGGTTTGTAAATGGCACCCAGAATTATGTTGCACGAAGCACAATTTAACATCATTCTGGGTTCATTTGTGTGAAAACAAGGTCCAATCAGGCTGAAACGTTACAGGAAGGTAGAATCTATTGAGTTGTAAGTGATCTGAACGTTTCATGATGATAGCACTTTCCTAAGGGGGTCAAACCATGTCCCAAAGGTCACCGGATCTGGTGTCAATTTAAAGAAGTAGTCCAGTTACACATTTGTGGGCTTATAACTTGGCTTCTGAATGTCCTAGAGAGATCAGGTTTGTTTTAGTATACTCCAATCAACAGCCCCTACAACCACAAAAAGGAATGGAGTCATTAGCACTTATGGTTTTTAAATGGCACCCAGAATTATGCTGCACTAAGCACAATTTCACATCATTCTGGGTTCATTTGTGTGAAAACAAGGTCCAATCAGGCTGAAACGTTACAAGAAGGTAGAATCTATTGAGTTGTAAGTGATCTGAACGTTTCATGATGATCGCACATTCCTATAGGGGGTCAAACCATGTCCCAAAGGTCACCGGGCCTGGTGTCACTTTAAAGAAGTAGTCCAGTTACACCTTTGTGGGCTTATAACTTGGCTTCTGAATGTCCTAGAGAGGTCAGGTTTGTTTTAGTGTACTCCAATCAACAGCCCCTACAACCACAAAAAGGAATGGAGTCATTAGCACTTATGGTTTGTAAATGGCAGCCAGAATTATGTTGCACGAAGCACAATTTCACATCATTCTGGGTCCACTTGAGTGAAAACAAGGTCCAATCAGGCTGAAACGTTACAAGAAGGTAGAATCTATTGAGTTGTAAGTGATCTGAACGTTTCATGATGATCGCACATTCCTATAGGGGGTCAAACCATGTCCCAAAGGTCACCGGGCCTGGTGTCACTTTAAAGAAGTAGTCCAGTTACACCTTTGTGGGCTTATAACTTGGCTTCTGAATGTCCTAGAGAGGTCAGGTTTGTTTTAGTGTACTCCAATCAACAGCCCCTACATCCACAAAAAGGAATGGAGTCACTAGCACTTATGGTTTGTAAATGGCACCCAGAATTATGTTGCACGAAGCACAATTTCACATCATTCTGGGTTCATTTGTGTGAAAACAAGGTCCAATCAGGCTGAAACGTTACAGGAAGGTAGAATCTATTGAGTGGTAAGTGATCTGAACGTTTCATGATCATAGCACATTCCTAAGGGGGTCAAACCATGTCCCAAAGGTCACCGGATCTGGTGTCAATTTAAAGAAGTAGTCCAGTTACACATTTGTGGGCTTATAACTTGGCTTCTGAATGTCCTAGAGAGATCAGGTTTGTTTTAATGTACTCCAATCAACAGACCCTACAACCACAAAAAGGAATGGAGTCATTAGCACTTATGTTTTGTAAATGGCACCCAGAATTATGTTGCACGAAGCACAATTTCACATCATTCTGGGTCCATTTGTGTGAAAACAAGGTCCAATAAGGCTGAAACGTTACAGGAAGGTAGAATCTATTGAGTTGTAAGTGATCTGAGCGTTTCATGATGATCGCACATTCCTATAGGGGGTCAAACCATGTCCCAAAGGTCACCGGGCCTGGTGTCTCTTTAAAGAAGTAGTCCAGTTACACCTTTGTGGGCTTATAACTTGGCTTCTGAATGTTCTAGAGAGATCAGGTTTGTTTTAATGTACTCCAATCAACAGCCCCTACAACCACAAAAAGGAATGGAGTCATTAGCACTTATAGTTTGTAAATGGCACCCAGAATTATGTTGCACGAAGCACAATTTCACTTCATTCTGGGTCCATTTGTGTGAATACAAGGTCCAATCAGGCTGAAACGTTACATGAAGGTAGAATCTATTGAGTTGTAAGTGATCTGAACGTTTCATGATGATAGCACTTTCCTAAGGGGGTCAAACCATGTCCCAAAGCTCAACGGGCCTGGTGTCACTTTAAAGAAGTAGTCCAGTTACACCTTTGTGGGCTTATAACTTGGCTTCTGAATGTCCTACAGAGGTTAGGTTTGTTTTAGTGTACTCCAATCAACAGCCCCTACAACCACAAAAAGGAATGGTGTCATTAGCATTTATGGTTTGTAAATGGCACCCAGAATTATGTTGCACGAAGCACAATTTAACATCATTCTGGGTTCATTTGTGTGAAAACAAGGTCCAATCAGGCTGAAACGTTACAGGAAGGTAGAATCTATTGAGTTGTAAGTGATCTGAACGTTTCATGATGATAGCACTTTCCTAAGGGGGTCAAACCATGTCTCAAAGGTCACCGTATATGGTGTCAATTTAAAGAAGTAGTCCAGTTACACATTTGTGGGCTTATAACTTGGCTTCTGAATGTCCTAGAGAGATCAGATTTGTTTTAGTATACTCCAATCAACAGCCCCTACAACCACAAAAAGGAATGGAGTCATTAGCACTTATGGTTTTTAAATGGCACCCAGAATGATGCTGCACTAAGCACAATTTCACATCATTCTGGGTTCATTTGTGTGAAAACAAGGTCCAATCAGGCTGAAATGTTACAAGAAGGTAGAATCTATTGAGTTGTAAGTGATCTGAACATTTCATGATGATCGCACACTCCTATAGGGGGTCAAACCATGTCCCAAAGGACACCGGGCCTGGTGTCACTTTAAAGAAGTAGTCCAGTTACACCTTTGTGGGCTTATAACTTGGCTTCTGAATATCCTAGAGAGGTCAGGTTTGTTTTAGAGTACTCCAATTAACAGCCCCCATTACCCCAAAAAGGAATGGAGTCATTAGCACTTATGGTTTTTAAATGGCACCCAGAATTATGTTGCACGAAGCACAATTTCACATCATTCTGGGTCCATTTGTGTGAAAACAAGGTCAAATCAGGCTGAAACGTTACAAGAAGGTAGAATCTATTGAGTTGTAAGTGATCTGAACGTTTCAAGATGATAGCACTTTCTTAAGGGGGTCAAACCATGTCCCAAAGGTCACCGGGCCTGGTGTCACTTTAAAGAAGTAGTCCAGTTACACATTTGTGGGCTTATAACTTGGCTTCTGAATATCCTAGAGAGGTCAGACTTGTTTTAAAGTACTCCAATTAACAGCCCCCATTACCCCAAAAAGGAATGGAGTCATTAGCACTTATGGTTTGCAAATGGCACCCAGAATTATGTTGCACGAAGCACAATTTCACTTCATTCTGGGTCCATTTGTGTGAAAACAAGGTCCAATCAGGCTGAAACGTTACAGGAAGGTAGAATCTATTGAGTTGTAAGTGATCTGAACGTTTCATGATGATAGCACTTTCCTAAGGGGGTCAAACCATGTCCCAAAGGTCACCGGGCCTGGTGTCACTTTAAAGAAGTAGTCCAGTTACACCTTTTTGGGCTTATAACTTGGCTTCTGAATGTCCTAGAGAGGTTAGGTTTGTTTTAGTGTACTCCAATCAACAGCCCCTACAACCACAAAAAGGAATGGAGTCATTAGCACTTATGGTTTGTAAATGGCACCCAGAATTATGTTGCACGAAGCACAATTTCACATCATTCTGGGTTCATTTGTGTGAAAACAAGGTCCAATCAGGCTGAAACGTTACAGGAAGGTAGAATCTATTGAGTTGTAAGTGATCTGAACGTTTCATGATGATAGCACTTTCCTAAGGGGGTCAAACCATGTCCCAAAGGTCACCGGATCTGGTGTCAATTTAAAGAAGTAGTCCAGTTACACATTTGTGGGCTTATAACTTGGCTTCTGAATGTCCTAGAGAAATCAGGTTTGTTTTAGTATACTCCAATCAACAGCCCCTACAACCACAAAAAGGAATGGAGTCATTAGCACTTATGGTTTTTAAATGGCACCCAGAATTATGCTGCACTAAGCACAATTTCACATCATTCTGGGTTCATTGGTGTGAAAACAAGGTCCAATCAGGCTGAAACGTTACAAGAAGGTAGAATCTATTGAGTTGTAAGTGATCTGAACGTTTCATGATGATCGCACATTCCTATAGGGGGTCAAACCATGTCCCAAAGGTCACCGGGCCTGGTGTCACTTTAAAGAAGTAGTCCAGTTACACCTTTGTGGGCTTATAACTTGGCTTCTGAATGTCCTAGAGATGTCAGGTTTGTTTTAGTGTACTCCAATCAACAGACCCTACAACCACAAAAAGGAATGGAGTCATTAGCACTTATGGTTTGTAAATGGCACCCAGAATTATGTTGCACGAAGCACAATTTCACATCATTCTGGGTTCATTTGTGTGAAAACAAGGTCCAATCAGGCTGAAACGTTACAGGAAGGTAGAATCTATTGAGTTGTAAGTGATCTGAACATTTCATGATGATAGCACTTTCCTAAGGGGGTCAAACCATGTCCCAAAGGTCACCGGATCTGGTGTCAATTTAAAGAAGTAGTCCAGTTACACATTTGTGGGCTTATAACTTGGCTTCTGAATGTCCTAGAGAGATCAGGTTTTTTTTAGTATACTCCAATCAACAGCCCCTACAACCACAAAAAGGAATGGAGTCATTAGCACTTATGTTTTGTAAATGGCACCCAGAATTATGTTGCACGAAGCACAATTTCACATCATTCTGGGTCCATTTGTGTGAAAACAAGGTCCAATCAGGCTGAAACGTTACAGGAAGGTAGAATCTACTGAGTTGTAAGTGATCTGAACGTTTCATGATGATCGCACATTCGTATAGGGGGTCAAACCATGTCCCAAAGGTCACCGGGCCTGGTGTCACTTTAAAGAAGTAGTCCAGTTACACCTTTGTGGGCTTATAACTTGGCTTCTGAATGTCCTAGAGAGGTCAGGTTTAATTTAATGTACTCCAGTCAACAGCCCCTACAACCACAAAAAGGAATGGAGTCATTAGCAATTATGGTTTGTAAATGGCACCCAGAATTATGTTGCACGAAGCACAATTTCACATCATTCTGGGTTCATTTGTGTGATAACAAGGTCCAATCAGGCTGAAACGTTACAGGAAGGTAGAATCTATTGAGTTGTAAGTGATCTGAACGTTTCATGATCATAGCACATTCCTAAGGGGGTCAAACCATGTCCCAAAGGTCATCAGATCTGGTGTCAATTTAAAGTAGTAGTCCAGTTACACATTTGTGGGCTTATAACTTGGCTTCTGAATGTCCTAGAGAGATCAGGTTTGTTTTAATGTACTCCAATCAACAGCCCCTACAACCACAAAAAGGAATGGAGTCATTAGCACTTATGTTTTGTAAATGGCACCCAGAATTATGTTGCACGAAGCACAATTTCACATCATTCTGGGTCCATTTGTGTGAAAACAAGGTCCAATCAGGCTGAAACGTTACAGGAAGGTAGAATCTACTGAGTTGTAAGTGATCTGAACGTTTCATGATGATCGCACATTCCTATAGGGGGTCAAACCATGTCCCAAAGGTCACCGGGCCTGGTGTCACTTTAAAGAAGTAGTCCAGTTACACCTTTGTGGGCTTATAACTTGGCTTCTGAATGTCCTAGAGAGGTCAGGTTTGTTTTAGTGTACTCCAATCAACAGCCCCTACAACCACAAAAAGGAATGGAGTCATTAGCCCTTATGGTTTGTAAATGGCACCCAGAATTATGTTTCACGAAGCACAATTTCACATCATTCTGGGTTCATTTGTGTGAAAACAAGGTCCAATCAGGCTGAAACGTTACATGAAGGTAGAATCTATTGAGTTGTAAGTGATCTGAACGTTTCATGATGATAGCACATTCCTAAGGGGGTCAAACCATGTCCCAAAGGTCACCGGATCTGGTGTCAATTTAAAGAAGTAGTCCAGTTACACATTTGTGGGCTTATAAGTTGGCTTCTGAATGTCCTAGAGAGATCAGGTTTGATTAATGTACTCCAATCAACAGCCCCTACAACCACAAAAAGGAATGGAGTCATTAGCCCTTATGGTTTGTACATGGCACCCAGAATTATGTTGCACGAAGCACAATTTCACATCATTCTGGGTCCATTTGTGTGAAAACAAGGTCCAATCAGGCTGAAACGTTACAAGAAGGTAGAATCTATTGAGTTGTAAGTGATCTGAACTTTCAAGATGATCTCACATTCCTATAGGGGGTCAAACCATGTCCCAAAGGTCACCGGGCCTGGTGTCACTTTAAAGAAGTAGTCCAGTTACACCTTTGTGGGCTTATAATTTGGCTTCTGAATGTTCTAGAGAGATCAGGTTTGTTTTAATGTACTCCAATCAACAGCCCCTACAACCACAAAAAGGAATGGAGTCATTAGCACTTATGGTTTGTAAATGGCACCCAGAATTATGTTGCACGAAGCACAATTTCACATCATTCTGGGTTCATTTGTGTGAAAACAAGGTCCAATCAGGCTGAAACGTTACAGGAAGGTAGAATCTATTGAGTTGTAAGTGATCTGAACGTTTCATGATGATCGCACATTCCTAAGGGGGTCAAACCATGTCCCAAAGGTCATCGGATATGGTGTCGATTTAAAGAAGTAGTCCAGTTATACATTTGTGGGCTTATAACTTGGCTTCTGAATATCCTAGAGAGGTCAGGTTTGTTTTAGAGTACTCCAATTAACAGCCCCCATTACCCCAAAAAGGAATGGAGTCATTAGCACTTATGGTTTTTAAATGGCACCCAGAATTATGTTGCACGAAGCACAATTTCACATCACTCAGGGTTCATTTGTGTGAAAACAAGGTCCAATCAGGCTGAAACGTTACAGGAAGGTAGAATCTATTGAGTTGTAAGTGATCTGAACGTTTCATGATGATAGCACATTCCTAAGGGGGTCAAACCATGTCCCAAAGGTCACCGGATCTGGTGTCAATTTAAAGAAGTAGTCCAGTTACACATTTGTGGGCTTATAACTTGAAATCCAAGATGGCTGCCGAGTAGGTGTGGTGAGATTGCTGAGCTTTCCTAATATATGAATATCAGCAAAATAAGACAACATCCACCTTTTCTAAGCTTGCTTTTTTGTGGCTTAAGTAATTAGAAACCTTTGGCTTAAACCATTTTTGAGCTAGATGAAGTATTGAACATTTATTCGATACATGAAGTGTGGGACATATTTTTTTCGGCACATGTTCCAACCAGCTGGGAATCTGACAACGCCATAAAGTTAACCATCCAAGGAAACTGTTTGGAACAACGATGTCTATGGAGAATCTGGTCCAAGATATGGAGGAGATAAAAAAGTCCTTGAATTTCATGTCACATGAGATAACTAAAGTGGCAAAACAGCAAAGCGGCCTTCAGGAGGTATTGAAAGAAGTCAAGCAACTTAAGGCTTTAATACAAGAAAAGGACAAAAAAATTGAGCTGCTTGAACAGAGGGTTGACGAGTTGGAGCAACATTCAAGGTTGGATGATCTCTTGATATCAGGACTGGAAATACACCGTACCTATGCACAGGCCGCAGCCTGTGACGGGGGAAAAGACATTGAAATCACTGCTACTCATTCTCCAGGTTCTCCCTCACTTGAGGATCAGGTGATCAAATTTTTCAACAGCAAAGATATTGCAATATCCAGTAAAGACATTGTGGCTTGTCACTCATTGGCTCAAAAACATAGTAAAACATCAACCATTGTGATAAGGCTTGCCAGTAGAAAATGTAAAATGGAGGTGCTGAGGAATGCAAAAAAATTAAAGGGTACAAGTGTATATGTAAATGAGCATCTTACGAAAAGAAACTCAGAAATCGCAAGGCAAGCAAGGATCCTGATAAAAGAAAAGAAGATCCATGACACTTGGACAAGAAACTGCAAAGTACTGATAAAGCTAAATGGTCCCCCGGAGCAGGCAAAAGTGATGGTCATCAGAGATATTAAAGAACTTGATCAATACAAATGACATACGTCTGCTGTGGATCACCAGGGATGAACAAGAGGAAGACAACCAACTTCACGCATGGATGATACAACAAGAGGATATAAGAAGAATCTGGATTATTCAACTCTCAATACAGTAAGAACAGGAACTGGTAATTCAAGTTATGAAAATTTACAATTGCAAAGGTTTGACTACACAGAATATAAACCACAGGATATGCAGGATGACATTGACCCAGATAACAATTTTTACACTAGAGTACAAAATCACAGTGAATACTATACTGAAGACCAGTTTGAACATAATGTCACTATAAAAGGTAAATTATCTGTTATACATTTCAATTGTAGAAGTCTAAATTCAAATTTTGTGAAGATTATGCTATGTTTGAAGCAATCAAATCATCCATTTACTGTAATAGCAATCTCTGAGACATGGCTCCAGGAAGGGAGGATATCTATGTTTCAAATTGAAGGATATAATATGTTTTCCACAAGTAGAGATTGCAAAAAAGGTGGGGGTGTGGCTTTGTATATTGATAAAAACTTTCAAAGTAGATTGGTGGGTGATATGACATTAGTTATGGATAACATTATGGAGTGTGTATCTGTGGAAATACAAATAGAAAAGTCTAAGAATGTGTTAGTCAGTTATATGTATAGGAAACCAGGATCTTGTGTTGAAATGTTTAAAGAAAAAATAGTTGATATGTATGATGATATAATCAACAGAAAAATGTGTTTTGTCTGTGGGGATTTTAACATTGACCTGTTGAATCCTCAAATGCAAAATGCAAATACAGAGTTTATTAATTCCATGTTTAGTTTGGGACTGTATCCACTAATAACTCGGCCAACTCGAATTACAAAAACTAGTGCGACACTGATCAACAATATTTTTACAAATATTCTTGAATATGATGTGTTAAGTGGTCTTGTAATTACCGATATGTCTGATCATTTACCAGTTTTCACAGTTGTACAAAGGACAACTGTAACTACTCAAAGTGAATCTGTGGTCGTTACAAGGCTAAAAAATCAAGAAGCAGTAAATTCATTTAAAACTGACTTAATGGAACAAAATTGGGAGGAGGTTTATGTGGAAGATGTAAATATGGCTTATGGAAAATTTTTAAATATTATAACTTCTCTTTATGAAAAAAACTGCCCTTTGCTTTATAAGGTGGATAAGAATAAATATGCTAAAAAGCCGTGGATAACTAAGGGGATTCAGAAGGCTTGCAGGAAAAAAAAAATAAGCTGTATAAAGACTTTTTAAAGAAAAGAACGGAGGAAGCAGAACAGTATTACAAGATATACAAGAATAAATTAATAAGTATTATGAGATCTAATAAAAGAAATTATTATAGCAAATTATTGGAAGGAAATAAATCTAACATTAAAAATACGTGGCGCATATTAAATGATGTAATAAAAAAGGGTAGTGGAACCAATAGTCTTCCAAATATTTTTCTAACAAAAGACAATCAAGAAATTTATCTGTCTAAAGAAATAGCAAATGAATTCAATAAGTATTTTACCAAAATTGGGCCAAATTTGGCAAAGGATATATCAAATACTAAATTAGATGCTGATGCTGTGAGTAAAATAACAAATTTAGACAAAACCATATTTATTCAAGGCACAAATGAAAATGAAATTATAACAGTTGTTAAAACATTTAAAAGTAAAAAGTCAGCAGATTTACATGGATTTGATATGTCGGTTGTAAAAGAAATCATTGAGATTATAGCCAAACCACTTACACATATTTGTAACCAGTCTCTCCAA
The DNA here is from genome assembly GCF_043380555.1 of Nothobranchius furzeri. NCBI lineage: Eukaryota > Metazoa > Chordata > Actinopteri > Cyprinodontiformes > Nothobranchiidae > Nothobranchius > Nothobranchius furzeri. The sequence goes on along the minus strand of NC_091752.1, from coordinate 10,593,952 downwards.
TCAGGAAGATTTCCTGAAAGGATGAAGGTTGCAAAAGTCATTCCTATCTATAAGGCTGGAGACAAACATGACTTTTCTAATTATAGACCAATTTCTATTTTATCTCAGTTCTCCAAAATACTAGAAACAATATTTCATAAAAGATTGTATGACTTTATTGAGCATCATGATATTCTTTCTGAACAGCAATATGGTTTTAGACGTGATCGGACAACTTCTCTGGCAATTGTTGATCTAGTTGAGAAAATATCTGATGAAATTGACAACAAACAATATGCTGTTGGGGTCTTCTTAGACCTGACCAAAGCTTTTGATACTGTTAATCATGACTTATTAATAAAAAAATTGTGTAGATATGGCATCAGGGGTGTGGCCTATGACTGGATTAAGAGTTATTTAGAGAACAGACTCCAATATGTCCACATTAACAACACTGATTCACAGCTACTGACAGTGACCACCGGTATCCCACAGGGGTCAGTGTTGGGTCCCTTGTTGTTTATTCTTTATATTAATGACATATGTTTAGTTGCTAAAACATTGCATTTCATACTATTTGCAGATGATACTAATGTTCTAAGTTTTGGGAAAGATTTAATAACATTAATGGACAAGGTTGAGAAAGAATTAAATGCATTAAAGTGTTGGTTTAACTTAAATAAATTAACTTTAAATTTAAATAAAACAAAATTTATCATATTTACTAATAGAGCAATTACAGTGGATACAAATCTCAAAATAAATAATACAGAAATTGAAAGAGCGAATGAAATAAAATTTCTTGGCGTAACCATAGAAAAAAAGTTAAGTTGGAAACCGCATATTGACTCAATTAAAGCAAAGTTATCGAAATCATTAGCAGTTTTCTATAAAGTTAAAGAATTTTTAGATGAAAAAGCTTTATATCTTTTGTATTATTCCTTATTTCTGCCTTATTTCATGTATTGTGTTGAAGTGTGGGGAAATACCTACGAAACCCACTTAAAGCCTTTGTTTATAATTCAAAAGAGAGCAATCCGACTTGTAAACAAAGCAGCTTGTAGAGAGCATACACATTTACTTTTTATTCATTTAAAAGTATTAAAGCTAAGAGAATTAGTTACATTAAGAACTGCACAGTTTATGTATAAAGTGATGTATAATTTGATGCCAAAACAAATTCAGGATCTGTTCCAGATCAGAGAGAGTGTTTATGATCTCAGAGGGTATAAAATGTTTAGAAAGCCTAAAGTAAGAACTAAAATGAAACAACTTTGTATTTCTTGTGTTGGGGTTGATGTGTGGAATAAATTAGACCAGGAGCAAAAAGATTGTTCAACAATGGTAAAGTTTAAGGGTATGTTTAAATCAAATGTGATTAATTATTATGAATCAAGTCAATGAAAAAATGCATAAAACATTAAAGGTCTTTTTTTTTATAAAGTTAGAATGGGGATTTGAATATATTCCCATACATTTCAAACATGATGTAAAAATTATGGAATCGGTATGCTATTCTAAAATTTTGTTTAAGTTCAAAGGGTTTGGGGGGCAGGGCTTATAAGCTTATGCTTCTGCCTGCGCCCATTCTTAGCATTGTGTAAGTTGTGTGTTTGCTTGTAAACCTGCAAATGTTTCTTTGTTATATTATATTGTACTATTGATTTTAATTTCTCATTTCTCATTAAAGCTTCTGAATGTCCTAGAGAGATCAGGTTTGTTTTAATGTACTCCAATCAACAGCCCCTACAACCACAAAAAGGAATGGAGTCATTAGCACTTATGTTTTGTAAATGGCACCCAGAATTATGTTGCACGAAGCACAATTTCACATCATTCTGGGTCCATTTATGTGAAAACAAGGTCCAATAAGGCTGAAACGTTACAGGAAGGTAGAATCTATTGAGTTGTAAGTGATCTGAACGTTTCATGATGATCGCACATTCCTATAGGGGATCAAACCATGTCCCAAAGGTCACCGGGCCTGGTGTAACTTTAAAGAAGTAAACCAGTTACACCTTTGTGGGCTTATAACTTGGCTTCTGAATGTCCTAGAGAGGTCAGGTTTGTTTTAGTGTACTCCAATCAACAGCCCCTACAACCACAAAAAGGAATGGAGTCATTAGCCCTTATGGTTTGTAAATGGCACCCAGAATTATGTTTCACGAAGCACAATTTCACATCATTCTGGGTTCATTTGTGTGAAAACAAGGTCCAATCAGGCTGAAACGTTACATGAAGGTAGAATCTATTGAGTTGTAAGTGATCTGAACGTTTCATGATGATAGCACTTTCCTAAGGGGGTCAAACCATGTCCCAAAGGTCACCGGATCTGGTGTCAATTTAAAGAAGCAGTCCAGTTACACATTTGTGGGCTTATAACTTGGCTTCTGAATGTCCTAGAGAGATCAGGTTTGTTTTAATGTACTCCAATCAACAGCCCCTACAACCACAAAAAGGAATGGAGTCATTAGCCCTTATGGTTTGTAAATGGCACCCAGAATTATGTTGCACGAAGCACAATTTCACATCATTCTGGGTCCATTTGTGTGAAAACAAGGTCCAATCAGGCTGAAATGCTACAAGAACGTAGAATCTATTGAGTTGTAAGTGATCTGAACGTTTCAAGATGATCTCACATTCCTATAGGGGGTCAAACCATGTCCCAAAGGTCACCGGGCCTGGTGTCACTTTAAAGAAGTAGTCCAGTTACACCTTTGTGGGCTTATAACTTGGCTTCTGAATATTCTAGAGAGATCAGGTTTGTTTTAATGTACTCCAATCAACAGCCCCTACAACCACAAAAAGGAATGGAGTCATTAGCACTTATAGTTTGTAAATGGCACCCAGAATTATGTTGCACGAAGCACAATTTCACTTCATTCTGGGTCCATTTGTGTGAAAACAAGGTCCAATCAGGCTGAAACGTTACATGAAGGTAGAATCTATTGAGTTGTAAGTGATCTGAACGTTTCATGATGATAGCACTTTCCTAAGGGGGTCAAACCATGTCCCAAAGCTCACCGGGCCTGGTGTCACTTTAAAGAAGTAGTCCAGTTACACCTTTGTGGGCTTATAACTTGGCTTCTGAATGTCCTAGAGAGGTTAGGTTTGTTTTAGTGTACTCCAATCAACAGCCCCTACAACCACAAAAAGGAATGGAGTCATTAGCACTTATGGTTTTTAAATGGCACCCAGAATTATGCTGCACTAAGCACAATTTCACATCATTCTGGGTTCAATTGTGTGAAAACAAGGTCCAATCAGGCTGAAATGTTACAAGAAGGTAGAATCTATTGAGTTGTAAGTGATCTGAACGTTTCATGATGATCGCACACTCCTATAGGGGGTCAAACCATGTCCCAAAGGTCACTGGGCCTGGTGTCACTTTAAAGAAGTAGTCCAGTTACACCATTGTGGGCTTATAACTTGGCTTCTGAATATCCTAGAGAGGTCAGGTTTGTTTTAGAGTACTCCAATTAACAGCCCCCATTACCCCAAAAAGGAATGGAGTCATTAGCACTTATGGTTTTTACATGGCAGCCAGAATTATGTTGCACGAAGCACAATTTCACATCATTCTGGGTTCATTTGTGTGAAAACAAGGTCCAATCAGGCTGAAACGTTACAGGAAGGTAGAATCTATTGAGTTGTAAGTGATCTGAACGTTTCATGATGATAGCACTTTCCTAAGGGGGTCAAACCATGTCCCAAAGGTCACCGGATCTGGTGTCAATTTAAAGAAGTAGTCCAGTTACACATTTGTGGGCTTGTAACTTGGCTTCTGAATGTCCTAGAGAGATCAGGTTTGTTTTAGTGTACTCCAATCAACAGCCCCTACAACCACAAAAAGGAATGGAGTCATTAGCACTTATGGTTTGTAAATGGCAACCAGAATTATGTTGCACGAAGCACAATTTCACATCATTCTGGGTCCATTTGTGTGAAAACAAGGTCCTATCAGGCTGAAACGTTACAAGAAGGTAGAATCTATTGAGTTGTAAGTGATCTGAACGTTTCAGGATGATCGCACATTCCTATAGGGGGTCAAACCATGTTCCAAAGGTCACCGGGCCTGGTGTCACTTTAAAGAAGTAGTCCAGTTACACATTTGTGGGCTTATAACTTGGCTTCTGAATATCCTAGAGAGGTCAGGTTTGTTTTAAAGTACTCCAATTAACAGCCCCCATTACCCCAAAAAGGAATGGAGTCATTAGCACTTATGGTTTGTAAATGGCACCCAGAATTATGTTGCACGAAGCACAATTTCACTTCATTCTGGGTCCATTTGTGTGAAAACAAGGTCCAATCAGGCTGAAACGTTACAGGAAGGTAGAATCTATTGAGTTGTAAGTGATCTGAACGTTTCATGATGATAGCACTTTCCTAAGGGGGTCAAACCATGTCCCAAAGGTCACCGGGCCTGGTGTCACTTTAAAGAAGTAGTCCAGTTACACCTTTGTGGGCTTATAACTTGGCTTCTGAATGTCCTAGAGAGGTTAGGTTTGTTTTATTGTACTCCAATCAACAGCCCCTACAACCACAAAAAGGAATGGAGTCATTAGCACTTATGGTTTTTACATGGCACCCAGAATTATGTTGCACGAAGCACAATTTCACATCATTCTGGGTTCATTTGTGTGAAAACAAGGTCCAATCAGGCTGAAACGTTACAGGAAGGTAGAATCTATTGAGTTGTAAGTGATCTGAACGTTTCATGATGATAGCACTTTCCTAAGGGGGTCAAACCATGTCCCAAAGGTCACCGGATCTGGTGTCAATTTAAAGAAGTAGTCCAGTTACACATTTGTGGGCTTGTAACTTGGCTTCTGAATGTCCTAGAGAGATCAGGTTTGTTTTAGTGTACTCCAATCAACAGCCCCTACAACCACAAAAAGGAATGGAGTCATTAGCACTTATGGTTTGTAAATGGCAACCAGAATTATGTTGCACGAAGCACAATTTCAAATCATTCTGGGTCCATTTGTGTGAAAACAAGGTCCTATCAGGCTGAAACGTTACAAGAAGGTAGAATCTATTGAGTTGTAAGTGATCTGAACGTTTCAGGATGATCGCACATTCCTATAGGGGGTCAAACCATGTTCCAAAGGTCACCGGGCCTGGTGTCACTTTAAAGAAGTAGTCCAGTTACACATTTGTGGGCTTATAACTTGGCTTCTGAATATCCTAGAGAGGTCAGGTTTGTTTTAAAGTACTCCAATTAACAGCCCCCATTACCCCAAAAAGGAATGGAGTCATTAGCACTTATGGTTTGTAAATGGCACCCAGAATTATGTTGCACGAAGCACAATTTCACTTCATTCTGGGTCCATTTGTGTGAAAACAAGGTCCAATCAGGCTGAAGCGTTACAGGAAGGTAGAATCTATTGACTTGTAAGTGATCTGAACATTTCATGATGATAGCACTTTCCTAAGGGGGTCAAACCATGTCCCAAAGGTCACCGGGCCTGGTGTCACTTTAAAGAAGTAGTCCAGTTACACCTTTGTGGGCTTATAACTTGGCTTCTGAATGTCCTAGAGAGGTTAGGTTTGTTTTATTGTACTCCAATCAACAGCCCCTACAACCACAAAAAGGAATGGAGTCATTAGCACTTATGGTTTGTAAATGGCACCCAGAATTATGTTGCACGAAGCACAATTTCACATCATTCTGGGTTCATTTGTGTGAAAACAAGGTCCATTCGGGCTGAAACGTTACAGTAAGGTAGAATCTATTGAGTTGTAAGTGATCTGAACGTTTCATGATGATAGCACTTTCCTAAGGGTGTCAAACCATGTCCCAAAGGTCACCGGATCTGGTGTCAATTTAAAGATGTAGTCCAGTTACACATTTGTGGGCTTATAAAGTGGCTTCTGAATGTCCTAGAGAGATCAGGTTTGTTTTAGTATACTCCAATCAACAGCCCCTACAACCACAAAAAGGAATGGAGTCATTAGCACTTATGGTTTTTAAATGGCACCCAGAATTATTTTGCACTAAGCACAATTTCACATCATTCTGGGTTCATTTGTGTGAAAACAAGGTCCAATCAGGCTGAAACGTTACAAGAAGGTAGAATCTATTGAGTTGTAAGTGATCTGAACGTTTCATGATGATCGCACATTCCTAATGGGGTCAAACCTTGTCCCAAAGGTCACCGGATCTGGTGTCAATTTAAAGAAGTAGTCCAGTTACACATTTGTGGACTTATATCTTGGCTTCGTTTTAGTATACTCCAATCAACAGCCCCTACAACCACAAAAAGGAATGGAGTCATTAGCACTTATGGTTTTTAAATGGCACCCAGAATTATGTTGCACGAAGCACAATTTCACATCATTCTGGGTTCATTTGTGTGAAAACAAGGTCCAATCAGGCTGAAACGTTACAGGAAGGTAGAATCTATTGAGTTGTAAGTGATCTGAACGTTTCATGATGATAGCACATTCCTAAGGGGGTCAAAACATGTCCCAAAGGTCACCGGATCTGGTGTCAATTTAAAGAAGTAGTCCAGTTACACATTTGTGGGCTTATAACTTGGCTTCTGAATGTCCTAGAGAGGTCAGGTTTGTTTTAATGTACTCCAATCAACAGCCCCTACAACCACAAAAAGGAATGGAGTCATTAGCACTTATGGTTTGTAAATGGCACCCAGAATTATGTTGCACGAAGCACAATTTCACATCATTCTGGGTCCATTTGTGTGAAAACAAGGTCCAATCAGGCTGAAATGTTACAGGAAGGTAGAATCTATTGAGTTGTAAGTGATCTGAACGTTTCATGATGATAGCACTTTCCTAAGGGGGTCAAACCATGTCCCAAAGGTCACCGGGCCTGGTGTCACTTTAAAGAAGTAGTCCAGTTACACCTTTGAGGGCTTATAACTTGGCTTCTGAATGTCCTAAAGAGGTTAGGTTTGTTTTATTGTACTCCAATCAACAGCCCCTACAACCACAAAAAGGAATGGAGTCATTAGCACTTATGGTTTGTAAATGGCACCCAGAATTATGTTGCACAAAGCACAATTTCACATCATTCTGGGTTCATTTGTGTGAAAACAAGGTCCATTCGGGCTGAAACGTTACAGGAAGGTAGAATCTATTGAGTTGTAAGTGATCTGAACGTTTCATGATGATAGCACTTTCCTAAGGGTGTCAAACCATGTCCCAAAGGTCACCGGATCTGGTGTCAATTTAAAGAAGTAGGCCAGTTACACATTTGTGGGCTTATAAAGTGGCTTCTGAATGTCCTAGAGAGATCAGGTTTGTTTTAGTATACTCCAATCAACAGCCCCTACAACCACAAAAAGGAATGGAGTCATTAGCACTTATGGTTTTTAAATGGCACCCAGAATTATGCTGCACTAAGCACAATTTCACATCATTCTGGGTTCATTTGTGTGAAAACAAGGTCCAATCAGGCTGAAACGTTACAAGAAGGTAGAATCTATTGAGTTGTAAGTGATCTGAACGTTTCATGATGATCGCACATTCCTAATGGGGTCAAACCTTGTCCCAAAGGTCACCGGATCTGGTGTCAATTTAAAGAAGTAGTCCAGTTACACATTTGTGGACTTATAACTTGGCTTCGTTTTAGTATACTCCAATCAACAGCCCCTACAACCACAAAAAGGAATGGAGTCATTAGCACTTATGGTTTTTAAATGGCACCCAGAATTATGTTGCACGAAGCACAATTTCACATCATTCTGGGTTCATTTGTGTGAAAACAAGGTCCAATCAGGCTGAAACGTTACAGGAAGGTAGAATCTATTGAGTTGTAAGTGATCTGAACGTTTCATGATGATAGCACATTCCTAAGGGGGTCAAAACATGTCCCAAAGGTCACCGGATCTGGTGTCAATTTAAAGAAGTAGTCCAGTTACACATTTGTGGGCTTATAACTTGGCTTCTGAATGTCCTAGAGAGGTCAGGTTTGTTTTAATGTACTCCAATCAACAGCCCCTACAACCACAAAAAGGAATGGAGTCATTAGCACTTATGGTTTGTAAATGGCACACAGAATTATGTTGCACGAAGCACAATTTCACATCATTCTGGGTCCATTTGTGTGAAAACAAGGTCCAATCAGGCTGAAACGTTACAAGAAGGTAGAATCTATTGAGATGTAAGTGATCTGAACGTTTCATGATGATCGCACATTCCTATAGGTGGTCAAACCATGTCCCAAAGGTCACCGGGCCTGGTGTCACTTAGAAAGAAGTAGTCCAGTTACACCTTTGTGGGCTTATAACTTGGCTTCTGAATGTCCTAGAGAGTTCAGGTTTGTTTTAGTGTACTCCAATCAACAGCCCCTACAACCACAAAAAGGAATGGAGTCATTAGCACTTATGGTTTGTAAATGGCACCCAGAATTATGTTGCACGAGGCACAATTTAACATAATTCTGGGTTCATTTGTGTGAAAACAAGGTCCAATCAGGCTGAAACGTTACAGGAAGGTAGAATCTATTGAGTTGTAAGTGATCTGAACGTTTCATGATCATAGCACATTCCTAAGGGGGTCAAACCATGTCCCAAAGGTCATCGGATCTGGTGTCAATTTAAAGAAGTAGTCCAGTTACACATTTGTGGGCTTATAACTTGGCTTCTGAATGTCCTAGAGAGATCAGGTTTGTTTTAATTTACTCCAATCAACAGCCCCTACAACCACAAAAAGGAATCGAGTCATTAGCACTTATGTTTTGTAAATGGCACCCAGAATTATGTTGCACGATGCACAATTTCACATCATTCTGGGTCCATTTGTGTGAAAACAAGGTCCAATCAGGCTGAAACATTACAGGAAGGTAGAATCTATTGAGTTGTAAGTGATCTGAACGTTTCATGATGATAGCACATTCCTAAGGGGGTCAAACCATGTCCCAAAGCTCACCGGGCCTGGTGTCACTTTAAAGTAGTCCAGTTACACCTTTGTGGGCTTATAACTTGGCTTCTGAATGTCCTAGAGAGGTTAGGTTTGTTTTAGTGTACTCCAATCAACAGCCCCTACAACCACAAAAAGGAATGGAGTCATTAGCCCTTATAGTTTGTAAATGGCACCCAGAATTATGTTGCACGAAGCACAATTTCACTTCATTCTGGGTCCATTTGTGTGAAAACAAGGTCCAATCAGGCTGAAACGTTACATGAAGGTAGAATCTCTTGAGTTGTAAGTGATCTGAACGTTTCATGATGATAGCACTTTCCTAAGGGGGTCAAACCATGTCCCAAAGCTCACCGGGCCTGGTGTCACTTTAAAGAAGTAGTCCAGTTACACCTTTGTGGGCTTATAACTTGGCTTCTGAATGTCCTAGAGAGGTTAGGTTTGTTTTAGTGTACTCCAATCAACAGCCCCTACAACCACAAAAAGGAATGGAGTCATTAGCACTTATGGTTTGTAAATGGCACCCAGAATTATGTTGCACGAAGCACAATTTCACATCATTCTGGGTTCATTTGTGTGAAAACAAGGTCCAATCAGGCTGAAACGTTACAGGAAGGTAGAATCTATTGAGTTGTAAGTGATCTGAACGTTTCATGATGATCGCACATTCCTAAGGGGGTCAAACCATGTCCCAAAGGTCATCGGATATGGTGTCAATTTAAAGAAGTAGTCCAGTTACACATTTGTGGGCTTATAACTTGGCTTCTGAATGTCCTAGAGAGATCAGATTTGTTTTAGTATACTCCAATCAACAGCCCCTACAACCACAAAAAGGAAAGGAGTCATTAGCACTTATGGTTTGTAAATGGCACCCAGAATTATGTTGCACAAAGCATAATTTCACATCATTCTGGGTCCATTTGTGTGAAAACAAGGTCCAATCAGGCTGAAATGTTACAAGAAGGTAGAATCTATTGAGTTGTAAGTGATCTGAACGTTTCATGACGATCGCACACTCCTATAGGGGGTCAAACCATGTCCCAAAGGTCACCGGGCCTGGTGTCACTTTAAAGAAGTAGTCCAGTTACACCATTGTGGGCTTATAACTTGGCTTCTGAATATCCTAGAGAGGTCAGGTTTGTTTTAGTGTACTCCAATTAACAGCCCCCATTACCCCAAAAAGGAATGGAGTCATTAGCACTTATGGTTTTTACATGGCACCCAGAATTATGTTGCACGAAGCACAATTTCACATCATTCTGGGTTCATTTGTGTGAAAACAAGGTCCAATCAGGCTGAAACGTTACAGGAAGGTAGAATCTATTGAGTTGTAAGTGATCTGAACGTTTCATGATGATAGCACTTTCCTAAGGGGGTCAAACCATGTCCCAAAGGTCACCGGATCTGGTGTCAATTTAAAGAAGTAGTCCAGTTACACATTTGTGGGCTTGTAACTTGGCTTCTGAATGTCCTAGAGAGATCAGGTTTGTTTTAGTGTACTCCAATCAACAGCCCCTACAACCACAAAAAGGAATGGAGTCATTAGCACTTATGGTTTGTAAATGGCAACCAGAATTATGTTGCACGAAGCACAATTTCACTTCATTCTGGGTCCATTTGTGTGAAAACAAGGTCCAATCAGGCTGAAACGTTACAGGAAGGTAGAATCTATTGAGTTGTAAGTGATCTGAACGTTTCATGATGATAGCACTTTCCTAAGGGGGTCAAACCATGTCCCAAACGTCACCGGGCCTGGTGTCACTTTAAAGAAGTAGTCCAGTTACACCTTTGTGTGCTTATAACTTGGCTTCTGAATGTCCTAGAGAGGTTAGGTTTGTTTTATTGTACTCCAATCAACAGCCCCTACAACCACAAAAAGGAATGGAGTCATTAGCACTTATGGTTTGTAAATGGCACCCAGAATTATGTTGCACAAAGCACAATTTCACATCATTCTGGGTTCATTTGTGTGAAAACAAGGTCCATTCGGGCTGAAACGTTACAGGAAGGTAGAATCTATTGAGTTGTAAGTGATCTGAACGTTTCATGATGATAGCACTTTCCTAAGGGGGTCAAACCATGTCCCAAACGTCACCGGGCCTGGTGTCACTTTAAAGAAGTAGTCCAGTTACACCTTTGTGTGCTTATAACTTGGCTTCTGAATGTCCTAGAGAGGTTAGGTTTGTTTTATTGTACTCCAATCAACAGCCCCTACAACCACAAAAAGGAATGGAGTCATTAGCACTTATGGTTTGTAAATGGCACCCAGAATTATGTTGCACAAAGCACAATTTCACATCATTCTGGGTTCATTTGTGTGAAAACAAGGTCCATTCGGGCTGAAACGTTACAGGAAGGTAGAATCTATTGAGTTGTAAGTGATCTGAACGTTTCATGATGATAGCACTTTCCTAAGGGTGTCAAACCATGTCCCAAAGGTCACCGGATCTGGTGTCAATTTAAAGAAGTAGGCCAGTTACACATTTGTGGGCTTATAAAGTGGCTTCTGAATTTCCTAGAGAGATCAGGTTTGTTTTAGTATACTCCAATCAACAGCCCCTACAACCACAAAAAGGAATGGAGTCATTAGCACTTATGGTTTTTAAATGGCACCCAGAATTATGCTGCACTAAGCACAATTTCACATCATTCTGGGTTCATTTGTGTGAAAACAAGGTCCAATCAGGCTGAAACGTTACAAGAAGGTAGAATCTATTGAGTTGTAAGTGATCTGAACGTTTCATGATGATCGCACATTCCCAATGGGGTCAAACCTTGTCCCAAAGGTCACCGGATCTGGTGTCAATTTAAAGAAGTAGTCCAGTTACACATTTGTGGACTTATAACTTGGCTTCATTTTAGTATACTCCAATCAACAGCCCCTACAACCACAAAAAGGAATGGAGTCATTAGCACTTATGGTTTGTAAATGGCAACCAGAATTATGTTGCACGAAGCACAATTTCACTTCATTCTGGGTCCATTTGTGTGAAAACAAGGTCCAATCAGGCTGAAACGTTACAGGAAGGTAGAATCTATTGAGTTGTAAGTGATCTGAACGTTTCATGATGATAGCACTTTCCTAAGGGGGTCAAACCATGTCCCAAACGTCACCGGGCCTGGTGTCACTTTAAAGAAGTAGTCCAGTTACACCTTTGTGTGCTTATAACTTGGCTTCTGAATGTCCTAGAGAGGTTAGGTTTGTTTTATTGTACTCCAATCAACAGCCCCTACAACCACAAAAAGGAATGGAGTCATTAGCACTTATGGTTTGTAAATGGCACCCAGAATTATGTTGCACAAAGCACAATTTCACATCATTCTGGGTTCATTTGTGTGAAAACAAGGTCCATTCGGGCTGAAACGTTACAGGAAGGTAGAATCTATTGAGTTGTAAGTGATCTGAACGTTTCATGATGATAGCACTTTCCTAAGGGTGTCAAACCATGTCCCAAAGGTCACCGGATCTGGTGTCAATTTAAAGAAGTAGGCCAGTTACACATTTGTGGGCTTATAAAGTGGCTTCTGAATTTCCTAGAGAGATCAGGTTTGTTTTAGTATACTCCAATCAACAGCCCCTACAACCACAAAAAGGAATGGAGTCATTAGCACTTATGGTTTTTAAATGGCACCCAGAATTATGCTGCACTAAGCACAATTTCACATCATTCTGGGTTCATTTGTGTGAAAACAAGGTCCAATCAGGCTGAAACGTTACAAGAAGGTAGAATCTATTGAGTTGTAAGTGATCTGAACGTTTCATGATGATCGCACATTCCCAATGGGGTCAAACCTTGTCCCAAAGGTCACCGGATCTGGTGTCAATTTAAAGAAGTAGTCCAGTTACACATTTGTGGACTTATAACTTGGCTTCATTTTAGTATACTCCAATCAACAGCCCCTACAACCACAAAAAGGAATGGAGTCATTAGCACTTATGGTTTTTAAATGGCACCCAGAATTATGTTGCACGAAGCACAATTTCACATCATTCTGGGTTCATTTGTGTGAAAACAAGGTCCAATCAGGCTGAAACGTTACAGGAAGGTAGAATCTATTGAGTTGTAAGTGATCTGAACGTTTCATGATGATAGCACATTCCTAAGGGGGTCAAAACATGTCCCAAAGGTCACCGGATCTGGTGTCAATTTAAAGAAGTAGTCCAGTTACACATTTGTGGGCTTATAACTTGGCTTCTGAATGTCCTAGAGAGGTCAGGTTTGTTTTAATGTACTCCAATCAACAGCCCCTACAACCACAAAAAGGAATGGAGTCATTAGCACTTATGGTTTGTAAATGGCACCCAGAATTATGTTGCACGAAGCACAATTTCACATCATTCTGGGTCCATTTGTGTGAAAACAAGGTCCAATCAGGCTGAAACGTTACAAGAAGGTAGAATCTATTGAGTTGTAAGTGATCTGAACGTTTCATGATGATCGCACATTCCTATAGGTGGTCAAACCATGTCCCAAAGGTCACCGGGCCTGGTGTCACTTAGAAAGAAGTAGTCCAGTTACACCTTTGTGGGCTTATAACTTGGCTTCTGAATGTCCTAGAGAGGTCAGGTTTGTTTTAGTGTACTCCAATCAACAGCCCCTACAACCACAAAAAGGAATGGAGTCATTAGCACTTATGGTTTGTAAATGGCACCCAGAATTATGTTGCACGAAGCACAATTTCACATAATTCTGGGTTCATTTGTGTGAAAACAAGGTCCAATCAGGCTGAAACGTTACAGGAAGGTAGAATCTATTGAGTTGTAAGTGATCTGAACGTTTCATGATCATAGCACATTCCTAAGGGGGTCAAACCATGTCCCAAAGGTCATCGGATCTGGTGTCAATTTAAAGAAGTAGTCCAGTTACACATTTGTGGGCTTATAACTTGGCTTCTGAATGTCCTAGAGAGATCAGGTTTGTTTTAATTTACTCCAATCAACAGCCCCTACAACCACAAAAAGGAATCGAGTCATTAGCACTTATGTTTTGTAAATGGCACCCAGAATTATGTTGCACGATGCACAATTTCACATCATTCTGGGTCCATTTGTGTGAAAACAAGGTCCAATCAGGCTGAAACATTACAGGAAGGTAGAATCTATTGAGTTGTAAGTGATCTGAACGTTTCATGATGATAGCACATTCCTAAGGGGGTCAAACCATGTCCCAAAGCTCACCGGGCCTGGTGTCACTTTAAAGTAGTCCAGTTACACATTTGTGGGCTTATAACTTGGCTTCTGAATGTCCTAGAGAGGTTAGGTTTGTTTTAGTGTACTCCAATCAACAGCCCCTACAACCACAAAAAGGAATGGAGTCATTAGCCCTTATAGTTTGTAAATGGCACCCAGAATTATGTTGCACGAAGCACAATTTCACTTCATTCTGGGTCCATTTGTGTGAAAACAAGGTCCAATCAGGCTGACACGTTACATGAAGGTAGAATCTCTTGAGTTGTGAGTGATCTGAACGTTTCATGATGATAGCACTTTCCTAAGGGGGTCAAACCATGTCCCAAAGCTCACCGGGCCTGGTGTCACTTTAAAGAAGTAGTCCAGTTACACCTTTGTGGGCTTATAACTTTGCTTCTGAATGTCCTAGAGAGATTAGGTTTGTTTTAGTGTACTCCAATCAACAGCCCCTACAACCACAAAAAGGAATGGAGTCATTAGCACTTATGGTTTGTAAATGGCACCCAGAATTATGTTGCACGAAGCACAATTTCACATCATTCTGGGTTCATTTGTGTGAAAACAAGGTCCAATCAGGCTGAAACGTTACAGGAAGGTAGAATCTATTGAGTTGTAAGTGATCTGAACGTTTCATGATGATCGCACATTCCTAAGGGGGTCAAACCATGTCCCAAAGGTCATCGGATATGGTGTCAATTTAAAGAAGTAGTCCAGTTACACATTTGTGGCCTTATAACTTGGCTTCTGAATGTCCTAGAGAGATCAGATTTGTTTTAGTATACTCCAATCAACAGCCCCTACAACCACAAAAAGGAATGGAGTCATTAGCACTTATGGTTTTTACATGGCACCCAGAATTATGCTGCACTAAGCACAATTTCACATCATTCTGGGTTCATTTGTGTGAAAACAAGGTCCAATCAGGCTGAAATGTTACAAGAAGGTAGAATCTATTGAGTTGTAAGTGATCTGAACGTTTCATGATGATAGCACTTTCCTAAGGGGGTCAAACCATGTCCCAAAGGTCACCGGATCTGGTGTCAATTTAAAGAAGTAGTCCAGTTACACATTTGTGGGCTTGTAACTTGGCTTCTGAATGTCCTAGAGAGATCAGGTTTGTTTTAGTGTACTCCAATCAACAGCCCCTACAACCACAAAAAGGAATGGAGTCATTAGCACTTATGGTTTGTAAATGGCAACCAGAATTATGTGGCACGAAGCACAATTTCACATCATTCTGGGTCCATTTGTGTGAAAACAAGGTCCTATCAGGCTGAAACGTTACAAGAAGGTAGAATCTATTGAGTTGTAAGTGATCTGAACGTTTCAGGATGATCGCACATTCCTATAGGGGGTCAAACCATGTTCCAAAGGTCACCGGGCCTGGTGTCACTTAAAAGAAGTAGTCCAGTTACACATTTGTGGGCTTATAACTTGGCTTCTGAATATCCTAGAGAGGTCAGGTTTGTTTTAAAGTACTCCAATTAACAGCCCCCATTACCCCAAAAAGGAATGGAGTCATTAGCACTTATGGTTTGTAAATGGCACCCAGAATTATGTTGCACGAAGCACAATTTCACTTCATTCTGGGTCCATTTGTGTGAAAACAAGGTCAAATCAGGCTGAAACGTTACAGGAAGGTAGAATCTATTGAGTTGTAAGTGATCTGAACGTTTCATGATGATAGCACTTTCCTAAGGGGGTCAAACCATGTCCCAAAGGTCACCGGGCCTGGTGTCACTTTAAAGAAGTAGTCCAGTTACACCTTTGTGGGCTTATAACTTGGCTTCTGAATGTCCTAGAGAGGTTAGGTTTGTTTTTTTGTACTCCAATCAACAGCCCCTACAACCACAAAAAGGAATGGAGTCATTGGCACTTATGGTTTGTAAATGGCACCCAGAATTATGTTGCACAAAGCACAATTTCACATCATTCTGGGTTCGTTTGTGTGAAAACAAGGTCCATTCGGGCTGAAACGTTACAGGAAGGTAGAATCTATTGAGTTGTAAGTGATCTGAACGTTTCATGATGATAGCACTTTCCTAAGGGGGTCAAACCATGTCCCAAAGGTCACCGGATCTGGTGTCAATTTAAAGAAGTAGTCCAGTTACACATTTGTGGGCTTATAAAGTGGCTTCTGAATGTCCTAGAGAGATCAGGTTTGTTTTAGTATACTCCAATCAACAGCCCCTACAACCACAAAAAGGAATGGAGTCATTAGCACTTATGGTTTTTAAATGGCACCCAGAATTATGCTGCACTAAGCACAATTTCACATCATTCTGGGTTCATTTGTGTGAAAACAAGGTCCAATCAGGCTGAAATGTTACAAGAAGGTAGAATCTATTGAGTTGTAAGTGATCTGAACGTTTCATGATGATCGCACATTCCTAAGGGGGTCAAACCTTGTCCCAAAGGTCACCGGATCTGGTGTCAATTTAAAGAAGTAGTCCAGTTACACATTTGTGGGCTTACAACTTGGCTTCGTTTTAGTATACTCCAATCAACAGCCCCTACAACCACAAAAAGGAATGGAGTCATTAGCACTTATGGTTTTTAAATGGCACCCAGAATTATGTTGCACGAAGCACAATTTCACATCATTCTGGGTTCATTTGTGTGAAAACAAGGTCCAATCAGGCTGAAACGTTACAGGAAGGTAGAATCTATTGAGTTGTAAGTGATCTGAACGTTTCATGATGATAGCACATTCCTAAGGGGGTCAAAACATGTCCCAAAGGTCACCGGATCTGGTGTCAATTTAAAGAAGTAGTCCAGTTACACATTTGTGGGCTTATAACTTGTCTTCTGAATGTCCTAGAGAGGTCAGGTTTGTTTTAATGTACTCCAATCAACAGCCCCTACAACCACAAAAAGGAATGGAGTCATTAGCACTTATGGTTTGTAAATGGCACCCAGAATTATGTTGCACGAAGCACAATTTCACATCATTCTGGGTCCATTTGTGTGAAAACAAGGTCCAATCAGGCTGAAACGTTACAAGAAGGTAGAATCTATTGAGTTGTAAGTGATCTGAACGTTTCATGATGATCGCACATTCCTATAGGTGGTCAAACCATGTCCCAAAGGTCACCGGGCCTGGTGTCACTTAAAAAGAAGTAGTCCAGTTACACCTTTGTGGGCTTATAACTTGGCTTCTGAATGTCCTAGAGAGGTCAGGTTTGTTTTAGTGTACTCCAATCAACAGCCCCTACAACCTCAAAAAGGAATGGAGTCATTAGCACTTATGGTTTGTAAATGGCACCCAGAATTATGTTGCACGAAGCACAATTTCACATAATTCTGGGTTAATTTGTGTGAAAACAAGGTCCAATCAGGCTGAAACGTTACAGGAAGGTAGAATCTATTGAGTTGTAAGTGATCTGAACGTTTCATGATCATAGCACATTCCTAAGGGGGTCAAACCATGTCCCAAAGGTCATCGGATCTGGTGTCAATTTAAAGAAGTAGTCCAGTTACACATTTGTGGGCTTATAACTTGGCTTCTGAATGTCCTAGAGAGATCAGGTTTGTTTTAATTTACTCCAATCAACAGCCCCTACAACCACAAAAAGGAATCGAGTCATTAGCACTTATGTTTTGTAAATGGCACCCAGAATTATGTTGCACGAAGCACAATTTCACATCATTCTGGGTCCATTTGTGTGAAAACAAGGTCCAATCAGGCTGAAACATTACAGGAAGGTAGAATCTATTGAGTTGTAAGTGATCTGAACGTTTCATGATGATAGCACATTCCTAAGGGGGTCAAACCATGTCCCAAAGCTCACCGGGCCTGGTGTCACTTTAAAGTAGTCCAGTTACACCTTTGTGGGCTTATAACTTGGCTTCTGAATGTCCTAGAGAGGTTAGGTTTGTTTTAGTGTACTCCAATCAACAGCCCCTACAACCACAAAAAGGAATGGAGGCATTAGCACTTATAGTTTGTAAATGGCACCCAGAATTATGTTGCACGAAGCACAATTTCACTTCATTCTGGGTCCATTTGTGTGAAAACAAGGTCCAATCAGGCTGAAACGTTACATGAAGGTAGAATCTATTGAGTTGTAAGTGATCTGAACGTTTCATGATGATAGCACTTTCCTAAGGGGGTCAAACCATGTCCCAAAGCTCACCGGGCCTGGTGTCACTTTAAAGAAGTAGTCCAGTTACACCTTTGTGGGCTTATAACTTGGCTTCTGAATGTCCTAGAGAGGTTAGGTTTGTTTTAGTGTACTCCAATCAACAGCTCCTACAACCACAAAAAGGAATGGAGTCATTAGCACTTATGGTTTGTAAATGGCACCCAGAATTATGTTGCACGAAGCACAATTTCACATCATTCTGGGTTCATTTGTGTGAAAACAAGGTCCAATCAGGCTGAAACGTTACAGGAAGGTAGAATCTATTGAGTTGTAAGTGATCTGAACGTTTCATGATGATCGCACATTCCTAAGGGGGTCAAACCATGTCCCAAAGGTCATCGGATATGGTGTCAATTTAAAGAAGTAGTCCAGTTACACATTTGTGGGCTTATAACTTGGCTTCTGAATGTCCTAGAGAGATCAGATTTGTTTTAGTATACTCCAATCAACAGCCCCTACAACCACAAAAAGGAATGGAGTCATTAGCACTTATGGTTTTTAAATGGCACCCAGAATTATGCTGCACTAAGCACAATTTCACATCATTCTGGGTTCATTTGTGTGAAAACAAGGTCCAATCAGGCTGAAATGTTACAAGAAGGTAGAATCTATTGAGTTGTAAGTGATCTGAACGTTTCATGACGATCGCACACTCCTAAGGGGGTCAAACCATGTCCCAAAGGTCACCGGGCCTGGTGTCACTTTAAAGAAGTAGTCCAGTTACACCATTGTGGGCTTATAACTTGGCTTCTGAATATCCTAGAGAGGTCAGGTTTGTTTTAGAGTACTCCAATTAACAGCCCCCATTACCCCAAAAAGGAATGGAGTCATTAGCACTTATGGTTTTTACATGGCACCCAGAATTATGTTGCACGAAGCACAATTTCACATCATTCTGGGTTCATTTGTGTGAAAACAAGGTCCAATCAGGCTGAAACGTTACAGGAAGGTAGAATCTATTGAGTTGTAAGTGATCTGAACGTTTCATGATGATAGCACTTTCCTAAGGGGGTCAAACCATGTCCCAAAGGTCACCGGATCTGGTGTCAATTTAAAGAAGTAGTCCAGTTACACATTTGTGGGCTTGTAACTTGGCTTCTGAATGTCCTAGAGAGATCAGGTTTGTTTTAGTGTACTCCAATCAACAGCCCCTACAACCACAAAAAGGAATGGAGTCATTAGCACTTATGGTTTGTAAATGGCAACCAGAATTATGTTGCACGAAGCACAATTTCACATCATTCTGGGTCCATTTGTGTGAAAACAAGGTCCTATCAGGCTGAAACGTTACAAGAAGGTAGAATCTATTGAGTTGTAAGTGATCTGAACATTTCAGGATGATCGCACATTCCTATAGGGGGTCAAACCATGTTCCAAAGGTCACCGGGCCTGGTGTCACTTTAAAGAAGTAGTCCAGTTACACATTTGTGGGCTTATAACTTGGCTTCTGAATATCCTAGAGAGGTCAGGTTTGTTTTAAAGTACTCCAATTAACAGCCCCCATTACCCCAAAAAGGAATGGAGTCATTAGCACTTATGGTTTGTAAATGGCACCCAGAATTATGTTGCACGAAGCACAATTTCACTTCATTCTGGGTCCATTTGTGTGAAAACAAGGTCCAATCAGGCTGAAACGTTACAGGAAGGTAGAATCTATTGAGTTGTAAGTGATCTGAACGTTTCATGATGATAGCACTTTCCTAAGGGGGTCAAACCATGTCCCAAAGGTCACCGGGCCTGGTGTCACTTTAAAGAAGTAGTCCAGTTACACCTTTGTGGGCTTATAACTTGGCTTCTGAATGTCCTAGAGAGGTTAGGTTTGTTTTAGTGTACTCCAATCAACAGCCCCTACAACCACAAAAAGGAATGGAGTCATTAGCACTTATGGTTTGTAAATGGCACCCAGAATTATGTTGCACAAAGCACAATTTCACATCATTCTGGGTTCATTTGTGTGAAAACAAGGTCCATTCGGGCTGAAACGTTACAGGAAGGTAGAATCTATTGAGTTGTAAGTGATCTGAACGTTTCATGATGATAGCCCTTTCCTAAGGGGGTCAAACCATGTCCCAAAGGTCACCGGATCTGGTGTCAATTTAAAGAAGTAGTCCAGTTACACATTTGTGGGCTTATAAAGTGGCTTCTGAATGTCCTAGAGAGATCAGGTTTGTTTTAGTATACTCCAATCAACAGCCCCTACAACCACAAAAAGGAATGGAGTCATTAGCACTTATGGTTTTTAAATGGCACCCAGAATTATGCTGCACTAAGCACAATTTCACATCATTCTGGGTTCATTTGTGTGAAAACAAGGTCCAATCAGGCTGAAACGTTACAAGAAGGTAGAATCTATTGAGTTGTAAGTGATCTGAACGTTTCATGATGATCGCACATTCCTAAGGGGGTCAAACCTTGTCCCAAAGGTCACCGGATCTGGTGTCAATTTAAAGAAGTAGTCCAGTTACACATTTGTGGGCTTATAACTTGGCTTCGTTTTAGTATACTCCAATCAACAGCCCCTACAACCACAAAAAGGAATGGAGTCATTAGCACTTATGGTTTTTAAATGGCACCCAGAATTATGTTGCACGAAGCACAATTTCACATCATTCTGGGTTCATTTGTGTGAAAACAAGGTCCAATCAGGCTGAAACGTTACAGGAAGGTAGAATCTATTGAGTTGTAAGTGATCTGAACGTTTCATGATGATAGCACATTCCTAAGGGGGTCAAAACATGTCCCAAAGGTCACCGGATCTGGTGTCAATTTAAAGTAGTAGTCCAGTTACACATTTGTGGGCTTATAACTTGGCTTCTGAATGTCCTAGAGAGGTCAGGTTTGTTTTAATGTACTCCAATCAACAGCCCCTACAACCACAAAAAGGAATGGAGTCATTAGCACTTATGGTTTGTAAATGGCACCCAGAATTATGTTGCACGAAGCACAATTTCACATCATTCTGGGTCCATTTGTGTGAAAACAAGGTCCAATCAGGCTGAAACGTTACAAGAAGGTAGAATCTATTGAGTTGTAAGTGATCTGAACGTTTCATGATGATCGCACATTCCTATAGGTGGTCAAACCATGTCCCAAAGGTCACCGGGCCTGGTGTCACTTAAAAAGAAGTAGTCCAGTTACACCTTTGTGGGCTTATAACTTGGCTTCTGAATGTCCTAGAGAGGTCAGGTTTGTTTTAGTGTACTCCAATCAACAGCCCCTACAACCACAAAAAGGAATGGAGTCATTAGCACTTATGGTTTGTAAATGGCACCCAGAATTATGTTGCACGAAGCACAATTTCACATAATTCTGGGTTCATTTGTGTGAAAACAAGGTCCAATCAGGCTGAAACGTTACAGGAAGGTAGAATCTATTGAGTTGTAAGTGATCTGAACGTTTCATGATCATAGCACATTCCTAAGGGGGTCAAACCATGTCCCAAAGGTCACCGGGCCTGGTGTCACTTAAAAAGAAGTAGTCCAGTTACACCTTTGTGGGCTTATAACTTGGCTTCTGAATGTCCTAGAGAGGTCAGGTTTGTTTTAGTGTACTCCAATCAACAGCCCCTACAACCACAAAAAGGAATCGAGTCATTAGCACTTATGTTTTGTAAATGGCACCCAGAATTATGTTGCACGAAGCACAATTTCACATCATTCTGGGTCCATTTGTGTGAAAACAAGGTCCAATCAGGCTGAAACATTACAGGAAGGTAGAATCTATTGAGTTGTAAGTGATCTGAACGTTTCATGATGATAGCACATTCCTAAGGGGGTCAAACCATGTCCCAAAGCTCACCGGGCCTGGTGTCACTTTAAAGAAGTAGTCCAGTTACACATTTGTGGGCTTATAACTTGGCTTCTGAATGTTCTAGAGAGGTTAGGTTTGTTTTAGTGTACTCCAATCAACAGCCCCTACAACCACAAAAAGGAATGGAGTCATTAGCACTTATGGTTTGTAAATGGCACCCAGAATTATGTTGCACGAAGCACAATTTCACATCATTCTGGGTTCATTTGTGTGAAAACAAGGTCCAATCAGGCTGAAACGTTACAGGAAGGTAGAATCTATTGAGTTGTAAGAGATCTGAACGATTCATGATGATCGCACATTCCTAAGGGGGTCAAACCATGTCCCAAAGGTCATCGGATATGGTGTCAATTTTAAAGAAGTAGTCCAGTTACACATTTGTGGGCTTATAACTTGGCTTCTGAATGTCCTAGAGAGATCAGATTTGTTTTAGTATACTCCAATCAACAGCCCCTACAACCACAAAAAGGAATGGAGTCATTAGCACTTATGGTTTTTAAATGGCACCCAGAATTATGCTGCACTAAGCACAATTTCACATCATTCTCGGTTCATTTGTGTGAAAACAAGGTCCAATCAGGCTGAAATGTTACAAGAAGGTAGAATCTATTGAGTTGTAAGTGATCTGAACCTTTCCATGATGATCGCACACTCCTATAGGGGGTCAAACCATGTCCCAAAGGTCACCGGGCCTGGTGTCACTTTAAAGTAGTCCAGTTACACCTTTGTGGGCTTATAACTTGGCTTGTGAATGTCCAAGAGAGATCAGGTTTGTTTTAATGTACTCCAACCAACAGCCCCTACAACCACAAAAAGGAATGGAGTCATTAGCACTTATGGTTTGTAAATGGCACCCAGAATTATGTTGCACGAAGCACAATTTCACATCATTCTGGGTCCATTTGTGTGAAAACAAGGTCCAATCAGGCTGAAATGTTACAAGAAGGTAGAATCTATTGAGTTGTAAGTGATCTGAACGTTTCATGATGATCGCACACTCCTATAGGGGGTCAAACCATGTCCCAAAGGTCACCGGGCCTGGTGTCACTTTAAAGAAGTAGTCCAGTTACACCATTGTGGGCTTATAACTTGGCTTCTGAATATCCTAGAGAGGTCAGGTTTGTTTTAGAGTACTCCAATTAACAGCCCCCATTACCCCAAAAAGGAATGGAGTCATTAGCACTTATGGTTTGTAAATGGCACCCAGAATTATGTTGCACGAAGCACAATTTCACATCATTCTGGGTTCATTTGTGTGAAAACAAGGTCCAATCAGGCTGAAACGTTACAGGAAGGTAGAATCTATTGAGTTGTAAGTGATCTGAACGTTTCATGATGATCGCACATTCCTAAGGGGGTCAAACCATGTCCCAAAGGTCATCGGATATGGTGTCAATTTAAAGAAGTAGTCCAGTTACACATTTGTGGGCTTATAACTTGGCTTCTGAATGTCCTAGAGAGATCAGATTTGTTTTAGTATACTCCAATCAACAGCCCCTACAACCACAAAAAGGAATGGAGTCATTAGCACTTATGGTTTTTAAATGGCACCCAGAATTATGCTGCACTAAGCACAATTTCACATCATTCTGGGTTCATTTGTGTGAAAACAAGGTCCAATCAGGCTGAAATGTTACAAGAAGGTAGAATCTATTGAGTTGTAAGTGATCTGAATGTTTCATGATGATCGCACACTCCTATAGGGGGTCAAACCATGTCCCAAAGGTCACCGGGCCTGGTTTCACTTTAAAGAAGTAGTCCAGTTACACCATTGTGGGCTTATAACTTGGCTTCTGAATATCCTAGAGAGGTCAGGTTTGTTTTAGAGTACTCCAATTAACAGCCCCCATTACCCCAAAAAGGAATGGAGTCATTAGCACTTATGGTTTTTACATGGCAGCCAGAATTATGTTGCACGAAGCACAATTTCACATCATTCTGGGTTCATTTGTGTGAAAACAAGGTCCAATCAGGCTGAAACGTTACAGGAAGGTAGAATCTATTGAGTTGTAAGTGATCTGAATGTTTCATGATGATAGCACTTTCCTAAGGGGGTCAAACCATGTTCCAAAGGTCACCGGATCTGGTGTCAATTTAAAGAAGTAGTCCAGTTACACATTTGTGGGCTTGTAACTTGGCTTCTGAATGTCCTAGAGAGATCAGGTTTGTTTTAGTGTACTCCAGTCAACAGCCCCTACAACCACAAAAAGGAATGGAGTCATTAGCACTTATGGTTTGTAAATGGCAACCAGAATTATGTTGCACGAAGCACAATTTCACATCATTCTGGGTCCATTTGTGTGAAAACAAGGTCCTATCAGGCTGAAACGTTACAAGAAGGTAGAATCTATTGAGTTGTAAGTGATCTGAACGTTTCAGGATGATCGCACATTCCTATAGGGGGTCAAACCATGTTCCAAAGGTCACCGGGCCTGGTGTCACTTTAAAGAAGTAGTCCAGTTACACATTTGTGGGCTTATAACTTGGCTTCTGAATATCCTAGAGAGGTCAGGTTTGTTTTAAAGTACTCCAATTAACAGCCCCCATTACCCCAAAAAGGAATGGAGTCATTAGCACTTATGGTTTGTAAATGGCACCCAGAATTATGTTGCACGAAGCACAATTTCACTTCATTCTGGGTCCATTTGTGTGAAAACAAGGTCCAATCAGGCTGAAACGTTACAGGAAGGTAGAATCTATTGAGTTGTAAGTGATCTGAACGTTTCATGATGATAGCACTTTCCTAAGGGGGTAAAACCATGTCCCAAAGGTCACCGGGCCTGGTGTCACTTTAAAGAAGTAGTCCAGTTACACCTTTGTGGGCTTATAACTTGGCTTCTGAATGTCCTAGAGAGGTTAGGTTTTTTTTTAGTGTACTCCAATCAACAGCCCCTACAACCACAAAAAGGAATGGAGTCATTAGCACTTATGGTTTGTAAATGGCACCCAGAATTATGTTGCACAAAGCACAATTTCACATCATTCTGGGTTCATTTGTGTGAAAACAAGGTCCATTCGGGCTGAAACGTTACAGGAAGGTAGAATCTATTGAGTTGTAAGTGATCTGAACGTTTCATGATGATAGCCCTTTCCTAAGGGGGTCAAACCATGTCCCAAAGGTCACCGGATCTGGTGTCAATTTAAAGAAGTAGTCCAGTTACACATTTGTGGACTTATAAAGTGGCTTCTGAATGTCCTAGAGAGATCAGGTTTGTTTTAGTATACTCCAATCAACAGCCCCTACAACCACAAAAAGGAATGGAGTCATTAGCACTTATGGTTTTTAAATGGCACCCAGAATTATGCTGCACTAAGCACAATTTCACATCATTCTGGGTTCATTTGTGTGAAAACAAGGTCCAATCAGGCTGAAACGTTACAAGAAGGTAGAATCTATTGAGTTGTAAGTGATCTGAACGTTTCATGATGATAGCACATTCCTAAGGGGGTCAAACCTTGTCCCTAAGGTCAACGGATCTGGTGTCAATTTAAAGAAGTAGTCCAGTTACACATTTGTGGGCTTATAACTTGGCTTCGTTTTAGTATACTCCAATCAGCAGCCCCTACAACCACAAAAAGGAATGGAGTCATTAGCACTTATGGTTTTTAAATGGCACCCAGAATTATGTTGCACGAAGCACAATTTCACATCATTCTGGGTTCATTTGTGTGAAAACAAGGTCCAATCAGGCTGAAACGTTACAGGAAGGTAGAATCTATTGAGTTGTAAGTGATCTGAACGTTTCATGATGATAGCACATTCCTAAGGGGGTCAAAACATGTCCCAAAGGTCACCGGATCTGGTGTCAATTTAAAGAAGTAGTCCAGTTACACATTTGTGGGCTTATAACTTGGCTTCTGAATGTCCTAGAGAGGTCAGGTTTGTTTTAATGTACTCCAATCAACAGCCCCTACAACCACAAAAAGGAATGGAGTCATTAGCACTTATGGTTTGTAAATGGCACCCAGAATTATGTTGCACGAAGCACAATTTCACATCATTCTGGGTCCATTTGTGTGAAAACAAGGTCCAATCAGGCTGACACGTTACAAGAAGGTAGAATCTATTGAGTTGTAAGTGATCTGAACGTTTCATGATGATCGCACATTCCTATAGGTGGTCAAACCATGTCCCAAAGGTCACCGGGCCTGGTGTCACTTAAAAAGAAGTAGTCCAGTTACACCTTTGTGGGCTTATAACTTGGCTTCTGAATGTCCTAGAGAGGTCAGGTTTGTTTTAGTGTACTCCAATCAACAGCCCCTACAACCACAAAAAGGAATGGAGTCATTAGCACTTATGGTTTGTAAATGGCACCCAGAATTATGTTGCACGAAGCACAATTTCACATAATTCTGGGTTCATTTGTGTGAAAACAAGGTCCAATCAGGCTGAAACGTTACAGGAAGGTAGAATCTATTGAGTTGTAAGTGATCTGAACGTTTCATGATCATAGCACATTCCTAAGGGGGTCAAACCATGTCCCAAAGGTCATCGGACCTGGTGTCAATTTAAAGAAGTAGTCCAGTTACACCTTTGTGGGCTTATAACTTGGCTTCTGAATGTCCTAGAGAGATCAGGTTTGTTTTAATTTACTCCAATCAACAGCCCCTACAACCACAAAAAGGAATCGAGTCATTAGCACTTATGTTTTGTAAATGGCACCCAGAATTATGTTGCACGAAGCACAATTTCACATCATTCTGGGTCCATTTGTGTGAAAACAAGGTCCAATCAGGCTGAAACATTACAGGAAGGTAGAATCTATTGAGTTGTAAGTGATCTGAACGTTTCATGATGATAGCACATTCCTAAGGGGGTCAAACCATGTCCCAAAGCTCACCGGGCCTGGTGTCACTTTAAAGTAGTCCAGTTACACCTTTGTGGGCTTATAACTTGGCTTCTGAATGTCCTAGAGAGGTTAGGTTTGTTTTAGTGTACTCCAATCAACAGCCCCTACAACCACAAAAAGGAATGGAGTCATTAGCACTTATGGTTTGTAAATGGCACCCAGAATTATGTTGCACGAAGCACAATTTCACATCATTCTGGGTTCATTTGTGTGAAAACAAGGTCCAATCAGGCTGAAACGTTACAGAAAGGAAGAATCTATTGAGTTGTAAGTGATCTGAACGTTTCATGATGATAGCACTTTCCTAAGGGGGTCAAACCATGTCCCAAAGGTCACCGGATCTGGTGTAAATTTAAAGAAGTAGTCCAGTTACACAATTGTGGGCTTATAACTTGGCTTCTGAATGTCCTAGAGAGATCAGGTTTGTTTTAGTGTACTCCAATCAACAACCCCTACAACCTCAAAAAGGAATGGAGTCATTAGCACTTATGGTTTTTAAATGGCACCCAGAATTATGCTGCACTAAGCACAATTTCACATCATTCTAGGTTCATTTGTGTGAAAACAAGGTCCAATCAGGCTGAAACGTTACAGGAAGGTAGAATCTATTGAGTTGTAAGTGATCTGAACGTTTCATGATGATAGCACTTTCCTAAGGGGGTCAAACCATGTCCCAAAGGTCACCGGATCTGGTGTCAATTTAAAGAAGTAGTCCAGTTACACATTTGTTT
Organism: Nothobranchius furzeri; assembly: GCF_043380555.1. Lineage (NCBI taxonomy): Eukaryota > Metazoa > Chordata > Actinopteri > Cyprinodontiformes > Nothobranchiidae > Nothobranchius > Nothobranchius furzeri. The sequence continues at coordinate 10,566,360 of NC_091752.1, read as the reverse complement.
GCTTATAACTTGGCTTCTGAATGTCCTAGAGAGATTAGATTTGTTTTAGTATACTCCAATCAACAGCCCCTACAACCACAAAAAGGAATGGAGTCATTAGCACTTATGGTTTTTAAATGGCACCCAGAATTATGTTGAACGAAGCACAATTTCACATCATTCTGGGTCCATTTGTGTAAAAACAAGGTCCAATCAGGCTGAAACGTTACACGAAGGTAGAATCTATTGAGTTGTAAGTGATCTGAACGTTTCAAGATGATCACACTTTCCTAAGGGGGTCAAACCATGTCCCAAAGGTCACCGGGCCTGGTGTCACTTTAAAGAAGTAGTCCAGTTACACCTTTGTTGGCTTATAACTTGGCTTCTGAATGTCCCAGAGAGATCAGGTTTGTTTTAATGTACTCCAACCAACAGCCCCTACAACCACAAAAAGGAATGGAGTCATTAGCACTTATGGTTTGTAAATGGCACCCAGAATTATGTTGCACGAAGCACAATTTCACATAATTCTGGGTCCATTTGTGTGAAAACAAGGTCCAATAAGGCTGAAACGTTACAAGAAGGTAGAATCTATTGAGTTGTATGTGATCTGAACGTTTCAAGATGATCGCACATTCCTAAGGGGGTAAAACCATGTCCCAAAGGTCACTGGGCCTGGTGTCACTTTAAAGAAGTAGTCCAGTTACACCTTTGTGGGCTTATAACTTGGCTTCTGAATGTCCTAGAGAGGTCAGGTTTGTTTTAGTGTACTCCAATCAACAGCCCCTACAACCACAAAAAGGAATGGAGTCATTAGCACTTATGGTTTATAAATGGCACCCAGAATTATGTTGCACGAAGCACAATTTCACATCATTCTGGGTTCATTTGTGTGAAAACAAGGTCCAATCAGGCTGAAACGTTACAAGAAGGTAGAATCTATTGAGTTGTAAGTGATCTGAACGTTTCATGATGATGGCACATTCTTATAGGGGGTAAAACCATGTCCCAAAGGTCACCGGGGCTGGTGTCACTTTAAAGAAGTAGTCCAGTTACACCTTTGTGGGCTTATAACTTGGCTTCTGAATGTCCTAGAGAGGTCAGGTTTGTTTTAGTGTACTCCAATCAACAGCCCCTACAACCACAAAAAGGAATGGAGTCATTAGAACTTATGGTTTGTAAATGGCACCCAGAATTATGTTGCACGAAGCACAATTTCACATCATTCTGGGTCCATTTGTGTGAAAACAAGGTCCAATCAGGCTAAAACGTTACAAGAATGTAGAATCTATTGAGTTGTAAGTGATCTAAACGTTTCATGATGATCGCACATTCCTATAGGGGGTCCAACCATGTCCCAAAGGTCACCGGGCCTGGTGTCACTTTAAAGAAGTAGTCCAGTTACACCTTTGTGGGCTTATAACTTGGCTTCTGAATATCCTAGAGAGGTCAGGTTTGTTTTAGAGTACTCCATTTAATAGCCCCCATTACCCCAAAAAGGAATGGAGTCATTAGCACTTATGGTTTTTACATGGCACCCAGAATTATGTTGCACGAAGCACAATTTCACATCATTCTGGGTTCATTTGTTTGACAACAAGGTCCAATCAGGCTGAAACGTTACAGGAAGGTAGAATCTATTGAGTTGTAAGTGATCTGAACGTTTCATGATGATAGCACTTTCCTAAGGGGGTCAAACCATGTCCCAAAGGTCACCGGATCTGGTGTCAATTTAAAGAAGTAGTCCAGTTACACATTTGTGGGCTTGTAACTTGTCTTCTGAATGTCCTAGAGAGGCCAGGTTTGTTTTAAAGTACTCCAATCAACAGCCCCCATTACCCCAAAAAGGATTGGAGTCATTAGCACTTATGGTTTGTAAATGGCACCCAGAATTATGTTGCACGAAGCACAATTTCACATCATTCTGGGTTCATTTGTGTGAAAACAAGGTCCAATCAGGCTGAAACATTACAGGAAGGTGGAATCTATTGAGTTGTAAGTGATCTGAACGTTTCATGCTGATAGCACATTCCTAAGGGTGTCAAACCATGTCCCAAAGGTCACCGGATCTGGTGTCAATTTAAAGAAGTAGTCCAGTTACACATTTGTGAGCTTATAACTTGGCTTCTGAATGTCCTAGAGAGATCAGGTTTGTTTTAATGTACTCCAATCAACAGCCACTACAACCACAAAAAGGAATGGAGTCATTAGCACTTATGGTTTGTAAATGGCACCCAGAATTATGTTGCACGAAGCACAATTTCACATCATTCTGGGTCCATTTGTGTGAAAACAAGGTCCAATCAGGCTGAAACGTTACAAGAAGGTAGAATCTATTGAGTTGTAAGTGATCTGAACGTTTCAAGATGATCGCACATTCCTATAGGGGGTCAAAAAATGTCCCAAAGGTCACCGGGCCTGGAGTCACTTTAAAGAAGTAGTCCAGTTACACCTTTGTGGGCTTATAACTTAGCTTCTGAATGGCCTAGAGAGGTCAGGTTTGTTTTAGTGTACTCCAATCAACAGCCCCTACAACCACAAAAAGGAATGGAGTCATTAGCACTTATGGTTTGTAAATGGCACCCAGAATTATGTTGCACGAAGCACAATTTCACATAATTCTGGGTTCATTTGTGTGAAAACAAGGTCCAATCAGGCTGAAACGTTACAGGAAGGTAGAATCTATTGAGTTGTAAGTGATCTGAACGTTTCATGATCATAGCACATTCCTAAGGGGGTCAAACCATGTCCCAAAGGTCATCGGACCTGGTGTCAATTTAAAGAAGTAGTCCAGTTACACCTTTGTGGGCTTATAACTTGGCTTCTGAATGTCCTAGAGAGATCAGGTTTGTTTTAATTTACTCCAATCAACAGCCCCTACAACCACAAAAAGGAATCGAGTCATTAGCACTTATGTTTTGTAAATGGCACCCAGAATTATGTTGCACGAAGCACAATTTCACATCATTCTGGGTCCATTTGTGTGAAAACAAGGTCCAATCAGGCTGAAACATTACAGGAAGGTAGAATCTATTGAGTTGTAAGTGATCTGAACGTTTCATGATGATAGCACATTCCTAAGGGGGTCAAACCATGTCCCAAAGCTCACCGGGCCTGGTGTCACTTTAAAGTAGTCCAGTTACACCTTTGTGGGCTTATAACTTGGCTTCTGAATGTCCTAGAGAGGTTAGGTTTGTTTTAGTGTACTCCAATCAACAGCCCCTACAACCACAAAAAGGAATGGAGTCATTAGCACTTATGGTTTGTAAATGGCACCCAGAATTATGTTGCACGAAGCACAATTTCACATCATTCTGGGTTCATTTGTGTGAAAACAAGGTCCAATCAGGCTGAAACGTTACAGAAAGGAAGAATCTATTGAGTTGTAAGTGATCTGAACGTTTCATGATGATAGCACTTTCCTAAGGGGGTCAAACCATGTCCCAAAGGTCACCGGATCTGGTGTAAATTTAAAGAAGTAGTCCAGTTACACAATTGTGGGCTTATAACTTGGCTTCTGAATGTCCTAGAGAGATCAGGTTTGTTTTAGTGTACTCCAATCAACAACCCCTACAACCTCAAAAAGGAATGGAGTCATTAGCACTTATGGTTTTTAAATGGCACCCAGAATTATGCTGCACTAAGCACAATTTCACATCATTCTAGGTTCATTTGTGTGAAAACAAGGTCCAATCAGGCTGAAACGTTACAGGAAGGTAGAATCTATTGAGTTGTAAGTGATCTGAACGTTTCATGATGATAGCACTTTCCTAAGGGGGTCAAACCATGTCCCAAAGGTCACCGGATCTGGTGTCAATTTAAAGAAGTAGTCCAGTTACACATTTGTTTGCTTATAACTTGGCTTCTGAATGTCCTAGAGAGATTAGATTTGTTTTAGTATACTCCAATCAACAGCCCCTACAACCACAAAAAGGAATGGAGTCATTAGCACTTATGGTTTTTAAATGGCACCCAGAATTATGTTGAACGAAGCACAATTTCACATCATTCTGGGTCCATTTGTGTAAAAACAAGGTCCAATCAGGCTGAAACGTTACACGAAGGTAGAATCTATTGAGTTGTAAGTGATCTGAACGTTTCAAGATGATCACACTTTCCTAAGGGGGTCAAACCATGTCCCAAAGGTCACCGGGCCTGGTGTCACTTTAAAGAAGTAGTCCAGTTACACCTTTGTTGGCTTATAACTTGGCTTCTGAATGTCCCAGAGAGATCAGGTTTGTTTTAATGTACTCCAACCAACAGCCCCTACAACCACAAAAAGGAATGGAGTCATTAGCACTTATGGTTTGTAAATGGCACCCAGAATTATGTTGCACGAAGCACAATTTCACATAATTCTGGGTCCATTTGTGTGAAAACAAGGTCCAATAAGGCTGAAACGTTACAAGAAGGTAGAATCTATTGAGTTGTATGTGATCTGAACGTTTCAAGATGATCGCACATTCCTAAGGGGGTAAAACCATGTCCCAAAGGTCACTGGGCCTGGTGTCACTTTAAAGAAGTAGTCCAGTTACACCTTTGTGGGCTTATAACTTTGGCTTCTGAATGTCCTAGAGAGGTCAGGTTTGTTTTAGTGTACTCCAATCAACAGCCCCTACAACCACAAAAAGGAATGGAGTCATTAGCACTTATGGTTTATAAATGGCACCCAGAATTATGTTGCACGAAGCACAATTTCACATCATTCTGGGTTCATTTGTGTGAAAACAAGGTCCAATCAGGCTGAAACGTTACAAGAAGGTAGAATCTATTGAGTTGTAAGTGATCTGAACGTTTCATGATGATGGCACATTCTTATAGGGGGTAAAACCATGTCCCAAAGGTCACCGGGGCTGGTGTCACTTTAAAGAAGTAGTCCAGTTACACCTTTGTGGGCTTATAACTTGGCTTCTGAATGTCCTAGAGAGGTCAGGTTTGTTTTAGTGTACTCCAATCAACAGCCCCTACAACCACAAAAAGGAATGGAGTCATTAGAACTTATGGTTTGTAAATGGCACCCAGAATTATGTTGCACGAAGCACAATTTCACATCATTCTGGGTCCATTTGTGTGAAAACAAGGTCCAATCAGGCTAAAACGTTACAAGAATGTAGAATCTATTGAGTTGTAAGTGATCTAAACGTTTCATGATGATCGCACATTCCTATAGGGGGTCCAACCATGTCCCAAAGGTCACCGGGCCTGGTGTCACTTTAAAGAAGTAGTCCAGTTACACCTTTGTGGGCTTATAACTTGGCTTCTGAATATCCTAGAGAGGTCAGGTTTGTTTTAGAGTACTCCATTTAATAGCCCCCATTACCCCAAAAAGGAATGGAGTCATTAGCACTTATGGTTTTTACATGGCACCCAGAATTATGTTGCACGAAGCACAATTTCACATCATTCTGGGTTCATTTGTTTGACAACAAGGTCCAATCAGGCTGAAACGTTACAGGAAGGTAGAATCTATTGAGTTGTAAGTGATCTGAACGTTTCATGATGATAGCACTTTCCTAAGGGGGTCAAACCATGTCCCAAAGGTCACCGGATCTGGTGTCAATTTAAAGAAGTAGTCCAGTTACACATTTGTGGGCTTGTAACTTGTCTTCTGAATGTCCTAGAGAGGCCAGGTTTGTTTTAAAGTACTCCAATCAACAGCCCCCATTACCCCAAAAAGGATTGGAGTCATTAGCACTTATGGTTTGTAAATGGCACCCAGAATTATGTTGCACGAAGCACAATTTCACATCATTCTGGGTTCATTTGTGTGAAAACAAGGTCCAATCAGGCTGAAACATTACAGGAAGGTGGAATCTATTGAGTTGTAAGTGATCTGAACGTTTCATGCTGATAGCACATTCCTAAGGGTGTCAAACCATGTCCCAAAGGTCACCGGATCTGGTGTCAATTTAAAGAAGTAGTCCAGTTACACATTTGTGAGCTTATAACTTGGCTTCTGAATGTCCTAGAGAGATCAGGTTTGTTTTAATGTACTCCAATCAACAGCCACTACAACCACAAAAAGGAATGGAGTCATTAGCACTTATGGTTTGTAAATGGCACCCAGAATTATGTTGCACGAAGCACAATTTCACATCATTCTGGGTCCATTTGTGTGAAAACAAGGTCCAATCAGGCTGAAACGTTACAAGAAGGTAGAATCTATTGAGTTGTAAGTGATCTGAACGTTTCAAGATGATCGCACATTCCTATAGGGGGTCAAAAAATGTCCCAAAGGTCACCGGGCCTGGAGTCACTTTAAAGAAGTAGTCCAGTTACACCTTTGTGGGCTTATAACTTAGCTTCTGAATGGCCTAGAGAGGTCAGGTTTGTTTTAGTGTACTCCAATCAACAGCCCCTACAACCACAAAAAGGAATGGAGTCATTAGCACTTATGGTTTGTAAACGGCACCCAGAATTATGTTGCACGAAGCACAATTTCACATCTTTCTGGGTTCATTTGTGTGAAAACAAGGTCCAATCAGGCTGAAACGTTACAGGAAGGTAGAATCTATTGAGTTGTAAGTGATCTGAACGTTTCATGATGATCGCACATTCCTATAGGGGGTCAAACCATGTCCCAAAGGTCACCGGGCCTGGTGTCACTTTAAAGAAGTAGTCCAGTTACACCTTTGTGGGCTTATAACTTGGCTTCTGAATATCCTAAAGAGGTCAGGTTTGTTTTAGAGTACTCCAATTAACAACCCCCATTACCCCAAAAAGGAATGGAGTCATTAGCACTTATGGTTTTTAAATCGCACCCAAAATTATGTTGCACGAAGCACAATTTCACATCATTCTGGGTTCATTTGTGTGAAAACAAGGTCCAATCAGGCTGAAACGTTACAGGAAGGTAGAATCTATTGAGTTGTAAGTGATCTGAACATTTCATGATGATAGCACATTCCTATAGGGGGTCAAACCATGTCCCAAAGGTCACCGGATCTGGTGTCAATTTAAAGAAGTAGTCCAGTTACACATTTGTGGGCTTATAACTTGGCTTCTGAATGTCCTAGAGAGATCAGGTTTGTTTTAGTGTACTCCAATCAACAGCCCCTACAACCTCAAAAAGGAATGGAGTCATTAGCACTTATGGTTTTTAAATGGCACCCAGAATTATGCTGCACTAAGCACAATTTCACATCATTCTGGGGTCATTTGTGTGAAAACAAGGTCCAATCAGGCTGAAACGTTACAGGAAGGTAGAATCTATTGAGTTGTAAGTGATCTGAACGTTTCATGATGATAGCACTTTCCTAAGGGGGTCAAACCATGTCCCAAATGTCACCGGATCTGGTGTCAATTTAAAGAAGTAGTCCAGTTACACATTTGTGGGCTTATAACTTGGCTTCTGAATGTCCTAGAGAGATTAGATTTGTTTTAGTATACTCCAATCAACAGCCCCTACAACCACAAAAAGGAATGGAGTCATTAGCACTTATGGTTTTTAAATGGCACCCAGAATTATGTTGCACGAAGCACAATTTCACATAATTCTGGGTCCATTTGTGTGAAAACAAGGTCCAATCAGGCTGAAACGTTACAAGAAGGTAGAATCTATTGATTTGAAAGTGATCTGATCATTTCAAGATGATCGCACATTCCTAAGGGGGTAAAACCATGTCCCAAAGGTCACTGGGCCTGGTGTCACTTTAAAGAAGTAGTCCAGTTACACCTTTGTGGGCTTATAACTTGGCTTCTGAATGTCCTAGAGAGGTCAGGTTTGTTTTAGTGTACTCCAATCAACAGCCCCTACAACCACAAAAAGGAATGGAGTCATTAGCACTTATGGTTTATAAATGGCACCCAGAATTATGTTGCACGAAGCACAATTTCACATCATTCTGGGTCAATTTGTGTGAAAACAAGGTCCAATCAGGCTAAAACGTTACAAGAAGGTAGAATCTATTGAGTTGTAAGTGATCTAAACGTTTCATGATGATCGCACATTCCTATAGGGGGTCCAACCATGTCCCAAAGGTCACCGGGCCTGGTGTCATTTTAAAGAAGTAGTCCAGTTACACCTTTGTGGGCTTATAACTTGGCTTCTGAATATCCTAGAGAGGTCAGGTTTGTTTTAGAGTACTCCAATTAACAGCCCCCATTACCCCAAAAAGGAATGGAGTCATTAGCACTTATGGTTTTTACATGGCACCCAGAATTATGTTGCACGAAGCACAATTTCACATCATTCTGGGTTCATTTGTTTGACAACAAGGTCCAATCAGGCTGAAACGTTACAGGAAGATAGAATCTATTGAGTTGTAAGTGATCTGAACGTTTCATGATGATAGCACTTTCCTAAGGGGGTCAAACCATGTCCCAAAGGTCACCGGATCTGGTGTCAATTTAAAGAAGTAGTCCAGTTACACATTTGTGGGCTTGTAACTTGTCTTCTGAATGCCCTAGAGAGGCCAGGTTTGTTTTAAAGTACTCCAATTAACAGCCCCAATTACCCCAAAAAGGATTGGAGTCATTAGCACTTATGGTTTGTAAATGGCACCCAGAATTATGTTGCACGAAGCACAATTTCACATCATTCTGGGTCCATTTGTGTGAAAACAAGGTCCAATCAGGCTGAAACGTTACAAGAAGGTAGAATCTATTGAGTTGTAAGTGATCTGAACGTTTCAAGATGATCGCACATTCCTATAGGGGGTCAAAAAATGTCCCAATGGTCACCGGGCCTGGTGTCACTTTAAAGAAGTAGTCCAGTTACACCTTTGTGGGCTTATAACTTAGATTCTGAATGGCCTAGAGAGGTCAGGTTTGTTTTAGTGTACTCCAATCAACAGCCCCTACAACCACAAAAAGGAATGGAGTCATTAGCACTTATGGTTTGTAAACGGCACCCAGAATTATGTTGCACGAAGCACAATTTCACATCTTTCTGGGTTCATTTGTGTGAAAACAAGGTCCAATCAGGCTGAAACGTTACAGGAAGGTAGAATCTATTGAGTTGTAAGTGATCTGAACGTTTCATGATGATCGCACATTCCTATAGGGGGTCAAACCATGTCCCAAAGGTCACCGGGCCTGGTGTCACTTTAAAGAAGTAGTCCAGTTACACCTTTGTGGGCTTATAACTTGGCTTCTGAATATCCTAAAGAGGTCAGGTTTGTTTTAGAGTACTCCAATTAACAACCCCCATTACCCCAAAAAGGAATGGAGTCATTAGCACTTATGGTTTTTAAATTTCACCCAGAATTATGTTGCACGAAGCACAATTTCACATCATTCTGGGTTCATTTGTGTGAAAACAAGGTCCAATCAGGCTGAAACGTTACAGGAAGGTAGAATCTATTGAGTTGTAAGTGATCTGAACATTTCATGATGATAGCACATTCCTATAGGGGGTCAAACCATGTCCCAAAGGTCACCGGATCTGGTGTCAATTTAAAGAAGTAGTCCAGTTACACATTTGTGGGCTTATAACCTGGCTTCTGAATGTCCTAGAGAGATCAGGTTTGTTTTAGTATACTCCAATAAACAGCCCCTACAACCACAAAAAGGAATGGAGTCATTAGCACTTATGGTTTTTAAATGGCACCCAGAATTATGTTGAACGAAGCACAATTTCACATCATTCTGGGTCCATTTGTGTGAAAACAAGGTCCAATCAGGCTGAAACGTTACACGAAGGTAGAATCTATTGAGTTGTAAGTGATCTGAACGTTTCAAGATGATCACACTTTCCTAAGGGGGTCAAACCATGTCCCAAAGGTCACCGGGCCTGGTGCCACTTTAAAGAAGTAGTCCAGTTACACATTTGTGGGCTTATAACTTGGCTTCTGAATGTCCCAGAGAGATCAGGTTTGTTTTAATGTACTCCAACCAACAGCCCCTACAACCACAAAAAGGAATGGAGTCATTAGCACTTATGGTTTGTAAATGGCACCCAGAATTATGTTGCACGAAGCACAATTTCACATAATTCTGGGTCCATTTGTGTGAAAACAAGGTCCAATCAGGCTGAAACGTTACAAGAAGGTAGAATCTATTGAGTTGTAAGTGATCTGAACGTTTCAAGATGATCGCACATTCCTAAGGGGGTAAAACCATGTCCCAAAGGTCACTGGGCCTGGTGTCACTTTAAAGAAGTAGTCCAGTTACACCTTTGTGGGCTTATAACTTGGCTTCTGAATGTCCTAGAGAGGTCAGGTTTGTTTTAGTGTACTCCAATCAACAGCCCCTACAACCACAAAAAGGAATGGAGTCTATAGTCTTTATGGTTTGTAAATGGCACCCAGAATTATGTTGCACGAAGCACAATTTCACATCATTCTGGGTTCATTTGTGTGAAAACAAGGTCCAATCAGGCTGAAACGTTACAAGAAGGTAGAATCTATTGAGTTGTAAGTGATCTGAACATTTCATGATGATCGCACATTCTTATAGGGGGTAAAACCATGTCCCAAAGGTCACCGGGGCTGGTGTCACTTTAAAGAAGTAGTCCAGTTACACCTTTGCGGGCTTATAACTTGGCTTCTGAATGTCCTAGAGAGGTCAGGTTTGTTTTAGTGTACTCCAATCAACAGCCCCTACAACCACAAAAAGGAATGGAGTCATTCGCACTTATGGTTTGTAAATGGCACCCAGAATTATGTTGCACGAAGCACAATTTCACATCATTCTGGGTCCATTTGTGTGAAAACAAGGTCCAATCAGGCTAAAACGTTACAAGAAGGTAGAATCTATTGAGTTGTAAGTGATCTAAACGTTTCATGATGATCGCACATTCCTATAGGGGGTCCAACCATGTCCCAAAGGTCACCGGGCCTGGTGTCACTTTAAAGAAGTAGTCCAGTTACACCTTTGTGGGCTTATAAGTTGGCTTCTGAATATCCTAGAGAGGTCAGGTTTGTTTTAGAGTACTCCAATTAACAGCCCCCATTACCCCAAAAAGGAATGGAGTCATTAGCACTTATGGTTTTTACATGGCACCCAGAATTATGTTGCACGAAGCACAATTTCACATCATTCTGCGTATTTGTTTGACAACAAGGTCCAATCAGGCTGAAACGTTACAGGAAGGTAGAATCTATTGAGTTGTAAGTGATCTGAACGTTTCATGATGATAGCACTTTCCTAAGGGGGTCAAACCATGTCCCAAAGGTCACCGGATCTGGTGTCAATTTAAAGAAGTAGTCCAGTTACACATTTGTGGGCTTATAACTTGGCTTCTGAATGTCCTAGAAAGATCAGGTTTGTTTTAATGTACTCCAATCAACAGCCCCTACAACCACAAAAAAGAATGGAGTCATTAGCACTTATGGTTTGTAAATTGCACCCAGAATTATGTTGCACGAAGCACAATTTCACATCATTCTGGGTCCATTTGTGTGAAAACAAGGTCCAATCAGGCTGAAACGTTACAAGAAGGTAGAATCTATTGAGTTGTAAGTGATCTGAACGTTTCAAGATGATCGCACATTCCTATAGGGGGTCAAACCATGTCCCAAAGGTCACCGGGCCTGGTGTCACTTTAAAGAAGTAGTCCAGTTAGACCTTTGTGGGCTTATAACTTGGCTTCTGAATATCCTAAAGAGGTCAGGTTTGTTTTAGAGTACTCCAATTAACAACCCCCATTACCCCAAAAAGGAATGGAGTCATTAGCACTTATGGTTTTTAAATCGCACCCAGAATTATGTTGCACGAAGCACAATTTCACATCATTCTGGGTTCATTTGTGTGAAAACAAGGTCCAATCAGGCTGAAACGTTACAGGAAGGTAGAATCTATTGAGGTGTAAGTGATCTGAACGTTTCATTATGATAGCACTTTCCTAAGGGGGTCAAACCATGTCCCAAAGGTCACCGGATCTGGTGTCAATTTAAAGTAGTAGTCCAGTTACACATTTGTGGGCTTTTAACTTGGCTTCTGAATATCCTAAAGAGGTCAGGTTTGTTTTGGAGTACTCCAATTAACAGCCCCCATTACCCCAAAAAGGAATGGAGTCATTAGCACTTATGGTTTTTAAATGGCACCCAGAATTATGTTGCACGAAGCACAAATTCACATCATTCTGGGTTCATTTGTGTGAAAACAAGGTCCAATCAGGCTGAAACGTTACAGGAAGGTAGAATCTATTGAGTTGTAAGTGATCTGAACGTTTCATGATGATCGCACATTCCTATAGGGGGTCAAACCATGTCCCAAAGGTCACCGGATCTGGTGTCAATTTAAAGAAGTAGTCCAGTTACACATTTGTGGGCTTTTAACTTGCCTTCTGAATGTCCTAGAGAGATCAGGTTTGTTTTAGTGTACTCCAATCAACAGCCCCTACAACCCCTAAAAGGAATGGAGTCATTAGCACTTATGGTTTGTAAATGGCACCCAGAATTATGTTGCACGAAGCACAATTTCACATCATTCTGGGTCCATTTGTGTGAAAACAAGGTCCAATCAGGCTGAAACGTTACAAGAAGGTAGAATCTATTGAGTTGTAAGTGATCTGAACGTTTCATGATGATCGCACATTCCTATTGGGGGTCAAACCATGTCCCAAAGGTCACCGGATCTGGTGTCACTTTAAAGAGGTAGTCCAGTTACACATTTGTGGGCTCATAACTTGGCTTCTGAATATCCTAGAGAGGTCAGGTTTGTTTTAGGGTACTCCAATCAACAGCCCCTATTACCCCAAAAAAGAATGGAGTCATTAGCACTTATGGTTTTTAAATGGCACCCAGAAATATGTTACACGAAGCACAATTTCACATCATTCTGGGTTCATTTGTGTGAAAACAAGGTCCAATCAGGATGAAACATTACAGGATGGTAGAATCTATTCAGTTGTAAGTGATCTGAATGTTTCATGATGATCGCACATTCCTATAGGGGGTCAAACCATGTCCCAAAGGTCACCGGGCCTGGTGTCACTTTAAAGAAGTAGTCCAGTTACACCTTTGTGGGCTTATAATGTTTCTTCTGAATGTCCTAGAGAGGTCAGGTTTGTTTTAGAGTACTCCAATTAACATCCCCTACAACCCCAAAAAGGAATGGAGTCATTAGCACTTATGGTTTTTAAATGGCACTCAGAATTATGTTGCACAAAGCACAATTTCACATCATTCCGGGTCCATTTCACAGAAAAAAGCTTCAATCAGGCTGAAACGTCACAGAAAAGTAGAATCTATTGAGTTGTAAATGATTCCTGTGTTTCATGATGATCGCACATTCCTAAGGGCGTCAAATCAGGTCATAAAGGTCACCGGATCACTTGTTCCTTGAAGGCGGGTTCCAAACACACATTTGGGGGCTTATAACTTAGCTTCTGAATGTCTCAGAGAGGTCAGGTTTGTCTTAGTGTACTCCAATCAACAGCCCTTATTACCCCAAAAAGGAATGGAGTCATTAGCACTTATGGTTTTTAAATGGCACCCAGAATTATGTTGCACGAAGCACAATTTCACATCATTCTGTGTGAAAACAAGGTCCAATCAGGCTGAAACATTACAGGACGGTAGAATCTATGGAGTTGTAAGACATCTGAACGTTTCATGATGATAGCACTTTCCTAAGGGGGTCAAACCATGTCCCAAAGGTCACCGGATCTGGTGTCAATTTAAAGAAGTAGTCCAGTTACACATTTGTGGGCTTATAACTTGGCTTCTGAATGTCCTAGAGAGGTCAGACTTGTTTTAGTGTACTCCAATCAACAGCCCCTACAACCACAAAAAGGAATGGAGTCATTAGCACTTATGGTTTGTAAATGGCACCCAGAATTATGTTGCACGAAGCACAATTTCACATCATTCTGGGTTCGTTTGTGTGAAAACAAGGTCCAATCAGACTGAAACGTTACAGGAAGGTAGAATCTATTGCGTTGTAAGTGATCTGAACGTTTCATTATGATAGAACTTTCCTAAGGGGGTCAAACCATGTCCCAAAGGTCACCGGATCTGGTGTCAATTTAAAGAAGTAGTCCAGTTACACATTTGTGGGCTTATAACTTGGCTTCTGAATATCCTAAAGAGGTCAGATTTGTTTTGGAGTACTCCAATTAACAGCCCCCATTACCCCAAAAAGGAATGGAGTCATTAGCACTTATGGTTTTTAAATGGCACCCAGAATTAGGTTGCACGAAGCACAATTTCACATCATTCTGGGTTCATTTGTGTGAAAACAAGGTCCAATCAGGCTGAAACGTTACAGGAAGGTAGAATCTATTGAGTTGTACGTGATCTGAACGTTTCATGATGATAGCACTTTCCTAAGGGGGTCAAACCATGTCCCAAAGGTCACCGGATCTGTTGTCAATTTAAAGTAGTCCAGTTACACATTTGTGGGCTTATAACTTGGCTTCTGAATGTCCTAGAGAGATCAGGTTTAATTTAGTGTACTCCAATCAACAGCCCCTACAACCACAAAAAGGAATGGAGTCATTAGCACTCATGGTTTGTAAATGGCACCCAGAATTATGTTGCACGAAGCACAATTTCACATCATTCTGGGTCCATTTGTGTGAAAACAAGGTCCAATCAGGCTGAAACGTTACAGGAAGGTAGAATCTATTGAGTTGTAAGTGATCTGAACGTTTCATGATGATAGCACTTTCCTAAGGGGGTCAAACCATGTCCCAAAGGTCACCGGATCTGGTGTCAATTTAAAGAAGTAGTCCAGTTACACATTTGTGGGCTTATAACTTGGCTTCTGAATTTCCTAGAGAGATTCAGGTTTGTTTTAGTTTACTCCAATCAACAGCCCCTACAACCACAAAAAGGAAGGGAGTCATTAGCTCTTATAGTTTGTAAATGGCACCCAGAATTATGTTGCACGAAGCACAATTTCACATCATTCTGGGTCCATTTGTGCGAAAACAAGGTCCAATCAGGCTGAAACATTACAAGAAGGTAGAATCTATTGAGTTGTAAGTGATCTGAACGTTTCATGATGATCGCACATTCCTATTGGGGGTCAATCCATGTCCCAAAGGTCACCGGATCTGGTGTCACTTTAAAGAAGTAGTCCAGTTACACATTTGTGAGCTTATAACTTGGCTTCTGAATATCCTAGAGAGGTCAGGTTTGTTTTGGAGTACTCCAATTAACAGCCCCCATTACCCCAAAAAGGAATGGAGTCATTAGCACTTATGGTTTTTAAATGGCACCCAGAATTATGTTGCACGAAGCACAACTTCACATCATTCTGGGTTCGTTTGTGTGAAAACAAGGTCCAATCAGGCTGAAACGTTACAGGAAGGTAGAATCTATTGAGTTGTAAGTGATCTGAACGTTTCATGATGATCGCACATTCCTATAGGGGGTCAAACCATGTCCCAAAGGTCACCGGATCTGGTGTCAATTTAAAGAAGTAGTCCAGTTACACATTTGTGGGCTTTTAACTTGCCTTCTGAATGTCCTAGAGAGATCAGGTTTGTTTTAGTGTACTCCAATCAACAGCCCCTACAACCCCTAAAAGGAATGGAGTCATTAGCACTTATGGTTTGTAAATGGCACCCAGAATTATGTTGCACGAAGCACAATTTCACATCATTCTGGGTCCATTTGTGTGAAAACAAGGTCCAATCAGGCTGAAACGTTACAAGAAGGTAGAATCTATTGAGTTGTAAGTGATCTGAACGTTTCATGATGATCGCACATTCCTATTGGGGGTCAAACCATGTCCCAAAGGTCACCGGATCTGGTGTCACTTTAAAGAGGTAGTCCAGTTACACATTTGTGGGCTCATAACTTGGCTTCTGAATATCCTAGAGAGGTCAGGTTTGTTTTAGGGTACTCCAATCAACAGCCCCTATTACCCCAAAAAAGAATGGAGTCATTAGCACTTATGGTTTTTAAATGGCACCCAGAAATATGTTACACGAAGCACAATTTCACATCATTCTGGGTTCATTTGTGTGAAAACAAGGTCCAATCAGGATGAAACATTACAGGATGGTAGAATCTATTGAGTTGTAAGTGATCTGAACGTTTCATGATGATCGCACATTCCTATAGGGGGTCAAACCATGTCCCAAAGGTCACCGGGCCTGGTGTCACTTTAAAGAAGTAGTCCAGTTACACCTTTGTGGGCTTATAATGTTTCTTCTGAATGTCCTAGAGAGGTCAGGTTTGTTTTAGAGTACTCCAATTAACATCCCCTACAACCCCAAAAAGGAATGGATTCATTAGCACTTATGGTTTTTAAATGGCACTCAGAATTATGTTGCACAAAGCACAATTTCACATCATTCCGGGTCCATTTCACAGAAAAAAGCTTCAATCAGGCTGAAACGTCACAGAAAAGTAGAATCTATTGAGTTGTAAATGATTCCTGTGTTTCATGATGATCGCACATTCCTAAGGGCGTCAAATCAGGTCATAAAGGTCACCGGATCACTTGTTCCTTGAAGGCGGGTTCCAAACACACATTTGGGGGCTTATAACTTAGCTTCTGAATGTCTCAGAGAGGTCAGGTTTGTCTTAGTGTACTCCAATCAACAGCCCTTATTACCCCAAAAAGGAATGGAGTCATTAGCACTTATGGTTTTTAAATGGCACCCAGAATTATGTTGCACGAAGCACAATTTCACATCATTCTGTGTGAAAACAAGGTCCAATCAGGCTGAAACATTACAGGACGGTAGAATCTATGGAGTTGTAAGACATCTGAACGTTTCATGATGATAGCACTTTCCTAAGGGGGTCAAACCATGTCCCAAAGGTCACCGGATCTGGTGTCAATTTAAAGAAGTAGTCCAGTTACACATTTGTGGGCTTATAACTTGGCTTCTGAATGTCCTAGAGAGGTCAGACTTGTTTTAGTGTACTCCAATCAACAGCCCCTACAACCACAAAAAGGAATGGAGTCATTAGCACTTATGGTTTGTAAATGGCACCCAGAATTATGTTGCACGAAGCACAATTTCACATCATTCTGGGTTCGTTTGTGTGAAAACAAGGTCCAATCAGGCTGAAACGTTACAGGAAGGTAGAATCTATTGCGTTGTAAGTGATCTGAACGTTTCATTATGATAGAACTTTCCTAAGGGGGTCAAACCATGTCCCAAAGGTCACCGGATCTGGTGTCAATTTAAAGAAGTAGTCCAGTTACACATTTGTGGGCTTATAACTTGGCTTCTGAATATCCTAAAGAAGTCAGATTTGTTTTGGAGTACTCCAATTAACAGCCCCCATTACCCCAAAAAGGAATGGAGTCATTAGCACTTATGGTTTTTAAATGGCACCCAGAATTATGTTGCACGAAGCACAATTTCACATCATTCTGGGTTCATTTGTGTGAAAACAAGGTCCAATCAGGCTGAAACGTTACAGGAAGGTAGAATCTATTGAGTTGTACGTGATCTGAACGTTTCATGATGATAGCACTTTCCTAAGGGGGTCAAACCATGTCCCAAAGGTCACCGGATCTGTTGTCAATTTAAAGTAGTCCAGTTACACATTTGTGGGCTTATAACTTGGCTTCTGAATGTCCTAGAGAGATCAGGTTTAATTTAGTGTACTCCAATCAACAGCCCCTACAACCACAAAAAGGAATGGAGTCATTAGCACTCATGGTTTGTAAATGGCACCCAGAATTATGTTGCACGAAGCACAATTTCACATCATTCTGGGTCCATTTGTGTGAAAACAAGGTCCAATCAGGCTGAAACGTTACAGGAAGGTAGAATCTATTGAGTTGTAAGTGATCTGAACGTTTCATGATGATAGCACTTTCCTAAGGGGGTCAAACCATGTCCCAAAGGTCACCGGATCTGGTGTCAATTTAAAGAAGTAGTCCAGTTACACATTTGTGGGCTTATAACTTGGCTTCTGAATTTCCTAGAGAGATTCAGGTTTGTTTTAGTTTACTCCAATCAACAGCCCCTACAACCACAAAAAGGAAGGGAGTCATTAGCTCTTATAGTTTGTAAATGGCACCCAGAATTATGTTGCACGAAGCACAATTTCACATCATTCTGGGTCCATTTGTGTGAAAACAAGGTCCAATCAGGCTGAAACGTTACAAGAAGGTAGAATCTATTGAGTTGTAAGTGATCTGAACGTTTCATGATGATCGCACATTCCTATTGGGGGTCAATCCATGTCCCAAAGGTCACCGGATCTGGTGTCACTTTAAAGAAGT
This sequence comes from Nothobranchius furzeri, assembly GCF_043380555.1. Taxonomy (NCBI): domain Eukaryota; kingdom Metazoa; phylum Chordata; class Actinopteri; order Cyprinodontiformes; family Nothobranchiidae; genus Nothobranchius; species Nothobranchius furzeri. Next base: position 10,548,294 of record NC_091752.1, on the reverse strand, counting down.
AGTCCAGTTACACATTTGTGAGCTTATAACTTGGCTTCTGAATATCCTAGAGAGGTCAGGTTTATGTTAGAGTACTCCAATTAACAGCCCCCATTACCCCAAAAAGGAATGGAGTCATTAGCACTTATGGTTTGTAAATGGCACCCAGAATTATGTTGCACGAAGCAAAATTTCACATCATTCTGGGTTCATTTGTGTGAAAACAAGGTCCAATCAGGCTGAAACGTTACAGGAAGGTAGAATATATTGAGTTGTAAGTGATCTGAACGTTTCATGATGATAGCACTTTCCTAAGGGGGTCAAACCATGTCCCAAAGGTCACCAGATCTGGTGTCAATTTAAAGAAGTTGTCCAGTTACACATTTGTGGGCTTATAACTTGGCTTCTGAATGTCCTAGAGTGATCAGGTTTGTTTTAGTGTACTCCAATCAACAGCCCCTACAACCACAAAAAGGAATGGAGTCATTAGCACTTATGGTTTTTAAATGGCACCCAGAATGATGTTGCACGAAGCACAATTTCACATCATTCTGGGTTCATTTGTGTGAAAACAAGGTCCAATCAGGCTGAAACGTTCCAGGAAGGTAGAATCCTTTGAGTTGTAAGTGATCTGAACGTTTCATGATGATAGCCCTTTCCTAAGGGGGTCAAACCATGTCCCAAAGGTCACCGGATCTGGTGTCAATTTAAAGGAGTAGTCCAGTCACACATTTGTGGGCTTATAACTTGGCTTCTGAATGTCCTAGAGAGATCAGGTTTGTTTTAGTGTACTCCAATCAACAGCCCCTACAACCACAAAAAGGAATGGAGTCATTAGCACTTATGGTTTGTAAATGGCACCCAGAATTATTTTGCACGAAGCACAATTTCACATCATTCTGGGTCCATTTGTGTGAAAACAAGGTCCAATCAGGCTGAAACGTTACAAGAAGGTAGAATCTATTGAGTTGTAAGTGATCTGAACGTTTCATGATGATCGCACATTCCTATAGGGGGTCTAACCATGTCCCAAAGGTAACCGGATCTGGTGTCAATTTAAAAAAGTAGTCCAGTTACACCTTTGTGGGCTTATAACTTGGCTTCTGAATGTCCTAGAGAGATCAGATTTGTTTTAGTGTACTCCAATTAACAGCCCCCATTACCCCAAAAAGGAATGGAGTCATTAGCACTTATGGTTTTTAAATGGCACCCAGAATTATGTTGCACAAAGCACAACTTCACATCATTCTGGGTTCATTTGTGTGAAAACAAGGTCCAATCAGGCTGAAACGTTACAGGAAGGTAAAATCTATTGAGTTGTAAGTGATCTGAACGTTTCATGATGATCGCACATTCCTATAGGGGGTCAAACCATGTCCCAAAGGTCACCGGATCTGGTGTCAATTTAAAGAAGTAGTCCAGTTACACATTTGTGGGCTTTTAACTTGCCTTCTGAATGTCCTAGAGAGATCAGGTTTGTTTTAGTGTACTCCAATCAACAGCCCCTACAACCACAAAAAGGAATGGAGTCATTAGCACTTATGTTTTGTAAATGGCATCCAGAATTATGTTGTACGAAGCACAATTTCAAATCATTCTGGGTCCATTTGTGTGAAAACAAGGTCCAATCAGGCTGAACCGTTACAGGAAGGTAGAATCTATTGAGTTGTAAGTTATCTGAACGTTTCATGCTGATAGCACTTTCCTAAGGAGGTCAAACTATGTCCCAAAGGTCACCGGATCTGGTGTCAATTTAAAGAAGTAGTCCAGTTACACATTTGTGGGCTTATAACTTGGCTTCTGAATGTCCTAGAGAGATCAGGTTTGTTTTAGTGTACTCCAATCAACAGCCCCTACAACCACAAAAAGGAATGGAGTCATTAGCACTTATGGTTTGTAAATGGCACCCAGAATTATGTTGCACGAAGCACAATTTCACATCATTCTGGGTCCATTTGTGTGAAAACAAGGTCCAATCAGGCTGAAACGTTTCAAGAAGGTAGAATCTATTGAGTTGTAAGTGATCTGAACGTTTCATGATGATCGCACATTCCTATAGGGGGTCAAACCATGTCCCAAAGGTCACTGGGCCTGGTGTCACTTTAAAGAAGTAGTCCAGTTACACCTTTGTGGGCTTATAACTTGGCTTCTGAATATCCTAAAGAGGTCAGGTTTGTTTTAGAGTACTCCAGTTAACAGCCCCCATTACCCCAAAAAGGAATGGAGTCATTAGCACTTATGGTTTTTAAATGGCACCCAGAATTATGTTGCACGAAGCACAATTTCACATCATTCTGGGTTCATTTGTGTGAAAACAAGGTCCAATCAGGCTGAAACGTTACAGGAAGGTAGAATCTATTGAGTTGTAAGTGATCTGAACGTTTCATGATGATAGAACTTTCCTAAGGGGGTCAAATCATGTCCCAAAGGTCACCGGATCTGGTGTCATTTTAAAGAAGTAGTCCAGTTACACATTCGTGGGCTTATAACTTGGCTTCTGAATGTCCTAGAGAGATCAGGTTTGTTTTAGTGTACTCCAATCAACAGCCCCTACAACCACAAAAAGGAATGGAGTCATTAGTACTTATGGTTTGTAAATGGCACCCAGAATTATGTTGCACGAAGCACAATTTCACATCATTCTGGGTTCATTTGTGTGAGAACAAGGTCCAATCAGGCTGAAACGTTACAGGAAGGTAGAATCTATTGAGTTGTAAGTGATCTGAACGTTTCATGATGATAGCACTTTCCTAAGGGGGTCAAACCATGTCCAAAAGGTCACCGGATCTGGTGTCAATTTAAAGAAGTGGTCCAGTTACACATTTGTGGGCTTATAACTTGGCTTCTGAATTTCCTAGAGAGATCAGGTTTGTTTTAGTGTACTCCAATCAACAGCCCCTACAACCACAAAAAGGAAGGGAGTCATTATCACTTATGGTTTGTAAATGGCACCCAGAATTATGTTGCACGAAGCACAATTTCACATCATTCTGGGTCCATTTGTGTGAAAACAAGGTCCAATCAGGCTGAAACGTTTCAAGAAGGTAGAATCTATTGAGTTGAAAGTGATCTGAACGTTTCATGATGATCGCACATTCCTATAGGGGGTCAAACCATGTCCCAAAGGTCACCGGGCCTGGTGTCACTTTAAAGAAGTAGTCCAGTTACACCTTTGTGGGCTTATAACTTGGCTTCGGAATATCCTAAAGAGGTCAGGTTTGTTTTAGAGTACTCCAGTTAACAGCCCCCATTACCCCTAAAAGGAATGGAGTCATTAGCACTTATGGTGTTTAAATGGCACCCAGAATTATGTTGCACGAAGCACAATTTCACATCATTCTGGGTCCATTTGTGTGAAAACAAGGTCCAATCAGGCTGAAACGTTACAAGAAGGTAGAATCTATTGAGTTGTAAGTGATCTGAACGTTTCATGATGATCGCACATTCCTATTGGGGGTCAATCCATGTCCCAAAGGTCACCGGATCTGGTGTCACTTTAAAGAAGTAGTCCAGTTACACATTTGTGGGCTTATAACTTGGCTTCTGAATGTCCTAGAGAGATCAGGTTTGTTTAGTGTACTCCAATCAACAGCCCCTACAACCACAAAAAGGAATGGAGTCATTAGCACTTATGGTTTGTAAATGGCACCCAGAATTATTTTGCACGAAGCACAATTTCACATCATTCTGGGTCCATTTGTGTGAAAACAAGGTCCAATCAGGCTGAAACGTTACAAGAAGGTAGAATCTATTGAGTTGTAAGTGATCTGAACGTTTCATGATGATCGCACATTCCTATAGGGGGTCAAACCATGTCCCAAAGGTCACCGGATCTGGTGTCAATTTAAAGAAGTAGTCCAGTTACACCTTTGTGGGCTTATAACTTGGCTTCTGAATGTCCTAGAGGGATCAGATTTGTTTTAGTGTACTCCAATCAACAGCCCCTACAACCACAAAAATGAATGGAGTCATTAGCACTTATGATTTGTAAATGGCACACAGAATTATGTTGCACGAAGCACAATTTCACATCATTCTGGGTTCATTTGTGTGAAAACAAGGTCCAATCAGGCTGAAACTTTACAGGAAGGAAGAATCTATTGAGTTGTAAGTGATCTGAACGTTTCATGATGATATCAATTTCCTAAGGGGGTCAAACCATGTCCCAAAGGTCACCGGATCTGGTGTCAATTTAAAGAAGTTGTCCAGTACAAATATTTGTGGGCTTATAACTTGGCTTATGAATGTCCTAGAGAGGTCAGGCTTGTTTTAGTGTACTCCAATCAACAGCCCCTACAACCACAAAAAGGAATGGAGTCATTAGCACTTATGGTTTGTAAATGGCATCCAGAATTATGTTGTACGAAGCACAATTTCAAATCATTCTGGGTCCATTTGTGTGAAAACAAGGTCCAATCAGGCTGAAACGTTACAGGAAGGTAGAATCTATTGAGTTGTATGTGATCTGAACGTTTCATGATGATGGCACTTTCCTAAGGGGGTAAAACCATGTCCAAAAGGTCACCGGATCTGGTGTCACTTTAAAGAAGTAGTCCAGTTACACCTTTGTGGGCTTATAACTTGGCCTCTGAATATCCTAAAGAGGTCAGGTTTGTTTTAGAGTACTCCAGTTAACAGCCCCCATTACCCCAAAAAGGAATGGAGTCATTAGCACTTATGGTTTTTAAATGGCACCCAGAATTATGTTGCACGAAGCACAATTTCACATCATTCTGGGTTCATTTGTGTGAAAACAAGGTCCAATCAGGCTGAAACTTTACAGGAAGGAAGAATCTATTGAGTTGTAAGTGATCTGAACGTTTCATGATGATCGCACATTCCTATAGGGGGTCTAACCATGTCCCAAAGGTAACCGGATCTGGTGTCAATTTAAAAAAGTAGTCCAGTTACACCTTTGTGGGCTTATAACTTGGCTTCTGAATGTCCTAGAGAGATCAGATTTGTTTTAGTGTACTCCAATTAACAGCCCCCATTACCCCAAAAAGGAATGGAGTCATTAGCACTTATGGTTTTTAAATGGCACCCAGAATTATGTTGCACAAAGCACAACTTCACATCATTCTGGGTTCATTTGTGTGAAAACAAGGTCCAATCAGGCTGAAACGTTACAGGAAGGTAAAATCTATTGAGTTGTAAGTGATCTGAACGTTTCATGATGATCGCACATTCCTATAGGGGGTCAAACCATGTCCCAAAGGTCACCGGATCTGGTGTCAATTTAAAGAAGTAGTCCAGTTACACATTTGTGGGCTTTTAACTTGCCTTCTGAATGTCCTAGAGAGATCAGGTTTGTTTTAGTGTACTCCAATCAACAGCCCCTACAACCACAAAAAGGAATGGAGTCATTAGCACTTATGTTTTGTAAATGGCATCCAGAATTATGTTGTACGAAGCACAATTTCAAATCATTCTGGGTCCATTTGTGTGAAAACAAGGTCCAATCAGGCTGAACCGTTACAGGAAGGTAGAATCTATTGAGTTGTAAGTTATCTGAACGTTTCATGCTGATAGCACTTTCCTAAGGAGGTCAAACTATGTCCCAAAGGTCACCGGATCTGGTGTCAATTTAAAGAAGTAGTCCAGTTACACATTTGTGGGCTTATAACTTGGCTTCTGAATGTCCTAGAGAGATCAGGTTTGTTTTAGTGTACTTCAATCAACAGCCCCTACAACCACAAAAAGGAATGGAGTCATTAGCACTTATGGTTTGTAAATGGCACCCAGAAATATGTTGCACGAAGCACAATTTCACATCATTCTGGGTCCATTTGTGTGAAAACAAGGTCCAATCAGGCTGAAACGTTTCAAGAAGGTAGAATCTATTGAGTTGTAAGTGATCTGAACGTTTCATGATGATCGCACATTCCTATAGGGGGTCAAACCATGTCCCAAAGGTCACTGGGCCTGGTGTCACTTTAAAGAAGTAGTCCAGTTACACCTTTGTGGGCTTATAACTTGGCTTCTGAATATCCTAAAGAGGTCAGGTTTGTTTTAGAGTACTCCAGTTAACAGCCCCCATTACCCCAAAAAGGAATGGAGTCATTAGCACTTATGGTTTTTAAATGGCACCCAGAATTATGTTGCACGAAGCACAATTTCACATCATTCTGGGTTCATTTGTGTGAAAACAAGGTCCAATCAGGCTGAAACGTTACAGGAAGGTAGAATCTATTGAGTTGTAAGTGATCTGAACGTTTCATGATGATAGAACTTTCCTAAGGGGGTCAAATCATGTCCCAAAGGTCACCGGATCTGGTGTCATTTTAAAGAAGTAGTCCAGTTACACATTCGTGGGCTTATAACTTGGCTTCTGAATGTCCTAGAGAGATCAGGTTTGTTTTAGTGTACTCCAATCAACAGCCCCTACAACCACAAAAAGGAATGGAGTCATTAGTACTTATGGTTTGTAAATGGCACCCAGAATTATGTTGCACGAAGCACAATTTCACATCATTCTGGGTTCATTTGTGTGAGAACAAGGTCCAATCAGGCTGAAACGTTACAGGAAGGTAGAATCTATTGAGTTGTAAGTGATCTGAACGTTTCATGATGATAGCACTTTCCTAAGGGGGTCAAACCATGTCCAAAAGGTCACCGGATCTGGTGTCAATTTAAAGAAGTGGTCCAGTTACACATTTGTGGGCTTATAACTTGGCTTCTGAATTTCCTAGAGAGATCAGGTTTGTTTTAGTGTACTCCAATCAACAGCCCCTACAACCACAAAAAGGAAGGGAGTCATTATCACTTATGGTTTGTAAATGGCACCCAGAATTATGTTGCACGAAGCACAATTTCACATCATTCTGGGTCCATTTGTGTGAAAACAAGGTCCAATCAGGCTGAAACGTTTCAAGAAGGTAGAATCTATTGAGTTGAAAGTGATCTGAACGTTTCATGATGATCGCACATTCCTATAGGGGGTCAAACCATGTCCCAAAGGTCACCGGGCCTGGTGTCACTTTAAAGAAGTAGTCCAGTTACACCTTTGTGGGCTTATAACTTGGCTTCGGAATATCCTAAAGAGGTCAGGTTTGTTTTAGAGTACTCCAGTTAACAGCCCCCATTACCCCTAAAAGGAATGGAGTCATTAGCACTTATGGTGTTTAAATGGCACCCAGAATTATGTTGCACGAAGCACAATTTCACATCATTCTGGGTCCATTTGTGTGAAAACAAGGTCCAATCAGGCTGAAACGTTACAAGAAGGTAGAATCTATTGAGTTGTAAGTGATCTGAACGTTTCATGATGATCGCACATTCCTATTGGGGGTCAATCCATGTCCCAAAGGTCACCGGATCTGGTGTCACTTTAAAGAAGTAGTCCAGTTACACATTTGTGGGCTTATAACTTGGCTTCTGAATGTCCTAGAGAGATCAGGTTTGTTTAGTGTACTCCAATCAACAGCCCCTACAACCACAAAAAGGAATGGAGTCATTAGCACTTATGGTTTGTAAATGGCACCCAGAATTATTTTGCACGAAGCACAATTTCACATCATTCTGGGTCCATTTGTGTGAAAACAAGGTCCAATCAGGCTGAAACGTTACAAGAAGGTAGAATCTATTGAGTTGTAAGTCATCTGAACGTTTCATGATGATCGCACATTCCTATAGGGGGTCAAACCATGTCCCAAAGGTCACCGGATCTGGTGTCAATTTAAAGAAGTAGTCCAGTTACACCTTTGTGGGCTTATAACTTGGCTTCTGAATGTCCTAGAGGGATCAGATTTGTTTTAGTGTACTCCAATCAACAGCCCCTACAACCACAAAAATGAATGGAGTCATTAGCACTTATGATTTGTAAATGGCACACAGAATTATGTTGCACGAAGCACAATTTCACATCATTCTGGGTTCATTTGTGTGAAAACAAGGTCCAATCAGGCTGAAACTTTACAGGAAGGAAGAATCTATTGAGTTGTAAGTGATCTGAACGTTTCATGATGATATCAATTTCCTAAGGGGGTCAAACCATGTCCCAAAGGTCACCGGATCTGGTGTCAATTTAAAGAAGTTGTCCAGTACAAATATTTGTGGGCTTATAACTTGGCTTATGAATGTCCTAGAGAGGTCAGGCTTGTTTTAGTGTACTCCAATCAACAGCCCCTACAACCACAAAAAGGAATGGAGTCATTAGCACTTATGGTTTGTAAATGGCATCCAGAATTATGTTGTACGAAGCACAATTTCAAATCATTCTGGGTCCATTTGTGTGAAAACAAGGTCCAATCAGGCTGAAACGTTACAGGAAGGTAGAATCTATTGAGTTGTATGTGATCTGAACGTTTCATGATGATGGCACTTTCCTAAGGGGGTAAAACCATGTCCAAAAGGTCACCGGATCTGGTGTCACTTTAAAGAAGTAGTCCAGTTACACCTTTGTGGGCTTATAACTTGGCCTCTGAATATCCTAAAGAGGTCAGGTTTGTTTTAGAGTACTCCAGTTAACAGCCCCCATTACCCCAAAAAGGAATGGAGTCATTAGCACTTATGGTTTTTAAATGGCACCCAGAATTATGTTGCACGAAGCACAATTTCACATCATTCTGGGTTCATTTGTGTGAAAACAAGGTCCAATCAGGCTGAAACTTTACAGGAAGGAAGAATCTATTGAGTTGTAAGTGATCTGAACGTTTCATGATGATAGAACTTTCCTAAGGGGGTCAAATCATGTCCCAAAGGTCACCGGATCTGGTGTCAATTTAAAGAAGTAGTCCAGTTACACATTTGTGGGCTTATAACTTGGCTTCTGAATGTCCTAGATAGATAAGATTTGTTTTAGTGTACTCCAATCAACAGCCCCTACAACCACAAAAAGGAATGGAGTCATTAGCAATTATGGTTTTTAAATGGCAACCAGAATTATGTTGCACGAAGCACAATTTCACATCATTCTGGGTTCATTTGTGTGAAAACAAGGTCCAATCAGGCTGAAACGTTACAGGAAGGTAGAATCTATTGAGTTGTAAGTGATCTGAACGTTTCATGATGATAGCACTTTCCTAAGGGGGTCAAACCATGTCCCAAAGGTCACCGGATCTGGTGTCAATTTAAAGAAGTAGTCCAGTTACACATTTGTGGGCTTATAACTTGGCTTCTGAATTTCCTAGAGAGATCAGGTTTGTTTTAGTGTACTCCAATCAACAGCCCCTACAACCACAAAAAGGAAGGGAGTCATTAGCACTTATGGTTTGTAAATGGCACCCAGAATTATGTTGCACGAATCACAATTTCACATCATTCTGGGTCCATTTGTGTGAAAACAAGGTCCAATCAGGCTGAAACGTTACAAGAAGGTAGAATCTATTGAGTTGTAAGTGATCTTAACGTTTCATGATGATCGCAAATTCCTATTGGGGGTCAATCCATGTCCCAAAGGTCACCGGATCTGGTGTCACTTTAAAGAAGTAGTCCAGTTACACATTTGTGGGCTTATAACTTGGCTTCTGAATGTCCTAGAGAGATCAGGTTTGTTTTAGTGTACTCCAATCAACAGCCCCTACAACCACAAAAAGGAATGGAGTCATTAGCACTTATGGTTTGTAATTGGCACCCAGAATTATTTTGCACGAAGCACAATTTCACATCATTCTGGGTCCATTTGTGTGAAAACAAGGTCCAATCAGGCTGAAACGTTACAAGAAGGTAGAATCTTTTGAGTTGTAATTGATCTGAACGTTTCATGATGATCTCACATTCTTATAGGGGGTCAAACCATGTCCCAAAGGTCACCGGATCTGGTGTAAATTTAAAGAAGTAGTCCAGTTACACCTTTGTGGGCTTATAACTTGGCTTCTGAATGTCCTAGAGAGATCAGATTTGTTTTAGTGTACTCCAATAAACATCCCCTACAACCACAAAAATGAATGGAGTCATTAGCACTTATGGTTTGTAAATGGCACTCAGAATTATGTTGCACGAAGCACAATTTCACATCATTCTGGGTTCATTTGTGTGAAAACAAGGTCCAATCAGGCTGAAACGTTACAGGAAGGAAGAATCTATTGAGTTGTAAGTGATCTGAACGTTTCATGATGATAGCACTTTCCTAAGGGGGTCAATCCATGTCCCAAAGGTCACCGGATCTGGTGTCACTTTAAAAAAGTAGTATAGTTACACATTTGTGGGCTTATAACTTGGCTTCTGAATATCCTAGAGAGGTCAGGTTTATTTTAGAGTACTCCAATTAACAGCCCCCATTACCCCAAAAAGGAATGGAGTCATTAGCACTTATGGTTTGTAAATGGCATCCAGAATTATGTTGTACGAAGCACAATTTCAAATCATTCTGGGTCCATTTGTGTGAAAACAAGGTCCAATCAGGCTGAAACGTTACAAGAAGGTAGAATCTATTGAGTTGTAAGTGATCTGAACGTTTCATGATGATCGCACTTTCCTAAGTGGGTAAAACCATGTCCAAAAGGTCACCGGATCTGGTGTCACTTTAAAGAAGTAGTCCAGTTACACCTTTGTGGGCTTATAACTTGGCTTCTGAATATCCTAAAGAGGTCAGGTTTGTTTTAGAGTACTCCAGTTAACAGCCCCCATTACCCCAAAAAGGAATGGAGTCATTAGCACTTATGGTTTTTAAATGGCACCCAGAATTATGTTGCACGAAGCACAATTTCACATCATTCTGGGTTCATTTGTGTGAAAACAAGGTCCAATCAGGCTGAAACTTTACAGAAAGGAAGAATCTATTGAGTTGTAAGTGATCTGAACGTTTCATGATGATAGAACTTTCCTAAGGGGGTCAAATCATGTCCCAAAGGTCACCGGATCTGGTGTCAATTTAAAGAAGTAGTCCAGTTACACATTTGTGGGCTTATAACTTGGCTTCTGAATGTCCTAGAGAGATAAGATTTGTTTTAGTGTACTCCAATCAACAGCCCCTACAACCTCAAAAAGGAATGGAGTCATTAGCACTTATGGTTTTTAAATGGCAACCAGAATTATGTTGCACGAAGCACAATTTCACATCATTCTGGGTTCATTTGTGTGAAAACAAGGTCCAATCAGGCTGAAACGTTACAGGAAGGTAGAATCTATTGAGTTGTAAGTGATCTGAACGTTTCATGATGATAGCACTTTCCTAAGGGGGTCAAACCATGTCCCAAAGGTCACCGGATCTGGTGTCAATTTAAAGAAGTAGTCCAGTTACACATTTGTGGGCTTATAACTTGGCTTCTGAATTTCCTAGAGAGATCAGGTTTGTTTTAGTGTACTCCAATCAACAGCCCCTACAACCACAAAAAGGAAGGGAGTCATTAGCACTTATGGTTTGTAAATGGCACCCAGAATTATGTTGCACGAAGCACAATTTCACATCATTCTGGGTCCATTTGTGTGAAAACAAGGTCCAATCAGGCTGAAACGTTACAAGAAGGTAGAATCTATTGAGTTGTAAGTGATCTGAACGTTTCATGATGATCGCATATTCCTATTGGGGGTCAATCCATGTCCCAAAGGTCACCGGATCTGGTGTCACTTTAAAGAAGTAGTCCAGTTACACATTTGTGGGCTTATAACTTGGCTTCTGAATGTCCTAGAGAGATCAGGTTTGTTTTAGTGTACTCCAATCAACAGCCCCTACAACCACAAAAAGGAATGGAGTCATTAGCACTTATGGTTTGTAATTGGCACCCAGAATTATTTTGCACGAAGCACAATTTCACATCATTCTGGGTCCATTTGTGTGAAAACAAGGTCCAATCAGGCTGAAACGTTACAAGAAGGTAGAATCTTTTGAGTTGTAAGTGATCTGAACGTTTCATGATGATCGCACATTCCTATAGGGGGTCAAACCATGTCCCAAAGTTCACCGGATCTGGTGTAAATTTAAAGAAGTAGTCCAGTTACACCTTTGTGGGCTTATAACTTGGCTTCTGAATGTCCTAGAGAGATCAGATTTGTTTTAGTGTACTCCAATAAACAGCCCCTACAACCACAAAAATGAATGGAGTCATTAGCACTTATGGTTTGTAAATGGCACTCAGAATTATGTTGCACGAAGCACAATTTCACATCATTCTGGGTTCATTTGTGTGAAAACAAGGTCCAATCAGGCTGAAACGTTACAGGAAGGAAGAATCTATTGAGTTGTAAGTGATCTGAACGTTTCATGATGATAGCACATTCCTAAGGGGGTCAAACCATGTCCCAAAGGTCACCGGATCTGGTGTCAATTTAAAGAAGTAGTCCAGTACCAACATTTGTGGGCTTATAACTTGGCTTCTGAATGTCCTAGAGAGGTCAGGCTTGTTTTGGTGTACTCCAATCAACAGCCCCTACACCCACAAAAAGGAATGGAGTCATTAGCACTTATGGTTTGTAAATGGCATCCAGAATTATGTTGTACAAAGCACAATTTCAAATCATTCTGGGTCCATTTGTGTGAAAACAAGGTCCAATCAGGCTGAAACGTTACAAGAAGGTAGAATCTATTGAGTTGTAAGTGATCTGAACGTTTCATGATGATCGCACATTCCTATAGGGGGTCAAACCATGTCCCAAATGTCACCGGATCTGGTGTCAATTTAAAGAAGTAGTCCAGTTACACCTTTGTGGGCTTATAACTTGGCTTCTGAATGTCCTAGAGAGATCAGATTTGTTTTAGTGTACTCCAATCAACAGCCCCTACAACCACAAAAATGAATGGAGTCATTAGCACTTATGGTTTGTAAATGGCACTCAGAATTATGTTGCACGAAGCACAATTTCACATCATTCTGGGTTCATTTGTGTGAAAACAAGGTCCAATAAGGCTGAAACGTTACAGGAAGGAAGAATCTATTGAGTTGTAAGTGATCTGAACGTTTCATGATGATAGCACTTTCCTAAGGGTGTCAAACCATGTCCAAAAGGTCACCGGATCTGGTGTCAATTTAAAGAAGTAGTCCAGTACCAACATTTGTGGGCTTATAACTTGGCTTCTGAATGTCCTAGAGAGGTCAGGCTTGTTTTAGTGTACTCCAATCAACAGCCCCTACAACCACAAAAAGGAATGGAGTCATTAGCACTTATGGTTTGTAAATGGCACCCAGAATTATTTTGCACGAAGCACAATTTCACATCATTCTGGGTCCATTTGTGTGAAAACAAGGTCCAATCAGGCTGAAACGTAACAAGAAGGTAGAATCTATTGAGTTGTAAGTGATCTGAACGTTTCATGATGATCACACATTCCTATAGGGGGTCAAACCATGTCCCAAAGGTCACCGGATCTGGTGTCAATTTAAAGAAGTAGTCCAGTTACACTTTTGTGGGCTTATAACTTGGCTTCTGAATGTCCTAGAGAGATCAGATTTGTTTTAGTGTACTCCAATAAACATCCCCTACAACCACAAAAATGAATGGAGTCATTAGCACTTATGGTTTGTAAATGGCACTCAGAATTATGTTGCACGAAGCACAATTTCACATCATTCTGGGTTCATTTGTGTGAAAACAAGGTCCAATCAGGCTGAAACGTTACAGGAAGGAAGAATCTATTGAGTTGTAAGTGATCTGAACGTTTCATGATGACAGCACTTTCCTAAGGGGGTCAATCCATGTCCCAAAGGTCACCGGATCTGGTGTCACTTTAAAAAAGTAGTATAGTTACACATTTGTGGGCTTATAACTTGGCTTCTGAATATCCTAGAGAGGTCAGGTTTATTTTAGAGTACTCCAATTAACAGCCCCCATTACCCCAAAAAGGAATGGAGTCATTAGCACTTATGGTTTGTAAATGGCATCCAGAATTATGTTGTACGAAGCACAATTTCAAATCATTCTGGGTCCATTTGTGTGAAAACAAGGTCCAATCAGGCTGAAACGTTACAAGAAGGTAGAATCTATTGAGTTGTAAGTGATCTGAACGTTTCATGATGATCGCACTTTCCTAAGTGGGTAAAACCATGTCCAAAAGGTCACCGGATCTGGTGTCACTTTAAAGAAGTAGTCCAGTTACACCTTTGTGGGCTTATAACTTGGCTTCTGAATATCCTAAAGAGGTCAGGTTTGTTTTAGAGTACTCCAGTTAACAGCCCCCATTACCCCAAAAAGGAATGGAGTCATTAGCACTTATGGTTTTTAAATGGCACCCAGAATTATGTTGCACGAAGCACAATTTCACATCATTCTGGGTTCATTTGTGTGAAAACAAGGTCCAATCAGGCTGAAACTTTACAGAAAGGAAGAATCTATTGAGTTGTAAGTGATCTGAACGTTTCATGATGATAGAACTTTCCTAAGGGGGTCAAATCATGTCCCAAAGGTCACCGGATCTGGTGTCAATTTAAAGAAGTAGTCCAGTTACACATTTGTGGGCTTATAACTTGGCTTCTGAATGTCCTAGAGAGATAAGATTTGTTTTAGTGTACTCCAATCAACAGCCCCTACAACCTCAAAAAGGAATGGAGTCATTAGCACTTATGGTTTTTAAATGGCAACCAGAATTATGTTGCACGAAGCACAATTTCACATCATTCTGGGTTCATTTGTGTGAAAACAAGGTCCAATCAGGCTGAAACGTTACAGGAAGGTAGAATCTATTGAGTTGTAAGTGATCTGAACGTTTCATGATGATAGCACTTTCCTAAGGGGGTCAAACCATGTCCCAAAGGTCACCGGATCTGGTGTCAATTTAAAGAAGTAGTCCAGTTACACATTTGTGGGCTTATAACTTGGCTTCTGAATTTCCTAGAGAGATCAGGTTTGTTTTAGTGTACTCCAATCAACAGCCCCTACAACCACAAAAAGGAAGGGAGTCATTAGCACTTATGGTTTGTAAATGGCACCCAGAATTATGTTGCACGAAGCACAATTTCACATCATTCTGGGTCCATTTGTGTGAAAACAAGGTCCAATCAGGCTGAAACGTTACAAGAAGGTAGAATCTATTGAGTTGTAAGTGATCTGAACGTTTCATGATGATCGCATATTCCTATTGGGGGTCAATCCATGTCCCAAAGGTCACCGGATCTGGTGTCACTTTAAAGAAGTAGTCCAGTTACACATTTGTGGGCTTATAACTTGGCTTCTGAATGTCCTAGAGAGATCAGGTTTGTTTTAGTGTACTCCAATCAACAGCCCCTACAACCACAAAAAGGAATGGAGTCATTAGCACTTATGGTTTGTAATTGGCACCATGAATTATTTTGCACGAAGCACAATTTCACATCATTCTGGGTCCATTTGTGTGAAAACAAGGTCCAATCAGGCTAAAACGTTACAAGAAGGTAGAATCTTTTGAGTTGTAAGTGATCTGAACGTTTCATGATGATCGCACATTCCTATAGGGGGTCAAACCATGTCCCAAAGGTCACCGGATCTGGTGTAAATTTAAAGAAGTAGTCCAGTTACACCTTTGTGGGCTTATAACTTGGCTTCTGAATGTCCTAGAGAGATCAGATTTGTTTTAGTGTACTCCAATAAACAGCCCCTACAACCACAAAAATGAATGGAGTCATTAGCACTTATGGTTTGTAAATGGCACTCAGAATTATGTTGCACGAAGCACAATTTCACATCATTCTGGGTTCATTTGTGTGAAAACAAGGTCCAATCAGGCTGAAACGTTACAGGAAGGAAGAATCTATTGAGTTGTAAGTGATCTGAACGTTTCATGATGATAGCACATTCCTAAGGGGGTCAAACCATGTCCCAAAGGTCACCGGATCTGGTGTCAATTTAAAGAAGTAGTCCAGTACCAACATTTGTGGGCTTATAACTTGGCTTCTGAATGTCCTAGAGAGGTCAGGCTTGTTTTGGTGTACTCCAATCAACAGCCCCTACACCCACAAAAAGGAATGGAGTCATTAGCACTTATGGTTTGTAAATGGCATCCAGAATTATGTTGTACGAAGCACAATTTCAAATCATTCTGGGTCCATTTGTGTGAAAACAAGGTCCAATCAGGCTGAAACGTTACAAGAAGGTAGAATCTATTGAGTTGTAAGTGATCTGAACGTTTCATGATGATCGCACATTCCTATAGGGGGTCAAACCATGTCCCAAAGGTCACCGGATCTGGTGTCAATTTAAAGAAGTAGTCCAGTTACACCTTTGTGGGCTTATAACTTGGCTTCTGAATGTCCTAGAGAGATCAGATTTGTTTTAGTGTACTCCAATCAACAGCCCCTACAACCACAAAAATGAATGGAGTCATTAGCACTTATGGTTTGTAAATGGCACTCAGAATTATGTTGCACGAAGCACAATTTCACATCATTCTGGGTTCATTTGTGTGAAAACAAGGTCCAATAAGGCTGAAACGTTACAGGAAGGAAGAATCTATTGAGTTGTAAGTGATCTGAACGTTTCATGATGATAGCACTTTCCTAAGGGTGTCAAACCATGTCCAAAAGGTCACCGGATCTGGTGTCAATTTAAAGAAGTAGTCCAGTACCAACATTTGTGGGCTTATAACTTGGCTTCTGAATGTCCTAGAGAGGTCAGGCTTGTTTTAGTGTACTCCAATCAACAGCCCCTACAACCACAAAAAGGAATGGAGTCATTAGCACTTATGGTTTGTAAATGGCACCCAGAATTATTTTGCACGAAGCACAATTTCACATCATTCTGGGTCCATTTGTGTGAAAACAAGGTCCAATCAGGCTGAAACGTAACAAGAAGGTAGAATCTATTGAGTTGTAAGTGATCTGAACGTTTCATGATGATCACACATTCCTATAGGGGGTCAAACCATGTCCCAAAGGTCACCGGATCTGGTGTCAATTTAAAGAAGTAGTCCAGTTACACCTTTGTGGGCTTATAACTTGGCTTCTGAATGTCCTAGAGCGATCAGATTTGTTTTAGTGTACTCCAATCAACAGCCCGTACAACCACAAAAATGAATGGAGTCATTAGCACATATGGTTTGTAAATGGCACCCAGAATTATGTTGCACGAAGCACAATTTCACATCATTCTGGGTTCATTTGTGTGAAAACAAGATCCAATCAGGCTGAAACGTTACAGGAAGGAAGAATCTATTGAGTTGTAAGTGATCTGAACGTTTCATGATGATAGCACTTTCCTAAGGGGGTCAAACCATGTCCCAAAGGTCACCGGATCTGGTGTCAATTTAAAGAAGTAGTCCAGTACCAACATTTGTGGGCTTATAACTTGGCTTCTGAATGTCCTAGAGAGGTCAGGCTTGTTTTAGTGTACTCCAATCAACAGCCCCTACAACCACAAAAAGGAATGGAGTCATTAGCACTTATGGTTTGTAAATGGCACCTAGAATTATGTTGCACAAAGCACAATTTCACATCATTCTGGGTTCATTTGTGTGAAAACAAGGTCCAATCAGGCTGAAACGTTACAAGAAGGTAGAATCTATTGAGTTGTAAGTGATCTGAACGTGTCATGATGATCGCACATTCCTATAGGGGGTCAAACCATGTCCCAAAGGTCACCGGGCCTGGTGTCACTTTAAAGAAGTAGTCCAGTTACACATTTGTGGGCTTATAACTTGGCTTCTGAATATCCTAAAGAGGTCAGGTTTGTTTTAGAGTACTCCAGTTAACAGCCCCATTAGCCCAAAAAGGAATGGAGTCATTAGCACTTATGGTTTTTAAATGGCACCCAGAATTATGTTGCACGAAGCACAATTTCACATCATTCTGGGTTCATTTGTGTGAAAACAAGGTCCAATCAGGCTGAAACTTTACTGGAAGGTAGAATCTATTGAGTTGTAAGTGATCTGAACGTTTCATGATGATAGAACTTTCCTAAGGGGGTCAAATCATGTCCCAAAGGTCACCGGATCTGGTGTCAATTTAAAGAAGTAGTCCAGTTACACATTTGTGGGCTTATAACTTGGCTTCTGAATGTCCTGGAGAGATAAGGTTTGTTTTAGTGTACTCCAATCAACAGCCCCTACAACCACAAAAAGTAATAGAGTCATTAGCACTTATGGTTTTTAAATGGCAACCAGAATTATGTTGCACGAAGCACAATTTCACATCATTCTGGGTTCATTTGTTTGAAAACAAGGTCCAATCAGGCTGAAACGTTACAAGAAGGTAGAATCTATTGAGTTGTAAGTGATCTGAACGTTTCATGATGATCGCACATTCCTATTGGGGGTCAATCCATGTCCCAAAGGTCACCGGATCTGGTGTCACTTTAAAGAAGTAGTCCAGTTACACATTTGTGGGCTTATAACTTGGCTTCTGAATGTCCTAGAGAGATCAGGTTTGTTTTAGTGTACTCCAATCAACAGCCCCTACAACCACAAAAAGGAATGGAGTCATTAGCACTTATGGTTTGTAAATGGCACCCAGAATTATTTTGCACGAAGCACAATTTCACATCATTCTGGGTCCATTTGTGTGAAAACAAGGTCCAATCAGGCTGAAACGTTACAAGAAGGTAGAATCTATTGAGTTGTAAGTGATCTGAACGTTTCATGATGATCACACATTCCTATAGGGGGTCAAACCATGTCCCAAAGGTCACCGGATCTGGTGTCAATTTAAAGAAGTAGTCCAGTTACACCTTTGTGGGCTTATAACTTGGCTTCTGAATGTCCTAGAGAGATCAGATTTGTTTTAGTGTACTCCAGTCAACAGCCCCTACAACCACAAAAATGAATGGAGTCATTAGCACTTATGGTTTGTAAATGGCACTCAGAATTATGTTGCACGAAGCACAATTTCACATCATTCTGGGTTCATTTGTGTGAAAACAATGTCCAATCAGGCTGAAACGTTACAGGAAGGAAGAATCTATTGAATGGTAAGTGATCTGAACGTTTCATGATGATAGCACTTTCCTAAGGGGGTCAAACCATGTCCCAAAGGTCACCGGATCTGGTGTCTATTTAAAGAAGTAGTCCAGTACCAACATTTGTGGGCTTATAACTTGGCTTCTGAATGTCCTAGAGAGGTCAGGCTTGTTTTAGTGTACTCCAATCAACAGCCCCTACAACCACAAAAAGGAATGGAGTCATTAGCACTTATGGTTTGTAAATGGCATCCAGAATTATGTTGTACAAAGCACAATTTCAAATCATTGTGGGTCCATTTGTGTGAAAACAAGGTCCAATCAGGCTGAAACATTACAAGAAGGTAGAATCTATTGAGTTGTAAGTGATCTGAACGTTTCATGATGATCGCACATTCCTATAGGGGGTCAAACCATGTCCCAAAGGTCACCGGATCTGGTGTCAATTTAAAGTAGTCCAGTTAGACCTTTGTGGGCTTATAACTTGGCTTCTGAATGTCCTAGAGAGATCAGATTTGTTTTAGTGTACTCCAATCAACAGCCCCTACAACCACAAAAATGAATGGAGTCATTAGCACTTATGGTTTGTAAATGGCACTCAGAATTATGTTGCACGAAGCACAATTTCACATCATTCTGGGTTCATTTGTGTGAAAACAAGGTCCAATCAGGCTGAAACGTTACAGGAAGGAAGAATCTATTGAGTTGTAAGTGATCTGAACGTTTCATGATCATAGCACTTTCCTAAGGGGGTCAAACCATGTCCCAAAGGTCACCGGATCTGGTGTCAATTTAAAGAAGTAGTCCAGTTACACATTTGTGGGCTTATAACTTGGCTTCCGAATGTCCTAGAGAGGTCAGGCTTGTTTTAGTGTACTCCAATCAACAGCCCCTACAACCACAAAAAGGAATGGAGTCATTAGCACTTATGGTTTGTAAATGGCACCCAGAATTATGTTGCACGAAGCACAATTTCACATCATTCTGGGTTCATTTGTGTGAAAACAAGGTCCAATCAGGCTGAAACGTTACAGGAAGGTAGAATCTATTGAGTTGTAAGTGATCTGAACGTTTCATGATGATAGCACTTTCCTAAGGGGGTCAAACCATGTCCCAAAGGTCACCGGGTCTGGAGTCAATTTAAAGAAGTAGTCCAGTTACACATTTGTGGGCTTATAACTTGGCTTCTGAATGTCCTAGAGAGATCAGGTTTGTTTTAGTGTACTCCAATCAACAGCCCCTACAACCACAAAAAGGAATGGAGTCATTAGCACTTATGGTTTGTAAATGGCACCCAGAATTATTTTGCACGAAGCACAATTTCACATCATTCTGGGTCCATTTGTGTGAAAACAAGGTCCAATCAGGCTGAAACGTTACAAGAAGGTAGAATCTATTGAGTTGTAAGTGATCTGAACGTTTCATGATGATCACACATTCCTATAGGGGGTCAAACCATGTCCCAAAGGTCACCGGATCTGGTGTCAATTTAAAGAAGTAGTCCAGTTACACCTTTGTGGGCTTATAACTTGGCTTCTGAATGTCCTAGAGCGATCAGATTTGTTTTAGTGTACTCCAATCAACAGCCCCTACAACCACAAAAATGAATGGAGTCATTAGCACATATGGTTTGTAAATGGCACCCAGAATTATGTTGCACGAAGCACAATTTCACATCATTCTGGGTTCATTTGTGTGAAAACAAGGTCCAATCAGGCTGAAACGTTACAGGAAGGAAGAATCTATTGAGTTGTAAGTGATCTGAACGTTTCATGATGATAGCACTTTCCTAAGGGGGTCAAACCATGTCCCAAAGGTCACCGGATCTGGTGTCAATTTAAAGAAGTAGTCCAGTACCAACATTTGTGGGCTTATAACTTGGCTTCTGAATGTCCTAGAGAGGTCAGGCTTGTTTTAGTGTACTCCAATCAACAGCCCCTACAACCACAAAAAGGAATGGAGTCATTAGCACTTATGGTTTGTAAATGGCATCCAGAATTATGTTGTACGAAGCACAATTTCAAATCATTCTGGGTCCATTTGTGTGAAAACAAGGTCCAATCAGGCTGAACCGTTACAGGAAGGTAGAATCTATTGAGTTGTAAGTGATCTGAACGTTTCATGCTGATAGCACTTTCCTAAGGAGGTCAAACTATGTCCCAAAGGTCACCGGATCTGGTGTCAATTTAAAGAAGTAGTCCAGTTACACATTTGTGGGCTTATAACATGGCTTCTGAATGTCCTAGAGAGATCAGGTTTAATTTAGTGTACTCCAATCAACAGCCCCTACAACCACAAAAAGGAATGGAGTCATTAGCACTTATGGTTTGTAAATGGCACCCAGAATTATGTTGCACAAAGCACAATTTCACATCATTCTGGGTTCATTTGTGTGAAAACAAGGTCCAATCAGGCTGAAACGTTACAGGAAGGTAGAATCTATTGAGTTGTAAGTGATCTGAACGTTTCATGATGATATCACTTTCCTAAGGGGGTCAAACCATGTCCCAAAGGTCACCGGATCTGGTGTCAATTTAAAGAGGTAGTCCAGTTACACATTTGTGGGCTTATAACTTGGCTTCTGAATGTCATAGAGAGGTCAGGCTTGTTTTAGTGTACTCCAATCAACAGCCCCTACAACCACAAAAAGGAATGGAGTCATTAGCACTTATGGTTTGTAAATGGCATCCAGAATTATGTTGTACAAAGCACAATTTCAAATCATTGTGGGTCCATTTGTGTGAAAACAAGGTCCAATCAGGCTGAAACATTACAAGAAGGTAGAATCTATTGAGTTGTAAGTGATCTGAACGTTTCATGATGATCGCACATTCCTATAGGGGGTCAAACCATGTCCCAAAGGTCACCGGATCTGGTGTCAATTTAAAGTAGTCCAGTTAGACCTTTGTGGGCTTATAACTTGGCTTCTGAATGTCCTAGAGAGATCAGATTTGTTTTAGTGTACTCCAATCAACAGCCCCTACAACCACAAAAATGAATGGAGTCATTAGCACTTATGGTTTGTAAATGGCACTCAGAATTATGTTGCACGAAGCACAATTTCACATCATTCTGGGTTCATTTGTGTGAAAACAAGGTCCAATCAGGCTGAAACGTTACAGGAAGGAAGAATCTATTGAGTTGTAAGTGATCTGAACGTTTCATGATGATAGCACTTTCCTAAGGGGGTCAAACCATGTCCCAAAGGTCACCGGATCTGGTGTCAATTTAAAGAAGTAGTCCAGTTACACATTTGTGGGCTTATAACTTGGCTTCCGAATGTCCTAGAGAGGTCAGGCTTGTTTTAGTGTACTCCAATCAACAGCCCCTACAACCACAAAAAGGAATGGAGTCATTAGCACTTATGGTTTGTAAATGGCACCCAGAATTATGTTGCACGAAGCACAATTTCACATCATTCTGGGTTCATTTGTGTGAAAACAAGGTCCAATCAGGCTGAAACGTTACAGGAAGGTAGAATCTATTGAGTTGTAAGTGATCTGAACGTTTCATGATGATAGCACTTTCCTAAGGGGGTCAAACCATGTCCCAAAGGTCACCGGGTCTGGAGTCAATTTAAAGAAGTAGTCCAGTTACACATTTGTGGGCTTATAACTTGGCTTCTGAATGTCCTAGAGAGATCAGGTTTGTTTTAGTGTACTCCAATCAACAGCCCCTACAACCACAAAAAGGAATGGAGTCATTAGCACTTATGGTTTGTAAATGGCACCCAGAATTATTTTGCACGAAGCACAATTTCACATCATTCTGGGTCCATTTGTGTGAAAACAAGGTCCAATCAGGCTGAAACGTTACAAGAAGGTAGAATCTATTGAGTTGTAAGTGATCTGAACGTTTCATGATGATCACACATTCCTATAGGGGGTCAAACCATGTCCCAAAGGTCACCGGATCTGGTGTCAATTTAAAGAAGTAGTCCAGTTACACCTTTGTGGGCTTATAACTTGGCTTCTGAATGTCCTAGAGCGATCAGATTTGTTTTAGTGTACTCCAATCAACAGCCCCTACAACCACAAAAATGAATGGAGTCATTAGCACATATGGTTTGTAAATGGCACCCAGAATTATGTTGCACGAAGCACAATTTCACATCATTCTGGGTTCATTTGTGTGAAAACAAGGTCCAATCAGGCTGAAACGTTACAGGAAGGAAGAATCTATTGAGTTGTAAGTGATCTGAACGTTTCATGATGATAGCACTTTCCTAAGGGGGTCAAACCATGTCCCAAAGGTCACCGGATCTGGTGTCAATTTAAAGAAGTAGTCCAGTACCAACATTTGTGGGCTTATAACTTGGCTTCTGAATGTCCTAGAGAGGTCAGGCTTGTTTTAGTGTACTCCAATCAACAGCCCCTACAACCACAAAAAGGAATGGAGTCATTAGCACTTATGGTTTGTAAATGGCATCCAGAATTATGTTGTACGAAGCACAATTTCAAATCATTCTGGGTCCATTTGTGTGAAAACAAGGTCCAATCAGGCTGAACCGTTACAGGAAGGTAGAATCTATTGAGTTGTAAGTGATCTGAACGTTTCATGCTGATAGCACTTTCCTAAGGAGGTCAAACTATGTCCCAAAGGTCACCGGATCTGGTGTCAATTTAAAGAAGTAGTCCAGTTACACATTTGTGGGCTTATAACATGGCTTCTGAATGTCCTAGAGAGATCAGGTTTAATTTAGTGTACTCCAATCAACAGCCCCTACAACCACAAAAAGGAATGGAGTCATTAGCACTTATGGTTTGTAAATGGCACCCAGAATTATTTTGCACGAAGCACAATTTCACATCATTCTGGGTCCATTTGTGTGAAAACAAGGTCCAATCAGGCTGAAACGTTACAAGAAGGTAGAATCTATTGAGTTGTAAGTGATCTGAACGTTTCATGATGATCACACATTCCTATAGGGGGTCAAACCATGTCCCAAAGGTCACCGGATCTGGTGTCAATTTAAAGAAGTAGTCCAGTTACACCTTTGTGGGCTTATAACTTGGCTTCTGAATGTCCTAGAGAGATCAGATTTGTTTTAGTGTACTCCAGTCAACAGCCCCTACAACCACAAAAATGAATGGAGTCATTAGCACTTATGGTTTGTAAATGGCACTCAGAATTATGTTGCACGAAGCACAATTTCACATCATTCTGGGTTCATTTGTGTGAAAACAATGTCCAATCAGGCTGAAACGTTACAGGAAGGAAGAATCTATTGAATGGTAAGTGATCTGAACGTTTCATGATGATAGCACTTTCCTAAGGGGGTCAAACCATGTCCCAAAGGTCACCGGATCTGGTGTCTATTTAAAGAAGTAGTCCAGTACCAACATTTGTGGGCTTATAACTTGGCTTCTGAATGTCCTAGAGAGGTCAGGCTTGTTTTAGTGTACTCCAATCAACAGCCCCTACAACCACAAAAAGGAATGGAGTCATTAGCACTTATGGTTTGTAAATGGCATCCAGAATTATGTTGTACAAAGCACAATTTCAAATCATTGTGGGTCCATTTGTGTGAAAACAAGGTCCAATCAGGCTGAAACATTACAAGAAGGTAGAATCTATTGAGTTGTAAGTGATCTGAACGTTTCATGATGATCGCACATTCCTATAGGGGGTCAAACCATGTCCCAAAGGTCACCGGATCTGGTGTCAATTTAAAGTAGTCCAGTTAGACCTTTGTGGGCTTATAACTTGGCTTCTGAATGTCCTAGAGAGATCAGATTTGTTTTAGTGTACTCCAATCAACAGCCCCTACAACCACAAAAATGAATGGAGTCATTAGCACTTATGGTTTGTAAATGGCACTCAGAATTATGTTGCACGAAGCACAATTTCACATCATTCTGGGTTCATTTGTGTGAAAACAAGGTCCAATCAGGCTGAAACGTTACAGGAAGGAAGAATCTATTGAGTTGTAAGTGATCTGAACGTTTCATGATCATAGCACTTTCCTAAGGGGGTCAAACCATGTCCCAAAGGTCACCGGATCTGGTGTCAATTTAAAGAAGTAGTCCAGTTACACATTTGTGGGCTTATAACTTGGCTTCCGAATGTCCTAGAGAGGTCAGGCTTGTTTTAGTGTACTCCAATCAACAGCCCCTACAACCACAAAAAGGAATGGAGTCATTAGCACTTATGGTTTGTAAATGGCACCCAGAATTATGTTGCACGAAGCACAATTTCACATCATTCTGGGTTCATTTGTGTGAAAACAAGGTCCAATCAGGCTGAAACGTTACAGGAAGGTAGAATCTATTGAGTTGTAAGTGATCTGAACGTTTCATGATGATAGCACTTTCCTAAGGGGGTCAAACCATGTCCCAAAGGTCACCGGGTCTGGAGTCAATTTAAAGAAGTAGTCCAGTTACACATTTGTGGGCTTATAACTTGGCTTCTGAATGTCCTAGAGAGATCAGGTTTGTTTTAGTGTACTCCAATCAACAGCCCCTACAACCACAAAAAGGAATGGAGTCATTAGCACTTATGGTTTGTAAATGGCACCCAGAATTATTTTGCACGAAGCACAATTTCACATCATTCTGGGTCCATTTGTGTGAAAACAAGGTCCAATCAGGCTGAAACGTTACAAGAAGGTAGAATCTATTGAGTTGTAAGTGATCTGAACGTTTCATGATGATCACACATTCCTATAGGGGGTCAAACCATGTCCCAAAGGTCACCGGATCTGGTGTCAATTTAAAGAAGTAGTCCAGTTACACCTTTGTGGGCTTATAACTTGGCTTCTGAATGTCCTAGAGCGATCAGATTTGTTTTAGTGTACTCCAATCAACAGCCCCTACAACCACAAAAATGAATGGAGTCATTAGCACATATGGTTTGTAAATGGCACCCAGAATTATGTTGCACGAAGCACAATTTCACATCATTCTGGGTTCATTTGTGTGAAAACAAGGTCCAATCAGGCTGAAACGTTACAGGAAGGAAGAATCTATTGAGTTGTAAGTGATCTGAACGTTTCATGATGATAGCACTTTCCTAAGGGGGTCAAACCATGTCCCAAAGGTCACCGGATCTGGTGTCAATTTAAAGAAGTAGTCCAGTACCAACATTTGTGGGCTTATAACTTGGCTTCTGAATGTCCTAGAGAGGTCAGGCTTGTTTTAGTGTACTCCAATCAACAGCCCCTACAACCACAAAAAGGAATGGAGTCATTAGCACTTATGGTTTGTAAATGGCATCCAGAATTATGTTGTACGAAGCACAATTTCAAATCATTCTGGGTCCATTTGTGTGAAAACAAGGTCCAATCAGGCTGAACCGTTACAGGAAGGTAGAATCTATTGAGTTGTAAGTGATCTGAACGTTTCATGCTGATAGCACTTTCCTAAGGAGGTCAAACTATGTCCCAAAGGTCACCGGATCTGGTGTCAATTTAAAGAAGTAGTCCAGTTACACATTTGTGGGCTTATAACATGGCTTCTGAATGTCCTAGAGAGATCAGGTTTAATTTAGTGTACTCCAATCAACAGCCCCTACAACCACAAAAAGGAATGGAGTCATTAGCACTTATGGTTTGTAAATGGCACCCAGAATTATGTTGCACAAAGCACAATTTCACATCATTCTGGGTTCATTTGTGTGAAAACAAGGTCCAATCAGGCTGAAACGTTACAGGAAGGTAGAATCTATTGAGTTGTAAGTGATCTGAACGTTTCATGATGATATCACTTTCCTAAGGGGGTCAAACCATGTCCCAAAGGTCACCGGATCTGGTGTCAATTTAAAGAGGTAGTCCAGTTACACATTTGTGGGCTTATAACTTGGCTTCTGAATGTCATAGAGAGGTCAGGCTTGTTTTAGTGTACTCCAATCAACAGCCCCTACAACCACAAAAAGGAATGGAGTCATTAGCACTTATGGTTTGTAAATGGCATCCAGAATTATGTTGTACAAAGCACAATTTCAAATCATTGTGGGTCCATTTGTGTGAAAACAAGGTCCAATCAGGCTGAAACATTACAAGAAGGTAGAATCTATTGAGTTGTAAGTGATCTGAACGTTTCATGATGATCGCACATTCCTATAGGGGGTCAAACCATGTCCCAAAGGTCACCGGATCTGGTGTCAATTTAAAGTAGTCCAGTTAGACCTTTGTGGGCTTATAACTTGGCTTCTGAATGTCCTAGAGAGATCAGATTTGTTTTAGTGTACTCCAATCAACAGCCCCTACAACCACAAAAATGAATGGAGTCATTAGCACTTATGGTTTGTAAATGGCACTCAGAATTATGTTGCACGAAGCACAATTTCACATCATTCTGGGTTCATTTGTGTGAAAACAAGGTCCAATCAGGCTGAAACGTTACAGGAAGGAAGAATCTATTGAGTTGTAAGTGATCTGAACGTTTCATGATGATAGCACTTTCCTAAGGGGGTCAAACCATGTCCCAAAGGTCACCGGATCTGGTGTCAATTTAAAGAAGTAGTCCAGTTACACATTTGTGGGCTTATAACTTGGCTTCCGAATGTCCTAGAGAGGTCAGGCTTGTTTTAGTGTACTCCAATCAACAGCCCCTACAACCACAAAAAGGAATGGAGTCATTAGCACTTATGGTTTGTAAATGGCACCCAGAATTATGTTGCACGAAGCACAATTTCACATCATTCTGGGTTCATTTGTGTGAAAACAAGGTCCAATCAGGCTGAAACGTTACAGGAAGGTAGAATCTATTGAGTTGTAAGTGATCTGAACGTTTCATGATGATAGCACTTTCCTAAGGGGGTCAAACCATGTCCCAAAGGTCACCGGGTCTGGAGTCAATTTAAAGAAGTAGTCCAGTTACACATTTGTGGGCTTATAACTTGGCTTCTGAATGTCCTAGAGAGATCAGGTTTGTTTTAGTGTACTCCAATCAACAGCCCCTACAACCACAAAAAGGAATGGAGTCATTAGCACTTATGGTTTGTAAATGGCACCCAGAATTATTTTGCACGAAGCACAATTTCACATCATTCTGGGTCCATTTGTGTGAAAACAAGGTCCAATCAGGCTGAAACGTTACAAGAAGGTAGAATCTATTGAGTTGTAAGTGATCTGAACGTTTCATGATGATCACACATTCCTATAGGGGGTCAAACCATGTCCCAAAGGTCACCGGATCTGGTGTCAATTTAAAGAAGTAGTCCAGTTACACCTTTGTGGGCTTATAACTTGGCTTCTGAATGTCCTAGAGCGATCAGATTTGTTTTAGTGTACTCCAATCAACAGCCCCTACAACCACAAAAATGAATGGAGTCATTAGCACATATGGTTTGTAAATGGCACCCAGAATTATGTTGCACGAAGCACAATTTCACATCATTCTGGGTTCATTTGTGTGAAAACAAGGTCCAATCAGGCTGAAACGTTACAGGAAGGAAGAATCTATTGAGTTGTAAGTGATCTGAACGTTTCATGATGATAGCACTTTCCTAAGGGGGTCAAACCATGTCCCAAAGGTCACCGGATCTGGTGTCAATTTAAAGAAGTAGTCCAGTACCAACATTTGTGGGCTTATAACTTGGCTTCTGAATGTCCTAGAGAGGTCAGGCTTGTTTTAGTGTACTCCAATCAACAGCCCCTACAACCACAAAAAGGAATGGAGTCATTAGCACTTATGGTTTGTAAATGGCATCCAGAATTATGTTGTACGAAGCACAATTTCAAATCATTCTGGGTCCATTTGTGTGAAAACAAGGTCCAATCAGGCTGAACCGTTACAGGAAGGTAGAATCTATTGAGTTGTAAGTGATCTGAACGTTTCATGCTGATAGCACTTTCCTAAGGAGGTCAAACTATGTCCCAAAGGTCACCGGATCTGGTGTCAATTTAAAGAAGTAGTCCAGTTACACATTTGTGGGCTTATAACATGGCTTCTGAATGTCCTAGAGAGATCAGGTTTAATTTAGTGTACTCCAATCAACAGCCCCTACAACCACAAAAAGGAATGGAGTCATTAGCACTTATGGTTTGTAAATGGCACCCAGAATTATGTTGCACAAAGCACAATTTCACATCATTCTGGGTTCATTTGTGTGAAAACAAGGTCCAATCAGGCTGAAACGTTACAGGAAGGTAGAATCTATTGAGTTGTAAGTGATCTGAACGTTTCATGATGATATCACTTTCCTAAGGGGGTCAAACCATGTCCCAAAGGTCACCGGATCTGGTGTCAATTTAAAGAGGTAGTCCAGTTACACATTTGTGGGCTTATAACTTGGCTTCTGAATGTCATAGAGAGGTCAGGCTTGTTTTAGTGTACTCCAATCAACAGCCCCTACAACCACAAAAAGGAATGGAGTCTTTAGCACTTATGGTTTGTAAATGGCACCCAGAATTATGTTGCACGAAGCACAATTTCACATCATTCTGGGTCCATTTGTGTGAAAACAAGGTCCAATCAGGCTGAAACGTTACAAGAAGGTAGAATCTATTGAGTTGTAAGTGATCTGAACGTGTCATGATGATCGCACATTCCTATAGGGGGTCAAACCATGTCCCAAAGGTCACCGGGCGTGGTGTCACTTTAAAGAAGTAGTCCAGTTACACCTTTGTGGGCTTATAACTTGGCTTCTGAATATCCTAAAGAGGTCAGGTTTGTTTTAGAGTACTCCAGTTAACAGCCCCCATTACCCCAAAAAGGAATGGA
Organism: Nothobranchius furzeri; assembly: GCF_043380555.1. Lineage (NCBI taxonomy): Eukaryota > Metazoa > Chordata > Actinopteri > Cyprinodontiformes > Nothobranchiidae > Nothobranchius > Nothobranchius furzeri. Next base: position 10,518,916 of record NC_091752.1, on the reverse strand, counting down.
GTCATTAGCACTTATGATTTTTAAATGGCACCCAGAATTATGTTGCACGAAGCACAATTTCACATCATTCTGGGTTCATTTGTGTGAAAACAAGGTCCAATCAGGCTGAAACGTTACAGGAAGGTAGAATCTATTGAGTTGTAAGTGATCTGAACGTTTCATGATGATAGCACTTTCCTAATGGGGTCAAACCATGTCTCAAAGGTCACCGGTTCTGGTGTCAATTTAAAGAAGTTGTCCAGTTACACATTTGTGGGCTTATAACTTGGCTTCTGAATGTCCTAGAGCGATCAGATTTGTTTTAGTGTACTCCAATCAACAGCCCCTACAACCACAAAAAGGAATGGAGTCATTAGCACTTATGGTTTTTAAATGGCACCCAGAATTATGTTGCACGAAGCACAATTTCACATCATTCTAGGTTCATTTGTGTGAAAACAAGGTCCAATCAGGCTGAAACGTTACAGGAAGGTAGAATCTATTGAGTTGTAAGTGATCTGAACGTTTCATGATGATAGCACTTTCCTAAGGGGCTCAAACCATGTCCCAAAGGTCACCGGATCTGGTGTCAATTTAAAGAAGTAGTCCAGTTACACATTTGTGGGCATATAACTTGGCTTCTGAATTTCCTAGAGAGATCAGGTTTGTTTTAGTGTACTCCAATCAACAGCCCCTACAACCACAAAAAGGAATGGAGTCTTTAGCACTTATGGTTTGTAAATGGCACCCAGAATTATGTTGCACGAAGCACAATTTCACATCATTCTGGGTCCATTTGTGTGAAAACAAGGTCCAATCCGGCTGAAACGTTACAAGAAGGTAGAATCTATTGAGTTGTAATTGATCTGAACGTGTCATGATGATCGCACATTCCTATAGGGGGTCAAACCATGTCCCAAAGGTCACCGGGCGTGGTGTCACTTTAAAGAAGTAGTCCAGTTACACCTTTGTGGGCTTATAACTTGGCTTCTGAATATCCTAAAGAGGTCAGGTTTGTTTTAGAGTACTCCAGTTAACAGCCCCCATGACCCCAAAAAGGAATGGAGTCATTAGCACTTATGGTTTTTAAATGGCACCCAGAATTATGTTGCACGAAGCACAATTTCACATCATTCTGGGTTCATTTGTGTGAAAACAAGGTCCAATCAGGCTGAAACGTTACAGGAAAGTAGAATCTATTGAGTTGTAAGTGATCTGAACGTTTCATGATGATAGCACTTTCCTAAGGGGGTCAAACCATGTCTCAAAGGTCACCGGTTCTGGTGTCAATTTAAAGAAGTTGTCCAGTTACACATTTGTGGGCTTATAACTTGGCTTCTGAATGTCCTAGAGCGATCAGATTTGTTTTAGTGTACTCCAATCAACAGCCCCTACAACCACAAAAAGGAATGGAGTCATTAGCACTTATGGTTTTTAAATGGCACCCAGAATTATGTTGCACGAAGCACAATTTCACATCATTCTGGGTCCATTTGTGTGAAAACAAGGTCCAATCAGGCTGAAACGTTACAAGAAGGTAGAATCTATTGAGTTGTAAGTGATCTGAACGTTTCATGATGATCGCACATTCCTATAGGGCGTCAAACCATGTCCCAAAGGTCACCGGGCCTGGTGTCACTTTAAAGAAGTAGTCCAGTTACACCTTTGTGGGCTTATAACTCGGCTTCTGAATATCCTAAAGAGGTCAGGTTTGTTTTAGAGTACTCCAGTTAACAGCCCCCATTACCCCAAAAAGGAATGGAGTCATTAGCACTTATGGTTTTTAAATGGCACCCAGAATTATGTTGCACGAAGCACAATTTCACATCAATCTGGGTTCATTTGTGTGAAAACAAGGTCCAATCAGGCTGAAACGTTACAGGAATGTAGAATCTATTGAGTTGTAAGTGATCTGAACGTTTCATGATGATAGAACTTTCCTAAGGCGGTCAAATCATGTCCCAAAGGTCACCGGATCTGGTGTCAATTTAAAGAAGTAGTCCAGTTACACATTTGTGGGCTTATAACTTGGCTTCTGAATGTCCTAGAGAGATCAGGTTTGTTTTAGTGTACTCCAATCAACAGCCCCTACAACCACAAAAAGGAATGGAGTCATTAGCACTTATGGTTTTTAAATGGCACCCAGAATTATGTTGCCCGAAGCACAATTTCACATCATTCTGGGTCCATTTGTGTTAAAACAAGGTCCAATCAGGCTGAAACGTTACAGGAAGGTAGAATCTATTGAGTTGTAAGTGATCTGAACGTTTCATGATGATAGCACTTTCCTAAGGGGGTCAAACCATGTCCCAAAGGTCACCGGATCTGGTGTCAATTTAAAGAAGTAGTCCAGTTACACATTTGTGGGCTTATGACTTGGCTTCTGAATTTGCTAGAGAGATCAGGTTTGTTTTAGTGTACTCCAATCAACAGCCCCTACAACCACAAAAAGGAATGGAGTCATTAGCACTTATGGTTTTTAAATGGCACCCAGAATTATGTTGCACGAAGCACAATTTCACATCAATCTGGGTTCATTTGTGTGAAAACAAGGTCCAATCAGGCTGAAACGTTACAGGAATGTAGAATCTATTGAGTTGTAAGTGATCTGAACGTTTCATGATGATAGAACTTTCCTAAGGCGGTCAAATCATGTCCCAAAGGTCACCGGATCTGGTGTCAATTTAAAGAAGTAGTCCAGTTACACATTTGTGGGCTTATAACTTGGCTTCTGAATGTCCTAGAGAGATCAGGTTTGTTTTAGTGTACTCCAATCAACAGCCCCTACAACCACAAAAAGGAATGGAGTCATTAGCACTTATGGTTTTTAAATGGCACCCAGAATTATGTTGCACGAAGCACAATTTCACATCATTCTGGGTCCATTTGTGTTAAAACAAGGTCCAATCAGGCTGAAAAGTTACAGGAAGGTAGAATCTATTGAGTTGTAAGTGATCTGAACGTTTCATGATGATAGCACTTTCCTAAGGGGGTCAAACCATGTCCCAAAGGTCACCGGATCTGGTGTCAATTTAAATAAGTAGTCCAGTTACACATTTGTGGGCTTATGACGTGGCTTCTGAATTTCCTAGAGAGATCAGGTTTGTTTTAGTGTACTCCAATCAACAGCCCCTACAACCACAAAAAGTAATGGAGTCATTAGCACTTTTGGTTTTTAAATGGCACCCAGAATTATGTTGCACGAAGCACAATTTCACATCATTCTGGGTCCATTTGTGTGAAAACAAGGTCCAATCAGGCTGAAACGTTACAAGAAGGTAGAATCTATTGAGTTGTAAGTCATCTGAACGTTTCATGATGATCGCACATTCCTATAGGGGGTCAAACCATGTCCCAAAGGTCACCGGATCTGGTGTCAATTTAAAGAAGTAGTCCAGTTACACCTTTGTGGGCTTATAACTTGGCTTCTGAATGTCCTAGAGAGATCAGATTTGTTTTACTGTACTCCAATCAACAGCCCCTACAACCACAAAAAGGAATGGAGTCATTAGCACTTATGGTTTGTAAATGGCACTCAGAATTATGTTGCACGAAGCACAATTTCAAATCATTCTGGGTTCATTTGTTTGAAAACAAGGTCCAATCTGGCTGAAACGTTACAAGAAGGTAGAATCTATTGATTTGTAAGTCATCTGAACGTTTCATGATGATCGCACATTCCTATAGGGGGTCAAACCATGTCCCAAAGGTCACCGGTTCTGGTGTCAATTTAAAGAAGTTGTCCAGTTACACATTTGTGGGCTTATAACTTGGCTTCTGAATATCCTAGAGAGGTCAGGTTTGTTTTAGTGTACTCCAATCAACAGCCCCTACAACCACAAAATGGAAGGGAGTCATTAGCACTTATGGTTTGTAAATGGCACCAAGAATTATGTTGCACAAAGCACAATTTCACATCATTATGGGTCCATTTGTGTGAAAACAAGGTCCAATCAGGCTGAAACGTTACAAGAAGTTAGAATCTATTGAGTTGTAAGTGATCTGAACGTTTCATGATGATCGCACATTCCTATAGGGCGTCAAACCATGTCCCAAAGGTCACCGGGCCTGGTGTCACTTTAAAGAAGTAGTCCAGTTACACCTTTGTGGGCTTATAACTCGGCTTCTGAATATCCTAAAGAGGTCAGGTTTGTTTTAGAGTACTCCAGTTAACAGCCCCCATTACCCCAAAAAGGAATGGAGTCATTAGCACTTATGGTTTTTAAATGGCACCCAGAATTATGTTGCACGAAGCACAATTTCACATCATTCTGGGTTCATTTGTGTGAAAACAAGGTCCAATCAGGCTGAAACGTTACAGGAAGGTAGAATCTATTGAGTTGTAAGTCATCTGAACGTTTCATGATGATAGCACTTTCCTAAGGGGGTCAAACCATGTCCCAAAGGTCACAGGATCTGGTGTCAATTTAAAGAAGTAGTCCAGTTACACATTTGTGGGCATATAACTTGGCTTCTGAATTTCCTAGAGAGATCAGGTTTGTTTTAGTGTACTCCAATCAACAGCCCCTACAACCACAAAATGGAAGGGAGTCATTAGCACTTATTGTTTGTAAATGGCACCCAGAATTATGTTGCACAAAGCACAATTTCACATCATTCTGGGTCCATTTGTGTGAAAACAAGGTCCAATCAGGCTGAAACGTTACAAGAAGTTAGAATCTATTGAGTTGTAAGTGATCTGAACGTTTCATGATGATCGCACATTCCTATAGGGCGTCAAACCATGTCCCAAAGGTCACCGGGCCTGGTGTCACTTTAAAGAAGTAGTCCAGTTACACCTTTGTGGGCTTATAACTCGGCTTCTGAATATCCTAAAGAGGTCAGGTTTGTTTTAGAGTACTCCAGTTAACAGCCCCCATTACCCCAAAAAGGAATGGAGTCATTAGCACTTATGGTTTTTAAATGGCACCCAGAATTATGTTGCACGAAGCACAATTTCACATCATTCTGGGTTCATTTGTGTGAAAACAAGGTCCAATCAGGCTGAAACGTTATAGGAAGGTAGAATCTATTGAGTTGTAAGTGATCTGAACGTTTCATGATGATAGCACTTTCCTAAGGGGGTCAAACCATGTCCCAAAGGTCACCGGATCTGGTGTCAATTTAAAGAAGTAGTCCAGTTACACATTTGTGGGCTTATAACTTGGCTTCTGAATGTCCTAGAGAGATCAGGTTTGTTTTAGTGTACTCTAATCAACAGCCCCTACAACCATAAAAAGGAATGGAGTCATTGGCACTTATGGTTTGTAAATGGCACCCAGAATTATTTTGCACGAAGCACAATTTCACATCATTCTGGGTCCATTTGTGTGAAAACAAGGTCCAATGAGGCTGAAATGTTACAAGAAGGTAGAATCTATTGAGTTGTAAGTGATCTGAACGTTTCATGATGATCGCACATTCCTATAGGGGGTCAAACCATGTCCCAAAGGTCACCGGATCTGGTGTCAATTTAAAGAAGTAGTCCAGTTACACCTTTGTGGGCTTATAACTTGGCTTCTGAATGTCCTAGAGAGATCAGATTTGTTTTAGTGTACTCCAATCAACAGCCCCTACAACCACAAAAATGAATGGAGTCATTAGCACATATGGTTTGTAAATGGCACCCAGAATTATGTTGCACGAAGCACAATTTCACATCATTCTGGGTTCATTTGTGTGAAAACAAGGTCCAATCAGGCTGAAACGTTACAAGAAGGTAGAATCTATTGAGTTGTAAGTGATCTGAACGTTTCATGATGATCGCACATTCCTATTGGGGGTCAATCCATGTCCCAAAGGTCACCGGATCTGGTGTCACTTTAAAGAAGTAGTCCAGTTACACATTTGTGGGCTTATAACTTGGCTTCTGAATATCCTAGAGAGGTCAGGTTTATTTTAGAGTACTCCAATTAACAGCCCCCATTACCCCAAAAAGGAATGGAGTCATTAGCACTTATGGTTTGTAAATGGCACCCAGAATTATGTTGCACGAAGCACAATTTCACATCATTCTGGGTTCATTTGTGTGAAAACAAGGTCCAATCAGGCTGAAACGTTATAGGAAGGTAGAATCTATTGAGTTGTAAGTGATCTGAACGTTTCATGATGATAGCATTTTCCTAAGGGGGTCAAACCATGTCCCAAAGGTCACCGGATCTGGTGTCAATTTAAAGAAGTAGTCCAGTTACACATTTGTGGGCTTATAACTTGGCTTCTGAATGTCCTAGAGAGATCAGGTTTGTTTTAGTGTACTCCAATCAACAGCCCCTACAACCACAAAAATGAATGGAGTCATTAGCACATATGGTTTGTAAATGGCACCCAGAATTATGTTGCACGAAGCACAATTTCACATTATTCTGGGTTCATTTGTGTGAAAACAAGGTCCAATCAGGCTGAAACGTTACAGGAAGGAAGAATCGTTTGAGTTGTAAGTGATCTGAACGTTTCATGATGATAGCACTTTCCTAAGGGGTTCAAACCATGTCCCAAAGGTCACCGGATCTGGTGTCAATTTAAAGAAGTAGTCCAGTTACACATTTGTGGGCATATAACTTGGCTTCTGAATGTCCTAGAGAGGTCAGGCTTGTTTTAGTGTACTCCAATCAACAGCCCCTACAACCACAAAAAGGAATGGTGTCATTAGCACTTATGGTTTGTAAATGGCACCCAGAATTATGTTGTACGAAGCACAATTTCAAATCATTCTGGGTCCATTTGTGTGAAAACAAGGTCCAATCAGGCTGAAACGTTACAGGAAGGTAGAATCTATTGAGTTGTAAGTGATCTGAACGTTTCATGATGATAGCACTTTCCTAAGGGGGTCAAACCATGTCTCAAAGGTCACCGGTTCTGGTGTCAATTTAAAGAAGTTGTCCAGTTACACATTTGTGGGCTTATAACTTGGCTTCTGAATGTTCTAGAGAGATCAGGTTTGTTTTAGTGTACTCCAATCAACAGCCCCTACAACCACAAAATGGAAGGGAGTCATTAGCACTTATGGTTTGTAAATGGCACCCAGAATTATGTTGCACAAAGCACAATTTCACATCATTCTGGGTCCATTTGTGTGAAAACAAGGTCCAATCAGGCTGAAACGTTACAAGAAGTTAGAATCTATTGAGTTGTAAGTGATCTGAACGTTTCATGATGATCGCACATTCCTATAGGGTGTCAAACCATGTCCCAAAGGTCACCGGGCCTGGTGTCACTTTAAAGAAGTAGTCCAGTTACACCTTTGTGGGCTTATAACTCGGCTTCTGAATATCCTAAAGAGGTCAGGTTTGTATTAGAGTACTCCAGTTAACAGCCCCCATTACCCCAAAAAGGAATGGAGTCATTAGCACTTATGGTTTTTAAATGGCACCCAGAATTATGTTGCACGAAGCACAATTTCACATCATTCTGGGTTCATTTGTGTGAAAACAAGGTCCAATCAGGCTGAAACGTTACAGGAAGGTAGAATCTATTGAGTTGTAAGTGATCTGAACGTTTCATGATGATAGCACTTTCCTAAGGGGGTCAAACCATGTCCCAAAGGTCACCGGATCTGGTGTCAATTTAAAGAAGTAGTCCAGTTACACATTTGTGGGCATATAACTTGGCTTCTGAATTTCCTAGAGAGATCAGGTTTGTTTTAGTGTACTCCAATCAACAGCCCCTACAACCACAAAATGGAAGGGAGTCATTAGCACTTATGGTTTGTAAATGGCACCCAGAATTATGTTGCACAAAACACAATTTCACATCATTCTGGGTCCATTTGTGTGAAAACAAGGTCCAATCAGGCTGAAACGTTACAAGAAGTTAGAATCTATTGAGTTGTAAGTGATCTGAACGTTTCATGATGATCGCACATTCCTATAGGGCGTCAAACCATGTCCCAAAGGTCACCGGGCCTGGTGTCACTTTAAAGAAGTAGTCCAGTTACACCTTTGTGGGCTTATAACTCGGCTTCTTAATATCCTAAAGAGGTCAGGTTTGTTTTAGAGTACTCCAGTTAACAGCCCCCATTACCCCAAAAAGGAATGGAGTCATTAGCACTTATGGTTTTTAAATGGCACCCAGAATTATGTTGCACGAAGCACAATTTCACATCATTCTGGGTTCATTTGTGTGAAAACAAGGTCCAATCAGGCTGAAACGTTATAGGAAGGTAGAATCTATTGAGTTGTAAGTGATCTGAACGTTTCATGATGATAGCACTTTCCTAAGGGGGTCAAACCATGTCCCAAAGGTCACCGGATCTGGTGTCAATTTAAAGAAGTAGTCCAGTTACACATTTGTGGGCTTATAACTTGGCTTCTGAATGTCCTAGAGAGATCAGGTTTGTTTTAGTGTACTCCAATCAACAGCCCCTACAACCATAAAAAGGAATGGAGTCATTGGCACTTATGGTTTGTAAATGGCACCCAGAATTATTTTGCACGAAGCACAATTTCACATCATTCTGGGTCCATTTGTGTGAAAACAAGGTCCAATCAGGCTGAAACGTTACAAGAAGGTAGAATCTATTGAGTTGTAAGTGATCTGAACGTTTCATGATGATCGCACATTCCTATAGGGGGTCAAACCATGTCCCAAAGGTCACCGGATCTGGTGTCAATTTAAAGAAGTAGTCCAGTTACACCTTTGTGGGCTTATAACTTGGCTTCTGAATGTCCTAGAGAGATCAGATTTGTTTTAGTGTACTCCAATCAACAGCCCCTACAACCACAAAAATGAATGGAGTCATTAGCACATATGGTTTGTAAATGGCACCCAGAATTATGTTGCACGAAGCACAATTTCACATCATTCTGGGTTCATTTGTGTGAAAACAAGGTCCAATCAGGCTGAAACGTTACAAGAAGGTAGAATCTATTGAGTTGTAAGTGATCTGAATGTTTCATGATGATCGCACATTCCTATTGGGGGTCAATCCATGTCCCAAAGGTCACCGGATCTGGTGTCACTTTAAAGAAGTAGTCCAGTTACACATTTGTGGGCTTATAACTTGGCTTCTGAATATCCTAGAGAGGTCAGGTTTATTTTAGAGTACTCCAATTAACAGCCCCCATTACCCCAAAAAGGAATGGAGTCATTAGCACTTATGGTTTGTAAATGGCACCCAGAATTATGTTGCACGAAGCACAATTTCACATCATTCTGGGTTCATTTGTGTGAAAACAAGGTCCAATCAGGCTGAAACGTTATAGGAAGGTAGAATCTATTGAGTTGTAAGTGATCTGAACGTTTCATGATGATAGCATTTTCCTAAGGGGGTCAAACCATGTCCCAAAGGTCACCGGATCTGGTGTCAATTTAAAGAAGTAGTCCAGTTACACATTTGTGGGCTTATAACTTGGCTTCTGAATGTCCTAGAGAGATCAGGTTTGTTTTAGTGTACTCCAATCAACAGCCCCTACAACCACAAAAATGAATGGAGTCATTAGCACATATGGTTTTTAAATGGCACCCAGAATTATGTTGCACGAAGCACAATTTCACATTATTCTGGGTTCATTTGTGTGAAAACAAGGTCCAATCAGGCTGAAACGTTACAGGAAGGAAGAATCGTTTGAGTTGTAAGTGATCTGAACGTTTCATGATGATAGCTCTTTCCTAAGGGGCTCAAACCATGTCCCAAAGGTCACCGGATCTGGTGTCAATTTAAAGAAGTAGTCCAGTTACACATTTGTGGGCATATAACTTGGCTTCTGAATTTCCTAGAGAGATCAGGTTTGTTTTAGTGTACTCCAATCAACAGCCCCTACAACCACAAAAAGGAAGGGAGTCATTAGCACTTATGGTTTGTAAATGGCACCCAGAATTATGTTGCACAAAGCACAATTTCACATCATTCTGGGTCCATTTGTGTGAAAACAAGGTCCAATCAGGCTGAAACGTTACAAGAAGGTAGAATCTATTGAGTTGTAAGTGATCTGAACGTTTCATGATGATCGCACATTCCTATAGGGCGTCAAACCATGTCCCAAAGGCCACCGGGCCTGGTGTCACTTTAAAGAAGTAGTCCAGTTACACCTTTGTGGGCTTATAACTCGGCTTCTGAATATCCTAAAGAGGTCAGGTTTGTTTTAGAGTACTCCAGTTAACAGCCCCCATTACCCCAAAAAGGAATGGAGTCATTAGCACTTATGGTTTTTAAATGGCACCCAGAATTATGTTGCACGAAGCACAATTTCACATCAATCTGGGTTCATTTGTGTGAAAACAAGGTCCAATCAGGCTGAAACGTTACAGGAATGTAGAATCTATTGAGTTGTAAGTGATCTGAACGTTTCATGATGATAGAACTTTCCTAAGGCGGTCAAATCATGTCCCAAAGGTCACCGGATCTGGTGTCAATTTAAAGAAGTAGTCCAGTTACACATTTGTGGGCTTATAACTTGGCTTCTGAATGTCCTAGAGAGATCAGGTTTGTTTTAGTGTACTCCAATCAACAGCCCCTACAACCACAAAAAGGAATGGAGTCATTAGCACTTATGGTTTTTAAATGGCACCCAGAATTATGTTGCACGAAGCACAATTTCACATCATTCTGGGTCCATTTGTGTTAAAACAAGGTCCAATCAGGCTGAAACGTTACAGGAAGGTAGAATCTATTGAGTTGTAAGTGATCTGAACGTTTCATGATGATAGCACTTTCCTAAGGGGGTCAAACCATGTCCCAAAGGTCACCGGATCTGGTGTCAATTTAAAGAAGTAGTCCAGTTACACATTTGTGGGCTTATAACTTGGCTTCTGAATGTCCTAGAGAGGTCAGGCTTGTTTTAGTGTACTCCAATCAACAGCCCCTACAACCACAAAAAAGGAATGGAGTCATTAGCACTTATGGTTTGTAAATGGCACCCAGAATTATGTTGCACGAAGCACAATTTCACATCATTCTGGGTCCATTTGTGTGAAAACAAGGTCCAATCAGGCTGAAATGTTACAAGAAGGTAGAATCTATTGAGTTGTAAGTGATCTGAATGTTTCATAATGATCGCACATTCCTATAGGGGGTCAAACCATGTCCCAAAGGTCACCGGGCCTGGTGTCACTTTAAAGAAGTAGTCCAGTTACACATTTGTGGGCTTATAACTTGGCTTCTGAATATCCTAAAGAGGTCAGGTTTGTTTTAGAGTACTCCAGTTAACAGCCCCCATTACCCCAAAAAGGAATGGAGTCATTAGCACTTATGGTTTTTAAATGGCACCCAGAATTTTGTTGCACGAAGCACAATTTCACATCATTCTGGGTTCATTTGTGTGAAAACAAGGTCCAATCAGGCTGAAACGTTACAGGAAGGTAGAATCTATTGAGTTGTAAGTGATCTGAACATTTCATGATGATAGAACTTTCCTAAGTGGGTCAAATCATGTCCCAAAGGTCACCGGATCTGGTGTCAATTTAAAGTAGTCCAGTTACACATTTGTGGGCTTATAACTTGGCTTCTGAATGTCCTAGAGAGATCAGGTTTGTTTTAGTGTACTCCAATCAACAGCCCCTACAACCACAAAAAGGACTGGAGTCATTAGCACTTATGGTTTGTAAATGGCACCCAGAATTATGTTGCACGAAGCACAATTTCACATCATTCTGGGTCCATTTGTGTGAAAACAAGGTCCAATCAGGCTGAAACGTTACAAGAAGGTAGAATCTATTGAGTTGTAAGTGATCTGAACGTTTTCCTGATGATCGCACATTCCTATAGGGGGTCAAACCATGTCCCAAAGGTCACCGGGCCTGGTGTCACTTTAAAGAAGTAGTCCAGTTACAACTTTGTGGGCTTATAACTTGGCTTCTGAATATCCTAAAGAGGTCAGGTTTGTTTTAGAGTACTCCAGTTAACAGCCCCCATTACCCCAAAAAGGAATGGAGTCATTAGCACTTATGGTTTTTATATGGCACCCAGAATTATGTTGCACGAAGCACAATTTCACATCATTCTGGGTTCATTTGTGTGAAAACAAGGTCCAATCAGGCTGAAACGTTACAGGAAGGTAGAATCTATTGAGTTGTAAGTGATCTGAACGTTTCATGATGATAGAACTTGCCTAAGGGGGACAAATCATGTCCCAAAGGTCACCGGATCTGGTGTCAATTTAAAGAAGTAGTCCAGTTACACATTTGTGGGCTTATAACTTGGCTTCTGAATGTCCTAGAGAGATCAGGTTTGTTTTAGTGTACTCCAATCAACAGCCCCTACAACCACAAAAAGGAATGGAGTCATTAGCACTTATGGTTTTTAAATGGCACCCAGAATTATGTTACACGAAGCACAATTTCACATCATTCTGGGTTCATTTGTGTGAAAACAAGGTCCAATCAGGCTGAAACGTTACAGGAAGGTAGAATCTATTGAGTTGTAAGTGATCTGAACGTTTCATGATGATAGCACTTTCCTAAGAGGGTCAAACCATGTCCCAAAGGTCACCGGATCTGGTGTCAATTTAAAGTAGTCCAGTTACACATTTGTGGGCTTATAACTTGGCTTCTGAATTTCCTAGAGAGATCAGGTTTGTTTTAGTGTACTCAAATCAACAGCCCCTACAACCACAGAAAGGAAGGGAGTCATTAGCACTTATGGTTTGTAAACGGCACCCAGAATTATGTTGCACGAAGCACAATTTCACATCATTCTGGGTCCATTTGTGTGAAAACAAGGTCCAATCAGGCTGAAACGTTACAAGAAGGTAGAATCTATTGAGTTGTAAGTGATCTGAACGTTTCATGATGATCGCACATTCCTATTGGGGGTCAATCCATGTCCCAAAGGTCACCGGATCTGGTGTCACTTTAAAAAAGTAGTATAGTTACACATTTGTGGGCTTATAACTTGGCTTCTGAATATCCTAGAGAGGTCAGGTTTATTTTAGAGTACTCCAATTAACAGCCCCCATTACCCCAAAAAGGAATGGAGTCATTAGCACTTATGGTTTTTAAATGGCACCCAGAATTATGTTGCACGAAGCACAATTTCACATCATTCTGGGTTCATTTGTGTGAAAACAAGGTCCAATCAGGCTGAAACGTTATAGGAAGGTAGAATCTATTGAGTTGTAAGTGATCTGAACGTTTCATGATGATAGCACTTTCCTAAGGGGGTCAAACCATGTCCCAAAGGTCACCGGATCTGGTGTCAATTTAAAGAAGTAGTCCAGTTACACATTTGTGGGCTTATAACTTGGCTTCTGAATGTCCTAGAGAGATCAGGTTTGTTTTAGTGTACTCTAATCAACAGCCCCTACAACCATAAAAAGGAATGGAGTCATTGGCACTTATGGTTTGTAAATGGCACCCAGAATTATTTTGCACGAAGCACAATTTCACATCATTCTGGGTCCATTTGTGTGAAAACAAGGTCCAATGAGGCTGAAATGTTACAAGAAGGTAGAATCTATTGAGTTGTAAGTGATCTGAACGTTTCATGATGATCGCACATTCCTATAGGGGGTCAAACCATGTCCCAAAGGTCACCGGATCTGGTGTCAATTTAAAGAAGTAGTCCAGTTACACCTTTGTGGGCTTATAACTTGGCTTCTGAATGTCCTAGAGAGATCAGATTTGTTTTAGTGTACTCCAATCAACAGCCCCTACAACCACAAAAATGAATGGAGTCATTAGCACATATGGTTTGTAAATGGCACCCAGAATTATGTTGCACGAAGCACAATTTCACATCATTCTGGGTTCATTTGTGTGAAAACAAGGTCCAATCAGGCTGAAACGTTACAAGAAGGTAGAATCTATTGAGTTGTAAGTGATCTGAACGTTTCATGATGATCGCACATTCCTATTGGGGGTCAATCCATGTCCCAAAGGTCACCGGATCTGGTGTCACTTTAAAGAAGTAGTCCAGTTACACATTTGTGGGCTTATAACTTGGCTTCTGAATATCCTAGAGAGGTCAGGTTTATTTTAGAGTACTCCAATTAACAGCCCCCATTACCCCAAAAAGGAATGGAGTCATTAGCACTTATGGTTTGTAAATGGCACCCAGAATTATGTTGCACGAAGCACAATTTCACATCATTCTGGGTTCATTTGTGTGAAAACAAGGTCCAATCAGGCTGAAACGTTATAGGAAGGTAGAATCTATTGAGTTGTAAGTGATCTGAACGTTTCATGATGATAGCATTTTCCTAAGGGGGTCAAACCATGTCCCAAAGGTCACCGGATCTGGTGTCAATTTAAAGAAGTAGTCCAGTTACACATTTGTGGGCTTATAACTTGGCTTCTGAATGTCCTAGAGAGATCAGGTTTGTTTTAGTGTACTCCAATCAACAGCCCCTACAACCACAAAAATGAATGGAGTCATTAGCACATATGGTTTGTAAATGGCACCCAGAATTATGTTGCACGAAGCACAATTTCACATTATTCTGGGTTCATTTGTGTGAAAACAAGGTCCAATCAGGCTGAAACGTTACAGGAAGGAAGAATCGTTTGAGTTGTAAGTGATCTGAACGTTTCATGATGATAGCACTTTCCTAAGGGGTTCAAACCATGTCCCAAAGGTCACCGGATCTGGTGTCAATTTAAAGAAGTAGTCCAGTTACACATTTGTGGGCATATAACTTGGCTTCTGAATGTCCTAGAGAGGTCAGGCTTGTTTTAGTGTACTCCAATCAACAGCCCCTACAACCACAAAAAGGAATGGTGTCATTAGCACTTATGGTTTGTAAATGGCACCCAGAATTATGTTGTACGAAGCACAATTTCAAATCATTCTGGGTCCATTTGTGTGAAAACAAGGTCCAATCAGGCTGAAACGTTACAGGAAGGTAGAATCTATTGAGTTGTAAGTGATCTGAACGTTTCATGATGATAGCACTTTCCTAAGGGGGTCAAACCATGTCTCAAAGGTCACCGGTTCTGGTGTCAATTTAAAGAAGTTGTCCAGTTACACATTTGTGGGCTTATAACTTGGCTTCTGAATGTTCTAGAGAGATCAGGTTTGTTTTAGTGTACTCCAATCAACAGCCCCTACAACCACAAAATGGAAGGGAGTCATTAGCACTTATGGTTTGTAAATGGCACCCAGAATTATGTTGCACAAAGCACAATTTCACATCATTCTGGGTCCATTTGTGTGAAAACAAGGTCCAATCAGGCTGAAACGTTACAAGAAGTTAGAATCTATTGAGTTGTAAGTGATCTGAACGTTTCATGATGATCGCACATTCCTATAGGGTGTCAAACCATGTCCCAAAGGTCACCGGGCCTGGTGTCACTTTAAAGAAGTAGTCCAGTTACACCTTTGTGGGCTTATAACTCGGCTTCTGAATATCCTAAAGAGGTCAGGTTTGTATTAGAGTACTCCAGTTAACAGCCCCCATTACCCCAAAAAGGAATGGAGTCATTAGCACTTATGGTTTTTAAATGGCACCCAGAATTATGTTGCACGAAGCACAATTTCACATCATTCTGGGTTCATTTGTGTGAAAACAAGGTCCAATCAGGCTGAAACGTTACAGGAAGGTAGAATCTATTGAGTTGTAAGTGATCTGAACGTTTCATGATGATAGCACTTTCCTAAGGGGGTCAAACCATGTCCCAAAGGTCACCGGATCTGGTGTCAATTTAAAGAAGTAGTCCAGTTACACATTTGTGGGCATATAACTTGGCTTCTGAATTTCCTAGAGAGATCAGGTTTGTTTTAGTGTACTCCAATCAACAGCCCCTACAACCACAAAATGGAAGGGAGTCATTAGCACTTATGGTTTGTAAATGGCACCCAGAATTATGTTGCACAAAACACAATTTCACATCATTCTGGGTCCATTTGTGTGAAAACAAGGTCCAATCAGGCTGAAACGTTACAAGAAGTTAGAATCTATTGAGTTGTAAGTGATCTGAACGTTTCATGATGATCGCACATTCCTATAGGGCGTCAAACCATGTCCCAAAGGTCACCGGGCCTGGTGTCACTTTAAAGAAGTAGTCCAGTTACACCTTTGTGGGCTTATAACTCGGCTTCTTAATATCCTAAAGAGGTCAGGTTTGTTTTAGAGTACTCCAGTTAACAGCCCCCATTACCCCAAAAAGGAATGGAGTCATTAGCACTTATGGTTTTTAAATGGCACCCAGAATTATGTTGCACGAAGCACAATTTCACATCATTCTGGGTTCATTTGTGTGAAAACAAGGTCCAATCAGGCTGAAACGTTATAGGAAGGTAGAATCTATTGAGTTGTAAGTGATCTGAACGTTTCATGATGATAGCACTTTCCTAAGGGGGTCAAACCATGTCCCAAAGGTCACCGGATCTGGTGTCAATTTAAAGAAGTAGTCCAGTTACACATTTGTGGGCTTATAACTTGGCTTCTGAATGTCCTAGAGAGATCAGGTTTGTTTTAGTGTACTCCAATCAACAGCCCCTACAACCATAAAAAGGAATGGAGTCATTGGCACTTATGGTTTGTAAATGGCACCCAGAATTATTTTGCACGAAGCACAATTTCACATCATTCTGGGTCCATTTGTGTGAAAACAAGGTCCAATCAGGCTGAAACGTTACAAGAAGGTAGAATCTATTGAGTTGTAAGTGATCTGAACGTTTCATGATGATCGCACATTCCTATAGGGGGTCAAACCATGTCCCAAAGGTCACCGGATCTGGTGTCAATTTAAAGAAGTAGTCCAGTTACACCTTTGTGGGCTTATAACTTGGCTTCTGAATGTCCTAGAGAGATCAGATTTGTTTTAGTGTACTCCAATCAACAGCCCCTACAACCACAAAAATGAATGGAGTCATTAGCACATATGGTTTGTAAATGGCACCCAGAATTATGTTGCACGAAGCACAATTTCACATCATTCTGGGTTCATTTGTGTGAAAACAAGGTCCAATCAGGCTGAAACGTTACAAGAAGGTAGAATCTATTGAGTTGTAAGTGATCTGAATGTTTCATGATGATCGCACATTCCTATTGGGGGTCAATCCATGTCCCAAAGGTCACCGGATCTGGTGTCACTTTAAAGAAGTAGTCCAGTTACACATTTGTGGGCTTATAACTTGGCTTCTGAATATCCTAGAGAGGTCAGGTTTATTTTAGAGTACTCCAATTAACAGCCCCCATTACCCCAAAAAGGAATGGAGTCATTAGCACTTATGGTTTGTAAATGGCACCCAGAATTATGTTGCACGAAGCACAATTTCACATCATTCTGGGTTCATTTGTGTGAAAACAAGGTCCAATCAGGCTGAAACGTTATAGGAAGGTAGAATCTATTGAGTTGTAAGTGATCTGAACGTTTCATGATGATAGCATTTTCCTAAGGGGGTCAAACCATGTCCCAAAGGTCACCGGATCTGGTGTCAATTTAAAGAAGTAGTCCAGTTACACATTTGTGGGCTTATAACTTGGCTTCTGAATGTCCTAGAGAGATCAGGTTTGTTTTAGTGTACTCCAATCAACAGCCCCTACAACCACAAAAATGAATGGAGTCATTAGCACATATGGTTTTTAAATGGCACCCAGAATTATGTTGCACGAAGCACAATTTCACATTATTCTGGGTTCATTTGTGTGAAAACAAGGTCCAATCAGGCTGAAACGTTACAGGAAGGAAGAATCGTTTGAGTTGTAAGTGATCTGAACGTTTCATGATGATAGCTCTTTCCTAAGGGGCTCAAACCATGTCCCAAAGGTCACCGGATCTGGTGTCAATTTAAAGAAGTAGTCCAGTTACACATTTGTGGGCATATAACTTGGCTTCTGAATTTCCTAGAGAGATCAGGTTTGTTTTAGTGTACTCCAATCAACAGCCCCTACAACCACAAAAAGGAAGGGAGTCATTAGCACTTATGGTTTGTAAATGGCACCCAGAATTATGTTGCACAAAGCACAATTTCACATCATTCTGGGTCCATTTGTGTGAAAACAAGGTCCAATCAGGCTGAAACGTTACAAGAAGGTAGAATCTATTGAGTTGTAAGTGATCTGAACGTTTCATGATGATCGCACATTCCTATAGGGCGTCAAACCATGTCCCAAAGGCCACCGGGCCTGGTGTCACTTTAAAGAAGTAGTCCAGTTACACCTTTGTGGGCTTATAACTCGGCTTCTGAATATCCTAAAGAGGTCAGGTTTGTTTTAGAGTACTCCAGTTAACAGCCCCCATTACCCCAAAAAGGAATGGAGTCATTAGCACTTATGGTTTTTAAATGGCACCCAGAATTATGTTGCACGAAGCACAATTTCACATCAATCTGGGTTCATTTGTGTGAAAACAAGGTCCAATCAGGCTGAAACGTTACAGGAATGTAGAATCTATTGAGTTGTAAGTGATCTGAACGTTTCATGATGATAGAACTTTCCTAAGGCGGTCAAATCATGTCCCAAAGGTCACCGGATCTGGTGTCAATTTAAAGAAGTAGTCCAGTTACACATTTGTGGGCTTATAACTTGGCTTCTGAATGTCCTAGAGAGATCAGGTTTGTTTTAGTGTACTCCAATCAACAGCCCCTACAACCACAAAAAGGAATGGAGTCATTAGCACTTATGGTTTTTAAATGGCACCCAGAATTATGTTGCACGAAGCACAATTTCACATCATTCTGGGTCCATTTGTGTTAAAACAAGGTCCAATCAGGCTGAAACGTTACAGGAAGGTAGAATCTATTGAGTTGTAAGTGATCTGAACGTTTCATGATGATAGCACTTTCCTAAGGGGGTCAAACCATGTCCCAAAGGTCACCGGATCTGGTGTCAATTTAAAGAAGTAGTCCAGTTACACATTTGTGGGCTTATAACTTGGCTTCTGAATGTCCTAGAGAGGTCAGGCTTGTTTTAGTGTACTCCAATCAACAGCCCCTACAACCACAAAAAAGGAATGGAGTCATTAGCACTTATGGTTTGTAAATGGCACCCAGAATTATGTTGCACGAAGCACAATTTCACATCATTCTGGGTCCATTTGTGTGAAAACAAGGTCCAATCAGGCTGAAATGTTACAAGAAGGTAGAATCTATTGAGTTGTAAGTGATCTGAATGTTTCATAATGATCGCACATTCCTATAGGGGGTCAAACCATGTCCCAAAGGTCACCGGGCCTGGTGTCACTTTAAAGAAGTAGTCCAGTTACACATTTGTGGGCTTATAACTTGGCTTCTGAATATCCTAAAGAGGTCAGGTTTGTTTTAGAGTACTCCAGTTAACAGCCCCCATTACCCCAAAAAGGAATGGAGTCATTAGCACTTATGGTTTTTAAATGGCACCCAGAATTTTGTTGCACGAAGCACAATTTCACATCATTCTGGGTTCATTTGTGTGAAAACAAGGTCCAATCAGGCTGAAACGTTACAGGAAGGTAGAATCTATTGAGTTGTAAGTGATCTGAACATTTCATGATGATAGAACTTTCCTAAGTGGGTCAAATCATGTCCCAAAGGTCACCGGATCTGGTGTCAATTTAAAGTAGTCCAGTTACACATTTGTGGGCTTATAACTTGGCTTCTGAATGTCCTAGAGAGATCAGGTTTGTTTTAGTGTACTCCAATCAACAGCCCCTACAACCACAAAAAGGACTGGAGTCATTAGCACTTATGGTTTGTAAATGGCACCCAGAATTATGTTGCACGAAGCACAATTTCACATCATTCTGGGTCCATTTGTGTGAAAACAAGGTCCAATCAGGCTGAAACGTTACAAGAAGGTAGAATCTATTGAGTTGTAAGTGATCTGAACGTTTTCCTGATGATCGCACATTCCTATAGGGGGTCAAACCATGTCCCAAAGGTCACCGGGCCTGGTGTCACTTTAAAGAAGTAGTCCAGTTACAACTTTGTGGGCTTATAACTTGGCTTCTGAATATCCTAAAGAGGTCAGGTTTGTTTTAGAGTACTCCAGTTAACAGCCCCCATTACCCCAAAAAGGAATGGAGTCATTAGCACTTATGGTTTTTATATGGCACCCAGAATTATGTTGCACGAAGCACAATTTCACATCATTCTGGGTTCATTTGTGTGAAAACAAGGTCCAATCAGGCTGAAACGTTACAGGAAGGTAGAATCTATTGAGTTGTAAGTGATCTGAACGTTTCATGATGATAGAACTTGCCTAAGGGGGACAAATCATGTCCCAAAGGTCACCGGATCTGGTGTCAATTTAAAGAAGTAGTCCAGTTACACATTTGTGGGCTTATAACTTGGCTTCTGAATGTCCTAGAGAGATCAGGTTTGTTTTAGTGTACTCCAATCAACAGCCCCTACAACCACAAAAAGGAATGGAGTCATTAGCACTTATGGTTTTTAAATGGCACCCAGAATTATGTTACACGAAGCACAATTTCACATCATTCTGGGTTCATTTGTGTGAAAACAAGGTCCAATCAGGCTGAAACGTTACAGGAAGGTAGAATCTATTGAGTTGTAAGTGATCTGAACGTTTCATGATGATAGCACTTTCCTAAGAGGGTCAAACCATGTCCCAAAGGTCACCGGATCTGGTGTCAATTTAAAGTAGTCCAGTTACACATTTGTGGGCTTATAACTTGGCTTCTGAATTTCCTAGAGAGATCAGGTTTGTTTTAGTGTACTCAAATCAACAGCCCCTACAACCACAGAAAGGAAGGGAGTCATTAGCACTTATGGTTTGTAAACGGCACCCAGAATTATGTTGCACGAAGCACAATTTCACATCATTCTGGGTCCATTTGTGTGAAAACAAGGTCCAATCAGGCTGAAACGTTACAAGAAGGTAGAATCTATTGAGTTGTAAGTGATCTGAACGTTTCATGATGATCGCACATTCCTATTGGGGGTCAATCCATGTCCCAAAGGTCACCGGATCTGGTGTCACTTTAAAAAAGTAGTATAGTTACACATTTGTGGGCTTATAACTTGGCTTCTGAATATCCTAGAGAGGTCAGGTTTATTTTAGAGTACTCCAATTAACAGCCCCCATTACCCCAAAAAGGAATGGAGTCATTAGCACTTATGGTTTGTAAATGGCACCCAGAATTATGTTGCACGAAGCACAATTTCACATCATTCTGGGTTCATTTGTGTGAAAACAAGGTCCAATCAGGCTGAAACGTTACAGGAAGGTAAAATCTATTGCGTTGTAAGTGATCTGAACGTTTCATGATGATAGCACTTTCCTAAGGGGGTCAAACCATGTCCCAAAGGTCATCGGATCTGGTGTCAATTTAAAGAAGTTGTCCAGTTACACATTTGTGGGCTTATAACTTGGCTTCTGAATGTCCTAGAGAGATCAGGTTTGTTTTAATGTACTCCAATCCACAGCCCCTACAACCACAAATAGGAATGGAGTCATTAGCACTTATGGTTTTTAAATGGCACCCAGAATTATGTTGCACGAAGCACAATTTCACTAGCCTAGTGAACTAGACCAAATTCTTGCTTTGCAAAGAATGGTCTAGGCATGCTCCATTGGAACCTCCACAGCTCCTACCAGGACACTGGCTAGCCAATCACAGCTCTCTAGAGGGGTTTCAAACACATAAAGAGCTGTGATAGGTCCATAATGGTGGGCCAATCATAGTGCTCTATCTGATTAGTGAACAAATCACAGAGCTCTATCCGTTTTGTGGGCCAATCAGGGCACTCTATATGCCTGGTGGGTGGGATGATGCAACAGAGTGAAACAAGAGTATGTCACATTCTTTGTCCAGTGGAATGCGGAGATCATTTGAAAGACAATGGTAGAACCCGCCCCACAACTGAGAGCCGTCAATGGAGCATGGCCAGACTAAATAATACATTTATTTAGTCTGGCTTGCCAGGCTACAATTTCACATCATTCTGGGTCCATTTGTGTGAAAACAAGGTCCAATCAGGCTGAAACGTTACAGGAAGGTAGAATCTATTGAGTTGTAAGTGATCTGAACGTTTCATGATGATAGCACATTCCTATAGGGGGTCAAACCATGTCCCAAAGGTCACCGGATCTGGTGTCAATTTAAAGAAGTAGTCCAGTTACACATTTGTGGGCTTATAACTTGGCTTCTGAATGTCCTAGAGAGATCAGGTTTGTTTTAGTGTACTCCAATCAACAGCCCCTACAACCACAAAAAAGGAATGGAGTCATTAGCAATTATGGTTTGTAAATGGCACCCAGAATTATGTTGCACGAAGCACAATTTCACATCATTCTGGGTCCATTTGTGTGAAAACAAGGTCCAATCAGGCTGAACCGTTACAGGATGGTAGAATCTATTGAGTTGTAAGTGATCTGAACGTTTCATGATGATAGCACATTCCTAAGGGGGTCAAACCATGTCCCAAAGGTCACCGGATCTGGTGTCAATTTAAAGAAGTAGTCCAGTACCAACATTTGTGGGCTTATAACTTGGCTTCTGAATGTCCTAGAGAGGTCAGGCTTGTTTTAGTGTACTCCAATCAACAGCCCCTACAACCACAACAAGGACTGGAGTCATTAGCACTTATGGTTTTTAAATGGCACCCAAAATTATGTTGCACGAAGAACAATTTCACATCATTCTGGGTCCATTTGTGTGAAAACAAGGTCCAATCAGGCTGAAACGTTACAAGAAGGTAGAATCTATTGAGTTGTAAGTGATCTAAAGGTTTCATGATGATTGCACATTCCTATAGGGGGTTAAACCATGTCCCAAAGGTCACCGGGCCTGGTGTCACTTTAAAGAAGTATTCCAGTTACACCTTTGTGGGCTTATAACTTGGCTTCTGAATATCCTAAAGAGGTCAGGTTTGTTTTAGAGTACACCAGTTAACAGCCCCCATTACCCCAAAAAGGAATGGAGTCATTAGCACTTATGGTTTTTAAATGGCACCCAGAATTATGTTGCACGAAGCACAATTTCACATCATTCTGGGTTCATTTGTGTGAAAACAAGGTCCAATCAGGCTTAAACGTTACAGGAAGGTAGAATCTATTGAGTTGTAAGTGATCTGAACGTTTCATGATGATAGCACTTTCCTTAGGGGGTCAAACCATGTCCCAAAGGTCACCGGATCTGGTGTCAATTTAAAGAAGTAGTCCAGTTACACATTTGTGGGCTTATAACTTGGCTTCTGAATTTCCTAGAGAGATCAGGTTTGTTTTAGTGTACTCCAATCAACAGCCCCTACAACCACAAAAAGGAATGGACTCATTAGCATTTATGGTTTGTAAATGGCACCCAGAATTATGTTGCACAAAGCACAATTTCACATCATTCTGGGTTCATTTGTGTGAAAACAAGGTCCAATCAGGCTGAAACGTTACAGGAAGGTAGAATCTATTAAGTTGTAAGTGATCTGAACGTTTCATGATGATCGCACATTCCTATAGGGGGTCAAACCATGTCCCAAAGGTCACCGGGCCTGGTGTCACTTTAAAGAAGTAGTCCAGTTACACCTTTGTGGGCTTATAACTTGGCTTCTGAATATCCTAAAGAGGTCAGGTTTGTTTTAGAGTACTCCAATTAACAGCCCCCATTACCCCAAAAAGGAATGGAGTCATTAGCACTTATGGTTTTTAAATGGCACCCAGAATTATGTTGCACGAAGAACAATTTCACATCATTCTGGGTTCATTTGTGTGAAAACAAGGTCCAATCAGGCTTAAACGTTACAGGAAGGTAGAATCTATTGAGTTGTAAGTGATCTGTACGTTTCATGATGATAGCACTTTCCTAAGGGGGTCAAATCATGTCCCAAAGGTCACCGGATCTGGTGTCAATTTAAAGAAGTAGTCCAGTTACACATTTGTGGGCTTATAACTTGGCTTCTGAATGTCCTAGAGAGATCAGGTTTGTTTTAGTGTACTCCAATCAACAGCCCCTACAACCACAAAAAGGACTGGAGTCATTAGCACTTATGGTTTTTAAATGGCACCCAGAATTATGTTGCACGAAGCACAATTTCACATCATTCTGGGTTTATTTGTGTGAAAACAAGGTCCAATCAGGCTGAAACATTACAGGAAGGTAGAATCTATTGAGTTGTAAGTGATCTGAACGTTTCATGATGATAGCACTTTCCTAAGGGGGTCAAACCATGTCCCAAAGGTCACCGGATCTGGTGTCAATTTAAAGAAGTAGTCCAGTTACACATTTGTGGGCTTATAACTTGGCTTCTGAATTTCCTAGAGAGATCAGGTTTGTTTTAGTGTACTCCAATCAACAGCCCCTACAACCACAAAAAGGAAGGGAGTCATTAGCACTTATGGTTTGTAAATGGCACCCAGAATTATGTTGCATGAAGCACAATTTCACATCATTCTGGGTCCATTTCTGTGAAAACAAGGTCCAATCAGGCTGAAACGTTACAAGAAGGTAGAATCTATTGAGTTGTAAGTGATCTGAACGTTTCATGATGATCGCACATTCCTATTGGGGGTCAATCCATGTCCCAAAGGTCACCGGATCTGGTGTCACTTTAAAGAAGTAGTCCAGTTACACATTTGTGGGCTTATAACTTGGCTTCTGAATATCCTAGAGAGGTCAGGTTTATTTTAGAGTACTCCAATTAACAGCCCCCATTACCCCAAAAAGGAATGGAGTCATTAGCACTTATGGTTTGTAAATGGCACCCAGAATTATGTTGCACGAAGCACAATTTCACATCATTCTGGGTTCATTTGTGTGAAAACAAGGTCCAATCAGGCTGAAACGTTACAGGAAGGTAGAATCTATTGAGTTGTAAGTGATCTGAACGTTTCATGATGATCGCACATTCCTAAAGGGGGTCAAACCATGTCCCAAAGGTCACCGGGCATGGTGTCACTTTAAAGAAGTAGTCCAGTTACAACTTTGTGGGCTTACAACTTGGCTTCTGAATATCCTAAAGAGGTCAGGTTTGTTTTAGAGTACTACAATTAACAGCCCCCATTACCCCAAAAAGGAATGGAGTCATTAGCACTTATGGTTTTTAAATGTCACCCAGAATTATGTTGCACGAAGAACAATTTCACATCATTCTGGGTTCATTTGTGTGAAAACAAGGTCCAATCAGGCTTAAACGTTACAGGAAGGTAGAATCTATTGAGTTGTAAGTGATCTGTACGTTTCATGATGATAGCACTTTCCTAAGGGGGTCAAATCATGTCCCAAAGGTCACCGGATCTGGTGTCAATTTAAAGAAGTAGTCCAGTTACACATTTGTGGGCTTATAACTTGGCTTCTGAATGTCCTAGAGAGATCAGGTTTGTTTTAGTGTACTCCAATCAACAGCCCCTACAACCACAAAAAGGACTGGAGTCATTAGTTTTTAAATGGCACCCAGAATTATGTTGCACGAAGCACAATTTCACATCATTCTGGGTTTATTTGTGTGAAAACAAGGTCCAATCAGGCTGAAACATTACAGGAAGGTAGAATCTATTGAGTTGTAAGTGATCTGAACGTTTCATGATGATAGCACTTTCCTAAGGGGGTCAAACCATGTCCCAAAGGTCACCGGATCTGGTGTCAATTTAAAGAAGTAGTCCAGTTACACATTTGTGGGCTTATAACTTGGCTTCTGAATTTCCTAGAGAGATCAGGTTTGTTTTAGTGTACTCCAATCAATAGCCCCTACAACCACAAAAAGGAAGGGAGTCATTAGCACTTATGGTTTGTAAATGGCACCCAGAATTATGTTGCACGAAGCACAATTTCACATCATTCTGGGTCCATTTCTGTGAAAACAAGGTCCAATCAGGCTGAAACGTTACAAGAAGGTAGAATCTATTGAGTTGTAAGTGATCTGAACGTTTCATGATGATCGCACATTCCTATTGGGGGTCAATCCATGTCCCAAAGGTCACCGGATCTGGTGTCACTTTAAAGAAGTAGTCCAGTTACACATTTGTGGGCTTATAACTTGGCTTCTGAATATCCTAGAGAGGTCAGGTTTATTTTAGAGTACTCCAATTAACAGCCCCCATTACCCCAAAAAGGAATGGAGTCATTAGCACTTATGGTTTGTAAATGGCACCCAGAATTATGTTGCACGAAGCACAATTTCACATCATTCTGGGTTCATTTGTGTGAAAACAAGGTCCAATCAGGCTGAAACGTTACAGGAAGGTAGAATCTATTGAGTTGTAAGTGATCTGAACGTTTCATGATGATCGCACATTCCTAAAGGGGGTCAAACCATGTCCCAAAGGTCACCGGGCATGGTGTCACTTTAAAGAAGTAGTCCAGTTACAACTTTGTGGGCTTACAACTTGGCTTCTGAATATCCTAAAGAGGTCAGGTTTGTTTTAGAGTACTCCAATTAACAGCCCCCATTACCCCAAAAAGGAATGGAGTCATTAGCACTTATGGTTTTTAAATGGCACCCAGAATTATGTTGCACGAAGAACAATTTCACATCATTCTGGGTTCATTTGTGTGAAAACAAGGTCCAATCAGGCTTAAACGTTACAGGAAGGTAGAATCTATTGAGTTGTAAGTGATCTGTACGTTTCATGATGATAGCACTTTCCTAAGGGGGTCAAATCATGTCCCAAAGGTCACCGGATCTGGTGTCAATTTAAAGAAGTAGTCCAGTTACACATTTGTGGGCTTATAACTTGGCTTCTGAATGTCCTAGAGAGATCAGGTTTGTTTTAGTGTACTCCAATCAACAGCCCCTACAACCACAAAAAGGACTGGAGTCATTAGCACTTATGGTTTTTAAATGGCACCCAGAATTATGTTGCACGAAGCACAATTTCACATCATTCTGGGTTTATTTGTGTGAAAACAAGGTCCAATCAGGCTGAAACATTACAGGAAGGTAGAATCTATTGAGTTGTAAGTGATCTGAACGTTTCATGATGATAGCACTTTCCTAAGGGGGTCAAACCATGTCCCAAAGGTCACCGGATCTGGTGTCAATTTAAAGAAGTAGTCCAGTTACACATTTGTGGGCTTATAACTTGGCTTCTGAATTTCCTAGAGAGATCAGGTTTGTTTTAGTGTACTCCAATCAATAGCCCCTACAACCTCAAAAAGGAAGGGAGTCATTAGCACTTATGGTTTGTAAATGGCACCCAGAATTATGTTGCACGAAGCACAATTTCACATCATTCTGGGTCCATTTCTGTGAAAACAAGGTCCAATCAGGCTGAAACGTTACAAGAAGGTAGAATCTATTGAGTTGTAAGTGATCTGAACGTTTCATGATGATCGCACATTCCTATTGGGGGTCAATCCATGTCCCAAAGGTCACCGGATCTGGTGTCACTTTAAAGAAGTAGTCCAGTTACACATTTGTGGGCTTATAACTTGGCTTCTGAATATCCTAGAGAGGTCAGGTTTATTTTAGAGTACTCCAATTAACAGCCCCCATTACCCCAAAAAGGAATGGAGTCATTAGCACTTATGGTTTGTAAATGGCACCCAGAATTATGTTGCACGAAGCACAATTTCACATCATTCTGGGTTCATTTGTGTGAAAACAAGGTCCAATCAGGCTGAAACGTTACAGGAAGGTAGAATCTATTGAGTTGTAAGTGATCTGAACGTTTCATGATGATCGCACATTCCTATAGGGGGTCAAACCATGTCCCAAAGGTCACCGGGCATGGTGTCACTTTAAAGAAGTAGTCCAGTTACAACTTTGTGGGCTTATAACTTGGCTTCTGAATATCCTAAAGAGGTCAGGTTTGTTTTAGTGTACTCCAATCAACAGCCCCTACAACCACAAAAAGGAATGGAGTCATTAGCACTTATGGTTTTTAAATGGCACCCAGAATTATGTTGCACGAAGAACAATTTCACATCATTCTGGGTTCATTTGTGTGAAAACAAGGTCCAATCAGGCTTAAACGTTACAGGAAGGTAGAATCTATTGAGTTGTAAGTGATCTGTACGTTTCATGATGATAGCACTTTCCTAAGGGGGTCAAATCATGTCCCAAAGGTCACCGGATCTGGTGTCAATTTAAAGAAGTAGTCCAGTTACACATTTGTGGGCTTATAACTTGGCTTCTGAATGTCCTAGAGAGATCAGGTTTGTTTTAGTGTACTCCAATCAACAGCCCCTACAACCACAAAAAGGACTGGAGTCATTAGCACTTATGGTTTTTAAATGGCACCCAGAATTATGTTGCACGAAGCACAATTTCACATCATTCTGGGTTTATTTGTGTGAAAACAAGGTCCAATCAGGCTGAAACATTACAGGAAGGTAGAATCTATTGAGTTGTAAGTGATCTGAACGTTTCATGATGATAGCACTTTCCTAAGGGGGTCAAACCATGTCCCAAAGGTCACCGGATCTGGTGTCAATTTAAAGAAGTAGTCCAGTTACACATTTGTGGGCTTATAACTTGGCTTCTGAATTTCCTAGAGAGATCAGGTTTGTTTTAGTGTACTCCAATCAACAGCCCCTACAACCACAAAAAGGAAGGGAGTCATTAGCACTTATGGTTTGTAAATGGCACCCAGAATTATGTTGCATGAAGCACAATTTCACATCATTCTGGGTCCATTTCTGTGAAAACAAGGTCCAATCAGGCTGAAACGTTACAAGAAGGTAGAATCTATTGAGTTGTAAGTGATCTGAACGTTTCATGATGATCGCACATTCCTATTGGGGGTCAATCCATGTCCCAAAGGTCACCGGATCTGGTGTCACTTTAAAGAAGTAGTCCAGTTACACATTTGTGGGCTTATAACTTGGCTTCTGAATATCCTAGAGAGGTCAGGTTTATTTTAGAGTACTCCAATTAACAGCCCCCATTACCCCAAAAAGGAATGGAGTCATTAGCACTTATGGTTTGTAAATGGCACCCAGAATTATGTTGCACGAAGCACAATTTCACATCATTCTGGGTTCATTTGTGTGAAAACAAGGTCCAATCAGGCTGAAACGTTACAGGAAGGTAGAATCTATTGAGTTGTAAGTGATCTGAACGTTTCATGATGATCGCACATTCCTAAAGGGGGTCAAACCATGTCCCAAAGGTCACCGGGCATGGTGTCACTTTAAAGAAGTAGTCCAGTTACAACTTTGTGGGCTTACAACTTGGCTTCTGAATATCCTAAAGAGGTCAGGTTTGTTTTAGAGTACTCCAATTAACAGCCCCCATTACCCCAAAAAGGAATGGAGTCATTAGCACTTATGGTTTTTAAATGTCACCCAGAATTATGTTGCACGAAGAACAATTTCACATCATTCTGGGTTCATTTGTGTGAAAACAAGGTCCAATCAGGCTTAAACGTTACAGGAAGGTAGAATCTATTGAGTTGTAAGTGATCTGTACGTTTCATGATGATAGCACTTTCCTAAGGGGGTCAAATCATGTCCCAAAGGTCACCGGATCTGGTGTCAATTTAAAGAAGTAGTCCAGTTACACATTTGTGGGCTTATAACTTGGCTTCTGAATGTCCTAGAGAGATCAGGTTTGTTTTAGTGTACTCCAATCAACAGCCCCTACAACCACAAAAAGGACTGGAGTCATTAGCACTTATGGTTTTTAAATGGCACCCAGAATTATGTTGCACGAAGCACAATTTCACATCATTCTGGGTTTATTTGTGTGAAAACAAGGTCCAATCAGGCTGAAACATTACAGGAAGGTAGAATCTATTGAGTTGTAAGTGATCTGAACGTTTCATGATGATAGCACTTTCCTAAGGGGGTCAAACCATGTCCCAAAGGTCACCGGATCTGGTGTCAATTTAAAGAAGTAGTCCAGTTACACATTTGTGGGCTTATAACTTGGCTTCTGAATTTCCTAGAGAGATCAGGTTTGTTTTAGTGTACTCCAATCAATAGCCCCTACAACCACAAAAAGGAAGGGAGTCATTAGCACTTATGGTTTGTAAATGGCACCCAGAATTATGTTGCACGAAGCACAATTTCACATCATTCTGGGTCCATTTCTGTGAAAACAAGGTCCAATCAGGCTGAAACGTTACAAGAAGGTAGAATCTATTGAGTTGTAAGTGATCTGAACGTTTCATGATGATCGCACATTCCTATTGGGGGTCAATCCATGTCCCAAAGGTCACCGGATCTGGTGTCACTTTAAAGAAGTAGTCCAGTTACACATTTGTGGGCTTATAACTTGGCTTCTGAATATCCTAGAGAGGTCAGGTTTATTTTAGAGTACTCCAATTAACAGCCCCCATTACCCCAAAAAGGAATGGAGTCATTAGCACTTATGGTTTGTAAATGGCACCCAGAATTATGTTGCACGAAGCACAATTTCACATCATTCTGGGTTCATTTGTGTGAAAACAAGGTCCAATCAGGCTGAAACGTTACAGGAAGGTAGAATCTATTGAGTTGTAAGTGATCTGAACGTTTCATGATGATCGCACATTCCTAAAGGGGGTCAAACCATGTCCCAAAGGTCACCGGGCATGGTGTCACTTTAAAGAAGTAGTCCAGTTACAACTTTGTGGGCTTACAACTTGGCTTCTGAATATCCTAAAGAGGTCAGGTTTGTTTTAGAGTACTCCAATTAACAGCCCCCATTACCCCAAAAAGGAATGGAGTCATTAGCACTTATGGTTTTTAAATGGCACCCAGAATTATGTTGCACGAAGAACAATTTCACATCATTCTGGGTTCATTTGTGTGAAAACAAGGTCCAATCAGGCTTAAACGTTACAGGAAGGTAGAATCTATTGAGTTGTAAGTGATCTGTACGTTTCATGATGATAGCACTTTCCTAAGGGGGTCAAATCATGTCCCAAAGGTCACCGGATCTGGTGTCAATTTAAAGAAGTAGTCCAGTTACACATTTGTGGGCTTATAACTTGGCTTCTGAATGTCCTAGAGAGATCAGGTTTGTTTTAGTGTACTCCAATCAACAGCCCCTACAACCACAAAAAGGACTGGAGTCATTAGCACTTATGGTTTTTAAATGGCACCCAGAATTATGTTGCACGAAGCACAATTTCACATCATTCTGGGTTTATTTGTGTGAAAACAAGGTCCAATCAGGCTGAAACATTACAGGAAGGTAGAATCTATTGAGTTGTAAGTGATCTGAACGTTTCATGATGATAGCACTTTCCTAAGGGGGTCAAACCATGTCCCAAAGGTCACCGGATCTGGTGTCAATTTAAAGAAGTAGTCCAGTTACACATTTGTGGGCTTATAACTTGGCTTCTGAATTTCCTAGAGAGATCAGGTTTGTTTTAGTGTACTCCAATCAATAGCCCCTACAACCTCAAAAAGGAAGGGAGTCATTAGCACTTATGGTTTGTAAATGGCACCCAGAATTATGTTGCACGAAGCACAATTTCACATCATTCTGGGTCCATTTCTGTGAAAACAAGGTCCAATCAGGCTGAAACGTTACAAGAAGGTAGAATCTATTGAGTTGTAAGTGATCTGAACGTTTCATGATGATCGCACATTCCTATTGGGGGTCAATCCATGTCCCAAAGGTCACCGGATCTGGTGTCACTTTAAAGAAGTAGTCCAGTTACACATTTGTGGGCTTATAACTTGGCTTCTGAATATCCTAGAGAGGTCAGGTTTATTTTAGAGTACTCCAATTAACAGCCCCCATTACCCCAAAAAGGAATGGAGTCATTAGCACTTATGGTTTGTAAATGGCACCCAGAATTATGTTGCACGAAGCACAATTTCACATCATTCTGGGTTCATTTGTGTGAAAACAAGGTCCAATCAGGCTGAAACGTTACAGGAAGGTAGAATCTATTGAGTTGTAAGTGATCTGAACGTTTCATGATGATCGCACATTCCTATAGGGGGTCAAACCATGTCCCAAAGGTCACCGGGCATGGTGTCACTTTAAAGAAGTAGTCCAGTTACAACTTTGTGGGCTTATAACTTGGCTTCTGAATATCCTAAAGAGGTCAGGTTTGTTTTAGTGTACTCCAATCAACAGCCCCTACAACCACAAAAAGGACTGGAGTCATTAGCACTTATGGTTTTTAAATGGCACCCAGAATTATGTTGCACGAAGCACAATTTCACATCATTCTGGGTTCATTTGTGTGAAAACAAGGTCCAATCAGGCTGAAACGTTACAGGAAGGTAGAATCTATTGAGTTGTAAGTGATCTAAACGTTTCATGATGATAGCAGTTTCCTAAGGGGGTCAAACCATGTCCCAAAGGTCACCGGATCTGGTGTCAATTTAAAGAAGTAGTCCAGTTACACATTTGTGGGCTTATAACTTGGCTTCTGAATGTCCTAGAGAGATCAGGTTTGTTTTAATGCACTCCAATCAACAGCCCCTACAACCACAAAAAGGAATGGAGTCATTAGCACTTATGGTTTTTAAATGGCACCCAGAATTATGTTGCACGAAGCACAATTTAACATCATTCTGGGTCCATTTGTGTGAAAACAAGGTCCAATCAGGCTGAAACGTTACAAGAAGGTAGAATCTATTGAGTTGTAAGTGATCTGAACGTTTCATGATGATCGCACATTCCTATAGGGGGTCAAACCATGTCCCAAAGGTCACCGGGCCTGGTGTCACTTTAAAGACGTAGTCCAGTTACAACTTTGTGGGCTTATAACTTGGCTTCTGAATATCCTAAAGAGGTCAGGTTTGTTTTAGAGTACTCCAGTTAACAGCCCCCATTACTCCAAAAAGGAATGTAGTCATTAGCACTTATGGTTTTTAAATGGCACCCAGAATTATGTTGCACGAAGCACAATTTCACATCATTCTGGGTTCATTTGTGTGAAAACAAGGTCCAATCAGGCTGAAACGTTACAGGAAGGTAGAATCTATTGAGTTGTAAGTGATCTGAACGTTTCATGATGATAGAACTTTCCTAAGGGGGTCAAATCATGTCCCAAAGGTCACCGGATCTGGTGTCAATTTAAAGAAGTAGTCCAGTTACACATTTGTGGGCTTATAACTTGGCTTCTGAATGTCCTAGAGAGATCAGGTTTGTTTTAGTGTACTCCAATCAACAGCCCCTACAACCACAAAAAGGAATGGAGTCATTAGCACTTATGGTTTTTAAATGGCACCCAGAATTATGTTGCACGAAGCACAATTTCACATCATTCTGGGTTAATTTGTGTGAAAACAAGGTCCAATCAGGCTGAAACGTTACAGGAAGGTAGAATCTATTGAGTTGTAAGTGATCTGAACGTTTCATGATGATAGCACTTTCCTAAGAGGGTCAAACTATGTCCCAAAGGTCACCGGATCTGGTGTCAATTTAAAGTAGTCCAGTTACACATTTGTGGGCTTATAACTTGGCTTATGAATTTCCTAGAGAGATCAGGTTTGTTTAAGTGTACTCCAATCAACAGCCCCTACAACCACAAAAAGGAAGGGAGTCATTAGCACTTATAGTTTGTAAATGGCACCCAGAATTATGTTGCACGAAGCACAATTTCACATCATTCTGGGTCCATTTGTGTGAAAACAAGGTCCAATCAGGCTGAAACGTTACAAGAAGGTAGAATCTATTGAGTTGTAAGTGATCTGCACGTTTCATGATGATCGCACATTCCTATTGGGGGTCAATCCATGTCCCAAAGGTCACCGGATCTGGTGTCACTTTAAAGAAGTAGTATAGTTACACATTTGTGGGCTTATAACTTGGCTTCTGAATATCCTAGAGAGGTCAGGTTTATTTTAGAGTACTCCAATTAACAGCCCCCATTACCCCAAAAAGGAATGGAGTCATTAGCACTTATGGTTTGTAAATGGCACCCAGAATTATGTTGCACGAAGCACAATTTCACATCATTCTTGGTTCATTTGTGTGAAAACAAGGTCCAATTAGGCTGAAATGTTACAGGAAGGTAGAATCTATTGAGTTGTAAGTGATCTGAACGTTTCATGATGATAACACTTTCCTAAGGTGGTCAAACCATGTCCCAAAGGTCACCGGATCTGGTGTCAATTTAAAGAAGTTGTCCAGTTACACATTTGTGGGCTTATAACTTGGCTTCTGAATGTCCTACAGCGATCAGGTTTGTTTTAGTGTACTCCAATCAACAGCCCCTACAACCACAAAAAGGAATGGAGTCATTAGCACTTATGGTTTTTAAATGGCACCCAGAATTATGTTGCACGAAGCACAATTTCACATCATTCTGGGTTCATTTGTGTGAAAACAAGGTCCAATCAGGCTGAAACGTTGCAGGAAGGTAGAATCTATTGAGTTGTAAGAGATCTGAACGTTTCATGATGATCGCACTTTCCTAAGGGGGTCAAACCATGTCCCAAAGGTCACCGGATCTGGTGTCAATTTAAAGAAGTAGTCCAGTTACACATTTGTGGGCTTATAACTTGGCTTCTGAATATCCTAGAGAGATCAGGTTTGTTTTAGTGTACTCCAATCAACAGCCCCTACAACCACAAAAAGGAATGGAGTCATTAGCACTTATGGTTTGTAAATGGCACCCAGAATTATGTTGCACGAAGCACAATTTCACATCATTCTGGGTCCATTTGTGTGAAAACAAGGTCCAATCAGGCTGAAACGTTACAAGAAGGTAGAATCTATTGAGTTGTAAGTGATCTGAACGTTTCATGATGATCGCACATTCCTATAGGGGGTCAAACCATGTCCCAAAGGTCACCGGGCCTGGTGTCACTTTAACAAAGTAGTCCAGTTACAACTTTGTGGGCTTATAACTTGGCTTCTGAATATCCTAAAGAGGTCAGTTTTGTTTTAGTGTACTCCAATCAACAGCCCCTACAACCACAAAAAGGACTGGAGTCATTAGCACTTATGGTTTTTAAATGGCACCCAGAATTATGTTGCACGAAGCACAATTTCACATCATTCTGGGTTCATTTGTGTGAAAACAAGGTCCAAT
This sequence comes from Nothobranchius furzeri, assembly GCF_043380555.1. NCBI lineage: Eukaryota > Metazoa > Chordata > Actinopteri > Cyprinodontiformes > Nothobranchiidae > Nothobranchius > Nothobranchius furzeri. The sequence continues at coordinate 10,484,261 of NC_091752.1, read as the reverse complement.
CAGGCTGAAACGTTACAGGAAGGTAGAATCTATTGAGTTGTAAGTGATCTGAACGTTTCATGATGATAGCACTTTCCTAAGGAGGTCAAACCATGTCCCAAAGGTCACCGGATCTGGTGTCAATTTAAAGAAGTAGTCCAGTTACACATTTGTGGGCTTATAACTTGGCTTCTGAATGTCCTAGAGAGATCAGGTTTGTTTTAGTGTACTCCAATCAACAGCCCCTACAACCACAAAAAGGAATGGAGTCATTAGCACTTATGGTTTGTAAATGGCACCCAGAATTATGTTGCACGAAGCACAATTTCACTAGCCTAGTGAACTAGACCAAATTCTTGCTTTGCAAAGAATGGTCTAGGCATGCTCCATTGGAACCTCCACAGCTCCTACCAGGACTCTGGCTAGCCAATCACAGCTCTCTAGAGGGGTTTCAAACACATAAAGAGCTGTGATTGGTCCATAATGGTGGGCCAATCATAGTGCTCTATCTGCCTAGTGAACAAATCACAGAGCTCTATCCGTTTTGTGGGCCAATCAGGGCACTCTATATGCCTGGTGGGTGGGATGATGCAACAGAGTGAAACAAGAGTATGTCACATTCTTTGTCCAGTGGAATGCGGAGATCATTTGAAAGAAAATGGTAGAACCCGCCCAACAACCGAGAGCCGTCAATGGAGCATGGCCAGACTAAATAATACATTCATTTAGTCTGGCTTGCCAGGCTACAATTTCACATCATTCTGGGTCCATTTGTGTGAAAACAAGGTCCAGTCAGGCTGAAACGTTACAGGAAGGTAGAATCTATTGAGTTGTAAGTGATCTGAACATTTCATGATGATAGCACATTCCTATAGGGGGTCAAACCATGTCCCAAAGGTCACCGGATCTGGTGTCAATTTAAAGAAGTAGTCCAGTTACACATTTGTGGGCTTATAACTTGTCTTCTGAATGTCCTAGAGAGATCAGGTTTGTTTTAGTATACTCCAATAAACAGCCCCTACAACCACAAAAAGGAATGGAGTCATTAGCACTTATGGTTTTTAAATGGCACCCAGAATTATGTTGCACGATGCACAATTTCACATCATTCTGGGTTCATTTGTGTGAAAAAAATGTCCAATCAGGCTGAAACGTTACAGGAAGGTAGAATCTATTGAGTTGTAAGTGATCTGAACGTTTCATGATGTAAGCACTTTCCTAAGGGGGTCAAACCATGTCCCAAAGGTCACCAGATCTGGTGTCAATTTAAAGAAGTAGTCCAGTTACACATTTGTGGGCTTATAACTTGGCTTCTGAATGACCTAGAGAACTCAGGTTTGTTTTAATGTACTCCAATCAACAGCCCCTACAACCACAAAAAGGAATGGAGTCATTAGCACTTATGGTTTGTAAATGGCACCCAGAATTATGTTGCACGAAGCACAATTTCACATCATTCTGGGTCCATTTGTGTGAAAACAAGGTCCAATCAGGCTGAAACGTTACAAGAAGGTAGAATCTATTGAGTTGTAAGTGATCTGAACGTTTCAAGATGATCGCACATTCCTATAGGGGGTCAAACCATGTCCCAAAGGTCACCGGACCTGGTGTCACTTTAAAGAAGTAGTCCAGTTACACCTTTGTGGGCTTATAACTTGGCTTCTGAATATCCTAGAGAGGTCAGGTTTGTTTTAGAGTACTCCAATTAACAGCCCCCATTACCCCAAAAAGCAATGGAGTCATTAGCACTGAAGGTTTTTAAATGGCACCCAGAATTATGTTGAACGAAGCACAATTTCACATCATTCTGGGTTCATTTGTGTGAAAACAAGGTCCAATCAGGCTGAAACGTTACAGGAAGGCAGAATCTATTGAGTTGTAAGTGATCTGAACGTTTCATGATGATAGCACTTTCCTAAGGGGGTCAAACCATGTCCCAAAGGTCAATGGATCTGGTGTCAATTTAAAGAAGTAGTCCAGTTACACATTTGTGGGCTTATAACTTGGCTTCTGAATGTTCTAGAGAGATCAGGTTTGTTTTAGTGTACTCCAATCAACAGCCCCTACAACCACAAAAAGGAATGGAGTCATTAGCACTTATGGTTTGTAAATGGCACCCAGAATTATGTTGCACGAAGCACAATTTCACATCATTCTGGGTCCATTTGTGTGAAAACAAGGTCCAATCAGGCTGAAACGTTACAAGAAGGTAGAATCTATTGAGTTGTAAGTGATCTGAACGTTTCAAGATGATCGCACATTCCTATAGGGGGTCAAACCATGTCCCAAAGGTCACCGGACCTGGTGTCAATTTAAAGAAGTAGTCCAGTTACACATTTGTGGGCTTATAACTTGGCTTCTGAATATCCTAGAGAGGTCAGGTTTGTTTTAGAGTACTCCAATTAACAGCCCCCATTACCCCAAAAAGCAATGGAGTCATTAGCACTGAAGGTTTTTAAATGGCACCCAGAATTATGTTGAACGAAGCACAATTTCACATCATTCTGGGTTCATTTGTGTGAAAACAAGGTCCAATCAGGCTGAAACGTTACAGGAAGGCAGAATCTATTGAGTTGTAAGTGATCTGAACGTTTCATGATGATAGCACTTTCCTAAGGGGGTCAAACCATGTCCCAAAGGTCAATGGATCTGGTGTCAATTTAAAGAAGTAGTCCAGTTACACATTTGTGGGCTTATAACTTGGCTTCTGAATGTTCTAGAGAGATCAGGTTTGTTTTAGTGTACTCCAATCAACAGCCCCTACAACCACAAAAAGGAATGGAGTCATTAGCACTTATGGTTTGTAAATGGCACCCAGAATTATGTTGCACGAAGCACAATTTCACATCATTCTGGGTCCATTTGTGTGAAAACAAGGTCCAATCAGGCTGAAACGTTACAAGAAGGTAGAATCTATTGAGTTGTAAGTGATCTGAACGTTTCATGATGATAGCACATTCCTATAGGGGGTCAAACCATGTCCCAAAGGTCACCGGATCTGGTGTCAATTTAAAGAAGTAGTCCAGTTACACATTTGTGGGCTTATAACTTGGCTTCTGAATGTCCTAGAGAGATCAGGTTTGTTTTAATGTACTCCAATCAACAGCCCCTACAACCACAAAAAGGAATGGAGTCATTAGCACTTATTGTTTGTAAATGGCACCCAGAATTATGTTGCACGAAGCACAATTTCACTAGCCTAGTGAACTAGACCAAATTCTTGCTTTGCAAAGAATGGTCTAGGCATGCTCCATTGGAACCTCCACAGCTCCTACCAGGACTCTGGCTAGCCAATCACAGCTCTCTAGATGGGTTTCAAACACATAAAGAGCTGTGATTGGTCCATAATGGTGGGCCAATCATAGTGCTCTATCTGCTTAGTGAACAAATCACAGAGCTCTATCCGCTTTGTGGGCCAATCAGGGCACTCTATATGCCTGGTGGGTGGGATGATGCAACAGAGTGAAACAAGAGTATGTCACATTCTTTGTCCAGTGGAATGCAGAGATCATTTGAAAGACAATGGTAGAACCCGCCCAACAACCGAGAGCTGTCAATGGAGCATGGCTAGACTAAATAATACATTTATTTTGTCTGGCTTGCCAGGCTACAATTTCACATCATTCTGGGTCCATTTGTGTGAAAACAATGTCCAATCAGGCTGAAACGTTACAGGAAGGTAGAATCTATTGAGTTGTAAGTGATCTGAACATTTCATGATGATAGCACATTCCTATAGGGGGTCAAACCATGTCCCAAAGGTCACCGGATCTGGTGTCAATTTAAAGAAGTAGTCCAGTTACACATTTGTGGGCTTATAACTTGGCTTCTGAATGACCTAGAGAACTCAGGTTTGTTTTAATGTACTCCAATCAACAGCCCCTACAACCACAAAAAGGAATGGAGTCATTAGCACCAATGGTTTGTAAATGGCACCCAGAATTATGTTGCACGAAGCACAATTTCACATCATTCTGGGTCCATTTGTGTGAAAACAAGGTCCAATCAGGCTGAAACGTTACAAGAAGGTAGAATCTATTGAGTTGTAAGTGATCTGAACGTTTCAAGATGATCGCACATTCCTATAGGGGGTCAAACCATGTCCCAAAGGTCACCGGGCCTGGTGTCACTTTAAAGAAGTAGTCAAGTTAAACCTTTGTGGGCTTATAACTTGGCTTCTGAATATCCTAGAGAGGTCAGGTTTGTTTTAGAGTACTCCAGTTAACAGCCCCCATTACCCCAAAAAGCAATGGAGTCATTGGCACTGATGGTTTTTAAATGGCACCCAGAATTATGTTGCACGAAGCACAATTTCACATCATTCTGGGTTCATTTGTGTGAAAACAAGGTCCAATCAGGCTGAAACGTTACAGGAAGGCAGAATCTATTGAGTTGTAAGTGATCTGAACGTTTCATGATGATAGCACTTTCCTAAGGGGGTCAAACCATGTCCCAAAGGTCAACGGATCTGGTGTCAATTTAAAGAAGTAGTCCAGTTACACATTTGTGGGCTTATAACTTGGCTTCTGAATGTTCTAGAGAGATCAGGTTTGTTTTAGTGTACTCCTATCAACAGCCCCTACAACCACAAAAAGGAATGGAGTCATTAGCACTTATGGTTTGTAAATGGCACCCAGAATTATGTTGCACGAAGCACAATTTCACATCATTCTGGGTCCATTTGTGTGAAAACAAGGTCCAATCAGGCTGAAACGTTACAAGAAGGTAGAATCTATTGAGTTGTAAGTGATCTGAACGTTTCATGATGATAGCACATTCCTATAGGGGGTCAAACCATGTCCCAAAGGTCACCGGATCTGGTGTCAATTTAAAGAAGTAGTCCAGTTACACATTTGTGGGCTTATAACTTGGCTTCTGAATGTCCTAGAGAGATCAGGTTTGTTTTAATGTACTCCAATCAACAGCCCCTACAACCACAAAAAGGAATGGAGTCATTAGCACTTATGGTTTGTAAATAGCACCCAGAATTATGTTGCACGAAGCACAATTTCACTAGCCTAGTGAACTAGACCAAATTCTTGCTTTGCAAAGAATGGTCTAGGCATGCTCCATTGGAACCTCCACAGCTCCTACCAGGACTCTGGCTAGCCAATCACAGCTCTCTAGAGGGGTTTCAAACACATAAAGAGCTGTGATTGGTCCATAATGGTGGGCCAATCATATTGCTCTATCTGCTTAGTGAACAAATCACAGAGCTCTATCCGTTTTGTGGGCCAATCAGGGCACTCTATATGCCTGGTGGGTGGGATGATGCAACAGAGTGAAACAAGAGTATGTCACATTCTTTGTCCACTGAAATGCGGAGATCATTTGAAAGACAATGGTAGAACCCGCCCAACAACCGAGAGCCGTCAATGGAGCATGGCCAGACTAAATAATACATTTATTTAGTCTGGCTTGCCAGGCTACAATTTCACATCATTCTGGGTCCATTTGTGTGAAAACAAGGTCCAATCAGGCTGAAACGTTACAGGAAGGTAGAATCTATTGAGTTGTAAGTGATCTGAACATTTCATGATGATAGCACATTCCTATAGGGGGTCAAACCATGTCCCAAAGGTCACCGGATCTGGTTTCAATTTAAAGAAGTAGTCCAGTTACACATTTGTGGGCTTATAACTTGGCTTCTGAATGTCCTAGAGAGATCAGGTTTGTTTTAGTATACTCCAATCAACAGCCCCTACAACCACAAATAGGAATGGAGTCATTAACACTTATGGTTTTTAAATGGCACCCAGAATTATGTTGCACGATGCACAATTTCACATCATTCTGGGTTCATTTGTGTGAAAACAAGGTCCAATCAGGCTGAAACGTTACAAGAAGGTAGAGTCTATTGAGTTGTAAGTGATCTGAACGTTTCATGATGATAGCACATTCCTAAGGGGGTCAAACCATGTCCCAAAGGTCACCAGATCTGGTGTCAATTTAAAGAAGTAGTCCAGTTACACATTTGTGGGCTTATAACTTGGCTTCTGAATGTCCTAGAGAACTCAGGTTTGTTTTAATGTACTCCAATCAACAGCCCCTACAACCACAAAAAGGAATGGAGTCATTAGCACTTATGGTTTGTAAATGGCACCCAGAATTATGTTGCACGAAGCACAATTTCACATCATTCTGGGTCCATTTGTGTGAAAACAAGGTCCAATCAGGCTGAAACGTTACAAGAAGGTAGAATCTATTGAGTTGTAAGTGATCTGAACATTTCAAGATGATCGCACATTCCTATAGGGGGTCAAACCATGTCCCAAAGGTCACCGGGCCTGGTGTCACTTAAAAGAAGTAGTCCAGTTACACCTTTGTGGGCTTATAACTTGGCTTCTGAATATCCTAGAGAGGTCAGGTTTGTTTTAGAGTACTCCAATTAACAGCCCCCATTACCCCAAAAAGCAATGGAGTCATTAGCACTGATGGTTTTTAAATGGCACCCAGAATTATGTTGCACGAAGCACAATTTCACATCATTCTGGGTTCATTTGTGTGAAAACAAGGTCCAATCAGGCTGAAACCTTACAGGAAGGTAGAATCTATTGAGTTGTAAGTGATGTGAACGTTTCATGATGATAGCACTTTCCTAAGGGGGTCAAACCATGTCCCAAAGGTCACCGGATCTGGTGTCAATTTAAAGAAGTAGTCCAGTTACACATTTGTGGGCTTATAACTTGGCTTCTGAATGTCCTAGAGAGATCAGATTTGTTTTAGTGTATTCCAATTAACAGCCCCTACAACCACAAAAAGGAATGGTGTCATTAGCACTTATGGTTTTTAAATGGCACCCAGAATTATGTTGCACGAAGCACAATTTCACATCATTCTGGGTCCATTTGTGTGAAAACAAGGTCCAATCAGGCTGAAACGTTACAAGAAGGTAGAGTCTATTGAGTTGTAAGTGATCTGAACGTTTCATGATGATCCCACATTCCTATAGGGGGTCAAACCATGTCCCAAAGGTCACCGGGCGTGGTGTCACTTTAAAGAAGTGGTCCAGTTACAACTTTGTGGGCTTATAACTTGGCTTCTGAATATCCTAAAGAGGTCAGGTATGTTTTAGTGTACTCCAATCAACAGCCCCTACAACCACAAAAAGGACTGGAGTAATCAGCACTTATGGTTTTTAAATGGCACCCAGAATTATGTTGCACGAAGCACAATTTCACATCATTCTGGGTTCATTTGTGTGAAAACAAGGTCCAATCAAGCTGAAACGTTACAGGAAGGTAAAATCTCTTGAGTTGTAAGTGATCTGAACGTTTCATGCTGATAGCACTTTCCTAAGGAGGTCAAACCATGTCCCAAAGGTCACTGGATCTGGTGTCAATTTAAAGAAGTAGTCCAGTTACACATTTGCGGGCTTATAACTTGGATTCTGAATGTCCTAGAGAGATCAGGTTTGTTTTAGTGTACTCCAATCAACAGCCCCTACAACCACAAAAAGGAATGGAGTCATTAGCACTTATGGTTTGTAAATGGCACCCAGAATTATGTTGCACGAAGCACAATTTCACATCATTCTGGGTCCATTTGTGTGAAAACAATGTCCAATCAGGCTGAAACGTTACAAGAAGGTAGAATCTATTGAGTTGTAAGTGATCTGAACGTTTCATGATGATCGCACATTCCTGTAGGGGGTCAAACCATGTCCCATAGGTCACCGGGCCTGGTGTCACTTTAAAGAAGTAGTCCAGTTACACCTTTGTGGGCTTATAACTTGGCTTCTGAATATCCTAAAGAGGTCAGGTTTGTTTTAGAGTACTCCAATTAACAGCCCCCATTACCCCAAAAAGGAATGGAGTCATTAGCACTTATGGTTTGTAAATGGCACCCAGAATTATGTTGCATGAAGCACAATTTCACTTCATTCTGGGTCCATTTGTGTGAAAACAAGGTCCAATCAGGCTGAAACCTTACAGGAAGGTAGACTCTATTGAGTTGTAAGTGATCTGAACGTTTCATGATGATAGCACTTTCCTAAGGGGGTCAAACCATGTCCCAAAGGTCACCGGATCTGGTGTGAATTTAAAGAAGTAGTCCAGTTACACATTTGTGGGCTTATAACTTGGCTTATGAATGTCCTAGAGAGATCAGATTTGTTTTAGTGTATTCCAATCAACAGCCCCTACAACCACAAAAAGGAATGGAGTCATTAGCACTTATGGTTTTTAAATGGCACCCAGAATTATGTTGCACGAAGCACAATTTCACATCATTCTGGGTCCATTTGTGTGAAAACAAGGTCCAATCAGGCTGAAACGTTACAAGAAGGTAGAATCTATTGAGTTGTAAGTGATCTGAACGTTTCATGATGATCGCACATTCCTATAGGGGGTCAAACCATGTCCCAAAGGTCACCGGGCGTGGTGTCACTTTAAAGAAGTAGTCCAGTTACACCTTTGTGGGCTTATAACTTGGCTTCTGAATATCCTAAAGAGGTCAGGTTTGTTTTAGAGTACTCCAATTAACAGCCCCCATTACCCCAAAAAGGAATGGAGTCATTAGCACTTATGGTTTGTAAATGGCACCCAGAATTATGTTGCATGAAGCACAATTTCACTTCATTCTGGGTCCATTTGTGTGAAAACAAGGTCCAATCAGGCTGAAACCTTACAGGAAGGTAGACTCTATTGAGTTGTAAGTGATATGAACGTTTCATGATGATAGCACTTTCCTAAGGGGGTCAAACCATGTCCCAAAGGTCACCTGATCTGGTGTCAATTTAAAGAAGTAGTCCAGTTACACATTTGTGGGCTTATAACTTGGCTTCTGAATGTCCTAGAGAGATCAGATTTGTTTTAGTGTATTCCAATCAACAGCCCCTACAACCACAAAAAGGAATGGAGTCATTAGCACTTATGGTTTTTAAATGGCACCCAGAATTATGTTGCACGAAGCACAATTTCACATCATTCTGGGTCCATTTGTGTGAAAACAAGGTCCAATCAGGCTGAAACGTTACAAGAAGGTAGAATCTATTGAGTTGTAAGTGATCTGAACGTTTCATGATGATCGCACATTCCTATAGGGGGTCAAACCATGTCCCAAAGGTCACCGGGCGTGGTGTCACTTTAAAGAAGTAGTCCGGTTACAACTTTGTGGGCTTATAACTTGGCTTCTGAATATCCTAAAGAGGTCAGGTATGTTTTAGTGTACTCCAATCAACAGCCCCTACAACCACAAAAAGGACTGGAGTCATTAGCACTTATGGTTTTTAAATGGCACCCAGAATTATGTTGCACGAAGCACAATTTCACATCATTCTGGGTTCATTTGTGTGAAAACAAGGTCCAATCAAGCTGAAACGTTACAGGAAGGTAGAATCTCTTGAGTTGTAAGTGATCTGAACGTTTCATGCTGATAGCACTTTCCTAAGGAGGTCAAACCATGTCCCAAAGGTCACTGGATCTGGTGTCAATTTAAAGAAGTAGTCCAGTTACACATTTGCGGGCTTATAACTTGGATTCTGAATGTCCTAGAGAGATCAGGTTTGTTTTAGTGTACTCCAATCAACAGCCCCTACCACCACAAAAAGGAATGGAGTCATTAGCACTTATGGTTTGTAAATGGCACCCAGAATTATGTTGCACGAAGCACAATTTCACATCATTCTGGGTCCATTTGTGTGAAAACAAGGTCCAATCAGGCTGAAACGTTACAAGAAGGTAGAATCCATTGAGTTGTAAGTGATCTGAACGTTTCATGATGATCGCACATTCCTGTAGGGGGTCAAACCATGTCCCATAGGACACCGGGCCTGGTGTCACTTTAAAGAAGTAGTCCAGTTACACCTTTGTGGGCTTATAACTTGGCTTCTGAATATCCTAAAGAGGTCAGGTTTGTTTTAGTGTACTCCAATCAACAGCCCTTACAACCACAAAAAGGAATGGAGTCATTAGCACTTATGGTTTGTAAATGGCACCTTGAATTATGTTGCACGAAGCACAATTTCACATCATTCTGGGTCCATTTGTGTGAAAACAAGGTCCAATCAGGCTGAAACGTTACAGGAAGGTAGAATCTATTGAGTTGTAAGTGATCTGAACGTTTCATGATGATAGCACATTCCTAGAGGGGGTCAAACCATGTCCCAAAGGTCATCGGATCTGGTGTCAATTTAAAGAAGTAGTCCAGTTACACATTTGTGGGCTTATAACTTGGCTTCTGAATGTCCTAGAGAGATCAGGTTTGTTTTAATGTAGTCCAATCAAAAGCCCCTACAACCACAAAAAGGAATGGAGTCATTAGCACTTATGGTTTTTAAATGGCACCCAGAATTAAGTTGCACGAAGCACAATTTCACTAGCCTAGTGAACTAGACCAAATTCTTGCTTTGCAAAGAATGGTCTAGGCATGCTCCATTGGAACCTCCACAGCTCCTACCAGGACTATGGCTAGCCAATCACAGCTCTCTAGAGGGGTTTCAAACACATAAAGAGCTGTGACTGGTCCATAATGGTGGGCCAATCATAGTGCTCTATCTGCTTAGTGAACAAATCACAGAGCTCTATCCGCTTTGTGGGCCAATCAGGGCACTCTATAAGCCTGGTGGGTGGGATGATGCAACAGAGTGAAACAAGAGTTTGTCACATTCTTTGTCCAGTGGAATGCAGAGATCATTTGAAAGACAATGGTAGAACCCGCCCCACAACCGAGAGCCGTCAATGGAGCATGGCCAGACTAAATAATACATTTATTTAGTCTGACTTGCCAGGCTACAATTTCACATCATTCTGGGTCCATTTGTGTGAAAACAAGGTCCAATCAGGCTGAAACGTTACAGGAAGGTAGAATCTATTGAGTTGTAAGTGATCTGAACGTTTCATGATGATAGCACATTCCTATAGGGGGTCAAACCATGTCCCAAAGGTCACCGGATCTGGTGTCAATTTAAAGAAGTAGTCCAGTTACACATTTGTGGGCTTATAACTTGGCTTCTGAATGTCCTAGAGAGATCAGGTTTGTTTTAATGTACTCCAATCAACAGCCCCTACAACCACAAAAAGGAATGGAGTCATTAGCACGTATGGTTTGTAAATGGCACCCAGAATTATGTTGCACAAAGCACAATTTCACATCATTCTGGGTTCATTTGTGTGAAAACAAGGTCCAATCAGGCTGAAAGTTACAGGAAGGTAGAATCTATTGAGTTGTAAGTGATCTGAACGTTTCATGATGATCGCACATTCCTATTGGGGGTCAAACCATGTCCCAAAGGTCACCGGATCTGGTGTCACTTTAAAGAAGTAGTCCAGTTACACATTTGTGGGCTTATAACTTGGCTTCTGAATATCCTAGAGAGGTCAGGTTTGTTTTAGAGTACTCCAATTAACAGCCCCCATTAACCCAAAAAGGAATGGAGTCATTAGCACTTATGGTTTTTAAATGGCACCCAAAATTATGTTGCACGAAGCACAGTTTCACATCATTCTGGGTTCATTTGTGTGAAAACAAGGTCCAATCAGGTTGGAACGTTACAGGAAGGTAGAATCTATTGAGTTGTAAGTGATCTGAACGTTTCATGATGATAGCACTTTCATAAGGGGGTCAAACCATGTCCCAAAGGTCACCAGATCTGGTGTCAATTTAAAGAAGTAGTCCAGTTACACATTTGTGGGCTTATAACTTGGCTTCTGAATGTCCTAGAGAGATCAGGTTTGTTTTAGTGTACTCCAATCAACAGCCCCTACAACCACAAAAAGGAATGGAGTCATTAGCACTTATGGTTTTTAAATGGCACCCAGAATTATGTTGCACGATGCACAATTTCACATCATTCTGGGTTTATTTGTGTGAAAACAAGGTCCAATCAGGCTGAACCGTTACAGGAAGGTAGAATCTATTGAGTTGTAAGTGATCTGAACGTTTCATGATGATAGCACATTCCTAAGGGGGTCAAACCATGTCCCAAAAGTCAACGGATCTGGTGTCAATTTAAAGAAGTAGTCCAGTTACACATTTGTGGGCTTATAACTTGGCTTCTGAATGTTCTAGATAGATCAGGTTTGTTTTAGTGTACTCCAATCAACAGCCCCTACAACCACAAAAAGGACTGGAGTCATTAGCACTTATGGTTTGTAAATGGCACCCAGAATTATGTTGCACGAAGCACAATTTCACATCATTCTGGGTCCATTTGTGTGAAAACAAGGTCCAATCAGGCTGAAACGTTACAAGAAGGTAGAATCTATTGAGTTGTAAGTGATCTGAACATTTCAAGATGATCGCACATTCCTATAGGGTGTCAAACCATGCCCAAAAGGTCACCGGGCCTAGTGTCACTTTAAAGAAGTAGTCCAGTTACACTTTTTTGGGCTTATAACTTGGCTTCTGAATATCCTAGAGAGGTCAGGTTTGTTTTAGAGTACTTCAATTAACAGCCCACTTTACCCCAAAAAGCAATGGAGTCATTAGCACTGATGGTTTTTAAATGGCACCCAGAATTATGTTGCACGAAGCACAATTTCACATCATTCTGGTTTCATTTGTGTGAAAACAAGGTCCAATCAGGCTGAAACGTTACAGGAAGGTAGAATCTATTGAGTTGTAAGTGATCTGAACGTTTCATGATGATAGCACTTTCCTAAGGGGGTCAAACCATGTCCCAAAGGTCAACGGATCTGGTGTCAATTTAAAGAAGTAGTCCAGTTACACATTTGTGGGCTTATAACTTGGCTTCTGAATGTTCTAGAGAGATCAGGTTTGTTTTAGTGTACTCCAATCAACAGCCCCTACAACCACAAAAAGGAATGGAGTCATTAGCACTTATGGTTTGTAAATGGCACCCAGAATTATGTTGCACGAAGCACAATTTCACTTCATTCTGGGTCCATTTGTGTGAAAACAAGGTCCAATCAGGCTGAAACCTTACAGGAAGGTAGACTCTATTGAGTTGTAAGTGATCTGAACGTTTCATGATGATAGCACTTTCCTAAGGGGGTCAAACCATGTCCCAAAGGTCACCGGATCTGGTTTCAATTTAAAGAAGTAGTCCAGTTACACATTTGTGGGCTTATAACTTGGCTTCTGAATGTCCTAGAGAGATCAGATTTGTTTTAGTGTATTCCAATCAACAGCCCCTACAACCACAACAAGGAATGGAGTCATTAGCACTTATGGTTTTTAAATGGCACCCAGAATTATGTTGCACGGAGCACAATTTCACATCATTCTGGGTCCATTTGTGTGAAAACAAGGTCCAATCAGGCTGAAACGTTACAAGAAGGTAGAATCTATTGAGTTGTAAGTGATCTGAACGTTTCATGATGATCGCACATTCCTATAGGGGGTCAAACCATGTCCCAAAGGTCACCGGGCGTGGTGTCACTTTAAAGAAGTAGTCCAGTTACACCTTTGTGGGCTTATAACTTGGCTTCTGAATATCCTAAAGAGGTCAGGTTTGTTTTAGAGTACTCCAATTAACAGCCCCCATTACCCCAAAAAGGAATGGAGTCATTAGCACTTATGGTTTGTAAATGGCACCCAGAATTATGTTGCATGAAGCACAATTTCACTTCATTCTGGGTCCATTTGTGTGAAAACAAGGTCCAATCAGGCTGAAACCTTACAGGAAGGTAGACTCTATTGAGTTGTAAGTGATATGAACGTTTCATGATGATAGCACTTTCCTAAGGGGGTCAAACCATGTCCCAAAGGTCACCGGATCTGGTGTCAATTTAAAGAAGTAGTCCAGTTACACATTTGTGGGCTTATAACTTGGCTTCTGAATGTCCTAGAGAGATCAGATTTGTTTTAGTGTATTCCAATCAACAGCCCCTACAACCACAAAAAGGAATGGAGTCATTAGCACTTATGGTTTTTAAATGGCACCCAGAATTATGTTGCACGAAGCACAATTTCACATCATTCTGGGTCCATTTGTGTGAAAACAAGGTCCAATCAGGCTGAAACGTTACAAGAAGGTAGAATCTATTGAGTTGTAAGTGATCTGAACGTTTCATGATGATCGCACATTCCTATAGGGGGTCAAACCATGTCCCAAAGGTCACCGGGCGTGGTGTCACTTTAAAGAAGTAGTCCGGTTACAACTTTGTGGGCTTATAACTTGGCTTCTGAATATCCTAAAGAGGTCAGGTATGTTTTAGTGTACTCCAATCAACAGCCCCTACAACCACAAAAAGGACTGGAGTCATTAGCACTTATGGTTTTTAAATGGCACCCAGAATTATGTTGCACGAAGCACAATTTCACATCATTCTGGGTTCATTTGTGTGAAAACAAGGTCCAATCAAGCTGAAACGTTACAGGAAGGTAGAATCTCTTGAGTTGTAAGTGATCTGAACGTTTCATGCTGATAGCACTTTCCTAAGGAGGTCAAACCATGTCCCAAAGGTCACTGGATCTGGTGTCAATTTAAAGAAGTAGTCCAGTTACACATTTGCGGGCTTATAACTTGGATTCTGAATGTCCTAGAGAGATCAGGTTTGTTTTAGTGTACTCCAATCAACAGCCCCTACCACCACAAAAAGGAATGGAGTCATTAGCACTTATGGTTTGTAAATGGCACCCAGAATTATGTTGCACGAAGCACAATTTCACATCATTCTGGGTCCATTTGTGTGAAAACAAGGTCCAATCAGGCTGAAACGTTACAAGAAGGTAGAATCCATTGAGTTGTAAGTGATCTGAACGTTTCATGATGATCGCACATTCCTGTAGGGGGTCAAACCATGTCCCATAGGACACCGGGCCTGGTGTCACTTTAAAGAAGTAGTCCAGTTACACCTTTGTGGGCTTATAACTTGGCTTCTGAATATCCTAAAGAGGTCAGGTTTGTTTTAGTGTACTCCAATCAACAGCCCCTACAACCACAAAAAGGAATGGAGTCATTAGCACTTATGGTTTGTAAATGGCACCTTGAATTATGTTGCACGAAGCACAATTTCACATCATTCTGGGTCCATTTGTGTGAAAACAAGGTCCAATCAGGCTGAAACGTTACAGGAAGGTAGAATCTATTGAGTTGTAAGTGATCTGAACGTTTCATGATGATAGCACATTCCTAGAGGAGGTCAAACCATGTCCCAAAGGTCATCGGATCTGGTGTCAATTTAAAGAAGTAGTCCAGTTACACATTTGTGGGCTTATAACTTGGCTTCTGAATGTCCTAGAGAGATCAGGTTTGTTTTAATGTAGTCCAATCAAAAGCCCCTACAACCACAAAAAGGAATGGAGTCATTAGCACTTATGGTTTTTAAATGGCACCCAGAATTAAGTTGCACGAAGCACAATTTCACTAGCCTAGTGAACTAGACCAAATTCTTGCTTTGCAAAGAATGGTCTAGGCATGCTCCATTGGAACCTCCACAGCTCCTACCAGGACTATGGCTAGCCAATCACAGCTCTCTAGAGGGGTTTCAAACACATAAAGAGCTGTGATTGGTCCATAATGGTGGGCCAATCATAGTGCTCTATCTGCTTAGTGAACAAATCACAGAGCTCTATCCGCTTTGTGGGCCAATCAGGGCACTCTATAAGCCTGGTGGGTGGGATGATGCAACAGAGTGAAACAAGAGTTTGTCACATTCTTTGTCCAGTGGAATGCAGAGATCATTTGAAAGACAATGGTAGAAACCGCCCCACAACCGAGAGCCGTCAATGGAGCATGGCCAGACTAAATAATACATTTATTTAGTCTGACTTGCCAGGCTACAATTTCACATCATTCTGGGTCCATTTGTGTGAAAACAAGGTCCAATCAGGCTGAAACGTTACAGGAAGGTAGAATCTATTGAGTTGTAAGTGATCTGAACGTTTCATGATGATAGCACATTCCTATAGGGGGTCAAACCATGTCCCAAAGGTCACCGGATCTGGTGTCAATTTAAAGAAGTAGTCCAGTTACACATTTGTGGGCTTATAACTTGGCTTCTGAATGTCCTAGAGAGATCAGGTTTGTTTTAATGTACTCCAATCAACAGCCCCTACAACCACAAAAAGGAATGGAGTCATTAGCACGTATGGTTTGTAAATGGCACCCAGAATTATGTTGCACAAAGCACAATTTCACATCATTCTGGGTTCATTTGTTTGAAAACAAGGTCCAATCAGGCTGAAAGTTACAGGAAGGTAGAATCTATTGAGTTGTAAGTGATCTGAACGTTTCATGATGATCGCACATTCCTATTGGGGGTCAAACCATGTCCCAAAGGTCACCGGATCTGGTGTCACTTTAAAGAAGTAGTCCAGTTACACATTTGTGGGCTTTTAACTTGGCTTCTGAATATCCTAGAGAGGTCAGGTTTGTTTTAGAGTACTCCAATTAACAGCCCCCATTAACCCAAAAAGGAATGGAGTCATTAGCACTTATGGTTTTTAAATGGCACCCAAAATTATGTTGCACGAAGCACAGTTTCACATCATTCTGGGTTCATTTGTGTGAAAACAAGGTCCAATCAGGTTGGAACGTTACAGGAAGGTAGAATCTATTGAGTTGTAAGTGATCTGAACGTTTCATGATGATAGCACTTTCATAAGGGGGTCAAACCATGTCCCAAAGGTCACCAGATCTGGTGTCAATTTAAAGAAGTAGTCCAGTTACACATTTGTGGGCTTATAACTTGGCTTCTGAATGTCCTAGAGAGATCAGGTTTGTTTTAGTGTACTCCAATCAACAGCCCCTACAACCACAAAAAGGAATGGAGTCATTAGCACTTATGGTTTTTAAATGGCACCCAGAATTATGTTGCACGATGCACAATTTCACATCATTCTGGGTTCATTTGTGTGAAAACAAGGTCCAATCAGGCTGAACCGTTACAGGAAGGTAGAATCTATTGAGTTGTAAGTGATCTGAACGTTTCATGATGATAGCACATTCCTAAGGGGGTCAAACCATGTCCCAAAAGTCAACGGATCTGGTGTCAATTTAAAGAAGTAGTCCAGTTACACATTTGTGGGCTTATAACTTGGCTTCTGAATGTTCTAGATAGATCAGGTTTGTTTTAGTGTACTCCAATCAACAGCCCCTACAACCACAAAAAGGACTGGAGTCATTAGCACTTATGGTTTGTAAATGGCACCCAGAATTATGTTGCACGAAGCACAATTTCACATCATTCTGGGTCCATTTGTGTGAAAACAAGGTCCAATCAGGCTGAAACGTTACAAGAAGGTAGAATCTATTGAGTTGTAAGTGATCTGAACATTTCAAGATGATCGCACATTCCTATAGGGTGTCAAACCATGCCCAAAAGGTCACCGGGCCTAGTGTCACTTTAAAGAAGTAGTCCAGTTACACTTTTTTGGGCTTATAACTTGGCTTCTGAATATCCTAGAGAGGTCAGGTTTGTTTTAGAGTACTTCAATTAACAGCCCACTTTACCCCAAAAAGCAATGGAGTCATTAGCACTGATGGTTTTTAAATGGCACCCAGAATTATGTTGCACGAAGCACAATTTCACATCATTCTGGTTTCATTTGTGTGAAAACAAGGTCCAATCAGGCTGAAACGTTACAGGAAGGTAGAATCTATTGAGTTGTAAGTGATCTGAACGTTTCATGATGATAGCACTTTCCTAAGGGGGTCAAACCATGTCCCAAAGGTCAACGGATCTGGTGTCAATTTAAAGAAGTAGTCCAGTTACACATTTGTGGGCTTATAACTTGGCTTCTGAATGTTCTAGAGAGATCAGGTTTGTTTTAGTGTACTCCAATCAACAGCCCCTACAACCACAAAAAGGAATGGAGTCATTAGCACTTATGGTTTGTAAATGGCACCCAGAATTATGTTGCACGAAGCACAATTTCACTTCATTCTGGGTCCATTTGTGTGAAAACAAGGTCCAATCAGGCTGAAACCTTACAGGAAGGTAGACTCTATTGAGTTGTAAGTGATCTGAACGTTTCATGATGATAGCACTTTCCTAAGGGGGTCAAACCATGTCCCAAAGGTCACCGGATCTGGTGTCAATTTAAAGAAGTAGTCCAGTTACACATTTGTGGGCTTATAACTTGGCTTCTGAATGTCCTAGAGAGATCAGATTTGTTTTAGTGTATTCCAATCAACAGCCCCTACAACCACAAAAAGGAATGGAGTCATTAGCACTTATGGTTTTTAAATGGCACCCAGAATTATGTTGCACGAAGCACAATTTCACATCATTCTGGTTTCATTTGTGTGAAAACAAGGTCCAATCAAGCTGAAACGTTACAGGAAGGTAGAATCTCTTGAGTTGTAAGTGATCTGAACGTTTCATGCTGATAGCACTTTCCTAAGGAGGTCAAACCATGTCCCAAAGGTCACCGGATCTGGTGTCAATTTAAAGAAGTAGTCCAGTTACAACTTTGTGGGCTTATAACTTGGCTTCTGAATATCCTAAAGAGGTCAGGTATGTTTTAGTGTACTCCAATCAACAGCCCCTACAACCACAAAAAGGACTGGAGTCATTAGCACTTATGGTTTTTAAATGGCACCCAGAATTATGTTGCACGAAGCACAATTTCACATCATTCTGGGTTCATTTGTGTGAAAACAAGGTCCAATCAAGCTGAAACGTTACAGGAAGGTAGAATCTCTTGAGTTGTAAGTGATCTGAACGTTTCATGCTGAAAGCACTTTCCTAAGGAGGTCAAACCATGTCCCAAAGGTCACTGGATCTGGTGTCACTTTAAAGAAGTAGTCCAGTTACACATTTGCGGGCTTATAACTTGGATTCTGAATGTCCTAGAGAGATCAGGTTTGTTTTAGTGTACTCCAATCAACAGCCCCTACAACCACAAAAAGGAATGGAGTCCTTAGCACTTATGGTTTGTAAATGGCACCCAGAATTATGTTGCACGAAGCACAATTTCACATCATTCTGGGTCCATTTGTGTGAAAACAAGGTCCAATCAGGCTGAAACGTTACAAGAAGGTAGAATCTATTGAGTTGTAAGTGATCTGAACGTTTCATGATGATCGCACATTCCTGTAGGGGGTCAAACCATGTCCCATTGGTCACCGGGCCTGGTGTCACTTTAAAGAAGTAGTCCAGTTACACCTTTGTGGGCTTATAACTTGGCTTCTGAATATCCTAAAGAGGTCAGGATTGTTTTAGTGTACTCCAATCAACAGCTTCTGTAACCACAAAAAGGAATGGAGTCATTAGCACTTATGGTTTTTAAATGGCACCCAGAATTATGTTGCACGAAGCACAATTTCACATCATTCTGGGTCCATTTGTGTGAAAACAAGGTCCAATCAGGCTGAAACGTTACAGGAAGGTAGAATCTATTGAGTTGTAAGTGATCTGAACGTTTCATGATGATAGCACATTCCTATAGGGGGTCAAACCATGTCCCAAAGGTCACCGGATCTGGTGTCAATTTAAAGAAGTAGTCCAATTACACATTTGTGGGCTTATAACTTGGCTTCTGAATGTCCTAGAGAGATCAGGTTTGTTTTAATGTACTCCAATCAACAGCCCCTACAACCACAAAAAGGAATGGAGTCATTAGCACTTATGGTTTTTAAATGGCACCCAGAATTATGTTGCACGAAGCACAATTTCACATCATTCTGGGTTCATTTGTGTGAAAACAAGGTCCATTCAGGCTGAAACGTTACAGGAAGGTAGAATCTATTGAGTTGTAAGTGATCTGAACGTTTCATGATGATAGCGCTTTCCTAAGGGGGTCAAACCATGTCCCAAAGGTCACCGGATCTGGTGTCAATTTAAAGAAGTAGTCCAGTTACACATTTGTGGGCTTATAACTTGGCTTCTGAATGTCCTAGAGAGATCAGGTTTGTTTTAATGTACTCCAATCAACAGCCCCTACAACCACAAAAAGGAATGGAGTCATTAGCACTTATGGTTTGTAAATGGCACCCAGAATTATGTTGCACGAAGCACAATTTCACATCATTCTGGGTCCATTTGTGTGAAAACAAGGTCCAATCAGGCTGAAACGTTACAAGAAGGTAGAATCTATTGAGTTGTAAGTGATCTGAACATTTCATGATGATCGCACATTCCTATTGGGGGTCAAACCATGTCCCAAAGGTCACCGGATCAGGTGTCACTTTAAAGAAGTAGTCCAGTTACACATTTGTGGGCTTATAACTTGGCTTCTGAATATCCTAGAGAGGTCAGGTTTGTTTCAGAGTACTCCAATTAACAGCCCCCATTAACCCAAAAAGGAATGGAGTCATTAGCACTTATGGTTTTTAAATGGCACCCAGAATTATGTTGCACGAAGCACAGTTTCACATCATTCTGGGTTCATTTGTGTGAAAACAAGGTCCAATCAGGTTGGAACGTTACAGGAAGGTAGAATCTATTGAGTTGTAAGTGATCTGAACGTTTCATGATGATATCACTTTCCTAAGGGGGTCAAACCATGTCCCAAAGGTCAACGGATCTGGTGTCAATTTAAAGAAGTAGTCCAGTTACACATTTGTGGGCTTATAACTTGGCTTCTGAATGTTCTAGAGAGATCAGGTTTGTTTTAGTGTACTCCAATCAACAGCCCCTACAACCACAAAAAGGAATGGAGTCATTAGCACTTATGGTTTGTAAATGGCACCCAGAATTATGTTGCACGAAGCACAATTTCACTTCATTCTGGGTCCATTTGTGTGAAAACAAGGTCCAATCAGGCTGAAACCTTACAGGAAGGTAGACTCTATTGAGTTGTAAGTGATTTGAACGTTTCATGATGATAGCACTTTCCTAAGGGGGTCAAACCATGTCCCAAAGGTCACTGGATCTGGTGTCAATTTAAAGAAGTAGTCCAGTTACACATTTGTGGGCTTATAACTTGGCTTCTGAATGTCCTAGAGAGATCAGATTTGTTTTAGTGTATTCCAATCAACAGCCCCTACAACCACAAAAAGGAATGGAGTCATTAGCACTTATGGTTTTTAAATGGCACCCAGAATTATGTTGCACGAAGCACAATTTCACATCATTCTGGTTTCATTTGTGTGAAAACAAGGTCCAATCAAGCTGAAACGTTACAGGAAGGTAGAATCTCTTGAGTTGTAAGTGATCTGAACGTTTCATGCTGATAGCACTTTCCTAAGGAGGTCAAACCATGTCCCAAAGGTCACCGGATCTGGTGTCAATTTAAAGAAGTAGTCCAGTTACAACTTTGTGGGCTTATAACTTGGCTTCTGAATATCCTAAAGAGGTCAGGTATGTTTTAGTGTACTCCAATCAACAGCCCCTACAACCACAAAAAGGACTGGAGTCATTAGCACTTATGGTTTTTAAATGGCACCCAGAATTATGTTGCACGAAGCACAATTTCACATAATTCTGGGTTCATTTGTGTGAAAACAAGGTCCAATCAAGCTGAAACGTTACAGGAAGGTAGAATCTCTTGAGTTGTAAGTGATCTGAACGTTTCATGCTGAAAGCACTTTCCTAAGGAGGTCAAACCATGTCCCAAAGGTCACTGGATCTGGTGTCACTTTAAAGAAGTAGTCCAGTTACACATTTGCGGGCTTATAACTTGGATTCTGAATGTCCTAGAGAGATCAGGTTTGTTTTAGTGTACTCCAATCAACAGCCCCTACAACCACAAAAAGGAATGGAGTCCTTAGCACTTATGGTTTGTAAATGGCACCCAGAATTATGTTGCACGAAGCACAATTTCACATCATTCTGGGTCCATTTGTGTGAAAACAAGGTCCAATCAGGCTGAAACGTTACAAGAAGGTAGAATCTATTGAGTTGTAAGTGATCTGAACGTTTCATGATGATCGCACATTCCTGTAGGGGGTCAAACCATGTCCCATTGGTCACCGGGCCTGGTGTCACTTTAAAGAAGTAGTCCAGTTACACCTTTGTGGGCTTATAACTTGGCTTCTGAATATCCTAAAGAGGTCAGGTTTGTGTTAGTGTACTCCAATCAACAGCCTCTACAACCACAAAAAGGAATGGAGTCATTAGCACTTATAGTTTTTAAATGGCACCCAGAATTATGTTGCACGAAGCACAATTTCACATCATTCTGGGTTCATTTGTGTGAAAACAAGGTCCAATCAAGCTGAAACGTTACAGGAAGGTAGAATCTCTTGAGTTGTAAGTGATCTGAACGTTTCATGCTGAAAGCACATTCCTATTGGGGGTCAAACCATGTCCCAAAGGTCACCGGATCAGGTGTCACTTTAAAGAAGTAGTCCAGTTACACATTTGTGGGCTTATAACTTGGCTTCTGAATATCCTAGAGAGGTCAGGTTTGTTTCAGAGTACTCCAATTAACAGCCCCCATTAACCCAAAAAGGAATGGAGTCATTAGCACTTATGGTTTTTAAATGGCACCCAGAATTATGTTGCACGAAGCACAGTTTCACATCATTCTGGGTTCATTTGTGTGAAAACAAGGTCCAATCAGGTTGGAACGTTACAGGAAGGTAGAATCTATTGAGTTGTAAGTGATCTGAACGTTTCATGATGATATCACTTTCCTAAGGGGGTCAAACCATGTCCCAAAGGTCAACGGATCTGGTGTCAATTTAAAGAAGTAGTCCAGTTACACATTTGTGGGCTTATAACTTGGCTTCTGAATGTTCTAGAGAGATCAGGTTTGTTTTAGTGTACTCCAATCAACAGCCCCTACAACCGCAAAAAGGAATGGAGTCATTAGCACTTATGGTTTGTAAATGGCACCCAGAATTATGTTGCACGAAGCACAATTTCACTTCATTCTGGGTCCATTTGTGTGAAAACAAGGTCCAATCAGGCTGAAACCTTACAGGAAGGTAGACTCTATTGAGTTGTAAGTGATTTGAACGTTTCATGATGATAGCACTTTCCTAAGGGGGTCAAACCATGTCCCAAAGGTCACCGGATCTGGTGTCAATTTAAAGAAGTAGTCCAGTTACACATTTGTGGGCTTATAACTTGGCTTCTGAATGTCCTAGAGAGATCAGATTTGTTTTAGTGTATTCCAATCAACAGCCCCTACAACCACAAAAAGGAATGGAGTCATTAGCACTTATGGTTTTTAAATGGCACCCAGAATTATGTTGCACGAAGCACAATTTCACATCATTCTGGTTTCATTTGTGTGAAAACAAGGTCCAATCAAGCTGAAACGTTACAGGAAGGTAGAATCTCTTGAGTTGTAAGTGATCTGAACGTTTCATGCTGATAGCACTTTCCTAAGGAGGTCAAACCATGTCCCAAAGGTCACCGGATCTGGTGTCAATTTAAAGAAGTAGTCCAGTTACAACTTTGTGGGCTTATAACTTGGCTTCTGAATATCCTAAAGAGGTCAGGTATGTTTTAGTGTACTCCAATCAACAGCCCCTACAACCACAAAAAGGACTGGAGTCATTAGCACTTATGGTTTTTAAATGGCACCCAGAATTATGTTGCACGAAGCACAATTTCACATCATTCTGGGTTCATTTGTGTGAAAACAAGGTCCAATCAAGCTGAAACGTTACAGGAAGGTAGAATCTCTTGAGTTGTAATTGATCTGAACGTTTCATGCTGAAAGCACTTTCCTAAGGAGGTCAAACCATGTCCCAAAGGTCACTGGATCTGGTGTCACTTTAAAGAAGTAGTCCAGTTACACATTTGCGGGCTTATAACTTGGATTCTGAATGTCCTAGAGAGATCAGGTTTGTTTTAGTGTACTCCAATCAACAGCCCCTACAACCACAAAAAGGAATGGAGTCATTAGCACTTATGGTTTGTAAATGGCACCCAGAATTATGTTGCACGAAGCACAATTTCACATCATTCTGGGTCCATTTGTGTGAAAACAAGGTCCAATCAGGCTGAAACGTTACAAGAAGGTAGAATCTATTGAGTTGTAAGTGATCTGAACTTTTCATGATGATCGCACATTCCTGTAGGGGGTCAAACCATGTCCCATTGGTCACAGGGCCTGGTGTCACTTTAAAGAAGTAGTCCAGTTACACCTTTGTGGGCTTATAACTTGGCTTCTGAATATCCTAAAGAGGTCAGGTTTGTTTTAGTGTACTCCAATCAACAGCCTCTACAACCACAAAAAGGAATGGAGTCATTAGCACTTATGGTTTTTAAATGGCACCCAGAATTATGTTGCACGAAGCCCAATTTCACATCATTCTGGGTCCATTTGTGTGAAAACAAGGTCCAATCAGGCTGAAACGTTACAGGAAGGTAGAATCTATTGAGTTGTAAGTGATCTGAACGTTTCATGATGATAGCACATTCCTATAGGGGGTCAAACCATGTCCCAAAGGTCACCGGATCTGGTGTCAATTTAAAGAAGTAGTCCAGTTACACATTTGTGGGCTTATAACTTGGCTTCTGAATGTCCTAGAGAGATCAGGTTTGTTTTAATGTACTCCAATCAACAGCCCCTACAACCACAAAAAGGAAGGGAGTCATTAGCACTTATGGTTTGTAAATGGCACCCAGAATTATGTTGCACGAAGCACAATTTCACATCATTCTGGGTCCATTTGTGTGAAAACAAGGTCCAATCAGGCTGAAACGTTACAAGAAGGTAGAATCTATTGAGTTGTAAGTGATCTGAATGTTTCATGATGATCGCACATTCCTATTGGGGGTCAAACCATGTCCCAAAGGTCACCGGATCAGGTGTCACTTTAAAGAAGTAGTCCAGTTACACATTTGTGGGCTTATAACTTGGCTTCTGAATATCCTAGAGAGGTCAGGTTTGTTTCAGAGTACTCCAATTAGCAGCCCCCATTAACCCAAAAAGGAATGGAGTCATTAGCACTTATGGTTTTTAAATGGCACCCAGAATTATGTTGCACGAAGCACAGTTTCACATCATTCTGGGTTCATTTGTGTGAAAACAAGGTCCAATCAGGTTGGAACGTTACAGGAAGGTAGAATCTATTGAGTTGTAAGTGATCTGAACGTTTCATGATGATAGCACTTTCCTAAGGAGGTCAAACCATGTCCCAAAGGTCACCGGATCTGGTGTCAATTTAAAGAAGTAGTAAAGTTACACATTTGTGGGCTTATAACTTGGCTTCTGAATGTCCTAGAGAGATCAGGTTTGTTTTAGTGTACTCCAATCAACAGCCCCTACAACCACAAAAAGGAATGGAGTCATTAGCACTTATGGTTTAAAAATGGCACCCAGAATTATGTTGCACGATGCACAATTTCACATCATTCTGGGTTCATTTGTGTGAAAACAAGGTCCAATCAGGCTGAACCGTTACAGGAAGGTAGAATCTATTGAGTTGTAAGTGATCTGAACGTTTCATGATGATAGCACATTCCTAAGGGGGTCAAACCATGTCCCAAAGGTCACCAGATCTGGTGTCAATTTAAAGAAGAATTCGAGTTACACATTTGTGGGCTTATAACTTGGCTTCTGAATGTCCTAGAGAGATCAGGTTTGTTTTAATGTACTCCAATCAACAGCCCCTACAACCACAAAAAGGAATGGAGTCATTAGCACTTATGGTTTGTAAATGGCACCCAGAATTATGTTGCACGAAGCACAATTTCACATCATTCTGGGTCCATTTGTGTGAAAACAAGGTCCAATCAGGCTGAAACGTTACAGGAAGGTAGAATCTATTGAGTTGTAAGTGATCCGAACGTTTCATGATGATAGCACTTTCCTAAGGGGGTCAAACCATATCCCAAAGGTCAACGGATCTGGTGTCAATTTAAAGAAGTAGTCCAGTTACACATTTGTGGGCTTATAACTTGGCTTCTGAATGTTCTAGAGAGATCAGGTTTGTTTTAGTGTACTCCAATCAACAGCCCCTACAACCACAAAAAGGAATGGAGTCATTAGCACTTATGGTTTGTAAATGGCACCCAGAATTACGTTGCACGAAGCACAATTTCACTTCATTCTGGGTCCATTTGTGTGAAAACAAGGTCCAATCAGGCTGAAACGTTACAGGAAGGTAGAATCTCTTGAGTTGTAAGTGATCTGAACGTTTCATGCTGATAGCACTTTCCTAACAAGGTCAAACCATGTCCCAAAGGTCACTGGATCTGGTGTCAATTTAAAGAAGTAGTCCAGTTACACATTTGCGGGCTTATAACTTGGCTTCTGAATGTCCTAGAGGGATCAGGTTTGTTTTAGTGTACTCCAATCAACAGCCCCTACAACCACAAAAAGGAATGGAGTCATTAGCACTTATGGTTTTTAAATGGCACCCAGAATTATGTTGCACGAAGCACAATTTCACATCATTCTGGGTCCATTTGTGTGAAAACAAGGTCCAATCAGGCTGAAACGTTACAAGAAGGTAGAATCTATTGAGTTGTAAGTGATCTGAACGTTTCATGATGATCGCACATTCCTGTAGGGGGTCAAACCATGTCCCATAGGTCACCGGGCCTGGTGTCACTTTAAAGAAGTAGTCCAGTTACACATTTGTGGGCTTATAACTTGGCTTCTGAATATCCTAAAGAGGTCAGGTTTGTTTTAGTGTACTCCAATCAACAGCCTCTACAACCACAAAAAGGAATGGAGTCATTAGCACTTATGGTTTGTAAATGGCACCCAGAATTATGTTGCACGAAGCACAATTTCACATAATTCTGGGTCCATTTGTGTGAAAACAAGGTCCAATCAGGCTGAAACGTTACAGGAAGGTAGAATCTATTGAGTTGTAAGTGATCTGAACGTTTCATGATGATAGCACATTCCTATAGGGGGTCAAACCATGTCCCAAAGGTCACCGGATCTGGTGTCAATTTAAAGAAGTAGTCCAGTTACACATTTGTGGGCTTATAACTTGGCTTCTGAATGTCCTAGAGAGATCAGGTTTGTTTTAATGTACTCCAATCAACAGCCCCTACAACCACAAAAAGGAATGGAGTCATTAGCACTTATGGTTTTTAAATGGCACCCAGAATTATGTTGCACGAAGCACAATTTCACTAGCCTAGTGAACTAGACCAAATTCTTGCTTTGCAAAGAATGGTCTAGGCATGCTCCATTGGAACCTCCACAGCTCCTACCAGGACTCTGGCTAGCCAATCAAAGCTCTCTAGAGGGGTTTCAAACACATAAAGAGCTGTGATTGGTCCACAATGGTGGGCCAATCATAGTGCTCTATCTGCTTAGTGAACAAATCACAGAGCTCTATCCGCTTTGTGGGCCAATCAGGGCACTCTATATGCCTGGTGGGTGGGATGATGCAACAGAGTGAAACAAGAGTATGTCACATTCTTTGTCCAGTGGAATGCAGAGATCATTTGAAAGACAATGGTAGAATCCGCCCCACAACCGAGAGCCGTCAATGGAGCATGGCCAGACTAAATAATACATTTATTTAGTCTGACTTGCCAGGCTACAATTTCACATTATTCTGGGTCCATTTGTGTGAAAACAAGGTCCAATCAGGCTGAAACGTTACAGGAAGGTAGAATCTATTGAGTTGTAAGTGATCTGAACGTTTCATGATGATCGCACATTCCTATTGGGGGTCAAACCATGTCCCAAAGGTCACCGGATCTGGTGTCACTTTAAAGAAGTAGTCCAGTTACACATTTGTGGGCTTATAACTTGGCTTCTGAATATCCTAGAGAGGTCAGGTTTGTTTTAGAGTACTCCAATTAACAGCCCCCATTAACCCTAAATGGAATGGAGTCATTAGCACTTATGGTTTTTAAATGGCACCCAGAATTATGTTGAACGAAGCACAATTTCACATCATTCTGGGTTCATTTGTGTGAAAACAAGGTCCAATCAGGCTGAAACGTTACAGGAATGTAGAATCTATTGAGTTGTAAGTGATCTGAACGTTTCATGATGATAGCACTTTCCTAAGGGGGTAAAACCATGTCCCAAAGGTCACCGGATCTGGTGTCAATTTAAAGAAGTAGTCCAGTTACACATTTGTGGGCTTATACCTTGGCTTCTGAATGTCCTAGAGAGATCAGGTTTGTTTTAATGTACTCCAATCAACAGCCCCTACAACCACAAAAAGGAAGGGAGTCATTAGCACTTATGGTTTGTAAATGGCACCCAGAATTATGTTGCACGAAGCACAATTTCACATCATTCTGGGTCCATTTGTGTGAAAACAAGGTCCAATCAGGCTGAAACGTTACAAGAAGGTAGAATCTATTGAGTTGTACGTGATCTGAACGTTTCAGGATGATTGCACATTCCTATAGGGGGTCAAACCATGTCCCAAAGGTCACCGGGCCTGGTGTCACTTTAAAGAAGTAGTCCAGTTACACATTTGTGGGCTTATAACTTGGCTTCTGAATATCCTAAAGAGGTCAGGTTTGTTTTAGTGTACTCCAATCAACAGCCCCTACAACCACAAAAAGGACTGGAGTCATTAGCACTTATGGTTTTTAAATGGCACCCAGAATTATTTTGCACGAAGCACAATTTCACATCATTCTGGGTTCATTTGTGTGAAAACAAGGTCCAATCAGGCTGAAATGTTACAGGAAGGTAGAATCTATTGAGTTGTAAGTGATCTGAACGTTTCATGATGATCACACTTTCCTAAGGGGGTCAAACCATGTCCCAAAGGTCACCGGATCTGGTGTCAATTTAAAGAAGTAGTCCAGTTAAAAATTTGTGGGCTTATAACTTGGCTTCTGAATGTTCTAGAGAGATCAGGTTTGTTTTAATGTACTCCAGCCAACAGCCCCTACAACCACAAAAAGGAATGGAATCATTGTGAAAACAAGGTCCAATCAGGCTGAAACGTTACAAGAACGTAGAATCTATTGAGTTGTAAGTGATCTGAACGTTTCAAGATGATCGCACTTTCCTAAGGGGGTCAAACCATGTCCCAAAGGTAATCGGATCTGGTGTCAATTTAAAGAAGTAGTCCAGTTACACATTTGTGGGCTTATAACTTGGCTTCTGAATTTCCCAGAGAGATCAGGTTTGTTTTAACGTACTCTAGCCAACAGCCCCTACAACCACAAAAAGGAATGGAGTCATTGTGAAAACAAGGTCCAATCAGGCTGAAACGTTACAAGAAGGTAGAATCTATTGAGTTGTAAGTGATCTGAACGTTTCAAGATGATCGCACTTTCCTAAGGGGGTCAAACCATGTCCCAAAGGTCATAGGATCTGGTGTCAATTTAAAGAAGTAGTCCAGTTACACATTTGTGGGCTTATAACTTGGCTTCTGAATGTCCTAGAGAGATCAGGTTTGTTTTACTATACTCCAATTAACAGCCCCCATTACCCCAAAAAGGAATGGAGTCATTAGCACTGATGGTTTTTAAATGGCACCCAGAATTATGTTGCACGAAGCACAATTTCACATCATTCTGGGTTCATTTGTGTGAAAACAAGGTCCAATCAGGCTGAAACGTTACAGGAAGGTAGAATCTATTGAGTTGTAAGTGATCTGAACGTTTCATGATGATAGCACTTTCCTAAGCGGGTCAAACCATGTCCCAAAGGTCAACGGATCTGGTGTCAATTTAAAGAAGTAGTCCAGTTACACATTTGTGGGCTTATAACTTGGCTTCTGAATGTTCTAGAGAGATCAGGTTTGTTTTAGTGTATTCCAATCAACAGCCCCTACAACCACAAAAAGGAATGGAGTCATTAGCACTTATGGTTTGTAAATGGCACCCAGAATTATGTTGCACGAAGCACAATTTCACTTCATTCTGGGTCCATTTGTGTGAAAACAAGGTCCAATCAGGCTGAAACGTTACAGGAAGGTAGACTCTATTAAGTTGTAAGTGATCTGAACGTTTCATGATGATAGCACTTTCCTAAGGGGGTCAAACCATGCCCCAAAGGTCACCGGATCTGGTGTCAATTTAAAGAAGTAGTCCAGTTACACATTTGTGGGCTTATAACTTGGCTTCTGAATATCCTAAAGAGGTCAGGTTTGTTTTAGTGTACTCCAATCAACAGCCTCTACAACCACAAAAAGGAATGGAGTCATTAGCACTTATGGTTTGTAAATGGCACCCAGAATTATGTTGCACGAAGCACAATTTCACATCATTCTGGGTCCATTTGTTTGAAAACAAGGTCCAATCAGGCTGAAACGTTACAGGAAGGTAGAATCTATTGAGTTGTAAGTGATCTGAACGCTTCATGATGATAGCACATTCCTATAGGGGTTCAAACCATGTCCCAAAGGTCACCGGGCCTGGTGTCAATTTAAAGAAGTAGTCCAGTTACACATTTGTGGGCTTATAATTTGGCTTCTGAATGTCCTAGAGAGATCAGGTTTGTTTTAATGTACTCCAATCAACAGCCCCTACAACCACAAAAAGGAATGGAGTCATTAGCACTTATGGTTTTTAAATGGCACCCAGAATTATGTTGCACAAAGCACAATTTCACTAACCTAGTGAACTAGACCAAATTCTTGCTTTGCAAAGAATGGTCTAGGCATGCTCCATTGGAACCTCCACAAATCCTACCAGGACTCTGGCTAGCCAATCACAGCTCTCTAGAGGGGTTTCAAACACATAAAGAGCTGTGATTGGTCCATAATGGTGGGCCAATCATAGTGCTTTATCTGCTTAGTGAACAAATCACAGAGCTCTATCCGCTTTGTGGGCCAATCAGGGCACTCTATATGCCTGGTGGGTGGGATGATGCAACAGAGTGAAACAAGAGTATGTCACATTCTTTGTCCAGTGGAATGCAGAGATCATTTGAAAGACAATGGTAGAACCCGCCCCACAACCGAGAGCCGTCAATGGAGCATGGCCAGACTAAATAATACATTTATTTAGTCTGGCTTGCCAGGCTACAATTTCACATCATTCTGGGTCCATTTGTGTGAAAACAAGGTCCAATCAGGCTGAAACGTTACAGGAAGGTAGAATCTATTGAGTTGTAAGTGATCTGAACGTTTCATGATGATAGCACATTCGTAAGGGGGTCAAACCATGTCCCAAAGGTCACCGGATCTGGTGTCAATTTAAAGAAGTAGTCCAGTTACACATTTGTGGGCTTATAACTTGGGTTCTGAATTTCCTAGAGAGATCAGGTTTGTTTTAATGTACTCCAATCAACAGCCCCTACAACCAGAAAAAGGAATGGAGTCATTAGCACTTATGGTTTGTAAATGGCACCCAGAATTATGTTGCACGAAGAACAATTTCACATCATTCTGGGTTCATTTGTGTGAAAACAAGGTCCAATCAGGCTGAAAGTTACAGGAAGGTAGAATCTATTGAGTTGTAAGTGATCTGAACGTTTCATGATGATCGCACATTCCTATTGGGGGTCAAACCATGTCCCAAAGGTCACCGGATCTGGTGTCACTTTAAAGAAGTAGTCCAGTTACACAATTTGTGGGCTTATAACTTGGCTTCTGAATATCCTAGAGAGGTCAGGTTTGTTTTAGAGTACTCCAATTAACAGCCCCCATTAACCCTAAAAGGAATGGAGTCATTAGCACTTATGGTTTGTAAATGGCACCCAGAATTATGTTGCACGAAGCACAATTTCACATCATTCTGGGTCCATTTGTGTGAAAACAAGGTTCAATCAGGCTGAAACGTTACAAGAAGGTAGAATCTATTGAGTTGTAAGTGATCTGAACGTTTCATGATGATCGCACATTCCTATAGGGGGTCAAACCATGTCCCAAAGGTCACCGGGCCTGGTGTCACTTTAAAGAAGTAGTCCAGTTACACCTTTGTGGGCTTATAAATTGGCTTCTGAATATCCTAAAGAGGCCAGGTTTGTTTTAGTGTACTCCAATCAACAGCCCCTACAACCACAAAAAGGACTGGAGTCATTAGCACTTATGGTTTTTAAATGGCACCCAGAATTATGTTGCACGAAGCACAATTTCACATCATTCTGGGTTCATTTGTGTGAAAACAAGGTCCAATCAGGCTGAAATGTTACAGGAAGGTAGAATCTAATGAGTTGTAAGTGATCTGAACGTTTCATGATGATCGCACTTTCCTAAGGGGGTCAAACCATGTCCCAAAGGTCACCGGATCTGGTGTCCAATTTAAAGAAGTAGTCCAGTTATACATTTGTGGGCTTATAACTTGGCTTCTGAATGTTCTAGAGAGATCAGGTTTGTTTTAATGTACTCCAGACAACAGCCCCTACAACCACAAAAAGGAATGGAGTCATTGTGAAAACAAGGTCCAATCAGGCTGAAACGTTACAAGAAGGTAGAATCTATTGAGTTGTAAGTGATCTGAACGTTTCAAGATGATCGCACTTTCCTAAGGGGGTCAAACCATGTCCCAAAAGTCATCGGATCTGGTGTCAATTTAAAGAAGTAGTCCAGTTACACATTTGTGGGCTTATAACTTGGGTTCTGAATTTCCTAGAGAGATCAGGTTTGTTTTAATGTACTCCAATCAACAGCCCCTACAACCACAAAAAGGAATGGAGTCATTAGCACTTATGGTTTGTAAATGGCACCCAGAATTATGTTGCACGAAGCACAATTTCACATCATTCTGGGTTCATTTGTGTGAAAACAAGGTCCAATCAGGCTGAAAGTTACAGGAAGGTAGAATCTATTGAGTTGTAAGTGATCTGAACGTTTCATGATGATCGCACATTCCTATTGGGGGTCAAACCATGTCCCAAAGGTCACCGGATCTGGTGTCACTTTAAAGAAGTAGTCCAGTTACACAATTTGTGGGCTTATAACTTGGCTTCTGAATATCCTAGAGAGGTCAGGTTTGTTTTAGAGTACTCCAATTAACAGCCCCCATTAACCCTAAAAGGAATGGAGTCATTAGCACTTATGGTTTTTAAATTGCACCCAGAATTATGTTGCACGAAGCACAATTTCACATCATTCTGGGTTCATTTGTGTGAAAACAAGGTCCAATCAGGCTGAAACGTTACAGGAAGGTAGAATCTATTGAGTTGTAAGTGATCTGAACGTTTCATGATGATAGCACTTTCCTAAGGGGGTCAAACCATGTCCCAAAGGTCACCGGATCTGGTGTCAATTTAAAGAAGTAGTCCAGTGACACCTTTGTGGGCTTATAACTTGGCTTCTGAATGTCCTAGAGGGATCAGGTTTGTTTTAATGTACTCCAATCAACAGCCCCTACAACCACAAAAAGGAAGGGAGTCATTAGCACTTATGGTTTGTAAATGGCACCCAGAATTATGTTGCACGAAGCACAATTTCACATCATTCTGGGTTCATTTGTGTGATAACAAGGTCCAATCAGGCTGAAAGTTACAGGAAGGTAGAATCTATTGAGTTGTAAGTGATCTGAACGTTTCATGATGATCGCACATTCCTATTGGGGGTAAAACCATGTCCCAAAGGTCACCGGATCTGGTGTCAATTTAAAGAAGTAGTCCAGTTACACATTTGTGGGCTTATAACTTGGCTTCTGAATGTTCTAGAGAGATCAGGTTTGTTTTAATGTACTCCAGCCAACAGCCCCTACAACCACAAAAAGGAATGGAGTCATTGTGAAAACAAGGTCCAATCAGGCTGAAACGTTACAAGAAGGTAGAATCTATTGAGTTGTAAGTGATCTGAACGTTTCAAGATGATCGCACTTTCCTAAGGGGGTCAAACCATGTCCCAAAGGTCATCGGATCTGGTGTCAATTTAAAGAAGTAGTCCAGTAACACATTTGTGGGCTTATAACTTGGCTTCTGAATTTCCCAGAGAGATCAGGTTTGTTTTAATGTACTCTAGCCAACAGCCCCTACAACCACAAAAAGGAATGGAGTCATTGTGAAAACAAGGTCCAATCAGGCTGAAACGTTACAAGAAGGTAGAATCTATTGAGTTGTAAGTGATCTGAACGTTTCAAGATGATCGCACTTTCCTAAGGGGGTCAAACCATGTCCCAAAGGTCATAGGATCTGGTGTCAATTTAAAGAAGTAGTCCAGTTACACATTTGTGGGATTATAACTTGGCTTCTGAATGTCCTAGAGAGATCAGGTTTGTTTTACTATACTCCAATTAACAGCCCCCATTACCCCAAAAAGGAATGGAGTCATTAGCACTGATGGTTTTTAAATGGCACCCAGAATTATGTTGCACGAAGCACAATTTCACATCATTCTGGGTTCATTTGTGTGAAAACAAGGTCCAATCAGGCTGAAACGTTACAGGAAGGTAGAATCTATTGAGTTGTAAGTGATCTGAACGTTTCATGATGATAGCACTTTCCTAAGGGGGTCAAACCATGTCCCAAAGGTCAACGGATCTGGTGTCAATTTAAAGAAGTAGTCCAGTTACACATTTGTGGGCTTATAACTTGGCTTCTGAATGTTCTAGAGAGATCAGGTTTGTTTTAGTGTATTCCAATCAACAGCCCCTACAACCACAAAAAGGAATGGAGTCATTAGCACTTATGGTTTGTAAATGGCACCCAGAATTATGTTGCACGAAGCACAATTTCACATCATTCTGGGTCCATTTGTGTGAAAACAAGGTCCAATCAGGCTGAAACGTTACAGGAAGGTAGAATCTATTGAGTTGTAAGTGATCTGAACGTTTCATGATGATAGCACATTCCTATAGGGGGTCAAACCATGTCCCAAAGGTCACCGGATCTGGTGTCAATTTAAAGAAGTAGTCCAGTTACACATTTGTGGGCTTATAACTTTGCTTCTGAATGTCCTAGAGAGATCATGTTTGTTTTAGTATACTCCAATCAACAGCCCCTACAACCACAAAAAGGAATGGAGTCATTAGCACTTATGGTTTTTAAATGGCACCCAGAATTATATTGCACGAAGCACAATTTCACATCATTCTGGGTTCATTTGTGTGAAAACAAGGTCCAATCAGGCTGAAACGTTACAGGAAGGTAGAATCTATTGAGTTGTAAGTGATCTGAATGTTTCATGATGATAGCACATTCCTAAGGGGGTAAAACCATGTCCCAAAGGTCACCAGATCTGGTGTCAATTTAAAGAAGTAGTCCAGTTACACATTTGTGGGCTTATAACTTGGGTTCTGAATTTCCTAGAGAGATCAGGTTTGTTTTAATGTACTCCAATCAACAACCCCTACAACCACAAAAAGGAATGGAGTCATTAGCACTTATGGTTTGAAAATGGCACCCAGAATTATGTTGCACGAAGCACAATTTCACATCATTCTGGGTTCATTTGTGTGAAAACAAGGTCCAATCAGGCTGAAAGTTACAGGAAGGTAGAATCTATTGAGTTGTAAGTGATCTGAACGTTTCATGATGATCGCACATTCCTATTGAGGGTCAAACCATGTCCCAAAGGTCACCGGATCTGGTGTCACTTTAAAGAAGTAGTCCAGTTACACAATTTGTGGGCTTATAACTTGGCTTCTGAATATCCTAGAGAGGTCAGGTTTGTTTTAGAGTACTCCAATTAACAGCCCCCATTAACCCTAAAAGGAATGGAGTCATTAGCACTTATGGTTTTTAAATGGCACCCAGAATTATGTTGCACGAAGCACAATTTCACATCATTCTGGGTTCATTTGTGTGAAAACAAGGTCCAATCAGGCTGAAACGTTACAGGAAGGTAGAATCTATTGAGTTGTAAGTGATCTGAACGTTTCATGATGATAGCACTTTCCTAAGGGGGTCAAACCATGTCCCAAAGGTCACCGGATCTGGTGTCAATTTAAAGAAGTAGTCCAGTTACACATTTGTGGGCTTATAACTTGGCTTCTGAATGTCCTAAAGAGATCAGGTTTGTTTTAATGTACTCCAATCAACAGCCCCTACAACCACAAAAAGGAAGGGAGTCATTAGCACTTATGGTTTGTAAATGGCACCCAGAATTATGTTGCACGAAGCACAATTTCACATCATTCTGGGTCCATTTGTGTGAAAACTAGGTCCAATCAGGCTGAAACGTTACAAGAAGGTAGAATCTATTGAGTTGTAAGTGATCTGAACGTTTCATGATGACCGCACATTCCTATTGGGGGTCAAACCATGTCCCAAAGGTCACCAGATCTGGTGTCACTTTAAAGAAGTAGTCCAGTTACACATTTGTGGGCTTATAACTTGGCTTCTGAATGTTCTAGAGAGATCAGGTTTGTTTTAATGTACTCCAGCCAACAGCCCCTACAACCACAAAAAGGAATGGAGTCATTGTGAAAACAAGGTCCAATCAGGCTGAAACGTTACAAGAAGGTAGAATCTATTGAGTTGTAAGTGATCTGAACGTTTCAAGATGATCGCACTTTCCTAAGGGGGTCAAACCATGTCCCAAAGGTCATCGGATCTGGTGTCAATTTAAAGAAGTAGTCCAGTTACACATTTGTGGGCTTATAACTTGGGTTCTGAATTTCCTAGAGAGATCAGGTTTGTTTTAATGTACTCCAATCAACAGCCCCTACAACCACAAAAAGGAATGGAGTCATTAGCACTTATGGTTTGTAAATGGCACCCAGAATTATGTTGCACGAAGCACAATTTCACATCATTCTGGGTTCATTTGTGTGAAAACAAGGTCCAATCAGGCTGAAAGTTACAGGAAGGTAGAATCTATTGAGTTGTAAGTGATCTGAACGTTTCATGATGATCGCACATTCCTATTGGGGGTCAAACCATGTCCCAAAGGTCACCGGATCTGGTGTCACATTAAAGAAGAAGTCCAGTTACACAATTTGTGGGCTTATAACTTGGCTTCTGAATATCCTAGAGAGGTCAGGTTTGTTTTAGAGTACTCCAATTAACAGCCCCCATTAACCCTAAAAGGAATGGAGTCATTAGCACTTATGGTTTGTAAATGGCACCCAGAATTATGTTGCACGAAGCACA
Source organism: Nothobranchius furzeri (assembly GCF_043380555.1). Taxonomy (NCBI): domain Eukaryota; kingdom Metazoa; phylum Chordata; class Actinopteri; order Cyprinodontiformes; family Nothobranchiidae; genus Nothobranchius; species Nothobranchius furzeri. The sequence goes on along the minus strand of NC_091752.1, from coordinate 10,447,652 downwards.
ATTTCACATCATTCTGGGTCCATTTGTGTGAAAACTAGGTCCAATCAGGCTGAAACGTTACAAGAAGGTAGAATCTATTGATTTGTAAGTGATCTGAACGTTTCATGATGATCGCACATTCCTATTGGGGGTCAAACCATGTCCCAAAGGTCACCGGATCTGGTGTCACTTTAAAGAAGTAGTCCAGTTACACATTTGTGGGCTTATAACTTGGCTTCTGAATATCCTAGAGAGGTCAGGTTTGTTTTAGAGTACTCCAATTAACAGCCCCCATTAACCCAAAAAGGAAGGGAGTCATTAGCACTTATGGTTTGTAAATGGCACCCAGAATTATGTTGCACGAAGCACAATTTCACATCATTCTGGGTCCATTTGTATGAAAACAAGGTCCAATCAGGCTGAAACGTTACAAGAAGGTAGAATCTATTGAGTTGTAAGTGATCTGAACGTTTCATGATGATCGCACATTCCTATAGGGGGTCAAACCGTGTCCCAAAGGTCACCGGGCCTGGTGTCACTTCAAAGAAGTAGTCCAGTTACACCTTTGTGGGCTTATAACTTGGCTTCTGAATATCCTAAAGAGGCCAGGTTTGTTTTAGTGTACTCCAATCAACAGCCCCTACAACCACAAAAAGGACTGGAGTCATTAGCACTTATGGTTTTTAAATGGCACCCAGAATTATGTTGCACGAAGCACAATTTCACATCATTCTGGGTTCATTTGTGTGAAAACAAGGTCCAATCAGGCTGAAATGTTACAGGAAGGTAGAATCTAATGAGTTGTAAGTGATCTGAACGTTTCATGATGATCGCACTTTCCTAAGGGGGTCAAACCATGTCCCAAAGGTCACCGGATCTGGTGTCAATTTAAAGAAGTAGTCCAGTTACACATTTGTGGGCTTATAACTTGGCTTCTGAATGTTCTAGAGAGATCAGGTTTGTTTTAATGTACTCCAGCCAACAGCCCCTACAACCACAAAAAGGAATGGAGTCATTGTGAAAACAAGGTCCAATCAGGCTGAAACGTTACAAGAGGGTAGAATCTATTGAGTTGTAAGTGATCTGAACGTTTCAAGATGATCGCACTTTCCTAAGGGGGTCAAACCATGTCCCAAAGGTCATCGGATCTGGTGTCAATTTAAAGAAGTAGTCCAGTTACACATTTGTGGACTTAGAACTTGGCTTCTGAATGTCCTAGAGAGATCAGGTTTGTTTTAATGTACTCTAGCCAACAGCCCCTACAACCACAAAAAGGAATGGAGTCATTGTGAAAACAAGGTCCAATCAGGCTGAAACGTTACAAGAAGGTAGAATCTATTGAGTTGTAAGTGATCTGAACATTTCAAGATGATCGCACTTTCCTAAGGGGGTCAAACCATGTCCCAAAGGTCACCGGGCCTGGTGTCACTTTAAAGAAGTAGTCCAGTTACACCTTTGTGGGCTTATAACTTGGCTTCTGAATGTCCTAGAGAGGTCAGGTTTGTTTTAGTGTACTCCAATCAACAGCCCCCATTACCCCAAAAAGGAATGGAGTCATTAGCACTTATGGTTTTTAAATGGAATCCCAGAATTATGTTGCACGAAGCACAATTTCACATCATTCTGGGTTCATTTGTGTGAACACAAGGTCCAATAAGGCTGAAACGTTACAGGAAGGTAGAATCTATTGAGTTGTAAGTGATCTGAACGTTTCATGATGATAGCACTTTCCTAAGGGGGTCAAACCATGTCCCAAAGGTCACCGGATCTGGTGTCAATTTAAAGAAGTAGTCCAGTTACACCTTTGTGGGCTTATAACTTGGCTTCTGAATGTCCTAGAGAGGTCAGGTTTGTTTTAGTGTACTCCAATCAACAGCCCCTACAAACACATAAAAGGAATGGAGTCATTAGCACTTATGGTTTTTAAATGGCACCCAGAATTATGTTGCACAAAGCACAATTTCACATCATTCTGGGTTCATTTGTGTGAAAACAAGGTCCAATCAGGCTGAAATGTTACAGGAAGGTAGAATCTATTGAGTTGTAAGTGATCTGAACGTTTCATGATGATCGCACTTTCCTAAGGGGGTCAAACCATGTCGCAAAGGTCACCGGATCTGGTGTCAATTTAAAGAAGTAGTCCAATACACATTTGTGGGCTTATAACTTGGCTTCTGAATGTCCTAGAGAGATCAGGTTTGTTTTAATGTACTCCAGCCAACAGCCCCTACAACCACAAAAAGGAATGGAGTCATTGTGAAAACAAGGTCCAATCAGGCTGAAACGTTACAAGAAGGTAGAATCTATTGAGTTGTAATTGATCTGAACGTTTCAAGATGATCGCACAATCCTATAGGGGGTCAAACCATGTCCCAAAGGTCACCGGGCCTGGTGTCACTTTAAAGAAGTAGTCCAGTTACACCTTTGTGGGCTTATAACTTGGCTTCTGAATGTCCTAGAGAGGTCAGGTTTGTTTTAGTGTACTCCAATCAACAGCCCCCATTACCCCAAAAAGGAATGGAGTCATTAGCACTTATGGTTTTTAAATGGAATCCCAGAATTATGTTGCACGAAGCACAATTTCACATCATTCTGGGTTCATTTGTGTGAACACAAGGTCCAATAAGGCTGAAACGTTACAGGAAGGTAGAATCTATTGAGTTGTAAGTGATCTGAACGTTTCATGATGATAGCACTTTCCTAAGGGGGTCAAACCATGTCCCAAAGGTCACCGGATCTGGTGTCAATTTAAAGAAGTAGTCCAGTTACACCTTTGTGGGCTTATAACTTGGCTTCTGAATGTCCTAGAGAGGTCAGGTTTGTTTTAGTGTACTCCAATCAACAGCCCCTACAACCACATAAAAGGAATGGAGTCATTAGCACTTATGGTTTTTAAATGGCACCCAGAATTATGTTGCACAAAGCACAATTTCACATCATTCTGGGTTCATTTGTGTGAAAACAAGGTCCAATCAGGCTGAAATGTTACAGGAAGGTAGAATCTATTGAGTTGTAAGTGATCTGAACGTTTCATGATGATCGCACTTTCCTAAGGGGGTCAAACCATGTCCCAAAGGTCACCGGATCTGGTGTCAATTTAAAGAAGTAGTCCAATACACATTTGTGGGCTTATAACTTGGCTTCTGAATGTCCTAGAGAGATCAGGTTTGTTTTAATGTACTCCAGCCAACAGCCCCTACAACCACAAAAAGGAATGGAGTCATTGTGAAAACAAGGTCCAATCAGGCTGAAACGTTACAAGAAGGTAGAATCTATTGAGTTGTAAGTGATCGGAACGTTTCAAGATGATCGCACTTTCCTAAGGGGGTCAAACCATGTCCCAAAGGTCACTGGATCTGGTGTCAATTTCAAGAAGTAGTCCAGTTACACATTTGTGGGCTTATAACTTGGCTTCTGAATGTCCTAGAGAGATCAGGTTTGTTTTAATGTACTCCAGCCAACAACCCCTACAACCACAGAAAGGAATGGAGTCATTGTGAAAACAAGGTCCAATCAGGCTGAAACGTTACAAGCAGGTAGAATCTATTGAGTTGTAAGTGAACTGAATGTTTCATGATGATAGCACTTTCCTAAGGGGGTCAAACCATGTCCCAAAGGTCACCGGATCTGGTGTCAATTTAAAGAAGTAGTCCAGTTACACATTTGTGGGCTTATAACTTGGCTTCTGAATGTCCGAGAGAGATCAGGTTTGTTTTAATGTACTCCAATCAACAGCCCCTACAACCACAAAAAGGAAGGGAGTCATTGTGAAAACAAGGTCCAATCAGGCTGAAACGTTACAAGAAGGTAGAATCTATTGAGTTGTAAGTGATCTGAACGTTTCAAGATGATCGCACTTTCCTAAGGGGGTCAAACCATGTCCCAAAGGTCATCGGATCTGGTGTCAATTTAAAGAAGTAGTCCAGTTACACATTTGTGGGCTCATAACTTGGGTTCTGAATTTCCTAGAGAGATCAGGTTTGTTTTAATGTACTCCAATCAACAGCCCCTACAACCACAAAAAGGAATGGAGTCATTAGCACTTATGTTTGTAAATGGCACCCAGAATTATGTTGCACGAAGCACAATTTCACATCATTCTGGGTTCATTTGTGTGAAAACAAGGTCCAGTCAGGCTGAAAGTTACAGGAAGGTAGAATCTATTGAGTTGTAAGTGATCTGAACGTTTCATGATGATCGTACATTCCTATTGGGGGTCAAACCATGTCCCAAAGGTCACCGGATCTGGTGTCACTTTAAAGAAGTAGTCCAGTTACACAAATTGTGGGCTTATAACTTGGCTTCTGAATATCCTAGAGAGGTCAGGTTTGTTTTAGAGTACTCCAGTTAACAGCCCCCATTAACCCAAAAAGGAATGGAGTCATTAGCACTTATGGTTTTTAAATGGCACCCAGAATTATGTTGCACGAAGCACAATTTCAAATCATTCTGGGTTCATTTGTGTGAAAACAAGGTCCAATCAGGTTGGAACATTACAGGAAGGTAGAATCTATTGAGTTGTAAGTGATCTGAACGTTTCATGATGATAGCACATTCCTAAGGGGGTCAAACCATGTCCCAAAGGTCACCGGATCTGGTGTCAATTTAAAGAAGTAGTCCAGTTACACATTTGTGGGCTTATAACTTGGCTTCTGAATGTCCTAGAGAGATCAGGTTTGTTTTAGTGTACTCCAATCAACAGCCCCTACAACCACAAAAAGGAATGGAGTCATTAGCACTTATGGTTTGTAAATGGCACCCAGAATTATGTTGCACGAAGCACAATTTCACATCATTCTGGGTCCATTTGTGTGAAAAGAAGGTCCAATCAGGCTGAAACGTTACAAGAAGGTAGAATCTATTGAGTTGTAAGTGATCTGAACGTTTCATGATGATCGCACATTCCTATAGGGGGTCAAACCATGTCCCAAAGGTCACCGGGCCTGGTGTCACTTTAAAGAAGTAGTCCAGTTACACCTTTGTGGGCTTATAACTTGGCTTCTGAATATCCTAAAGAGGCCAGGTTTGTTTTAGTGTACTCCAATCAACAGCCCCTACAACCACAAAAAGGACTGGAGTCATTAGCACTTATGGTTTTTAAATGGCACCCAGAATTATGTTGCACGAAGCACAATTTCACATCATTCTGGGTTCATTTGTGTGAAAACAAGGTCCAATCATGCTGAAATGTTACAGGAAAGTAGAATCTAATGAGTTGTAAGTGATCTGAACGTTTCATGATGATCGCACTTTCCTAAGGGGGTCAAACCATGTCCCAAAGGTCACCGGATCTGGTGTCAATTTAAAGAAGTAGTCCAGTTACACATTTGTGGGCTTATAACTTGGCTTCTGAATGTTCTAGAGAGATCAGGTTTGTTTTAATGTACTCCAGCCAACAGCCCCTACAACCACAAAAAGGAATGGAGTCATTGTGAAAACAAGGTCCAATCAGGCTGAAACGTTGCAAGAAGGTAGAATCTATTGAGTTGTAAGTGATCTGAACGTTTCAAGATGATCGCACTTTCCTAAGGGGGTCAAACCATGTCCCAAAGGTCATCGGATCTGGTGTCAATTTAAAGAAGTAGTCCAGTTACACATTTGTGGGCTTAGAACTTGGCTTCTGAATGTCCTAGAGAGATCAGGTTTGTTTTAATGTACTCTAGCCAACAGCGCCTACAACCACAAAAAGGAATGGAGTCATTGTGAAAACAAGGTCCAATCAGGCTGAAACGTTACAAGAATGTAGTATCTATTGAGTTGTAAGTGATCTGAACATTTCAAGATGATCGCACTTTCCTAAGGGGGTCAAACCATGTCCCAAAGGTCATAGGAACTGGTGTCAATTTAAAGAAGTAGTCCAGTTAAACATTTGTGGGCTTATAACTTGGCTTCTGAATGTCCTAGAGAGATCAGGTTTGTTTTACTATACTCCAATTAACAGCCCCTACAACCACAAAAAGGAATGGAGTCATTAGCACTTATGGTTTTTAAATGGCTCCCAGAATTATGTTGCACGAAGCACAATTTCACATCATTCTGGGTCCATTTGTGTGAAAACAAGGTCCAATCAGGCTGAAACGTTACAAGAAGGTAGAATCTATTGAGTTGTAATTGATCTGAACGTTTCAAGATGATCGCACAATCCTATAGGGGGTCAAACCATGTCCCAAAGGTCACCGGGCCTGTTGTCACTTTAAAGAAGTAGTCCAGTTACACCTTTGTGGGCTTATAACTTGGCTTCTGAATGTCCTAGAGAGGTCAGGTTTGTTTTAGTGTACTCCAATCAACAGCCCATACATATACAAAAAGGAATGGAGTCATTAGCACTTATGGTTTGTAAATGGCACCCAGAATTATGTTGCACGAAGCACAACTTCACATCATTTTGGGTCCATTTGTGTGAAAACGAGGTCCAATCAGGCTGAAACGTTACAAGAAGGTAGAATCTATTGAGTTGTAAGTGATCTGAACGTTTCATGATGATCCCACATTCCTATAGGGGGTCAAACCATGTCCCAAAGGTCACCGGGCCTGGTGTCACTTTAAAGAAGTAGTCCAGTTACACCTTTGTGGGCTTATAACTTGGCTTCTGAATATCCTAGAGAGGTCAGGTTTGGTTTAGAGTACTCCAATTAACAGCCCCCATTACCCCAAAAAGGAATGGAGTCATTAGCACTTATGGTTTTTAAATGGCACCCAGAATTATGTTGCACGAAGCACAATTTCACATCATTCTGGGTTCATTTGTGTGAACACAAGGTCCAATCAGGCTGAAACGTTACAGGAAGGTAGAATCTATTGAGTTGTAAGTGATCTGAACGTTTCATGATGATAGCACTTTCCTAAGGGGGTCAAACCATGTCCCAAAGGTCACCGGATCTGGTGCCAATTTAAAGAAGTAGTCCAGTTACACCTTTGTGGGCTTATAACTGGGCTTCTGAATGTACTAGAGAGGTCAGGTTTGTTTTAGTGTACTCCAATCAACAGCCCCTACAACCACATAAAAGGAACGGAGTCATTAGCACTTATGGTTTTTAAATGGCACCCAGAATTATGTTGCGCGAAGCACAATTTCACATCATTCTGGGTTCATTTGTGTGAAAACAAGGTCCAATCAGGCTGAAATGTTACAGGAAGGTAGAATCGATTGAGTTGTAAGTGATCTGAACGTTTCATGATGATCGCACTTTCCTAAGGGGGTCAAACCATGTCCCAAAGGTCACCGGATCCGGTGTCAATTTAAAGAAGTAGTCCAATACACATTTGTGGGCTTATAACTTGGCTTCTGAATGTCCTAGAGAGATCAGGTTTGTTTTAATGTACTCCAGCCAACAGCCCCTACAACCAAAAAAAGGAATGGAGTCGCTGTGAAAACAAGGTCCAATCAGGCTGAAACGTTACAAGAAGGTAGAATCTATTGAGTTGAAAGTGATCTGAACGTTTCAAGATGATCGCACTTTCCTAAGGGGGTCAAACCATGTCCCAACGGTCATGGGATCTGGTGTCAATTTAAAGAAGTAGTCCAGTTACACCTTTGTGGGCTTATAACTTGGCTTCTGAATGTCCTAGAGAGATCAGGTTTGTTTTAATGTACTCCAGCCAACAGCCCCTACAACCACAAAAAGGAATGGAGTCATTGTGAAAACAAGGTCCAATCAGACTGAAACGTTACAAGAAGGTAGAATCTATTGAGTTGTAAGTGATCTGAACGTTTCAAGATGATCGCACTTTCCTAAGGGGGTCAAACCATGTCCCAAAGGTCACCGGATCTGGTGTCAATTTAAAGAAGTAGTCCAGTTACACATTTGTGGGCTTATAACTTGGCTTCTGAATGTCCTAGAGAGATCAGGTTTGTTTTAATGTACTCCAGCCAACAGCCCCTACAACCACAGAAAGGAATGGAGTCATTGTGAAAACAAGGTCCAATCAGGCTGAAACGTTACAAGAAGGTAGAATCTATTGAGTTGTAAGTGAACTGAACGTTTCAACATGATCGCACTTTCCTAAGGGGGTCAAACCATGTCCCAAAGGTCACCGGATCTGGTGTCAATTTAAAAAAGTAGTCCGGTTACACATTTGTGGGCTTATAACTTGGCTTCTGAATGTCCTAGAGAGATCAGGTTTGTTTTAGTGTACTCCAATCAACAGCCCCTACAACCACAAAAAGGACTGGAGTCATTAGCACTTATGGTTTTTAAATGGCACCCAGAATTATGTTGCACGAAGCACAATTTCACATCATTCTCGGTTCATTTGTGTGAAAACAAGGTCCAATCAGGCTGAAACGTTAAAAGAATGTAGAATCTATTGAGTTGTAAGTGATCTGAACTTTTCATGATGATAGCACTTTCCTAAGGGGGTCAAACCATGTCCCAAAGGTCACCGGATCTGGTGTCAATTTAAAGAAGTAGTCCAGTTACACATTTGTGGGCTTATAACTTGGCTTCTGAATCTCCTAGAGAGATCAGGTTTGTTTTAGTGTACGCCAATCAACAGCCCCTACAACCACAAAAAGGAATGGAGTCATTAGCACTTATGGTTTGTAAATGGCACCCAGAATTATATTGCACGAAGCACAATTTCACATCATTCTGGGTCCATTTGTGTGAAAACAAGGTCCAATCAGGCTGAAACGTTACAAGAAGGTAGAATCTATTGAGTTGTAAGTGATCTGAACGTTTCAAGATGATCACACATTCCTACGGGGGTCAAACCATGTCCCAAAGGTCACCGGATCTGGTGTCAGTTTAAAGAAGCAATCCAGTTACACCTTTGTGGGCTTATAACTTGGCTTCTGAATGTCCTAGAGAGGTCAGGTTTGTTTTAGTGTACTCCAATCAACAGCCCCTACAACCACAAAAAGGAATGCAGTCATTAGCACTTATGGTTTGTAAATGGCACCCAGATTTATGTTGCACGAAGCACAATTTCACATCATTCTGGGTCCATTTGTGTGAAAACAAGGTCCAATCAGACTGAAACGTTACAGGAAGGTAGAATCTATTGAGTTGTAAGTGATCTGAACGTTTCATGATGATAGCACTTTCCTAAGGGGGTCAAACCATGTCCCAAAGGTCACCGGATCTGGTGTCAATTTAAAGAAGTAGTCCACTTACACATTTGTGGGCTTATAACTTGGCTTCTGAATGTCCTAGAGAGATCAGATTTGTTTTAGTGTATTCCAATCAACAGCCCCTACAACCACAAAAAGGAATGGAGTCATTAGCACTTATGGTTTTTAAATGGCACCCAGAATTATGTTGCACGAAGCACAATTTCACATCATTCTGGTTTCATTTGTGTGAAAACAAGGTCCAAGCAAGCTGAAACGTTACAGGAAGGTAGAATCTCTTGAGTTGTAAGTGATCTGAACGTTTCATGCTGATACCACTTTCCTAAGGAGGTCAAACCATGTCCCAAAGGTCACCGGATCTGGTGTCAATTTAAAGAAGTAGTCCAGTTACAACTTTGTGGGCTTATAACTTGAATTCTGAATATCCTAAAGAGGTCAGGTATGTTTTAGTGTACTCCAATCAACAGCCTCTACAACCACAAAAAGGACTGGAGTCATTAGCACTTATGGTTTTTAAATGGCACCCAGAATTATGTTGCACGAAGCACAATTTCACATCATTCTGGGTTCATTTGTGTGAAAACAAGGTCCAATCAAGCTGAAACGTTACAGGAAGGTAGAATCTCTTGAGTTGTAAGTGATCTGAACGTTTCATGCTGATAGCACTTTCCTAAGGAGGTCAAACCATGTCCCAAAGGTCACTGGATCTGGTGTCACTTTGAAGAAGTAGTCCAGTTACACATTTGCGGGCTTATAACTTGGATTCTGAATGTCCTAGAGAGATCAGGTTTGTTTTAGTGTACTCCAATCAACAGCCCCTACAACCACAAAAAGGAATGGAGTCATTAGCACTTATGGTTTGTAAATGGCACCCAGAATTATGTTGCACGAAGCACAATTTCACATCATTCTGGGTCCATTTGTGTGAAAACAAGGTCCAATCAGGCTGAAACGTTACAAGAAGGTAGAATCTATTGAGTTGTAAGTGATCTGAACGTTTCATGATGATCGCACATTCCTGTAGGGGGTCAAACCATGTCCCATTGGTCACTGGGCCTGGTGTCACTTTAAAGAAGTAGTCCAGTTACACCTTTGTGGGCTTATAACTTGGCTTCTGAATATCCTAAAGAGGCCAGGTTTGTTTTAGTGTACTCCAATCAACAGCCCCTACAACCACAAAAAGGACTGGAGTCATTAGCACTTATGGTTTTTAAATGGCACCCAGAATTATGTTGCACGAAGCACAATTTCACATCATTCTGGGTTCATTTGTGTGAAAACAAGGTCCAATCATGCTGAAATGTTACAGGAAGGTAGAATCTAATGAGTTATAAGTGATCTGAACGTTTCATGATGATCACACTTTCCTAAGGGGGTCAAACCATGTCCCAAAGGTCACCGGATCTGGTGTCAATTTAAAGAAGTAGTCCAGTTACACATTTGTGGGCTTATAACTTGGCTTCTGAATGTTCTAGAGAGATCAGGTTTGTTTTAATGTACTCCAGCCAACAGCCCCTACAACCACAAAAAGGAATGGAGTCATTGTGAAAACAAGGTCCAATCAGGCTGAAACGTTACAAGAAGGTAGAATCTATTGAGTTGTAAGTGATCTGAACGTTTCAAGATGATCGCACTTTCCTAAGGGGGTCAAACCATGTCCCAAAGGTCATCGGATCTGGTGTCAATTTAAAGAAGTAGTCCAGTTACACATTTGTGGGCTCATAACTTGGGTTCTGAATTTCCTAGAGAGATCAGGTTTGTTTTAATGTACTCCAATCAACAGCCCCTACAACCACAAAAAGGAATGGAGTCATTAGCACTTATGGTTTGTAAATGGCACCCAGAATTATGTTGCACGAAGCACAATTTCACATCATTCTGGGTTCATTTGTGTGAAAACAAGGTCCAGTCAGGCTGAAAGTTACAGGAAGGTAGAATCTATTGAGTTGTAAGTGATCTGAACGTTTCATGATGATCGCACATTCCTATTGGGGGTCAAACCATGTCCCAAAGGTCACCGGATCTGGTGTCACTTTAAAGAAGTAGTCCAGTTACACAAATTGTGGGCTTATAACTTGGCTTCTGAATATCCTAGAGAGGTCAGGTTTGTTTTAGAGTACTCCAATTAACAGCCCCCATTAACCCAAAAAGGAATGGAGTCATTAGCACTTATGGTTTTTAAATGGCACCCAGAATTATGTTGCACGAATCACAATTTCACATCATTCTGGGTTCATTTGTGTGAAAACAAGGTCCAATCAGGTTGGAACGTTACAGGAAGGTAGAATCTATTGAGTTGTAAGTGATCTGAACGTTTCATGATGATAGCACTTTCCTAAGGGGGTCAAACCATGTCCCAAAGGTCACCGGATCTGGTGTCAATTTAAAGAAGTAGTCCAGTTACACATTTGTGGGCTTATAACTTGGCGTCTGAATGTCCTAGAGAGATCAGGTTTGTTTTAGTGTACTCCAATCAACAGCCCCTACAACCACAAAAAGGAATGGAGTCATTAGCACTTATGGTTTGTAAATGGCACCCAGAATTATGTTGCACGAAGCACAATTTCACATCATTCTGGGTCCATTTGTGTGAAAAGAAGGTCCAATCAGGCTGAAACGTTACAAGAAGGTAGAATCTATTGAGTTGTAAGTGATCTGAACGTTTCATGATGATCGCACATTCCTATAGGGGGTCAAACCATGTCCCAAAGGTCACCGGGCCTGGTGTCACTTTAAAGAAGTAGTCCAGTTAAACCTTTGTGGGCTTATAACTTGGCTTCTGAATATCCTAAAGAGGCCAGGTTTGTTTTAGTGTACTCCAATCAACAGCCCCTACAACCACAAAAAGAACTGGAGTCATTAGCACTTATGGTTTTTAAATGGCACCCAGAATTATGTTGCACGAAGCACAATTTCACATCATTCTGGGTTCATTTGTGTGAAAACAAGGTCCAATCATGCTGAAATGTTACAGGAAAGTAGAAGCTAATGAGTTGTAAGTGATCTGAACGTTTCATGATGATCGCACTTTCCTAAGGGGGTCAAACCATGTCCCAAAGGTCACCGGATCTGGTGTCAATTTAAAGAAGTAGTCCAGTTACCCATTTGTGGGCTTATAACTTGGCTTCTGAATGTTCTAGAGAGATCAGGTTTGTTTTAATGTACTCCAGCCAACAGCCCCTACAACCACAAAAAGGAATGGAGTCATTGTGAAAACAAGGTCCATTCAGGCTGAAACGTTGCAAGAAGGTAGAATCTATTGAGTTGTAAGTGATCTGAACGTTTCAGGATGATCGCACTTTCCTAAGGGGGTCAAACCATGTCCCAAAGGTCATCGGATCTGGTGTCAATTTAAAGAAGTAGTCCAGTTACACATTTGTGGGCTTAGAACTTGGCTTCTGAATGTCCTAGATAGATCAGGTTTGTTTTAATGTACTCTAGCCAACAGCGCCTACAACCACAAAAAGGAATGGAGTCATTGTGAAAACAAGGTCCAATCAGGCTGAAACGTTACAAGAAGGTAGTATCTATTGAGTTGTAAGTGATCTGAACATTTCAAGATGATCGCACTTTCCTAAGGGGGTCAAACCATGTCCCAAAGGTCATAGGAACTGGTGTCAATTTAAAGAAGTAGTCCAGTTAAACATTTGTGGGCTTATAACTTGGCTTCTGAATGTCCTAGAGAGATCAGGTTTGTTTTACTATACTCCAATTAACAGCCCCTACAACCACAAAAAGGAATGGAGTCAGTAGCACTTATGGTTTTTAAATGGCTCCCAGAATTATGTTGCACGAAGCACAACTTCACATCATTTTGGGTCCATTTGTGTGAAAACGAGGTCCAATCAGGCTGAAACGTTACAAGAAGGTAGAATCTATTGAGTTGTAAGTGATCTGAATGTTTCATGATGATCCCACATTCCTATAGGGGGTCAAACCATGTCCCAAAGGTCACCGGGCCTGGTGTCACTTTAAAGAAGTAGTCCAGTTACACCTTTGTGGGCTTATAACTTGGCTTCTGAATATCCTAGAGAGGTCAGGTTTGGTTTAGAGTACTCCAATTAACAGCCCCCATTACCCCAAAAAGGAATGGAGTCATTAGCACTTATGGTTTTTAAATGGCACCCAGAATTATGTTGCACGAAGCACAATTTCACATCATTCTGGGTTCATTTGTGTGAACACAAGGTCCAATCAGGCTGAAACGTTACAGGAAGGTAGAATCTATTGAGTTGTAAGTGATCTGAACGTTTCATGATGATAGCTTTTTCCTAAGGGGGTCAAACCATGTCCCAAAGGTCACCGGATCTGGTGCCAATTTAAAGAAGTAGTCCAGTTACACCTTTGTGGGCTTATAACTGGGCTTCTGAATGTCCTAGAGAGGTCAGGTTTGTTTTAGTGTACTCCAATCAACAGCCCCTACAACCACATAAAAGGAACGGAGTCATTAGCACTTATGGTTTTTAAATGGCACCCAGAATTATGTTGCGCGAAGCACAATTTCACATCATTCTGGGTTCATTTGTGTGAAAACAAGGTCCAATCAGGCTGAAATGTTACAGGAAGGTAGAATCGATTGAGTTGTAAGTGATCTGAACGTTTCATGATGATCGCACTTTCCTAAGGGGGTCAAACCATGTCCCAAAGGTCACCGGATCTGGTGTCAATTTAAAGAAGTAGTCCAATACACATTTGTGGGCTTATAACTTGGCTTCTGAATGTCCTAGAGAGATCAGGTTTGTTTTAATGTACTCCAGCCAACAGCCCCTACAACCAAAAAAAGGAATGGAATCGCTGTGAAAACAAGGTCCAATCAGGCTGAAACGTTACAAGAAGGTAGAATCTATTGAGTTGAAAGTGATCTGAACGTTTCAAGATGATCGCACTTTCCTAAGGGGGTCAAACCATGTCCCAACGGTCATGGGATCTGGTGTCAAGTTAAAGAAGTAGTCCAGTTACACATTTGTGGGCTTATAACTTGGCTTCTGAATGTCCTAGAGAGATCAGGTTTGTTTTAATGTACTCCAGCCAACAGCCCCTACAACCACAAAAAGGAATGGAGTCATTGTGAAAACAAGGTCCAATCAGGCTGAAACGTTACAAGAAGGTAGAATCTATTGAGTTGTAAGTGATCTGAACGTTTCAAGATGATCGCACTTTCCTAAGGGGGTCAAACCATGTCCCAAAGGTCACCGGATCTGGTGTCAATTTAAAGAAGTAGTCCAGTTACACATTTGTGGGCTTATAACTTGGCTTCTGAATGTCCTAGAGAGATCAGGTTTGTTTTACTGTACTCCAGCCAACAGCCCCTACAACCACAGAAAGGAATGGAGTCATTGTGAAAACAAGGTCCAATCAGGCTGAAACGTTACAAGAAGGTAGAATCTATTGAGTTGTAAGTGAACTGAACGTTCTAAGATGATCGCACTTTCCTAAGGGGGTCAAACCATGTCCCAAAGGTCACCGGATCTGGTGTCAATTTAAAAAAGTAGTCCGGTTACACATTTGTGGGCTTATAACTTGGCTTCTGAATGTCCTAGAGAGATCAGGTTTGTTTTAGTGTACTCCAATCAACAGCCCCTACAACCACAAAAAGGACTGGAGTCATTAGCACTTATGGTTTTTAAATGGCACCCAGAATTATGTTGCACGAAGCACAATTTCACATCATTCTGGGTTCATTTGTGTGAAAACAAGGTCCAATCAGGTTGGAACGTTACAGGAAGGTAGAATCTATTGAGTTGTAAGTGATCTGAACGTTTCATGATGATAGCACTTTCCTAAGGGGGTCAAACCATGTCCCAAAGGTCACCGGATCTGGTGTCAATTTAAAGAAGTAGTCCAGTTACACATTTGTGGGCTTATAACTTGGCTTCTGAATGTCCTAGAGAGATCAGGTTTGTTTTAGTGTACTCCAATCAACAGCCCCTACAACCACAAAAAGGAATGGAGTCATTAGCACTTATGGTTTGTAAATGGCACCCAGAATTATGTTGCACGAAGCACAATTTCACATCATTCTGGGTCCATTTGTGTGAAAACAAGGTCCAATCAGGCTGAAACGTTACAAGAAGGTAGAATCTATTGAGTTGTAAGTGATTTGAACGTTTCATGATGATCGCACATTCCTATAGGGGGTCAAACCGTGTCCCAAAGGTCACCGGGCCTGGTGTCACTTCAAAGAAGTAGTCCAGTTACACCTTTGTGGGCTTATAACTTGGCTTCTGAATATCCTAAAGAGGCCAGGTTTGTTTTAGTGTACTCCAATCAACAGCCCCTACAACCACAAAAAGGACTGGAGTAATTAGCACTTATGGTTTTTAAATGGCACACAGAATTATGTTGCACGAAGCACAATTTCACATCATTCTGGGTTCATTTGTGTGAAAACAAGGTCCAATCAGGCTGAAATGTTACAGGAAGGTAGAATCTAATGAGTTGTAAGTGATCTGAACGTTTCATGATGATCGCACTTTCCTAAGGGGGTCAAACCATGTCCCAAAGGTCACCGGATCTGGTGTCAATTTAAAGAAGTAGTCCAGTTACACATTTGTGGGCTTATAACTTGGCTTCTGAATGTTCTAGAGAGATCAGGTTTGTTTTAATGTACTCCAGGCAACAGCCCCTACAACCACAAAAAGGAATGGAGTCATTTTGAAAACAAGGTCCAATCAGGCTGAAACGTTACAAGAGGGTAGAATCTATTGAGTTGTAAGTGATCTGAACGTTTCAAGATGATCGCACTTTCCTAAGGGGGTCAAACCATGTCCCAAAGGTCATCGGATCTGGTGTCAATTTAAAGAAGTAGTCCAGTTACACATTTGTGGACTTAGAACTTGGCTTCTGAATGTCCTAGAGAGATCAGGTTTGTTTTAATGTACTCTAGCCAACAGCCCCTACAACCACAAAAAGGAATGGAGTCATTGTGAAAACAAGGTCCAATCAGGCTGAAACGTTACAAGAAGGTAGAATCTATTGAGTTGTAAGTGATCTGAACATTTCAAGATGATCGCACTTTCCTAAGGGGGTCAAACCATGTCCCAAATGTCATAGGAACTGGTGTCAATTTAAAGAAGTAGTCCAGTTAAACATTTGTGGGCTTATAACTTGGCTTCTGAATGTCCTAGAGAGATCAGGTTTGTTTTACTATACTCCAATTAACAGCCCCTACAACCACAAAAAGGAATGGAGTCATTAGCACTTATGGTTTTTAAATGGCTCCCAGAATTATGTTGCACGAAGCACAATTTCACATCATTCTGGGTCCATTTGTGTGAAAACAAGGTCCAATCAGGCTGAAACGTTACAAGAAGGTAGAATCTATTGAGTTGTAATTGATCTGAACGTTTCAAGATGATCGCACAATCCTATAGGGGGTCAAACCATGTCCCAAAGGTCACCGGGCCTGGTGTCACTTTAAAGAAGTAGTCCAGTTACACCTTTGTGGGCTTATAACTTGGCTTCTGAATGTCCTAGAGAGGTCAGGTTTGTTTTAGTGTACTCCAATCAACAGCCCCCATTACCCCAAAAAGGAATGGAGTCATTAGCACTTATGGTTTTTAAATGGAATCCCAGAATTATGTTGCACGAAACACAATTTCACATCATTCTGGGTTCATTTGTGTGAACACAAGGTCCAATAAGGCTGAAACGTTACAGGAAGGTAGAATCTATTGAGTTGTAAGTGATCTGAACGTTTCATGATGATAGCACTTTCCTAAGGGGGTCAAACCATGTCCCAAAGGTCACCGGATCTGGTGTCAATTTAAAGAAGTAGTCCAGTTACACCTTTGTGGGCTTATAACTTGGCTTCTGAATGTCCTAGAGAGGTCAGGTTTGTTTTAGTGTACTCCAATCAACAGCCCCTACAACCACATAAAAGGAATGGAGTCATTAGCACTTATGGTTTTTAAATGGCACCCAGAATTATGTTGCACAAAGCACAATTTCACATCATTCTGGGTTCATTTGTGTGAAAACAAGGTCCAATCAGGCTGAAATGTTACAGGAAGGTAGAATCTATTGAGTTGTAAGTGATCTGAACGTTTCATGATGATCGCACTTTCCTAAGGGGGTCAAACCATGTCCCAAAGGTCACCGGATCTGGTGTCAATTTAAAGAAGTAGTCCAATACACATTTGTGGGCTTATAACTTGGCTTCTGAATGTCCTAGAGAGATCAGGTTTGTTTTAATGTACTCCAGCCAACAGCCCCTACAACCACAAAAAGGAATGGAGTCATTGTGAAAACAAGGTCCAATCAGGCTGAAACGTTACAAGAAGGTAGAATCTATTGAGTTGTAAGTGATCTGAACGTTTCAAGATGATCGCACTTTCCTAAGGGGGTCAAACCATGTCCCAAAGGTCACTGGATCTGGTGTCAATTTCAAGAAGTAGTCCAGTTACACATTTGTGGGCTTATAACTTGGCTTCTGAATGTCCTAGAGAGATCAGGTTTGTTTTAATGTACTCCAGCCAACAACCCCTACAACCACAGAAAGGAATGGAGTCATTGTGAAAACAAGGTCCAATCAGGCTGAAACGTTACAAGCAGGTAGAATCTATTGAGTTGTAAGTGAACTGAATGTTTCATGATGATAGCACTTTCCTAAGGGGGTCAAACCATGTCCCAAAGGTCACCGGATCTGGTGTCAATTTAAAGAAGTAGTCCAGTTACACATTTGTGGGCTTATAACTTGGCTTCTGAATGTCCGAGAGAGATCAGGTTTGTTTTAATGAACTCCAATCAACAGCCCCTACACCCACAAAAAGGAAGGGAGTCATTGTGAAAACAAGGTCCAATCAGGCTGAAACGTTACAAGAAGGTAGAATCTATTGAGTTGTAAGTGATCTGAACGTTTCAAGATGATCGCACTTTCCTAAGGGGGTCAAACCATGTCCCAAAGGTCATCGGATCTGGTGTCAATTTAAAGAAGTAGTCCAGTTACACATTTGTGGGCTCATAACTTGGGTTCTGAATTTCCTAGAGAGATCAGGTTTGTTTTAATGTACTCCAATCAACAGCCCCTACAACCACAAAAAGGAATGGAGTCATTAGCACTTATGGTTTGTAAATGGCACCCAGAATTATGTTGCACAAAGCACAATTTCACATCATTCTGGGTTCATTTGTGTGAAAACAAGGTCCAGTCAGGCTGAAAGTTACAGGAAGGTAGAATCTATTGAGTTGTAAGTGATCTGAACGTTTCATGATGATCGTACATTCCTATTGGGGGTCAAACCATGTCCCAAAGGTCACCGGATCTGGTGTCACTTTAAAGAAGTAGTCCAGTTACACAAATTGTGGGCTTATAACTTGGCTTCTGAATATCCTAGAGAGGTCAGGTTTGTTTTAGAGTACTCCAATTAACAGCCCCCATTAACCCAAAAAGGAATGGAGTCATTAGCACTTATGGTTTTTAAATGGCACCCAGAATTATGTTGCACGAAGCACAATTTCACATCATTCTGGGTTCATTTGTGTGAAAACAAGGTCCAATCAGGTTGGAACGTTACAGGAAGGTAGAATCTATTGAGTTGTAAGTGATCTGAACGTTTCATGATGATAGCACTTTCCTAAGGGGGTCAAACCATGTCCCAAAGGTCACCGGATCTGGTGTCAATTTAAAGAAGTAGTCCAGTTACACATTTGTGGGCTTATAACTTGGCTTCTGAATGTCCTAGAGAGATCAGGTTTGTTTTAGTGTACTCCAATCAACAGCCCCTACAACCACAAAAAGGAATGGAGTCATTAGCACTTATGGTTTGTAAATGGCACCCAGAATTATGTTGCACGAAGCACAATTTCACATCATTCTGGGTCCATTTGTGTGAAAAGAAGGTCCAATCAGGCTGAAACGTTACAAGAAGGTAGAATCTATTGAGTTGTAAGTGATCTGAACGTTTCATGATGATGGCACATTCCTATAGGGGGTCAAACCATGTCCCAAAGGTCACCGGGCCTGGTGTCACTTTAAAGAAGTAGTCCAGTTACACCTTTGTGGGCTTATAACTTGGCTTCTGAATATCCTAAAGAGGCCAGGTTTGTTTTAGTGTACTCCAATCAACAGCCCCTACAACCACAAAAAGGACTGGAGTCATTAGCACTTATGGTTTTTAAATGGCACCCAGAATTATGTTGCACGAAGCACAATTTCACATCATTCTGGGTTCATTTGTGTGAAAACAAGGTCCAATCATGCTGAAATGTTACAGGAAAGTAGAATCTAATGAGTTGTAAGTGATCTGAACGTTTCATGATGATCGCACTTTCCTAAGGGGGTCAAACCATGTCCCAAAGGTCACCGGATCTGGTGTCAATTTAAAGAAGTAGTCCAGTTACACATTTGTGGGCTTATAACTTGGCTTCTGAATGTTCTAGAGAGATCAGGTTTGTTTTAATGTACTCCAGCCAACAGCCCCTATAACCACAAAAAGGAATGGAGTCATTGTGAAAACAAGGTCCAATCAGGCTGAAACGTTGCAAGAAGGTAGAATCTATTGAGTTGTAAGTGATCGGAACGTTTCAAGATGATCGCACTTTCCTATGGGGGTCAAACCATGTCCCAAAGGTCATCGGATCTGGTGTCAATTTAAAGAAGTAGTCCAGTTACACATTTGTGGGCTTAGAACTTGGCTTCTGAATGTCCTAGAGAGATCAGGTTTGTTTTAATGTACTCTAGCCAACAGCGCCTACAACCACAAAAAGGAATGGAGTCATTGTGAAAACAAGGTCCAATCAGGCTGAAACGTTACAAGAAGGTAGTATCTATTGAGTTGTAAGTGATCTGAACATTTCAAGATGATCGCACTTTCCTAAGGGGGTCAAACCATGTCCCAAAGGTCATAGGAACTGGTGTCAATTTAAAGAAGTAGTCCAGTTAAACATTTGTGGGCTTATAACTTGGCTTCTGAATGTCCTAGAGAGATCAGGTTTGTTTTACTATACTCCAATTAACAGCCCCTACAACCACAAAAAGGAATGGAGTCATTAGCACTTATGGTTTTTAAATGGCTCCCAGAATTATGTTGCACGAAGCACAATTTCACATCATTCTGGGTCCATTTGTGTGAAAACAAGGTCCAATCAGGCTGAAACGTTACAAGAAGGTAGAATCTATTGAGTTTTAATTGATCTGAACGTTTCAAGATGATCGCACAATCCTATAGGGGGTCAAACCATGTCCCAAAGGTCACCGGGCCTGGTGTCACTTTAAAGAAGTAGTCCAGTTACACCTTTGTGGGCTTATAACTTGGCTTCTGAATGTCCTAGAGAGGTCAGGTTTGTTTTAGTGTACTCCAATCAACAGCCCATACATATACAAAAAGGAATGGAGTCATTAGCACTTATGGTTTGTAAATGGCACCCAGAATTATGTTGCACGAAGCACAACTTCACATCATTTTGGGTCCATTTGTGTGAAAACGAGGTCCAATCAGGCTGAAACGTTACAAGAAGGTAGAATCTATTGAGTTGTAAGTGATCTGAACGTTTAATGATGATTACACATTCCTATAGGGGGTCAAACCATGTCCCAAAGGTCACCGGGCCTGGTGTCACTTTAAAGAAGTAGTCCAGTTACACCTTTGTGGGCTTATAACTTGGCTTCTGAATATCCTAGAGAGGTCAGGTTTGGTTTAGAGTACTCCAATTAACAGCCCCCATTACCCCAAAAAGGAATGGAGTCATTAGCACTTATGGTTTTTAAATGGCACCCAGAATTATGTTGCACGAAGCACAATTTCACATCATTCTGGGTTCATTTGTGTGAACACAAGGTCCAATCAGGCTGAAACGTTACAGGAAGGTAGAATCTATTGAGTTGTAAGTGATCTGAACGTTTCATGATGATAGCACTTTCCTAAGGGGGTCAAACCATGTCCCAAAGGTCACCGGATCTGGTGCCAATTTAAAGAAGTAGTCCAGTTACACCTTTGTGGGCTTATAACTGGGCTTCTGAATGTACTAGAGAGGTCAGGTTTGTTTTAGTGTACTCCAATCAACAGCCCCTACAACCACATAAAAGGAACGGAGTCATTAGCACTTATGGTTTTTAAATGGCACCCAGAATTATGTTGCACGAAGCACAATTTCACATCATTCTGGGTTCATTTGTGTGAAAACAAGGTCCAATCAGGCTGAAATGTTACAGGAAGGTAGAATCGATTGAGTTGTAAGTGATCTGAACGTTTCATGATGATCGCACTTTCCTAAGGGGGTCAAACCATGTCCCAAAGGTCACCGGATCCGGTGTCAATTTAAAGAAGTAGTCCAATACACATTTGTGGGCTTATAACTTGGCTTCTGAATGTCCTAGAGAGATCAGGTTTGTTTTAATGTACTCCAGCCAACAGCCCCTACAACCAAAAAAAGGAATGGAGTCGCTGTGAAAACAAGGTCCAATCAGGCTGAAACGTTACAAGAAGGTAGAATCTATTGGGTTGAAAGTGATCTGAACGTTTCAAGATGATCGCACTTTCCTAAGGGGGTCAAACCATGTCCCAACGGTCATGGGATCTGGTGTCAATTTAAAGAAGTAGTCCAGTTACACATTTGTGGGCTTATAACTTGGCTTCTGAATGTCCTAGAGAGATCAGGTTTGTTTTAATGTACTCCAGCCAACAGCCCCTACAACCACAAAAAGGAATGGAGTCATTGTGAAAACATGGTCCAATCAGGCTGAAACGTTACAAGAAGGTAGAATCTATTGAGTTGTAAGTGATCTGAACGTTTCAAGATGATCGCACTTTCCTAAGGGGGTCAAACCATGTCCCAAAGGTCACCGGATCTGGTGTCAATTTAAAGAAGTAGTCCAGTTACACATTTGTGGGCTTATAACTTGGCTTCTGAATGTCCTAGAGAGATCAGGTTTGTTTTAATGTACTCCAGCCAACAGCCCCTACAACCACAGAAAGGAATGGAGTCATTGTGAAAACAAGGTCCAATCAGGCTGAAACGTTACAAGAAGGTAGAATCTATTGAGTTGTAAGTGAACTGAACGTTTCAAGATGATCGCACTTTCCTAAGGGGGTCAAACCATGTCCCAAAGGTCACCGGATCTGGTGTCAATTTAAAAAAGTAGTCCGGTTACACATTTGTGGGCTTATAACTTGGCTTCTGAATGTCCTAGCGAGATCAGGTTTGTTTTAGTGTACTCCAATCAACAGCCCCTACAACCACAAAAAGGACTGGAGTCATTAGCACTTATGGTTTTTAAATGGCACCCAGAATTATGTTGCACGAAGCACAATTTCACATCATTCTGGGTTCATTTGTGTGAAAACAAGGTCCAATCAGGCTGAAACGTTACAATAATGTAGAATCTATTGAGTTGTAAGTGATCTGAACTTTTCATGATGATAGCACTTTCCTAAGGGGGTCAAACCATGTCCCAAAGGTCACCGGATCTGGTGTCAATTTAAAGAAGTAGTCCAGTTACACATTTGTGGGGTTATAACTTGGCTTCTGAATCTCCTAGAGAGATCAGGTTTGTTTTAGTGTACGCCAATCAACAGCCCCTACAACCACAAAAAGGAATGGAGTCATTAGCACTTATGGTTTGTAAATGGCACCCAGAATTATGTTGCACGAAGCACAATTTCACATCATTCTGGGTCCATTTGTGTGAAAACATGGTCCAATCAGGCTGAAACGTTACAAGAAGGTAGAATCTATTGAGTTGTAAGTGATCTGAACGTTTCAAGATGATCGCACATTCCTACGGGGGTCAAACCATGTCCCAAAGGTCACCGGATCTGGTGTCAGTTTAAAGAAGTAATCCAGTTACACCTTTGTGGGCTTATAACTTGGCTTCTGAATGTCCTAGAGAGGTCAGGTTTGTTTTAGTGTACTCCAATCAACAGCCCCTACAACCACAAAAAGGAATGCAGTCATTAGCACTTATGGTTTGTAAATGGCACCCAGAATTATGTTGCACGAAGCACAATTTCACATCATTCTGGGTCCATTTGTGTGAAAACAAGGTCCAATCAGACTGAAACGTTACAGGAAGGTAGAATCTATTGAGTTGTAAGTGATCTGAACGTTTCATGATGATAGCACTTTCCTAAGGGGGTCAAACCATGTCCCAAAGGTCACCGGATCTGGTGTCAATTTAAAGAAGTAGTCCACTTACACATTTGTGGGCTTATAACTTGGCTTCTGAATGTCCTAGAGAGATCAGATTTGTTTTAGTGTATTCCAATCAACAGCCCCTACAACCACAAAAAGGAATGGAGTCATTAGCACTTATGGTTTTTAAATGGCACCCAGAATTATGTTGCACGAAGCACAATTTCACATCATTCTGGTTTCATTTGTGTGAAAACAAGGTCCAAGCAAGCTGAAACGTTACAGGAAGGTAGAATCTCTTGAGTTGTAAGTGATCTGAACGTTTCATGCTGATACCACTTTCCTAAGGAGGTCAAACCATGTCCCAAAGGTCACCGGATCTGGTGTCAATTTAAAGAAGTAGTCCAGTTACAACTTTGTGGGCTTATAACTTGAATTCTGAATATCCTAAAGAGGTCAGGTATGTTTTAGTGTACTCCAATCAACAGCCTCTACAACCACAAAAAGGACTGGAGTCATTAGCACTTATGGTTTTTAAATGGCACCCAGAATTATGTTGCACGAAGCACAATTTCACATCATTCTGGGTTCATTTGTGTGAAAACAAGGTCCAATCAAGCTGAAACGTTACAGGAAGGTAGAATCTCTTGAGTTGTAAGTGATCTGAACGTTTCATGCTGATAGCACTTTCCTAAGGAGGTCAAACCATGTCCCAAAGGTCACTGGATCTGGTGTCACTTTGAAGAAGTAGTCCAGTTACACATTTGCGGGCTTATAACTTGGATTCTGAATGTCCTAGAGAGATCAGGTTTGTTTTAGTGTACTCCAATCAACAGCCCCTACAACCACAAAAAGGAATGGAGTCATTAGCACTTATGGTTTGTAAATGGCACCCAGAATTATGTTGCACGAAGCACAATTTCACATCATTCTGGGTCCATTTGTGTGAAAACAAGGTCCAATCAGGCTGAAACGTTACAAGAAGGTAGAATCTATTGAGTTGTAAGTGATCTGAACGTTTCATGATGATCGCACATTCCTGTAGGGGGTCAAACCATGTCCCATTGGTCACTGGGCCTGGTGTCACTTTAAAGAAGTAGTCCAGTTACACCTTTGTGGGCTTATAACTTGGCTTCTGAATATCCTAAAGAGGCCAGGTTTGTTTTAGTGTACTCCAATCAACAGCCCCTACAACCACAAAAAGGACTGGAGTCATTAGCACTTATGGTTTTTAAATGGCACCCAGAATTATGTTGCACGAAGCACAATTTCACATCATTCTGGGTTCATTTGTGTGAAAACAAGGTCCAATCATGCTGAAATGTTACAGGAAGGTAGAATCTAATGAGTTATAAGTGATCTGAACGTTTCATGATGATCACACTTTCCTAAGGGGGTCAAACCATGTCCCAAATGTCACCGGATCTGGTGTCAATTTAAAGAAGTAGTCCAGTT
This sequence comes from Nothobranchius furzeri, assembly GCF_043380555.1. Taxonomy (NCBI): domain Eukaryota; kingdom Metazoa; phylum Chordata; class Actinopteri; order Cyprinodontiformes; family Nothobranchiidae; genus Nothobranchius; species Nothobranchius furzeri. The sequence continues at coordinate 10,423,075 of NC_091752.1, read as the reverse complement.
ACACATTTGTGGGCTTATAACTTGGCTTCTGAATCTCCTAGAGAGATCAGGTTTGTTTTAGTGTATGCCAATCAACAGCCCCTACAACCACAAAAAGGAATGGAGTCATTAGCACTTATGGTTTGTAAATGGCACCCAGAATTATGTTGCACGAAGCACAATTTCACATCATTCTGGGTCCATTTGTGTGAAAACAAGGTCCAATCAGGCTGAAACGTTACAAGAAGGTAGAATCTATTGAGTTGTAAGTGATCTGAACGTTTCAAGATGATCGCACATTCCTACGGGGGTCAAACCATGTCCCAAAGGTCACCGGATCTGGTGTCAGTTTAAAGAAGTAATCCAGTTACACCTTTGTGGGCTTATAACTTGGCTTCTGAATGTCCTAGAGAGGTCAGGTTTGTTTTAGTGTACTCCAATCAACAGCCCCTACAACCACAAAAAGGAATGCAGTCATTAGCACTTATGGTTTGTAAATGGCACCCAGAATTATGTTGCACGAAGCACAATTTCACATCATTCTGGGTCCATTTGTGTGAAAACAAGGTCCAATCAGACTGAAACGTTACAGGAAGGTAGAATCTATTGAGTTGTAAGTGATCTGAACGTTTCATGATGATAGCACTTTCCTAAGGGGGTCAAACCATGTCCCAAAGGTCACCGGATCTGGTGTCAATTTAAAGAAGTAGTCCACTTACACATTTGTGGGCTTATAACTTGGCTTCTGAATGTCCTAGAGAGATCAGATTTGTTTTAGTGTATTCCAATCAACAGCCCCTACAACCACAAAAAGGAATGGAGTCATTAGCACTTATGGTTTTTAAATGGCACCCAGAATTATGTTGCACGAAGCACAATTTCACATCATTCTGGTTTCATTTGTGTGAAAACAAGGTCCAAGCAAGCTGAAACGTTACAGGAAGGTAGAATCTCTTGAGTTGTAAGTGATCTGAACGTTTCATGCTGATACCACTTTCCTAAGGAGGTCAAACCATGTCCCAAAGGTCACCGGATCTGGTGTCAATTTAAAGAAGTAGTCCAGTTACAACTTTGTGGGCTTATAACTTGAATTCTGAATATCCTAAAGAGGTCAGGTATGTTTTAGTGTACTCCAATCAACAGCCTCTACAACCACAAAAAGGACTGGAGTCATTAGCACTTATGGTTTTTAAATGGCACCCACAATTATGTTGCACGAAGCACAATTTCACATCATTCTGGGTTCATTTTTGTGAAAACAAGGTCCAATCAAGCTGAAACGTTACAGGAAGGTAGAATCTCTTGAGTTGTAAGTGATCTGAACGTTTCATGCTGATAGCACTTTCCTAAGGAGGTCAAACCATGTCCCAAAGGTCACTGGATCTGGTGTCACTTTGAAGAAGTAGTCCAGTTACACATTTGCGGGCTTATAACTTGGATTCTGAATGTCCTTGAGAGATCAGGTTTGTTTTAGTGTACTCCAATCAACAGCCCCTACAACCACAAAAAGGAATGGAGTCATTAGCACTTATGGTTTGTAAATGGCACCCAGAATTATGTTGCACGAAGCACAATTTCACATCATTCTGGGTCCATTTGTGTGAAAACAAGGTCCAATCAGGCTGAAACGTTACAAGAAGGTAGAATCTATTGAGTTGTAAGTGATCTGAACGTTTCATGATGATCGCACATTCCTGTAGGGGGTCAAACCATGTCCCATTGGTCACTGGGCCTGGTGTCACTTTAAAGAAGTAGTCCAGTTACACCTTTGTGGGCTTATAACTTGGCTTCTGAATATCCTAAAGAGGCCAGGTTTGTTTTAGTGTACTCCAATCAACAGCCCCTACAACCACAAAAAGGACTGGAGTCATTAGCACTTATGGTTTTTAAATGGCACCCAGAATTATGTTGCACGAAGCACAATTTCACATCATTCTGGGTTCATTTGTGTGAAAACAAGGTCCAATCATGCTGAAATGTTACAGGAAGGTAGAATCTAATGAGTTATAAGTGATCTGAACGTTTCATGATGATCACACTTTCCTAAGGGGGTCAAACCATGTCCCAAAGGTCACCGGATCTGGTGTCAATTTAAAGAAGTAGTCCAGTTACACATTTGTGGGCTTATAACTTGCCTTCTGAATGTTCTAGAGAGATCAGGTTTGTTTTAATGTACTCCAGCCAACAGCCCCTACAACCACAAAAAGGAATGGAGTCATTGTGAAAACAAGGTCCAATCAGGCTGAAACGTTACAAGAAGGTAGAATCTATTGAGTTGTAAGTGATCTGAACGTTTCAAGATGATCGCACTTTCCTAAGGGGGTCAAACCATGTCCCAAAGGTCATCGGATCTGGTGTCAATTTAAAGAAGTAGTCCAGTTACACATTTGTGGGCTCATAACTTGGGTTCTGAATTTCCTAGAGAGATCAGGTTTGTTTTAATGTACTCCAATCAACAGCCCCTACAGCCACAAAAAGGAATGGAGTCATTAGCACTTATGGTTTGTAAATGGCACCCAGAATTATGTTGCACGAAGCACAATTTCACATCATTCTGGGTTCATTTGTGTGAAAACAAGGTCCAGTCAGGCTGAAAGTTACAGGAAGGTAGAATCTATTGAGTTGTAAGTGATCTGAACGTTTCATGATGATCGCACATTCCTATTGGGGGTCAAACCATGTCCCAAAGGTCACCGGATCTGGTGTCACTTTAAAGAAGTAGTCCAGTTACACAAATTGTGGGCTTATAACTTGGCTTCTGAATATCCTAGAGAGGTCAGGTTTGTTTTAGAGTACTCCAATTAACAGCCCCCATTAACCCAAAAAGGAATGGAGTCATTAGCACTTATGGTTATTAAATGGCACCCAGAATTATGTTGCACGAATCACAATTTCACATCATTCTGGGTTGATTTGTGTGAAAACAAGGTCCAATCAGGTTGGAACGTTACAGGAAGGTAGAATCTATTGAGTTGTAAGTGATCTGAACGTTTCATGATGATAGCACTTTCCTAAGGGGGTCAAACCATGTCCCAAAGGTCACCGGATCTGGTGTCAATTTAAAGAAGTAGTCCAGTTACACATTTGTGGGCTTATAACTTGGCGTCTGAATGTCCTAGAGAGATCAGGTTTGTTTTAGTGTACTCCAATCAACAGCCCCTACAACCACAAAAAGGAATGGAGTCATTAGCACTTATGGTTTGTAAATGGCACCCAGAATTATGTTGCACGAAGCACAATTTCACATCATTCTGGGTCCATTTGTGTGAAAAGAAGGTCCAATCAGGCTGAAACGTTACAAGAAGGTAGAATCTATTGAGTTGTAAGTGATCTGAACGTTTCATGATGATCGCACATTCCTATAGGGGGTCAAACCATGTCCCAAAGGTCACCGGGCCTGGTGTCACTTTAAAGAAGTAGTCCAGTTAAACCTTTGTGGGCTTATAACTTGGCTTCTGAATATCCTAAAGAGGCCAGGTTTGTTTTAGTGTACTCCAATCAACAGCCCCTACAACCACAAAAAGGACTGGAGTCATTAGCACTTATGGTTTTTAAATGGCACCCAGAATTATGTTGCACGAAGCACAATTTCACATCATTCTGGGTTCATTTGTGTGAAAACAAGGTCCAATCATGCTGAAATGTTACAGGAAAGTAGAATCTAATGAGTTGTAAGTGATCTGAACGTTTCATGATGATCGCACTTTCCTAAGGGGGTCAAACCATGTCCCAAAGGTCACCGGATCTGGTGTCAATTTAAAGAAGTAGTCCAGTTACCCATTTGTGGGCTTATAACTTGGCTTCTGAATGTTCTAGAGAGATCAGGTTTGTTTTAATGTACTCCAGCCAACAGCCCCTACAACCACAAAAAGGAATGGAGTCATTGTGAAAACAGGGTCCATTCAGGCTGAAACGTTGCAAGAAGGTAGAATCTATTGAGTTGTAAGTGATCTGAACGTTTCAAGATGATCGCACCTTCCTAAGGGGGTCAAACCATGTCCCAAAGGTCATCGGATCTGGTGTCAATTTAAAGAAGTAGTCCAGTTACACATTTGTGGGCTTAGAACTTGGCTTCTGAATGTCCTAGAGAGATCAGGTTTGTTTTAATGTACTCTAGCCAACAGCGCCTACAACCACAAAAAGGAATGGAGTCATTGTGAAAACAAGGTCCAATCAGGCTGAAACGTTACAAGAAGGTAGTATCTATTGAGTTGTAAGTGATCTGAACATTTCAAGATGATCGCACTTTCCTAAGGGGGTCAAACCATGTCCCAAAGGTCATAGGAACTGGTGTCAATTTAAAGAAGTAGTCCAGTTAAACATTTGTGGGCTTATAACTTGGCTTCTGAATGTCCTAGAGAGATCAGGTTTGTTTTACTATACTCCAATTAACAGCCCCTACAACCACAAAAAGGAATGGAGTCATTAGCACTTATGGTTTTTAAATGGCTCCCAGAATTATGTTGCACGAAGCACAACTTCACATCATTTTGGGTCCATTTGTGTGAAAACGAGGTCCAATCAGGCTGAAACGTTACAAGAAGGTAGAATCTATTGAGTTGTAAGTGATCTGAACGTTTCATGATGATCCCACATTCCTATAGGGGGTCAAACCATGTCCCAAAGGTCACCGGGCCTGGTGTCACTTTAAAGAAGTAGTCCAGTTACACCTTTGTGGGCTTATAACTTGGCTTCTGAATATCCTAGAGAGGTCAGGTTTGGTTTAGAGTACTCCAATTAACAGCCCCCATTACCCCAAAAAGGAATGGAGTCATTAGCACTTATGGTTTTTAAATGGCACCCAGAATTATGTTGCACGAAGCACAATTTCACATCATTCTGGGTTCATTTGTGTGAACACAAGGTCCAATCAGGCTGAAACGTTACAGGAAGGTAGAATCTATTGAGTTGTAAGTGATCTGAACGTTTCATGATGATAGCTTTTTCCTAAGGGGGTCAAACCATGTCCCAAAGGTCACCGGATCTGGTGCCAATTTAAAGAAGTAGTCCAGTTACACCTTTGTGGGCTTATAACTGGGCTTCTGAATGTCCTAGAGAGGTCAAGTTTGTTTTAGTGTACTCCAATCAACAGCCCCTACAACCACATAAAAGGAACGGAGTCATTAGCACTTATGGTTTTTAAATGGCACCCAGAATTATGTTGCGCGAAGCACAATTTCACATCATTCTGGGTTCATTTGTGTGAAAACAAGGTCCAATCAGGCTGAAATGTTACAGGAAGGTAGAATCGATTGAGTTGTAAGTGATCTGAACGTTTCATGATGATCGCACTTTCCTAAGGGGGTCAAACCATGTCCCAAAGGTCACCGGATCTGGTGTCAATTTAAAGAAGTAGTCCAATACACATTTGTGGGCTTATAACTTGGCTTCTGAATGTCCTAGAGAGATCAGGTTTGTTTTAATGTACTCCAGCCAACAGCCCCTACAACCAAAAAAAGGAATGGAGTCGCTGTGAAAACAAGGTCCAATCAGGCTGAAACGTTACAAGAAGGTAGAATCTATTGAGTTGAAAGTGATCTGAACGTTTCAAGATGATCGCACTTTCCTAAGGGGGTCAAACCATGTCCCAACGGTCATGGGATCTGGTGTCAATTTAAAGAAGTAGTCCAGTTACACATTTGTGGGCTTATAACTTGGCTTCTGAATGTCCTAGAGAGATCAGGTTTGTTTTAATGTACTCCAGCCAACAGCCCCTACAACCACAAAAAGGAATGGAGTCATTGTGAAAACAAGGTCCAATCAGGCTGAAACGTTACAAGAAGGTAGAATCTATTGAGTTGTAAGTGATCTGAACGTTTCAAGATGATCGCACTTTCCTAAGGGGGTCAAACCATGTCCCAAAGGTCACCGGATCTGGTGTCAATTTAAAGAAGTAGTCCAGTTACACATTTGTGGGCTTATAACTTGGCTTCTGAATGTCCTAGAGAGATCAGGTTTGTTTTAATGTACTCCAGCCAACAGCCCCTACAACCACAAAAAGGAATGGAGTCATTGTGAAAACAGGGTCCATTCAGGCTGAAACGTTGCAAGAAGGTAGAATCTATTGAGTTGTAAGTGATCTGAACGTTTCAAGATGATCGCACCTTCCTAAGGGGGTCAAACCATGTCCCAAAGGTCATCGGATCTGGTGTCAATTTAAAGAAGTAGTCCAGTTACACATTTGTGGGCTTAGAACTTGGCTTCTGAATGTCCTAGAGAGATCAGGTTTGTTTTAATGTACTCTAGCCAACAGCGCCTACAACCACAAAAAGGAATGGAGTCATTGTGAAAACAAGGTCCAATCAGGCTGAAACGTTACAAGAAGGTAGTATCTATTGAGTTGTAAGTGATCTGAACATTTCAAGATGATCGCACTTTCCTAAGGGGGTCAAACCATGTCCCAAAGGTCATAGGAACTGGTGTCAATTTAAAGAAGTAGTCCAGTTAAACATTTGTGGGCTTATAACTTGGCTTCTGAATGTCCTAGAGAGATCAGGTTTGTTTTACTATACTCCAATTAACAGCCCCTACAACCACAAAAAGGAATGGAGTCATTAGCACTTATGGTTTTTAAATGGCTCCCAGAATTATGTTGCACGAAGCACAACTTCACATCATTTTGGGTCCATTTGTGTGAAAACGAGGTCCAATCAGGCTGAAACGTTACAAGAAGGTAGAATCTATTGAGTTGTAAGTGATCTGAACGTTTCATGATGATCCCACATTCCTATAGGGGGTCAAACCATGTCCCAAAGGTCACCGGGCCTGGTGTCACTTTAAAGAAGTAGTCCAGTTACACCTTTGTGGGCTTATAACTTGGCTTCTGAATATCCTAGAGAGGTCAGGTTTGGTTTAGAGTACTCCAATTAACAGCCCCCATTACCCCAAAAAGGAATGGAGTCATTAGCACTTATGGTTTTTAAATGGCACCCAGAATTATGTTGCACGAAGCACAATTTCACATCATTCTGGGTTCATTTGTGTGAACACAAGGTCCAATCAGGCTGAAACGTTACAGGAAGGTAGAATCTATTGAGTTGTAAGTGATCTGAACGTTTCATGATGATAGCTTTTTCCTAAGGGGGTCAAACCATGTCCCAAAGGTCACCGGATCTGGTGCCAATTTAAAGAAGTAGTCCAGTTACACCTTTGTGGGCTTATAACTGGGCTTCTGAATGTCCTAGAGAGGTCAAGTTTGTTTTAGTGTACTCCAATCAACAGCCCCTACAACCACATAAAAGGAACGGAGTCATTAGCACTTATGGTTTTTAAATGGCACCCAGAATTATGTTGCGCGAAGCACAATTTCACATCATTCTGGGTTCATTTGTGTGAAAACAAGGTCCAATCAGGCTGAAATGTTACAGGAAGGTAGAATCGATTGAGTTGTAAGTGATCTGAACGTTTCATGATGATCGCACTTTCCTAAGGGGGTCAAACCATGTCCCAAAGGTCACCGGATCTGGTGTCAATTTAAAGAAGTAGTCCAATACACATTTGTGGGCTTATAACTTGGCTTCTGAATGTCCTAGAGAGATCAGGTTTGTTTTAATGTACTCCAGCCAACAGCCCCTACAACCAAAAAAAGGAATGGAGTCGCTGTGAAAACAAGGTCCAATCAGGCTGAAACGTTACAAGAAGGTAGAATCTATTGAGTTGAAAGTGATCTGAACGTTTCAAGATGATCGCACTTTCCTAAGGGGGTCAAACCATGTCCCAACGGTCATGGGATCTGGTGTCAATTTAAAGAAGTAGTCCAGTTACACATTTGTGGGCTTATAACTTGGCTTCTGAATGTCCTAGAGAGATCAGGTTTGTTTTAATGTACTCCAGCCAACAGCCCCTACAACCACAAAAAGGAATGGAGTCATTGTGAAAACAAGGTCCAATCAGGCTGAAACGTTACAAGAAGGTAGAATCTATTGAGTTGTAAGTGATCTGAACGTTTCAAGATGATCGCACTTTCCTAAGGGGGTCAAACCATGTCCCAAAGGTCACCGGATCTGGTGTCAATTTAAAGAAGTAGTCCAGTTACACATTTGTGGGCTTATAACTTGGCTTCTGAATGTCCTAGAGAGATCAGGTTTGTTTTAATGTACTCCAGCCAACAGCCCCTACAACCACAGAAAGGAATGGAGTCATTGTGAAAACAAGGTCCAATCAGGCTGAAACGTTACAAGAAGGTAGAATCTATTGAGTTGTAAGTGAACTGAACGTTTCAAGATGATCGCACTTTCCTAAGGGGGTCAAACCATGTCCCAAAGGTCACCGGATCTGGTGTCAATTTAAAAAAGTAGTCCGGTTACACATTTGTGGGCTTATAACTTGGCTTCTGAATGTCCTAGAGAGATCAGGTTTGTTTTAGTGTACTCCAATCAACAGCCCCTACAACCACAAAAAGGACTGGAGTCATTAGCACTTATGGTTTTCAAATGGCACCCAGAATTATGTTGCACGAAGCACAATTTCACATCATTCTGGGTTCATTTGTGTGAAAACAAGGTCCAATCAGGCTGAAACGTTACAAGAATGTAGAATCTATTGAGTTGTAAGTGATCTGAACTTTTCATGATGATAGCACTTTCCTAAGGGGGTCAAACCATGTCCCAAAGGTCACCGGATCTGGTGTCAATTTAAAGAAGTAGTCCAGTTACACATTTGTGGGCTTATAACTTGGCTTCTGAATCTCCTAGAGAGATCAGGTTTGTTTTAGTGTACGCCAATCAACAGCCCCTACAACCACAAAAAGGAATGGAGTCATTAGCACTTATGGTTTGTAAATGGCACCCAGAATTATGTTGCACGAAGCACAATTTCACATCATTCTGGGTCCATTTGTGTGAAAACAAGGTCCAATCAGGCTGAAACGTTACTAGAAGGTAGAATCTATTGAGTTGTAAGTGATCTGAACGTTTCAAGATGATCGCATTCCTACGGGGGTCAAACCATGTCCCAAAGGTCACCGGATCTGGTGTCAGTTTAAAGAAGTAATCCAGTTACACCTTTGTGGGCTTATAACTTGGCTTCTGAATGTCCTAGAGAGGTCAGGTTTGTTTTAGTGTACTCCAATCAACAGCCCCTACAACCACAAAAAGGAATGCAGTCATTAGCACTTATGGTTTGTAAATGGCACCCAGAATTATGTTGCACGAAGCACAATTTCACATCATTCTGGGTCCATTTGTGTGAAAACAAGGTCCAATCAGACTGAAACGTTACAGGAAGGTAGAATCTATTGAGTTGTAAGTCATCTGAACGTTTCATGATGACAGCACTTTCCTAAGGGGGTCAAACCATGTCCCAAAGGTCACCGGATCTGGTGTCAATTTAAAGAAGTAGTCCACTTACACATTTGTGGGCTTATAACTTGGCTTCTGAATGTCCTAGAGAGATCAGATTTGTTTTAGTGTATTCCAATCAACAGCCCCTACAACCACAAAAAGGAATGGAGTCATTAGCACTTATGGTTTTTAAATGGCACCCAGAATTATGTTGCACGAAGCACAATTTCACATCATTCTGGTTTCATTTGTGTGAAAACAAGGTCCAAGCAAGCTGAAACGTTACAGGAAGGTAGAATCTCTTGAGTTGTAAGTGATCTGAACGTTTCATGCTGATAGCACTTTCCTAAGGAGGTCAAACCATGTCCCAAAGGTCACCGGATCTGGTGTCAATTTAAAGAAGTAGTCCAGTTACAACTTTGTGGGCTTATAACTTGAATTCTGAATATCCTAAAGAGGTCAGGTATGTTTTAGTGTACTCCAATCAACAGCCTCTACAACCACAAAAAGGACTGGAGTCATTAGCACTTAAGGTTTTTAAATGGCACCCAGAATTATGTTGCACGAAGCACAATTTCACATCATTCTGGGTTCATTTGTGTGAAAACAAGGTCCAATCAAGCTGAAACGTTACAGGAAGGTAGAATCTCTTGAGTTGTAAGTGATCTGAACGTTTCATGCTGATAGCACTTTCCTAAGGAGGTCAAACCATGTCCCAAAGGTCACTGGATCTGGTGTCACTTTAAAGAAGTAGTCCAGTTACACATTTGCGGGCTTATAACTTGGATTCTGAATGTCCTAGAGAGATCAGGTTTGTTTTAGTGTACTCCAATCAACAGCCCCTACAACCACAAAAAGGAATGGAGTCATTAGCACTTATGGTTTGTAAATGGCACCCAGAATTATGTTGCACGAAGCACAATTTCACATCATTCTGGGTCCATTTGTGTGAAAACAAGGTCCAATCAGGCTGAAACGTTACAAGAAGGTAGAATCTATTGAGTTGTAAGTGATCTGAACGTTTCATGATGATCGCACATTCCTGTAGGGGGTCAAACCATGTCCCATTGGTCACCGGGCCTGGTGTCACTTTAAAGAAGTAGTCCAACTAACACCTTTGTGGGCTTATAACTTGGCTTCTGAATATCCTAAAGAGGTCAGGTTTGTTTTAGTGTACTCCAATCAACAGCCTCTACAACAACAAAAAGGAATGGAGTCATTAGCACTTATGGTTTTTAAATGGCACCCAGAATTATGTTGCACGAAGCACAGTTTCACATCATTCTGGGTTCATTTGTGTGAAAACAAGGTCCAATCAGGTTGGAACGTTACAGGAAGGTAGAATCTATTGAGTTGTAAGTGATCTGAACGTTTCATGATGATAGCACTTTCCTAAGGGGGTCAAACCATGTCCCAAAGGTCACCAGATCTGGTGTCAATTTAAAGAAGTAGTCCAGTTACACATTTGTGGGCTTATAACTTGGCTTCTGAATGTCCTAGAGAGATCAGGTTTGTTTTAGTGTACTCCAATCAACAGCCCCTACAACCACAAAAAGGAATGGAGTCATTAGCACTTATGGTTTTTAAATGGCACCCAGAATTATGTTGCACGATGCACAATTTCACATCATTCTGGGTTCATTTGTGTGAAAACAAGGTCCAATCAGGCTGAACCGTTACAGGAAGGTAGAATCTATTGAGTTGTAAGTGATCTGAACGTGTAGAATCTATTGAGTTGTAAGTGATCTGAACGTTTCATGATGATAGCACATTCCTAAGGGGGTCAAACCATGTCCCAAAGGTCACCGGGCCTGGTGTCACTTTTAAAGAAGTAGTCCAGTTACACCTTTGTGGGCTTATAATTTGGCTTCTGAATGGCCTAGAGAGGTCAGGTTTGTTTTAGTGTACTCCAATCAACAGCCCCTACAACCACAAAAAGGAATGGAGTCATTAGCACTTATGGTTTGTAAATGGCACCCAGAATTGTGTTGCACGAAGCACAATTTCACATCATTCTGGGTCCATTTGTGTGAAAACAAGGTCCAATGAGGCTGAAACGTTACTGGAAGGTAGAATCTATTGAGTTGTAAGTGATCCGAACGTTTCATGATGATAGCACTTTCCTAAGGGGGTCAAACCATGTCCCAAAGGTCAACGGATCTGGTGTCAATTTAAAGAAGTAGTCCAGTTACACATTTGTGGGCTTATAACTTGGCTTCTGAATGTTCTAGAGAGATCAGGTTTGTTTTAGTGTACTCCAATCAACAGCCCCTACAACCACAAAAAGGAATGGAGTCATTAGCACTTATGGTTTGTAAATGGCACCCAGAATTATGTTGCACGAAGCACATTTTCACTTCATTCTGGGTCCATTTGTGTGAAAACAAGGTCCAATCAGGCTGAAACGTTACAGGAAGGTAGAATCTCTTGAGTTGTAAGTGATCTGAACGTTTCATGCTGAGAGCACTTTCCTAACAATGTCAAACCATGTCCCGAAGGTCACTGGATCTGGTGTCAATTTAAAGAAGTAGTCCAGTTACACATTTGCGGGCTTATAACTTGGATTCTGAATGTCCTAGAGAGATCTGGTTTGTTTTAGTGTACTCCAATCAACAGCCCCTACAACCTCAAAAAGGAATGGAGTCATTAGCACTTATGGTTTGTAAATGGCACCCAGAATTATGTTGCACGAAGCACAATTTCACATCATTCTGGGTCCATTTGTGTGAAAACAAGGTCCAATCAGGCTGAAACGTTACAAGAAGGTAGAATCTATTGAGTTGTAAGTGATCTGAACGTTTCATGATGATCGCACATTCCTGTAGGGGGTCAAACCATGTCCCATTGGTCACCGGGCCTGGTGTCACTTTAAAGAAGTAGTCCAGTTACACCTTTGTGGGCTTATAACTTGGCTTCTGAATATCCTAAAGAGGTCAGGTTTGTTTTAGTGTACTCCAATCAACAGCCTCTACAACCACAAAAAGGAATGGAGTCATTAGCACTTATGGTTTTTAAATGGCACCCAGAATTATGTTGCACGAAGCACAATTTCACATCATTCTGGGTCCATTTGTGTGAAAACAAGGTCCAGTCAGGCTGAAATGTTACAGGAAGGTAGAATCTATTGAGTTGTAAGTGATCTGAACGTTTCATGATGATAGCACATTCCTATAGGGGGTCAAACCATGTCCCAAAGGTCACCGGATCTGGTGTCAATTTAAAGAAGTAGTCCAGTTACACATTTGTGGGCTTATAACTTGGCTTCTGAATGTCCTAGAGAGATCAGGTTTGTTTTAATGTACTCCAGCCAACAGCCCCTACAACCACAAAAAGGAATGGAGTCATTAGCACTTATGGTTTTTAAATGGCACCCAGAAATATGTTGCACGAAGCACAATTTCACTAGCCTAGTGAACTAGACCAAATTCTTGCTTTGCAAAGAATGGTCTAGGCATGCTCCATTGGAACCTCCACAGCTCCTACCAGGACTCTGGCTAGCCAATCACAGCTCTCTAGAGGGGTTTCAAACACATAAAGAGCTGTGATTGGTCCATAATGGTGGGCCAATCATAGTGCTCTATCTGCTTAGTGAACAAATCACAGAGCTCTATCCGCTTTGTGGGCCAATCAGGGCACTCTATATGCCTGGTGGGTGGGATGATGCAACAGAGTGAAACAAGAGTATGTCACATTCTTTGTCCAGTGGAATGCGGAGATCATTTGAAAGACAATGGTAGAACCCGCCCAACAACCGAGAGCCGTCAATGGAGCATGGCCAGACTAAATAATACATTTATTTAGTCTGGCTTGCCAGGCTACAATTTCACATCATTCTGGGTCCATTTGTGTGAAAACAAGGTCCAATCAGGCTGAAACGTTACAGGAAGGTAGAATCTATTGAGTTGTAAGTGATCTGAACGTTTCATGATGATAGCACATTCCTATAGGGGGTCAAACCATGTCCCAAAGGTCACCGGATCTGGTGTCAATTTAAAGAAGTATTCCAGTTACACATTTGTGGGCTTATAACTTGGCTTCTGAATGTCCTAGAGAGATCAGGTTTGTTTTAATGTACTCCAATCAACAGCCCCTACAACCACAAAAAGGAATGGAGTCATTAGCACGTATGGTTTGTAAATGGCACCCAGAATTATGTTGCAAGAAGCACAATTTCACATCATTCTGGGTTCATTTGTGTGAAAAAAAGGTCCAATCAGGCTGAAAGTTACAGGAAGGTAGAATCTATTGAGTTGTAAGTGATCTGAACGTTTCATGATGATCGCACATTCCTATTGGGGGTCAAACCATGTCCCAAAGGTCACCGGATCTGGTGTCACTTTAAAGAAGTAGTCCAGTTACACATTTGTGGGCTTATAACTTGGCTTCTGAATATCCTAGAGAGGTCAGGTTTGTTTTAGAGTACTCCAATTAACAGCCCCCATTAACCCTAAAAGGAATGGAGTCATTAGCACTTATGGTTTTTAAATGGCACCCAGAATTATGTTGCACGAAGCACAATTTCACATCATTCTGGGTTCATTTGTGTGAAAACAAGGTCCAATCAGGCTGAAACGTTACAGGAAGGTAGAATCTTTTGAGTTGTAAGTGATCTGAACGTTTCATGATGATAGCACTTTCCTAAGTGGGTCAAACCATGTCCTAAAGGTCACCGGATCTGGTGTCAATTTAAAGAAGTAGTCCAGTTACACATTTGTGGGCTTATAACTTGGCTTCTGAATGTCCTAGAGAGATCAGGTTTGTTTTAATGTACTCCAATCAACAGCCCCTACAACCACAAAAAGGAAGGGAGTCATTAGCACTTATGGTTTGTAAATGGCACCCAGAATTATGTTGCACGAAGCACAATTTCACATCATTCTGGGTCCATTTGTGTGAAAACAAGGTCCAATCGGGCTGAAACAATACAAGAAGGTAGAATCTATTGAGTTGTAAGTGATCTGAACGTTTCATGATGATCGCACATTCCTATTGGGGGTCAAACCATGTCCCAAAGGTCACCGGATCAGGTGTCACTTTAAAGAAGTAGTCCAGTTACACATTTGTGGGCTTATAACTTGGCTTCTGAATATCCTAGAGAGGTCAGGTTTGTTTCAGAGTACTCCAATTAATAGCCCCCATTAACCCAAAAAGGAATGGAGTCATTAGCACTTATGGTTTTTAAATGGCACCCAGAATTATGTTGCACGAAGCACAGTTTCACATCATTCTGGGTTCATTTGTCTGAAAACAAGGTCCAATCAGGTTGGAACGTCACAGGAAGGTAGAATCTATTGAATTGTAAGTGATCTGAACGTTTCATGATGATAGCACTTTCCTAAGGGGGTCAAACCATGTCCCAAAGGTCACCAGATCTGGTGTCAATTTAAAGAAGTAGTCCAGTTACACATTTGTGGGCTTATAACTTGGCTTCTGAATGTCCTAGAGAGATCAGGTTTGTTTTAGTGTACTCCAATCAACAGCCCCTACAACCACAAAAAGGAATGGAGTCATTAGCACTTATGGTTTTTAAATGGCACCCAGAATTATGTTGCACGATGCAAAATTTCACATCATTCTGGGTTCATTTGTGTGAAAACAAGGTCCAATCAGGCTGAACCGTTACAGGAAGGTAGAATCTATTGAGTTGTAAGTGATCTGAACGTTTCATGATGATAGCACATTCCTAAGGGGGTCAAACCATGTCCCAAAGGTCACCAGATCTGGTGTCAATTTAAAGAAGTAGTCCAGTTACACATTTGTGGGCTTATAACTTGGCTTCTGAATGTCCTAGAGAGATCAGGTTTATTTTAATGTACTCCAATCAACAGCCCCTACAACCACAAAAAGGAATGGAGTAATTAGCACTTATGGTTTGTAAATGGCACCCAGAATTATGTTGCACGAAGCACAATTTCACATCATTCTGGGTCCATTTGTGTGAAAACAAGGTCCAATCAGGCTGAAACGTTACAAGAAGGTAGAATCTATTGAGTTGTAAGTGATCTGAACGTTTCAAGATGATCGCACATTCCTATAGGGGGTCAAACCATGTCCCAAAGGTCACCGGGCCTGGTGTCACTTTAAAGAAGTAGTCCAGTTACACCTTTGTGGGCTTATAACTTGGCTTCTGAATATCCTAGAGAGGTCAGGTTTGTTTTAGAGTACTCCAAATAACAGCCCCCATTACCCCAAAAAGGAATGGAGTCATTAGCACTGATGGTTTTTAAATGGCACCCAGAATTATGTTGCACGAAGCACAATTTCACATCATTCTGGGTTCATTTGTGTGAAAACAAGGTCCAATCAGGCTGAAACGTTACAGGAAGGTAGAATCTATTGAGTTGTAAGTGATCCGAACGTTTCATGATGATAGCACTTTCCTAAGGGGGTCAAACCATGTCCCAAAGGTCAACGGATCTGGTGTCAATTTAAAGAAGTAGTCCAGTTACACATTTGTGGGCTTATAACTTGGCTTCTGAATGTTCTAGAGAGATCAGGTTTGTTTTAGTGTACTCCAATCAACAGCCCCTACAACCACAAAAAGGAATGGAGTCATTAGCACTTATGGTTTGTAAATGGCACCCAGAATTATGTTGCACGAAGCACAATTTCACTTCATTCTGGGTCCATTTGTGTGAAAACAAGGTCCAATCAGGCTGAAACGTTACAGGAAGGTAGAATCTCTTGAGTTGTAAGTGATCTGAACGTTTCATGCTGATAGCACTTTCCTAACAAGGTCAAACCCTGTCCCAAAGGTCACTGGATCTGGTGTCAATTTAAAGAAGTAGTCCAGTTACACATTTGCGGGCTTATAACTTGGCTTCTGAATGTCCTAGAGGGATCAGGTTTGTTTTAGTGTACTCCAATCAACAGCCCCTACAACCACAAAAAGGAATGGAGTCATTAGCACTTATGTTTTGTAAATGGCACCCAGAATTATGTTGCACGAAGCACAATTTCACATCATTCTGGGTCCATTTGTGTGAAAACAAGGTCCAATCAGGCTGAAACGTTACAAGAAGGTAGAATCTATTGAGTTGTAAGTGATCTGAACGTTTTATGATGATCGCACATTCCTGTAGGGGGTCAAACCATGTCCCATAGGTCACAGGGCCTGGTGTCACTTTAAAGAAGTAGTCCAGTTACACCTTTGTGGGCTTATAACTTGGCTTCTGAATATCCTAAAGAGGTCAGGTTTGTTTTAGTGTACTCCAATCAACAGCCTCTACAACCACAAAAAGGAATGGAGTCATTAGCACTTATGATTTGTAAATGGCACCCAGAATTATGTTGCACGAAGCACAATTTCACATCATTCTGGGTCCATTTGTGTGAAAACAAGGTCCAATCAGGCTGAAACGTTACAGGAAGGTAGAATCTATTGAGTTGTAAGTGATCTGAACGTTTCATGATGATAGCACATTCCTATAGGGGGTCAAACCATGTCCCAAAGGTCACCGGATCTGGTGTCAATTTAAAGAAGTAGTCCAGTTACACATTTGTGGGCTTATAACTTGGCTTCTGAATGTCCTAGAGAGATCAGGTTTGTTTTACTGTACTCCAGTCAACAGCCCCTACAACCACAAAAAGGAATGGAGTCATTAGCACTTATGGTTTTTAAATGGCACCCAGAATTATGTTGCATGAAGCACAATTTCACTAGCCTAGTGAACTAGACCAAATTCTTGCTTTGCAAAGAATGGTCTAGGCATGCTCCATTGGAACCTCCACAGCTCCTACCAGGACTCTGGCTAGCCAATCACAGCTCTCTAGAGGGGTTTCAAACACATAAAGAGCTGTGATTGGTCCATAATGGTGGGCCAATCATAGTGCTCTATCTGCTTAGTGAACAAATCACAGAGCTCTATCCGCTTTGTGGGTCAATCAGGGCACAATATATGCCTGGTGGGTGGGATGATGCAACAGAGTGAAACAAGAGTATGTCACATTCTTTGTCCAGTGGAATGCAGAGATCATTTGAAAGACAATGGTAGAACCCGCCCCACAACCGAGAGCCGTCAATGGAGCATGGCCAGACTAAATAATACATTTATTTAGTCTGACTTGCCGGGCTACAATTTCACATCATTCTGGGTCCATTTGTGTGATAACAAGGTCCAATCAGGCTGAAACATTACAGGAAGATAGAATCTACTGAGTTGTAAGTGATCTGAATGTTTCATGATGATAGCACATTCCTAAGGGGGTCAAACCATGTCCCAAAGGTCACCAGATCTGGTGTCAATTTAAAGAAGTAGTCCAGTTACACATTTGTGGGCTTATAACTTGGCTTCTGAATGTCCTAGAGAGATCAGGTTTATTTTAATGTACTCCAATCAACAGCCCCTACAACCACAAAAAGGAATGGAGTCATTAGCACTTATGGTTTGTAAATGGCACCCAGAATTATGTTGCACGAAGCACAATTTCACATCATTCTGGGTTCATTTGTGTGAAAACAAGGTCCAATCAGGCTGAAACGTTACAAGAAGGTAGAATCTATTGAGTTGTAAGTGATCTGAACGTTTCAAGATGATCGCACATTCCTATAGGGGGTCAAACCATGTCCCAAAGGTCACCGGGCCTGGTGTCACTTTAAAGAAGTAGTCCAGTTACACCTTTGTGGGCTTATAACTTGGCTTCTGAATATCCTAGAGAGGTCAGGTTTGTTTTAGAGTACTCCAATTAACAGCCCCCATTACCCCAAAAAGGAATGGAGTCATTAGCACTGATGGTTTTTAAATGGCACCCAGAATTATGTTGCACGAAGCACAATTTCACATCATTCTGGGTTCATTTGTGTGAAAACAAGGTCCAATCAGGCTGAAACGTTACAGGAAGGTAGAATCTATTGAGTTGTAAGTGATCCGAACGTTTCATGATGATAGCACTTTCCTAAGGGGGTCAAACCATGTCCCAAAGGTCAACGGATCTGGTGTCAATTTAAAGAAGTAGTCCAGTTACACATTTGTGGGCTTATAACTTGGCTTCTGAATGTTCTAGAGAGATCAGGTTTGTTTTAGTGTACTCCAATCAACAGCCCCTACAACCACAAAAAGGAATGGAGTCATTAGCACTTATGGTTTGTAAATGGCACCCAGAATTTTGTTGCACGAAGCACAATTTCACTTCATTCTGGGTCCATTTGTGTGAAAACAAGGTCCAATCAGGCTGAAACGTTACAGGAAGGTAGAATCTCTTGAGTTGTAAGTGATCTGAACGTTGCATGCTGATAGCACTTTCCTAACAAGGTCAAACCCTGTCCCAAAGGTCACTGGATCTGGTGTCAATTTAAAGAAGTAGTCCAGTTACACATTTGCGGGCTTATAACTTGGCTTCTGAATGTCCTAGAGGGATCAGGTTTGTTTTAGTGTACTCCAATCAACAGCCCCTACAACCACAAAAAGGAATGGAGTCATTAGCACTTATG
This sequence comes from Nothobranchius furzeri, assembly GCF_043380555.1. Lineage (NCBI taxonomy): Eukaryota > Metazoa > Chordata > Actinopteri > Cyprinodontiformes > Nothobranchiidae > Nothobranchius > Nothobranchius furzeri. The sequence goes on along the minus strand of NC_091752.1, from coordinate 10,404,385 downwards.
GTTTGTAAATGGCACCCAGAATTATGTTGCACGAAGCACAATTTCACATCATTCTGGGTCCATTTGTGTGAAAACAATGTCCAATCAGGCTGAAACGTTACAAGAAGGTAGAATCTATTGAGTTGTAAGTGATCTGAACATTTCATGATGATCGCACATTCCTGTAGGGGGTCAAACCATGTCCCATAGGTCACCGGGCCTGGTGTCACTTTAAAGAAGTAGTCAAGTTACACCTTTGTGGGCTTATAACTTGGCTTCTGAATATCCTAAAGAGGTCAGGTTTCTTTTAGTGTACTCCAATCAACAGCCTCTACAACCACAAAAAGGAATGGAGTCATTAGCACTTATGATTTGTAAATGGCACCCAGAATTATGTTGCACGAAGCACAATTTCACATCATTCTGGGTCCATTTGTGTGAAAACAAGGTCCAATCAGGCTGAAACGTTACAGGAAGGTAGAATCTATTGAGTTGTAAGTGATCTGAACGTTTCATGATGATAGCACATTCCTATAGGGGGTCAAACCATGTCCCAAAGGTCACCGGATCTGGTGTCAATTTAAAGAAGTAGTCCAGTTACACATTTGTGGGCTTATAACTTGGCTTCTGAATGTCCTAGAGAGATCAGGTTTGTTTTAATGTACTCCAATCAACAGCCCCTACAACCACAAAAAGGAATGGAGTCATTAGCACTTATGGTTTTTAAATGGCACCCAGAATTATGTTGCATGAAGCACAATTTCACTAGCCTAGTGAACTAGACCAAATTCTTGCTTTGCAAAGAATGGTCTAGGCATGCTCCATTGGAACCTCCACAGCTCCTACCAGGACTCTGGCTAGCCAATCACAGCTCTCTAGAGGGGTTTCAAACACATAAAGAGCTGTGATTGGTCCATAATGGTGGGCCAATCATAGTGCTCTATCTGCTTAGTGAACAAATCACAGAGCTCTATCCGCTTTGTGGGTCAATCAGGGCACTCTATATGCCTGGTGGGTGGGATGATGCAACAGAGTGAAACAAGAGTATGTCACATTCTTTGTCCAGTGGAATGCAGAGATCATTTGAAAGACAATGGTAGAAACCGCCCCACAACCGAGAGCCGTCAATGGAGCATGGCCAGACTAAATAATACATTTATTTAGTCTGACTTGCCAGGCTACAATTTCACATCATTCTGGGTCCATTTGTGTGATAACAAGGTCCAATCAGGCTGAAACGTTACAGGAAGGTAGAATCTACTGAGTTGTAAGTGATCTGAATGTTTCATGATGATAGCACATTCCTATTGGGGGTCAAACCATGTCCCAAAGGTCACCGGATCTGGTGTCAATTTAAAGAAGTAGTCCAGTTACACATTTGTGGGCTTATAACTTGGCTTCTGAATGTCCTAGAGAGATCAGGTTTGTTTTAGTATACTCCAATCAACAGCCCCTACAACCACAAAAAGGAATGGAGTCATTAGCACTTATGGTTTTTAAATGGCACCCAGAATTATGTTGCACGAAGCACAATTTCACATCATTCTGGGTCCATTTGTGTGAAAACAAGGTCCAATCAGGCTGAAACGTTACAGGAAGGTAGAATCTATTGAGTTGTAATTGATCTGAACGTTTCATGATGATAGCACATTCCTAAGGGGGTCAAACCTTGTCCCAAAGTCCACCAGATCTGGTGTCAATTTAAAGAAGTAGTCCAGTTACACATTTGTGGGCTTATAACTTGGCTTCTGAATATCCTAGAGAGGTCAGGTTTGTTTTAGAGCACTCCAATTAACAGCCCCCATTAACCCTAAAAGGAATGGAGTCATTAGCACTTATGGTTTTTAAATGGCACCCAGAATTATGTTGCACGAAGCACAATTTCACATCATTCTGGGTTCATTTGTGTGAAAACAAGGTCCAATCAGGCTGAAACGTTACAGGAAGGTAGAATCTATTGAGTTGTAAGTGATCTGAACGTTTCATGATGATAGCACTTTCCTAAGGGGGTCAAACCATGTCCCAAAGGTCACCGGATCTGGTGTCAATTTAAAGAAGTAGTCCAGTTACACATTTGTGGGCTTATAACTTGGCTTCTGAATGTCGTAGAGAGATCAGGTTTGTTTTAATGTACTCCAATCAACAGCCCCTACAACCACAAAAAGGAAGGGAGTCATTAGCACTTATGGTTTGTAAATGGCACCCAGAATTATGTTGCACGAAGCACAATTTCACATCATTCTGGGTCCATTTGTGTGAAAACTAGGTCCAATCAGGCTGAAACGTTACAAGAAGGTAGAATCTATTGAGTTGTAAGTGATCTGAACGTTTCATGATGATCGCACATTCCTATTGGGGGTCAAACCATGTCCCAAAGGTCACCGGATCTGGTGTCACTTTAAAGAAGTAGTCCAGTTACACATTTGTGGGCTTATAACTTGGCTTCTGAATATCCTAGAGAGGTCAGGTTTGTTTCAGAGTACTCCAATTAACAGCCCCCATTAACCCAAAAAGGAATGGAGTCATTAGCACTTATGGTTTTTAAATGGCACCCAGAATTATGTTGCACGAAGCACAATTTCACATCATTCTGGGTTCATTTGTGTGAAAACAAGGTCCAGTCAGGTTGGAACGTTACAGGAAGGTAGAATCTATTGAGTTGTAAGTGATCTGAACGTTTCATGATGATAGCACTTTCCTAAGGGGGTTAAACCATGTCCCAAAGGTCACCGGATCTGGTGTCAATTTAAAGAAGTAGTCCAGTTACACATTTGTGGGCTTATAACTTGGCTTCTGAATGTCCTAGAGAGATCAGGTTTGTTTTAGTGTACTCCAATCAAAAGCCCCTACAACCACAAAAAGGAATGGAGTCATTAGCACTTATGGTTTGTAAATGGCACCCAGAATTATGTTGCACGAAGCACAATTTCACATCATTCTGGGTCCATTTGTGTGAAAACAAGGTCCAATCAGGCTGAAACGTTACAAGAAGGTAGAATCTATTGAGTTGTAAGTGATCTGAACGTTTCATGATGATCGCACATTCCTATAGGGGGTCAAAACATGTCCCAAAGGTCACCGGGCCTGGTGTCACTTTAAAGAAGTAGTCCAGTTACACCTTTGTGGGCTTATAACTTGGCTTCTGAATATCCTAAAGAGGCCAGGTTTGTTTTAGTGTACTCCAATCAACAGCCCCTACAACCACAAAAAGGACTGTAGTCATTAGCACTTATGGTTTTTAAATGGCACCCAGAATTATGTTGCACGAAGCACAATTTCACATCATTCTGGGTTCATTTGTGTGAAAACAAGGTCCAATCAGGCTGAAATGTTACAGGAAGGTAGAATCTAATGAGTTGTAAGTGATCTGAACGTTACATGATGATCGCACTTTCCTAAGGGGGTCAAACCATGTCCCAAAGGTCACCGGATCTTGTGTCAATTTAAAGAAGTAGTCCAGTTACACATTTGTGGGCTTATAACTTGGCTTCTGAATGTTCTAGAGAGATCAGGTTTGTTTTAATGTACTCCAGCCAACAGCCCCTACAACCACAAAAAGGAATGGAGTCATTGTGAAAACAAGGTCCAATCAGGCTGAAACGTTACAAGAAGGTAGAATCTATTGAGTTGTAAGTGATCTGAACGTTTCAAGATGATCGCACTTTCCTAAGGGGGTCAAACCATGTCCCAAAGGTCATCGGATCTGGTGTCAATTTAAAGAAGTAGTCCAGTTACACATTTGTGGGCTTAGAACTTGGCTTCTGAATGTCCTAGAGAGATCAGGTTTGTTTTAATGTACTCTAGCCAACAGCCCCTACAACCACAAAAAGGAATGGAGTCATTGTGAAAACAAGGTCCAATCAGGCTGAAACGTTACAAGAAGGTAGAATCTATTGAGTTGTAAGTGATCTGAACATTTCAAGATGATCGCACTTTCCTAAGGGGGTCAAACCATGTCCCAAAGGTCATAGGAACTGGTGTCAATTTAAAGAAGTAGTCCAGTTAAACATTTGTGGGCTTATAACTTGGCTTCTGAATGTCCTAGAGAGATCAGGTTTGTTTTACTATACTCCAATTAACAGCCCCTACAACCACAAAAAGGAATGGAGTCATTAGCACTTATGGTTTGTAAATGGCACCCAGAATTATGTTGCACGAAGCACAACTTCACATCATTTTGGGTCCATTTCTGTGAAAACAAGGTCCAATCAGGCTGAAACGTTACAAGAAGGTAGAATCTATTGAGTTGTAAGTGATCTGAACGTTTCATGATGATCCCACATTCCTATAGGGGGTCAAACCATGTCCCAAAGGTCACCGGGCCTGGTGTCACTTTAAAGAAGTAGTCCAGTTACACCTTTGTGGGCTTATAACTTGGCTTCTGAATATCCTAGAGAGGTCAGGTTTGGTTTAGAGTACTCCAATTAACAGCCCCCATTACCCCAAAAAGGAATGGAGTCATTAGCACTTATGGTTTTTAAATGGCACCCAGAATTATGTTGCACGAAGCACAATTTCACATCATTCTGGGATCATTTGTGTGAACACAAGGTCCAATCAGGCTGAAACGTTACAGGAAGGTAGAATCTATTGAGTTGTAAGTGATCTGAACGTTTCATGATGATAGCACTTTCCTAAGGGGGTCAAACCATGTCCCAAAGGTCACCGGATCTGGTGTCAATTTAAAGAAGTAGTCCAGTTACACATTTTGTGGGCTTATAACTTGGCTTCTGAATGTCCTAGAGAGGTCAGGTTTGTTTTAGTGTACTCCAATCAACAGCACCTACAACCACATAAAAGGAATGGAGTCATTAGCACTTATGGTTTTTAAATGGCACCCAGAATTATGTTGCACGAAGCACAATTTCACATCATTCTGGGTTCATTTGTGTGAAAACAAGGTCCAATCAGGCTGAAATGTTACAGGAAGGTAGAATCTATTGAGTTGTAAGTGATCTGAACGTTTCATGATGATCGCACCTTCCTAAGGGGGTCAAACCATGTCCCAAAGGTCACCGGATCTGGTGTCAATTTAAAGAAGTAGTCCAATACACATTTGTGGGCTTATAACTTGGCTTCTGAATGTCCTAGAGAGATCAGGTTTGTTTTAATGTACTCTAGCCAACAGCCCCTACAACCACAAAAAGGAATGGAGTCATTGTGAAAACAAGGTCCAATCAGGCTAAAACGTTACAAGAAGGTAGAATCTATTGAGTTGTAAGTGATCTGAACATTTCAAGATGATCGCACTTTCCTAAGGGGGTCAAACCATGTCCCAAAGGTCATAGGAACTGGTGTCAATTTAAAGAAGTAGTCCAGTTAAACATTTGTGGGCTTATAACTTGGCTTCTGAATATCCTAGAGAGATCAGGTTTGTTTTACTATACTCCAATTAACAGCCCCTACAACCACAAAAAGGAATGGAGTCATTAGCACTTATGGTTTTTAAATGGCTCCCAGAATTATGTTGCACGAAGCACAATTTCACATCATTCTGGGTCCATTTGTGTGAAAACAAGGTCCAATCAGGCTGAAACGTTACAAGAAGATAGAATCTATTGAGTTGTAATTGATCTGAACGTTTCAAGATGATCGCACAATCCTATAGGGGGTCAAACCATGTCCCAAAGGTCACCGGGCCTGGTGTCACTTTAAAGAAGTAGTCCAGTTACACCTTTGTGGGCTTATAACTTGGCTTCTGAATGTCCTAGAGAGGTCAGGTTTGCTTTAGTGTACTCCAATCAACAGCCCCTACAAATACAAAAAGTAATGGAGTCATTAGCACTTATGGTTTGTAAATGGCACCCAGAATTATGTTGCACGAAGCACAACTTCACATCATTTTGGGTCCATTTCTGTGAAAACAAGGTCCAATCAGGCTGAAATGTTACAAGAAGGTAGAATCTATTGAGTTGTAAGTGATCTGAACGTTTCATGATGATCCCACATTCCTATAGGGGGTCAAACCATGTCCCAAAGGTCACCGGGCCTGGTGTCACTTTAAAGAAGTAGTACAGTTACACCTTTGTGGGCTTATAACTTGGCTTCTGAATATCCTAGAGAGGTCAGGTTTGGTTTAGAGTACTCCAATTAACAGCCCCCATTACCCCAAAAAGGAATGGAGTCATTAGCACTTATGGTTTTTAAATGGCACCCAGAATTATGTTGCACGAAGCACAATTTCACATCATTCTGGGTTCATTTGTGTGAACACAAGGTCCAATCAGGCTGAAACGTTACAGGAAGGTAGAATCTATTGAGTTGTAAGTGATCTGAACGTTTCATGATGATAGCACTTTCCTAAGGGGGTCAAACCATGTCCCTAAGGTCACCAGATCTGGTGTCAATTTAAAGAAGTAGTCCAGTTACACATTTTGTGGGCTTATAACTTGGCTTCTGAATGTCCTAGAGAGGTCAGGTTTGTTTTAGTGTACTCCAATCAACAGCACCTACAACCACATAAAAGGAATGGAGTCATTAGCACTTATGGTTTTTAAATGGCACCCAGAATTATGTTGCACGAAGCACAATTTCACATCATTCTGGGTTCATTTGTGTGAAAACAAGGTCCAATCAGGCTGAAATGTTACAGGAAGGTAGAATCTATTGAGTTGTAAGTGATCTGAACGTTTCATGATGATCGCACCTTCCTAAGGGGGTCAAACCATGTCCCAAAGGTCACCGGATCTGGTGTCATTTTAAAGAAGTAGTCCAATACACATTTGTGGGCTTATAACTTGGCTTCTGAATGTCCTAGAGAGATCAGGTTTGTTTTAATGTACTCCAGCCAACAGCCCCTACAACCAATAAAAGGAATGGAGTCACTGTGAAAACAAGGTCCAATCAGGCTGAAACGTTACAAGAAGGTAGAATCTATTGAGTTGTAAGTGATCTGAACGTTTCAAGATGATCGCACTTTCCTAAGGGGGTCAAACCATGTCCCAACGGTCATGGGATCTGGTGTCAATTTAAAGAAGTAGTCCAGTTACACATTTGTGGGCTTATAACTTGGCTTCTGAATGTCCTAGAGAGATCAGGTTTGTTTTAATGTACTCCAGCAAACAGCCCCTACAACCACAAAAAGGAATGGAGTCATTGTGAAAACAAGGTCCAATCAGGCTGAAACGTTACAAGAAGGTAGAATCTATTGAGTTGTAAGTGATCTGAACGTTTCAAGATGATCGCACTTTCTTAAGGGGGTCAAACCATGTCCCAAAGGTCACCGGATCTGGTGTCAATTTAAAGAAGTAGTCCAGTTACACATTTGTGGGCTTATAACTTGGCTTCTGAATGTCCTAGAGAGATCAGGTTTGTTTTAATGTACTTCAGCCAACAGCCCCTACAACCACAGAAAGGAATGGAGTCATTGTGAAAACAAGGTCCAATCAGGCTGAAACGTTACAAGAAGGTAGAATCTATTGAGTTGTAAGTGATCTGAACGTTTCAAGATGATCGCACTTTCCTAAGGGGGTCAAACCATGTCCCAAAGGTCACCGGATCTGGTGTCAATTTAAAGAAGTAGTCCAGTTACACATTTGTGGGCTTATAACTTGGCTTCTGAATGTCCTAGAGAGATCAGGTTTGTTTTAGTGTACTCCAATCAACAGCCCCTAAAACCACAAAAAGGACTGGAGTCATTAGCAGTTATGGTTCTTAAATGGCACCCAGAATTATGTTGCACGAAGCACAATTTCACATCATTCTGGGTCCATTTGTGTGAAAACAAGGTCCAATCAGGCTGAAACGTTACAAGAAGGTAGAATCTATTGAGTTGTAAGTGATCTGAACGTTTCAAGATGATCACACATTCCTAAGGGGGTCAAACCATGTCCCAAAGGTCACCGGATCTGGTGTCAGTTTAAAGAAGTAGTCCAGTTACACCTTTGTGGGCTTATAACTTGGCTTCTGAATGTCCTAGAGAGGTCAGGTTTGTTTTAGTGTACTCCAATCAACAGCCCCTACAACCACAAAAAGGAATGCAGTCATTAGCACTTATGGTTTGTAAATGGCACCCAGAATTATGTTGCACGAAGCACAATTTCACATCATTCTGGGTCCATTTGTGTGAAAACAAGGTCCAATCAGACTGAAACGTTACAGGAAGGTAGAATCTATTGAGTTGTAAGTGATCTGAACGTTTCATGATGATAGCACTTTCCTAAGGGGGTCAAACCATGTCCCAAAGGTCACCGGATCTGGTGTCAATTTAAAGAAGTAGTCCAGTTACACATTTGTGGGCTTATAACTTGTCTTCTGAATTTCCTAGAGAGATCAGGTTTGTTTTAGTGTACTCCAACCAACAGCCCCTACAACCACAAAAAGGAATGGAGTCATTAGCACTTATGGTTTGTAAATGGCACCCAGAATTATGTTGCACGAAGCACAATTTCACATCATTCTGGGTCCATTTGTGTGAAAACAAGGTCCAATAAGGCTGAAACGTTACAAGATGGTAGAATCTATTGAGTTGTAACTGATCTAAACGTTTCAAGATGATCGCACTTTCCTATGGGGGTCAAACCATGTCCCAAAGGTCACCGGATATGGTGTCAATTTAAAGAAGTAGTCCAGTTACACATTTGTGGGCTTATAACTTGGCTTCTGAATATCCTAAAGAGGTCAGGTTTGTTTTAGAGTACTCCATCTAACAGCCTCCATTAACCCAAAAAGGAATGGAGTCATTAGCACTTATGGTTTTTAAATGGCACCCAGAATTATGTCGCACGAAGCACAATTTCACATCATTCTGGGTTCATTTGTGTGAAAACAAGGTCCAATCAGGCTGAAACGTTACAGGAAGGTAGAATCTATTGAGTTGTAAGTGATCTGAACGTTTCATGATGATAGCACTTTCCTAAGGGGGTCAAACCATGTCCCAAAGGTCACCGGATCTGGTGTCAATTTAAAGAAGTAGTCCAGTTACACATTTGTGGGCTTATAACTTGGCTTCTGAATTTCCTAGAGAGATCAGGTTTGTTTTAGTGTACTCCAACCAACAGCCCCTACAACCACAAAAAGGAATGGAGTCATTAGCACTTATGGTTTGTAAATGGCACCCAGAATTATGTTGCACGAAGCACAATTTCACATCATTCTGGGTCCATTTGTGTGAAAACTAGGTCCAATCAGGCTGAAACGTTACAAGAAGGTAGAATCTATTGAGTTGTAAGTGAACTGAACGTTTCATGATGATCGCACATTCCTATTGGGGGTCAAACCATGTCCCAAAGGTCACCGGATCTGGTGTCACTTTAAAGAAGTAGTCCAGTTACACATTTGTGGGCTTATAACTTGGCTTCTGAATATCCTAGAGAGGTCAGGTTTGTTTTAGAGTACTCCAATTAACAGCCCCCATTAACCCAAAAAGGAATGGAGTCATTAGCACTTATGGTTTTTAAATGGCACCCAGAATTATGTTGCACGAAGCACAATTTCACATCATTCTGGGTTCATTTGTGTGAAAACAAGGTCCAATCAGTCTGAAATGTTACAGGAAGGTAGAATCTATTGAGTTGTAAGTGATCTGAACGTTTCATGATGATCGCACCTTCCTAAGGGGGTCAAACCATGTCCCAAAGGTCACCGGATCTGGTGTCATTTTAAAGAAGTAGTCCAATACACATTTGTGGGCTTATAACTTGGCTTCTGAATGTCCTAGAGAGATCAGGTTTGTTTTAATGTACTCCAGCCAACAGCCCCTACAACCAATAAAAGGAATGGAGTCACTGTGAAAACAAGGTCCAATCAGGCTGAAACGTTACAAGAAGGTAGAATCTATTGAGTTGTAAGTGATCTGAACGTTTCAAGATGATCGCACTTTCCTAAGGGGGTCAAACCATGTCCCAACGGTCATGGGATCTGGTGTCAATTTAAAGAAGTAGTCCAGTTACACATTTGTGGGCTTATAACTTGGCTTCTGAATGTCCTAGAGAGATCAGGTTTGTTTTAATGTACTCCAGCAAACAGCCCCTACAACCACAAAAAGGAATGGAGTCATTGTGAAAACAAGGTCCAATCAGGCTGAAACGTTACAAGAAGGTAGAATCTATTGAGTTGTAAGTGATCTGAACGTTTCAAGATGATCGCACTTTCTTAAGGGGGTCAAACCATGTCCCAAAGGTCACCGGATCTGGTGTCAATTTAAAGAAGTAGTCCAGTTACACATTTGTGGGCTTATAACTTGGCTTCTGAATGTCCTAGAGAGATCAGGTTTGTTTTAATGTACTTCAGCCAACAGCCCCTACAACCACAGAAAGGAATGGAGTCATTGTGAAAACAAGGTCCAATCAGGCTGAAACGTTACAAGAAGGTAGAATCTATTGAGTTGTAAGTGATCTGAACGTTTCAAGATGATCGCACTTTCCTAAGGGGGTCAAACCATGTCCCAAAGGTCACCGGATCTGGTGTCAATTTAAAGAAGTAGTCCAGTTACACATTTGTGGGCTTATAACTTGGCTTCTGAATGTCCTAGAGAGATCAGGTTTGTTTTAGTGTACTCCAATCAACAGCCCCTAAAACCACAAAAAGGACTGGAGTCATTAGCAGTTATGGTTCTTAAATGGCACCCAGAATTATGTTGCACGAAGCACAATTTCACATCATTCTGGGTTCATTTGTGTGAAAACAAGGTCCAATCAGGCTGAAACGTTACAAGAATGTAGAATCTATTGAGTTGTAAGTGATCTGAACATTTCATGATGATAGCACTTTCCTAAGGGGGTCAAACCATGTCCCAAAGGTCACCGGATCTGGTGTCAATTTAAAGAAGTAGTCCAGTTACACATTTGTGGGCTTATAACTTGGCTTCTGAATGTCCTAGAGAGATCAGGTTTGTTTTAGTGTACGCCAAACAACAGCCCCTACAACCACAAAAAGGAATGGAGTCATTAGCACTTATGGTTTGTAAATGGCACCCAGAATTATGTTGCACGAAGCACAATTTCACATCATTCTGGGTCCATTTGTGTGAAAACAAGGTCCAATCAGGCTGAAACGTTACAAGAAGGTAGAATCTATTGAGTTGTAAGTGATCTGAACGTTTCAAGATGATCACACATTCCTAAGGGGGTCAAACCATGTCCCAAATGTCACCGGATCTGGTGTCAGTTTAAAGAAGTAGTCCAGTTACACCTTTGTGGGCTTATAACTTGGCTTCTGAATGTCCTAGAGAGGTCAGGTTTGTTTTAGTGTACTCCAATCAACAGCCCCTACAACCACAAAAAGGAATGCAGTCATTAGCACTTATGGTTTGTAAATGGCACCCAGAATTATGTTGCACGAAGCACAATTTCACATCATTCTGGGTCCATTTGTGTGAAAACAAGGTCCAATCAGACTGAAACGTTACAGGAAGGTAGAATCTATTGAGTTGTAAGTGATCTGAACGTTTCATGATGATAGCACTTTCCTAAGGGGGTCAAACCATGTCCCAAAGGTCACCGGATCTGGTGTCAATTTAAAGAAGTAGTCCAGTTACACATTTGTGGGCTTATAACTTGTCTTCTGAATTTCCTAGAGAGATCAGGTTTGTTTTAGTGTACTCCAACCAACAGCCCCTACAACCACAAAAAGGAATGGAGTCATTAGCACTTATGGTTTGTAAATGGCACCCAGAATTATGTTGCACGAAGCACAATTTCACATCATTCTGGGTCCATTTGTGTGAAAACAAGGTCCAATAAGGCTGAAACGTTACAAGATGGTAGAATCTATTGAGTTGTAACTGATCTAAACGTTTCAAGATGATCGCACTTTCCTATGGGGGTCAAACCATGTCCCAAAGGTCACCGGATATGGTGTCAATTTAAAGAAGTAGTCCAGTTACACATTTGTGGGCTTATAACTTGGCTTCTGAATATCCTAAAGAGGTCAGGTTTGTTTTAGAGTACTCCATCTAACAGCCTCCATTAACCCAAAAAGGAATGGAGTCATTAGCACTTGTGGTTTTTAAATGGCACCCAGAATTATGTCGCACGAAGCACAATTTCACATCATTCTGGGTTCATTTGTGTGAAAACAAGGTCCAATCAGGCTGAAACGTTACAGGAAGGTAGAATCTATTGAGTTGTAAGTGATCTGAACGTTTCATGATGATAGCACTTTCCTAAGGGGGTCAAACCATGTCCCAAAGGTCACCGGATCTGGTGTCAATTTAAAGAAGTAGTCCAGTTACACATTTGTGGGCTTATAACTTGGCTTCTGAATTTCCTAGAGAGATCAGGTTTGTTTTAGTGTACTCCAACCAACAGCCCCTACAACCACAAAAAGGAATGGAGTCATTAGCACTTATGGTTTGTAAATGGCACCCAGAATTATGTTGCACGAAGCACAATTTCACATCATTCTGGGTCCATTTGTGTGAAAACTAGGTCCAATCAGGCTGAAACGTTACAAGAAGGTAGAATCTATTGAGTTGTAAGTGAACTGAACGTTTCATGATGATCGCACATTCCTATTGGGGGTCAAACCATGTCCCAAAGGTCACCGGATCTGGTGTCACTTTAAAGAAGTAGTCCAGTTACACATTTGTGGGCTTATAACTTGGCTTCTGAATATCCTAGAGAGGTCAGGTTTGTTTTAGAGTACTCCAATTAACAGCCCCCATTAACCCAAAAAGGAATGGAGTCATTAGCACTTATGGTTTTTAAATGGCACCCAGAATTATGTTGCACGAAGCACAATTTCACATCATTCTGGGTCCATTTGTGTGAAAACAAGGTCCAATCAGGCTGAAACGTTACAAGAAGGTAGAATCTATTGAGTTGTAAGTGATCTGAACGTTTCATGATGATCGCACATTCCTATAGGGGGTCAAACCATGTCCCAAAGGTCACCGGGCCTGGTGTCACTTTAAAGAAGTAGTCCAGTTAAACCTTTGTGGGCTTATAACTTGGCTTCTGAATATCCTAAAGAGGTCAGGTTTGTTTTAGTGTACTCCAATCAACAGCCCCTACAACCACAAAAGGACTGGAGTCATTAGCACTTATGGTTTTTAAATGGCACCCAGAATTATGTTGCACGAAGCACAATTTCACATCATTCTGGGTTCATTTGTGTGAAAACAAGGTCCAATCAGGCTGAAATGTTACAGGAAAGTAGAATCTAATGAATTGTAAGTGATCTGAACGTTTCATGATGATCGCACTTTCCTAAGGGGGTCAAACCATGTCCCAAAGGTCACCGGATCTGGTGTCAATTTAAAGAAGTAGTCCAGTTACACATTTGTGGGCTTATAACTTGGCTTCTGAATGTTCTAGAGAGATCAGGTTTGTTTTAATGTACTCCAGCCAACAACCCCTACAACCACAAAAAAGGAATGGAGTCATTGTGAAAACAAGGTCCAATCAGGCTGAAACGTTACAAGAAGGTAGAATCTATTGAGTTGTAAGTGATCTGAACGTTTCAAGATGATCGCACTTTCCTAAGGGGGTCAAACCATGTCCCAAAGGTCATCGGATCTGGTGTCAATTTAAAGAAGTAGTCCAGTTACACATTTGTGGGCTTAGAACTTGGCTTCTGAATGTCCTAGAGAGATCAGGTTTGTTTTAATGTACTCTAGCCAACAGCCCCTACAACCACAAAAAGGAATGGAGTCATTGTGAAAACAAGGTCCAATCAGGCTGAAATGTTACAAGAAGGTAGAATCTATTGAGTTGTAAGTGATCTGAACATTTCAAGATGATCGCACTTTCCTAAGGGGGTCAAACCATGTCCCAAAGGTCATAGGAACTGGTGTCACTTTAAAGAAGTAGTCCAGTTAAACATTTGTGGGCTTATAACTTGGCTTCTGAATGTCCTAGAGAGATCAGGTTTGTTTTACTATACTCCAATTAACAGCCCCTACAACCACAAAAAGGAATGGAGTCATTAGCACTTATGGTTTTTAAATGGCTCCCAGAATTATGTTGCACGAAGCACAATTTCACATCATTCTGGGTTCATTTGTGTGAACACAAGGTCCAATCAGGCTGAAACGTTACAAGAAGGTAGAATCTATTGAGTTGTAAGTGATCTGAACGTTTCATGATGATCCCACATTCCTATAGAGGGTCAAACCATGTCCCAAAGGTCACCGGGCCTGGTGTTACTATAAAGAAGTAGTCCAGTTACACCTTTGTGGGCTTATAACTTGGCTTCTGAATATCCCTAGAGAGGTCAGGTTTGGTTTAGAGTTCTCCAATTAACAGCCCCCATTACCCCAAAAAGGAATGGAGTCATTAGCACTTATGGTTTCTAAATGGCACCCAGAATTATGTTGCACGAAGCACAATTTCACATCATTCTGGGTTCATTTGTGTGAACACAAGGTCCAATCAGGCTGAAACGTTACAGGAAGGTAGAATCTATTGAGTTGTAAGTGATCTGAACGTTTCATGATGATAGCACTTTCCTAAGGGGGTCAAACCATGTCCCAAAGGTCACCGGATCTGGTGTCAATTTAAAGAAGTAGTCCAGTTACACCTTTGTGGGCTTATAACTTGGCTTCTGAATGTCCTAGAGAGGTCAGGTTTGTTTTAGTGTACTCCAATCAACAGCCCCTACAACCACATAAAAGGAATGGAGTCATTAGCACTTATGGTTTTTAAATGGCACCCAGAATTATGTTGCACGAAGCACAATTTCACATCATTCTGGGTTCATTTGTGTGAAAACAAGGTCCAATCCGGATGAAATGTTACAGGATGGTAGAATCTATTGAGTTGTAAGTGATCTGAACGTTTCATGATGATCGCACTTTCCTAAGGGGGTCAAACCATGTCCCAAAGGTCACCGGATCTGGTGTCAATTTAAAGAAGTAGTCCAATACACATTTGTGGGCTTATAACTTGGCTTCTGAATGTCCTAGAGAGATCAGGTTTGTTTTAATGTACTCCAGCCAACAGCCCCTACAACCAAAAAAAGGAATGGAGTCACTGTGAAAACAAGGTCCAATCAGGCTGAAACGTTACAAGAAGGTAGAATCTATTGAGTTGTAAGTGATCTGAACGTTTCATGATGATCCCACATTCCTATAGGGGGTCAAACCATGTCCCAAAGGTCACCGGGCCTGGTGTCACTATAAAGAAGTAGTCCAGTTACACCTTTGTGGGCTTATAACTTGGCTTCTGAATATCTTAGAGAGGTCAGGTTTGGTTTAGAGTACTCCAATTAACAGCCCCCATTACCCCAAAAAGGAATGGAGTCATTAGCACTTATGGTTTCTAAATGGCACCCAGAATTATGTTGCACGAAGCACAATTTCACATCATTCTGGGTTCATTTGTGTGAACACAAGGTCCAATCAGGCTGAAACGTTACAGGAAAGTAGAATCTATTGAGTTGTAAGTGATCTGAACGTTTCATGATGATAGCACTTTCCTAAGGGGGTCAAACCATGTCCCAAAGGTCACCGGATCTGGTGTCAATTTAAAGAAGTAGTCCAGTTACACCTTTGTGGGCTTATAACTTGGCTTCTGAATGTCCTAGAGAGGTCAGGTTTGTTTTAGTGTACTCCAGTCAACAGCCCCTACAACCACATAAAAGGAATGGAGTCATTAGCACTTATGGTTTTTAAATGGCACCCAGAATTATGTTGCACGAAGCACAATTTCACATCATTCTGGGTTCATTTGTGTGAAAACAAGGTCCAATCAGGATGAAACGTTACAGGAAGGTAGAATCTATTGAGTTGTAAGTGATCTGAACGTTTCATGATGATCGCACTTTCCTAAGGGGGTCAAACCATTTCCCAAAGGTCACCGGATCTGGTGTCAATTTAAAGAAGTAGTCCAATACACATTTGTGGGCTTATAACTTGGCTTCTGAATGTCCTAGAGAGATCAGGTTTGTTTTAATGTACTCCAGCCAACAGCCCCTACAACCAAAAAAAGGAATGGAGTCACTGTGAAAACAAGGTCCAATCAGGCTGAAACGTTACAAGAAGGTAGAATCTATTGAGTTGTAAGTGATCTGAACGTTTCAAGATGATCGCACTTTCCTAAGGGGGTCAAACCATGTCCCAACGGTCATGGGATCTGGTGTCAATTTAAAGAAGTAGTCCAGTTACACATTTGTGGGCTTATAACTTGGCTTCTGAATGTCCTAGAGAGATCATGTTTGTTTTAATGTACTCCAGCCAACAGCCCCTACAACCACAAAAAGGAATGGAGTCATTGTGAAAACAAGGTCCAATCAGGCTGAAACGTTACAAGAAGGTAGAATCTATTGAGTTGTAAGTGATCTGAACGTTTCAAGATGATCGCACTTTCCTAAGGGGGTCAAACCATGTCCCAAAGGTCACCGGATCTGGTGTCAATTTAAAGAAGTAGTCCAGTTACACATTTGTGGGCTTATAACTTGGCTTCTGAATGTCCTAGAGAGATCAGGTTTGTTTTAATGTACTCTAGCCAACAGCCCCTACAACCACAGAAAGGAATGGAGTCATTGTGAAAACAAGGTCCAATCAGGCTGAAACGTTACAAGAAGGTAGAATCTATTGAGTTGTAAGTGATCTGAACGTTTCATGATGATCCCACATTCCTATAGGGGGTCAAACCATGTCCCAAAGGTCACCGGGCCTGGTGTCACTATAAAGAAGTAGTCCAGTTACACCTTTGTGGGCTTATAACTTGGCTTCTGAATATCCTAGAGAGGTCAGGTTTGGTTTAGAGTTCTCCAATTAACAGCCCCCATTACCCCAAAAAGGAATGGAGTCATTAGAACTTATGGTTTCTAAATGGCACCCAGAATTATGTTGCACGAAGCACAATTTCACATCATTCTGGGTTCATTTGTGTGAACACAAGGTCCAATCAGGCTGAAACGTTACAGGAAGGTAGAATCTATTGAGTTGTAAGTGATCTGAACGTTTCATGATGATAGCACTTTCCTAAGGGGGTTAAACCATGTCCCAAAGGTCACCGGATCTGGTGTCAATTTAAAGAAGTAGTCCAGTTACACCTTTGTGGGCTTATAACTTGGCTTCTGAATGTCCTAGAGAGGTCAGGTTTGTTTTAGTGTACTCCAATCAACAGCCCCTACAACCACAAAAAGGAATGGAGTCATTAGCACTTATGGTTTGTAAATGGCACCCAGAATTATGTTGCACGAAGCACAATTTCACATCATTCTGGGTCCATTTGTGTGAAAACAAGGTCCAATCAGGCTGAAACGTTACAAGAAGGTAGAATCTATTGAGTTGTAAGTGATCTGAACGTTTCAAGATGATCACACATTCCTAAGAGGGTCAAACCATGTCCCAAAGGTCACCGGATCTGGTGTCAGTTTAAAAAAGTAGTCCAGTTACACCTTTGTGGGCTTATAACTTGGCTTCTGAATGTCCTAGAGAGGTCAGGTTTGTTTTAGTGTACTCCAATCAACAGCCCCTACAACCACAAAAAGGAATGCAGTCATTAGCACTTATGGTTTGTAAATGGCACCCAGAATTATGTTGCACGAAGGACAATTTCACATCATTCTGGGTCCATTTGTGTGAAAACAAGGTCCAATCAGACTGAAACGTTACAGGAAGGTAGAATCTATTGAGTTGTAAGTGATCTGAACGTTTCATGATGATAGCACTTTCCTAAGGGGGTCAAACCATGTCCCAAATGTCACCGGATCTGGTGTCAATTTAAAGAAGTAGTCCAGTTACACATTTGTGGGCTTATAACTTGTCTTCTGAATTTCCTAGAGAGATCAGGTTTGTTTTAGTGTACTCCAACCAACAGCCCCTATAACCACAAAAAGGAATGGAGTCATTAGCACTTATGGTTTGTAAATGGCACCCAGAATTATGTTGCACGAAGCACAATTTCACATCATTCTGGGTCCATTTGTGTGAAAACAAGGTCCAATAAGGCTGAAACGTTACAAGATGGTAGAATCTATTGAGTTGTAACTGATCTAAACGTTTCAAGATGATCGCACTTTCCTATGGGGGTCAAACCATGTCCCAAAGGTCACCGGATATGGTGTCAATTTAAAGAAGTAGTCCAGGTACACATTTGTGGGCTTATAACTTGGCTTCTGAATATCCTAGAGAGATCAGGTTTGTTTTAGTGTACTCCAATTAACAGCCCCCATTAACCCAAAAAGGAATGGAGTCATTAGCACTTATGGTTTTTAAATGGCACCCAGAATTATGTTGCACGAAGCACAATTTCACATCATTCTGGGTTCATTTGTGTAAAACAAGGTCCAATCAGGCTGAAACGTTACAGGAAGGTAGAATCTATTGAGTTGTAAGTGATCTGAACGTTTCATGATGATAGCACTTTCCTAAGGGGGTCAAACCATGTCCCAAAGGTCACCGGATCTGGTGTCAATTTAAAGAAGTAGTCCAGTTACACATTTGTGGGCTTATAACTTGGCTTCTGAATTTCTTAGAGAGATCAGGTTTGTTTTAGTGTACTCCAACCAACAGCCCCTACAACCACAAAAAGGAATGGAGTCATTAGCACTTATGGTTTGTAAATGGCACCCAGAATTATGTTGCACGAAGCACAATTTCACATCATTCTGGGTCCATTTGTGTGAAAACAAGGTTCAATCAGGCTGAAACATTACAAGAAGGTAGAATCTATTGAGTTGTAAGTGATCTGAACGTTTCATGATGATCGCACATTCCTATTGGGGGTCAAACCATGTCCCAAAGGTCACCGGATCTGGTGTCACTTTAAAGAAGTAGTCCAGTTACACATTTGTGGGCTTATAACTTGGCTTCTGAATATCCTAGAGAGGTCAGGTTTGTTTTAGAGTACTCCAATTAACAGCCCCCATTAACCCAAAAAGGAATGGAGTCATTAGCACTTATGGTTTTTAAATGGCACCCAGAATTATGTTGCACGAAGCACAATTTCACATCATTCTGGGTCCATTTGTGTGAAAACAAGGTCCAATCAGGCTGAAACGTTACAAGAAGGTAGAATCTATTGAGTTGTAAGTGATCTGAACGTTTCATGATGATCGCACATTCCTATAGGGGGTCAAACCATGTCCCAAAGGTCACCGGGCCTGGTGTCACTTTAAAGAAGTAGTCCAGTTACACCTTTGTGGGCTTATAACTTGGCTTCTGAATATCCTAAAGAGGTCAGGTTTGTTTTAGTGTACTCCAATCAACAGCCCCTACAACCACAAAAAGGACTGGAGTCATTAGCACTTATGGTTTTTAAATGGCACCCAGAATTATGTTGCACGAAGCACAATTTCACATCATTCTGGGTTCATTTGTGGGAAAACAAGGTCCAATCAGGCTGAAATGTTACAGGAAGGTAGAATCTAATGAATTGTAAGTGATCTGAACGTTTCATGATGATCGCACTTTCCTAAGGGGGTCAAACAATTGTCCCAAAGGTCACCGGATCTGGTGTCAATTTAAAGAAGTAGTCCAGTTACACATTTGTGGGCTTATAACTTGGCTTCTGAATGTTCTAGAGAGATCAGGTTTGTTTTAATGTACTCCAGCCAACAACCCCTACAACCACAAAAAGGAATGGAGTCATTGTGAAAACAAGGTCCAATCAGGCTGAAACGTTACAAGAAGGTAGAATCTATTGAGTTGTAAGTGATCTGAACGTTTCAAGATGATCGCACTTTCCTAAGGGGGTCAAACCATGTCCCAAAGGTCATCGGATCTGGTGTCAATTTAAAGAAGTAGTCCAGTTACACATTTGTGGGCTTAGAACTTGGCTTCTGAATGTCCTAGAGAGATCAGGTTTGTTTTAATGTACTCTAGCCAACAGCCCCTACAACCACAAAAAGGAATGGAGTCATTGTGAAAACAAGGTCCAATCAGGCTGAAACGTTACAAGAAGGTAGAATCTATTGAGTTGTAAGTGATCTGAACATTTCAAGATGATCGCACTTTCCTATGGGGGTCAAACCATGTCCCAAAGGTCACCGGATATGGTGTCAATTTAAAGAAGTAGTCCAG
The DNA here is from genome assembly GCF_043380555.1 of Nothobranchius furzeri. Taxonomy (NCBI): domain Eukaryota; kingdom Metazoa; phylum Chordata; class Actinopteri; order Cyprinodontiformes; family Nothobranchiidae; genus Nothobranchius; species Nothobranchius furzeri. Next base: position 10,384,494 of record NC_091752.1, on the reverse strand, counting down.
GTACACATTTGTGGGCTTATAACTTGGCTTCTGAATATCCTAAAGAGGTCAGGTTTGTTTTAGAGTACTCCAATTAACAGCCCCCATTAACCCAAAAAGGAATGGAGTCATTAGCACTTATGGTTTTTAAATGGCACCCAGAATTATGTTGCACGAAGCACAATTTCACATCATTCTGGGTTCATTTGTGTAAAACAAGGTCCAATCAGGCTGAAACGTTACAGGAAGGTAGAATCTATTGAGTTGTAAGTGATCTGAACGTTTCATGATGATAGCACTTTCCTAAGGGGGTCAAACCATGTCCCAAAGGTCACCGGATCTGGTGTCAATTTAAAGAAGTAGTCCAGTTACACATTTGTGGGCTTATAACTTGGCTTCTGAATTTCCTAGAGAGATCAGGTTTGTTTTAGTGTACTCCAACCAACAGCCCCTACAACCACAAAAAGGAATGGAGTCATTAGCACTTATGGTTTGTAAATGGCACCCAGAATTATGTTGCACGAAGCACAATTTCACATCATTCTGGGTCCATTTGTGTGAAAACTAGGTCCAATCAGGCTGAAACGTTACAGGAAGGTAGAATCTATTGAGTTGTAAGTGATCTGAACGTTTCATGATGATAGCACTTTCCTAAGGGGGTCAAACCATGTCCCAAAGGTCACCGGATCTGGTGTCAATTTAAAGAAGTAGTCCAGTTACACCTTTGTGGGCTTATAACTTGGCTTCTGAATGTCCTAGAGAGGTCAGGTTTGTTTTAGTGTACTCCAATCAACAGCCCCTACAACCACATAAAAGGAATGGAGTCATTAGCACTTATGGTTTTTAAATGGCACCCAGAATTATGTTGCACGAAGCACAATTTCACATCATTCTGGGTTCATTTGTGTGAACACAAGGTCCAATCAGGCTGAAACGTTACAGGATGGTAGAATCTATTGAGTTGTAAGTGATCTGAACGTTTCATGATGATAGCACTTTCCTAAGGGGGTCAAACCATGTCCCAAAGGTCACCGGATCTGGTGTCAATTTAAAGAAGTAGTCCAATACACATTTGTGGGCTTATAACTTGGCTTCTGAATGTCCTAGAGAGATCAGGTTTGTTTTAATGTACTCCAGCCAACAGCCCCTACAACCAAAAAAAGGAATGGAGTCACTGTGAAAACAAGGTCCAATAGGCTGAAACGTTACAAGAAGGTAGAATCTATTGAGTTGTAAGTGATCTGAACGTTTCATGATGATCCCACATTCCTATAGGGGGTCAAACCATGTCCCAAAGGTCACCAGGCCTGGTGTCACTATAAAGAAGTAGTCCAGTTACACCTTTGTGGGCTTATAACTTGGCTTCTGAATATCCTAGAGAGGTCAGGTTTGGTTTAGAGTACTCCAATTAACAGCCCCCATTACCCCAAAAAGGAATGGAGTCATTAGCACTTATGGTTTCTAAATGGCACCCAGAATTATGTTGCACGAAGCACAATTTCACATCATTCTGGGTTCATTTGTGTGAACACAAGGTCCAATCAGGCTGAAACGTTACAGGAAGATAGAATCTATTGAGTTGTAAGTGATCTGAACGTTTCATGATGATATCACTTTCCTAAGGGGGTCAAACCATGTCCCAAAGGTCACCGGATCTGGTGTCAATTTAAAGAAGTAGTCCAGTTACACCTTTGTGGGCTTATAACTTGGCTTCTGAATGTCCTAGAGAGGTCAGGTTTGTTTTAGTGTACTCCAGTCAACAGCCCCTACAACCACATAAAAGGAATGGAGTCATTAGCACTTATGGTTTTTAAATGGCACCCAGAATTATGTTGCACGAAGCACAATTTCACATCATTCTGGGTTCATTTGTGTGAAAACAAGGTCCAATCAGGATGAAACGTTACAGGAAGGTAGAATCTATTGAGTTGTAAGTGATCTGAACGTTTCATGATGATCGCACTTTCCTAAGGGGGTCAAACCATGTCCCAAAGGTCACCGGATCTGGTGTCAATTTAAAGAAGTAGTCCAATACACATTTGTGGGCTTATAACTTGGCTTCTGAATGTCCTAGAGAGATCAGGTTTGTTTTAATGTACTCCAGCCAACAGCCCCTACAACCAAAAAAAGGAATGGAGTCACTGTGAAAACAAGGTCCAATCAGGCTGAAACATTACAAGAAGGTAGAATCTATTGAGTTGTAAGTGATCTGAACGTTTCAAGATGATCGCACTTTCCTAAGGGGGTCAAACCATGTCCCAAAGGTCACCGGATCTGGTGTCAATTTAAAGAAGTAGTCCAGTTACACATTTGTGGGCTTATAACTTGGCTTCTGAATGTCCTAGAGAGATCAGGTTTGTTTTAATGTACTCTAGCCAACAGCCCCTACAACCACAGAAAGGAATGGAGTCATTGTGAAAACAAGGTCCAATCAGGCTGAAACGTTACAAGAAGGTAGAATCTATTGAGTTGTAAGTGATCTGAACGTTTCAAGATGATCACACTTTCCTAAGGGGGTCAAACCATGTCCCAAAGGTCACAGGATCTGGTGTCAATTTAAAGAAGTAGTCTAGTTAAACCTTTGTGGGCTTATAACTTGGCTTCTGAATTTCCTAGAGAGGTCAGGTTTGTTTTAGTGTACTCCAATCAACAGCCCCTACAAATACAAAAAGGAATGGAGTCATTAGCACTTATGGTTTGTAAATGGCACCCAGAATTATGTTGCACGAAGCACAACTTCACATCATTCTGGGTCCATTTGTGTGAAAACAAGGTTCAATCAGGCTGAAACGTTACAAGAAGGTAGAATCTATTGAGTTGTAAGTGATCTGAACGTTTCATGATGATCCCACATTCCTATAGGGGGTCAAACCATGTCCCAAAGGTCACCGGGCCTGGTGTCACTATAAAGAAGTAGTCCAGTTACACCTTTGTGGGCTTATAACTTGGCTTCTGAATATCCTAGAGAGGTCAGGTTTGGTTTAGAGTACTCCAATTAACAGCCCCCATTACCCCAAAAAGGAATGGAGTCATTAGCACTTATGGTTTCTAAATGGCACCCAGAATTATGTTGCACGAAGCACAATTTCACATCATTCTGGGTTCATTTGTGTGAACACAAGGTCCAATCAGGCTGAAACGTTACAGGAAGGTAGAATCTGTTGAGTTGTAAGTGATCTGAACGTTTCATGATGATAGCACTTTCCTAATGGGGTTAAACCATGTCCCAAAGGTCACCTGATCTGGTGTCAATTTAAAGAAGTAGTCCAGTTACACCTTTGTGGGCTTATAACTTGGCTTCTGAATGTCCTAGAGAGGTCAGGTTTGTTTTAGTGTACTCCAATCAACAGCCCCTACAACCACATAAAAGGAATGGAGTCATTAGCACTTATGGTTTTTAAATGGCACCCAGAATTATGTTGCACGAAGCACAATTTCACATCATTCTGGGTTCATTTGTGTGAAAACAAGGTCCAATCAGGATGAAATGTTACAGGAAGGTAGAATCTATTGAGTTGTAAGTGATCTGAACGTTTCATGATGATCGCACTTTCCTAAGGGGGTCAAACCATGTCCCAAAGGTCACCGGATCTGGTGTCAATTTAAAGAAGTAGTCCAATACACATTTGTGGGCTTATAACTTGGCTTCTGAATGTCCTAGAGAGATCAGGTTTGTTTTAATGTACTCCAGCCAACAGCCCATACAACCAAAAAAAGGAATGGAGTCATTGTGAAAACAAGGTCCAATCAGGCTGAAACGTTACAAGAAGGTAGAATCTATTGAGTTGTAAGTGATCTGAACGTTTCAAGATGATCGCACTTTCCTAAGGGGGTCAAACCATGTCCCAATGGTCACCGGATCTGGTGTCAATTTAAAGAAGTAGTCTAGTTACACCTTTGTGGGCTTATAACTTGGCTTCTGAATGTCCCAGAGAGGTCAGGTTTGTTTTAGTGTACGCCAATCAACAGCCCCTACAAATACAAAAAGGAATGGAGTCATTAGCACTTATGGTTTGTAAATGGCACCTAGAATTATGTTGCACGAAGCACAACTTCACATCATTCTGGGTCCATTTGTGTGAAAACAAGGTTCAATCAGGCTGAAACGTTACAAGAAGGTAGAATCTATTGAGTTGTAAGTGATCTGAACGTTTCATGATGATCCCACATTCCTATAGGGGGTCAAACCATGTCCCAAAGGTCACCGGGCCTGGTGTCACTATAAAGAAGTAGTCCAGTTACACCTTTGTGGGCTTATAACTTGGCTTCTGAATATCCAAGAGAGGTCAGGTTTGGTTTAGAGTACTCCAATTAACAGCCCCAATTCCCCCAAAAAGGAATGGAGTCATTAGCACTTATGGTTTCTAAATGGCACCCAGAATTATGTTGCACGAAGCACAATTTCACATGATTCTGGGTTCATTTGTGTGAACACAAGGTCCAATCAGGCTGAAACGTTACAGGAAGGTAGAATCTATTGAGTTGTAAGTGATCTGAACGTTTCATGATGATAGCACTTTCCTAAGGGGGTCAAACCATGTCCCAAAGGTCACCGGATCTGGTGTCAATTTAAAGAAGTAGTCCAGTTACACCTTTGTGGGCTTATAACTTGGCTTCTGAATGTCCTAGAGAGGTCAGGTTTGTTTTAGTGTACTCCAATCAACAGCCCCTACAACCACATAAAAGGAATGGAGTCATTAGCACTTATGGTTTTTAAATGGCACCCAGAATTATGTTGCACGAAGCACAATTTCACATCATTCTGGGTTCATTTGTGTGAAAACAAGGTCCAATCAGGATGAAATGTTACAGGAAGGTAGAATCTATTGAGTTGTAAGTGATCTGAACGTTTCATGATGATCGCACTTTCCTAAGGGGGTCAAACCATGTCCCAAAGGTCACCGGATCTGGTGTCAATTTAAAGAATTAGTCCAATACACATTTGTGGGCTTATAACATGGCTTCTGAATGTCCTAGAGAGATCAGGTTTGTTTTAATGTACTCCAGCCAACAGCCCCTACAACCAAAAAAAGGAATGGAGTCATTGTGAAAACAAGGTCCAATCAGGCTGAAACGTTACAAGAAGGTAGAATCTATTGAGTTGTAAGTGATCTGAACGTTTCAAGATGATCGCACTTTCCTAAGGGGGTCAAACCATGTCCCAAAGGTCACCGGATCTGGTGTCAATTTAAAGAAGTAGTCTAGTTACACCTTTGTGGGCTTATAACTTGGCTTCTGAATGTCCTAGAGAGGTCAGGTTTTTTTTAGTGTACTCCAATCAACAGCCCCTACAACCACAAAAAGGAATGGAGTCATTAGCTCTTATGGTTTGTAAATGGCACCCAGAATTATGTTGCACGAAGCACAATTTCACATCATTCTGGGTCCATTTGTGTGAAAACAAGGTCCAATCAGGCTGAAACGTTACAAGAAGGTAGAATTTATTGAGTTGTAAGTGATCTGAACGTTTCAAGATGATCGCACATTCCTAAGGGGGTCAAACCATGTCCCAAAGGTCACCGGATCTGGTGTCAATTTAAAGAAGTAGTCCAGTTACACCTTTGTGGGCTTATAACTTGGCTTCTGAATGTCCTAGAGAGGTCAGGTTTGTTTTAGTGTACTCCAATCAACAGCCCCTACAACCACAAAAAGAAATGCAGTCATTAGCACTTATGGTTTGTAAATGGCACCCAGAATTATGTTGCACAAAGCACAATTTCACATCATTCTGGGTCCATTTGTGTGAAAACAAGGTCCAATCAGGCTGAAACGTTACAGGACGGTAGAATCTATTGAGTTGTAAGTGATCTGAACGTTTCATGATGATAGCACTTTCCTAAGGGGGTCAAACCATGTCCCAAAGGTCACCGGATCTGGAGTCAATTTAAAGAAGTAGTCCAGTTACACATTTGTGGGCTTATAACTTGTCTTCTGAATTTCCTAAAGAGATCAGGTTTGTTTTAGTGTACTCCAACCAACAGCCCCTACAACCACAAAAAGGAATGGAGTCATTAGCACTTATGGTTTGTAAATGGCACCCAGAATTATGTTGCACGAAGCACAATTTCACATCATTCTGGGTCCATTTGTGTGAAAACAAGGTCCAATAAGGCTGAAACGTTACAAGAAGGTAGAATCTATTGAGTTGTAACTGATCTAAACGTTTCAAGATGATCGCACTTTCCTATGGGGGTCAAACCATGTCCCAAAGGTAACCGGATATGGTGTCAATTTAAAGAAGTAGTCCAGTTACACATTTGCGGGCTTATAACTTGGCTTCTGAATATCCTAGAGAGGTCAGGTTTGGTTTAGAGTACTCCAATCAACAGCCCCTACAACCACAAAAAGGAATGGAGTCATTAGCACTTATGGTTTGTAAATGGCACCCAGAATTATGTTGCACGAAGCACAATTTCACATCATTCTGGGTCCATTTGTGTGAACACAAGGTCCAATCAGGCTGAAACGTTACAGGAAAGTAGAATCTATTGAGTTGTAACTGATCTAAACGTTTCAAGATGATCGCACTTTCCTATGGGGGTCAAACCATGTCCCAAAGGTAACCGGATATGGTGTCAATTTAAAGAAGTAGTCCAGTTACACATTTGTGGGCTTATAACTTGGCTTCTGAATTTCCTATAGAGATCAGGTTTGTTTTAGTGTACTCCAACCAACAGCCCCTACAACCACAAAAAGGAATGGAGTCATTAGCACTTATGGTTTGTAAATGGCACCCAGAATTATGTTGCACGAAGCACAATTTCACATCATTCTGGGTCCATTTGTGTGAAAACAAGGTCCAATAAGGCTGAAACGTTACAAGAAGGTAGAATCTATTGAGTTGTAAGTAATCTGAACATTTCATGATGATCGCACTTTCCTAAGGGGGTCAAACCATGTCCCAAAGGTCACCGGATCTGGTGTCAATTTAAAGAAGTAGTCCAGTTACACATTTGTGGGCTTATAACTTGGCTTCTGAATGTCCTAGAGAGATCAGGTTTGTTTTAATGTACTCCAGCCAACAGCTCCTACAACCACAAAAAGGAATGGAGTCATTGTGAAAACAAGGTCCAATCAGGCTGAAACGTTACAAGAAGGTAGAATCTATTGAGTTGTAAGTGATCTGAACGTTTCAAGATGATCGCACTTTCCTAAGGGGGTCAAACCATGTCCCAAAGGTCACCGGATCTGGTGTCAATTTAAAGAAGTAGTCCAGTTACACATTTGTGGGCTTATAACTTGGCTTCTGAATGTCCTAGAGAGATCAGGTTTGTTTTAATGTACTCTAGCCAACAGCCCCTACAACCACAGAAAGGAATGGAGTAATTGTGAAAACAAGGTCCAATCAGGCTGAAACGTTACAAGAAGGTAGAATCTATTGAGTTGTAAGTGATCTGAACGTTTCAAGATGATCGCACTTTCCTAAGGGGGTCAAACCATGTCCCAAAGGTCACCGGATCTGGTGTCAATTTAAAGAAGTAGTCTAGTTACACATTTGTGGGCTTATAACTTGGCTTCTGAATGGCCTAGAGAGATCAGGTTTGTTTTAGTGTACTCCAATCAACAGCCCCTACAACCACAAAAAGGACTGGAGTCATTAGCACTTATGGTTTTTAAATGGCACCCAGAATTATGTTGCACGAAGCACAATTTCACATCATTCTGGGTTCATTTGTGTGAAAACAAGGTCCAATCAGGCTGAAACGTTACAAGAAGGTAGAATCTATTGAGTTGTAAGTGATCTGAACGTTTCATGATGATAGCACTTTCCTAAGGGGGTCAAACCATGTCCCAAAGGTCACCGGATCTGGTGTCAATTTAAAGAAGTAGTCCAGTTATACATTTGTGGGCTTATAACTTGGCTTCTGAATGGCCTAGAGAGATCAGTTTTTTTTAGTGTACGCCAATCAACAGCCCCTACAACCACAAAAAGGAATGGAGTCATTAGCACTTATGGTTTGTAAATGGCACCCAGAATTATGTTGCACGAAGCACAATTTCACATCATTCTGGGTCCATTTGTGTGAAAACAAGGTCCAATCAGGCTGAAACGTTACAAGAAGGTAGAATTTATTGAGTTGTAAGTGATCTGAACGTTTCAAGATGATCGCACATTCCTAAGGGGGTCAAACCATGTCCCAAAGGTCACCGGATCTGGTGTCAATTTAAAGAAGTAGTCCAGTTACACCTTTGTGGGCTTATAACTTGGCTTCTGAATGTCCTAGAGAGGTCAGGTTTGTTTTAGTGTACTCCAATCAACAGCCCCTACAACCACAAAAAGAAATGCAGTCATTAGCACTTATGGTTTGTAAATGGCACCCAGAATTATGTTGCACGAAGCACAATTTCACATCATTCTGGGTCTATTTGTGTGAAAACAAGGTCCAATCAGGCTGAAACGTTACAGGAAGGTAGAATCTATTGAGTTGTAAGTGATCTGAACGTTTCATGATGATAGCACTTTCCTAAGGGGGTCAAACCATGTCCCAAAGGTCACCGGATCTGGAGTCAATTTAAAGAAGTAGTCCATTTACACATTTGTGGGCTTATAACTTGTCTTCTGAATTTCCTAAAGAGATCAGGTTTGTTTTAGTGTACTCCAACCAACAGCCCCTACAACCACAAAAAGGAATGGAGTCATTAGCACTTATGGTTTGTAAATGGCACCCAGAATTATGTTGCACGAAGCACAATTTCACATCATTCTGGGTCCATTTGTGTGAAAACAAGGTCCAATAAGGCTGAAACGTTACAAGAAGGTAGAATCTATTGAGTTGTAACTGATCTAAACGTTTCAAGATGATCGCACTTTCCTATGGGGGTCAAACCATGTCCCAAAGGTAACCGGATATGGTGTCAATTTAAAGAAGTAGTCCAGTTACACATTTGCGGGCTTATAACTTGGCTTCTGAATATCCTAGAGAGGTCAGGTTTGGTTTAGAGTACTCCAATCAACAGCCCCCATTACCCCAAAAAGGAATGGAGTCATTAGCACTTATGGTTTTTAAATGGCACCCAGAATTATGTTACACGAAGCACAATTTCACATCAGTCTGGGTTCATTTGTGTGAAAACAATGTCCAATCAGGCTGAAACGTTACAGGATGGTAGAATCTATTGAGTTGTAAGTGATCTGAACGTTTCATGATGATAGCACTTTCCTAAGGGGGTCAAACCATGTCCCAAAGGTCACCGGATCTTGTGTCAATTTAAAGAAGTAGTCCAGTTACACATTTGTGGGCTTATAACTTGGCTTCTGAATTTCCTATAGAGATCAGGTTTGTTTTAGTGTACTCCAACCAACAGCCCCTACAACCACAAAAAGGAATGGAGTCATTAGCACTTATGGTTTGTAAATGGCACCCAGAATTATGTTGCACGAAGCACAATTTCACATCATTCTGGGTCCATTTGTGTGAAAACAAGGTCCAATAAGGCTGAAACGTTACAAGAAGGTAGAATCTATTGAGTTGTAAGTAATCTGAACGTTTCATGATGATCGCACTTTCCTAAGGGGGTCAAACCATGTCCCAAAGGTCCCCTTATCTGGTGTCAATTTAAAGAAGTAGTCCAGTTACACATTTGTGGGCTTATAACTTGGCTTCTGAATGTTCTAGAGAGATAAGGTTTGTTTTAATGTACTCCAGCCAACAGCCCCTACAACCACAAAAAGGAATGGAGTCATTGTGAAAACAAGGTCCAATCAGGCTGAAACGTTACAAGAAGGTAGAATCTATTGAGTTGTAAGTGATCTGAACGTTTCAAGATGATCGCACTTTCCTAAGGGGGTCAAACCATGTCCCAAAGGTCATCGGATCTGGTGTCAATTTAAAGAAGTAGTCCAGTTACACATTTGTGGGCTTAGAACTTGGCTTCTGAATGTCCTAGAGAGATCAGGTTTGTTTTAATGTACTCTAGCCAACAGCCCCTACAACCACAAAAAGGAATGGAGTCATTGTGAAAACAAGGTCCAATCAGGCTGAAACGTTACAAGAAGGTAGAATCTATTGAGTTGTAAGTGATCTGAACATTTCAAGATGATCGCACTTTCCTAAGGGGGTCAAACCATGTCCCAAAGGTCATAGGAACTGGTGTCAATTTAAAGAAGTAGTCCAGTTACACATTTGTGGGCTTATAACTTGGCTTCTGAATGTCCTAGAGAGATCAGGTTTGTTTTAGTGTACTCCAATCAACAGCCCCTACAACCACAAAAAGGAATGGAGTCATTAGCACTTATGGTTTGTAAATGGCACCCAGAATTATGTTGCACGAAGCACAATTTCACATCATTCTGGGTCCATTTGTGTGAAAACAAGGTCCAATCAGGCTGAAACGTTTCAAGAAGGTAGAATCTATTGAGTTGTAAGTGATCTGAACGTTTCATGATGATCGCACATTCCTATAGGGGGTCAAACCATGTCCCAAAGGTCACCGGGCCTGGTGTCACTTTAAAGAAGTAGTCCAGTTACACCTTTGTGGGCTTATAACTTGGCTTCTGAATATCCTAAAGAGGTCAGGTTTGTTTTAGTGTACTCCAATCAACAGCCCCTACAACCACATAAAAGGAATGGAGTCATTAGCACTTATGGTTTTTAAATGGCACCCAGAATTATGTTGCACGAAGCACAATTTCACATCATTCTGGGTTCATTTGTGTGAAAACAAGGTCCAATCAGGATGAAATGTTACAGGAAGGTAGAATCTATTGAGTTGTAAGTGATCTGAACGTTTCATGATGATCGCACTTTCCTAAGGGGGTCAAACCATGTCCCAAAGGTCACCGGATCTGGTGTCAATTTAAAGAAGTAGTCCAATACACATTTGTGGGCTTATAACTTGGCTTCTGAATGTCCTAGAGAGATCAGGTTTGTTTTAATGTACTCCAGCCAACAGCCCCTACAACCAAAAAAAGGAATGGAGTCACTGTGAAAACAAGGTCCAATCAGGCTGAAACGTTACAAGAAGGTAGAATCTATTGAGTTGTAAGTGATCTGAACGTTTCATGATGATCCCACATTCCTATAGGGGGTCAAACCATGTCCCAAAGGTCACCGGGCCCGGTGTCACTATAAAGAAGTAGTCCAGTTACACCTTTGTGGGCTTATAACTTGGCTTCTGAATATCCTAGAGAGGTCTGGTTTGGTTTAGAGTACTCCAATTAACAGCCCCCATTACCCCAAAAAGGAATGGAGTCATTAGCACTTTTGGTTTCTAAATGGCACCCAGAATTATGTTGCACGAAGCACAATTTCACATCATTCTGGGTTCATTTGTGTGAAAACAAGGTCCAATCAGGCTGAAACGTTACAGGAAGGTAGAATCTATTGAGTTGTAAGTGATCTGAACGTTTCATGATGATAGCACTTTCCTAAGGGGGTCAAACCATGTCCCAAAGGTCACCGGATCTGGTGTCAATTTAAAGAAGTAGTCCAGTTACACCTTTGTGGGCTTATAACTTGGCTTCTGAATGTCCTAGAGAGGTCAGGTTTGTTTTAGTGTACTCCAATCAACAGCCCCTACAACCACATAAAAGGAATGGAGTCATTAGCACTTATGGTTTTTAAATGGCACCCAGAATTATGTTGCACGAAGCACAATTTCACATCATTCTGGGTTCATTTGTGTGAAAACAAGGTCCAATCAGGATGAAATGTTACAGGAAGGTAGAATCTATTGAGTTGTAAGTGATCTGAACGTTTCATGATGATCGCACTTTCCTAAGGGGGTCAAACCATGTCCCAAAGGTCACCGGATCTGGTGTCAATTTAAAGAATTAGTCCAATACACATTTGTGGGCTTATAACTTGGCTTCTGAATGTCCTAGAGAGATCAGGTTTGTTTTAATGTACTCCAGCCAGCAGCCCCTACAACCAAAAAAAGGAATGGAGTCACTGTGAAAACAAGGTCCAATCAGGCTGAAACGTTACAAGAAGGTAGAATCTATTGAGTTGTAAGTGATCTGAACGTTTCAAGATGATCGCACTTTCCTAAGGGGGTCAAACCATGTCCCAACGGTCATGGGATCTGGTGTCAATTTAAAGAAGTAGTCCAGTTACACATTTGTGGGCTTATAACTTGGCTTCTGAATGTCCTAGAGAGATCAGGTTTGTTTTAATGTACTCCAGCCAACAGCCCCTACAACCACAAAAAGGAATGGAGTCATTGTGAAAACAAGGTCCAATCAGGCTGAAACGTTACAAGAAGGTAGAATCTATTGAGTTGTAAGTGATCTGAACGTTTCAAGATGATCGCACTTTCCTAAGGGGGTCAAACCATGTCCCAAAGGTCACCGGATCTGGTGTCAATTTAAAGAAGTAGTCCAGTTACACATTTGTGGGCTTATAACTTGGCTTCTGAATGTCCTAGAGAGATCAGGTTTGTTTTAATGTACTCTAGCCAACAGCCCCTACAACCACAGAAAGGAATGGAGTCATTGTGAAAACAAGGTCCAATCAGGCTGAAACGTTACAAGAAGGTAGAATCTATTGAGTTGTAAGTGATCTGAACGTTTCAAGATGATCGCACTTTCCTAAGGGGGTCAAACCATGTCCCAAAGGTCACCGGATCTGGTGTCAATTTAAAGAAGTAGTCTAGTTACACATTTGTGGGCTTATAACTTGGCTTCTGAATGTCCTAGAGAGATCAGGTTTGTTTTAGTGTACTCCAATCAACAGCCCCTACAACCACAAAAAGGACTGGAGTCATTAGCACTTATGGTTTTTAAATGGCACCCAGAATTATGTTGCACGAAGAACAATTTCACATCATTCTGGGTTCATTTGTGTGAAAACAAGGTCCAATCAGGCTGAAACGTTACAAGAAGGTAGAATCTATTGAGTTGTAAGTGATCTGAACGTTTCATGATGATAGCACTTTCCTAAGGGGGTCAAACCATGTCCCAAAGGTCACCGGATCTGGTGTCAATTTAAAGAAGTAGTCCAGTTATACATTTGTGGGCTTATAACTTGGCTTCTGAATGTCCTAGAGAGATCAGGTTTTTTTAGTGTATGCCAATCAACAGCCCCTACAACCACAAAAAGGAATGGAGTCATTAGCACTTATGGTTTGTAAATGGCACCCAGAATTATGTTGCACGAAGCACAATTTCACATCATTCTGGGTCCATTTGTGTGAAAACAAGGTCCAATCAGGCTGAAACGTTACAAGAAGGTAGAGTTTATTGAGTTGTAAGTGATCTGAACGTTTCATGATGATAGCACTTTCCTAAGGGGGTCAAACCATGTCCCAAAGGTCACCGGATCTGGAGTCAATTTAAAGAAGTAGTCCAGTTACACATTTGTGGGCTTATAACTTGTCTTCTGAATTTCCTAAAGAGATCAGGTTTGTTTTAGTGTACTCCAACCAACAGCCCCTACAACCACAAAAAGGAATGGAGTCATTAGCACTTATGGTTTGTAAAAGGCACCCAGAATTATGTTGCACGAAGCACAATTTCACATCATTCTGGGTCCATTTGTGTGAAAACAAGGTCCAATAAGGCTGAAACGTTACAAGAAGGTAGAATCTATTGAGTTGTAACTGATCTAAACGTTTCAAGATGATCGCACTTTCCTATGGGGGTCAAACCATGTCCCAAAGGTAACCGGATATGGTGTCAATTTAAAGAAGTAGTCCAGTTACACATTTGCTGGCTTATAACTTGGCTTCTGAATATCCTAGAGAGGTCAGGTTTGGTTTAGAGTACTCCAATCAACAGCCCCCATTACCCCAAAAAGGAATGGAGTCATTAGCACTTATGGTTTTTAAATGGCACCCAGAATTATGTTACATGAAGCACAATTTCACATCATTCTGGGTTCATTTGTGTGAAAACAAGGTCCAATCAGGCTGAAACGTTACAGGATGGTAGAATCTATTGAGTTGTAAGTGATCTGAACGTTTCATGATGATAGCACTTTCCTAAGGGGGTCAAACCATGTCCCAAAGGTCACCGGATCTGGTGTCAATTTAAAGAAGTAGTCCAGTTACACATTTGTGGGCTTATAACTTGGCTTCTGAATTTCCTATAGAGATCAGGTTTGTTTTAGGCTACTCCAACCAACAGCCCCTACAACCACAAAAAGGAATGGAGTCATTAGCACTTATGGTTTGTAAATGGCACCGAGAATTATGTTGCACGAAGCACAATTTCACATCATTCTGGGTCCATTTGTGTGAAAACATGGTCCAATAAGGCTGAAACGTTACAAGAAGGTAGAATCTATTGAGTTGTAAGTAATCTGAACGTTTCATGATGATCGCACTTTCCTAAGGGGGTCAAACCATGTCCCAAAGGTCACCGGATCTGGTGTCAATTTAAAGAAGTAGTCCAGTTACACATTTGTGGGCTTATAACTTGGCTTCTGAATGTTCTAGAGAGATCAGGTTTGTTTTAATGTACTCCAGCCAACAGCCCCTACAACCACAAAAAGGAATGGAGTCATTGTGAAAACAAGGTCCAATCAGGCTGAAACGTTACAAGAAGGTAGAATCTATTGAGTTGTAAGTGATCTGAACGTTTCAAGATGATCGCACTTTCCTAAGGGGGTCAAACCATGTCCCAAAGGTCATCGGATCTGGTGTCAATTTAAAGAAGTAGTCCAGTTACACATTTGTGGGCTTAGAACTTGGCTTCTGAATGTCCTAGAGAGATCAGGTTTGTTTTAATGTACTCTAGCCAACAGCCCCTACAACCACAAAAAGGAATGGAGTCATTGTGAAAACAAGGTCCAATCAGGCTGAAACGTTACAAGAAGGTAGAATCTATTGAGTTGTAAGTGATCTGAACATTTCAAGATGATCGCACTTTCCTAAGGGGGTCAAACCATGTCCAAAAGGTCATAGGAACTGGTGTCAATTTAAAGAAGTAGTCCAGTTACACATTTGTGGGCTTATAACTTGGCTTCTGAATGTCCTAGAGAGATCAGGTTTGTTTTAGTGTACTCCAATCAACAGCCCCTACAACCACAAAAAGGAATGGAGTCATTAGCACTTACGGTTTGTAAATGGCACCCAGAATTATGTTGCACGAAGCACAATTTCACATCATTCTGGGTCCATTTGTGTGAAAACAAGGTCCAATCAGGCTGAAACGTTACAAGAAGGTAGAATCTATTGAGTTGTAAGTGATCTGAACGTTTCATGATGATCGCACATTCCTATAGGGGGTCAAACCATGTCCCAAAGGTCACCGGGTCTGGTGTCACTTTAAAGAAGTAGTCCAGTTACACCTTTGTGGGCTTATAACTTGGCTTCTGAATATCCTAAAGAGGTCAGGTTTGTTTTAGTGTACTCCAATCAACAGCCCCTACAACCACATAAAAGGAATGGAGTCATTAGCACTTATGGTTTTTAAATGGCACCCAGAATTATGTTGCACGAAGCACAATTTCACATCATTCTGGGTTCATTTGTGTGAAAACAAGGTCCAATCAGGATGAAATGTTACAGGAAGGTAGAATCTATTGAGTTGTAAGTGATCTGAACGTTTCATGATGATCGCACTTTCCTAAGGGGGTCAAACCATGTCCCAAAGGTCACCGGAACTGGTGTCAATTTAAAGAAGTAGTCTAATACACATTTGTGGGCTTATAACTTGGCTTCTGAATGTCCTAGAGAGATCAGGTTTGTTTTAATGTACTCCAGCCAACAGCCCCTACAACCAAAAAAATGAATGGAGTCACTGTGAAAACAAGGTCCAATCAGGCTGAAACGTTACAAGAAGGTAGAATCTATTGAGTTGTAAGTGATCTGAACGTTTCATGATGATCCCACATTCCTATAGGGGGTCAAACCATGTCCCAAAGGTCACCGGGCCTGGTGTCACTATAAAGAAGTAGTCCAGTTACACCTTTGTGGGCTTATAACTTGGCTTCTGAATATCCTAGAGAGGTCAGGTTTGGTTTAGAGTACTCCAATTAACAGCCCCCATTACCCCAAAAAGGAATGGAGTCATTAGCACTTATGGTTTTTAAATGGCACCCAGAATTATGTTACACGAAGCACAATTTCACATCATTCTGGGTTCATTTGTGTGAAAACAAGGTCCAATCAGGCTGAAACGTTACAGGATGGTAGAATCTATTGAGTTGTAAGTGATCTGAACGTTTCATGATGATAGCACTTTCCTAAGGGGGTCAAACCATGTCCCAAAGGTCACCGGATCTGGTGTCAATTTAAAGAAGTAGTCCAGTTACACATTTGTGGGCTTATAACTTGGCTTCTGAATTTCCTATAGAGATCAGGTTTGTTTTAGTGTACTCCAACCAACAGCCCCTACAACCACAAAAAGGAATGGAGTCATTAGCACTTATGGTTTGTAAATGGCACCCAGAATTATGTTGCACGAAGCACAATTTCACATCATTCTGGGTCCATTTGTGTGAAAACAAGGTCCAATAAGGCTGAAACGTTACAAGAAGGTAGAATCTATTGAGTTGTAAGTAATCTGAACGTTTCATGATGATCGCACTTTCCTAAGGGGGTCAAACCATGTCCCAAAGGTCACCGGATCTGGTGTCAATTTAAAGAAGTAGTCCAGTTACACATTTGTGGGCTTATAACTTGGCTTCTGAATGTTCTAGAGAGATCAGGTTTGTTTTAATGTACTCCAGCCAACAGCCCCTACAACCACAAAAAGGAATGGAGTCATTGTGAAAACAAGGTCCAATCAGGCTGAAACGTTACAAGAAGGTAGAATCTATTGAGTTGTAAGTGATCTGAACGTTTCAAGATGATCGCACTTTCCTAAGGGGGTCAAACCATGTCCCAAAGGTCATCGGATCTGGTGTCAATTTAAAGAAGTAGTCCAGTTACACATTTGTGGGCTTAGAACTTGGCTTCTGAATGTCCTAGAGAGATCAGGTTTGTTTTAATGTACTCTAGCCAACAGCCCCTACAACCACAAAAAGGAATGGAGTCATTGTGAAAACAAGGTCCAATCAGGCTGAAACGTTACAAGAAGGTAGAATCTATTGAGTTGTAAGTGATCTGAACATTTCAAGATGATCGCACTTTCCTAAGGGGGTCAAACCATGTCCCAAAGGTCATAGGAACTGGTGTCAATTTAAAGAAGTAGTCCAGTTACACATTTGTGGGCTTATAACTTGGCTTCTGAATGTCCTAGAGAGATCAGGTTTGTTTTAGTGTACTCCAATCAACAGCCCCTACAACCACAAAAAGGAATGGAGTCATTAGCACTTATGGTTTGTAAATGGCACCCAGAATTATGTTGCACGAAGCACAATTTCACATCATTCTGGGTCCATTTGTGTGAAAACAAGGTCCAATCAGGCTGAAACGTTACAAGAAGGTAGAATCTATTGAGTTGTAAGTGATCTGAACGTTTCATGATGATCGCACATTCCTATAGGGGGTCAAACCATGTCCCAAAGGTCACCGGGCCTGGTGTCGCTTTAAAGAAGTAGTCCAGTTACACCTTTGTGGGCTTATAACTTGGCTTCTGAATATCCTAAAGAGGTCAGGTTTGTTTTAGTGTACTCCAATCAACAGCCCCTACAACCACATAAAAGGAATGGAGTCATTAGCACTTATGGTTTTTAAATGGCACCCAGAATTATGTTGCACGAAGCACAATTTCACATCATTCTGGGTTCATTTGTGTGAAAACAAGGTCCAATCAGGATGAAATGTTACAGGAAGGTAGAATCTATTGAGTTGTAAGTGATCTGAACGTTTCATGATGATCGCACTTTCCTAAGGGGGTCAAACCATGTCCCAAAGGTCACCGGATCTGGTGTCAATTTAAAGAAGTAGTCCAATACACATTTGTGGGCTTATAACTTGGCTTCTGAATGTCCTAGAGAGATCAGGTTTGTTTTAATGTACTCCAGCCAACAGCCCCTACAACCAAAAAAAGGAATGGAGTCACTGTGAAAACAAGGTCCAATCAGGCTGAAACGTTACAAGAAGGTAGAATCTATTGAGTTGTAAGTGATCTGAACGTTTCATGATGATCCCACATTCCTATAGGGGGTCAAACCATGTCCCAAAGGTCACCGGGCCTGGTGTCAATATAAAGAAGTAGTCCAGTTACAACTTTGTGGGCTTATAACTTGGCTTCTGAATATCCTAGAGAGGTCAGGTTTGGTTTAGAGTACTCCAATTAATAGCCCCCATTACCCCAAAAAGGAATGGAGTCATTAGCACTTATGGTTTCTAAATGGCACCCAGAATTATGTTGCACGAAGCACAATTTCACATCATTCTGGGTTCATTTGTGTGAACACAAGGTCCAATCAGGCTGAAACGTTACAGGAAGGTAGAATCTATTGAGTTGTAAGTGATCTGAACGTTTCATGATGATAGCACTTTCCTAAGGGGGTCAAACCATGTCCCAAAGGTCACCGGATCTGGTGTCAATTTAAAGAAGTAGTCCAGTTACACCTTTGTGGGCTTATAACTTGGCTTCTGAATGTCCTAGAGAGGTCAGGTTTGTTTAAGTGTACTCCAATCAACAGCCCCTACAACCACATAAAAGGAATGGAGTCATTAGCACTTATGGTTTTTAAACGGCACCCAGAATTATGTTGCACGAAGCACAATTTCACATCATTCTGGGTTCATTTGTGTGAAAACAAGGTCCAATCAGGATGAAATGTTACAGGAAGGTAGAATCTATTGAGTTGTAAGTGATCTGAACGTTTCATGATGATCGCACTTTCCTAAGGGGTTCAAACCATGTCCCAAAGGTCACCGGATCTGGTGTCAATTTAAAGAAGTAGTCCAATACACATTTGTGGGCTTATAACTTGGCTTCTGAATGTCCTAGAGAGATCAGGTTTGTTTTAATGTACTCCAGCCAACAGCCCCTACAACCAAAAAAAGGAATGGAGTCACGGTGAAAACAAGGTCCAATCAGGCTGAAACGTTACAAGAAGGTAGAATCTATTGAGTTGTAAGTGATCTGAACGTTTCAAGATGATCGCACTTTCCTAAGGGGGTCAAACCATGTCCCAACGGTCATGGGATCTGGTGTCAATTTAAAGAAGTAGTCCAGTTACACATTTGTGGGCTTATAACTTGGCTTCTGAATGTCCTAGAGAGATCAGGTTTGTTTTAATGTACTCCAGCCAACAGCCCCTACAACCACAAAAAGGAATGGAGTCATTGTGAAAACAAGGTCCAATCAGGCTGAAACGTTACAAGAAGGTAGAATCTATTGAGTTGTAAGTGATCTGAACGTTTCAAGATGATCGCACTTTCCTAAGGGGGTCAAACCATGTCCCAAAGGTCACCGGATCTGGTGTCAATTTAAAGAAGTAGTCCAGTTACACATTTGTGGGCTTATAACTTGGCTTCTGAATGTCCTAGAGAGATCAGGTTTGTTTTAATGTACTCTAGCCAACAGCCCCTACAACCACAGAAAGGAATGGAGTCATTGTGAAAACAAGGTCCAATCAGGCTGAAACGTTACAAGAAGGTAGAATCTATTGAGTTGTAAGTGATCTGAACGTTTCAAGATGATCGCACTTTCCTAAGGGGGTCAAACCATGTCCCAAAGGTCACCGGATCTGGTGTCAATTTAAAGAAGTAGTCTAGTTACACCTTTGTGGGCTTATAACTTGGCTTCTGAATGTCCTAGAGAGGTCAGGTTTGTTTTAGTGTACTCCAATCAACAGCCCCTACAAATACAAAAAGGAATGGAGTCATTAGCACTTATGGTTTGTAAATGGCACCCAGAATTATGTTGCACGAAGCACAACTTCACATCATTCTGGGTCCATTTGTGTGAAAACAAGGTTCAATCAGGCTGAAACGTTACAAGAAGGTAGAATCTATTGAGTTGTAAGTGATCTGAACGTTTCATGATGATCCCACATTCCTATAGGGGGTCAAACCATGTCCCAAAGGTCACCGGGCCTGGTGTCACTATAAAGAAGTAGTCCAGTTACACCTTTGTGTGCTTATAACTTGGCTTCTGAATATCCTAGAGAGGTCAGGTTTGGTTTAGAGTTCTCCAATTAACAGCCCCCATTACCCCAAAAAGGAATGGAGTCATTAGCACTTATGGTTTCTAAATGGCACCCAGAATTATGTTGCACGAAGCACAATTTCACATCATTCTGGGTTCATTTGTGTGAACACAAGGTCCAATCAGGCTGAAACGTTACAGGAAGGTAGAATCTATTGAGTTGTAAGTGATCTGAACGTTTCATGATGATAGCACTTTCCTAAGGGGGTCAAACCATGTCCCAAGGGTCACCGGATCTGGTGTCAATTTAAAGAAGTAGTCCAGTTACACCTTTGTGGGCTTATAACTTGGCTTCTGAATGTCCTAGAGAGGTCAGGTTTGTTTTAGTGTACTCCAATCAACAGCCCCTACAACCACATAAAAGGAATGGAGTCATTAGCACTTATGGTTTTTAAATGGCACCCAGAATTATGTTGCACGAAGCACAATTTCACATCATTCTGGGTTCATTTGTGTGAAAACAAGGTCCAATCAGGATGAAATGTTACAGGAAGGTAGAATCTATTGAGTTGTAAGTGATCTGAACGTTTCATGATGATCGCACTTTCCTAAGGGGGTCAAACCATGTCCCAAAGGTCACCGGATCTGGTGTCAATTTAAAGAAGTAGTCCAATACACATTTGTGGGCTTATAACTTGGCTTCTGAATGTCCTAGAGAGATCAGGTTTGTTTTAATGTACTCCAGCCAACAGCCCCTACAACCAAAAAAAGGAATGGAGTCACTGTGAAAACAAGGTCCAATCAGGCTGAAACGTTACAAGAAGGTAGAATCTATTGAGTTGTAAGTGATCTGAACGTTTCAAGATGATCGCACTTTCCTAAGGGGGTCAAACCATGTCCCAATGGTCATGGGATCTGGTGTCAATTTAAAGAAGTAGTCCAGTTACACATTTGTGGGCGTATAACTTGGCTTCTGAATGTCCTAGAGAGATCAGGTTTGTTTTAATGTACTCCAGCCAACAGCCCCTACAACCACAAAAAGGAATGGAGTCATTGTGAAAACAAGGTCCAATCAGGCTGAAACGTTACAAGAAGGTAGAATCTATTGAGTTGTAAGTGATCTGAACGTTTCAAGATGATCGCACTTTCCTAAGGGGGTCAAACCATGTCCCAAAGGTCACCGGATCTGGTGTCAATTTAAAGAAGTAGTCCAGTTACACATTTGTGGGCTTATAACTTGGCTTCTGAATGTCCTAGAGAGATCAGGTTTGTTTTAATGTACTCTAGCCAACAGCCCCTACAACCACAGAAAGGAATGGAGTCATTGTGAAAACAAGGTCCAATCAGGCTGAAACGTTACAAGAAGGTAGAATCTATTGAGTTGTAAGTGATCTGAACGTTTCAAGATGATCGCACTTTCCTAAGGGGGTCAAACCATGTCCCAAAGGTCACCGGATCTGGTGTCAATTTAAAGAAGTAGTCTAGTTACACATTTGTGGGCTTATAACTTGGCTTCTGAATGTCCTAGAGAGATCAGGTTTGTTTTAGTGTACTCCAATCAACAGCCCCTACAACCACAAAAAGGACTGGAGTCATTAGCACTTATGGTTTTTAAATGGCACCCAGAATTATGTTGCACGAAGCACAATTTCACATCATTCTGGGTTCATTTGTGTGAAAACAAGGTCCAATCAGGCTGAAACGTTACAAGAAGGTAGAATCTATTGAGTTGTAAGTGATCTGAACGTTTCATGATGATAGCACTTTCCTAAGGGGGTCAAACCATGTCCCAAATGTCACCGGATCTGGTGTCAATTTAAAGAAGTAGTCCAGTTATACATTTGTGGGCTTATAACTTGGCTTCTGAATGTCCTAGAGAGATCAGTTTTTTTTTAGTGTACGCCAATCAACAGCCCCTACAACCGCAAAAAGGTATGGAGTCATTAGCACTTATGGTTTGTAAATGGCACCCAGAATTATGTTGCACGAAGCACAATTTCACATCATTCTGGGTCCATTTGTGTGAAAACAAGGTCCAATCAGGCTGAAACGTTACAAGAAGGTAGAATTTATTGAGTTGTAAGTGATCTGAACGTTTCAAGATGATCGCACATTCCTAAGGGGGTCAAACCATGTCCCAAAGGTCACCGGATCTGGTGTCAATTTAAAGAAGTAGTCCAGTTACACCTTTGTGGGCTTATAACTTGGCTTCTGAATGTCCTAGAGAGGTCAGGTTTGTTGTAGTGTACTCCAATCAACAGCCCCTACAACCACAAAAAGAAATGCAGTCATTAGCACTTATGGTTTGTAAATGGCACCCAGAATTATGTTGCACGAAGCACAATTTCACATCATTCTGGGTCCATTTGTGTGAAAACAAGGTCCAATCAGGCTGAAATGTTACAGGAAGGTAGAATCTATTGAGTTGTAAGTGATCTGAACGTTTCATGATGATAGAACTTTCCTAAGGGGGTCAAATCATGTCCCAAAGGTCACCGGATCTGGTGTCAATTTAAAGAAGTAGTCCAGTTACACATTTGTGGGCTTATAACTTGGCTTCTGAATGTCCTAGAGAGATCAGGTTTGTTTTAATGTACTCTAGCCAACAGCCCCTACAACCACAGAAAGGAATGGAGTCATTGTGAAAACAAGGTCCAATCAGGCTGAAACGTTACAAGAAGGTAGAATCTATTGAGTTGTAAGTGATCTGAACGTTTCATGATGATCCCACATTCCTATAGGGGGTCAAACCATGTCCCAAAGGTCACCGGGCCTGGGGTCACTATAAAGAAGTAGTCCAGTTACACCTTTGTGGGCTTATAACTTGGCTTCTGAATATCCTAGAGAGGTCACGTTTGGTTTAGAGTACTCCAATTAACAGCCCCCATTACCCCAAAAAGGAATGGAGTCATTAGCACTTATGGTTTCTAAATGGCACCCAGAATTATGTTGCACGAAGCACAATTTCACATCATTCTGGGTTCATTTGTGTGAACACAAGGTCCAATCAGGCTGAAACGTTACAGGAAGGTAGAATCTATTGAGTTGTAAGTGATCTGAACGTTTCATGATGATAGCACTTTCCTAACGGGGTCAAACCATGTCCCAAAGGTCACCGGATCTGGTGTCAATTTAAAGAAGTAGTCCAGTGACACCTTTGTGGGCTTACAACTGGCTTCTGAATGTCCTAGAGAGGTCAGGTTTGTTTTAGTGTACTCCAATCAACAGCCCCTACAACCACATAAAAGGAATGGAGTCATTAGCACTTATGGTTTTTAAATGGCACCCAGAATTATGTTGCACGAAGCACAATTTCACATCATTCTGGGTTCATTTGTGTGAAAACAAGGTCCAATCAGGATGAAATGTTACAGGAAGGTAGAATCTATTGAGTTGTAAGTGATCTGAACGTTTCATGATGATCGCACTTTCCTAAGGGGGTCAAACCATGTCCCAAAGGTCACCGGATCTGGTGTCAATTTAAAGAAGTAGTCCAATACACATTTGTGGGCTTATAACTTGGCTTCTGAATGTCCTAGAGAGATCAGGTTTGTTTTAATGTACTCCAGCCAACAGCCCCTACAACCAAAAAAAGGAATGGAGTCACTGTGAAAACAAGGTCCAATCAGGCTGAAACGTTACAAGAAGGTAGAATCTATTGAGTTGTAAGTGATCTGAACGTTTCAAGATGATCGCACTTTCCTAAGGGGGTCAAACCATGTCCCAACGGTCATGGGATCTGGTGTCAATTTAAAGAAGTAGTCCAGTTACACATTTGTGGGCTTATAACTTGGCTTCTGAATGTCCTAGAGAGATCAGGTTTGTTTTAATGTACTCTAGCCAACAGCCCCTACAACCACAGAAAGGAATGGAGTCATTGTGAAAACAAGGTCCAATCAGGCTGAAACGTTACAAGAAGGTAGAATCTATTGAGTTGTAAGTGATCTGAACGTTTCAAGATGATCGCACTTTCCTAAGGGGGTCAAACCATGTCCCAAAGGTCACCGGATCTGGTGTCAATTTAAAGAAGTAGTCCAGTTATACATTTGTGGGCTTATAACTTGGCTTCTGAATGTCCTAGAGAGATCAGGTTTTTTTTAGTGTACGCCAATCAACGGAGTCATTAGCACTTATGGTTTGTAAATGGCACCCAGAATTATGTTGCACGAAGCACAATTTCACATCATTCTGGGTCCATTTGTGTGAAAACAAGGTCCAATCAGGCTGAAACGTTACAAGAAGGTAGAATTTATTGAGTTGTAAGTGATCTGAACGTTTCAAGATGATCGCACATTCCTAAGGGGTTCAAACCATGTCCCAAAGGTCACCGGATCTGGTGTCAATTTAAAGAAGTAGTCCAGTTACACCTTTGTGGGCTTATAACTTGGCTTCTGAATGTCCTAGAGAGGTCAGGTTTGTTTTAGTGTACTCCAATCAACAGCCCCTACAACCACAAAAAGAAATGCAGTCATTAGCACTTATGGTTTGTAAATGGCACCCAGAATTATGTTGCACGAAGCACAATTTCACATCATTCTGGGTCCATTTGTGTGAAAACAAGGTCCAATCAGGCTGCAACGTTACAGGAAGGTAGAATCTATTGAGTTGTAAGTGATCTGAACGTTTCATGATGATAGCACTTTCCTAAGGGGGTCAAACCATGTCCCAAAGGTGACCGGATCTGGAGTCAATTTAAAGAAGTAGTCCAGTCACACATTTGTGGGCTTATAACTTGTCTTCTGAATTTCCTAAAGAGATCAGGTTTGTTTTAGTGTACTCCAACAAACAGCCCCTACAACCACAAAAAGGAATGGAGTCATTAGCACTTATGGTTTGTAAATGGCACCCAGAATTATGTTGCACGAAGCACAATTTCACATCATTCTGGGTCCATTTGTGTGAAAACAAGGTCCAATAAGGCTGAAACGTTACAAGAAGGTAAAATCTATTGAGTTGTAACTGATCTAAACGTTTCAAGATGATCGCACTTTCCTATGGGGGTCAAACCATGTCCCAAAGGTCACCGGATATGGTGTCAATTTAAAGAAGTAGTCCAGTTACACATTTGCGGGCTTATAACTTGGCTTCTGAATATCCTAGAGAGGTCAGGTTTGGTTTAGAGTACTCCAATCAACAGCCCCCATTACCCCAAAAAGGAATGGAGTCATTAGCACTTATGGTTTTTAAATGGCACCCAGAATTATGTTACACGAAGCACAATTTCACATCATTCTGGGTTCATTTGTGTGAAAACAAGGTCCAATCAGGCTGAAACGTTACAGGATGGTAGAATCTATTGAGTTGTAAGTGATCTGAACGTTTCATGATGTTGGCACTTTCCTAAGGGGGTCAAACCATGTCCCAAAGGTCAACGGATCTGGTGTCAATTTAAAGAAGTAGTCCAGTTACACATTTGTGGGCTTATAACTTGGCTTCTGAATTTCCTATAGAGATCAGGTTTGTTTTAGTGTACTCCAACCAACAGCCCCTACAACCACAAAAAGGAATGGAGTCATTAGCACTTATGGTTTGTAAATGGCACCCAGAATTATGTTGCACCAAGCACAATTTCACATCATTCTGGGTTCATTTGTGTGAAAACAAGGTCCAATCAGGCTGAAACGTTACAAGAAGGTAGAATCTATTGAGTTGTAAGTGATCTGAACGTTTCAAGATGATCGCACTTTCCTAAGGGGGTCAAACCATGTCCCAAAGGTCATCGGATCTGGTGTCAATTTAAAGAAGTAGTCCAGTTACACATTTGTGGGCTTAGAACTTGGCTTCTGAATGTCCTAGAGAGATCAGGTTTGTTTTAATGTACTCTAGCCAACAGCCCCTACAACCACAAAAAGGAATGGAGTCATTGTGAAAACAAGGTCCAATCAGGCTGAAACGTTACAAGAAGGTAGAATCTATTGAGTTGTAAGTGATCTGAACATTTCAAGATGATCGCACTTTCCTAAGGGGGTCAAACCATGTCCCAAAGGTCATAGGAACTGGTGTCAATTTAAAGAAGTAGTCCAGTTACACATTTGTGGGCTTATAACTTGGCTTCTGAATGTCCTAGAGAGATCAGGTTTGTTTTAGTGTACTCCAATCAACAGCCCCTACAACCACAAAAAGAAATGGAGTCATTAGCACTTATGGTTTGTAAATGGCACCCAGAATTATGTTGCACGAAGCACAATTTCACATCATTCTGGGTCCATTTGTGTCAAAACAAGGTCCAATCAGGCTGAAACGTTACAAGAAGGTAGAATCTATTGAGTTGTAAGTGATCTGAACGTTTCATGATGATCGCACATTCCTATAGGGGGTCAAACCATGTCCCAAAGGTCACCGGGCCTGGTGTCACTTTAAAGAAGTAGTCCAGTTACACCTTTGTGGGCTTATAACTTGGCTTCTGAATATCCTAAAGAGGTCAGGTTTGTTTTAGTGTACTCCAATCAACAGCCCCTACAACCACAAAAAGGACTGGAGTCATTAGCACTTATGGTTTTTAAATGGCACCCAGAATTATGTTGCACGAAGCACAATTTCACATCATTCTGGGTTCATTTGTGTGAAAACAAGGTCCAATCAGGCTGAAATGTTACAGGAAGGTAGAATCTAATGAGTTGTAAGTTATCTGAACGTTTCATGATGATCGCACTTTCCTAAGGGGGTCAAACCATGTCCCAAAGGTCACCGGATCTGGTGTCAATTTAAAGAAGTAGTCCAGTTACACATTTGTGGGCTTATAACTTGGCTTCTGAATGTTCTAGAGAGATCAGGTTTGTTTTAATGTACTCCAGCCAACAGCCCCTACAACCAAAAAAAAAGGAATGGAGTCATTGTGAAAACAAGTTCCAATCAGGCTGAAACGTTACAAGAAGGTAGAATTTATTGAGTTGTAAGTGATCTGAACGTTTCAAGATGATCGCACTTTCCTAAGGGGGTCAAACCATGTCCCAAAGGTCATCGGATCTGGTGTCAATTTAAAGAAGTAGTCCAGTTACACATTTGTGGGCTTAGAACTTGGATTCTGAATGTCCTAGAGAGATCAGGTTTGTTTTAATGTACTCTAGCCAACAGCCCCTACAACCACAAAAAGGAATGGAGTCATTGTGAAAACAAGGTCCAAACAGGCTGAAACGTTACAAGAAGGTAGAATCTATTGAGTTGTAAGTGATCTGAACATTTCAAGATGATCGCACTTTCCTAAGGGGGTCAAACCATGTCCCAAAGGTCATAGGAACTGGTGTCAATTTAAAGAAGTAGTCCAGTTACACATTTGTGGGCTTATAACTTGGCTTCTGAATGTCCTAGAGAGATCAGGTTTGTTTTACTATACTCCAATTAACAGCCCCTACAACCACAAAAAGGAATGGAGTCATTAGCACTTATGGTTTGTAAATGGCACCCAGAATTATGTTGCACGAAGCACAATTTCACATCATTCTGGGTCCATTTGTGTGAAAACAAGGTCCAATCAGGCTGAAACGTTACAAGAAGGTAGAATTTATTGAGTTGTAAGTGATCTGAACGTTTCAAGATGATCGCACATTCCTAAGGGGGTCAAACCATGTCCCAAAGGTCACCGGATCTTGTGTCAATTTAAAGAAGTAGTCCAGTTACACCTTTGTGGGCTTATAACTTGGCTTCTGAATGTCCTAGAGAGGTCAGGTTTGTTTTAGTGTACTCCAATCAACAGCCCCTACAACCACAAAAAGAAATGCAGTCATTAGCACTTATGGTTTGTAAATGGCACCCAGAATTATGTGGCACGAAGCACAATTTCACATCATTCTGGGTCCATTTGTGTGAAAACAAGGTCCAATCAGGCTGAAACGTTACAGGAAGGTAGAATCTATTGAGTTGTAAGTGATCTGAACGTTTCATGATGATAGCACTTTCCTAAGGGGGTCAAACCATGTCCCAAAGGTCACCGGATCTGGAGTCAATTTAAAGAAGTAGTCCAGTCACACATTTGTGGGCTTATAACTTGTCTTCTTAATTTCCTAAAGAGATCAGGTTTGTTTTAGTGTACTCCAACCAACAGCCCCTACAACCACAAAAAGGAATGGAGTCATTAGCACTTATGGTTTGTAAATGGCACCCAGAATTATGTTGCACGAAGCACAATTTCACATCATTCTGGGTCCATTTGTGTGAAAACAAGGTCCAATAAGGCTGAAACGTTACAAGAAGGTAGAATCTATTGAGTTGTAACTGATCTAAACGTTTCAAGATGATCGCACTTTCCTATGGGGGTCAAACCATGTCCCAAAGGTCACCGGATATGGTGTCAATTTAAAGAAGTAGTCCTGTTACACATTTGTGGGCTTATAACTTGGCTTCTGAATATCCTAGAGAGGTCAGGTTTGGTTTAGAGTACTCCAATCAACAGCCCCCATTACCCCAAAAAGGAATGGAGTCATTAGCACTTATGGTTTTTAAATGGCACCCAGAATTATGTTACACGAAGCACAATTTCACATCATTCTGGGTTCATTTGTGTGAAAACAAGGTCCAATCAGGCTGAAACGTTACAGGATGGTAGAATCTATTGAGTTTTAAGTGATCTGAACGTTTCATGATGATAGCACTTTCCTAAGGGGGTCAAACCATGTCCCAAAGGTCACCGGATCTGGTGTCAATTTAAAGAAGTAGTCCAGTTACACATTTGTGGGCTTATAATTTGGCTTCTGAATTTCCTATAGAGATCAGGTTTGTTTTAGTGTACTCCAACCAACAGCCCCTACAACCACAAAAAGGAATGGAGTCATTAGCACTTATGGTTTGTAAATGGCACCCAGAATTATGTTGCACGAAGCACAATTTCACATCATTCTGGGTCCATTTGTGTGAAAACAAGGTCCAATAAGGCTGAAACGTTAAAAGAAGGTAGAATCTATTGAGTTGTAAGTAATCTGAACGTTTCATGATGATCGCACTTTCCTAAGGGGGTCAAACCATGTCCCAAAGGTCACCGGATCTTGTGTCAATTTAAAGAAGTAGTCCAGTTACACATTTGTGGGCTTATAACTTGGCTTCTGAATGTTCTAGAGAGATCAGGTTTGTTTTAATGTACTCCAGCCAACAGCCCCTACAACCACAAAAAGGAATGGAGTCATTGTGAATACAAGGTCCAATCAGGCTGAAACGTTACAAGAAGGTAGAATCTATTGAGTTGTAAGTGATCTGAACGTTTCAAGATGATCGCACTTTCCTAAGGGGGTCAAACCATGTCCCAAAGGTCATCGGATCTGGTTTCAATTTAAAGAAGTAGTCCAGTTACACATTTGTGGGCATAGAACTTGGCTTCTGAATGTCCTAGAGAGATCAGGTTTGTTTTAATGTACTCTAGCCAACAGCCCCTACAACCACAAAAAGGAATGGAGTCATTGTGAAAACAAGGTCCAATCAGGCTGAAACGTAACAAGATGTTAGAATCTATTGAGTTGTAAGTGATCTGAACATTTCAAGATGATCGCACTTTCCTAAGGGGGTCAAACCATGTCCCAAAGGTCATAGGAACTGGTGTCAATTTAAAGAAGTAGTCCAGTTACACATTTGTGGGCTTATAACTTGGCTTCTGAATGTCCTAGAGAGATCAGGTTTGTTTTAGAGTACTCCAATCAACAGCCCCTACAACCACAAAAAGGAATGGAGTCATTAGCACTTATGGTTTGTAAATGGCACCCAGAATTATGTTGCACGAAGCACAATTTCACATCATTCTGGGTCCATTTGTGTGAAAACAAGGTCCAATCAGGCTGAAACGCTACAAGAAGGTAGAATCTATTGAGTTGTAAGTGATCTGAACATTTCATGATGATCGCACATTCCTATAGGGGGTCAAACCATGTCCCAAAGGTCACCGGGCCTGGTGTCACTTTAAAGAAGTAGTCCAGTTACACCTTTGTGGGCTTATAACTTGGCTTCTGAATATCCTAAAGAGGTCAGGTTTGTTTTAGTGTACTCCAATCAACAGCCCCTACAACCACAAAAAGGACTGGAGTCATTAGCACTTATGGTTTTTAAATGGCACCCAGAATTATGTTGCATGAAGCACAATTTCACATCATTCTGGGTTCATTTGTGTGAAAACAAGGTCCAATCAGGCTGAAATGTTACAGGAAGGTAGAATCTAATGAGTTGTAAGTTATTTGAACGTTTCATGATGATCGCACTTTCCTAAGGGGGTCAAACCATGTCCCAAAGGTCACCGGATCTGGTGTCAATTTAAAGAAGTAGTCCAGTTACACATTTGTGGGCTTATAACTTGGCTTCTGAATGTTCTAGAGAGATCAGGTTTGTTTTAATGTACTCCAGCCAACAGCCCCTACAACCAAAAAAAGGAATGGAGTCATTGTGAAAACAAGTTCCAATCAGGCTGAAACGTTACAAGAAGGTAGAATCTATTGAGTTGTAAGTGATCTGAACATTTCAAGATGATCGCACTTTCCTAAGGGGGTCAAACCATGTCCCAAAGGTCATAGGAACTGGTGTCAATTTAAAGAAGTAGTCCAGTTACACATTTGTGGGCTTATAACTTGGCTTCTGAATGTCCTAGAGAGATCAGGTTTGTTTTACTATACTCCAATTAACAGCCACTACAACCACAAAAAGGAATGGAGTCATTAGCACTTATGGTTTGTAAATGGCACCCAGAATTATGTTGCACGAAGCACAACTTCACATCATTCTGGGTCCATTTGTGTGAAAACAAGGTCCAATCAGGCTGAAACGTTACAAGAAGGTAGAATCTATTGAGTTGTAAGTGATCTGAACGTTTCATGATGATCCCACATTCCTATAGGGGGTCAAACCATGTCCCAAAGGTCACCGGGCCTGGTGTCACTATAAACAAGTAGTCCAGTTATACCTTTGTGGGCTTATAACTTGGCTTCTGAATATCCTAGAGAGGTCAGGTTTGGTTTAGAGTACTCCAATTAACAGCCCCCATTACCCCAAAAAGGAATGGAGTCATTAGCACTTATGGTTTTTAAATGGCACCCAGAATTATGTTGCACGAAGCACAATTTCACATCATTCTGGGTTCATTTGTGTGAACACAAGGTCCAATCAGGCTGAAACGTTACAGGAAGGTAGAATATATTGAGTTGTAAGTGATCTGAACGTTTCATGATGATAGCACTTTCCTAAGGGGGTCAAACCATGTCCCAAAGGTCACCGGATCTGGTGTCAATTTAAAGAAGTAGTCCAGTTACACCTTTGTGGGCTTATAACTTGGCTTCTGAATGTCCTAGAGAGGTCAGGTTTGTTTCAGTGTACTCCAATCAACAGCTTCTACAACCACAAAAAGGAATGGAGTCATTAGCACTTATGGTTTTTAATCGGCACCCAGAATTATGTTGCACGAAGCACAATTTCACATCATTCTGGGTTCATTTGTGTGAAAACAAGGTCCAATCAGGCTGAAAAGTTACAGGAAGGTAGAATCTATTGAGTTGTAAGTGATCTGAACGTTTCATGATGATCACACTTTCCTAAGGGGGTCAAACCGTGTCCCAAAGGTCACCGGATCTGGTGTCAATTTAAAGAAGTAGTCCAATACACATTTGTGGGCTTATAACTTGGCTTCTGAATGTCCTAGAGAGATCAGGTTTGTTTTAATGTACTCCAGCCAACAGCCCCTACAACCAAAAAAAGGAATGGAGTCACTGTGGAAACAAGGTCCAATCAGGCTGAAACGTTACAAGAAGGTAGAATCTATTGAGTTGTAAGTGTTCTGAACGTTTCAAGATGATCGCACTTTCCTAAGGGGGTCAAACCATGTCCCAACGGTCATGGGTTCTGGTGTCAATTTAAAGAAGTAGTCCAGTTACATATTTGTGGGCTTATAACTTGGCTTCTGAATGTCCTAGAGAGATCAGGTTTGTTTTAATGTACTCCAGCCAACAGCCCCTTCAACCACAAAAAGGAATGGAGTCCAGCCAACAGCCCCTACAACCACAAAAAGGAATGGAGTCATTGTGAAAACAAGGTCCAATCAGGCTGAAACGTTACAAGAAGGTAGAATATATTGAGTTGTAAGTGATCTGAACATTTCAAGATGATCACACTTTCCTAAGGGGGTCAAACCATGACCCAAAGGTCACCGGGCCTGGTGTCACTTTAAAGAAGTAGTCCAGTTACACCTTTGTGGGCTTATAACTTGGCTTCTGAATATCCTAAAGAGGTCAGGTTTGTTTTAGTGTACTCCAATCAACAGACCCTACAACCACAAAAAGGACTGGAGTCATTAGCACTTATGGTTTTTAAATGGCACCCAGAATTATGTTGCACGAAGCACAATTTCACATCATTCTGGGTTCATTTGTGTGAAAACAAGGTCCAATCAGGCTGAAATGTTACAGGAAGGTAGAATCTAATGAGTTGTAAGTTATCTGAACGTTTCATGATGATCACACTTTCCTAAGGGGGTCAAACCATGTCCCAAAGGTCACCGTATCTGGTGTCAATTTAAAGAAGTAGTCCAGTTACACATTTGTGGGCTTATAACTTGGCTTCTGAATGTTCTAGAGAGATCAGGTTTGTTTTCTTGTACTCCAGCCAACAGCCCCTACAACCAAAAAAAGGAATGGAGTCATTGTGAAAACAAGTTCCAATCAGGCTGAAACGTTACAAGAAGGTAGAATCTATTGAGTTGTAAGTGATCTGAACGTTTCAAGATGATCGCACTTTCCCAAGGGGGTCAAACCATGTCCCACAGGTCATCGGATCTGGTGTCAATTTAAAGAAGTAGTCCAGTTACACATTTGTGGGCTTATAACTTGGCTTCTGAATGTCCTAGAGAGATCAGGTTTGTTTTACTATACTCCAATTAACAGCCCCTACAACCACAAAAAGGAATGGAGTCATTAGCACTTATGGTTTGTAAATGGCACCCAGAATTATGTTGCACGAAGCACAACTTCACATCATTCTGGGTCCATTTGTGTGAAAACAAGGTCCAATCAGGCTGAAACGTTACAAGAAGGTAGAATCTATTGAGTTGTAAGTGATCCGAACGTTTCATGATGATCCCACATTCCTATAGGGGGTCAAACCATGTCCCAAAGGTCACCGGGCCTGGTGTCACTATAAACAAGTAGTCCAGTTACACCTTTGTGGGCTTATAACTTGGCTTCTGAATATCCTAGAGAGGTCAGGTTTGGTTTAGAGTACTCCAATTAACAGCCCCCATTACCCCAAAAAGGAATGGAGTCATTAGCACTTATGGTTTTTAAATGGCACCCAGAATTATGTTGCACGAAGCACAATTTCACATCATTCTGGGTTCATTTGTGTGAACACAAGGTCCAATCAGGCTGAAACGTTACAGGAAGGTAGAATCTATTGAGTTGTAAGTGATCTGAACGTTTCATGATGATAGCACTTTCCTAAGGGGGTCAAACCATGTCCCAAAGGTCACCGGATCTGGTGTCAATTTAAAGAAGTAGTCCAGTTACACCTTTGTGGGCTTATAACTTGGCTTCTGACTGTCCTAGAGAGGTCAGGTTTGTTTCAGTGTACTCCAATCAACAGCCCCTACAACCACAAAAAGGAATGGAGTCATTAGCACTTATGGTTTTTAATCGGCACCCAGAATTATGTTGCACGAAGCACAATTTCACATCATTCTGGGTTCATTTGTGTGAAAACAAGGTCCAATCAGGCTGAAATGTTACAGGAAGGTAGAATCTATTGAGTTGTAAGTGATCTGAACGTTTCATGATGATCGCACTTTCCTAAGGGGGTCAAACCATGTCCCAAAGGTCACCGGATCTGGTGTCAATTTAAAGAAGTAGTCCAATACACATTTGTGGGCTTATAACTTGGCTTCTGAATGTCCTAGAGAGATCAGGTTTGTTTTAATGTACTCCAGCCAACAGCCCCTACAACCAAAAAAAGGAATGGAGTCACTGTGAAAACAAGGTCCAATCAGGCTGAAACGTTACAAGAAGGTAGAATCTATTGAGTTGTAAGTGATCTGAACATTTCAAGATGATCGCACTTTCCTAAGGGGGTCAAACCATGTCCCAACGGTCATGGGATCTGGTGTCAATTTAAAGAAGTAGCCCAGTTACATATTTGTGGGCTTATAACTTGGCTTCTGAATGTCCTAGAGAGATCAGGTTTGTTTTAATGTACTCCAGCCAACAGCCCCTACAACCACAAAAAGGAATGGAGTCCAGCCAACAGCCCCTACAACCACAATAAGGAATGGAGTCATTGTGAAAACAAGGTCCAATCAGGCTGAAACGTTACAAGAAGGTAGAATCTATTGGGTTGTAAGTGATCTGAACGTTTCAAGATGATCGCACTTTCCTAAGGGGGTCAAACCATGTCCCAAAGGTCACCGGATCTGGTGTCAATTTAAAGAAGTAGTCCAGTTACACATTTGTGGGCTTATAACTTGGCTTCTGAATGTCCTAGAGAGATCAGGTTTGTTTTAATGTACTCCAGCCAACAGCCCCTACAACCACAGAAAGGAATGGAGTCATTGTGAAAACAAGGTCCAATCAGGCTGAAATGTTACAAGAAGGTAGAATCTATTGAGTTGTAAGTGATCTGAACGTTTCATGATGATAGCACTTTCCTAAGGGGGTCAAACCATGTCCCAAAGGTCACCGGATCTGGTGTCAATTTAAAGAAGTAGTCCAGTTACACATTTGTGGGCTTATAACTTGGCTTCTGAATGTCCTAGAGAGATCCGGTTTGTTTTAGTGTACGCCAATCAACAGCCCCTACAACCACAAAAAGGAATGGAGTCATTAGCACTTATGGTTTGTAAATGGCCCCCAGAATTATGTTGCACGAAGCACAATTTCACATCATTCTGGGTCCATTTGTGTGAAAACAAGGTCCAATCAGGCTGAAACGTTACAAGAAGGTAGAATCTATTGAGTTGTAAGTGATCTGAACGTTTCAAGATGATCGCACATTCCTAAGGGGGTCAAACCATGTCCCAAAGGTCACCGGATCTGGTGTCAATTTAAAGAAGTAGTCCAGTTACACCTTTTTGGGCTTATAACTTGGCTTCTGAATGTCCTAGAGAGGTCAGGTTTGTTTTAGTGTACTTCAATCAACAGCCCCTACAACCACAAAAAGGAATGCAGTCATTAGCACTTATGGTTTGTAAATGGCACCCAGAATTATGTTGCACGAAGCACAATTTCACATCATTCTGGGTCCATTTGTGTGAAAACAAGGTCCAATCAGGCTGAAACGTTACAGGAAGGTAGAATCTATTGAGTTGTAAGTGATCTGAACGTTTCATGATGATAGCACTTTCCTAAGGGGGTCAAACCATGTCCCAAATGTCACCGGATCTGGTGTCAATTTAAAGAAGTAGTCCAGTTACACGTTTGTGGGCTTATAACTTGTCTTCTGAATTTCCTAGAGAGATCAGGTTTGTTTTAGTGTACTCCAACCAACAGCCCCTACAACCACAAAAAGGAATGGAGTCATTAGCACTTATGGTTTGTAAATGGCACCCAGAATTATGTTGCACGAAGCACAATTTCACATCATTCTGGGTCCATGTGTGTGAAAACAAGGTCCAATAAGGCTGAAACCTTACAAGAAGGTAGAATCTATTGAGTTGTAAGTGATCTAAACGTTTCAAGATGATCACACTTTCCTAAGGGGGTCAAACCATATCCCAAAGGTCACCGGATATGGTGTCAATTTAAAGAAGTAGTCCAGTTACACATTTGTGGGCTTATAACTTGGCTTCTGAATATCCTAGAGAGGTCAGGTTTGGTTTAGAGTACTCCAATCAACAGCCCCCATTACCCCAAAAAGGAATGGAGTCATTAGCACTTATGGTTTTTAAATGGCACCCAGAATTATGTTGCACGAAGCACAATTTCACATCATTCTGGGATCATTTGTGTGAAAACAAGGTCCAATCAGGCTGAAACGTTACAGGAAGGTAGAATCTATTGAGTTGTAAGTGATCTGAACATTTCATGACGATAGCACTTTCCTAAGGGGGTCAAACCATGTCCCAAAGGTCACCGGATCTGGTGTCAATTTCAAGAAGTAGTCCAGTTACACATTTGTGGGCTTATAACTTGGCTTCTGAATGTCCTAGAGAGATCAGGTTTGTTTTAGTGTACTCCAATCAACCGCCCCTACAACCACAAAAAGTAATGGAGTCATTAGCACTTATGGTTTGTAAATGGCACCCAGAATTATGTAGCACGAAGCACAATTTCACATCATTCTGGGTCCATTTGTGTGAAAACAAGGTCCAATCAGGCTGAAACGTTACAAGAAGGTAGAATCTATTGAGTTGTAAGTGATCTGAACGTTTCATGATGATAGCAAATTCCCATAGGGGGTCAAACAATGACCCAAAGGTCACCGGATCTGGTGTCAATTTAAAGAAGTAGTCCAGTTACACATTTGTGGGCTTATAACTTGGCTTCTGAATGTCCTAGAGAGACCAGGTTTGTTTTAGTGTACTCCAATCAACAGCCCCTACAACCACAAAAAGGAATGGAGTCATTAGCACTTATGGTTTGTAAATGGCACCCAGAATTATGTTGCACAAAGCACAATTTCTCATCATTCTGGGTCCATTTGTGTGAAAACAAGGTCCAATCAGGCTGAAACGTTACAAGAAGGTAGAATATATTGAGTTGTAAGTGATCTGAATGTTTCAAGATGATCGCACTTTCCTAAGGGGGTCAAACCATGTCCCAAAGGTCACTGGATCTGGTGTCAATTTAAAGTAGTAGTCCAGTTACACCTTTGTGGGCTTATAACTTGGCTTCTGAATGTCCTAGAGAGGTCAGGTTTGTTTTAGAGTACTCCAATCAACAGCCCCCATTACCCAAAAAAGGAATGGAGTCATTAGCACCTATGGTTTTTAAATGGCACCCAGAATTATGTTGCACGAAGCACAATTTCACATCATTCTGGGTTCATTTGTGTGAAAACAAAGGCCAATCAGGCTTAAACGTTACAGGAAGGTAGAATCTATTGAGTTGTATGTGATCTGATCGTTTCATGATGATAGCACTTTCCTAAGGGGGTCAAACCATGTCCCAAAGGTCACCGGATCTGGTGTCAATTTAAAGAAGTAGTCCAGTTACACATTTGTGGGCTTATAACTTGGCTTCTGAATGTCCTAGAGAGATCAGGTTTGTTTTAGTGTACTCCAATCAACCGCCCCTACAACCACAAAAAGTAATGGAGTCATTAGCACTTATGGTTTGTAAATGGCACCCAGAATTATGTAGCACGAAGTACAATTTCACATCATTCTGGGTCCATTTGTGTGAAAACAAGGTCCAATCAGGCTGAAACGTTACAGGAAGGTAGAATCTATTGAGTTGTAAGTGATCTGAACGTTTCATGATGATAGCACTTTCCTAAGGGGGTCAAACCATGTCCCAAAGGTCACCGGATCTGGTGTCAATTTAAAGAAGTAGTCCAGTTACACATTTGTGGGCTTATAACTTGGCTTCTGAATGTCCTAGAGAGATCAGGTTTGTTTTAGTGTACTCCAATCAACAGCCCCTACAACCACAAAAAGGAATGGAGTCATTAGCACTTAAGGTTTGTAAATGGCACCCAGAATTATGTTGCACGAAGCACAATTTCACATCATTCTGGGTCCATTTGTGTGACAACAAGGTCCAATCAGGCTGAAACGCTACAAGAAGGTAGAACCTATTGAGTTGTAAGTGATCTGAACGTTTCAAAATCATCGCACATTCCTATAGGGGGTAAAACCATGTCCCAAAGGTCACCGGGCCTGGTGTCTCTTTAACGAAGTAGTCCAGTTACACCTTTGTCGGCTTATAACTTGGCTTCTGAATGTCCTAGAGAGGTTAGGTTTGTTTTAGTGTACTCCAATCAACAGCCCCTACAACCACAAAAAGAAATGGAGTCATTAGCACTTATGGTTTGTAAATGGCACCCAGAATTATGTTGCACGAAGCACAATTTCACATCACTGGGTCCATTTGTGTGAAAACAAGGTCCAATCAGGCTGTAACGTTACAGAAAGGTAGAATCTATTGAGTTGTAAGTGATCTGAATGTTTCCTGATGATCGCACATTCCTAAGGGGGTCAAACCATGTCCCAAAGGTCACCGGATCTGGTGTCAATTTAAAGAAGTAGTCCAGTTACACATTTGTGGGCTTATAACTTGGCTTCTGAATGTCCTAGAGAGATCAGGTTTGTTTTAGTGTACTCCAATCAACAGCCCCTACAACCACAAAAAGGAATGGAGTCATTAGCACTTAAGGTTTGTAAATGGCACCCAGAATTATGTTGCACGAAGCACAATTTCACATCATTCTGGGTCCATTTGTGTGAAAACAAGGTCCAATCAGGCTGATACGCTACAAGAAGGTAGAACCTATTGAGTTGTAAGTGATCTGAACGTTTCAAGATCATCGCACATTCCTATAGGGGGTAAAACCATGTCCCAAAGGTCACCGGGCCTGGTGTCTCTTTAACGAAGTAGTCCAGTTACACCTTTGTGGGCTTATAACTTGGCTTCTGAATGTCCTAGAGAGGTTAGGTTTGTTTTAGTGTACTCCAATCAACAGCCCCTACAACCACAAAAAGGAATGGAGTCATTAGCACTTATGGTTTGTAAATGGCACCCAGAATTATGTTGCACGAAGCACAATTTCACATCATTCTGTGTTCATTTGTGTGAAAACAAAGGTCCAATCAGGCTGAAACGTTACAGGAAGGTAGAATCTATTGAGTTGTAAGTGATCTGAACGTTTCATGATGATAGCACTTTCCTAAGGGGGTCAAACCATGTCCCAAAGGTCAACGGATCTGGTGTCAATTTAAAGAAGTAGTCCAGTTACACATTTGTGGGCTTATAACTTGGCTTCTGAATGTCCTAGAGAGGTTAGGTTTGTTTTAGTGTTCTCCAATCAACAGCCCCTACAACCACAAAAAGGAATGGAGTCATTAGCACTTATGGTTTGTAAATGGCACCCAGAATTATGTTGCACGAAGCACAATTTCACATCATTCTGGGTTCATTTGTGTGAAAACAAGGTCCAATCAGGCTGAAACGTTACAGGAAGGTAGAATCTATTGAGTTGTAAGTGATCTGAACGTTTCATGATGATAGCACTTTCCTAAGGGGGTCAAACCATGTCCCAAAGGTCACCGGATCTGGGTTCAATTTAAAGAAGTAGTCCAGTTACACATTTGTGGGCTTATAACTTGGCTTCTGGAGGTCCTAGAGAGATCAGGTTTGTTTTAATGTACTCCAATCAACAGCCCCTACAACCACAAAAAGGAATGGAGTCATTAGCACTTATGGTTTGTAAATGGCACCCAGAATTATGTTGCACGAAGCACAATTTCACATCATTCTGGGTCCATTTGTGTGAAAACAAGGTCCAATCAGGCTGAAACGCTACAAGAAGGTAGAATCTATTGAGTTGTAAGTGATCTGAACGTTTCATGATGATCACATTTTCCTATAGGGGGTCAAACCATGTCCCAAAGGTCACCGGGCCTGGTGTCACTTTAAAGAAGTAGTCCAGTTACACCTTTGAGGGCTTATAACTTGGCTTCTGAATGTCCTAGAGAGATCAGGTTTGTTTTAGTGTACTCCAATCAACAGCCCCTACAACCACAAAAAGGACTGGAGTCATTAGCACTTATGGTTTTTAAATGGCACCCAGAATTATGTTGCACGAAGCACAATTTCACATCATTCTGGGTTCATTTGTGTGAAAACAAGGTCCAATCTGGCTGAAATGTTACAGGAAGGTAGAATCTATTGAGTTGTAAGTGATCTGAACGTTTCATGATGATAGCACTTTCCTAAGGGGGTCAAACCATGTCCCAAAGGTCACCGGATCTGGTGTCAATTTAAAGAAGTAGTCCAGTTAATCCTTTGTGGGCTTATAACTTGGCTTCTGAACGTCCTAGAGAGATCAGGTTTGTTTTAGGATACTCCAATCAACAGCCCCTACAACCACAAAAAGGAATGGAGTCATTAGCACTTATGGTTTTTAAATGGCACCCAGAATTATGTTGCACGAAGCACAATTTCACATCATTCTGGGTTCATTTGTGTGAAAACAAGGTCCAATCAGGCTGAAACGTTACAGGAAGGTAGATTCTATTGAGTTGTAATTGATCTGAACGTTTCATGATGATAGCACTTTCCTAAGGGGGTCAAACCATGTCCCAAAGGTCACCGGATCTGGTGTCAATTTAAAGAAGTAGTCCAGTTACACCTTTGTGGGCTTATAACTTGGCTTCTGAATGTCCTAGAGAGGTTAGGTTTGTTTTAGTGTACTCCAATCAACAGCCCCTACAACCACAAAAAGGAATGGAGTCATTAGCACTTATGGTTTTTAAATGGCACCCAGAATTATGTTGCACGAAGCACAATTTCACATCATTCTGGGTTCATTTGTGTGAAAACAAGGTCCAATCAGGCTGAAACGTTACAAGAAGGTAGAATCTATTGAGTTGTAAGTGATCTGAACGTTTCATGATAATCGCACATTCCTATAGGGGGTAAAACCATGTCCCAAAGGTCACCGGGCCTGGTGTCACTATAAAGAAGTAGTCCAGTTACACATTTGTGGGCTTATAACTCTGCTTCTGAATGTCCTAGAGAGATCAGGTTTGTTTTAGTGTACTCCAATCAACAGCCCCTACAACCACAAAAAGGAATGGAGTCATTAGCACTTATGGTTTTTAAATGGCACCCAGAATTATGTTGCACGAAGCACAATTTCACATCATTCTGGGTCCATTTGTGTGAAAACAAGGTCTAATCAGGCTGAAACGCTACAAGAAGGTAGAATCTATTGAGTTGTAAGTGATCTGAACATTTCAAGATGATCGCACATTTCTATAGGGGGTAAAACCATGTCCCAAAGGTCACCGGATCTGGTGTTAATTTAAAGAAGTAGTCCAGTTACACCTTTGTGGGCTTATAACTTGGCTTCTGAATGTCGTAGAGAGGTTAGGTTTGTTTTAGTGTACTCCAATCAACAGCCCCTACAACCACAAAAAGGAATGGAGTCATTAGCACTTATGGTTTGTAAATGGCACCCAGAAATATGTTGCACGAAGCACAATTTCACATCATTCTGGGTCCATTTGTGTGCAAACAAGGTCCAATCAGGCTGAAACGTTACAAGAAGGTAGAATCTATTGAGTTGTAAGTGATCTGAACGTTTCATGATGATCGCACATTCCTATAGGGGGTAAAACCATGTCCCAAAGGTCACCGGGCCTGGTGTCACTTTAAAGAAGTAGTCCAGTTACACATTTGTGGGCTTATAACTCTGCTTCTGAATGTCCTAGAGAGATCAGGTTTGTTTTAGTGTACTCCAATCAACAGCCCCTACAACCACAAAAAGGAATTGAGTCATTAGCACTTATGGTTTGTAAATGGCACCCAGAATTATGTTGCACGAAGCACAATTTCACATCATTCTGGGTCCATTTGTGTGAAAACAAGGTCCAATCAGGCTGAAACGTTACAGGAAGGTAGAATCTATTGAGTTGTAAGTGATCTGAACGTTTCATGATGATAGCGCTTTCCTAAGGGGGTCAAACCATGTCCCACAGGTCACCGGATCTGGTGTCAATTTAAAGAAGTAGTCCAGTTACACATTTGTGGGCTTATAACTTGGCTTCTGAATGTCCTAGAGCGATCAGGTTTGTTTTAGTGTACTCCAATCAACAGCCCCTACAACCACAAAAAGGAATGGAGTCATTTGCACTTATGGTTTGTAAATGGCACCCCTATGTTGCACGAAGCACAATTTCACATCATTCTGGGTCCATTTGTGTGAAAACAAGGTCCAATCAGGCTGAAACGTTACAAGAAGGTAGAATCTATTGAGTTGTAAGTGATCTGAACGTTTCATGATGATCGCACATTCCTATAGGGGGTCAAACCATGTCCCAAAGGTCACCGGGCCTGGTGTCACTTTAAAGAAGTAGTCCAGTTACACCTTTGTGGGCTTATAACTTGGCTTCTGAATGTCCTAGAGAGGTCAGGTTTGTTTTACTGTACTCCAATCAACAGCCCCTACAACCACAAAAAGGAATGGAGTCATTAGCCCTTATGGTTTTTAAAAGGCACCCAGAATTATGTTGCACGAAGCACAATTTCACTTCATTCTGGGTTCATTTGTGTGAAAACAAGGTCCAGATAGGCTGAAACGTTTCAGGAAGGTAGAATCTGTAGAGTTGTAAGTGATCTGAACGTTTCATGATGATAGCACTTTCCTAAGGGGGTCAAACCATGTCCCAAAGGTCACCGGATCTGGTGTCAATTTAAAGAAGTAGTCCAGTTAAACCTTTGTGGGCTTATAACTTGGCTTCTGAACGTCCTAGAGAGATCAGGTTTGTTTTAGGATACTCCAATCAACAGCCCCTACAACCACAAAAAGGAATGGAGTCATTAGCCCTTATGGTTTTTAAATGGCACCCAGAATTATGTTGCACGAAGCACAATTTCACTTCATTCTGGGTTCATTTGTGTGAAAACAAGGTCCAGATAGGCTGAAACGTTTCAGGAAGGTAGAATCTATTGAGTTGTAAGTGATCTGAACGTTTCATGATGATAGCACTTTCCTAAGGGGGTCAAACCATGTCCCAAAGGTCACCGGATCTGGTGTCAATTTAAAGATGTAGTCCAGTTACACATTTGTGGGCTTATAACTTGGCTTCTGAATGTCCTAGAGAGATCAGGTTTGTTTTAATGTACTCCAATCAACAGCCCCTACAACCACAAAAAGAAATGGAGTCATTAGCACTTATGGTTTGTAAATGGCACCCAGAATTATGTTGCCCGAAGCACAATTTCACATCATTCTGGGTCCATTTGTGTGAAAACAAGGTCCAATCAGGCTGAAACGTTACAGGAAAGTAGAATATATTGAGTTGTAAGTGATCTGAACATTTCATGATGATAGCGCTTTCCTAAGGGGGTCAAACCATGTCCCACAGGTCACCGGATCTGGTGTCAATTTAAAGAAGTTGTCCAGTTACACATTTGTGGGCTTATAACTTGACTTCTGAATGTCCTAGAGCGATCAGGTTTGTTTTAGTATACTCCAATCAACAGCCCCTACAACCACAAAAAGGAATGGAGTCATTAGCCCTTATGGTTTTTAAATGGCACCCAGAATTATGTTGCACGAAGCACAATTTCACTTCATTCTGGGTTCATTTGTGTGAAAACAAGGTCCAATCAGGCTTAAACGTTACAGGAAGGTAGAATCTATTGAGTTGTAAGTGATCTGAACGTTTCATGATGATAGCACTTTCCTAAGGGGGTCAAACCATGTCCCAAAGGTCACCGGATCTGGTGTCAATTTAAAGAAGTAGTCCAGTTACACATTTGTGGGCTTATAACTTGTCTTCTGAATGTCCTAGAGAGATCAGGTTTGTTTTAATGTACTCCTATCAACAGCCCCTACAACCACAAAAAGGAATGGAGTCATTAGCACTTATGGTTTGTAAATGGCACCCAGAATTATGTTGCACGAAGCACAATTTCACATCATTCTGGGTCCATTTGTGTGAAAACAAGGTCCAATCAGGCTGAAACGCTACAAGAAGGTAGAATCTATTGAGTTGTAAGTGATCTGAACGTTTCAAAATGATCTCACATTCCTATAGGGGGTAAAAACATGTCCCAAAGGTCACCGGGCCTGGTGTCACTTTAAAGTAGTCCAGTTAACACCTTTGTGGGCTTATAACTTGGCTTCTGAATGTCCTAGAGAGAGCAGGTTTGTTTTAATGTACTCCAATCAACAGCCCCTACAACCACAACAAGGAATGGAGTCATTAGCACTTGTGGTTTGTAAACGGAACCCAGAATTATGTTGCACAAAGCACAATTTCACTTCATTCTGGGTCCATTTGTGTGAAAACAAGGTCCAATCAGGCTGAAACGTTACAGGAAGGTAGAATCTACTGAGTAGTAAGTGATCTGAACGTTTCATGATGATAGCACTTTCCTAAGGGGGTCAAATCATGTCCAAAAGGTCACCGGATCTGGTGTCAATTTAAAGATGTAGTCCAGTTACACATTTGTGGGCTTATAACTTGGCTTCTGAATGTCCTAGAGAGATCAGGTTTGTTTTAATGTACTCCAATCAACAGCCCCTACAACCACAAAAAGGAATGGAGTCATTAGCACTTATGGTTTGTAAATGGCACCCAGAATTATGTTGCACGAAGCACAATTTCACATCATTCTGGGTCCATTTGTGTGAAAACAAGGTCCAATCAGGCTGAAACGCTACAAGAAGGTAGAATCTATTGAGTTGTAAGTGATCTGAACGTTTCAAGATGATCGCACATTCCTATAGGGGGTAAAACCATGTCCCAAAGGTCACCGGGCCTGGTGTCACTTTAAAGAAGTAGTCCAGTTACACATTTGTGGGCTTATAACTTGGCTTCTGAATGTCCTAGAGAGATCAGGTTTGTTTTAATGTATTCCAATCAACAGCCCCTACAACCACAAAAAGGAATGGAGTCATTAGCACTTATGGTTTGTAAATGGCACCCAGAATTATGTTGCACGAAGCACAATTTCACATCATTCTGGGTCCATTTGTGTGAAAACAAGGTCCAATCTGGCTGAAACGCTACAAGAAGGTAGAATCTATTGAGTTGTAAGTGATCTGAACGTTTCAAGATGAACGCACATTCCTATAGGGGGTAAAAACATGTCCCAAAGGTCACCGGGCCTGGTGTCACTTTAAAGTAGTCCAGTTACACCTTTGTGGGCTTATAACTTGGCTTCTTAATGTCCTAGAGAGGTTAGGTTTGTTTTAGTGTACTCCAATCAAAAGCCCCTACAACCACAAAAAGGAATGGAGTCATTAGCACTTATGGTCTGTAAATGGCACCCAGAAT
This sequence comes from Nothobranchius furzeri, assembly GCF_043380555.1. NCBI lineage: Eukaryota > Metazoa > Chordata > Actinopteri > Cyprinodontiformes > Nothobranchiidae > Nothobranchius > Nothobranchius furzeri. Next base: position 10,339,690 of record NC_091752.1, on the reverse strand, counting down.
TATGTTGCACGAAGCACAATTTCACATCATTCTGGGTCCATTTGTGTGAAAACAAGGTCCAATCAGGCTGAAACGTTAAGGGAAGGTAGAATCTATTGAGTTGTAAGTGATCTGAACGTTTCATGATGATAGCACTTTCCTAAGGGGGTCAAACCATGTCCCAAAGGTCACCGGATCTGGTGTCAATTTAAAGATGTAGTCCAGTTACACATTTGTGGGCTTATAACTTGGCTTCTGAATGTCCTTGAGAGATCAGGTTTGATTTAATGTACTCCAATCAACAGCCCCTACAACCACAAAAAGGAATGGAGTCATTAGCACATATGGTTTGTAAATGGCACCCAGAATTATGTTGCACGAAGCACAATTTCACTTCATTCTGGGTTCATTTGTGTGAAAACAAAGGTCCAATCAGGCTGAAACGTTACAGGAAGGTAGAATCTATTGAGTTGTAAGTGATCTGAACGTTTCATGATGATAGCACTTTCCTAAGGGGGTCAAACCATGTCCCAAAGGTCAACGGATCTGGTGTCAATTTAAAGAAGTAGTCCAGTTACACATTTGTGGGCTTATAACTTGGCTTCTGAATGTCCTAGAGAGGTTAGGTTTGTTTTAGTGTTCTCCAATCAACAGCCCCTACAACCACAAAAAGGAATGGAGTCATTAGCACTTATGGTTTGTAAATGGCACCCAGAATTATGTTGCACGAAGCACAATTTCACATCATTCTGGGTTCATTTGTGTGAAAACAAGGTCCAATCAGGCTGAAACGTTACAGGAAGGTAGAATCTATTGAGTTGTAAGTGATCTGAACGTTTCATGATGATAGCACTTTCCTAAGGGGGTCAAACCATGTCCCAAAGGTCACCGGATCTGGGTTCAATTTAAAGAAGTAGTCCAGTTACACATTTGTGGGCTTATAACTTGGCTTCTGGAGGTCCTAGAGAGATCAGGTTTGTTTTAATGTACTCCAATCAACAGCCCCTACAACCACAAAAAGGAATGGAGTCATTAGCACTTATGGTTTGTAAATGGCACCCAGAATTATGTTGCACGAAGCACAATTTCACATCATTCTGGGTCCATTTGTGTGAAAACAAGGTCCAATCAGGCTGAAACGCTACAAGAAGGTAGAATCTATTGAGTTGTAAGTGATCTGAACGTTTCATGATGATCACATTTTCCTATAGGGGGTCAAACCATGTCCCAAAGGTCACCGGGCCTGGTGTCACTTTAAAGAAGTAGTCCAGTTACACCTTTGAGGGCTTATAACTTGGCTTCTGAATGTCCTAGAGAGATCAGGTTTGTTTTAGTGTACTCCAATCAACAGCCCCTACAACCACAAAAAGGACTGGAGTCATTAGCACTTATGGTTTTTAAATGGCACCCAGAATTATGTTGCACGAAGCACAATTTCACATCATTCTGGGTTCATTTGTGTGAAAACAAGGTCCAATCTGGCTGAAATGTTACAGGAAGGTAGAATCTATTGAGTTGTAAGTGATCTGAACGTTTCATGATGATAGCACTTTCCTAAGGGGGTCAAACCATGTCCCAAAGGTCACCGGATCTGGTGTCAATTTAAAGAAGTAGTCCAGTTAATCCTTTGTGGGCTTATAACTTGGCTTCTGAACGTCCTAGAGAGATCAGGTTTGTTTTAGGATACTCCAATCAACAGCCCCTACAACCACAAAAAGGAATGGAGTCATTAGCACTTATGGTTTTTAAATGGCACCCAGAATTATGTTGCACGAAGCACAATTTCACATCATTCTGGGTTCATTTGTGTGAAAACAAGGTCCAATCAGGCTGAAACGTTACAGGAAGGTAGATTCTATTGAGTTGTAATTGATCTGAACGTTTCATGATGATAGCACTTTCCTAAGGGGGTCAAACCATGTCCCAAAGGTCACCGGATCTGGTGTCAATTTAAAGAAGTAGTCCAGTTACACCTTTGTGGGCTTATAACTTGGCTTCTGAATGTCCTAGAGAGGTTAGGTTTGTTTTAGTGTACTCCAATCAACAGCCCCTACAACCACAAAAAGGAATGGAGTCATTAGCACTTATGGTTTTTAAATGGCACCCAGAATTATGTTGCACGAAGCACAATTTCACATCATTCTGGGTTCATTTGTGTGAAAACAAGGTCCAATCAGGCTGAAACGTTACAAGAAGGTAGAATCTATTGAGTTGTAAGTGATCTGAACGTTTCATGATAATCGCACATTCCTATAGGGGGTAAAACCATGTCCCAAAGGTCACCGGGCCTGGTGTCACTATAAAGAAGTAGTCCAGTTACACATTTGTGGGCTTATAACTCTGCTTCTGAATGTCCTAGAGAGATCAGGTTTGTTTTAGTGTACTCCAATCAACAGCCCCTACAACCACAAAAAGGAATGGAGTCATTAGCACTTATGGTTTTTAAATGGCACCCAGAATTATGTTGCACGAAGCACAATTTCACATCATTCTGGGTCCATTTGTGTGAAAACAAGGTCTAATCAGGCTGAAACGCTACAAGAAGGTAGAATCTATTGAGTTGTAAGTGATCTGAACATTTCAAGATGATCGCACATTTCTATAGGGGGTAAAACCATGTCCCAAAGGTCACCGGATCTGGTGTTAATTTAAAGAAGTAGTCCAGTTACACCTTTGTGGGCTTATAACTTGGCTTCTGAATGTCGTAGAGAGGTTAGGTTTGTTTTAGTGTACTCCAATCAACAGCCCCTACAACCACAAAAAGGAATGGAGTCATTAGCACTTATGGTTTGTAAATGGCACCCAGAAATATGTTGCACGAAGCACAATTTCACATCATTCTGGGTCCATTTGTGTGCAAACAAGGTCCAATCAGGCTGAAACGTTACAAGAAGGTAGAATCTATTGAGTTGTAAGTGATCTGAACGTTTCATGATGATCGCACATTCCTATAGGGGGTAAAACCATGTCCCAAAGGTCACCGGGCCTGGTGTCACTTTAAAGAAGTAGTCCAGTTACACATTTGTGGGCTTATAACTCTGCTTCTGAATGTCCTAGAGAGATCAGGTTTGTTTTAGTGTACTCCAATCAACAGCCCCTACAACCACAAAAAGGAATTGAGTCATTAGCACTTATGGTTTGTAAATGGCACCCAGAATTATGTTGCACGAAGCACAATTTCACATCATTCTGGGTCCATTTGTGTGAAAACAAGGTCCAATCAGGCTGAAACGTTACAGGAAGGTAGAATCTATTGAGTTGTAAGTGATCTGAACGTTTCATGATGATAGCGCTTTCCTAAGGGGGTCAAACCATGTCCCACAGGTCACCGGATCTGGTGTCAATTTAAAGAAGTAGTCCAGTTACACATTTGTGGGCTTATAACTTGGCTTCTGAATGTCCTAGAGCGATCAGGTTTGTTTTAGTGTACTCCAATCAACAGCCCCTACAACCACAAAAAGGAATGGAGTCATTTGCACTTATGGTTTGTAAATGGCACCCCTATGTTGCACGAAGCACAATTTCACATCATTCTGGGTCCATTTGTGTGAAAACAAGGTCCAATCAGGCTGAAACGTTACAAGAAGGTAGAATCTATTGAGTTGTAAGTGATCTGAACGTTTCATGATGATCGCACATTCCTATAGGGGGTCAAACCATGTCCCAAAGGTCACCGGGCCTGGTGTCACTTTAAAGAAGTAGTCCAGTTACACCTTTGTGGGCTTATAACTTGGCTTCTGAATGTCCTAGAGAGGTCAGGTTTGTTTTACTGTACTCCAATCAACAGCCCCTACAACCACAAAAAGGAATGGAGTCATTAGCCCTTATGGTTTTTAAAAGGCACCCAGAATTATGTTGCACGAAGCACAATTTCACTTCATTCTGGGTTCATTTGTGTGAAAACAAGGTCCAGATAGGCTGAAACGTTTCAGGAAGGTAGAATCTGTAGAGTTGTAAGTGATCTGAACGTTTCATGATGATAGCACTTTCCTAAGGGGGTCAAACCATGTCCCAAAGGTCACCGGATCTGGTGTCAATTTAAAGAAGTAGTCCAGTTAAACCTTTGTGGGCTTATAACTTGGCTTCTGAACGTCCTAGAGAGATCAGGTTTGTTTTAGGATACTCCAATCAACAGCCCCTACAACCACAAAAAGGAATGGAGTCATTAGCCCTTATGGTTTTTAAATGGCACCCAGAATTATGTTGCACGAAGCACAATTTCACTTCATTCTGGGTTCATTTGTGTGAAAACAAGGTCCAGATAGGCTGAAACGTTTCAGGAAGGTAGAATCTATTGAGTTGTAAGTGATCTGAACGTTTCATGATGATAGCACTTTCCTAAGGGGGTCAAACCATGTCCCAAAGGTCACCGGATCTGGTGTCAATTTAAAGATGTAGTCCAGTTACACATTTGTGGGCTTATAACTTGGCTTCTGAATGTCCTAGAGAGATCAGGTTTGTTTTAATGTACTCCAATCAACAGCCCCTACAACCACAAAAAGAAATGGAGTCATTAGCACTTATGGTTTGTAAATGGCACCCAGAATTATGTTGCCCGAAGCACAATTTCACATCATTCTGGGTCCATTTGTGTGAAAACAAGGTCCAATCAGGCTGAAACGTTACAGGAAAGTAGAATATATTGAGTTGTAAGTGATCTGAACATTTCATGATGATAGCGCTTTCCTAAGGGGGTCAAACCATGTCCCACAGGTCACCGGATCTGGTGTCAATTTAAAGAAGTTGTCCAGTTACACATTTGTGGGCTTATAACTTGACTTCTGAATGTCCTAGAGCGATCAGGTTTGTTTTAGTATACTCCAATCAACAGCCCCTACAACCACAAAAAGGAATGGAGTCATTAGCCCTTATGGTTTTTAAATGGCACCCAGAATTATGTTGCACGAAGCACAATTTCACTTCATTCTGGGTTCATTTGTGTGAAAACAAGGTCCAATCAGGCTTAAACGTTACAGGAAGGTAGAATCTATTGAGTTGTAAGTGATCTGAACGTTTCATGATGATAGCACTTTCCTAAGGGGGTCAAACCATGTCCCAAAGGTCACCGGATCTGGTGTCAATTTAAAGAAGTAGTCCAGTTACACATTTGTGGGCTTATAACTTGTCTTCTGAATGTCCTAGAGAGATCAGGTTTGTTTTAATGTACTCCTATCAACAGCCCCTACAACCACAAAAAGGAATGGAGTCATTAGCACTTATGGTTTGTAAATGGCACCCAGAATTATGTTGCACGAAGCACAATTTCACATCATTCTGGGTCCATTTGTGTGAAAACAAGGTCCAATCAGGCTGAAACGCTACAAGAAGGTAGAATCTATTGAGTTGTAAGTGATCTGAACGTTTCAAAATGATCTCACATTCCTATAGGGGGTAAAAACATGTCCCAAAGGTCACCGGGCCTGGTGTCACTTTAAAGTAGTCCAGTTAACACCTTTGTGGGCTTATAACTTGGCTTCTGAATGTCCTAGAGAGAGCAGGTTTGTTTTAATGTACTCCAATCAACAGCCCCTACAACCACAACAAGGAATGGAGTCATTAGCACTTGTGGTTTGTAAACGGAACCCAGAATTATGTTGCACAAAGCACAATTTCACTTCATTCTGGGTCCATTTGTGTGAAAACAAGGTCCAATCAGGCTGAAACGTTACAGGAAGGTAGAATCTACTGAGTAGTAAGTGATCTGAACGTTTCATGATGATAGCACTTTCCTAAGGGGGTCAAATCATGTCCAAAAGGTCACCGGATCTGGTGTCAATTTAAAGATGTAGTCCAGTTACACATTTGTGGGCTTATAACTTGGCTTCTGAATGTCCTAGAGAGATCAGGTTTGTTTTAATGTACTCCAATCAACAGCCCCTACAACCACAAAAAGGAATGGAGTCATTAGCACTTATGGTTTGTAAATGGCACCCAGAATTATGTTGCACGAAGCACAATTTCACATCATTCTGGGTCCATTTGTGTGAAAACAAGGTCCAATCAGGCTGAAACGCTACAAGAAGGTAGAATCTATTGAGTTGTAAGTGATCTGAACGTTTCAAGATGATCGCACATTCCTATAGGGGGTAAAACCATGTCCCAAAGGTCACCGGGCCTGGTGTCACTTTAAAGAAGTAGTCCAGTTACACATTTGTGGGCTTATAACTTGGCTTCTGAATGTCCTAGAGAGATCAGGTTTGTTTTAATGTATTCCAATCAACAGCCCCTACAACCACAAAAAGGAATGGAGTCATTAGCACTTATGGTTTGTAAATGGCACCCAGAATTATGTTGCACGAAGCACAATTTCACATCATTCTGGGTCCATTTGTGTGAAAACAAGGTCCAATCTGGCTGAAACGCTACAAGAAGGTAGAATCTATTGAGTTGTAAGTGATCTGAACGTTTCAAGATGAACGCACATTCCTATAGGGGGTAAAAACATGTCCCAAAGGTCACCGGGCCTGGTGTCACTTTAAAGTAGTCCAGTTACACCTTTGTGGGCTTATAACTTGGCTTCTTAATGTCCTAGAGAGGTTAGGTTTGTTTTAGTGTACTCCAATCAAAAGCCCCTACAACCACAAAAAGGAATGGAGTCATTAGCACTTATGGTCTGTAAATGGCACCCAGAATTATGTTGCACGAAGCACAATTTCACATCATTCTGGGTCCATTTGTGTGAAAACAAGGTCCAATCAGGCTGAAACGTTAAGGGAAGGTAGAATCTATTGAGTTGTAAGTGATCTGAACGTTTCATGATGATAGCACTTTCCTAAGGGGGTCAAACCATGTCCCAAAGGTCACCGGATCTGGTGTCAATTTAAAGATGTAGTCCAGTTACACATTTGTGGGCTTATAACTTGGCTTCTGAATGTCCTTGAGAGATCAGGTTTGATTTAATGTACTCCAATCAACAGCCCCTACAACCACAAAAAGGAATGGAGTCATTAGCACATATGGTTTGTAAATGGCACCCAGAATTATGTTGCACGAAGCACAATTTCACTTCATTCTGGGTTCATTTGTGTGAAAACAAGGTCCTATCAGGCTGAAACGTTACAGGAAGGTAGAATCTATTGAGTTGTAAGTGATCTGAACGTTTCATGATGATAGCACTTTCCTAAGGGGGTCAAACCATGTCCCAAAGGTCACCGGATCTGGTGTCAATTTAAAGAAATAGTCCAGTTACACATTTGTGGGCTTATAACTTGGCTTCTGAATGTCCTAGAGAGATCAGGTTTGTTTTAATGTACTCCCATCAACAGCCCCTACAACCACAAAAAGGAATAGAGTCATTAGCACTTATGGTTTGTAAATGGCACCCAGAATTATGTTGCACGAAGCACAATTTCACTTCATTCTGGGTCCATTTGTGTGAAAACAAGGTCCAATCAGGCTGAAACGTTACAGGAAGGTAGAATCTATTGAGTTGTGAGTGATCTGAACGTTTCATGATGATAGCACTTTCCTAAGGGGGTCAAACCATGTCCCAAATGTCACCGGATCTGGTGTCAATTTAAAGAAGTAGTCCAGTTACACATTTGTGGGCTTATAACTTGGCTTCTGAATGTCCTAGAGAGATCAGGTTTGTTTTAATGTACTCCAATCAACAGCCCCTACAACCACAAAAAGGAATGGAGTCATTAGCACTTATGGTTTGTAAATGGCACCCAGAATTATGTTGCACGAAGCACAATTTCACATCATTCTGGGTCCATTTGTGTGAAAACAAGGTCCAATCAGGCTGAAACGCTACAAGAAGGTAGAATCTATTGAGTTGTAAGTGATCTGAACATTTCAAGATAAACGCACATTCCTATAGGGGGTAAAACCATGTCCCAAAGGTCACCGGGCCTGGTGTCACTTTAAAGAAGTAGTCCAGTTACACATTTGTGGGCTTATAACTTGGCTTCTGAATGTCCTAGAGAGATCAGGTTTGTTTTAATGTACTCCAATCAACAGCCCCTACAACCACAAAAAGGAATGGAGTCATTAGCACTTATGGTTTGTAAATGGCACCCAGAATTATGTTGCACGAAGCACAATTTCACTTCATTCTGGGTCCATTTGTGTGAAAACAAGGTCCAATCAGGCTGAAACGTTACAGGAAGGTAGAATCTATTGAGTTGTAAGTGATCTGAACGTTTCATGATGATAGCACTTTCCTAAGGGGGTCAAACCATGTCCCAAAGGTCACCGGATCTGGTGTCAATTTAAAGAAGTAGTCCAGTTACACATTTGTGGGCTTATAACTTGGCTTCTGAATGTCCTAGAGAGATCAGGTTTGTTTTAATGTACTCCAATCAACAGCCCCTACAACCACAAAAAGGAATGGAGTCATTAGCACTTATGGTTTGTAAATGGCACCCAGAATTATGTTGCACGAAGCACAATTTCACATCATTCTGGGTCCATTTGTGTGAAAACATGGTCCAATCAGGCTGAAACGCTACAAGAAGGTAGAATCTATTGAGTTGTAAGTGATCTGAACGTTTCAAGATGATTGCACATTCCTATAGGGGGTAAAACCATGTCCCAAAGGTCACCGGGCCTGGTGTCACTTTAAAGAAGTAGTCCAGTTACACCTTTGTGGGCTTATAACTTGGCTTCTGAATGTCCTAGAGAGGTTAGGTTTGTTTTAGTGTACTCCAATCAAAAGCCCCTACAACCACAAAAAGGAATGGAGTCATTAGCACTTATGGTTTGTAAATGGCACCCAGAATTATGTTGCACGAAGCACAATTTCACTTCATACTGGGTCCATTTGTGTAAATACAAGGTCCAATCAGGCTGAAACGTTACAGGAAGTTAGAATCTATTGAGTTGCAAGTGATCTGAATGTTTCATGATGATAGCACTTTCCTAAGGGGGTCAAACCATGTCCCAAAGGTCGCCGGATCTGGTGTCAATTTAAAGAAGTAGTCCAGTTACACATTTGTGGGCTCATAACTTGGCTTCTGAATGTCCTCGAGAGATCAGGTTTGTTTTAGTGTACTCCAATCATCAGCCCCTACAACCACAAAAAGGAATGGAGTCATTAGCCCTTATGGTTTTTAAATGGCACCCAGAATTATGTTGCACGAAGCACAATTTCACATCATCCTGGGTTCATTTGTGTGAAAACAAGGTCCAATCAGGCTGAAACGCTACAAGAAGGTAGAATCTATTGAGTTGTAATTGATCTGAACGTTTCATGATGATAGCACTTTCCTAAGGGGGTCAAACCATGTCCCAAAGGTCACCGGATCTGGTGTCAATTTAAAGAAGTAGTCCAGTTACACATTTGTGGGCTTATAACTTGGCTTCTGAATGTCCTAGAGAGATCAGGTTTGTTTTAATGTACTCCAATCAACAGCCCTTACAACCACAAAAAGGAATGGAGTCATTAGCATTTATGGTTTGTAAATGTCATCCAGAATTATGTTGCACGAAGCTCAATTTCACATCATTCTGGGTCCATTTGTGTGAAAACAAGGTCCAATCAGGCTGAAACGTTACAGGAAGGTAGAATCTATTGAGTTGTAAGTGATCTGAACGTTTCATGATGATAGCACTTTCCTAGGGGGGTCAAACCATGTCCCAAAGGTCACCGGATCTGGTGTCAATTTAAAGAACTAGTCCAGTTACACATTTGTGGGCTTATAACTTGGCTTCTGAATGTCCTAGAGAGATCAGGCTTGTTTTAATGTACTCCAATCAACAGCCCCTACAACCACAAAAAGGAATGGAGTCATTAGCACTTATGGTTTGTAAATGGCACCCAGAATTATGTTGCACGAAGCACAATTTCACTTCATTCTGGGTCCATTTGTCTGAAAACAAGGTCCAATCAGGCTGAAACGTTACAGGAAGGTAGAATCTATTGAGTTGTAAGTGATCTGAACATTTCATAATGATAGCACTTTCCTAAGGGGGTCAAACCATGTCCCAAAGGTCACCGGATCTGGTGTCAATTTAAAGAAGTAGTCCAGTTACACATTTGTGGGCTTATAACTTGGCTTCTGAATGTCCTAGAGAGATCAGGTTTGTTTTAATGTACTCCAATCAACAGCCCCTACAACCACAAAAATGAATGGAGTCATTAGCACTTATGGTTTGTAAATGGCACCCAGAATTATGTTGCACGAAGCACAATTTCACATCATTCTGGGTCCATTTGTGTGAAAACAAGGTCCAATCAGGCTGAAACGCTACAAGAAGGTAGAATCTATTGAGTTGTAAGTGATCTGAACGTTTCAAGATGATCGCACATTCCTATAGGGGGTAAAACCATGTCCCAAAGGTCACCGGGCCTGGTGTCACTTTAAAGAAGTAGTCCAGTTACACCTTTGTGGGCTTATAACTTGGCTTCTGAATGTCCTAGAGAGGTTAGGTTTGTTTTAGTGTACTCCAATCAAAAGCCCCTACAACCACAAAAAGGAATGGAGTCATTAGCACTTATGGTTTGTAAATGGCACCCAGAATTATGTTGCACGAAGCACAATTTCACTTCATACTGAGTCCATTTGTGTAAATACAAGGTCCAATCAGGCTGAAACGTTACAGGAAGTTAGAATCTATTGAGTTGTAAGTGATCTGAATGTTTCATGATGATAGCACTTTCCTAAGGGGGTCAAACCATGTCCCAAAGGTCGCCGGATCTGGTGTCAATTTAAAGAAGTAGTCCAGTTACACATTTGTGGGCTCATAACTTGGCTTCTGAATGTCCTCGAGAGATCAGGTTTGTTTTAGTGTACTCCAATCATCAGCCCCTACAACCACAAAAAGGAATGGAGTCATTAGCCCTTATGGTTTTTAAATGGCACCCAGAATTATGTTGCACGAAGCACAATTTCACATCATTCTGGGTTCATTTGTGTGAAAACAAGGTCCAATCAGGCTGAAACGCTACAAGAAGGTAGAATCTATTGAGTTGTAAGTGATCTGAACGTTTCATGATGATAGCACTTTCCTAAGGGGGTCAAACCATGTCCCAAAGGTCACCGGATCTGGTGTCAATTTAAAGAAGTAGTCCAGTTACACATTTGTGGGCTTATAACTTGGCTTCTGAATGTCCTAGAGAGATCAGGTTTGTTTTAATGTACTCCAATCAACAGCCCTTACAACCACAAAAAGGAATGGAGTCATTAGCATTTATGGTTTGTAAATGTCATCCAGAATTATGTTGCACGAAGCACAATTTCACATCATTCTGGGTCCATTTGTGTGAAAACAAGGTCCAATCAGGCTGAAACGGTACAGGAAGGTAGAATCTTTTGAGTTGTAAGTGATCTGAACGTTTCATGATGATAGCACTTTCCTAAAGGGGTCAAACCATGTCCCAAAGGTCACCGGATCTGGTGTCAATTTAAAGAACTAGTCCAGTTACACATTTGTGGGCTTATAACTTGGCTTCTGAATGTCCTAGAGAGATCAGGCTTGTTTTAATGTACTCCAATCAACAGCCCCTACAACCACAAAAAGGAATGGAGTCATTAGCACTTATGGTTTGTAAATGGCACCCAGAATTATGTTGCACGAAGCACAATTTCACTTCATTCTGGGTCCATTTGTCTGAAAACAAGGTCCAATCAGGCTGAAACGTTACAGGAAGGTAGAATCTATTGAGTTGTAAGTGATCTGAACATTTCATAATGATAGCACTTTCCTAAGGGGGTCAAACCATGTCCCAAAGGTCACCGGATCTGGTGTCAATTTAAAGAAGTAGTCCAGTTACACATTTGTGGGCTTATAACTTGGCTTCTGAATGTCCTAGAGAGATCAGGTTTGTTTTAATGTACTCCAATCAACAGCCCCTACAACCACAAAAATGAATGGAGTCATTAGCACTTATGGTTTGTAAATGGCACCCAGAATTATGTTGCACGAAGCACAATTTCACATCATTCTGGGTCCATTTGTGTGAAAACAAGGTCCAATCAGGCTGAAACGCTACAAGAAGGTAGAATCTATTGAGTTGTAAGTGATCTGAACGTTTCAAGATGATCGCACATTCCTTTAGGGGGTAAAACCATGTCCCAAAGGTCACCGGGCCTGGTGTCACTTTAAAGAAGTAGTCCAGTTACACATTTGTGGGCTTATAACTTGGCTTCTGAATGTCCTAGAGAGATCAGGTTTGTTTTAATGTACTCCAATCAACAGCCCCTACAACCACAAAAAGGAATGGAGTCATTAGCACTTATGGTTTGTAAATGGCACCCGGAATTATGTTGCACGAAGCACAATTTCACTTCATTCTGGGTCCATTTGTGTGAAAACAAGGTCCAATCAGGCTGAAACGTTACAGGAAGGTAGAATCTATTGAGTTGTAAGTGATCTGAACGTTTCATGATTATAGCACTTTCCTAAGGGGGTAAAACCATGTCCCAAAGGTCACCGGGCCTCGTGTCACTTTAAAGAAGTAGTCCAGTTACACCTTTGTGGGCTTATAACTTTGCTTCTGAATGTCCTAGAGAGGTTAGGTTTAATTTAATGTACTCCAATCAAAAGCCCCTACAACCACAAAAAGGAATGGAGTCATTAGCACTTATGGTTTGTAAATGGCACCCAGAATTATGTTGCACGAAGCACAATTTCACATCATTCTGGGTCCATTTGTGTGAAAACAAGGTCCAATCAGGCTGAAACGCTACAAGAAGGTAGAATCTATTGAGTTGTAAGTGATCTGAACGTTTCAAGATGATCGCACATTCCTATAGGGGGTAAAACCATGTCCCAAAGGTCACCGGGCCTGGTGTCACTTTAAAGAAGTAGTCCAGTTACACATTTGTGGGCTTATAACTTGGCTTCTGAATGTCCTAGAGAGATCAGGTTTGTTTTAATGTACTCCAATCAACAGCCCCTACAACCACAAAAAGGAATGGAGTCATTAGCACTTATGGTTTGTAAATGGCACCCGGAATTATGTTGCACGAAGCACAATTTCACTTCATTCTGGGTCCATTTGTGTGAAAACAAGGTCCAATCAGGCTGAAACGTTACAGGAAGGTAGAATCTATTGAGTTGTAAGTGATCTGAACGTTTCATGATGATAGCACTTTCCTAAGGGGGTCAAACCATGTCCCAAAGGTCACCGGATCTGGTGTCAATTTAAAGAAGTAGTCCAGTTACACATTTGTGGGCTTATAACTTGGCTTCTGAATGTCCTAGAGAGATCAGGTTTGTTTTAATGTACTCCAATCAACAGCCCCTACAACCACAAAAATGAATGGAGTCATTAGCACTTATGGTTTGTAAATGGCACCCAGAATTATGTTGCACGAAGCACAATTTCACATCATTCTGGGTCCATTTGTGTGAAAACAAGGTCCAATCAGGCTGAAACGCTACAAGAAGGTAGAATCTATTGAGTTGTAAGTGATCTGAACGTTTCAAGATGATCGCACATTCCTATAGGGGGTAAAACCATGTCCCAAATGTCACCGGGCCTCGTGTCACTTTAAAGAAGGAGTCCAGTTACACCTTTGTGGGCTTATAACTTGGCTTCTGAATGTCCTAGAGAGGTTAGGTTTGTTTTAGTGTACTCCAATCAAAAGCCCCTACAACCACAAAAAGGAATGGAGTCATTAGCACTTATGGTTTGTAAATGGCACCCAGAATTATGTTGAACGAAGCACATTTTCACATCATTCTGGGTTCATTTGTGTGAAAACAAGGTCCAATCAGGCTGAAACGTTACAAGAAGTTAGAATCTATTGAGTTGTAAGTGATCTGAACGTTTCATGATGATAGCACTTTCCTAAGGGGGTCAAACCATGTCCCAAAGGTCACCGGATCTGGTGTCAGTTTAGAGAAGTAGTCCAGTTACACATTTGTGGGCTTATAACTTGGCTTCTGAATGTCCTTGAGAGATCAGGTTTGTTTTAATGTACTCCAATCAACAGCCCCTACAACCACAAAAAGGAATGGAGTCATTAGCACTTATGGTTTGTAAATGGCACCCAGAATTATGTTGCACGAATCACAATTTCTCTTCATACTGGCTCCATTTGTGTGAAAACAAGGTCCAATCAGGCTGAAACGTTACAGGAAGGTAGAATCTATTGAGTTGTAAGTGATCTGAACGTTTCATGATGATAGCACTTTCCTAAGGGGGTCAAACCATGTCCCAAAGGTCGCCGGAGCTGGTGTCAATTTAAAGAAGTAGTCCAGTTACACATTTGTGGGCTCATAACCTGGCTTCTGAATGTCCTAGAGAGATCAGGTTTGTTTTAGTGTACTCCAATCAGCAGCCCCTACAACCACAAAAAGGAATGGAGTCATTAGCCCTTATGGTTTTTAAATGGCACCCAAAATTATGTTGCACGAAGCACAATTTCACATCATTCTGGGTTCATTTGTGTGAAAACAAGGTCCAATTAGGCTAAAACGCTACAAGAAGGTAGAATCTATTGAGTTGTAAGTGATCTGAACGTTTCATGATGATAGCACTTTCCTAAGGGGGTCAAACCATGTCCCAAAGGTCACCGGATCTGGTGTCAATTTAAAGAAGTAGTCCAGTTACACATTTGTGGGCTTATAACTTGGCTTCTGAATGTCCTAGAGAGATCAGGTTTGTTTTAATGTACTCCAATCAACAGCCCCTACAACCACAAAAAGGAATGGAGTCATTAGCACTTATGGTTTTTAAATGGCACCCAGAATTATGTTGCACGAAGCACAATTTCACTTCATACTGGGTCCATTTGTGTAAATACAAGGTCCAATCAGGCTGAAACGTTACAGGAAGTTAGAATCTATTGAGTTGCAAGTGATCTGAATGTTTCATGATGATAGCACTTTCCTAAGGGGGTCAAACCATGTCCCAAAGGTCGCCGGATCTGGTGTCAATTTAAAGAAGTAGTCCAGTTACACATTTGTGGGCTCATAACTTGGCTTCTGAATGTCCTCGAGAGATCAGGTTTGTTTTAGTGTACTCCAATCAGCAGCCCCTACAACCACAAAAAGGAATGGAGTCATTAGCCCTTATGGTTTTTAAATGGCACCCAGAATTATGTTGCACGAAGCACAATTTCACATCATCCTGGGTTCATTTGTGTGAAAACAAGGTCCAATCAGGCTGAAACGCTACAAGAAGGTAGAATCTATTGAGTTGTAATTGATCTGAACGTTTCATGATGATAGCACTTTCCTAAGGGGGTCAAACCATGTCCCAAAGGTCACCGGATCTGGTGTCAATTTAAAGAAGTAGTCCAGTTACACATTTGTGGGCTTATAACTTGGCTTCTGAATGTCCTAGAGAGATCAGGTTTGTTTTAATGTACTCCAATCAACAGCCCTTACAACCACAAAAAGGAATGGAGTCATTAGCATTTATGGTTTGTAAATGTCATCCAGAATTATGTTGCACGAAGCTCAATTTCACATCATTCTGGGTCCATTTGTGTGAAAACAAGGTCCAATCAGGCTGAAACGTTACAGGAAGGTAGAATCTATTGAGTTGTAAGTGATCTGAACGTTTCATGATGATAGCACTTTCCTAGGGGGGTCAAACCATGTCCCAAAGGTCACCGGATCTGGTGTCAATTTAAAGAACTAGTCCAGTTACACATTTGTGGGCTTATAACTTGGCTTCTGAATGTCCTAGAGAGATCAGGCTTGTTTTAATGTACTCCAATCAACAGCCCCTACAACCACAAAAAGGAATGGAGTCATTAGCACTTATGGTTTGTAAATGGCACCCAGAATTATGTTGCACGAAGCACAATTTCACTTCATTCTGGGTCCATTTGTCTGAAAACAAGGTCCAATCAGGCTGAAACGTTACAGGAAGGTAGAATCTATTGAGTTGTAAGTGATCTGAACATTTCATAATGATAGCACTTTCCTAAGGGGGTCAAACCATGTCCCAAAGGTCACCGGATCTGGTGTCAATTTAAAGAAGTAGTCCAGTTACACATTTGTGGGCTTATAACTTGGCTTCTGAATGTCCTAGAGAGATCAGGTTTGTTTTAATGTACTCCAATCAACAGCCCCTACAACCACAAAAATGAATGGAGTCATTAGCACTTATGGTTTGTAAATGGCACCCAGAATTATGTTGCACGAAGCACAATTTCACATCATTCTGGGTCCATTTGTGTGAAAACAAGGTCCAATCAGGCTGAAACGCTACAAGAAGGTAGAATCTATTGAGTTGTAAGTGATCTGAACGTTTCAAGATGATCGCACATTCCTATAGGGGGTAAAACCATGTCCCAAAGGTCACCGGGCCTGGTGTCACTTTAAAGAAGTAGTCCAGTTACACCTTTGTGGGCTTATAACTTGGCTTCTGAATGTCCTAGAGAGGTTAGGTTTGTTTTAGTGTACTCCAATCAAAAGCCCCTACAACCACAAAAAGGAATGGAGTCATTAGCACTTATGGTTTGTAAATGGCACCCAGAATTATGTTGCACGAAGCACAATTTCACTTCATACTGAGTCCATTTGTGTAAATACAAGGTCCAATCAGGCTGAAACGTTACAGGAAGTTAGAATCTATTGAGTTGTAAGTGATCTGAATGTTTCATGATGATAGCACTTTCCTAAGGGGGTCAAACCATGTCCCAAAGGTCGCCGGATCTGGTGTCAATTTAAAGAAGTAGTCCAGTTACACATTTGTGGGCTCATAACTTGGCTTCTGAATGTCCTCGAGAGATCAGGTTTGTTTTAGTGTACTCCAATCATCAGCCCCTACAACCACAAAAAGGAATGGAGTCATTAGCCCTTATGGTTTTTAAATGGCACCCAGAATTATGTTGCACGAAGCACAATTTCACATCATTCTGGGTTCATTTGTGTGAAAACAAGGTCCAATCAGGCTGAAACGCTACAAGAAGGTAGAATCTATTGAGTTGTAAGTGATCTGAACGTTTCATGATGATAGCACTTTCCTAAGGGGGTCAAACCATGTCCCAAAGGTCACCGGATCTGGTGTCAATTTAAAGAAGTAGTCCAGTTACACATTTGTGGGCTTATAACTTGGCTTCTGAATGTCCTAGAGAGATCAGGTTTGTTTTAATGTACTCCAATCAACAGCCCTTACAACCACAAAAAGGAATGGAGTCATTAGCATTTATGGTTTGTAAATGTCATCCAGAATTATGTTGCACGAAGCACAATTTCACATCATTCTGGGTCCATTTGTGTGAAAACAAGGTCCAATCAGGCTGAAACGGTACAGGAAGGTAGAATCTTTTGAGTTGTAAGTGATCTGAACGTTTCATGATGATAGCACTTTCCTAAAGGGGTCAAACCATGTCCCAAAGGTCACCGGATCTGGTGTCAATTTAAAGAACTAGTCCAGTTACACATTTGTGGGCTTATAACTTGGCTTCTGAATGTCCTAGAGAGATCAGGCTTGTTTTAATGTACTCCAATCAACAGCCCCTACAACCACAAAAAGGAATGGAGTCATTAGCACTTATGGTTTGTAAATGGCACCCAGAATTATGTTGCACGAAGCACAATTTCACTTCATTCTGGGTCCATTTGTCTGAAAACAAGGTCCAATCAGGCTGAAACGTTACAGGAAGGTAGAATCTATTGAGTTGTAAGTGATCTGAACATTTCATAATGATAGCACTTTCCTAAGGGGGTCAAACCATGTCCCAAAGGTCACCGGATCTGGTGTCAATTTAAAGAAGTAGTCCAGTTACACATTTGTGGGCTTATAACTTGGCTTCTGAATGTCCTAGAGAGATCAGGTTTGTTTTAATGTACTCCAATCAACAGCCCCTACAACCACAAAAATGAATGGAGTCATTAGCACTTATGGTTTGTAAATGGCACCCAGAATTATGTTGCACGAAGCACAATTTCACATCATTCTGGGTCCATTTGTGTGAAAACAAGGTCCAATCAGGCTGAAACGCTACAAGAAGGTAGAATCTATTGAGTTGTAAGTGATCTGAACGTTTCAAGATGATCGCACATTCCTTTAGGGGGTAAAACCATGTCCCAAAGGTCACCGGGCCTGGTGTCACTTTAAAGAAGTAGTCCAGTTACACATTTGTGGGCTTATAACTTGGCTTCTGAATGTCCTAGAGAGATCAGGTTTGTTTTAATGTACTCCAATCAACAGCCCCTACAACCACAAAAAGGAATGGAGTCATTAGCACTTATGGTTTGTAAATGGCACCCGGAATTATGTTGCACGAAGCACAATTTCACTTCATTCTGGGTCCATTTGTGTGAAAACAAGGTCCAATCAGGCTGAAACGTTACAGGAAGGTAGAATCTATTGAGTTGTAAGTGATCTGAACGTTTCATGATTATAGCACTTTCCTAAGGGGGTAAAACCATGTCCCAAAGGTCACCGGGCCTCGTGTCACTTTAAAGAAGTAGTCCAGTTACACCTTTGTGGGCTTATAACTTTGCTTCTGAATGTCCTAGAGAGGTTAGGTTTAATTTAATGTACTCCAATCAAAAGCCCCTACAACCACAAAAAGGAATGGAGTCATTAGCACTTATGGTTTGTAAATGGCACCCAGAATTATGTTGCACGAAGCACAATTTCACATCATTCTGGGTCCATTTGTGTGAAAACAAGGTCCAATCAGGCTGAAACGCTACAAGAAGGTAGAATCTATTGAGTTGTAAGTGATCTGAACGTTTCAAGATGATCGCACATTCCTATAGGGGGTAAAACCATGTCCCAAAGGTCACCGGGCCTGGTGTCACTTTAAAGAAGTAGTCCAGTTACACATTTGTGGGCTTATAACTTGGCTTCTGAATGTCCTAGAGAGATCAGGTTTGTTTTAATGTACTCCAATCAACAGCCCCTACAACCACAAAAAGGAATGGAGTCATTAGCACTTATGGTTTGTAAATGGCACCCGGAATTATGTTGCACGAAGCACAATTTCACTTCATTCTGGGTCCATTTGTGTGAAAACAAGGTCCAATCAGGCTGAAACGTTACAGGAAGGTAGAATCTATTGAGTTGTAAGTGATCTGAACGTTTCATGATGATAGCACTTTCCTAAGGGGGTCAAACCATGTCCCAAAGGTCACCGGATCTGGTGTCAATTTAAAGAAGTAGTCCAGTTACACATTTGTGGGCTTATAACTTGGCTTCTGAATGTCCTAGAGAGATCAGGTTTGTTTTAATGTACTCCAATCAACAGCCCCTACAACCACAAAAATGAATGGAGTCATTAGCACTTATGGTTTGTAAATGGCACCCAGAATTATGTTGCACGAAGCACAATTTCACATCATTCTGGGTCCATTTGTGTGAAAACAAGGTCCAATCAGGCTGAAACGCTACAAGAAGGTAGAATCTATTGAGTTGTAAGTGATCTGAACGTTTCAAGATGATCGCACATTCCTATAGGGGGTAAAACCATGTCCCAAATGTCACCGGGCCTCGTGTCACTTTAAAGAAGGAGTCCAGTTACACCTTTGTGGGCTTATAACTTGGCTTCTGAATGTCCTAGAGAGGTTAGGTTTGTTTTAGTGTACTCCAATCAAAAGCCCCTACAACCACAAAAAGGAATGGAGTCATTAGCACTTATGGTTTGTAAATGGCACCCAGAATTATGTTGAACGAAGCACATTTTCACATCATTCTGGGTTCATTTGTGTGAAAACAAGGTCCAATCAGGCTGAAACGTTACAAGAAGTTAGAATCTATTGAGTTGTAAGTGATCTGAACGTTTCATGATGATAGCACTTTCCTAAGGGGGTCAAACCATGTCCCAAAGGTCACCGGATCTGGTGTCAGTTTAGAGAAGTAGTCCAGTTACACATTTGTGGGCTTATAACTTGGCTTCTGAATGTCCTTGAGAGATCAGGTTTGTTTTAATGTACTCCAATCAACAGCCCCTACAACCACAAAAAGGAATGGAGTCATTAGCACTTATGGTTTGTAAATGGCACCCAGAATTATGTTGCACGAATCACAATTTCTCTTCATACTGGCTCCATTTGTGTGAAAACAAGGTCCAATCAGGCTGAAACGTTACAGGAAGGTAGAATCTATTGAGTTGTAAGTGATCTGAACGTTTCATGATGATAGCACTTTCCTAAGGGGGTCAAACCATGTCCCAAAGGTCGCCGGAGCTGGTGTCAATTTAAAGAAGTAGTCCAGTTACACATTTGTGGGCTCATAACCTGGCTTCTGAATGTCCTAGAGAGATCAGGTTTGTTTTAGTGTACTCCAATCAGCAGCCCCTACAACCACAAAAAGGAATGGAGTCATTAGCCCTTATGGTTTTTAAATGGCACCCAAAATTATGTTGCACGAAGCACAATTTCACATCATTCTGGGTTCATTTGTGTGAAAACAAGGTCCAATTAGGCTAAAACGCTACAAGAAGGTAGAATCTATTGAGTTGTAAGTGATCTGAACGTTTCATGATGATAGCACTTTCCTAAGGGGGTCAAACCATGTCCCAAAGGTCACCGGATCTGGTGTCAATTTAAAGAAGTAGTCCAGTTACACATTTGTGGGCTTATAACTTGGCTTCTGAATGTCCTAGAGAGATCAGGTTTGTTTTAATGTACTCCAATCAACAGCCCCTACAACCACAAAAAGGAATGGAGTCATTAGCACTTATGGTTTTTAAATGGCACCCAGAATTATGTTGCACGAAGCACAATTTCACATCATTCTGGGTTCATTTGTGTGAAAACTAGGTCCAATCAGGCTGAAACGTTACAGGAAGGTAGAATCTATTGAGTTGTAAGTGATCTGAATGTTTCATGATGATAGCACTTTCCTAAGGGGGTCAAACCATGTCCCAAAGGTCACAGGATCTGGTGTCAATTTAAAGAATTAGTCCAGTTACACATTTGTGGGCTTATAGCTTGGCTTCTGAATGTCCTAGAGAGATCAGGTTTGTTTTAATGTACTCCAATCAACAGCCCCTACAACCACAAAAAGGAATGGAGTCATTAGCACTTATGGTTTGTAAATGGCATCCAGAATTATGTTGCACGAAGCACAATTTCACATCATTCTGGGTCCATTTGTGTGAAAACAAGGTCCAGTCAGGCTGAAACGCTACAAGAAGGTAGAATCTATTGAGTTGTAAGTGATCTGAACGTTTCATGATGATAGCACTTTCCTAAGGGGGTCAAACCATGTCCCAAAGGTCACCGGATCTGGTGTCAATTTAAAGAAGTAGTCCAGTTACACATTTGTGGGCTTATAACTTGTCTTCTGAATGTCCTAGAGAGATCAGGTTTGTTTTAGTGTACTCCAATCAACAGCCCCTACAACCACAAAAAGGAATGGAGTCATTAGCACTTATGGTTTTTAAATGGCACCCAGAATTATGTTGCACGAAGCACAATTTTACATCATTCTGGGTTCATTTGTGTGAAAACTAGGTCCAATCAGGCTGAAACGTTACAGGATGGTAGAATCTATTGAGTTGTAAGTGATCTGAACGTTTCATGATGATAGCACTTTCCTAAGGGGGTCAAACCATGTCCCAAAGGTCACCGGATCTGGTGTCAGTTTAGAGAAGTAGTCCAGTTACACATTTGTGGGCTTATAACTTGGCTTCTGAATGTCCTTGAGAGATCAGGTTTGTTTTAATGTACTCCAATCAACAGCCCCTACAACCACAAAAAGGAATGGAGTCATTAGCACTTATGGTTTGTAAATGGCACCCAGAATTATGTTGCACGAATCACAATTTCTCTTCATACTGGCTCCATTTGTGTGAAAACAAGGTCCAATCAGGCTGAAACGTTACAGGAAGGTAGAATCTATTGAGTTGTAAGTGATCTGAACGTTTCATGATGATAGCACTTTCCTAAGGGGGTCAAACCATGTCCCAAAGGTCGCCGGATCTGGTGTCAATTTAAAGAAGTAGTCCAGTTACACATTTGTGGGCTCATAACTTGGCTTCTGAATGTCCTAGAGAGATCAGGTTTGTTTTAGTGTACTCCAATCAGCAGCCCCTTCAACCACAAAAAGGAATGGAGTCATTAGCCCTTATGGTTTTTAAATGGCACCCAAAATTATGTTGCACGAAGCACAATTTCACATCATTCTGGGTTCATTTGTGTGAAAACAAGGTCCAATTAGGCTGAAACGCTACAAGAAGGTAGAATCTATTGAGTTGTAAGTGATCTGAACGTTTCATGATGATAGCACTTTCCTAAGGGGGTCAAACCATGTCCCAAAGGTCACCGGATCTGGTGTCATTTTAAAGAAGTAGTCCAGTTACACATTTGTGGGCTTATAACTTGGCTTCTGAATGTCCTAGAGAGATCAGGTTTGTTTTAATGTACTCCAATCAACAGCCCCTACAACCACAAAAAGGAATGGAGTCATTAGCACTTATGGTTTTTAAATGGCACCCAGAATTATGTTGCACGAAGCACAATTTCACATCATTCTGGGTTCATTTGTGTGAAAACTAGGTCCAATCAGGCTGAAACGTTACAGGAAGGTAGAATCTATTGAGTTGTAAGTGATCTGAATGTTTCATGATGATAGCACTTTCCTAAGGGGGTCAAACCATGTCCCAAAGGTCACAGGATCTGGTGTCAATTTAAAGAATTAGTCCAGTTACACATTTGTGGGCTTATAACTTGGCTTCTGAATGTCCTAGAGAGATCAGGTTTGTTTTAATGTACTCCAATCAACAGCCCCTACAACCACAAAAAGGAATGGAGTCATTAGCACTTATGGTTTGTAAATGGCATCCAGAATTATGTTGCACGAAGCACAATTTCACATCATTCTGGGTCCATTTGTGTGAAAACAAGGTCCAGTCAGGCTGAAACGCTACAAGAAGGTAGAATCTATTGAGTTGTAAGTGATCTGAACGTTTCATGATGATAGCACTTTCCTAAGGGGGTCAAACCATGTCCCAAAGGTCACCGGATCTGGTGTCAATTTAAAGAAGTAGTCCAGTTACACATTTGTGGGCTTATAACTTGTCTTCTGAATGTCCTAGAGAGATCAGGTTTGTTTTAGTGTACTCCAATCAACAGCCCCTACAACCACAAAAAGGAATGGAGTCATTAGCACTTATGGTTTTTAAATGGCACCCAGAATTATGTTGCACGAAGCACAATTTTACATCATTCTGGGTTCATTTGTGTGAAAACTAGGTCCAATGAGGCTGAAACGTTACAGGAAGGTAGAATCTATTGAGTTGTAAGTGATCTGAACGTTTCATGATGATAACACTTTCCTAAGGGGGTCAAACCATGTCCCAAAGGTCGCCGGATCTGGTGTCAATTTAAAGAAGTAGTCCAGTTACACATTTGTGGGCTCATAACTTGGCTTCTGAATGTCCTAGAGAGATCAGGTTTGTTTTAGTGTACTCCAATCAGCAGCCCCTACAACCACAGAAAGGAATGGAGTCATTAGCCCTTATGGTTTTTAAATGGCACCCAAAATTATGTTGCACGAAGCACAATTTCACATCATTCTGGGTTCATTTGTGTGAAAACAAGGTCCAATTAGGCTGAAACGCTACAAGAAGGTAGAATCTATTGAGTTGTAAGTGATCTGAACGTTTCATGATGATAGCACTTTCCTAATGGGGTCAAACCATGTCCCAAAGGTCACCGGATCTGTTGTCAATTTAAAGAAGTAGTCCAGTTACACATTTGTGGGCTTATAACTTGGCTTCTGAATGTCCTAGAGAGATCAGGTTTGTTTTAGTGTACTCCAATCAACAGCCCCTACAACCACAAAAAGGAATGGAGTCATTAGCACTTATGGTTTTTAAATGGCACCCAGAATTATGTTGCACGAAGCACAATTTCACATCATTCTGGGTTCATTTGTGTGAAAACTAGGTCCAATCAGGCTGAAACGTTACAGGAAGGTAGAATCTATTGAGTTGTAAGTGATCTGAATGTTTCATGATGATAGCACTTTCCTAAGGGGGTCAAACCATGTCCCAAAGGTCACAGGATCTGGTGTCAATTTAAAGAATTAGTCCAGTTACACATTTGTGGGCTTATAACTTGGCTTCTGAATGTCCTAGAGAGATCAGGTTTGTTTTAATGTACTCCAATCAACAGCCCCTACAACCACAAAAAGGAATGGAGTCATTAGCACTTATGGTTTGTAAATGGCATCCAGAATTATGTTGCACGAAGCACAATTTCACATCATTCTGGGTCCATTTGTGTGAAAACAAGGTCCAGTCAGGCTGAAACGCTACAAGAAGGTAGAATCTATTGAGTTGTAAGTGATCTGAACGTTTCATGATGATAGCACTTTCCTAAGGGGGTCAAACCATGTCCCAAAGGTCACCGGATCTGGTGTCAATTTAAAGAAGTAGTCCAGTTACACATTTGTGGGCTTATAACTTGTCTTCTGAATGTCCTAGAGAGATCAGGTTTGTTTTAGTGTACTCCAATCAACAGCCCCTACAACCACAAAAAGGAATGGAGTCATTAGCACTTATGGTTTTTAAATGGCACCCAGAATTATGTTGCACGAAGCACAATTTTACATCATTCTGGGTTCATTTGTGTGAAAACTAGGTCCAATCAGGCTGAAACGTTACAGGAAGGTAGAATCTATTGAGTTGTAAGTGATCTGAACGTTTCATGATGATAGCACTTTCCTAAGGGGGTCAAATGTGTAACTGGACTACTTCTTTAAATTGACACCAGATCCGGTGACCTTTGGGACATGGTTTGACCCCCTTAGGAAAGTTCTATCATCATGAAACGTTCAGATCAATTACAACTCAATAGATTCTACCTTCCTGTAACGTTTCAGCCTGATTGGACCTTGTTTTCACACAAATGAACCCAGAATGAAGTGAAATTGTGCTTCGTGCAACATAATTCTGGGTGCCATTTACAAACCATAAGTGCTAATGACTCCATTCCTTTTTGTGGTTGTAGGGGCTGTTGATTGGAGTACATTAAAACAAACCTGATCTCTCTAGGACATTCAGAAGCCAAGTTATAAGCCCACAAATGTGTAACTGGACTACTTCTTTAAATTGACACCAGATCCGGTGACCTTTGGGACATGGTTTGACCCCCTTAGGAAAGTTCTATCATCATGAAACGTTCAGATCACTTACAACTCAATAGATTCTACCTTCTTGTAGCGTTTCAGCCTGATTGGACCTTGTTTTCACACAAATGGACCCAGAATGATGTGAAATTGTGCTTCGTGCAACATAATTCTGGGTGCCATTTACAAACCATAAGTGCTAATGACTCCATTCCTTTTTGTGGTTGTAGGGGCTGTTGATTGGAGTACATTAAAACAAACCTGATCTCTCTAGGACATTCAGAAGCCAAGTTATAAGCCCACAGATGTGTAACTGGACTACTTCTTTAAATTGACACCAGATCCGGTGACCTTTGGGACATGGTTTGACCCCCTTAGGAAAGTGCTATCATCATGAAACGTTCAGATCACTTACAACTCAATAGATTCTACCTTCCTGTAACGTTTCAGCCAGTTTGGACCTTGTTTTCACACAAATGGACCCAGAATGATGTGAAATAGTGCTTCGTGCAACATAATTCTGGGTGCCATTTACAAACCATAAGTGCTAATGACTCCATTCCTATTTGTGGTTGTAGGAGCTGTTGATTGGAGTACATTAAAACAAACCTGATCTCTCTAGGACATTCAGAAGCCAAGTTATAAGCCCACAAATGTGTAACTGGACTACTTCTTTAAATTGAAACCCGATCCGGTGACCTTTGGGACATGGTTTGACCCCCGTAGGAAAGTGCTATTATCATAAAACGTTCGGATCACTTACAACTCAATAGATTCTACCTTCCTGTAACATTTCAGCCTGATTGGACCTTGTTTTCACACAAATGAACCCAGAATGATGTGAAATTGTGCTTCGTGCAACATAATTCTGGGTGCCATTTACAAACCATAAGTGCTAATGACTCCATTCCTTTTTGTGGTTGTAGGGGCTTTTGATTGGAGTACACTAAAACAAACCTAACCTCTCTAGGACATTCAGAAGCCAAGTTATAAGCCCACAAAGGTGTAACTGGACTACTTTAAAGTGACACCAGGCCCGGTGACCTTTGGGACATGTTTTTAGCCCCTATAGGAATGTGCGATCATCTTGAAACGTTCAGATCACTTACAACTCAATAGATTCTACCTTCCTGTAACGTTTCAGCCTGATTGGACCTTGTTTTCACACAAATTGACCCAGAATGATGTGAAATTGTGCTTCGTGCAACATATTTCTGGGTGCCATTTATAAACCATAAGTGCTAATGACTCCATTCCTTTTTGTGGTTGTAGGGGCTGTTGATTGGAGTACATTAAAACAAACCTGATCTCTCTAGGACATTCAGAAGCCAAGTTATAAGCCCACAAATGTGTAACTGGACTACTTCTTTAAATTGACACCAGATCCGGTGACCTTTGGGACATGGTTTGACCCCCTTAGGAAAGTGATATCATCATGAAACGTTCAGATCACTTACAACTCAATAGATTCTACCTTCCTGTAACGTTTCAGCCTGATTGGACCTTGTTTTCACACAAATGAACCCAGAATGAAGTGAAATAGTGCTTCGTGCAACATAATTCTGGGTGCCATTTACAAACCATAAGTGCTAATGACTCCATTCCTATTTGTGGTTGTAGGAGCTGTTGATTGGAGTACATTAAAACAAACCTGATCTCTCTAGGACATTCAGAAGCCAAGTTATAAGCCCACAAATGTGTAACTGGACTACTTCTTTAAATTGAAGCCAGATCCGGTGACCTTTGGGACATGGTTTGACCCCCGTAGGAAACTGCTATTATCATAAAACGTTCGGATCACTTACAACTCAATAGATTCTACCTTCCTGTAACATTTCAGCCTGATTGGACCTTGTTTTCACACAAATGAACCCAGAATGATGTGAAATTGTGCTTCGTGCAACATAATTCTGGGTGCCATTTACAAACCATAAGTGCTAATGACTCCATTCCTTTTTGTGGTTGTAGGGGCTTTTGATTGGAGTACACTAAAACAAACCTAACCTCTCTAGGACATTCAGAAGCCAAGTTATAAGCCCACAAAGGTGTAACTGGACTACTTTAAAGTGACACCAGGCCCGGTGACCTTTGGGACATGTTTTTAGCCCCTATAGGAATGTGCGATCATCTTGAAACGTTCAGATCACTTACAACTCAATAGATTCTACCTTCCTGTAACGTTTCAGCCTGATTGGACCTTGTTTTCACACAAATGGACCCAGAATGATGTGAAATTGTGCTTCGTGCAACATAATTCTGGGTGCCATTTACAAACCATAAGTGCTAATGACTCCATTCCTTTTTGTGGTTGTAGGGGCTGTTGACTGGAGTACATTAAAACAAACCTGATCTCTCTAGAACATTCAGAAGCCAAGTTATAAGCCCACAAATGTGTAACTGGACTACTTCTTTAAATTGACACCAGATCCGGTGACCTTTGGGACATGGTTTGACCCCCTTAGGAAAGTGCTATCATCATGAAACGTTCAGATCACTTACAACTCAATAGATTCTACCTTCCTGTAACGTTTCAGCCTGATTTGACCTTGTTTTCACACAAATGAACCCAGAATGAAGTGAAATTGTGCTTCGTGCAACATAATTCTGGGTGCCATTTACAAACCATAAGTGCTAATGACTCCATTCCTTTTTGTGGTTGTAGGGGCTGTTGATTGGAGTACATTAAAACAAACCTGATCTCTCTAGGACATTCAGAAGCCAAGTTATAAGCCCACAAATGTGTAACTGGACTACTTCTTTAAATTGACACCAGATCCGGTGACCGTTGGGACATGGTTTGACCCCCTTAGGAAAGTGCTATCATCATGAAACGTTCAGATCACTTACAACTCAATAGATTCTACCTTCCTGTAACGTTTCAGCCTGATTGGACCTTGTTTTCACACAAATGAACCCAGAATGAAGTGAAATTGCGCTTCGTGCCACATAATTCTGGGTGCCATTTACAAACCATAAGTGCTAATGACTCCATTCCTTTTTGTGGTTGTAGGGGCTGTTGATTGGAGTACATTAAAACAAACCTGATCTCTCTAGGACATTCAGAAGCCAAGTTATAAGCCCACAAATGTGTAACTGGACTACTTCTTTAAATTGACACCAGATCCGGTGACCTTTGGGACATGGATTGACCCCCTTAGGAAAGTGCTATCATCATGAAACATTCAGATCACTTACAACTCAATAGATTCTACCTTCCTGTAACGTTTCAGCCTGATTGGACCTTGTTTTCACACAAATGGACCCAGAATGAAGTGAAATTGTGCTTCGTGCAACATAATTCTGGGTGCCATTTACAAACCATAAGTGCTAATGACTCCATTCCTTTTTGTGGTTGTAGGGGCTGTTGATTGGAGTACATTAAAACAAACCTGATCTCTCTAGGACATTCAGAAGCCAAGTTATAAGCCCACAAATGTGTAACTGGACTACTTCTTTAAATTGACACCAGATCCGGTGACCTTTGGGACATGGTTTGACCCCCTTAGTAAAGTGCTATCATCATGAAACGTTCAGATCACTTACAACTCAATAGATTCTACCTTCCTGTAATGTTTCAGCCTGATTGGACCTTGTTTTCACACAAATGAACCCAGAATGAAGTGAAATTGTGCTTCGTGCAACATAATTCTGGGTGCCATTTACAAACCATAAGTGCTAATGACTCCATTCCTTTTTGTGGTTGTAGGGGCTGTTGATTGGAGTACATTAAAACAAACCTGATCTCTCTAGGACATTCAGAAGCCAAGTTATAAGCCCACAAATGTGTAACTGGACTACTTCTTTAAATTGACACCAGATCCGGTGACCTTTGGGACATTGTTTGACCCCCGTAGGAAAGTGCTATCATCATGAAACGTTCGGATCACTTACAACTCAATAGATTCTACCTTCCTGTAACGTTTCAGCCTGATTGGACCTTGTTTTCACACAAATGAACCCAGAATGATGTGAAATTGTGCTTCGTGCAACATAATTCTGGGTGCCATTTACAAACCATAAGTGCTAATGACTCCATTCCTCTTTGTGGTTGTAGGGGCTTTTGATTGGAGTACACTAAAACAAACCTAACCTCTCTAGGACATTCAGAAGCCAAGTTATAAGCCCACAAAGGTGTAACTGGACTACTTTAAAGTGACACCAGATCCGGTGACCTTTGGGACATGGTTTGACCCCCTTAGGAAAGTGCTATCATCATGAAACGTTCAGATCACTTACAACTCAATAGATTCTACCTTCTTGTAGCGTTTCAGCCTGATTGGACCTTGTTTTCACACAAATGGACCCAGAATGATGTGAAATTGTGCTTCGTGCAACATAATTCTGGGTGCCATTTACAAACCATAAGTGCTAATGACTCCATTCCTTTTTGTGGTTGTAGGGGCTGTTGATTGGAGTACATTAAAACAAACCTGATCTCTCTAGGACATTAGGAAGCCAAGTTATAAGCCCACAGATGTGTAACTGGACTACTTCTTTAAATTGACACCAGATCCGGTGACCTTTGGGACATGGTTTGACCCCCTTAGGAAAGTGCTATCATCATGAAACGTTCAGATCACTTACAACTCAATAGATTCTACCTTCCTGTAACGTTTCAGCCAGTTTGGACCTTGTTTTCACACAAATGGACCCAGAATGATGTGAAATTGTGCTTCGTGCAACATAATTCTGGGTGCCATTTATAAACCATAAGTGCTAATGACTCCATTCCTTTTTGTGGTTGTAGGGGCTGTTGATTGGAGTACATTAAAACAAATCTTATCTCTCTAGGACATTCAGAAGCCAAGTTATAAGCCCACAAATGTGTAACTGGACTACTTCTTTAAATTGACACCAGATCCGGTGACCTTTGGGACATGGTTTGACCCCCTTAGGAAAGTGATATCATCATGAAACGTTCAGATCACTTACAACTCAATAGATTCTACCTTCCTGTAACGTTTCAGCCTGATTGGACCTTGTTTTCACACAAATGAACCCAGAATGAAGTGAAATAGTGCTTCGTGCAACATAATTCTGGGTGCCATTTACAAACCATAAGTGCTAATGACTCCATTCCTATTTGTGGTTGTAGGAGCTGTTGATTGGAGTACATTAAAACAAACCTGATCTCTCTAGGACATTCAGAAGCCAAGTTATAAGCCCACAAATGTGTAACTGGACTACTTCTTTAAATTGAAACCAGATCCGGTGACCTTTGGGACATGGTTTGACCCCCGTAGGAAACTGCTATTATCATAAAACGTTCGGATCACTTACAATTCAATAGATTCTACCTTCCTGTAACATTTCAGCCTGATTGGACCTTGTTTTCACACAAATGAACCCAGAATGATGTGAAATTGTGCTTCGTGCAACATAATTCTGGGTGCCATTTACAAACCATAAGTGCTAATGACTCCATTCCTTTTTGTGGTTGTAGGGGCTTTTGATTGGAGTACACTAAAACAAACCTAACCTCTCTAGGACATTCAGAAGCCAAGTTATAAGCCCAAAAAGGTGTAACTGGACTACTTTAAAGTGACACCAGGCCCGGTGACCTTTGGGACATGTTTTTAGCCCCTATAGGAATGTGCGATCATCTTGAAACGTTCAGATCACTTACAACTCAATAGATTCTACCTTCCTGTAACGTTTCAGCCTGATTGGACCTTGTTTTCACACAAATGGACCCAGAATGATGTGAAATTGTGCTTCGTGCAACATAATTCTGGGTGCCATTTACAAACCATAAGTGCTAATGACTCCATTCCTTTTTGTGGTTGTAGGGGCTGTTGACTGGAGTACATTAAAACAAACCTGATCTCTCTAGAACATTCAGAAGCCAAGTTATAAGCCCACAAATGTGTAACTGGACTACTTCTTTAAATTGACACCAGATCCGGTGACCTTTGGGACATGGTTTGACCCCCTTAGGAAAGTGCTATCATCATGAAACGTTCAGATCACTTACAACTCAATAGATTCTACCTTCCTGTAACGTTTCAGCCTGATTTGACCTTGTTTTCACACAAATGAACCCAGAATGAAGTGAAATTGTGCTTCGTGCAACATAATTCTGGGTGCCATTTACAAACCATAAGTGCTAATGACTCCATTCCTTTTTGTGGTTGTAGGGGCTGTTGATTGGAGTACATTAAAACAAACCTGATCTCTCTAGGACATTCAGAAGCCAAGTTATAAGCCCACAAATGTGTAACTGGACTACTTCTTTAAATTGACACCAGATCCGGTGACCTTTGGGACATGGTTTGACCCCCTTAGGAAAGTGCTATCATCATGAAACGTTCAGATCACTTACAACTCAATAGATTCTACCTTCCTGTAACGTTTCAGGCTGATTGGACCTTGTTTTCACACAAATGGACCCAGAATGAAGTGAAATTGCGCTTCGTGCCACATAATTCTGGGTGCCATTTACAAACCATAAGTGCTAATGACTCCATTCCTTTTTGTGGTTGTAGGGGCTGTTGATTGGAGTACATTAAAACAAACCTGATCTCTCTAGGACATTCAGAAGCCAAGTTATAAGCCCACAAATGTGTAACTGGACTACTTCTTTAAAGTGACACCAGGCCCGGTGACCTTTGGGACATGGTTTTACCCCCTATAGGAATGTGCAATCATCTTGAAACGTTCAGATCACTTACAACTCAATAGATTCTACCTTCTTGTAGCGTTTCAGCCTGATTGGACCTTGTTTTCACACAAATGGACCCAGAATGATGTGAAATTGTGCTTCGTGCAACATAATTCTGGGTGCCATTTACAAACCATAAGTGCTAATGACTCCATTCCTTTTTGTGGTTGTAGGGGCTGTTGATTGGAGTACATTAAAACAAACCTGATCTCTCTAGGACATTCACAAGCCAAGTTATAAGCCCACAAATGTGTAACTGGACTACTTCTTTAAATTGACACCAGATCCGGTGACCTTTGGGACATGGTTTGACCCCCTTAGGAAAGTGCTATCATCATGAAACATTCAGATCACTTACAACTCAATAGATTCTACCTTCCTGTAACGTTTCAGCCTGATTGGACCTTGTTTTCACACAAATGGACCCAGAATGAAGTGAAATTGTGCTTCGTGCAACATAATTCTGGGTGCCATTTACAAACCATAAGTGCTAATGACTCCATTCCTTTTTGTGGTTGTAGGGGCTGTTGATTGGAGTACATTAAAACAAACCTGATCTCTCTAGGACATTCAGAAGCCAAGTTATAAGCCCACAAATGTGTAACTGGACTACTTCTTTAAATTGACACCAGATCCGGTGACCTTTGGGACATGGTTTGACCCCCTTAGTAAAGTGCTATCATCATGAAACGTTCAGATCACTTACAACTCAATAGATTCTACCTTCCTGTAACGTTTCAGCCTGATTGGACCTTGTTTTCACACAAATGAACCCAGAATGAAGTGAAATTGTGCTTCGTGCAACATAATTCTGGGTGCCATTTACAAACCATAAGTGCTAATGACTCCATTCCTTTTTGTGGTTGTAGGGGCTGTTGATTGGAGTACATTAAAACAAACCTGATCTCTCTAGGACATTCAGAAGCCAAGTTATAAGCCCACAAATGTGTAACTGGACTACTTCTTTAAATTGACACCAGATCCGGTGACCTTTGGGACATTGTTTGACCCCCGTAGGAAAGTGCTATCATCATGAAACGTTCGGATCACTTACAACTCAATAGATTCTACCTTCCTGTAACGTTTCAGCCTGATTGGACCTTGTTTTCACACAAATGAACCCAGAATGATGTGAAATTGTGCTTCGTGCAACATAATTCTGGGTGCCATTTACAAACCATAAGTGCTAATGACTCCATTCCTCTTTGTGGTTGTAGGGGCTTTTGATTGGAGTACACTAAAACAAACCTAACCTCTCTAGGACATTCAGAAGCCAAGTTATAAGCCCACAAAGGTGTAACTGGACTACTTTAAAGTGACACCAGGCCCGGTGACCTTTGGGACATGTTTTTACCCCCTATAGGAATGTGCGATCATCTTGAAACGTTCAGATCACTTACAACTCAATAGATTCTACCTTCTTGTAGCGTTTCAGCCTGATTGGACCTTGTTTTCACACAAATGGACCCAGAATGATGTGAAATTGTGCTTCGTGCAACATAATTCTGGGTGCCATTTACAAACCATAAGTGCTAATGACTCCATTCCTTTTTGTGGTTGTAGGGGCTGTTGATTGGAGTACATTAAAACAAACCTGATCTCTCTAGGATATTCAGAAGCCAAGTTATAAGCCCACAAATGTGTAACTGGACTACATCTTTAAATTGACACCAGATCCGGTGACCTTTGGGACATGGTTTGACCCCCTTAGGAAAGTGCTATCATCATGAAACGTTCAGATCACTTACAACTCAATAGATTCTACCTTCCTATAACGTTTCAGCCTGATTGGACCTTGTTTTCACACAAATGGACCCAGAATGAAGTGAAATTGTGCTTCGTGCAACATAATTCTGGGTGCCATTTACAAACCATAAGTGCTAATGACTCCATTCCATTTTGTGGTTGTAGGGGCTGTTGATTGGAGTATACTAAAACAAACCTGATCTCTCTAGGACATTCAGAAGCCAAGTTATAAGCCCACAATTGTGTAACTGGACTACTTCTTTAAATTGACACCAGATCCGGTGACCTTTGGGAGATGGTTTGACCCCCTTAGGAAAATGCTATCATCATGAAACGTTCAGATCACTTACAACTCAATAGATTCTACTTTCCTGTAACGTTTCAGCTTGATTGGACCTTGTTTTCACACAAATGAACCCAGAATGAAGTGAAATTGTGCTTCGTGCAACATAATTCTGGGTGCCATTTACAAACCATAAGTGCTAATGACTCCATTCCTTTTTGTGGTTGTAGGGGCTGTTGATTGGAGTACATTAAAACAAACCTGATCTCTCTAGGACATTCAGAAGCCAAGTTATAAGCCCACAAATGTGTAACTGGACTACTTCTTTAAATTGACACCAGATCCGGTGACCTTTGGGACATATTTGACCCCCTTAGGAAAGTGCTATCATCATGAAACGTTCAGATCACTTACAACTCAATAGATTCTACCTTCTTGTAGCGTTTCAGCCTGATTGGACCTTGTTTTCACACAAATGGACCCAGAATGATGTGAAATTGTGCTTCGTGCAACATAATTCTGGGTGCCATTTACAAACCATAAGTGCTAATGACTCCATTCCTTTTTGTGGTTGTAGGGGCTGTTGATTGGAGTACATTAAAACAAACCTGATCTCTCTAGGACATTCAGAAGCCAAGTTATAAGCCCACAGATGTGTAACTGGACTACTTCTTTAAATTGACACCAGATCCGGTGACCTTTGGGACATGGTTTGACCCGCTTAGGAAAGTGCTATCATCATGAAACGTTCAGATCACTTACAACTCAATAGATTCTACCTTCCTGTAACGTTTCAGCCAGTTTGGACCTTGTTTTCACACAAATGGACCCAGAATGATGTGAAATTGTGCTTCGTGCAACATAATTCTGGGTGCCATTTATAAACCACAAGTGCTAATGACTCCATTCCTTTTTATGGTTGTAGGGGCTGTTGATTGGAGTACATTAAAACAAACCTTATCTCTCTAGGACATTCAGAAGCCAAGTTATAAGCCCACAAATGTGTAACTGGACTACTTCTTTAAATTGACACCAGATCCGGTGACCTTTGGGACATGGTTTGACCCCCTTAGGAAAGTGATATCATCATGAAACGTTCAGATCACTTACAACTCAATAGATTCTACCTTCCTGTAACGTTTCAGCCTGATTGGACCTTGTTTTCACACAAATGAACCCAGAATGAAGTGAAATTGTGCTTCGTGCAACATAATTCTGGGTGCCATTTACAAACCATAAGTGCTAATGACTCCATTCCTATTTGTGGTTGTACGAGCTGTTGATTGGAGTACATTAAAACAAACCTGATCTCTCTAGGACATTCAGAAGCCAAGTTATAAGCCCACAAATGTGTAACTGGACTACTTCTTTAAATTGACACCAGATCCGGTGACCTTTGGGACATGGTTTGACCCCCTTAGGAAAGTGCTATCATCATGAAACGTTCAGATCACTTACAACTCAATAGATTCTACCTTCCTGTAACCTTTCAGCTTATTTGACCTTGTTTTCACACAAATGAACCCAGAATGAAGTGAAATTGTGCTTCGTGCAACATAATTCTGGGTGCCATTTACAAACCATAAGTGATAATGACTCCATTCCTTTTTGTGGTTGTAGGGGCTGTTGATTGGAGTACATTAAAACAAACCTGATCTCTCTAGGACATTCAGAAGCCAAGTTATAAGCCCACAAATGTGTAACTGGACTACTTCTTTAAATTGACACCAGATCCGGTGACCTTTGGGACATGGTTTGACCCCCTTAGGAAAGTGCTATCATCATGAAACGTTCAGATCACTTACAACTCAATAGATTCTACCTTCCTGTAACGTTTCAGCCTGATTGGACCTTGTTTTCACACAAATGGACCCAGAATGAAGTGAAATTGCGCTTCGTGCAACATAATTCTGGGTGCCATTTACAAACCATAAGTGATAATGACTCCATTCCTTTTTTTTTTTGGTTGTAGGGGCTGTTGATTGGAGTACATTAAAACAAACCTGATCTCTCTAGGACATTCAGAAGCCAAGTTATAAGCCCACAAATGTGTAACTGGACTACTTCTTTAAAGTGACACCAGGCCCGGTGACCTTTGGGACATGGTTTTACCCCCTATAGGAATGTGCAATCATCTTGAAACGTTCAGATCACTTACAACTCAATAGATTCTACCTTCTTGTAGCGTTTCAGCCTGATTCGACCTTGTTTTCACACAAATGGACCCAGAATGATGTGAAATTGTGCTTCGTGCAACATAATTCTGGGTGCCATTTACAAACCATAAGTGCTAATGACTCCATTCCTTTTTGTGGTTTTAGGGGCTGTTGATTGGAGTACATTAAAACAAACCTGATCTCTCTAGGACATTCACAAGCCAAGTTATAAGCCCACAAATGTGTAACTGGACTACTTCTTTAAATTGACACCAGATCCGGTGACCTTTGGGACATGGTTTGACCCGCTTAGGAAAGTGCTATCATCATGAAACGTTCAGATCACTTACAACTCAATAGATTCTACCTTCCTATAACGTTTCAGCCTGATTGGACCTTGTTTTCACACAAATGGACCCAGAATGAAGTGAAATTGTGCTTCGTGCAACATAATTCTGGGTGCCATTTACAAACCATAAGTGCTAATGACTCCATTCCTTTTTGTGGTTGTAGGGGCTGTTGATTGGAGTACATTAAAACAAACCTGATCTCTCTAGGACATTCAGAAGCCAAGTTATAAGCCCACAAATGTGTAACTGGACTACTCTTTAAATTGACACCAGATCCGGTGACCTTTGGGACATGGTTTGACCCCCTTAGTAAAGTGCTATCATCATGAAACGTTCAGATCACTTACAACTCAATAGATTCTACCTTCCTGTAACGTTTCAGCCTGATTGGACCTTGTTTTCACACAAATGAACCCAGAATGATGTGAAATTGTGCTTCGTGCAACATAATTCTGGGTGCCATTTACAAACCATAAGTGCTAATGACTCCATTCCTTTTTGTGGTTGTAGGGGCTTTTGATTGGAGTACACTAAAACAAACCTAACCTCTCTAGGACATTCAGAAGCCAAGTTATAAGCCCTCAAATGTGTAACTGGACTACTTCTTTAAAGTGACACCAGGCCCGGTGACCTTTGGGACATGGTTTGACCCCCTATAGGAATGTGCGATCATCATGAAAAGTTCAGATCACTTACAACTCAATAGATTCTACCTTCTTGTAGCGTTTCAGCCTGATTGGACCTTGTTTTCACACAAATGAACCCAGAATGATGTGAAATTGTGCTTCGTGCAACATAATTCTGGGTGCCATTTACAAACCATAAGTGCTAATGACTCCATTCCTTTTTGTGGTTGTAGGGGCTGTTGATTGGAGTACATTAAAACAAACCTGATCTCTCTAGGACATTCAGAAGCCAAGTTATAAGCCCACAAATGTGTAACTGTACTACTTCTTTAAATTGACACCAGATCCGGTGACCTTTGGGACATGGTTTGACCCCCTTAAGAAAGTGCTATCATCATGAAACGTTCAGATCACTTACAACTTAATAGATTCTACCTTCCTGTAACGTTTCAGCCTGATTGGACCTTGTTTTCACACAAATGAACCCAGAATAATGTGAAATTGTGCTTCGTAAAACATAATTCTGGGTGCCATTTACAAACCATAAGTGCTAATGACTCCATTCCTTTTTGTGGTTGTAGGGGCTGTTGATTGGAGTACACTAAAAGAAACCTTACCTCTCTAGGACATTCAGAAGCCAAGTTATAAGCCCACAAAGGTGTAACTGGACTACTTCTTTGAAGAGACACCAGGCCCGGTGACCTTTGGGACATGGT
This sequence comes from Nothobranchius furzeri, assembly GCF_043380555.1. Taxonomy (NCBI): domain Eukaryota; kingdom Metazoa; phylum Chordata; class Actinopteri; order Cyprinodontiformes; family Nothobranchiidae; genus Nothobranchius; species Nothobranchius furzeri. The sequence goes on along the minus strand of NC_091752.1, from coordinate 10,302,239 downwards.
TTTACCCCCTATAGGAATGTGCGATCATCTTGAAACGTTCAGATCACTTACAACTCAATAGGTTCTACCTTCTTGTAGCGTTTCAGCCTGATTGGACCTTTTTTCACACAAATGGACCCAGAATGATGTGAAATTGTGCTTCGTGCAACATAATTCTGGGTGCCATTTACAAACCTTAAGTGCTAATGACTCCATTCCTTTTTGTAGTAGTAGGGGCTGTTGATTGGAGTACACTAAAACAAACCTGATCTCTCTAGGACATTCAGAAGCCAAGTTATAAGCCCACAAATGTGTAACTGGACTACTTTAAATTGACACCAGATCCGGTGACCTTTGGGACATGGTTTGACCCTCTTAGGAAAGTGCTATCATCATGAAACATTCAGATCACTTACAACTCAATAGATTCTACCTTCCTGTAACGTTTGAGCCTGATTGGACCTTGTTTTCACACAAATTAACCCAGAATGATGTGAAATTGTGCTTCGTGCAACATAATTCTGGGTGCCATTTAAAAACCATAAGTGCTAATGACTCCATTCCTTTTAGGGGTTGTAGGGGCTGTTGATTGGAGTACACTAAAACAAACCTGATCTCTCTAGGACATTCAGAAGCCAAGTTATAAGCCCTCAAAGGTGTAACTGGACTACTTCTTTAAATTGACACCAGGCCCGGTGACCTTTGGGACATGGTTTGACCCCCTATAGGAATGTGCGATCATCATGAAACGTTCAGATCAATTACAACTCAATAGATTCTACCTTCTTGTAACGTTTCAGCCTGATTGGACCTTGTTTTCACACAAATGGACCCAGAATGATGTGAAATAGTGCTTCGTGCAACATAATTCTGGGTGCCATTTACAAACCATAAGTGCTAATGACTCCATTCCTTTTTGTGGTTGTAGGGGCTGTTGGTTGGAGTACATTAAAACAAACCTGATCTCTCTAGGACATTCAGAAGCCAAGTTATAAGCCCACAAATGTGTAACTGGACTACTTCTTTAAATTGACACCAGATCCGGTGACCTTTGGGACATGGTTTGACCCCCTTAGGAAAGTGCTATCATCATGAAACGTTCAGATCACTTACAACTCAATAGATTCTACCTTCCTGTAACGTTTCAGCCTGATTGGACCTTGTTTTCACACAAATGAACCCAGAATGATGTGAAATTGTGCTTAGTGCAGCATAATTCTGGGTGCCATTTAAAAACCATAAGTGCTAATGACTCCATTCCTTTTTGAGGTTGTAGGGGATGTTGATTGGAGTAAACTAAAACAAACCTAACCTCTCTAGGACATTCAGAAGCCAAGTTATAAGCCCACAAAGGTGTAACTGGACTACTTTAAAGTGACACCAGGCACGGTGACCTTTGGGACATGTTTTTAGCCCCTATAGGAATGTGCGATCATCTTGAAACGTTCAGATCACTTACAACTCAATAGATTCTACCTTCCTGTAACGGTTCAGCCTGATTGGACCTTGTTTTCACACAAATGGACCCAGAATGATGTGAAATTGTGCTTCGTGCAACATAATTCTGGGTGCCATTTACAAACCATAAGTGCAAAACTCCATTCCTTTTTGTGGTTGTAGGGGCTGTTGATTGGAGTACATTAAAACAAACCTGATCTCTCTAGGACATTCAGAAGCCAAGTTATAAGCCCACAAATGTGTAACTGGACTACTTCTTTAAATTGACACCAGATCCGGTGAACTTTGGGACATGGTTTGACCCCCTAACGGAATGTGCGATCATCATGAAACGTTCAGATCACTTACAACTCAATAGATTCTACCTTCTTGTAACGTTTCAGCCTGATTGGACCTTCTTTTCACACAAATGGACCCAGAATGATGTGAAATTGTGCTTCGTGCAACATAATTCTGGGTGCCACTTACAAACCATAAGTGCTAATGACTCCATTCCTTTTTGTGGTTGTAGGGGCTGTTGATTGGAGTACATTAAAACAAACCTGATCTCTCTAGGACATTCAGAAGCCAAGTTATAAGCCCACAAATGTGTAACTGGACTACTCTTTAAATTGACACCAGATCCGGTGACCTTTGGGACATGGTTTGACCCCCTTAGTAAAGTGCTATCATCATGAAACGTTCAGATCACTTACAACTCAATAGATTCTACCTTCCTGTAACGTTTCAGCCTGATTGGACCTTGTTTTCACACAAATGAACCCAGAATGATGTGAAATTGTGCTTCGTGCAACATAATTCTGGGTGCCATTTACAAACCATAAGTGCTAATGACTCCATTCCTTTTTGTGGTTGTAGGGGCTTTTGATTGGAGTACACTAAAACAAACCTAACCTCTCTAGGACATTCAGAAGCCAAGTTATAAGCCCTCAAATGTGTAACTGGACTACTTCTTTAAAGTGACACCAGGCCCGGTGACCTTTGGGACATGGTTTGACCCCCTATAGGAATGTGCGATCATCATGAAAAGTTCAGATCACTTACAACTCAATAGATTCTACCTTCTTGTAGCGTTTCAGCCTGATTGGACCTTGTTTTCACACAAATGAACCCAGAATGATGTGAAATTGTGCTTCGTGCAACATAATTCTGGGTGCCATTTACAAACCATAAGTGCTAATGACTCCATTCCTTTTTGTGGTTGTAGGGGCTGTTGATTGGAGTACATTAAAACAAACCTGATCTCTCTAGGACATTCAGAAGCCAAGTTATAAGCCCACAAATGTGTAACTGTACTACTTCTTTAAATTGACACCAGATCCGGTGACCTTTGGGACATGGTTTGACCCCCTTAAGAAAGTGCTATCATCATGAAACGTTCAGATCACTTACATCTTAATAGATTCTACCTTCCTGTAACGTTTCAGCCTGATTGGACCTTGTTTTCACACAAATGAACCCAGAATGATGTGAAATTGTGCTTCGTAAAACATAATTCTGGGTGCCATTTACAAACCATGAGTGCTAATGACTCCATTCCTTTTTGTGGTTGTAGGGGCTGTTGATTGGAGTACACTAAAAGAAACCTTACCTCTCTAGGACATTCAGAAGCCAAGTTATAAGCCCACAAAGGTGTAACTGGACTACTTCTTTGAAGAGACACCAGGCCCGGTGACCTTTGGGACATGGTTTTACCCCCTATAGGAATGTGCGATCATCTTGAAACGTTCAGATCACTTACAACTCAATAGGTTCTACCTTCTTGTAGCGTTTCAGCCTGATTGGACCTTTTTTCACACAAATGGACCCAGAATGATGTGAAATTGTGCTTCGTGCAACATAATTCTGGGTGCCATTTACAAACCTTAAGTGCTAATGACTCCATTCCTTTTTGTAGTAGTAGGGGCTGTTGATTGGAGTACACTAAAACAAACCTGATCTCTCTAGGACATTCAGAAGCCAAGTTATAAGCCCACAAATGTGTAACTGGACTACTTTAAATTGACACCAGATCCGGTGACCTTTGGGACATGGTTTGACCCTCTTAGGAAAGTGCTATCATCATGAAACATTCAGATCACTTACAACTCAATAGATTCTACCTTCCTGTAACGTTTGAGCCTGATTGGACCTTGTTTTCACACAAATTAACCCAGAATGATGTGAAATTGTGCTTCGTGCAACATAATTCTGGGTGCCATTTAAAAACCATAAGTGCTAATGACTCCATTCCTTTTAGGGGTTGTAGGGGCTGTTGATTGGAGTACACTAAAACAAACCTGATCTCTCTAGGACATTCAGAAGCCAAGTTATAAGCCCTCAAAGGTGTAACTGGACTACTTCTTTAAATTGACACCAGGCCCGGTGACCTTTGGGACATGGTTTGACCCCCTATAGGAATGTGCGATCATCATGAAACGTTCAGATCAATTACAACTCAATAGATTCTACCTTCTTGTAACGTTTCAGCCTGATTGGACCTTGTTTTCACACAAATGGACCCAGAATGATGTGAAATAGTGCTTCGTGCAACATAATTCTGGGTGCCATTTACAAACCATAAGTGCTAATGACTCCATTCCTTTTTGTGGTTGTAGGGGCTGTTGGTTGGAGTACATTAAAACAAACCTGATCTCTCTAGGACATTCAGAAGCCAAGTTATAAGCCCACAAATGTGTAACTGGACTACTTCTTTAAATTGACACCAGATCCGGTGACCTTTGGGACATGGTTTGACCCCCTTAGGAAAGTGCTATCATCATGAAACGTTCAGATCACTTACAACTCAATAGATTCTACCTTCCTGTAACGTTTCAGCCTGATTGGACCTTGTTTTCACACAAATGAACCCAGAATGATGTGAAATTGTGCTTAGTGCAGCATAATTCTGGGTGCCATTTAAAAACCATAAGTGCTAATGACTCCATTCCTTTTTGAGGTTGTAGGGGATGTTGATTGGAGTACACTAAAACAAACCTGATCTCTCTAGGATATTCAGAAGCCAAGTTATAAGCCCACAAAGGTGTAACTGGACTACGTCTTTTAAGTGACACCAGGCCCGGTGACCTTTGGGTCATGGTTTTACCCCCTATAGGAAAGTGCTATCATCATGAAATGTTCAGATCACTTACAACTCAATAGATTCTACCTTCCTGTAACGTTTCAGCCTGATTGGACCTTGTTTTCACACAAATGAACCCAGAATGATGTGAAATTGTGCTTAGTGCAGCATAATTCTGGGTGCCATTTACAAACCATAAGTGCTAATGACTCCATTCCTTTTTGTGGTTGTAGGAGCTGTTGATTGGAGTACATTAAAACAAACCTGATCTCTCTAGGACATTCAGAAGCCAAGTTATAAGCCCACAAATGTGTAACTGGACTACTTCTTTAAATTGACACCAGATCCGGTGACCTTTGGGACATGGTTTGACCCCCGTAGGAAAGTGCTATTATCATGAAACGTTCTGATCTCTTACAACTCAATAGATTCTACCTTCCTGTAACGTTTCAGCCTGATTGGACCTTGTTTTCACACAAATGAACCCAGAATGATGTGAAATTGTGCTTCGTGCAACACAGTTCTGGGTGCCATTTACAAACCATAAGTGCTAATGACTCCATTCCTTTTTGTGGTTGTAGGGGCTTTTGATTGGAGTACACTAAAACAAACCTAACCTCTCTAGGACATTCAGAAGCCAAGTTATAAGCCCACAAAGGTGTAACTGGACTACTTTAAAGTGACAGCAGGCCCGGTGACCTTTGGGACATGTTTTTAGCCCCTATAGGAATGTGCGATCATCTTGAAACGTTCAGATCACTTACAACTCAATAGATTCTTCCTTCCTGTAACGTTTCAGCCTGATTGGACCTTGTTTTCACACAAATGAACCCAGAATGAAGTGAAATTGTGCTTCGTGCAACATAATTCTGGGTGCCATTTACAAACCATAAGTGCTAATGACTCCATTCCTATTTGTGGTTGTAGGAGCTGTTGATTGGAGTACATTAAAACAAACCTGATCTCTCTAGGACATTCAGAAGCCAAGTTATAAGCCCACAAATGTGTAACTGGACTACTTCTTTAAATTGACACCAGATCCGGTGACCTTTGGGACATGGTTTGACCCCCGTAGGAAAGTGCTATTATCATGAAACGTTCCGATCACTTACAACTCAATAGATTATACCTTCCTGTAACGTTTCAGCCTGATTGGACCTTGTTTTCACACAAATGAACCCAGAATGATGTGAAATTGTGCTTCGTGCAACATAATTCTGGGTGCCATTTACAAACCATAAGTGCTAATGACTCCATTCCTTTTTGTGGTTGTAGGGGCTTTTGATTGGAGTACACTAAAACAAACCTAACCTCTCTAGGACATTCAGAAGCCAAGTTATAAGCCCACAAAGGTGTAACTGGACTACTTTAAAGTGACACCAGGCACGGTGACCTTTGGGACATGTTTTTAGCCCCTATAGGAATGTGCGATCATCTTGAAACGTTCAGATCACTTACAACTCAATAGATTCTACCTTCCTGTAACGGTTCAGCCTGATTGGACCTTGTTTTCACACAAATGGACCCAGAATGATGTGAAATTGTGCTTCGTGCAACATAATTCTGGGTGCCATTTACAAACCATAAGTGCAAAACTCCATTCCTTTTTGTGGTTGTAGGGGCTGTTGATTGGAGTACATTAAAACAAACCTGATCTCTCTAGGACATTCAGAAGCCAAGTTATAAGCCCACAAATGTGTAACTGGACTACTTCTTTAAATTGACACCAGATCCGGTGACCTTTGGGACATGGTTTGACCCCCTTAGGAAAGTGCTATCATCATGAAACGTTCAGATCACTTACAACTCTATAGATTCTACCTTCCTGTAACGTTTCAGCCTGATTTGACCTTGTTTTCACACAAATGAACCCAGAATGAAGTGAAATTGTGCTTCGTGCAACATAATTCTGGGTGCCATTTACAAACCATAAGTGATAATGACTCTATTCCTTTTTGTGGTTGTAGGGGCTGTTGATTGGAGTACATTAAAAACAAACCTGATCTCTCTAGGACATTCAGAAGCCAAGTTATAAGCCCACAAATGTGTAACTGGACTACTTCTTTAAATTGACACCAGATCCGGTGACCTTTGGGACATGGTTTGACCCCCTTAGGAAAGTGCTATCATCATGAAACGTTCAGATCACTTACAACTCAATAGATTCTACCTTCCTGTAACGTTTCAGCCTGATTGGACCTTGTTTTCACACAAATGGACCCAGAATGAAGTGAAATTGCGCTTCGTGCAACATAATTCTGGGTGCCATTTACAAACCATAAGTGCTAATGACTCCATTCCTTTTTTTTTGGTTGTAGGGGCTGTTGATTGGAGTACATTAAAACAAACCTGATCTCTCTAGGACATTCAGAAGCCAAGTTATAAGCCCACAAATGTGTAACTGGACTACTTCTTTAAAGTGACACCAGGCCTGGTGACCTTTGGGACATGGTTTTACCCCCTATAGGAATGTGCAATCATCTTGAAACGTTCAGATCACTTACAACTCAATAGATTCTACCTTCTTGTAGCGTTTCAGCCTGATTGAACTTTGTTTTCACACAAATGGACCCAGAATGATGTGAAATTGTGCTTCGTGCAACATAATTCTGGGTGCCATTTACAAACCATAAGTGCTAATGACTCCATTCCTTTTTGTGGTTGTAGGGGCTGTTGATTGGAGTACATTAAAACAAACCTGATCTCTCTAGGACATTCACAAGCCAAGTTATAAGCCCACAAATGTGTAACTGGACTACTTCTTTAAATTGACACCAGATCCGGTGACCTTTGGGACATGGTTTGACCCCCTTAGGAAAGTGCTATCATCATGAAACGTTCAGATCACTTACAACTCAATAGATTCTACCTTCCTATAACGTTTCAGCCTGATTGGACCTTGTTTTCACACAAATGGACCCAGAATGAAGTGAAATTGTGCTTCGTGCAACATAATTCTGGGTGCCATTTACAAACCATAAGTGCTAATGACTCCATTCCTTTTTTGTGGTTGTAGGGGCTGTTGATTGGAGTACATTAAAACAAACCTGATCTCTCTAGGACATTCAGAAGCCAAGTTATAAGCCCACAAATGTGTAACTGGAATACTTCTTTAAATTGACACCAGATCCGGTGACCTTTGGGACATGGTTTGACCCCCTTAGGAAAGTGCTATCATCATGAAACGTTCAGATCACTTACAACTCAATAGATTCTACCTTCCTGTAACGTTTCAGCCTGATTGGACCTTGTTTTCACACAAATGGACCCAGAATGAAGTGAAATTGCGCTTCGTGCCACATAATTCTGGGTGCCATTTACAAACCATAAGTGCTAATGACTCCATTCCTTTTTGTGGTTGTAGGGGCTGTTGATTGGAGTACATTAAAAAAAAACTGATCTCTCTAGGACATTCAGAAGCCAAGTTATAAGCCCACAAATGTGTAACTGGACTACTTCTTTAAAGTGACACCAGGCCCGGTGACCTTTGGGACATGGTTTTACCCCCTATAGGAATGTGCAATCATCTTGAAACGTTCAGATCACTTACAACTCAATAGATTCTACCTTCTTGTAGCGTTTCAGCCTGATTGGACCTTGTTTTCACACAAATGGACCCAGAATGATGTGAAATTGTGCTTCGTGCAACATAATTCTGGGTGCCATTTGCTAATGACTCCATTCCTTTTTGTGGTTGTAGGGGCTGTTGATTGGAGTACATTAAAACAAACCTGATCCCTCTAGGACATTCACAAGCCAAGTTATAAGCCCACAAATGTGTAACTGGACTACTTCTTTAAATTGACACCAGATCCGGTGACCTTTGGGACATGGTTTGACCCCCTTAGGAAAGTGCTATCATCATGAAACATTCAGATCACTTACAACTCAATAGATTCTACCTTCCTGTAACGTTTCAGCCTGATTGGACCTTGTTTTCACACAAATGGACCCAGAATGAAGTGAAATTGTGCTTCGTGCAACATAATTCTGGGTGCCATTTACAAACCATAAGTGCTAATGACTCCATTCCTTTTTGTGGTTGTAGGGGCTGTTGATTGGAGTACATTAAAACAAACCTGATCTCTCTAGGACATTCAGAGGCCAAGTTATAAGCCCACAAATGTGTAACTGGACTACTTCTTTAAATTGACACCAGATCCGGTGACCTTTGGGACATGGTTTGACCCCCTTAGTAAAGTGCTATCATCATGAAACGTTCAGATCACTTACAACTCAATAGATTCTACCTTCCTGTAACGTTTCAGCCTGATTGGACCTTGTTTTCACACAAATGAACCCAGAATGAAGTGAAATTGTGCTTCGTGCAACATAATTCTGGGTGCCATTTACAAACCATAAGTGCTAATGACTCCATTCCTTTTTGTGGTTGTAGGGGCTGTTGATTGGAGTACATTAAAACAAACCTGATCTCTCTAGGACATTCAGAAGCCAAGTTATAAGCCCACAAATGTGTAACTGGACTACTTCTTTAAATTGACACCAGATCCGGTGACCTTTGGGACATTGTTTGACCCCCGTAGGAAAGTGCTATCATCATGAAACGTTTGGATCACTTACAACTCAATAGATTCTACCTTCCTGTAACGTTTCAGCCTGATTGGACCTTGTTTTCACACAAATGAACCCAGAATGATGTGAAATTGTGCTTCGTGCAACATAATTCTGGGTGCCATTTAAAAACCATAAGTGCTAATGACTCCATTCCTCTTTGTGGTTGTAGGGGCTTTTGATTGGAGTACACTAAAACAAACCTAACCTCTCTAGGACATTCAGAAGCCAAGTTATAAGCCCACAAAGGTGTAACTGAACTACTTTAAAGTGACACCAGGCCCGGTGACCTTTGGGACATGTTTTTACCCCCTATAGGAATGTGCGATCATCTTGAAACGTTCAGATCACTTACAACTCAATAGATTCTACCTTCTTGTAGCGTTTCAGCCTGATTGGACCTTGTTTTCACACAAATGGACCCAGAATGATGTGAAATTGTGCTTCGTGCAACATAATTCTGGGTGCCATTTACAAACCATAAGTGCTAATGACTCCATTCCTTTTTGTGGTTGTAGGGGCTGTTGATTGGAGTACATTAAAACAAACCTGATCTCTCTAGGATATTCAGAAGCCAAGTTATAAGCCCACAAATGTGTAACTGGACTACATCTTTAAATTGACACCAGATCCGGTGACCTTTGGGACATGGTTTGACCCCCTTAGGAAAGTGCTATCATCATGAAACGTTCAGATCACTTACAACTCAATAGATTCTACCTTCCTATAACGTTTCAGCCTGATTGGACCTTGTTTTCACACAAATGGACCCAGAATGAAGTGAAATTGTGCTTCGTGCAACATAATTCTGGGTGCCATTTACAAACCATAAGTGCTAATGACTCCATTCCTTTTTGTGGTTGTAGGGGCTGTTGATTGGAGTATACTAAAACAAACCTGATCTCTCTAGGACATTCAGAAGCCAAGTTATAAGCCCACAATTGTGTAACTGGACTACTTCTTTAAATTGACACCAGATCCGGTGACCTTTGGGAGATGGTTTGACCCCCTTAGGAAAGTGCTATCATCATGAAACGTTTAGATCACTTACAACTCAATAGATTCTACCTTCCTGTAACGTTTCAGCCTGATTGGACCTTGTTTTCACACAAATGGACCCAGAATGAAGTGAAATTGTGCTTCGTGCAACATAATTCTGGGTGCCATTTACAAACCATAAGTGCTAATGACTCCATTCCTTTTTGTGGTTGTAGGGGCTGTTGATTGGAGTAGATTAAAACAAACCTGATCTCTCTAGGACATTCAGAAGCCAAGTTATAAGCCCACAAATGTGTAACTGGACTACTTCTTTAAATTGACACCAGATCCGGTGACCTTTGGGACATGGTTTGACCCCCTTAGGAAAGTGCTATCATCATGAAACGTTCAGATCAATTACAACTCAATAGATTCTACCTTCCTGTAACGTTTCAGCCTGATTGGACCTTGTTTTCACACAAATGAACCCAGAATGAAGTGAAATTGTGCTTCGTGCAACATAATTCTGGGTGCCATTTACAAACCATAAGTGCTAATGACTCCATTCCTTTTTGTGGTTGTAGTGGCTGTTGATTGGAGTACATTAAAACAAACCTGATCTCTCTAGGACATTCAGAAGCCAAGTTATAAGCCCACAAATGGGTAACTGGACTACTTCTTTAAATTGACACCAGATCCGGTGACCTTTGGGACATGTTTGACCCCCTTAGGAAAGTGCTATCATCATGAAACGTTCAGATCACTTACAACTCAATAGATTCTACCTTCTTGTAGCGTTTCAGCCTGATTGGACCTTGTTTTCACACAAATGGACCCAGAATGATGTGAAATTGTGCTTCGTGCAACATAATTCTGGGTGCCATTTACAAACCATAAGTGCTAATGACTCCATTCCTTTTTGTGGTTGTAGGGGCTGTTGATTGGAGTACAATAAAACAAACCTGATCTCTCTAGGACATTCAGAAGCCAAGTTATAAGCCCACAGATGTGTAACTGGACTACTTCTTTAAATTGACACCAGATCCGGTGACCTTTGGGACATGGTTTGACCCGCTTAGGAAAGTGCTATCATCATGAAACGTTCAGATCACTTACAACTCAATAGATTCTACCTTCCTGTAACGTTTCAGCCAGTTTGGACCTTGTTTTCACACAAATGGACCCAGAATGATGTGAAATTGTGCTTCGTGCAACATAATTCTGGGTGCCATTTACAAACCATAAGTGCTAATGACTCCATTCCTATTTGTGGTTGTAGGAGCTGTTGATTGGAGTACATTAAAACAAACCTGATCTCTCTGGGACATTCAGAAGCCAAGTTATAAGCCCACAAATGTGTAACTGGACTACTTCTTTAAATTGACACCAGATCCGGTGACCTTTGGGACATGGTTTGACCCCCGTAGGAAAGTGCTATTATCATGAAACGTTCAGATCACTTACAACTCAATAGATTCTACCTTCCTGTAACGGTTCAGCCTGATTGGACCTTGTTTTCACACAAATGGACCCAGAATGATGTGAAATTGTGCTTCGTGCAACATAATTCTGGGTGCCATTTACAAACCATAAGTGCTAATGACTCCATTCCTTTTTGTGGTTGTAGGGGCTGTTGATTGGAGTACATTAAAACAAACCTGATCTCTCTAGGACATTCAGAAGCCAAGTTATAAGCCCACAAATGTGTAACTGGACTACTTCTTTAAATTGACACCAGATCCGGTGACCTTTGGGACATGGTTTGACCCCCTTAGGAAAGTGCTATCATCATGAAACGTTCAGATCACTTACAACTCAATAGATTCTACCTTCCTGTAACGTTTCAGCCTGATTGGACCTTGTTTTCACACAAATGGACCCAGAATGAAGTGAAATTGCGCTTCGTGCAACATAATTCTGGGTGCCATTTACAAACCATAAGTGATAATGACTCCATTCCTTTTTTTTTTTGGTTGTAGGGGCTGTTGATTGGAGTACATTAAAACAAACCTGATCTCTCTAGGACATTCAGAAGCCAAGTTATAAGCCCACAAATGTGTAACTGGACTACTTCTTTAAAGTGACACCAGGCCCGGTGACCTTTGGGACATGGTTTTACCCCCTATAGGAATGTGCAATCATCTTGAAACGTTCAGATCACTTACAACTCAATAGATTCTACCTTCTTGTAGCGTTTCAGCCTGATTGGACCTTGTTTTCACACAAATGGTCCCAGAATGATGTGAAATTGTGCTTCGTGCAACATAATTCTGGGTGCCATTTACAAACCATAAGTGCTAATGACTCCATTCCTTTTTGTGGTTTTACGGGCTGTTGATTGGAGTACATTAAAACAAACCTGATCTCTCTAGGACATTCACAAGCCAAGTTATAAGCCCACAAATGTGTAACTGGACTACTTCTTTAAATTGACACCAGATCCGGTGACCTTTGGGACATGGTTTGACCCCCTTAGGAAAGTGCTATCATCATGAAACGTTCAGATCACTTACAACTCAATAGATTCTACCTTCCTATAACGTTTCAGCCTGATTGGACCTTGTTTTCACACAAATGGACCCAGAATGAAGTGAAATTGTGCTTCGTGCAACATAATTCTGGGTGCCATTTACAAACCATAAGTGCTAATGACTCCATTCCTTTTTGTGGTTGTAGGGGCTGTTGATTGGAGTACATTAAAACAAACCTGATCTCTCTAGGACATTCAGAAGCCAAGTTATAAGCCCACAAATGTGTAACTGGACTACTCTTTAAATTGACACCAGATCCGGGGACCTTTGGGACATGGTTTGACCCCCTTAGTAAAGTGCTATCATCATGAAACGTTCAGATCACTTACAACTCAATAGATTCTACCTTCCTGTAACGTTTCAGCCTGATTGGACCTTGTTTTCACACAAATGAACCCAGAATGATGTGAAATTGTGCTTCGTGCAACATAATTCTGGGTGCCATTTACAAACCATAAGTGCTAATGACTCCATTCCTTTTTGTGGTTGTAGGGGCTTTTGATTGGAGTACACTAAAACAAACCTAACCTCTCTAGGACATTCAGAAGCCAAGTTATAAGCCCTCAAATGTGTAACTGGACTACTTCTTTAAAGTGACACCAGGCCCGGTGACCTTTGGTACATGGTTTGACCCCCTATAGGAATGTGCGATCATCATGAAAAGTTCAGATCACTTACAACTCAATAGATTCTACCTTCTTGTAGCGTTTCAGCCTGATTGGACCTTGTTTTCACACAAATGAACCCAGAATGATGTGAAATTGTGCTTCGTGCAACATAATTCTGGGTGCCATTTACAAACCATAAGTGCTAATGACTCCATTCCTTTTTGTGGTTGTAGGGGCTGTTGATTGGAGTACATTAAAACAAACCTGATCTCTCTAGGACATTCAGAAGCCGAGTTATAAGCCCACAAATGTGTAACTGGACTACTTCTTTAAATTGACACCAGATCCGGTGACCTTTGGGACATGGTTTGACCCCCTTAAGAAAGTGCTATCATCATGAAACGTTCAGATCACTTACAACTTAATAGATTCTACCTTCCTGTAACGTTACAGCCTGATTGGACCTTGTTTTCACACAAATGAACCCAGAATGATGTGAAATTGTGCTTCGTAAAACATAATTCTGGGTGCCATTTACAAACCATAAGTGCTAATGACTCCATTCCTTTTTGTGGTTGTAGGGGCTGTTGATTGGAGTACACTAAAACAAACCTTACCTCTCTAGGACATTCAGAAGCCAAGTTATAAGCCCACAAAGGTGTAACTGGAGTACTTCTTTGAAGAGACACCAGGGCCGGTGACCTTTGGGACATGGTTTTACCCCCTATAGGAATGTGCGATCATCTTGAAACGTTCAGATCACTTACAACTCAATAGGTTCTACCTTCTTGTAGCGTTTCAGCCTGATTGGACCTTGTTTTCACACAAATGGACCCAGAATGATGTGAAATTGTGCTTCGTGCAACATAATTCTGGGTGCCATTTACAAAACTTAAGTGCTAATGACTCCATTCCTTTTTGCAGTAGTAGGGGCTGTTGATTGGAGTACACTAAAACAAACCTGATCTCTCTAGGACATTCAGAAGCCAAGTTATAAGCCCACAAATGTGTAACTGGACTACTTTAAATTGACACCAGATCCGGTGACCTTTGGGACATGGTTTGACCCTCTTAGGAAAGTACTATCATCATGAAACATTCAGATCACTTACAACTCAATAGATTCTACCTTCCTGTAACGTTTCAGCCTGATTGGACCTTGTTTTCACACAAATGAACCCAGAATGATGTGAAATTGTGCTTCGTGCAACATAATTCTGGGTGCCATTTAAAAACCATAAGTGCTAATGACTCCATTCCTTTTAGAGGTTGTAGGGGCTGTTGATTGGAGTACACTAAAACAAACCTGATCTCTCTAGGACATTCAGAAGCCAAGTTATAAGCCCTCAAAGGTGTAACTGGACTACTTCTTTAAATTGACACCAGGCCCGGTGACCTTTGGGACATGGTTTGACCCCCTATAGGAATGTGCGATCATCATGAAACGTTCAGATCACTTACAACTCAATAGATTCTACCTTCTTGTAACGTTTCAGCCTGATTGGACCTTGTTTTCACACAAATGGACCCAGAATGATGTGAAATTGTGCTTCGTGCAACATAATTCTGGGTGCCATTTACAAACCATAAGTGCTAATGACTCCATTCCTTTTTGTGGTTGTAGGGGCTGTTGGTTGGAGTACATTAAAACAAACCTGATCTCTCTAGGACATTCAGAAGCCAAGTTATAAGCCCACAAATGTGTAACTGGACTACTTCTTTAAATTGACACCAGATCCGGTGACCTTTGGGACATGGTTTGACCCCCTTAGGAAAGTGCTATCATCATGAAACGTTCAGATCACTTACAACTCAATAGATTCTACCTTCCTGTAACGTTTCAGCCTGATTGGACCTTGTTTTCACACAAATGAACCCAGAATGATGTGAAATTGTGCTTAGTGCAGCATAATTCTGGGTGCCATTTAAAAACCATAAGTGCTAATGACTCCATTCCTTTTTGAGGTTGTAGGGGATGTTGATTGGAGTACACTAAAACAAACCTGATCTCTCTAGGATATTCAGAAGCCAAGTTATAAGCCCACAAAGGTGTAACTGGACTACGTCTTTTAAGTGACACCAGGCCCGGTGACCTTTGGGTCATGGTTTTACCCCCTATAGGAAAGTGCTATCATCATGAAATGTTCAGATCACTTACAACTCAATAGATTCTACCTTCCTGTAACGTTTCAGCCTGATTGGACCTTGTTTTCACACAAATGAACCCAGAATGATGTGAAATTGTGCTTAGTGCAGCATAATTCTGGGTGCCATTTACAAACCATAAGTGCTAATGACTCCATTCCTTTTTGTGGTTGTAGGGGCTGTTGATTGGAGTACATTAAAACAAACCTGATCTCTCTAGGACATTCAGAAGCCAAGTTATAAGCCCACAAATGTGTAACTGGACTACTTCTTTAAATTGACACCAGATCCGGTGACCTTTGGGACATGGTTTGACCCCCGTAGGAAAGTGCTATTATCATGAAACGTTCGGATCTCTTACAACTCAATAGATTCTACCTTCCTGTAACGTTTCAGCCTGATTGGACCTTGTTTTCACACAAATGAACCCAGAATGATGTGAAATTGTGCTTCGTGCAACACAATTCTGGGTGCCATTTACAAACCATAAGTGCTAATGACTCCATTCCTTTTTGTGGGTTTAGGGGCTTTTGATTGGAGTACACTAAAACAAACCTAACCTCTCTAGGACATTCAGAAGCCAAGTTATAAGCCCACAAAGGTGTAACTGGACTACTTTAAAGTGACAGCAGGCCCGGTGACCTTTGGGACATGTTTTTAGCCCCTATAGGAATGTGCGATCATCTTGAAACGTTCAGATCACTTACAACTCAATAGATTCTTCCTTCCTGTAACGTTTCAGCCTGATTGGACCTTGTTTTCACACAAATGAACCCAGAATGAAGTGAAATTGTGCTTCGTGCAACATAATTCTGGGTGCCATTTACAAACCATAAGTGCTAATGACTCCATTCCTATTTGTGGTTGTAGGAGCTGTTGATTGGAGTACATTAAAACAAACCTGATCTCTCTAGGACATTCAGAAGCCAAGTTATAAGCCCACAAATGTGTAACTGGACTACTTCTTTAAATTGACACCAGATCCGGTGACCTTTGGGACATGGTTTGACCCCCGTAGGAAAGTGCTATTATCATGAAACGTTCCGATCACTTACAACTCAATAGATTCTACCTTCCTGTAACGTTTCAGCCTGATTGGACCTTGTTTTCACACAAATGAACCCAGAATGATGTGAAATTGTGCTTCGTGCAACATAATTCTGGGTGCCATTTACAAACCATAAGTGCTAATGACTCCATTCCTTTTTGTGGTTGTAGGGGCTTTTGATTGGAGTACACTAAAACAAACCTAACCTCTCTAGGACATTCAGAAGCCAAGTTATAAGCCCACAAAGGTGTAACTGGACTACTTTAAAGTGACACCAGGCACGGTGACCTTTGGGACATGTTTTTAGCCCCTATAGGAATGTGCGATCATCTTGAAACGTTCAGATCACTTACAACTCAATAGATTCTACCTTCCTGTAACAGTTCAGCCTGATTGGACCTTGTTTTCACACAAATGGACCCAGAATGATGTGAAATTGTGCTTCGTGCAACATAATTCTGGGTGCCATTTACAAACCATAAGTGCTAATGACTCCATTCCTTTTTGTGGTTGTAGGGGCTGTTGATTGGAGTACATTAAAACAAACCTGATCTCTCTAGGACATTCAGAAGCCAAGTTATAAGCCCACAAATGTGTAACTGGACTACTTCAATTGACACCAGATCCGGTGACCTTTGGGACATGGTTTGACCCCCTTAGGAAAGTGCTATCATCATGAAACGTTCAGATCACTTACAACTCAATAGATTCTACCTTCCTGTAACGTTTCAGCCTGATTTGACCTTGTTTTCACACAAATGAACCCAGAATGAAGTGAAATTGTGCTTCGTGCAACATAATTCTGGGTGCCATTTACAAACCATAAGTGATAATGACTCTATTCCTTTTTGTGGTTGTAGGGGCTGTTGATTGGAGTACATTAAAAACAAACCTGATCTCTCTAGGACATTCAGAAGCCAAGTTATAAGCCCACAAATGTGTAACTGGACTACTTCTTTAAATTGACACCAGATCCGGTGACCTTTGGGACATGGTTTGACCCCCTTAGGAAAGTGCTATCATCATGAAATGTTCAGATCACTTACAACTCAATAGATTCTACCTTCCTGTAACGTTTCAGCCTGATTGGACCTTGTTTTCACACAAATGGACCCAGAATGAAGTGAAATTGCGCTTCGTTCAACATAATTCTGGGTGCCATTTACAAACCATAAGTGCTAATGACTCCATTCCTTTTTTTTGGTTGTAGGGGCTGTTGATTGGAGTACATTAAAACAAACCTGATCTCTCTAGGACATTCAGAAGCCAAGTTATAAGCCCACAAATGTTTAACTGGACTACTTCTTTAAAGTGACACCAAGCCTGGTGACCTTTGGGACATGGTTTTACCCCCTATAGGAATGTGCAATCATCTTGAAACGTTCAGATCACTTACAACTCAATAGATTTTACCTTCTTGTAGCGTTTCAGCCTGATTGAACTTTGTTTTCACACAAATGGACCCAGAATGATGTGAAATTGTGCTTCGTGCAACATAATTCTGGGTGCCATTTACAAACCATAAGTGCTAATGACTCCATTCCTTTTTGTGGTTGTAGGGGCTGTTGAATGGAGTACATTAAAACAAACCTGATCTCTCTAGGACATTCACAAGCCAAGTTATAAGCCCACAAATGTGTAACTGGACTACTTCTTTAAATTGACACCAGATCCGGTGACCTTTGGGACATGGTTTGACCCCCTTAGGAAAGTGCTATCATCATGAAACGTTCAGATCACTTACAACTCAATAGATTCTACCTTCCTATAACGTTTCAGCCTGATTGGACCTTGTTTTCACACAAATGGACCCAGAATGAAGTGAAATTGTGCTTTGTGCAACATAATTCTGGGTGCCATTTACAAACCATAAGTGCTAATGACTCCATTCCATTTTGTGGTTGTAGGGGCTGTTGATTGGAGTACATTAAAACAAACCTGATCTCTCTAGGACATTCAGAAGCCAAGTTATAAGCCCACAAATGTGTAACTGGAATACTTCTTTAAATTGACACCAGATCCGGTGACCTTTGGGACATGGTTTGACCCCCTTAGGAAAGTGCGATCATCTTGAAACGTTCAGATCACTTACAACTCAATAGATTCTACCTTCTTGTAACGTTTCAGCCTGATTGGACCTTGTTTTCACAATGACTCCATTCCTTTTTGTTGTTGTAGGGGCTTTTGATTGGAGTACACTAAAACAAACCTAACCTCTCTAGGACATTCAGAAGCCAAGTTATAAGCCCACAAAGGTGTAACTGGACTACTTTAAAGTGACACCAGGCCCGGTGACCTTTGGGACATGTTTTTAGCCCCTATAGGAATGTGCGATCATCTTGAAACGTTCAGATCACTTACAACTCAATAGATTCTTCCTTCCTGTAACGTTTCAGCCTGATTGGACCTTGTTTTCACACAAATGGACCCAGAATGATGTGAAATTGTGCTTCGTGCAACATAATTCTGGGTGCCATTTACAAACCATAAGTGCTAATGACTCCATTCCTTTTTGTGGTTGTAGGGGCTGTTGATTGGAGTACATTAAAACAAACCTGATCTCTCTAGGACATTCAGGAGCCAAGTTATAAGCCCACAAATGTGTAACTGGACTACTTCTTTAAATTGACACCAGATCCGGTGACCTTTGGGACATGGTTTGACCCCCTTAGGAAAGTGCTATCATCATGAAACGTTCAGATCACTTACAACTCAATAGATTCTACCTTCCTGTAACGTTTCAGCCTGATTGGACCTTGTTTTCACACAAATGAACCCAGAATGATGTGAAATTGTGCTTCGTAAAACATAATTCTGGGTGCCATTTACAAACCATAAGTGCTAATGACTCCATTCCTTTTTGTGGTTGTAGGGGCTGTTGATTGGAGTACACTAAAACAAACCTAACCTCTCTAGGACATTCAGAAGCCAAGTTATAAGCCCACAAAGGTGTAACTGGACTACTTCTTTGAAGAGACACCAGGCCCGGTGACCTTTGGGACATGGTTTTACCCCCTATAGGAATGTGCGATCATCTTGAAACGTTCAGATCACTTACAACTCAATAGGTTCTACCTTCTTGTAGCGTTTCAGCTAATTGGACCTTGTTTTCACACAAATGGACCCAGAATGATGTGAAATTGTGCTTCGTGCAACATAATTCTGGGCGCCATTTACAACCCTTAAGTGCTAAAGACTCCATTCCTTTTTGTAGTAGTAGGGGCTGTTGATTGGAGTACACTAAAACAAACCTGATCTCTCTAGGACATTCAGAAGCCAAGTTATAAGCCCACAAATGTGTAACTGGACTACTTCTTTAAATTGACACCAGATCAGGCGACCTTTGGGACATGGTTTGACCCCCTTAGGAAAGTGCTATCATCATGAAACATTCAGATCACTTACAACTCAATAGATTCTACCTTCCTGTAACGTTTCAGCCTGATTGGACTTTGTTTTCACACAAATGAACCCAGAATGATGTGAAATTGTGCTTCGTGCAACATAATTCTGGGTGCCATTTAAAAACCATAAGTGCTAATGACTCCATTCCTTTTTGAGGTTGTAGGGGCTGTTGATTGGAGTACACTAAAACAAACCTGATCTCTCTAGGACATTCAGAAGCCAAGTTATAAGCCCTCAAAGGTGTAACTGGACTACTTCTTTAAAGTGACACCAGGCCCGGTGACCTTTGGGACATGGTTTGACCCCCTATAGGAATGTGCGATCATCATGAAACGTTCAGATCACTTACAACTCAATAGATTCTACCTTCTTGTAACGTTTCAGCCTGATTGGACCTTGTTTTCACACAAATGGACCCAGAATGATGTGAAATTGTATTTCGTGCAACATAATTCTGGGTGCCATTTACAAACCATAAGTGCTAATGACTCCATTCCTTTTTGTGGTTGTAGGGGCTGTTGGTTGGAGTACATTAAATCAAACCTGATCTCTCTAGGATATTCAGAAGCCAAGTTATAAGCCCACAAAGGTGTAACTGGACTACTTCTTTTAAGTGACACCAGGCCCGGTGACCTTTGGGTCATGGTTTGACCCCCTATAGGAAAGTGCTATCATCATGAAACGTTCAGATCACTTACAACTCAATAGATTCTACCTTCCTGTAACGTTTCAGCCTGATTGGACCTTGTTTTCACACAAATGAACCCAGAATGATGTGAAATTGTGCTTAGTGCAGCATAATTCTGGGTGCCATTTAAAAACCATAAGTGCTAATGACTCCATTCCTTTTTGAGATTGTAGGGGATGTTGATTGGAGTACATTAAAACAAACCTGATCTCTCTAGGACATTCAGAAGCCAAGTTATAAGCCCACAAATGTGTAACTGAACTACTTCTTTAAATTGACACCAGATCCGGTGACCTTTGGGACATGGTTTGACCCCCGTAGGAAAGTGCTATCATCATGAAACGTTCGGATCACTTACAACTCAATAGATTCTACCTTCCTGTAACGTTTCAGCCTGATTGGACCTTGTTTTCACACAAATGAACCCAGAATGATGTGAAATTGTGCTTCGTGCAACATAATTCTGGGTGCCATTTACAAACCATAAGTGCTAATGACTCCATTCCTTTTTGCGGTTGTAGTACACTAAAACAAACCTAACCTCTCTAGGACATTCAGAAGCCAAGTTATAAGCCCACAAAGGTGTAACTGGACTACTTTAAAGTGACACCAGGCCCGGTGACCTTTGGGACATGTTTTTAGCCCCTATAGGAATGTGCAATCATCTTGAAACGTTCAGATCACTTACAACTCAATAGATTCTACCTTCTTGTAGCGTTTGAGCCTGATTGGACCTTGTTTTCACACAAATGGACCCAGAATGATGTGAAATTGTGCTTCGTGCAACATAATTCTGGGTGCCATTTACAAACCATAAGTGCTAATGACTCCATTCCTTTTTGTGGTTGTAGGGGCTGTTGATTGGAGTACATTAAAACAAACCTGATCTCTCTAGGACATTCAGAAGCCAAGTTATAAGCCCACAAATGTGTAACTGGACTACTTCTTTAAAGTGACACCAGGCCCGGTGACCTTTGGGACATGGTTTTACCCCCTATAGGAATGTGCAATCATCTTGAAACGTTCAGATCACTTACAACTCAATAGATTCTACCTTCTTGTAGCGTTTCAGCCTGATTGGACCTTGTTTTCACACAAATGGACCCAGAATGATGTGAAATTGTGCTTCGTGCAACATAATTCTGGGTGCCATTTACAAACCATAAGTGCTAATGACTCCATTCCTTTTTGTGGTTGTAGGGGCTGTTGATTGGAGTACATTAAAACAAACCTGATCTCTCTAGGACATTCACAAGCCAAGTTATAAGCCCACAAATGTGTAACTGGACTACTTCTTTAAATTGAAACCAGATCCGGTGACCTTTGGGACATGGTTTGACCCCCTTAGGAATGTGCTATCATCATGAAACGTTCAGATCAATTACAACTCAATAGATTCTACCTTCCTGTATCGTTTCAGCCTGATTGGACCTTGTTTTCACACAAATGAACCCAGAATGATGTGAAATTGTATTTCGTGCAACATAATTCTGGGTTCCATTTACAAACCATAAGTGCTAATGACTCCATTCCTTTTTGTGGTTGTAGGGGCTGTTGGTTGGAGTACATTAAAACAAACCTGATCTCTCTAGGATATTCAGAAGCCAAGTTATAAGCCCAAAAAGGTGTAACTGGACTACTTCTTTTAAGTGACACCAGGCCCGGTGACCTTTGGGTCATGGTTTGACACCCTATAGGAAAGTGCTATCATCATGAAACGTTCAGATCACTTACAACTCAATAGATTCTACCTTCCTGTAACGTTTCAGCCTGATTGGACCTTGTTTTCACACAAATGAACCCAGAATGATGTGAAATTGTGCTTAGTGCAGCATAATTCTGGGTGCCATTTAAAAACCATAAGTGCTAATGACTCCATTCCTTTTTGAGATTGTAGGGGATGTTGATTGGAGTACATTAAAACAAACCTGATCTCTCTAGGACATTCAGAAGCCAAGTTATAAGCCCACAAATGTGTAACTGAACTACTTCTTTAAATTGACACCAGATCCGGTGACCTTTGGGACATGGTTTGACCCCCGTAGGAAAGTGCTATCATCATGAAACGTTCGGATCACTTACAACTCAATAGATTCTACCTTCCTGTAACGTTTCAGCCTGATTGGACCTTGTTTTCACACAAATGAACCCAGAATGATGTGAAATTGTGCTTCGTGCAACATAATTCTGGGTGCCATTTACAAACCATAAGTGCTAATGACTCCATTCCTTTTTGTGGTTGTAGGGGCTGTTGATTGGAGTACACTAAAACAAACCTAACCTCTCTAGGACATTCAGAAGCCAAGTTATAAGCCCACAAAGGTGTAACTGGACTACTTTAAAGTGACACCAGGCCCGGTGACCTTTGGGACATGTTTTTAGCCCCTATAGGAATGTGCAATCATCTTGAAACGTTCAGATCACTTACAACTCAATAGATTCTACCTTCTTGTAGCGTTTGAGCCTGATTGGACCTTGTTTTCACACAAATGGACCCAGAATGATGTGAAATTGTGCTTCGTGCAACATAATTCTGGGTGCCATTTACAAACCATAAGTGCTAATGACTCCATTCCTTTTTGTGGTTGTAGGGGCTGTTGATTGGAGTACATTAAAACAAACCTGATCTCTCTAGGACATTCAGAAGCCAAGTTATAAGCCCACAAATGTGTAACTGGACTACTTCTTTAAATTGACACCAGATCTGGTGACCTTTGGGACATGGTTTGACCCCCTTAGGAAAGTGCTATCATCATGAAACGTTCATATCACTTACAACTCAATAGATTCTACCTTCCTGTAACGTTTCAGCCTGATTGGACCTTGTTTTCACACAAATGAACCCAGAATGAAGTAAAATTGTGCTTCGTGCAACATAATTCTGGGTGCCATTTACAAACCATAAGTGCTAATGACTCCATTCCTTTGTGTGGTTGTAGGGGCTGTTGATTGGAGTACATTAAAACAAACCTGATCTCTCTAGGACATTCAGAAGCCAAGTTATAAGCCCACAAATGTGTAACTGGACTACTTCTTTAAATTGACACCAGATCCGGTGACCTTTGGGACATGGTTTGACCCCCGTAGGAAAGTGCTATCATCATGAAACGTTCGGATCACTTACAACTCAATAGATTCTACCTTCCTGTAACGTTTCAGCCTGATTGGACCTTGTTTTCTCACAAATGAACCCAGAATGATGTGAAATTGTGCTTCGTGCAACATAATTCTGGGTGCCATTTACAAACCATAAGTGCTAATGACTCCATTCCTTTTTGTGGTTGTAGGGGCTGTTGATTGGAGTACACTAAAACAAACCTGATCTCTCTAGGACATTCAGAAGCAGAATTATAAGCCCACAAATGTGTAACTGGACTACTTCTTTAAAGTGACACCAGGCCCAGTGACCTTTGGGACATGGTTTTACCCCCTATAGGAATGTGGGATCATCAAAAAACGTTCAGATCACTTACAACTCAATAGATTCTACCTTCTTGTAACGTTTCAGCCTGATTGGACCTTGTTTTCACACAAATGAACCCAGAATGATGTGAAATTGTGCTTCGTGCAACATAATTCTGGGTGCCATTTACAAACCATAAGTGCTAATGACTCCATTCCTTTTTGTGGTTGTAGGGGCTGTTGATTGGAGTACATTAAAACAAACCTGTTCTCTCTAGGACATTCAGAAGCCAAGTTATAAGCCCACAAATGTGTAACTGGACTACTTCTTTAAATTGACACCAGATCCGGTGACCTTTGGGACATGGTTTGACCCCCTTAGGAAAGTGCTATCATCATTAAAACGTTCAGATCACTTACAACTCAATAGATTCTACCTTCCTGTAACGTTTCAGCCTGATTGGACCTTGTTTTCACACAAATGAACCCAGAATGATGTGAAATTGTGCTTCGTAAAACATAATTCTGGTTGCCATTTACAAACCATAAGTGCTAATGACTCCATTCCTTTTTGTGGTTGTAGGGGCTGTTGATTGGAGTACACTAAAACAAACCTAACCTCTCTAGGACATTCAGAAGCCAAGTTATAAGCCCACAAAGGTGTAACTGGACTACTTCTTTGAAGAGACACCAGGCCCAGTGACCTTTGGGACATGGTTTTACCCCCTATAGGAATGTGCGATCATCTTGAAACGTTCAGATCACTTACAACTCAATGGGTTCTACCTTCTTGTAGCGTTTCAGCCTGATTGGACCTTGTTTTCACACAAATGGACCCAGAATGATGTGAAATTGTGCTTCGTGCAACATAATTCTCGGTGCCATTTACAAACCTTAAGTGCTAATGACTCCATTCCTTTTTGTGGTAGTAGGGGCTGTTGATTGGAGTACACTAAAACAAACCTGATCTCTCTAGGACATTCAGAAGCCAAGTTATAAGCCCACAAATGTGTAACTGGACTACTTCTTTAAATTGACACCAGATCCGGTGACCTTTGGGACATGGTTTGACCCCCTTAGGAAAGTGCTATCATCATGAAACATTCAGATCACTTACAACTCAATAGATTCTACCTTCCTGTAACGTTTCAGCCTGATTGGACATTGTTTTCACACAAATGAACCCAGAATGATGTGAAATTGTGCTTCGTGCAACATAATTCTGGGTGCCATTTAAAAAAGATAAGTGCTAATGACTCCATTCCTTTTTGAGGTTGTAGGGGCTGTTGATTGGAGTACACTAAAACCAAACCTGATCTCTCTAGGACATTCAGAAGCGAAGTTATAAGCCCTCAAAGGTGTAACTGGACTACTTCTTTAAAGTGACACCAGGCCCGGTGACCTTTGGGACATGGTTTGACCCCCTATAGGAATGTGCGATCATCATGAAACGTTCAGATCACTTACAACTCAATAGATTCTACCTTCTTGTAACGTTTCAGCCTGATTGGACCTTGTTTTCACACAAATGGACCCAGAATGATGTGAAATTGTGCTTCGTGCAACATAATTCTGGGTGCCATTTACAAACCATAAGTGCTAATGACTCCATTCCTTTTTGTGGTTGTAGGGGCTGTTGGTTGGAGTACATTAAAACAAACCTGATCTCTCTAGGACATTCAGAAGCCAAGTTATAAGCCCACAAATGTGTAACTGGACTACTTCTTTAAATTGACACCAGATCCGGTGACATTTGGGACATGGTTTGACCCCCTTAGGAAAGTGCTATCATCATGAAACGTTCAGATCACTTACAACTCAATAGATTCTACCTTCCTGTAACGTTTCAGCCTGATTGGACCTTGTTTTCACACAAATGAACCCAGAATGATAAGAAATTGTGCTTAGTTCAGCATAATTCTGGGTGCCATTTAAAAACCATAAGTGCTAATGACTCCATTCCTTTTTGAGGTTGTAGGGGATGTTGATTGGAGTACAATAAAACAAACCTGATCTCTCTAGGATATTCAGAAGCCAAGTTATAAGCCCACAAATGTGTAACTGGACTACTTCTTTAAATTGACACCAGATCCGGTGACCTTTGGGACATGGTTTGACCCCCGTAGGAAAGTGCTATTATCATGAAACGTTCAGATAACTTACAACTCAATAGATTCTACCTTCCTGTAACGTTTCAGCCTGATTGGACCTTGTTTTCACACAAATGAACCCAGAATGATGTGAAATTGTGCTTCGTGCAACATAATTCTGGGTGCCATTTACAAACCATAAGTGCTAATGACTCCATTCCTTTTTGTGGTTGTAGGGGCTTTTGATTGGAGTACACTAAAACAAACCTAACCTCTCTAGGACATTCAGAAGCCAAGTTATAAGCCCACAAAGGTGTAACTGGACTACTTTAAAGTGACACCAGGCCCGGTGACCTTTGGGACATAATTTTAGCCCCTATAGGAATGTGCGATCATCTTGTAACGTTCAGATCACTTACAACTCAATAGATTCTACCTTCCTGTAACGTTTCAGCCTGATTGGACCTTGTTTTCACACAAATGGACCCAGAATGATGTGAAATTGTGCTTCGTGCAACATAATTCTGGGTGCCATTTACAAACCATAAGTGCTAATGACTCCATTCCTTTTTGTGGTTGTAGGGGCTGTTGATTGGAGTACATTAAAACAAACCTGATCTCTGTAGGACATTCAGAAGCCAAGTTATAAGCCCACAAATGTGTAACTGGACTACTTCTTTAAATTGACACCAGATCCAGTGACCTTTGGGACATGGTTTGACCCCCTTAGGAAAGTGCTATCATCATGAAACGTTCAGATCACTTACAACTCAATAGATTCTACCTTCCTGTAACGTTTCAGCCCGATTGGACCTTGTTTTCACACAAATGGACCCAGAATGAAGTGAAATTGTGCATCGTGCAACATAATTCTGGGTGCCATTTACAAACCATAAGTGCTAATGACTCCATTCCTTTTTGTGGTTGTAGGGGCTGTTGATTGGAGTACATTAAAACAAACCTGATCTCTCTAGGACACTCAGAAGCCAAGTTATAAGCCCACAAATGAGTAACTGGACTACTTCTTTAAAGTGACACCAGGCCCGGTGACCTTTGGGACATGGTTTTACCCCCTATAGGGATGTGCAATCATCTTGAAACGTTCAGATCACTTACAACTCAATAGATTCTACCTTCTTGTAGCGGTCCAGCCTGATTGGACCTTGTTTTCACACAAATGGACCCAGAATGATGTGAAATTGTGCTTCGTGCAACATAATTCTGGGTGCCATTTACAAAAAATAAGTGCTAATGACTCCATTCCTTTTTGTGGTTGTAGGGGCTGTGGATTGGAGTACATTAAAACAAACCTGATCTCTCTAGGACATTCACAAGCCAAGTTATAAGCCCACAAATGTGTAACTGGACTACTTCTTTAAATTGACACCAGATCCGGTGACCTTTGGGACATGGTTTGACCCCCTTAGGAAAGTGCTATCATCATGAAACGTTCAGATCACTTACAACTCAATAGATTCTACCTTCGTGTAACGTTTCAGCCTGATTGGACCTTGTTTTCACACAAATGGACCCAGAATGAAGTGAAATTGTGCTTCGTGCAACATAATTCTGGGTGCCATTTACAAACCATAAGTGCTAATGACTCCATTCCTTTTTGTGGTTGTAGGGGCTGTTGATTGGAGTACATTAAAACAAACCTGATCTCTCTAGGACATTCAGAAGCCAAGTTATAAGCCCACAAATGTGTAACTGGACTACTTCTTTAAATTGACACCAGATCCGGTGACCTTTGGGACATGGTGTGACCCCCTTAGGAAAGTGCTATCATCATGAAACGTTCAGATCAATTACAAATCAATAGATTCTACCTTCCTGTAACGTTTCAGCCTGATTGGACCTTGTTTTCACACAAATGAACCCAGAATGAAGTGAAATTGTGCTTCGTGCAACATAATTCTGGGTGCCATTTACAAACCATAAGTGCTAATGACTCCATTCCTTTTTGTGGTTGTAGGGGCTGTTGATTGGAGTACATTAAAACAAACCTGATCTCTCTAGGACATTCAGAAGCCAAGTTATAAGCCCACAAATGTGTAACTGGACTACTTCTTTAAATTGACACCAGATCCGGTGACCTTTGGGACATGGTTTGACCCCCGTAGGAAAGTGCTATCATCATGAAACGTTCGGATCACTTACAACTCAATAGATTCTACCTTCCTGTAACGTTTCAGCCTGATTGGACCTTGTTTTCACACAAATGAACCCAGAATGATGTGAAATTGTGCTTCGTGCAACATAATTCTGGGTGCCATTTACAAACCATAAGTGCTAATGACTCCATTCCTTTTTGTGGTTGTAGGGGCTTTTGATTGGAGTACACTAAAACAAACCTAACCTCTCTAGGACATTCAGAAGCCAAGTTATAAGCCCACAAAGGTGTAACTGGACTACTTTAAAGTGACACCAGGCCCGGTGACCTTTGGGACATGTTTTTACCCCCTATAGGAATGTGCGATCATCTTGAAACGTTCAGATCACTTACAACTCAATAGATTCTGCCTTCTTGTAGCGTTTCAGCCTGATTGGACCTTGTTTTCACACAAATCGACCCAGAATGATGTGAAATTGTGCTTCGTGCAACATAATTCTGGGTGCCATTTACAAACCATAAGTGCTAATGACTCCATTCCTTTTTGAGGTTGTAGGGGCTTTTGATTGGAGTACACTAAAACAAACCTGATCTCTCTAGGACATTCAGAAGCCAAGTTATAAGCCCTCAAAGGTGTAACTGGACTACTTCTTTAAAGTGACACCAGGCCCGGTGACCTTTGGGATATGGTTTGACCCCCTATAGGAATGTGCGATCATCATGAAACGTTCAGATCACTTACAACTCAATAGATTCTACCTTCTTGTAACGTTTCAGCCTGATTGGACCTTGTTTTCACACAAATGGACCCAGAATGATGTGAAATTGTATTTCGTGCAACATAATTCTGGGTGCCATTTACAAACCATAAGTGCTAATGACTCCATTCCTTTTTGTGGTTGTAGGGGCTGTTGGTTGGAGTACATTAAAACAAACCTGATCTCTCTAGTATATTCAGAAGCCAAGTTATAAGCCCAAAAAGGTGTAACTGGACTACTTCTTTTAAGTGACACCAGGCCCGGTGACCTTTGGGTCATGGTTTGACACCCTATAGGAAAGTGCTATCATCATGAAACGTTCAGATCACTTACAACTCAATAGATTCTACCTTCCTGTAACGTTTCAGCCTGATTGGACCTTGTTTTCACACAAATGAACCCAGAATGATGTGAAATTGTGCTTAGTGCAGCATAATTCTGGGTGCCATTTAAAAACCATAAGTGCTAATGACTCCATTCCTTTTTGAGATTGTAGGGGATGTTGATTGGAGTACATTAAAACAAACCTGATCTCTCTAGGACATTCAGAAGCCGAGTTATAAGCCCACAAATGTGTAACTGAACTACTTCTTTAAATTGACACCAGATCCGGTGACCTTTGGGACATGGTTTGACCCCCGTAGGAAAGTGCTATCATCATGAAACGTTCGGATCACTTACAACTCAATAGATTCTACCTTCTTGTAGCGTTTGAGCCTGATTGGACCTTGTTTTCACACAAATGGACCCAGAATGATGTGAAATTGTGCTTCGTGCAACATAATTCTGGGTGCCATTTACAAACCATAAGTGCTAATGACTCCATTCCTTTTTGTGGTTGTAGGGGCTGTTGATTGGAGTACATTAAAACAAACCTGATCTCTCTAGGACATTCAGAAGCCAAGTTATAAGCCCACAAATGTGTAACTGGACTACTTCTTTAAATTGACACCAGATCCGGTGACCTTTGGGACATGGTTTGACCCCCTTAGGAAAGTGCTATCATCATGAAACGTTCAGATCACTTACAACTCAATAGATTCTACCTTCCTGTAACGTTTCAGCCTGATTGGACCTTGTTTTCACACAAATGAACCCAGAATGAAGTGAAATTGTGCTTCGTGCAACATAATTCTGGGTGCCATTTACAAACCATAAGTGATAATGACTCCATTCCTTTTTGTGGTTGTAGGGGCTGTTGACTGGAGTACATTAAAACAAACCTGATCTCTCTAGGACATTCAGAAGCCAAGTTATAAGCCCACAAATGTGTAACTGGACTACTTCTTTAAAGTGACACCAGGCCCGGTGACCTTTGGGACATGGTTTTACCCCCTATAGGAATGTGCAATCATCTTGAAACGTTCAGATCACTTACAACTCAATAGATTCTACCTTCTTGTAGCGTTTCAGCCTGATTGGACCTTGTTTTCACACAAATGGACCCAGAATGATGTGAAATTGTGCTTCGTGCAACATAATTCTGGGTGCCATTTACAAACCATAAGTGCTAATGACTCCATTACTTTTTGTGGTTGTAGGGGCTGTTGATTGGAGTACATTAAAACAAACCTGATCTCTCTAGGACATTCACAAGCCAAGTTATAAGCCCACAAATGTGTAACTGGACTACTTCTTTAAATTGACACCAGATCCGGTGACCTTTGGGACATGGTTTGACCCCCTTAGGAAAGTGCTATCATCATGAAACGTTCAGATCACTTACAACTCAATAGATTCTACCTTCCTGTTACGTTTCAGCCTGATTGGACCTTGTTTTCACACAAATGGACCCAGAATGAAGTGAAATTGTGCTTCGTGCAACATAATTCTGGGTGCCATTTACAAACCATAAGTGCTAATGACTCCATTCCTTTTTGTGGTTGTAGGGGCTGTTGATTGGAGTACATTAAAACAAACCTGATCTCTCTAGGACATTCAGAAGCCAAGTTATAAGCCCACAAATGTGTAACTGGACTACTTCTTTAAATTGACACCAGATCTGGTGACCTTTGGGACATGGTTTGACCCCCTTAGGAAAGTGCTAACATCATGAAACGTTCAGATCACTTACAACTCAATAGATTCTACCTTCCTGTAACGTTTCAGCCTGATTGGACCTTGTTTTCACACAAATGGACCCAGAATGATGTGAAATTGTGCTTCGTGCAACATAATTCTCGGTGCCATTTACAAACCTTAAGTGCTAATGACTCCATTCCTTTTTGTGGTAGTAGGGGCTGTTGATTGGAGTACACTAAAACAAACCTGATCTCTCTAGGACATTCAGAAGCCAAGTTATAAGCCCACAAATGTGTAACTGGACTACTTCTTTAAATTGACACCAGATCCGGTGACCTTTGGGACATGGTTTGACCCCCTTAGGAAAGTGCTATCATCATGAAACATTCAGATCACTTACAACTCAATAGATTCTACCTTCCTGTAACGTTTCAGCCTGATTGGACATTGTTTTCACACAAATGAACCCAGAATGATGTGAAATTGTGCTTCGTGCAACATAATTCTGGGTGCCATTTAAAAAAGATAAGTGCTAATGACTCCATTCCTTTTTGAGGTTGTAGGGGCTGTTGATTGGAGTACACTAAAACAAACCTGATCTCTCTAGGACATTCAGAAGCCAAGTTATAAGCCCTCAAAGGTGTAACTGGACTACTTCTTTAAAGTGACACCAGGCCCGGTGACCTTTGGGACATGGTTTGACCCCCTATAGGAATGTGCGATCATCATGAAACGTTCAGATCACTTACAACTCAATAGATTCTACCTTCTTGTAACGTTTCAGCCTGATTGGACCTTGTTTTCACACAAATGGACCCAGAATGATGTGAAATTGTGCTTCGTGCAACATAAATATGGGTGCCATTTACAAACCATAAGTGCTAATGACTCCATTCCTTTTTGTGGTTGTAGGGGCTGTTGGTTGGAGTACATTAAAACAAACCTGATCTCTCTAGGACATTCAGAAGCCAAGTTATAAGCCCACAAATGTGTAACTGGACTACTTCTTTAAATTGACACCAGATCCGGTGACCTTTGGGACATGGTTTGACCCCCTTAGGAAAGTGCTATCATCATGAAACGTTCAGATCACTTACAACTCAATAGATTCTACCTTCCTGTAACGTTTCAGCCTGATTGGACCTTGTTTTCACACAAATGAACCAAGAATGATGTGAAATTGTGCTTAGTTCAGCATAATTCTGGGTGCCATTTAAAAAGCCATAAGTGCTAATGACTCCATTCCTTTTTGAGGTTGTAGGGGGTGTTGATTGGAGTACAATAAAACAAACCTGATCTCTCTAGGATATTCAGAAGCCAAGTAATAAGCCCACAAATGTGTAACTGGACTACTTCTTTAAATTGACACCAGATCCGGTGACCTTTGGGACATGGTTTGACCCCCTTAGGAAAGTGCTATCATCATTAAAACGTTCAGATCACTTACAACTCAATAGATTCTACCTTCCTGTAACGTTTCAGCCTGATTGGACCTTGTTTTCACACAAATGAACCCAGAATGATGTGAAATTGTGCTTCGTAAAACATAATTCTGGTTGCCATTTACAAACCATAAGTGCTAATGACTCCATTCCTTTTTGTGGTTGTAGGGGCTGTTGATTGGAGTACACTAAAACAAACCTAACCTCTCTAGGACATTCAGAAGCCAAGTTATAAGCCCACAAAGGTGTAACTGGACTACTTCTTTGAAGAGACACCAGGCCCGGTGACCTTTGGGACATGGTTTTACCCCCTATAGGAATGTGCATTCATCTTGAAACGTTCAGATCACTTACAACTCAATAGGTTCTACCTTCTTGTAGCGTTTCAGCCTGATTGGACCTTGTTTTCACACAAATGGACCCAGAATGATGTGAAATTGTGCTTCGTGCAACATAATTCTCGGTGCCATTTACAAACCTTAAGTGCTAATGACTCCATTCCTTTTTGTGGTAGTAGGGGCTGTTGATTGGAGTACACTAAAACAAACCTGATCTCTCTAGGACATTCAGAAGCCAAGTTATAAGCCCACAAATGTGTAACTGGACTACTTCTTTAAATTGACACCAGATCCGGTGACCTTTGGGACATGGTTTGACCCCCTTAGGAAAGTGCTATCATCATGAAACATTCAGATCACTTACAACTCAATAGATTCTACCTTCCTGTAACGTTTCAGCCTGATTGGACATTGTTTTCACACAAATGAACCCAGAATGATGTGAAATTGTGCTTCGTGCAACATAATTCTGGGTGCCATTTAAAAAAGATAAGTGCTAATGACTCCATTCCTTTTTGAGGTTGTAGGGGCTGTTGATTGGAGTACACTAAAACAAACCTGATCTCTCTAGGACATTCAGAAGCCAAGTTATAAGCCCTCAAAGGTGTAACTGGACTACTTCTTTAAAGTGACACCAGGCCCGGTGACCTTTGGGACATGGTTTGACCCCCTATAGGAATGTGCGATCATCATGAAACGTTCAGATCACTTACAACTCAATAGATTCTACCTTCTTGTAACGTTTCAGCCTGATTGGACCTTGTTTTCACACAAATGGACCCAGAATGATGTGAAATTGTGCTTCGTGCAACATAATTCTGGGTGCCATTTACAAACCATAAGTGCTAATGACTCCATTCCTTTTTGTGGTTGTAGGGGCTGTTGGTTGGAGTACATTAAAACAAACCTGATCTCTCTAGGACATTCAGAAGCCAAGTTATAAGCCCACAAATGTGTAACTGGACTACTTCTTTAAATTGACACCAGATCCGGTGACCTTTGGGACATGGTTTGACCCCCTTAGGAAAGTGCTATCATCATGAAACGTTCAGATCACTTACAACTCAATAGATTCTACCTTCCTGTAACGTTTCAGCCTGATTGGACCTTGTTTTCACACAAATGAACCCAGAATGATGTGAAATTGTGCTTAGTTCAGCATAATTCTGGGTGCCATTTAAAAACCATAAGTGCTAATGACTCCATTCCTTTTTGAGGTTGTAGGGGATGTTGATTGGAGTACAATAAAACAAACCTGATCTCTCTAGGATATTCAGAAGCCAAGTTATAAGCCCACAAATGTGTAACTGGACTACTTCTTTAAATTGACACCAGATCCGGTGACCTTTGGGACATGGTTTGACCCCCGTAGGAAAGTGCTATTATCATGAAACGTTCAGATAACATACAACTCAATAGATTCTACCTTCCTGTAACGTTTCAGCCTGATTGGACCTTGTTTTCACACAAATGAACCCAGAATGATGTGAAATTGTGCTTCGTGCAACATAATTCTGGGTGCCATTTACAAACCATAAGTGCTAATGACTCCATTCCTTTTTGTGGTTGTAGGGGCTTTTGATTGGAGTACACTAAAACAAACCTAACCTCTCTAGGACATTCAGAAGCCAAGTTATAAGCCCACAAAGGTGTAACTGGACTACTTTAAAGTGACACCAGGCCCGGTGACCTTTGGGACATAATTTTAGCCCCTATAGGAATGTGCGATCATCTTGTAACGTTCAGATCACTTACAACTCAATAGATTCTACCTTCCTGTAACGTTTCAGCCTGATTGGACCTTGTTTTCACACAAATGGACCCAGAATGATGTGAAATTGTGCTTCGTGCAACATAATTCTGGGTGCCATTTACAAACCATAAGTGCTAATGACTCCATTCCTTTTTGTGGTTGTAGGGGCTGTTGATTGGAGTACATTAAAACAAACCTGATCTCTGTAGGACATTCAGAAGCCAAGTTATAAGCCCACAAATGTGTAACTGGACTACTTCTTTAAATTGACACCAGATCCGGTGACCTTTGGGACATGGTTTGACCCCCTTAGGAAAGTGCTATCATCATGAAACGTTCAGATCACTTACAACTCAATAGATTCTACCTTCCTGTAACGTTCCAGCCTGATTGGACCTTGTTTTCACACAAATGGACCCAGAATGATGTGAAATTGTGCTTTGTGCAACATAATTCTGGGTGCCATTTACAAAAAATAAGTGCTAATGACTCCCTTCCTTTTTGTGGTTGTAGGGGCTGTGGATTGGAGTACATTAAAACAAACCTGATCTCTCTAGGACATTCACAAGCCAAGTTATAAGCCCACAAATGTGTAACTGGACTACTTCTTTAAATTGACACCAGATCCGGTGACCTTTGGGACATGGTTTGACCCCCTTAGGAAAGTGCTATCATCATGAAACGTTCAGATCACTTACAACTCAATAGATTCTACCTTCGTGTAACGTTTCAGCCTGATTGGACCTTGTTTTCACACAAATGGACCCAGAATGAAGTGAAATTGTGCTTCGTGCAACATAATTCTGGGTGCCATTTACAAACCATAAGTGCTAATGACTCCATTCCTTTTTGTGGTTGTAGGGGCTGTTGATTGGAGTACATTAAAACAAACCTGATCTCTCTAGGACATTCAGAAGCCAAGTTATAAGCCCACAAATGTGTAACTGGACTACTTCTTTAAATTGACACCAGATCCGGTGACCTTTGGGACATGGTGTGACCCCCTTAGGAAAGTGCTATCATCATGAAACGTTCAGATCAATTACAAATCAATAGATTCTACCTTCCTGTAATGTTTCAGCCTGATTGGACCTTGTTTTCACACAAATGAACCCAGAATGAAGTGAAATTGTGCTTCGTGCAACATAATTCTGGGTGCCATTTACAAACCATAAGTGCTAATGACTCCATTCCTTTTTGTGGTTGTAGGGGCTGTTGATTGGAGTACATTAAAACAAACCTGATCTCTCTAGGACATTCAGAAGCCAAGTTATAAGCCCACAAATGTGTAACTGGACTACTTCTTTAAATTGACACCAGATCCGGTGACCTTTGGGACATGGTTTGACCCCCGTAGGAAAGTGCTATCATCATGAAACGTTCGGATCACTTACAACTCAATAGATTCTACCTTCCTGTAACGTTTCAGCCTGATTGGACCTTGTTTTCACACAAATGAACCCAGAATGATGTGAAATTGTGCTTCGTGCAACATAATTCTGGGTGCCATTTACAAACCATAAGTGCTAATGACTCCATTCCTTTTTGTGGTTGTAGGGGCTTTTGATTGGAGTACACTAAAACAAACCTAACCTCTCTAGGACATTCAGAAGCCAAGTTATAAGCCCACAAAGGTGTAACTGGACTACTTTAAAGTGACACCAGGCCCGGTGACCTTTGGGACATGTTTTTACCCCCTATAGGAATGTGCGATCATCTTGAAACGTTCAGATCACTTACAACTCAATAGATTCTACCTTCTTGTAGCGTTTCAGCCTGATTGGACCTTGTTTTCACACAAATGGACCCAGAATGATGTGAAATTGTGCTTCGTGCAACATAATTCTGGGTGCCATTTACAAACCATAAGTGCTAATGACTCCATTACTTTTTGTGGTTGTAGGGGCTGTTGATTGGAGTACATTAAAACAAACCTGATCTCTCTAGGACATTCAGAAGCCAAGTTATAAGCCCACAAAGGTGTAACTGGACTACTTCTTTAAATTGACACCAGATCCGGTGACCTTTGGGACATGGTTTGACCCCCTTAGGAAAGTGCGATCATCAAGAAACGTTCAGATCACTTACAACTCAATAGATTCTACCTTCTTGTAATGTTTCAGCCTGATTGGACCTTGTTTGCATACAAATGGACCCAGAATGATGTGAAATTGTGCTTCGTGCAACATAATTCTGGGTACCATTTACAAACCATAAGTGCTAATGACTCCATTCCTTTTTGTGGTTGTAGGGGCTGTTGATTGGAGTACACTAAAACAAACCTGATCTCTCTAGGACATTCAGAAGCCAAGTTATAAGCCCACAAAGGTGTAACTGGACTACTTCTTTAAATTGACACCAGATCCGGTGACCTTTGGGACATGGTTTGACCCCCTTAGGAAAGTGCTATCATCATAAAACGTTCAGATCACTTACAACTCAATAGATTCTACCTTCCTGTAACATTTCAGCCTGATTGGACCTTGTTTTCACACAAATGAACCCAGAATGATGTGAAATTGTGCTTCGTGCAACATAATTCTGGGTGCCATTTACAAACCTTAAGTGCTAATGACTCCATTCCTTTTTGTGGTTGTAGGGGCTGTTGATTGGAGTACACTAAAACAAACCTGATCTCTCTAAGACATTCAGAAGCCAAGTTATAAGCCCACAAATGTGTAACTGGACTACTTCTTTAAATTGACACCAGATCCGGTGACCTTTGGGACATGGTTTGACCCCCTTAGAAAACGGCTATCATCATGAAACGTTCAGATCACTTACAACTCAATAGAATCTACCTTCCTGTAACGTTTCAGCCTGATTGGACCTTGTTTTCACACAAATGAACCCAGAATGATGTGAAATTGTGCTTCGTGCAACATAATTCTGGGTGCCATTTAAAAACCATAAGTGCTAATGACTCCATTCCTTTTTGTGGTTGTAGGGGCTGTTGATTGGAGTATACTAAAACAAACCTGATCTCTCTAGGACATTCAGAAGCCAAGTTATAAGCCCACAAAGGTGTAACTGGACTACTTCTTTAAATTGACACCAGATCCGGTGACCTTTGGGACATGGTTTGACCCCCTTAGGAAAGTGCTATCATCATGAAACGTTCAGATCACTTACAACTCAATAGATTCTACCTTCCTGTAACATTTCATCCAGAATGGACCTTGTTTTCACACAAATGAACCCAGAATGATGTGAAATTGTGCTTCGTGCAACATAATTCTGGGTGCCATTTAAAAACCATAAGTGCTAATGACTCCATTCCTTTTTGAGGTTGTAGGGGCTGTTGATTGGAGTACACTAAAACAAACCTGATCTCTCTAGGGCATTCAGAAGCCAAGTTATTAGCCCTCAAATGTGTAACTGGACTACTTCTTTAAAGTGACACCAGGCCCGGTGACCTTTGGGACATGGTTTGACCCCCTATAGGAATGTGCGATCATCATGAAAAGTTCAGATCATTACAACTCAATAGATTCTACCTTCTTGTAGCGTTTCAGCCTGATTGGACCTTGTTTTCACACAAATGAACCCAGAATGATGTGAAATTGTGCTTCGTGCAACATAATTCTGGGTGCCATTTACAAACCATAAGTGCTAATGACTCCATTCCTTTTTGTGGTTGTAGGGGCTGTTGATTGGAGTACATTAAAACAAACCTGATCTCTCTAGGACATTCAGAAGCCAAGTTATAAGCCCACAAATGTGTAACTGGACTACTTCTTTAAATTGACACCAGATCCGGTGACCTTTGGGACATGGTTTGACCCCCTTAGGAAAGTGCTATCATCATGAAACGTTCAGATCACTTACAACTCAATAGATTCTACCTTCCCGTAATGTTTCAGCCTGATTGGACCTTGTTTTCACACAAATGAACCCAGAATGATGTGAAATTGTGCTTCGTAAAACATAATTCTGGGTGCCATTTACAAACCATAAGTGCTAATGACTCCATTCCTTTTTGTGGTTGTAGGGGCTGTTGATTGGAGTACACTAAAACAAACCTAACCTCTCTAGGACATTCAGAAGCCAAGTTATAAGCCCACAAAGGTGTAACTGGACTACTTCTTTGAAGAGACACCAGGCCCGGTGACCTTTGGGACATGGTTTTACCCCCTATAGGAATGTGCGATCATCTTGAAACGTTCAGATCACTTACAACTCAATAGGTTCTACCTTCTTGTAGCGTTTCAGCCTGATTGGACCTTGTTTTCACACAAATGGACCCAGAATGATGTGAAATTGTGCTTCGTGCAACATAATTCTGGGTGCCATTTACAAACCTTAAGTGCTAATGACTCCATTCCTTTTTGTGGTAGTAGGGGCTGTTGATTGGAGTACACTAAAACAAACCTGATCTCTCTAGGACATTCAGAAGCCAAGTTATAAGCCCACAAATGTGTAACTGGACTACTTCTTTAAATTGACACCAGATCCGGTGACCTTTGGGACATGGTGTGACCCCCTTAGGAAAGTGCTATCATCATGAAACGTTCAGATCAATTACAAATCAATAGATTCTACCTTCCTGTAACGTTTCAGCCTGATTGGACCTTGTTTTCACACAAATGAACCCAGAATGAAGTGAAATTGTGCTTCGTGCAACATAATTCTGGGTGCCATTTACAAACCATAAGTGCTAATGACTCCATTCCTTTTTGTGGTTGTAGGGGCTGTTGATTGGAGTACATTAAAACAAACCTGATCTCTCTAGGACATTCAGAAGCCAAGTTATAAGCCCACAAATGTGTAACTGGACTACTTCTTTAAATTGACACCAGATCCGGTGACCTTTGGGACATGGTTTGACCCCCGTAGGAAAGTGCTATCATCATGAAACGTTCGGATCACTTACAACTCAATAGATTCTACCTTCCTGTAACGTTTCAGCCTGATTGGACCTTGTT
Organism: Nothobranchius furzeri; assembly: GCF_043380555.1. Taxonomy (NCBI): domain Eukaryota; kingdom Metazoa; phylum Chordata; class Actinopteri; order Cyprinodontiformes; family Nothobranchiidae; genus Nothobranchius; species Nothobranchius furzeri. The sequence goes on along the minus strand of NC_091752.1, from coordinate 10,262,923 downwards.
TTCACACAAATGAACCCAGAATGATGTGAAATTGTGCTTCGTGCAACATAATTCTGGGTGCCATTTACAAACCATAAGTGCTAATGACTCCATTCCTTTTTGTGGTTGTAGGGGCTTTTGATTGGAGTACACTAAAACAAACCTAACCTCTCTAGGACATTCAGAAGCCAAGTTATAAGCCCACAAAGGTGTAACTGGACTACTTTAAAGTGACACCAGGCCCGGTGACCTTTGGGACATGTTTTTACCCCCTATAGGAATGTGCGATCATCTTGAAACGTTCAGATCACTTACAACTCAATAGATTCTACCTTCTTGTAGCGTTTCAGCCTGATTGGACCTTGTTTTCACACAAATGGACCCAGAATGATGTGAAATTGTGCTTCGTGCAACATAATTCTGGGTGCAATTTACAAACCATAAGTGCTAATGACTCCATTCCTTTTTGTGGTTGTAGGGGCTGTTGATTGGAGTACATTAAAACAAACCTGATCTCTCTAGGACATTCAGAAGCCAAGTTATAAGACCACAAATGTGTAACTGGACTACATCTTTAAATTGACACCAGATCCGGTGACCTTTGGGACATGGTTTGACCCCCTTAGGAAAGTGCTATCATCATGAAACGTTCAGATCACTTACAACTCAATAGATTCTACCTTCCTGTAACGTTTCACCCTGACTGGACCTTGTTTTCACACAAATGGACCCAGAATGATGTGAAATTGTGCTTCGTGCAACATAATTCTGGGTGCCATTTACAAACCATAAGTGCTAATGACTCCATTCCTTTTTGTGGTTGTAGGGGTTGTTGATTGGAGTACACTAAAACAAACCTGATCGCTCTAGGACATTCAGAAGCCAAGTTATAAGCCCACAAATGTGTAACTGGACTACTTCTTTAAATTGACACCAGATCCGGTGACCTTTGGGACATGGTTTGACCCCCTTAGGAAAGCGCTATCATCATGAAACGTTCAGATCACTTATAACTCAATAGATTCTACCTTCCTGTAACGTTTCAGCCTGATTGGACCTTGTTTTCACTCAAATGGACCCAGAATGATGTGAAATTGTGCTTCGTGCAACATAATTCTGGGTGCCATTTACAAACCATAAGTGCTAATGACTCTATTCCTTTTTGTGGTTGTAGGGGCTGTTGATTGGAGTACACTAAAACAAACCTGATCTCTCTAGGATATTCAGAAGCAGAGTTATAAGCCCACAAATGTGTAAATGGACTACTTCTTTAAAGTGACACCAGGCCCAGTGACCTTTGGGACATGGTTTTACCCCCTATAGGAATGTGCGATCATCAAGAAACGTTCAGATCACTTACAACTCAATAGATTCTACCTTCTTGTAATGTTTCAGCCTGATTGGACCTTGTTTGCACACAAATGGACCCAGAATGATGTGAAATTGTGCTTCGTGCAACATAATTCTGGGTACCATTTACAAACCATAAGTGCTAATGACTCCATTCCTTTTTGTGGTTGTAGGGGCTGTTGATTGGAGTACACTAAAACAAACCTGATCTCTCTAGGACATTCAGAAGCCAAGTTATAAGCCCACAAAGGTGTAACTGGACTACTTCTTTAAATTGACACCAGATCCGGTGACCTTTGGGACATGGTTTGACCCCCTTAGGAAAGTGCTATCATCATAAAACGTTCAGATCACTTACAACTCAATAGATTCTACCTTCCTGTAACATTTCAGCCTGATTGGACCTTGTTTTCACACAAATGAACCCAGAATGATGTGAAATTGTGCTTCGTGCAACATAATTCTGGGTGCCATTTACAAACCTTAAGTGCTAATGACTCCATTCCTTTTTGTGGTTGTAGGGGCTGTTGATTGGAGTACACTAAAACAAACCTGATCTCTCTAAGACATTCAGAAGCCAAGTTATAAGCCCACAAATGTGTAACTGGACTACTTCTTTAAATTGACACCAGATCCGGTGACCTTTGGGACATGGTTTGACCCCCTTAGAAAAGGGCTATCATCATGAAACGTTCAGATCACTTACAACTCAATAGAATCTACCTTCCTGTAACGTTTCAGCCTGATTGGACCTTGTTTTCACACAAATGAACCCAGAATGATGTGAAATTGTGCTTCGTGCAACATAATTCTGGGTGACATTTAAAAACCATAAGTGCTAATGACTCCATTCCTTTTTGTGGTTGTAGGGGCTGTTGATTGGAGTATACTAAAACAAACCTGATCTCTCTAGGACATTCAGAAGCCAAGTTATAAGCCCACAAAGGTGTAACTGGACTACTTCTTTAAATTGACACCAGATCCGGTGACCTTTGGGACATGGTTTGACCCCCTTAGGAAAGTGCTATCATCATGAAACGTTCAGATCACTTACAACTCAATAGATTCTACCTTCCTGTAACATTTCATCCAGAATGGACCTTGTTTTCACACAAATGAACCCAGAATGATGTGAAATTGTGCTTCGTGCAACATAATTCTGGGTGCCATTTAAAAACCATAAGTGCTAATGACTCCATTCCTTTTTGAGGTTGTAGGGGCTGTTGATTGGAGTACACTAAAACAAACCTGATCTCTCTAGGGCATTCAGAAGCCAAGTTATTAGCCCTCAAATGTGTAACTGGACTACTTCTTTAAAGTGACACCAGGCCCGGTGACCTTTGGGACATGGTTTGACCCCCTATAGGAATGTGCGATCATCATGAAAAGTTCAGATCATTACAACTCAATAGATTCTACCTTCTTGTAGCGTTTCAGCCTGATTGGACCTTGTTTTCACACAAATGAACCCAGAATGATGTGAAATTGTGCTTCGTGCAACATAATTCTGGGTGCCATTTACAAACCATAAGTGCTAATGACTCCATTCCTTTTTGTGGTTGTAGGGGCTGTTGATTGGAGTACATTAAAACAAACCTGATCTCTCTAGGACATTCAGAAGCCAAGTTATAAGCCCACAAATGTGTAACTGGACTACTTCTTTAAATTGACACCAGATCCGGTGACCTTTGGGACATGGTTTGACCCCCTTAGGAAAGTGCTATCATCATGAAACGTTCAGATCACTTACAACTCAATAGATTCTACCTTCCCGTAATGTTTCAGCCTGATTGGACCTTGTTTTCACACAAATGAACCCAGAATGATGTGAAATTGTGCTTCGTAAAACATAATTCTGGGTGCCATTTACAAACCATAAGTGCTAATGACTCCATTCCTTTTTGTGGTTGTAGGGGCTGTTGATTGGAGTACACTAAAACAAACCTAACCTCTCTAGGACATTCAGAAGCCAAGTTATAAGCCCACAAAGGTGTAACTGGACTACTTCTTTGAAGAGACACCAGGCCCGGTGACCTTTGGGACATGGTTTTACCCCCTATAGGAATGTGCGATCATCTTGAAACGTTCAGATCACTTACAACTCAATAGGTTCTACCTTCTTGTAGCGTTTCAGCCTGATTGGACCTTGTTTTCACACAAATGGACCCAGAATGATGTGAAATTGTGCTTCGTGCAACATAATTCTGGGTGCCATTTACAAACCTTAAGTGCTAATGACTCCATTCCTTTTTGTGGTAGTAGGGGCTGTTGATTGGAGTACACTAAAACAAACCTGATCTCTCTAGGACATTCAGAAGCCAAGTTATAAGCCCACAAATGTGTAACTGGACTACTTCTTTAAATTGACACCAGATCCGGTGACATTTGGGACATGGTTTGACCCCCTTAGGAAAGTGCTATCATCATGAAACATTCAGATCACTTACAACTCAATAGATTCTACCTTCCTGTAACGTTTCAGCCTGATTGGACCTTGTTTTCACACAAATGAACCGAGAATGATGTGAAATTGTGCTTCGTGCAACATAATTCTGGGTGCCATTTACAAACCATAAGTGCTAATGACTCCATTCCTTTTTGTGGTTGTAGGGGCTGTTGATTGGAGTATACTAAAACAAACCTGATCTCTCTAGGACATTCAGAAGCCAAGTTATAAGCCCACAAAGGTGTAACTGGACTACTTCTTTAAATTGACACCAGATCCGGTGACCTTTGGGACATGGTTTGAACCCCTTAGGAAAGTGCTATCATCATGAAACGTTCAGATCACTTACAACTCAATAGATTCTACCTTCCTGTAACATTTCAGCCAGATTGGACCTTGTTTTCACACAAATGAACCCAGAATGATGTGAAATTGTGCTTCGTGCAACATAATTCTGGGTGCCATTTACAAACCTTAAGTGCTAATGACTCCATTCCTTTTTGTGGTTGTAGGGGCTGTTGATTGGAGTACACTAAAACAAACCTGATCTCTCTAAGACATTCAGAAGCCAAGTTATAAGCCCACAAATGTGTAACTGGACTACTTCTTTAAATTGACACCAGATCCGGTGACCTTTGGGACATGGTTTGACCCCCTTAGAAAAGGGCTATCATCATGAAACGTTCAGATCACTTACAACTCAATAGAATCTACCTTCCTGTAACGTTTCAGCCTGATTGGACCTTGTTTTCACACAAATGAACCCAGAATGATGTGAAATTGTGCTTCGTGCAACATAATTCTGGGTGACATTTAAAAACCATAAGTGCTAATGACTCCATTCCTTTTTGTGGTTGTAGGGGCTGTTGATTGGAGTATACTAAAACAAACCTGATCTCTCTAGGACATTCAGAAGCCAAGTTATAAGCCCACAAAGGTGTAACTGGACTACTTCTTTAAATTGACACCAGATCCGGTGACCTTTGGGACATGGTTTGACCCCCTTAGGAAAGTGCTATCATCATGAAACGTTCAGATCACTTACAACTCAATAGATTCTACCTTCCTGTAACATTTCATCCAGAATGGACCTTGTTTTCACACAAATGAACCCAGAATGATGTGAAATTGTGCTTCGTGCAACATAATTCTGGGTGCCATTTAAAAACCATAAGTGCTAATGACTCCATTCCTTTTTGAGGTTGTAGGGGCTGTTGATTGGAGTACACTAAAACAAACCTGATCTCTCTAGGGCATTCAGAAGCCAAGTTATTAGCCCTCAAATGTGTAACTGGACTACTTCTTTAAAGTGACACCAGGCCCGGTGACCTTTGGGACATGGTTTGACCCCCTATAGGAATGTGCGATCATCATGAAAAGTTCAGATCATTACAACTCAATAGATTCTACCTTCTTGTAGCGTTTCAGCCTGATTGGACCTTGTTTTCACACAAATGAACCCAGAATGATGTGAAATTGTGCTTCGTGCAACATAATTCTGGGTGCCATTTACAAACCATAAGTGCTAATGACTCCATTCCTTTTTGTGGTTGTAGGGGCTGTTGATTGGAGTACATTAAAACAAACCTGATCTCTCTAGGACATTCAGAAGCCAAGTTATAAGCCCACAAATGTGTAACTGGACTACTTCTTTAAATTGACACCAGATCCGGTGACCTTTGGGACATGGTTTGACCCCCTTAGGAAAGTGCTATCATCATGAAACGTTCAGATCACTTACAACTCAATAGATTCTACCTTCCCGTAATGTTTCAGCCTGATTGGACCTTGTTTTCACACAAATGAACCCAGAATGATGTGAAATTGTGCTTCGTAAAACATAATTCTGGGTGCCATTTACAAACCATAAGTGCTAATGACTCCATTCCTTTTTGTGGTTGTAGGGGCTGTTGATTGGAGTACACTAAAACAAACCTAACCTCTCTAGGACATTCAGAAGCCAAGTTATAAGCCCACAAAGGTGTAACTGGACTACTTCTTTGAAGAGACACCAGGCCCGGTGACCTTTGGGACATGGTTTTACCCCCTATAGGAATGTGCGATCATCTTGAAACGTTCAGATCACTTACAACTCAATAGGTTCTACCTTCTTGTAGCGTTTCAGCCTGATTGGACCTTGTTTTCACACAAATGGACCCAGAATGATGTGAAATTGTGCTTCGTGCAACATAATTCTGGGTGCCATTTACAAACCTTAAGTGCTAATGACTCCATTCCTTTTTGTGGTAGTAGGGGCTGTTGATTGGAGTACACTAAAACAAACCTGATCTCTCTAGGACATTCAGAAGCCAAGTTATAAGCCCACAAATGTGTAACTGGACTACTTCTTTAAATTGACACCAGATCCGGTGACATTTGGGACATGGTTTGACCCCCTTAGGAAAGTGCTATCATCATGAAACATTCAGATCACTTACAACTCAATAGATTCTACCTTCCTGTAACGTTTCAGCCTGATTGGACCTTGTTTTCACACAAATGAACCGAGAATGATGTGAAATTGTGCTTCGTGCAACATAATTCTGGGTGCCATTTACAAACCATAAGTGCTAATGACTCCATTCCTTTTTGTGGTTGTAGGGGCTGTTGATTGGAGTATACTAAAACAAACCTGATCTCTCTAGGACATTCAGAAGCCAAGTTATAAGCCCACAAAGGTGTAACTGGACTACTTCTTTAAATTGACACCAGATCCGGTGACCTTTGGGACATGGTTTGAACCCCTTAGGAAAGTGCTATCATCATGAAACGTTCAGATCACTTACAACTCAATAGATTCTACCTTCCTGTAACATTTCAGCCAGATTGGACCTTGTTTTCACACAAATGAACCCAGAATGATGTGAAATTGTGCTTCGTGCAACATAATTCTGGGTGCCATTTAAAAACCATAAGTGCTAATGACTCCATTCCTTTTTGAGGTTGTAGGGGCTGTTCATTGGAGTACACTAAAACAAACCTGATCTCTCTAGGGCATTCAGAAGCCAAGTTATAAGCCCACAAAGGTGTAACTGGACTACTTCTTTGAAGAGACACCAGGCCCGGTGACCTTTGGGACATGGTTTGACCCCCTATAGGAATGTGCGATCATCATGAAACGTTCAGATCACTTACAACTCAATAGGTTCTTCCTTCTTGTAGCGTTTCAGCCTGATTGGACCTTGTTTTCACACAAATGGACCCAGAATGATGTGAAATTGTGCTTCGTAAAACATAATTCTCGGTGCCATTTACAAACCTTAAGTGCTAATGACTCCATTCCTTTTTGTGGTAGTAGGGGCTATTGATCTGAGTACACTAAAACAAACCTGATCTCTCTAGGACATTCAGAAGCCAAGTTATAAGCCCACAAATGTGTAACTGGACTACTTCTTTAAATTGACACCAGATCCGGTGACCTTTGGGACATGGTTTGACCCCCTTAGGAAAGTGCTATCATCATGAAACATTCAGATCACTTACAACTCAATAGATTCTACCTTCCTGTAACGTTTCAGTCTGATTGGACCTTGTTTTCACACAAATGAACCCAGAATGATGTGAAATTGTGCTTCGTGCAACATAATTCTGGGTGCCATTTAAAAAAGATAAGTGCTAATGACTCCATTCCTTTTTGAGGTTGTAGGGGCTGTTGATTGGAGTACACTAAAACAAACCTGATCTCTCTAGGACATTCAGAAGCCAAGTTATAAGCCCTCAAAGGTGTAACTGGACTACTTCTTTAAAGTGACACCAGGCCCGGTGACCTTTGGGACATGGTTTGACCCCCTATAGGAATGTGCGATCATCATGAAACGTTCAGATCACTTACAACTCAATAGATTCTACCTTCTTGTAACGTTTCAGCCTGATTGGACCTTGTTTTCACACAAATGAACCCAGAATGATGTGAAATTGTGCTTAGTGCAGCATAATTCTGGGTGCCATTTAAAAACCATAAGTGCTAATGACTCCATTCCTTTTTGAGATTGTAGGGGATGTTGATTGGAGTACATTAAAACAAACCTGATCTCTCTAGGACATTCAGAAGCCAAGTTATAAGCCCACAAATGTGTAACTGGACTACTTCTTTAAATTGACACCAGATCCGGTGACCTTTGGGACATGGTTTGACCCCCGTAGGAAAGTGCTATTATCATGAAACGTTCAGATAACTTACAACTCAATAGATTCTACCTTCCTGTAACGTTTCAGCCTGATTGGACCTTGTTTTCACACAAATGAACCCAGAATGATGTGAAATTGTGCTTCGTGCAACATAATTCTGGGTGCCATTTACAAACCATAAGTGCTAATGACTCCATTCCTTTTTGTGGTTGTAGGGGCTTTTGATTGGAGTACACTAAAACAAACCTAACCTCTCTAGGACATTCAGAAGCCAAGTTATAAGCCCACAAAGGTGTAACTGGACTACTTTAAAGTGACACCAGGCCCGGTGACCTTTGGGACATAATTTTAGCCCCTATAGGAATGTGCGATCATCTTGTAACGTTCAGATCACTTACAACTCAATAGATTCTACCTTCCTGTAATGTTTCAGCCTGATTGGACCTTGTTTTCACACAAATGGACCCAGAATGATGTGAAATTGTGCTTCGTGCAACATAATTCTGGGTGCCATTTACAAACCATAAGTGCTAATGACTCCATTCCTTTTTGTGGTTGTAGGGGCTGTTGATTGGAGTACAGTAAAACAAACCTGATCTCTCTAGGACATTCAGAAGCCAAGTTATAAGCCCACAAATGTGTAACTGGACTACTTCTTTAAATTGACACCAGATCCGGTGACCTTTGGGACATGGTTTGACCCCCTTAGGAAAGTGCTATCATCATGAAACGTTCAGATCACTTACAACTCAATAGATTCTACCTTGCTGTAACGTTTCAGCCCGATTGGACCTTGTTTTCACACAAATGGACCCAGAATGAAGTGAAATTGTGCTTCGTGCAACATAATTCTGGGTGCCATTTACAAACCATAAGTGCTAATGACTCCATTCCTTTTTGTGGTTGTAGGGGCTGTTGATTGGAGTACATTAAAACAAACCTGATCTCTCTAGGACACTCAGAAGCCAAGTTATAAGCCCACAAATGTGTAACTGGACTACTTCTTTAAAGTGACACCAGGCCCGGTGACCTTTGGGACATGGTTTGACCCCCGTAGGAAAGTGCTATTATCATGAAACGTTCAGATAACTTACAACTCAATAGATTCTACCTTCCTGTAACGTTTCAGCCTGATTGGACCTTGTTTTCACACAAATGAACCCAGAATGATGTAAAATTGTGCTTAGTGCAGCATAATTCTGGGTGCCATTTAAAAACCATAAGTGCTAATGACTCCATTCCTTTTTGAGGTTGTAGGGGATGTTGATTGGAGTACACTAAAACAAACCTGATCTCTCTAGGATATTCAGAAGCCAAGTTATAAGCCCACAAAGGTGTAACTGGACTACTTCTTTTAAGTGACACCAGGCCTGGTGACCTTTGGGTCATGGTTTGACCCCCTATAGGAATGTGCGATCATCTTGAAACGTTCAGATCACTTACAACTCAATAGATTCTACCTTCTTGTAACGTTTCAGCCTGATTGGACATTGTTTTCACACAAATGAACCCAGAATGATGTGAAATTGTGCTTCGTGCAACATAATTCTGGGTGCCATTTAAAAACCATAAGTGCTAATGACTCCATTCCTTTTTGTGGTTTTAGGGGCTGTTGATTGGAGTACATTAAAACAAACCTAATCTCTCTAGGACATTCAGAAGCCAAGTTATAAGCCCACAAATGTGTAACTGGACTACTTCTTTAAATTGACACCAGATCCGGTGACCTTTGGGACATGGTTTGACCCCCTTAGGAAAGTGCTATCATCATGAAACGTTCAGATCACTTACAACTCAATAGATTCTACCTTCCTGTAACGTTTCAGCCTGATTGGACCTTGTTTTGACACAAATGAACCCAGAATGATGTAAAATTGTGCTTAGTGCAGCATAATTCTGGGTGCCATTTAAAAACCATAAGTGCTAATGACTCCATTCCTTTTTGAGGTTGTAGGGGCTGTTGATTGGAGTACACTAAAACAAACCTGATCTCTCTAGGACATTCAGAAGCCAAGTTATAAGCCCACAAATGTGTAACTGGACTACTTCTTTAAATTGACACCAGATCCGGTGACCTTTGGGACATGGTTTGACCCCCTTAGGAAAGTGCTATCATCATGAAACGTTCAGATCACTTACAACTCAATAGATTATACCTTCCTGTAACGTTTCAGCCTGATTGGACCTTGTTTTCACACAAATGAACCCAGAATGGTGTGAAATTGTGCTTCGTGCAACATAATTCTGGGTGCCATTTAAAAACCATAAGTGCTAATGACTCCATTCCTTTTAGTGGTAATGGGGGCTGTTAATTGGAGTACTCTAAAAAAAACCTGACCTCTCTAGGACATTCAGAAGCCAAGTTATAAGCCCACAAATGTGTAACTGGACTACTTCTTTAAATTGACACCAGATCCGGTGACCTTTGGGACATGGTTTGACCCCCTTAGGAAAGTGCTATCATCATGAAACGTTCAGATCACTTACAACTCAATAGATTATACCTTCCTGTAACGTTTCAGCCTGATTGGACCTTGTTTTCACACAAATGAACCCAGAATGGTGTGAAATTGTGCTTCGTGCAACATAATTCTGGGTGCCATTTAAAAACCATAAGTGCTAATGACTCCATTACTTTTAGTGGTAATGGGGGCTGTTAATTGGAGTACTCTAAAACAAACCTGACCTCTCTAGGATATTCAGAAGTCAAGTCATAAGCCCACAAATGTGTAACTGGACTACTTCTTTAAATTGACACCAGATCCGGTGACCTTTGGGACATGGTTTGACCCCCTTAGGAAAGTGCTATCATCATGAAACGTTCAGATCACTTACAACTCAATAGATTATACCTTCCTGTAACGTTTCAGCCTGATTGGACCTTGTTTTCACACAAATGAACCCAGAATGGTGTGAAATTGTGCTTCGTGCAACATAATTCTGGGTGCCATTTAAAAACCATAAGTGCTAATGACTCCATTCCTTTTAGTGGTAATGGGGGCTGTTAATTGGAGTACTCTAAAACAAACCTGACCTCTCTAGGATATTCAGAAGCCAAGTTATAAGCCCACAAAGGTGTAACTGGACTACTTCTTTAACGTGACACCAGGCCCGGTCAACTTTGGGACATGGTTTGACCCCCTATAGGAATGTGCGATCATCTTGAAACGTTCAGATCACTTACAAATCAATAGATTCTACCTTCCTGTAACGTTTCAGCCTGATTGGACCTTGTTTTCACACAAATGAACCCAGAATGATGTGAAATTCTGCTTCGTGCAACATAATTCTGGGTGCCATTTAAAAACCATAAGTGCTAATGACTCCATTCCTTTTTGTGGTAATGGGGGCTGTTAATTGGAGTACTCTAAAAAAACCTGACCTCACTAGGATATTGAGAAGCCAAGTTATAAGCCCACAATGGTGTAACTGGACTACTTCTTTAAAGTGACACCAGGCCCGGTGACCTTTGGGACATGATTTGACCCCCTATAGGAATGTGCGATCATCTTGAAACGTTCAGATCACTTACAACTCAATAGATTCTACCTTCTTGTAACGTTTCAGCCTGATTGGACCTTGTTTTCACACAAATGGACCCAGAATGATGTGAAATTGTGCTTCGTGCAACATAATTGTGGGTGCCATTTACAAACCATAAGTGCTAATGACTCCATTCCTTTTTGTGGTTGTAGGGGCTGTTGGTTGGAGTACATTAAAACAAACCTGATCTCTCTAGGACATTCAGAAGCCAAGTTATAAGCCCACAAATGTGTAACTGGACTACTTCTTTAAATTGACACCAGATCCGGTGACCTTTGGGACATGGTTTGACCCCCTTAGGAAAGGGCTATCATCATGAAACGTTCAGATCACTTACAACTCAATAGATTCTACCTTCCTGTAACGTTTCAGCCTGATTGGACCTTGTTTGCACACAAATGAACCCAGAATGATGTGAAATTGTGCTTAGTGCAGCATAATTCTGGGTGCCATTTAAAAACCATAAGTGCTAATGACTCCATTCCTTTGTGAGGTTGTAGGGGATGTTGATTGGAGTACACTAAAACAAACCTGATCTCTCTAGGATATTCAGAAGCCAAGTTTTAAGCCCACAAAGGTGTAACTGGACTACTTCTTTAAAGTGACACCAGGCCCAGTGACCTTTGGGACATGGTTTTACCCCGTATAGGAATGTGCGATCATCTTGAAACGTTCAGATCACTTACAACTCAATAGATTCTACCTTCTTGTAACGTTTCAGCCTGATTGGACCTTGTTTTCACACAAATGGACCCAGAATGATGTGAAATTGTGCTTCGTGCAACATAATTCTGGGTTCCATTTAACAACCATAAGTGCTAATGACTCCATTCCTTTTTGTGGTTGTAGGGGCTGTTGATTGGAGTACATTAAAACAAACCTTATCTCTCTAGGACATTCAGAAGCCAAGTTATAAGCCCACAAATGTGTAACTGGACTACTTCTTTAAATTGACACCAGATCCGGTGACCTTTGGGACATGGTTTGACCCCCTTAGGAAAGTGCTATCACCATGAAATGTTCTGATCACTTACAACTCAATAGATTCTACCTTCCTGTAACGTTTCAGCCTGATTGGACCTTGTTTTCACACAAATGAACCCAGAATGATGTGAAATTGTGCTTCGTGCAACATAATTCTGGGTGCCATTTAAAAACCATAAGTGCTAATGACTCCATTCCTTTTTGTGGTTGTAGGGGCTGTTGATTGGAGTATACTAAAACAAACCTGATCTCTCTAGGACATTCAGAAGCCAAGTAATAAGCCCACAAATGTGTAACTGGACTACTTCTTTAAATTGACACCAGATCCAGTGACCTTTGGGACATGGTTTGACCCCCTTAGGAAAGTGCTATCATCATGAAACGTTCAGATCACTTACAACTCAATAGATTATACCTTCCTGTAACGTTTCAGCCTGATTGGACCTTGTTTTCACACAAATGAACCCAGAATGATGTGAAATTGTGCTTCGTGCAACATAATTCTGGGTGCCATTTAAAAACCATAAGTGCTAATGACTCCATTCCTTTTAGTGGTAATGGGGGCTGTTAATTGGAGTACTCTAAAACAATCCTGACCTCTATAGGATATTCAGAAGCCAAGTTATAAGCCCACAAAGGTGTAACTGGACTACTTCTTTAAAGTGACACCAGGCCCGGTCAACTTTGGGACATGGTTTGACCCCCTATAGGAATGTGCGATCATCTTGAAACGTTCAGATCACTTACAACTCAATAGATTCTACCTTCCTGTAACGTTTCAGCCTGACTGGACCTTGTTCTCACACAAATGAACCCAGAATGATGTGAAATTGTGCTTCGTGCAACATAATTCTGGGTGCCATTTAAAAACCATAAGTGCTAATGACTCCATTCCTTTTTGTGGTAATGGGGGCTGTTAATTGGAGTACTCTAAAAAAAACCTGACCTCACTAGGATATTGAGAAGTCAAGTTATAAGCCCACAAAGGTGTAACTGGACTACTTCTTTAAAGTGACACCAGGCCCGGTGACCTTTGGGACATGGTTTGACCCCCTATAGGAATGTGCGATCATCTTGAAACGTTCAGATCACTTACAAATCAATAGATTCTACCTTCTTGTAACGTTTCGGCCTGATTGGACCTTGTTTTCACACAAATGGACCCAGAATGATGTGAAATTGTGCTTCGTGCAACATAATTGTGGGTGCCATTTACAAACCATAAGTGCTAATGACTCCATTCCTTTTTGTGGTTGTAGGGGCTGTTGGTTGGAGTACATTAAAACAAACCTGATCTCTCTAGGACATTCAGAAGCCAAGTTATAAGCCCACAAATGTGTAACTGGACTACTTCTTTAAATTGACACCAGATCCGGTGACCTTTGGGACATGGTTTGACCCCCTTAGGAAAGTGCTATCATCATGAAACGTTCAGATCACTTACAACTCAATAGATTCTACCTTCCTGTAACGTTTCAGCCTGATTGGACCTTGTTTTCACACAAATGAACCCAGAATGATGTGAAATTGTGCTTAGTGCAGCATAATTCTGGGTGCCATTTAAAAACCATAAGTGCTAATGACTCCATTCCTTTTTGAGGTTGTAGGGGATGTTGATTGGAGTACACTAAAACAAACCTGATCTCTCTAGGATATTCAGAAGCCAAGTTTTAAGCCCACAAAGGTGTAACTGGACTACTTCTTTAAAGTGACACCAGACCCGGTGACCTTTGGGACATGGTTTGACCCCCTTAGGAAAGTGCTATCATCATGAAACGTTCAGATCACTTACAACTCAATAGATTCTACCTTCCTGTAACATTTCAGCCTGATTGGACCTTGTTTTCACACAAATGAACCCAGAATGATGTGAAATTGTGCTTCGTGCAACATAATTCTGGGTGCCATTTTAAAACCATAAGTGCTAATGACTCCATTCCTTTTAGTGGTAATGGGGGCTGTTAACTGGAGTACTCTAAAACAAACCTGACCTCTCTAGGATATTCAGAAGCCAAGTTATAAGCCCACAAAGATGTAACTGGACTACTTCTTTAAAGTGACACCAGGCCCGGTGACCTTTGGGACATGGTTTGACCCCCTATAGGAATGTGCGATCATCATGAAACGTTCAGATCACTTACAACTCAATAGATTCTACCTTCTTGTAACGTTCCAGCCTGATTGGACCTTGTTTTCACACAAATGGACCCAGAATGATGTGAAATTGTGCTTCGTGCAACATAATTCTGGGTGCCATTTACAAACCATAAGTGCAAATGACTCCATTCCTTTTTGTGGTTGTAGGGGCTGTTGATTGGAGTACACTAAAACCAACCTGATCGCTCTAGGACATTCAGAAGCCAAGTTATAAGCCCACAAATGTGTAACTGGACTACTTCTTTAAATTGACACCAGATCCGGTGACCTTTGGGACATGGTTTGACCCCCTTAGGAAAGGGCTATCATCATGAAACGTTCAGATCACTTACAACTCAATAGATTCTACCTTCCTGTAACGTTTCAGCCTGATTGGACCTTGTTTGCACACAAATGAACCCAGAATGATGTGAAATTGTGCTTAGTGCAGCATAATTCTGGGTGCCATTTAAAAACCATAAGTGCTAATGACTCCATTCCTTTGTGAGGTTGTAGGGGATGTTGATTGGAGTACACTAAAACAAACCTGATCTCTCTAGGATATTCAGAAGCCAAGTTTTAAGCCCACAAAGGTGTAACTGGACTACTTCTTTAAAGTGACACCAGGCCCAGTGACCTTTGGGACATGGTTTTACCCCGTATAGGAATGTGCGATCATCTTGAAACGTTCAGATCACTTACAACTCAATAGATTCTACCTTCTTGTAACGTTTCAGCCTGATTGGACCTTGTTTTCACACAAATGGACCCAGAATGATGTGAAATTGTGCTTCGTGCAACATAATTGTGGGTGCCATTTACAAACCATAAGTGCTAATGACTCCATTCCTTTTTGTGGTTGTAGGGGCTGTTGGTTGGAGTACATTAAAACAAACCTGATCTCTCTAGGACATTCAGAAGCCAAGTTATAAGCCCACAAATGTGTAACTGGACTACTTCTTTAAATTGACACCAGATCCGGTGACCTTTGGGACATGGTTTGACCCCCTTAGGAAAGGGCTATCATCATGAAACGTTCAGATCACTTACAACTCAATAGATTCTACCTTCCTGTAACGTTTCAGCCTGATTGGACCTTGTTTGCACACAAATGAACCCAGAATGATGTGAAATTGTGCTTAGTGCAGCATAATTCTGGGTGCCATTTAAAAACCATAAGTGCTAATGACTCCATTCCTTTGTGAGGTTGTAGGGGATGTTGATTGGAGTACACTAAAACAAACCTGATCTCTCTAGGATATTCAGAAGCCAAGTTTTAAGCCCACAAAGGTGTAACTGGACTACTTCTTTAAAGTGACACCAGGCCCAGTGACCTTTGGGACATGGTTTTACCCCGTATAGGAATGTGCGATCATCTTGAAACGTTCAGATCACTTACAACTCAATAGATTCTACCTTCTTGTAACGTTTCAGCCTGATTGGACCTTGTTTTCACACAAATGGACCCAGAATGATGTGAAATTGTGCTTCGTGCAACATAATTCTGGGTTCCATTTAACAACCATAAGTGCTAATGACTCCATTCCTTTTTGTGGTTGTAGGGGCTGTTGATTGGAGTACATTAAAACAAACCTTATCTCTCTAGGACATTCAGAAGCCAAGTTATAAGCCCACAAATGTGTAACTGGACTACTTCTTTAAATTGACACCAGATCCGGTGACCTTTGGGACATGGTTTGACCCCCTTAGGAAAGTGCTATCACCATGAAATGTTCTGATCACTTACAACTCAATAGATTCTACCTTCCTGTAACGTTTCAGCCTGATTGGACCTTGTTTTCACACAAATGAACCCAGAATGATGTGAAATTGTGCTTCGTGCAACATAATTCTGGGTGCCATTTAAAAACCATAAGTGCTAATGACTCCATTCCTTTTTGTGGTTGTAGGGGCTGTTGATTGGAGTATACTAAAACAAACCTGATCTCTCTAGGACATTCAGAAGCCAAGTAATAAGCCCACAAATGTGTAACTGGACTACTTCTTTAAATTGACACCAGATCCAGTGACCTTTGGGACATGGTTTGACCCCCTTAGGAAAGTGCTATCATCATGAAACGTTCAGATCACTTACAACTCAATAGATTATACCTTCCTGTAACGTTTCAGCCTGATTGGACCTTGTTTTCACACAAATGAACCCAGAATGATGTGAAATTGTGCTTCGTGCAACATAATTCTGGGTGCCATTTAAAAACCATAAGTGCTAATGACTCCATTCCTTTTAGTGGTAATGGGGGCTGTTAATTGGAGTACTCTAAAACAATCCTGACCTCTATAGGATATTCAGAAGCCAAGTTATAAGCCCACAAAGGTGTAACTGGACTACTTCTTTAAAGTGACACCAGGCCCGGTCAACTTTGGGACATGGTTTGACCCCCTATAGGAATGTGCGATCATCTTGAAACGTTCAGATCACTTACAACTCAATAGATTCTACCTTCCTGTAACGTTTCAGCCTGACTGGACCTTGTTCTCACACAAATGAACCCAGAATGATGTGAAATTGTGCTTCGTGCAACATAATTCTGGGTGCCATTTAAAAACCATAAGTGCTAATGACTCCATTCCTTTTTGTGGTAATGGGGGCTGTTAATTGGAGTACTCTAAAAAAAACCTGACCTCACTAGGATATTGAGAAGTCAAGTTATAAGCCCACAAAGGTGTAACTGGACTACTTCTTTAAAGTGACACCAGGCCCGGTGACCTTTGGGACATGGTTTGACCCCCTATAGGAATGTGCGATCATCTTGAAACGTTCAGATCACTTACAAATCAATAGATTCTACCTTCTTGTAACGTTTCGGCCTGATTGGACCTTGTTTTCACACAAATGGACCCAGAATGATGTGAAATTGTGCTTCGTGCAACATAATTGTGGGTGCCATTTACAAACCATAAGTGCTAATGACTCCATTCCTTTTTGTGGTTGTAGGGGCTGTTGGTTGGAGTACATTAAAACAAACCTGATCTCTCTAGGACATTCAGAAGCCAAGTTATAAGCCCACAAATGTGTAACTGGACTACTTCTTTAAATTGACACCAGATCCGGTGACCTTTGGGACATGGTTTGACCCCCTTAGGAAAGTGCTATCATCATGAAACGTTCAGATCACTTACAACTCAATAGATTCTACCTTCCTGTAACGTTTCAGCCTGATTGGACCTTGTTTTCACACAAATGAACCCAGAATGATGTGAAATTGTGCTTAGTGCAGCATAATTCTGGGTGCCATTTAAAAACCATAAGTGCTAATGACTCCATTCCTTTTTGAGGTTGTAGGGGATGTTGATTGGAGTACACTAAAACAAACCTGATCTCTCTAGGATATTCAGAAGCCAAGTTTTAAGCCCACAAAGGTGTAACTGGACTACTTCTTTAAAGTGACACCAGACCCGGTGACCTTTGGGACATGGTTTGACCCCCTTAGGAAAGTGCTATCATCATGAAACGTTCAGATCACTTACAACTCAATAGATTCTACCTTCCTGTAACATTTCAGCCTGATTGGACCTTGTTTTCACACAAATGAACCCAGAATGATGTGAAATTGTGCTTCGTGCAACATAATTCTGGGTGCCATTTTAAAACCATAAGTGCTAATGACTCCATTCCTTTTAGTGGTAATGGGGGCTGTTAACTGGAGTACTCTAAAACAAACCTGACCTCTCTAGGATATTCAGAAGCCAAGTTATAAGCCCACAAAGATGTAACTGGACTACTTCTTTAAAGTGACACCAGGCCCGGTGACCTTTGGGACATGGTTTGACCCCCTATAGGAATGTGCGATCATCATGAAACGTTCAGATCACTTACAACTCAATAGATTCTACCTTCTTGTAACGTTCCAGCCTGATTGGACCTTGTTTTCACACAAATGGACCCAGAATGATGTGAAATTGTGCTTCGTGCAACATAATTCTGGGTGCCATTTACAAACCATAAGTGCAAATGACTCCATTCCTTTTTGTGGTTGTAGGGGCTGTTGATTGGAGTACACTAAAACCAACCTGATCGCTCTAGGACATTCAGAAGCCAAGTTATAAGCCCACAAATGTGTAACTGGACTACTTCTTTAAATTGACACCAGATCCGGTGACCTTTGGGACATGGTTTGACCCCCTTAGGAAAGTGCTATCATCATGAAACGTTCAGATCACTTACAACTCAATAGATTATACCTTCCTGTAACGTTTCAGCCTGATTGGACCTTGTTTTCACACAAATGAACCCAGAATGATGTGAAATTGTGCTTCGTGCAACATAATTCTGGGTGCCATTTAAAAACCATAAGTGCTAATGACTCCATTCCTTTTAGTGGTAATGGGGGCTGTTAATTGGAATACTCTAAAACAAACCTGACCTCTCTAGGATATTCAGAAGCCAAGTTATAAGCCCACAAAGGTGTAACTGGACTACTTCTTTAAAGTGACACCAGGCCCGGTCAACTTTGGGACAAGGTTTGACCCCCTATAGGAATGTGCGATCATCTTGAAACGTTCAGATCACTTACAACTCAATAGATTCTACCTTCCTGTAACGTTTCAGCCTGATTGGACCTTGTTTTCACACAAATGAACCAAGAATGATGTGAAATTGTGCTTCGTGCAACATAATTCTGGGTGCAATTTAAAAACCATAAGTGCTAATGACTCCATTCCTTTTTGTGGTAATGGGGGCTGTTAATTGGAGTACTCTAAAAAAACCTGACCTCACTAGGATATTGAGAAGCCAAGTTATAAGCCCACAAAGGTGTAACTGGACTACTTCTTTAAAGTGACACCAGGCCCGGTGACCTTTGGGACATGGTTTGACCCCCTATAGGAATGTGCGATCATCTTGAAATGTTCAGATCACTTACAACTCAATAGATTCTACCTTCTTGTAACGTTTCAGCCTGATTGGACCTTGTTTTCACACAAATGGACCCAGAATGATGTGAAATTGTGCTTCGTGCAACATAATTGTGGGTGCCATTTACAAACCATAAGTGCTAATGACTCCATTCCTTTTTGTGGTAGTAGGGGCTGTTGGTTGGAGTACATTAAAACAAACCTGGTCTCTCTAGGACATTCAGAAGCCAAGTTATAAGCCCACAAATGTGTAACTGGACTACTTCTTTAAATTGACACCAGATCCGGTGACCTTTGGGACATGGTTTGACCCCCTTAGGAAAGTGCTATCATCATGAAACGTTCAGATCACTTACAACTCAATAGATTCTACCTTCCTGTAACGTTTCAGCCTGATTGGACCTTGTTTTCACACAAATGAACCCAGAATGATGTGAAATTGTGCTTAGTGCAGCATAATTCTGGGTGCCATTTAAAAACCATAAGTGCTAATGACTCCATTCCTTTTTGAGGTTGTAGGGGATGTTGATTGGAGTACACTAAAACAAACCTGATCTCTCTAGGATATTCAGAAGCCAAGTTTTAAGCCACAAAGGTGTAACTGGACTACTTCTTTAAAGTGACACCAGACCCGGTGACCTTTGGGACATGGTTTGACCCCCTTAGGAAAGTGCTATCATCATGAAACGTTCAGATCACATAGAACTCAATAGATTCTACCTTCCTGTAACATTTCAGCCTGATTGGACCTTGTTTTCACACAAATGAACCCAGAATGATGTGAAATTGTGCTTCGTGCAACATAATTCTGGGTGCCATTTTAAAACCATAAGTGCTAATGACTCCATTCCTTTTAGTGGTAATGGGGGCTGTTAATTGGAGTACTCTAAAACAAACCTGACCTCTCTAGGATATTCAGAAGCCAAGTTATAAGCCCACAAACATGTAACTGGACTACTTCTTTAAAGTGACACCAGGCCCGGTGACCTTTGGGACATGGTTTTACCCCCTATAGGAATGTGCGATCATCATGAAACGTTCAGATCACTTACAACTCAATAGATTCTACCTTCTTGTAATGTTTCAGCCTGATTGGACCTTGTTTTCACACAAATGGACCCAGAATGATGTGAAATTGTGCTTCGTGCAACATAATTCTGGGTGCCATTTACAAACCATAAGTGCTAATGACTCCATTCCTTTTTGTGGTTGTAGGGGCTGTTGATTGGAGTACACTAAAACAAACCTGATCTCTCTAGGACATTCAGAAGCCAAGTTATAAGCCCACAAATGTGTAACTGGACTACTTCTTTAAAGCGACACCTTTAAAGTGACACCAGGCCCGGTGACCTTTGGGACATGGTTTTACCCCCTATAGGAATGTGCGATCATCATGAAACGTTCAGATCACTTACAACTCAATAGATTCTACCTTCTTGTAACGTTTCAGCCTGATTGGACCTTGTTTTCACACAAATGGACCCAGAATGATGTGAAATTGTGCTTCGTGCAACATAATTCTGGGTGCCATTTACAAACCATAAGTGCTAATGACTCCATTCCTTTTTGTGGTTGTAGGGGCTGTTGATTGGACTACATTAAAACAAACCTGATCGCTCTAGGACATTCAGAAGCCAAATTATAAGCCCACACAGGTGTAACTGGACTACTTCTTTAAAGTGACACCAGGCCCGGTGACCTTTGGGACATGGTTTTACCCCCTATAGGAATGTGCGATCATCATGAAACGTTCAGATCACTTACAACTCAATAGATTCTACCTTCTTGTAACGTTTCAGCCTGATTGGACCTTGTTTTCACACAAATGGACCCAGAATGATGTGAAATTGTGCTTTGTGCAAAATAATTCTGGGTGCCATTTACAAACCATAAGTGCTAATGACTCCATTCCTTTTTGTGGTTGTAGGGGCTGTTGATTGGAGTACATTAAAACAAACCTCATCTCTCTAGGACATTCAGAAGCCAAGTTATAAGCCCACAAAGGTGTCTCTGGACTACTTCGTTAAAGTGACAGCAGGCCCGGTGATTGGACCTTGTTTTCACACAAATGGACCCAGAATGATGTGAAATTGTGCTTTGTGCAACATAATTCTGGGTGCCATTTACAAACCGTAAGTGCTAATGACTCCATTCCTTTTTGTGGTAATGGGGGCTGTTAATTGCATTACTCTAAAACAAACCTGACCTCTCTAGGATATTCAGAAGCCAAGTTATAAGCCCACAAATGTGTAACTGGACTACTTCTTTAAATTGACACCAGATCCGGTGACCTTTGGGACATGGTTTGACCCCCTTAGGAAAGTGCTATCATCATGAAACGTTCCGATCACTTACAACTCAATAGATTCTACCTTCCTGTAACGTTTCAGCCTGATTGGACCTTGTTTTCACACAAATGAACCCAGAATGATGTGAAATTGTGCTTTGTGCAACATAATTCTGGGTACCATTTAAAAACCATAAGTGCTAATGACTCCATTCCTTTTTGTGGTAATTGGGGCTGTTGATTGGAGTACTCTAAAACAAACCTGATCTCTCTGGGATATTCAGAAGCCAAGTTATAAGCCCACAAATGTGTAACTGGACTACTTCTTTAAATTGACACCAGATCCGGTGAACTTTGGGACATGGTTTGACCCCCTAACGGAATGTGCGATCATCATGAAACGTTCAGATCACTTACAACTCAATAGATTCTACCTTCTTGTAACGTTTCAGCCTGATTGGACCTTCTTTTCACAGAAATGGACCCAGAATGATGTGAAATTGTGCTTCGTGCAACATAATTCTGGGTGCCACTTACAAACCATAAGTGCTAATGACTCCATTCCTTTTTGTGGTTGTAGGGGCTGTTGATTGGAGTACACTAAAACAAACCTGATCTCTCTAGGACATTCAGAAGCCAAGTTATAAGCCCACCGATGTGTAACTGGACTACAGATTTAAATTGACACCAGATCCGGTGACCTTTGGGACATGGTTTGACCCCCTTAGGAAAGTGCTATCTTCATGAAACGTTCAGATCACATACAACTCAATAGATTCTACCTTCCTGTAACGTTTGAGCCTGATTGGACCTTATGTTCACACAAATGAACCCAGAATGATGTGAAATTGTGCTTCGTGCAACATAATTCTGGGTGCCATTTAAAAACCATAAGTGCTAATGACTCCATTCCTTTTTGTGGTTGTAGGGGCTGTTGATTGGAGTACACTAAAACAAACCTGATCTCACTAGGACATTCAGAAGCCAAGTTATAAGCCCACACATGTGTAATTGGACTACTTCTTTAAATTGACACCAGATCCGGTGACCTTTGGGACATGGTTTGACCCCCTTAGGAAAGGGCTATCATCATGAAACGTTCCGATCACTTACAACTCAATAGATTCTACCTTCCTGTAACGTTTCAGCCTGATTGGACCTTGTTTTCACACAAATGAACCCAGAATGATGTGAAATTGTGCTTTGTGCAACATAATTCTGGGTACCATTTAAAAACCATAAGTGCTAATGACTCCATTCCTTTTTGTGGTAATGGGGGCTGTTGATTGGAGTACTCTAAAACAAACCTGATCTCTCTGGGATATTCAGAAGCCAAGTTATAAGCCCACAAATGTGTAACTGGACTACTTCTTTAAATTGACACCAGATCCGGTGAACTTTGGGACATGGTTTGACCCCCTAACGGAATGTGCGATCATCATGAAACGTTCAGATCACTTACAACTCAATAGATTCTACCTTCTTGTAACGTTTCAGCCTGATTGGACCTTGTTTTCACACAAATGGACCCAGAATGATGTGAAATTGTGCTTCGTGCAACATAATTCTGGGTGCCATTTACAAACCATAAGTGCTAATGACTCCATTCCTTTTTGTGGTTGCGGGGGCTGTTGATTGGAGTACATTAAAACAAACCTGATCTCTCTAGGACATTCAGAAGCCAAGTTATAAGCCCACAAATGTGTAACTGGACTACTTCTTTAAATTGACACCAGATCCGGTGACCTTTGGGACATGGTTTGACCCCCTTAGGAAAGTGCTATCATCATGAAACGTTCAGATCACTTACAACTCAATAGATTCTACCTTCCTGTAACGTTTCAGCCTGATTGGACCTTGTTTTCACACAAATGAACCCAGAATGATGTGAAATTGTGCTTCGTGCAACATAATTCTGGGTGCCATTTAAAAACCATAAGTGCTAATGACTCCATTCCTTTTAGTGTTAATGGGGGCTGTTAATTGGATTACTCTAAAACAAACCTGACCTCTCTAGGATATTCAGAAGCCAAGTTATAAGCCCACAAAGGTGTAACTGGACTACTTCTTTAAAGTGACACCAGGCCCGGTCACCTTTGGGACATGGTTTGACCCCCTATAGGAATGTGCGATCATCTTGAAACGTTCAGATCACTTACAACTCAATAGATTCTACCTTCCTGTAACGTTTCAGCCTGATTGGACCTTGTTTTCACACAAATGAACCCAGAATGATGTGAAATTGTGCTTCGTGCAACATAATTCTGGGTGCCATTTACAAACCATAAGTGCTAATGACTCCATTCCTTTTTGTGGTTGTAGGGGCTGTTGATTGGAGTACATTAAAACAAACCTGATCTCTCTAGGACATTCAGAAGCCAAGTTATAAGCCCACAAATTTGTAACTGGACTACTTCTGTAAATTGACACCAGATCCGGTGATCTTTGGGACATGGTTTGACCCCCTTAGGAAAGTGCTATCATCATGACACGTTCAGATCACTTACAACTCAATAGATTCTACCATCCTGTAGCGTTTCAGCCTGATTGGACCTTGTTTTCACACAAATGAACCCGGAATGATGTGAAATTGTGCTTCGTGCAACATAATTCTGGGTGCCATTTAAAAACCATAAGTGCTAATGACTCCATTCCTTTTTGTGGTTGTAGGGGCTGTTGATTGGAGTATAATAAAACAAACCTGATCTCTCTAGGACATTCAGAAGCCAAGTTATAAGCCCACAAATGTGTAACTGGACTACTTCTTTAAATTGACACCAGACCCGGTGACCTTTGGGACATGGTTTGACCCCCTTAGGAAAGTGCTATCATCATGAAACGTTCAGATCACTTACAACTCAATAGATTCTACCTTCCTGTAACATTTCAGCCTGATTGGACCTTGTTTTCACACAAATGAACCCAGAATGATGTGAAATTGTGCTTCGTGCAACATAATTCTGGGTGCCATTTAAAAACCATAAGTGCTAATGACTCCATTCCTTTTAGTGGTAATGGGGGCTGTTAATTGGAGTACTCTAAAACAAACCTGACCTCTCTAGGATATTCAGAAGCCAAGTTATAAGCCCACAAAGGTGTAACTGGACTACTTCTTTAAAGTGACACCAGGCCCGGTGACCTTTGGGACATGGTTTTACCCCCTATAGGAATGTGCGATCATCATGAAACGTTCAGATCACTTACAACTCAATAGATTCTACCTTCTTGTAGCGTTTCAGCCTGATTGGACCTTGTTTTCACACAAATGGACCCAGAATGATGTGAAATTGTGCTTCGTGCAACATAATTCTGGGTGCCATTTACAAACCATAAGTGCTAATGACTCCATTCCTTTTTGTGGTTGTAGGGGCTGTTGATTGGAGTACACTAAAACAAACCTGATCTCTCTAGGACATTCAGAAGCCAAGTTATAAGCCCACAAATGTGTAACTGGACTACTTCTTTAAAGTGACACCTTTAAAGTGACACCAGGCCCGGTGACCTTTGGGACATGGTTTTACCCCCTATAGGAATGTGTGATCATCATGAAACGTTCAGATCACTTACAACTCAATAGAGTCTACCTTCTTGTAACGTTTCAGCCTGATTGGACCTTGTTTTCACACAAATGGACCCAGAATGATGTGAAATTGTGCTTTGTGCAACATAATTCTGGGTGCCATTTACAAACCATAAGTGCTAATGACTCCATTCCTTTTTGTGGTTGTAGGGGCTGTTGATTGGAGTACATTAAAACAAACCTGATCTCCCTAGGACATTCAGAAGCCAAGTTATAAGCCCACAAAGGTGTAACTGGACTACTTCTTTAAAGTGACAGCAGGCCCGGTGATTGGACCTTGTTTTCACACAAATGGACCCAGAATGATGTGAAATTGTGCTTTGTGCAACATAATTCTGGGTGCCATTTACAAACCATAAGTGCTAATGACTCCATTCCTTTTTGTGGTAATGGGGGCTGTTAATTGCAGTACTCTAAAACAAACCTGACCTCTCTAGGATATTCAGAAGCCAAGTTATAAGCCCACAAATGTGTAACTGGACTACTTCTTTAAATTGACACCAGATCCGGTGACCTTTGGGACATGGTTTGACCCCCTAACGGAATGTGCGATCATCATGAAACGTTCAGATCACTTACAACTCAATAAATTCTACCTTCTTGTAACGTTTCAGCCTGATTGGACCTTGTTTTCACACAAATGGACCCAGAATGATGTGAAATTGTGCTTTGTGCAATATAATTCTGGGTACCACTTAAAAACCATAAGTGCTAATGACTCCATTCCTTTTTGTGGTAATTGGGGCTGTTGATTGGAGTACTCTAAAACAAACCTGATCTATCTGGGATATTCAGAAGCCAAGTTATAAGCCCACAAATGTGTAACTGGACTACTTCTTTAAATTGACACCAGATCCGGTGAACTTTGGGACATGGTTTGACCCCCTAACGGAATGTGCGATCATCATGAAACGTTCAGATCACTTACAACTCAATAGATTCTACCTTCTTGTAACGTTTCAGCCTGATTGGACCTTGTTTTCACACAAATGGACCCAGAATGATGTGAAATTGTGCTTCGTGCAACATAATTCTGGGTGCCACTTACAAACCATAAGTGCTAATGACTCCATTCCTTTTTGTGGTTGTAGGGGCTGTTGATTGGAGTACATTAAAACAAACCTGATCTCTCTAGGACATTCAGAAGCCAAGTTATAAGCCCACAAATGTGTAACTGGACTACATATTTAAATTGACACCAGATCCGGTGACCTTTGGGACATGGTTTGACCCCCTTAGGAAAGTGCTATCTTCATGAAACGTTCAGATCACTTACAACTCAATAGATTCTACCTTCCTGTAACATTTGAGCCTGATTGGACCTTATTTTCACACAAATGAACCCAGAATGATGTGAAATTGTGCTTCGTGCAACATAATTCTGGGTGCCATTTAAAAACCATAAGTGCTAATGACTCCATTCCTTTTTGTGGTTGTAGGGGCTGTTGATTGGAGTACACTAAAACAAACCTGATCTCACTAGGACATTCAGAAGCCAAGTTATAAGCCCACACATGTGTAATTGGACTACTTCTTTAAATTGACACCATATCCGGTGACCTTTGGGACATGGTTTGACCCCCTAACGGAATGTGCGATCATCATGAAACGTTCAGATCACTTACAACTCAATAGATTCTACCTTCTTGTAACGTTTCAGCCTGATTGGACCTTGTTTTCACACAAATGGACCCAGAATGATGTGAAATTGTGCTTCGTGCAACATAATTCTGGGTGCCATTTACAAACCATAAGTGCTAATGACTCCATTCCTTTTTGTGGTTGCGGGGGCTGTTGATTGGAGTACATTAAAACAAACCTGATCTCTCTAGGACATTCAGAAGCCAAGTTATAAGCCCACAAATGTGTAACTGGACTACTTCTTTAAATTGACACCAGATCCGGTGACCTTTGGGACATGGTTTGACCCCCTTAGGAAAGTGCTATCATCATGAAACGTTCAGATCACTTACAACTCAATAGATTCTACCTTCCTGTAACGTTTCAGCCTGATTGGACCTTGTTTTCACACAAATGAACCCAGAATGATGTGAAATTGTGCTTCGTGCAACATAATTCTGGGTGCCATTTAAAAACCATAAGTGCTAATGACTCCATTCCTTTTAGTGGTAATGGGGGCTGTTAATTGGAGTACACTAAAACAAACCTGACCTCTCTAGGATATTCAGAAGCCAAGTTATAAGCCCACAAAGGTGTAACTGGACTACTTCTTTAAAGTGACACCAGGCCCGGTCACCTTTGGGACATGGTTTGACCCCCTATAGGAATGTGCGAACATCTTGAAACGTTCAGATCACTTACAACTCAATAGATTCTACCTTCCTGTAACGTTTCAGCCTGATTGGACCTTGTTTTCACACAAATGAACCCAGAATGATGTGAAATTGTGCTTCGTGCAACATAATTCTGGGTGCCATTTACAAACCATAAGTGCTAATGACTCCATTCCTTTTTGTGGTTGTAGGGGCTGTGGATTGGAGTACATTAAAACAAACCTGATCTCTCTAGGACATTCAGAAGCCAAGTTATAAGCCCACAAATTTGTAACTGGACTACTTCTGTAAATTGACACCAGGTCCGGTGACCTTTGGGACATGGTTTGACCCCCTTAGGAAAAGGCTATCATCATGACAAGTTCAGATCACTTACAACTCAATAGATTCTACCTTCCTGTAGCGTTTCAGCCTGATTGGACCTTGTTTTCACACAAATGAACCCGGAATGATGTGAAATTGTGCTTCGTGCAACATAATTCTGGGTGCCATTTAAAAACCATAAGTGCTAATGACTCCGTTCCTTTTTGTGGTTGTAGGGGCTGTTGATTGGAGTATAATAAAACAAACCTGATCTCTCTAGGACATTCAGAAGCCAAGTTATAAGCCCACAAATGTGTAACTGGACTACTTCTTTAAATTGACACCAGACCCGGTGACCTTTGGGACATGGTTTGACCCCCTTAGGAAAGTGCTATCATCATGAAACGTTCAGATCACTTACAACTCAATAGATTCTACCTTCCTGTAACATTTCAGCCTGATTGGACCTTGTTTTCACACAAATGAACCCAGAAGGATGTGAAATTGTGGTTCGTGCAACATAATTCTGGGTGCCATTTAAAAACCATAAGTGCTAATGACTCCATTCCTTTTAGTGGTAATGGGGGCTGTTAATTGGAGTACTCTAAAACAAACCTGACCTCTCTAGGATATTCAGAAGCCAAGTTATAAGCCCACAAAGGTGTAACTGGACTACTTCTTTAAAGTGACACCAGGCCCGGTGACCTTTGGGACATGGTTTTACCCCCTATAAGAATGTGCGATCATCATGAAATGTTCAGATCACTTACAACTCAACAGATTCTACCTTCTTGTAGCGTTTCAGCCTGATTGGACCTTGTTTTCACACAAATGGACCCAGAATGATGTGAAATTGTGCTTCGTGCAACATAATTCTGGGTGCCATTTACAAACCATAAGTGCTAATGACTCCATTCCTTTTGGTGGTTGTAGGGGCTGTTGATTGGAGTACACTAAAACAAACCTGATCTCTCTAGGACATTCAGAAGCCAAGTTATAAGCCCACAAATGTGTAACTGGACTACTTCTTTAAAGTGACACCTTTAAAGTGACACCAGGCCCGGTGACCTTTGGGACATGGTTTTTCCCCCTATAGGAATGTGCGATCATCATGAAACGTTCAGATCACTTACAACTCAATAGATTCTACCTTCCTGTAACGTTTCAGCCTGATTGGACCTTGTTTTCACACAAATGAACCCAGAATGATGTGAAATTGTGCTTCGTGCAACATAATTCTGGGTGCCATTTACAAACCATAAGTGCTAAATGACTCCATTCCTTTTTGTGGTTGTAGGGGCTGTTGATTGGAGTACATTAAAACAAACCTGATTGCTCTAGGACATTCAGAAGCCAAGTTATATGCCCACAAATGTGTAACTGGACTACTTCTTTAAATTGACACCAGATCCGGTGACCTTTGGGACATGGTTTGACCCCCTTAGGAAAGTGCTATCATCATGAAACGTTCAGATCACTTACAACTCAATAGATTCTACCTTCCTGTAACGTTTCAGCCTGATTGGACCTTGTTTTCACACAAATGAACCCAGAATGATGTGAAATTGTGCTTTGTGCAACATAATTCTGGGTGCCATTTAAAATCCATAAGTGCTAATGACTCCATTCCTGTTTGTTGTTGTAGGGGCTGTTGATTGGAGTACACTAAAACAAACCTGATCTCTCTAGGACATTCAGAAGCCAAGTTATAAGCCCACAAATGTGTAACTGGACTACTTCTTTAAATTGACACCAGATCCGGTGACCTTTGGGACTTGGTTTGACCCCCTAGGAAAGTGCTATCATCATGAAGCGTTCAGATCACTTACAACTCAATAGATTCTACCTTCCTGTAACGTTTCAGCCTATTGGACCTTGTTGTCACACAAATGGACCAAGAATGATGTGAAATTGTGCTTTGTGCAACATAATTCTGGGTGCCATTTACAAACCATAAGTGCTAATAACTCCATTCCTTTTTTTGGTTGTAGGGGCTGTTGATTGGAGTACATTAAAACAAACCTGATCTCTCTAGGACATTCAGAAGCCAAGTTATAAGCCCACAAATGTGTAACCGGACTACTTCTTTAAATTGACACCAGATCCGGTGACCTTTGGGACATGGTTTGACCCCCTTAGAAAAGTGCTATCATCATGAAACGTTCAGATCACTTACAACTCAATAGATTCTACCTTCCTGTAACGTTTCAGCCTGATTGGACCTTGTTTTCACACAAATGAACCCAGAATGATGTGAAATTGTGCTTCGTGCAAAAGAGGAGCGTCTTGACACATGTCAACACTGGGTCTGACTGAGGGCCTCCATGAGAGAAGCCCAAGCAAGACGCGCCCCGAGGAGAGTCTTGCCACATGTCAACACTCGGTCTGACAGAGGGCATCCAGGAGAGAGGCCCAAGCAATACGCGCCCCGAGGAGCGTCTTGCCACATGTCACCACTGGGTCTGAATGAGCGCCTCCAGGAGAGAGGTCCAACCAAGACGCGCCCCGAGGAGCGTCTTGCCACATGCCAACACTGAGTCTGACTGAGCGCCTCCAGGAGAGAGGCCCAAGCAAGACGCGCCCCGAGGAGCGTCTTGCCACGTGTCAACACTGGGTCTTACTGAGCGCCTCCAGGAGAGATGCCCAAGCAAGACACGCCCCGAGGAGCGTCTTTCCACGAGTCACCACTGGGTCTGACTGAGCGCCTCCAGGAGAGAGGCCCAAGCAAGACGCGCCCCGAGGAGCGTCTTGCCACATGTCAACACTGGGTCTGACAGAGGGCCTCCATGAGAGCGGCCCAAGCAAGACGCGCCCCGAGGAGTGTCTTGCCACATGTCAACACTTGGTCTGACTGAGCGCCTCCAGGAGAGAGGCCCAAGCAAGACGCGCCCCGAGGAGCGTCTTGCCACGTGTCAACACTGGGTCTGACTTAGTGCCTCCAGGAGAGAGGCCCAAGCAAGACGTGCCCCGAGGAGCGTCTTGCCACATGTGAACAATGGGTCTGACTGAGGGCCTCCAGGAGAGAAGCCCAAGCAAGACACGCCCCGAGGAGCGTCTTGACACATGTCAACACTGGGTCTGACTGAGGGCCTCCATGAGAGAAGCCCAAGCAAGACGCGCCCCGAGGAGAGTCTTGCCACATGTCAACACTCGGTCTGACAGAGGGCATCCAGGAGAGAGGCCCAAGCAATACGCGCCCCGAGGAGCGTCTTGCCACATGTCACCACTGTGTCTGAATGAGCGCCTCCAGGAGAGAGGCCCAACCAAGACGCGCCCCGAGGAGCGTCTTGCCACATGCCAACACTGAGTCTGACTGAGCGCCTCCAGGAGAGAGGCCCAAGCAAGACGCGCCCCGAGGAGCATCTTGCCACGTGTCAACACTGGGTCTTACTGAGCGCCTCCAGGAGAGAGGCCCAAGCAAGATGCGCCCCGAGGAGCGTCTTGCCACATGTCAACACTGGGTCTGACTGAGCACCTCCAGGAGAGAGGCCCAAGCAAGACGCGCCCCGAGGAGCGTCTTGCCACATGTCAGCACTGGGTCTGACTGAGCGCCTCCAGGAGAGAGGCCCCAGCAAGACGCGCCCCGAGGAGCGTCTTGCCTTATGTCAGCACTCGGTCTGACTGAGCGCCTCCAGGAGAGAGGCCCAAGCAAGACGCGCCGCGAGGAGCGTCTTGCCACATGTCAACAATGGGTTTGACTGAGGTCCTCCAGGAGAGAGGCCCAAGCAAGATGCGCCCGGAGGAGCGTCTTGCCACATGTCAACACTGGGTCTGACAGAGGGCCTCCAGGAGAGAGACCCAAGCAAGACGCGCCCCGAGGAGCGTCTTGCCACATGTCACCTCTGGTTCTGACTGAGCGCCTCCAGGAGAGAGGCCCAAGCAAGACGCGCCCCGAGGAGCGTCTTGCCACTTGTCAACACTGGGTCTGACTGAGCACCTCCAGGAGAGAGGCCCAAGCAAGACGCGCCCCGAGGAGCGTCTTGCCACATGTCAGCACTGGGTCTGACTGAGCGCCTCCAGGAGAGAGGCCCCAGAAAGACGCGCCCCGAGGAGCGTCTTGCCTTATGTCAGCACTCGGTCTGACTGAGCGCCTCCAGGAGAGAGGCCCAAGCAAGACGCGCCCCGAGGAGCGTCTTGCCACATGTCAGCACTCGGTCTGACTGAGCGCCTCCAGAAGAGAGGCCCAAGCAAGAAGCGCCCCGAGGAGCGTCTTGCCACATGTCAACAATGGGTCTGACTGAGGGCCTCCAGGAGAGAAGCCCAAGCAAGACGCGCCCTGAGGAGTGTCTTGCCACATGTCAACACTGGGTCTGACTGAGCGCCTCCAGGAGAGAGGCCCAAGCAAGACGCGCCCCGAGGAGTGTCTTGCCACATGTCACTACTCGGTCTGACTGAGCGCCTCCAGGAGAGAGGTCCAAGCAACACGCGCCCCGAGGAGCATCTTGCCACATGTCGACACTGGGTCTGACTGAGTGCCTCCATGAGAGAAGCCCCAGCAAGACGCGCCCCGAGGAGTGTCTTGTCACATGTCACTACTCGGTCTGACTGAGCGCCTCCAGGAGAGAGGCCCAAGCAAGACGTGCCCCGAGGAGCGTCTTGCCACATGTCAACAATGGGTCTGACTGAGGGCCTCCAGGAGAGAAGCCCAAGCAAGAAGCGCCCCGAGGAGCGTCTTGCCACGTGTCACCACTGGGTCTGATTGAGTGCCTCCAGGAGAGAGGCCCAAGCAAGACGCGCCCCGAGGAGCGTCTTGCCACATGTCACTACTCGGTCTGACTGAGCTCCTACAGGAGAGAGGCCCAAGCAAGACGCGCCCCGAGGAGCGTCTTGCCACGTGTCACCACTGTGTCTGATTGAGCACCTCCAGGAGAGAGTCCCCAGCAAGACGCGCCCCGAGGAGCATCTTGCCTTATGTCAGCACTCGGTCTGACTGAGCGCCTCCAGGAGAGAAGCCCAAGCAAGACGCGCCCCGAGGAGAGTCTTGCCAGATGTCACTACTCGGTCTAACTGAGCGCCTCCAGGAGAGAGTTCCAAGCAAGATGCGCCCCGAGGAGCGTCTTGCCACATGTCACTACTCGGTCTGACTGAGCGCGTCCAGGAGGGAGGTCCAAGCAAGACGCGCCCCGAGGAGCGTCTTGCCACATGTCACTACTCGGTCTGACTGAGCGCCTCCAGGAGAGAGGCCCAAGCAAGACGTGCCCCGAGGAGCGTCTTGCCACATGTCAACACTGGGTCTGACTTAGCGCCTCCAGGAGAGAGGCCCAAGCAAGATGCACCCCGAGGAGCGTCTTGCCACGTGTCACCACTGGGTCTGACTGAGCTCCTCCAGGAGAGAGGCCCAAGCAAGAGGCGCCCCGAGGAGCGTCTTGCCACGTGTCACCACTGTGTCTGATTGAGCACCTCCAGGAGAGAGGCCCCAGCAAGACGCGCCCCGAGGAGCATCTTGCCTTATGTCAGCACTCGGTCTGACTGAGCGCCTCCAGGAGAGAGGCCCAAGCAAGACACGCCCCGAGGAGAGTCTTGCCACATGTCACTACTCGGTCTAACTGAGCGCCTCCAGGAGAGAGGTCCAAGCAAGACGCGCCCCGAGGAGCGTCTTGCCACATGTCACTACTCGGTCTGACGCGCGCCTCCAGGAGGGAGGTCCAAGCAAGACGCGCCCCGAGAAGCGTCTTGCCACATGTCACTAATCGGTCTGACTGAGCGCCTCCAGGAGAGAGGCCCAAGCAAGACGTGCCCCGAGGAGCGTCTTGCCACATGTCAACAATGGGTCTGACTGAGGGCCTCCAGGAGAGAAGCCCAAGCAAGACGCGCCCCGAGGAGGGTCTTTCCACACGTCACTACTCGGTCTGACTGAGCGCCTCCAGGAGAGAGGCCCAAGCAAGACGTGCCCCGAGGAGCGTCTTGCCACATGTGAACAATGGGTCCTACTGAGGGCCTCCTGGAGAGAAGCCCAAGCAAGACGCGCCCAGAGGAGCGTCTTGCCACGTGTCACCACTGGGTCAGACTGAGCGCCTCCAGGAGAGAGGCCCAAGCAACACGCGCCCCGAGGAGCGTCTTGCCACGTGTAAACACTGGGTCTGACTTAGAGCCTCCAGGAGAGAGGCCCAAGCAACACGCGCCCCGAGGAGCGTCTTGCCACGTGTAAACACTGGGTCTGACTTAGAGCCTCCAGGAGAGAGGCCCAAGCAAGACGTGCCCCGAGGAGCGTCTTGCCACATGTGAACAATGGGTCTGACTGAGGGCCTCCAGGAGAGAAGCCCAAGCAAGACGCGCCCAGAGGAGCGTCTTGCCACATGTCAACACTGGGTCTGACTGAGCGCCTCCAGGGGAGAGGCCCAAGCAAGACACGCCCCGAGGAGCGTCTTGCCACATGTCAACACTGGGTCTGACTGAGCGCCTCCAGGAGGGAGGTCCAAGCAAGACGCGCCCCGAGGAGCGTCTTGCCACATGTCACTACTCGGTCTGACTGAGCGCCTCCAGGAGAGAGGCCCAAGCAAGACGTGCCCCGAGGAGCGTCTTGCCACATGTGAACAATGGGTCTGACTGAGGGCCTCCAGGAGAGAAGCCCAAGCAAGACGCGCCCAGAGGAGCGTCTTGCCACATGTCAACACTGGGTCTGACTGAGCGCCTCCAGGGGAGAGGCCCAAGCAAGACACGCCCCGAGGAGCGTCTTGACACATGTCAACACTGGGTCTGACTGAGGGCCTCCATGAGAGAAGCCCAAGCAAGACGCGCCCCGGGGAGCGTCATTCCACGTGTCACCACTGGGTCTGACTGAGCGCCTCCAGGAGAGAGGCCCAAGCAAGACGTGCCCAGAGGAGCGTCTTTCCACGTGTCACCACTGGGTCTGACTGAGCGCCTCCAGGAGAGAGGCCCAAGCAAGACGTGCCCAGAGGAGCGTCTTGCCACATGTCAACAATGGGTTTGACTGAGGTCCTCCAGGAGAGAGGCCCAAGCAAGATGCGCCTGGAGGAGCGTCTAGCCACATGTCAACACTGGGTCTGACAGAGCGCCTCCAGGAGAGAGGCCCAAGCAAGACGCGCCCCGAGGAGCGTCTTGCCACTTGTCAACACTGGGTCTGACTGAGCACCTCCAGGAGAGAGGCCCCAGCAAGACGCGCCCCGAGGAGCGTCTTGCCTTATGTCAGCACTCGGTCTGACTGAGCGCCTCCAGGTGAGAGGCCCAAGCAAGACGCGCCCCGAGGAGCGTCTTGCCACATGTCAACAATGGGTTTGACTGAGGGCCTCCAGGAGAGAGGCCCAAGCAAGACGCGCCCCGAGGAGTGTCTTGCCACATGTCACCACTGGGTCTGACTGAGCACCTCCAGGAGAGAGGCCCCAGCAAGACGCGCCCCGAGGAGCGTCTTGCCACATGTCAGCACTCGGTCTGACTGAGGGCCTCCAGGAGAGATGCCCAAGCAAGAAGCGCCCCGAGGAGCGTCTTGCCACATGTCAACAATGGGTCAGACCTAGGGCCTCCAGGAGAGAAGCCCAAGCAAGACACGCCCCGAGGAGCGTCTTGCCACATGTCAACACTGGGTCTGACTGAGCGCCTCCAGGAGAGAGGCCCAAGCAAGATGCGCCCCGAGGAGTGTCTTGCCACATGTCACTACTCGGTCTGACTGAGCGCCTCCAGGAGAGCGGTCCAAGCAACACGCGCCCCGAGGAGCATCTTGCCACATGTCAACACTGGGTCTGACTGAGTGCCTCCATGAGAGAAGCCCCAGCAAGACGCGCCCCGAGGAGCGTCTTGCCACATGTCAACAATGGGTCTGACTGAGGGCCTCCAGGAGAGAAGCCCAAGCAAGAAGCGCCCCGAGGAGGGTCTTGCCACATGTCAACACTGGGTCTGACAGAGCGCCTCCAGGAGAGATGCCCAAGCAAGACGCACCCCGAGGAGCGTCTTGCCACGTGTCAACACTGGGTCTGACTGAGCACCTCCAGGAGAGAGGCCCCAGCAAGACGCGCCCCGAGGAGCGTCTTGCCTTATGTCAGCACTCGGTCTGACTGAGCGCCTCCAGGAGAGAGGCCCAAGCAAGACGCGCCCCGAGGAGCGTCTTGCCACATGTCAACAATGGGTTTGACTGAGGGCCTCCAGGAGAGAGGCCCAAGCAAGACGCGCCCCGAGGAGTGTCTTGCCACATGTCACCACTGGGTCTGACTGAGCACCTCCAGGAGAGAGGCCCCAGCAAGACGCGCCCCGAGGAGCGTCTTGCCACATGTCAGCACTCGGTCTGACTGAGGGCCTCCAGGAGAGATGCCCAAGCAAGAAGCGCCCCGAGGAGCGTCTTGCCACATGTCAACAATGGGTCTGACCTAGGGCCTCCAGGAGAGAAGCCCAAGCAAGACACGCCCCGAGGAGCGTCTTGCCACATGTCAACACTGGGTCTGACTGAGCGCCTCCAGGAGAGAGGCC
Source organism: Nothobranchius furzeri (assembly GCF_043380555.1). Lineage (NCBI taxonomy): Eukaryota > Metazoa > Chordata > Actinopteri > Cyprinodontiformes > Nothobranchiidae > Nothobranchius > Nothobranchius furzeri. Next base: position 10,226,600 of record NC_091752.1, on the reverse strand, counting down.
CAAGCAAGATGCGCCCCGAGGAGTGTCTTGCCACATGTCACTACTCGGTCTGACTGAGCGCCTCCAGGAGAGCGGTCCAAGCAACACGCGCCCCGAGGAGCATCTTGCCACATGTCAACACTGGGTCTGACTGAGTGCCTCCATGAGAGAAGCCCCAGCAAGACGCGCCCCGAGGAGCGTCTTGCCACATGTCAACAATGGGTCTGACTGAGGGCCTCCAGGAGAGAAGCCCAAGCAAGAAGCGCCCCGAGGAGGGTCTTGCCACATGTCAACACTGGGTCTGACAGAGCGCCTCCAGGAGAGAGGCCCAAGCAAGACGCACCCCGAGGAGCGTCTTGCCACGTGTCAACACTGGGTCTGACTTAGCGCCTCCAGGAGAGAGGCCCAAGCAAGATGCGCCCCGAGGAGCGTCTTGCCATGTGTCACCACTGGGTCTGACTGAGCTCCTACAGGAGAGAGGCCCAAGCAAGACGCGCCCCGAGGAGCGTCTTGCCACGTGTCACCACTGTGTCTGATTGAGCACCTCCAGGAGAGAGTCCCCAGCAAGACGCGCCCCGAGGAGCATCTTGCCTTATGTCAGCACTCGGTCTGACTGAGCGCCTCCAGGAGAGAAGCCCAAGCAAGACGCGCCCCGAGGAGAGTCTTGCCAGATGTCACTACTCGGTCTAACTGAGCGCCTCCAGGAGAGAGTTCCAAGCAAGATGCGCCCCGAGGAGCGTCTTGCCACATGTCACTACTCGGTCTGACTGAGCGCGTCCAGGAGGGAGGTCCAAGCAAGACGTGCCCCGAGGAGCGTCTTGCCACATGTCACTACTCGGTCTGACTGAGCGCCTCCAGGAGAGAGGCCCAAGCAAGACATGCCCCGAGGAGCGTCTTGCCACATGTCAACAATGGGTCTGACTGAGGGCCTCCAGGAGAGAGGCCCAAATAAGACGCGCCCCGAGGAGCGTCTTGCCACATGTCAACAATGGGTCTGACTGAGGGCCTCCAGGAGAGAAGCCCAAGCAAGACGCGCCCCGAGGAGCGTCTTGCCACATGTCAGCAGTCGGTCTGACTGAGCGCCTCCAGGAGAGAGGCCCAAGCAAGACGCGCCCCGAGGAGCGTCTTGCCACATGTCAACACTGGGTCTGACTGAGCGCCTCCAGGAGAGAGGCCCAAGCAAGACGCAGCCCGAGGAGCATCTTGCCACATGTGAACACTGGCTCTGACTGAGCGCCTCCAGGAGGGAGGCCCGAGGAGCGTCTTGCCACATGTCACCTCTGTGTCTGACTGAGTGCCTCCAGGAGAGAGGCCCAAGCAAGACGGGCCCCGAGGAGCGTCTTGTCACATGTCAACACTCGGTCTGACTGAGCGCCTCCAGGAGAGAGGCCCAAGCAAGACGCGCCCCGAGGAGCGTCTTTGCCACATGTCAACACTGGGTCTGACTGAGCGCCTCCAGGAGAGAGGCCTGAGGAGCGTCTTGCCACATGTCACCTCTGGGTCTGACTGAGTGCCTCCAGGAGAGAAGCCCAAGCAAGAAGCGCCCCGAGGAGCGTCTTGCCACATGTCAACACTGGGTCTGACTGAGCGCCTCCAGGAGAGAGGCCCAAGCAAGACACGCCCCGAGGAGCCTCTTGACACATTTCAAAACTGGGTCTGACTGAGGGCCTCCATGAGAGAAGCCCAAGCAAGACGCGCCCCGAGGAGAGTCTTGCCACATGTCTACACTGGGTCTGACAGAGGGCATCCAGGAGAGAGGCCCAAGCAATACGCGCCCCGAGGAGCGTCTTGCCACATGTCAACAATGGGTCTGACTGAGGGCCTCCAGGAGAGAAGCCCAAGCAAGACGCGCCCCGAGGAGCTTCTTTACACATGTCAACAATGGGTCTTACTGAGGGCCTCCAGGAGAGAAGCCCAAGCAAGACGCGCCCCGAGGAGCTTCTTGCCACATGTCAGCACTCGGTCTGACTGAGCGCCTCCAGGAGAGAGGCCAAAGCAAGACGCGCCCCGAGGAGCGTCTTGACACATGTCAACACTGGGTCTGACAGAGGGCCTCCATGAGAGAGGCCCGAGCAAGACGCGCCCCGAGGAGCGTCTTGCCACATGTCAACACTGGGTCTGACTGAGCGCCTCCAGGAGAGAGGCCCAAGCAAGACGCGCCCCGAGGAGCGTCTTGCCACATGTCAACACTGGGTCTGACTGAGCGCCTCCAGGAGAGAGGCCCAAGCAAGACGCGCCCCGAGGAGCGTCTTGCCACATGTCAGCACTGGGTCTGACTGAGCGCCTCCAGGAGAAAGGCCCCAGCAAGACGCGCCCCAAGGAGCGTCTTGCCACATGTCAACACTGGGTCTGACAGAGGGCCTCCAGGAGAGAGGCCCAAGCAAGACGCGCCCCGAGGAGCGTCTTGTCACATGTCAACACTGGGTCTGTCTGAGCGCCTCCAGGAGAGAGGCCCAAGCAAGACGCGCCCCGAGGAGCGTCTTGCCACATGTCAACACTGGGTCTGAAAGAGGGCCTCCAGGAGAGAGGCCCAAGCAAGAAGCGCCCCGAGGAGTGTCTTGCCACATGTCAACAATGTGTCTGACCTAGGGCCTCCAGGAGAGAAGCCCAAGCAAGACACGCCCCGAGGAGCGTCTTGCCACATGTCAACACTGGGTCTGACTGAGCGCCTCCAGGAGAGAGGCCCAAGCAAGATGCGCCCCGAGGAGTGTCTTGCCACATGTCACTACTCGGTCTGACTGAGCGCCTCCAGGAGAGAGGTCCAAGCAACACGCGCCCCGAGGAGCTTCTTGCCACATGTCAACACTGGGTCTGACTGAGTGCCTCCATGAGAGAAGCCCCAGCAAGATGCGCCCTGAGGAGCGTCTTGCCACATGTCAACAATGGGTCTGACTGAGGGCCTCCAGGAGAGAAGCCCAAGCAAGAAGCGCTCCGAGGAGGGTCTTGCCACATGTCAACACTGGGTCTGACAGAGCGCCTCCAGGAGAGAGGCCCAAGCAAGACGCACCCCGAGGAGCGTCTTGCCACGTGTCAACACTGGGTCTGACTTAGCGCCTCCAGGAGAGAGGCCCAAGCAAGATGCGCCCCGAGGAGCGTCTTGCCATGTGTCACCACTGGGTCTGACTGAGCTCCTACAGGAGAGAGGCCCAAGCAAGACGCGCCCCGAGGAGCGTCTTGCCACGTGTCACCACTGTGTCTGATTGAGCACCTCCAGGAGAGAGTCCCCAGCAAGACGCGCCCCGAGGAGCATCTTGCCTTATGTCAGCACTCGGTCTGACTGAGCGCCTCCAGGAGAGAAGCCCAAGCAAGACGCGCCCCGAGGAGAGTCTTGCCATATGTCACTACTCGGTCTAACTGAGCGCCTCCAGGAGAGAGGTCCAAGCAAGATGCGCCCCGAGGAGCGTCTTGCCACATGTCACTACTCGGTCTGACTGAGCGCGTCCAGGAGGGAGGTCCAAGCAAGACGTGCCCCGAGGAGCGTCTTGCCACATGTCAACAATGGGTCTGACTGAGGGCCTCCAGGAGAGAGGCCCAAATAAGACGCGCCCCGAGGAGCGTCTTGCCACATGTCAACAATGGGTCTGACTGAGGGCCTCCAGGAGAGAAGCCCAAGCAAGACGCACCCCGAGGAGCGTCTTGCCACATGTCAGCAGTCGGTCTGACTGAGCGCCTCCAGGAGAGAGGCCCAAGCAAGACGCGCCCCGAGGAGCGTCTTGCCACATGTCAACACTGGGTCTGACTGAGCGCCTCCAGGAGAGAGGCCCAAGCAAGACGCAGCCCGAGGAGCGTCTTGCCACATGTGAACACTGGGTCTGACTGAGCGCCTCCAGGAGAGAGGCCCAAGCAAGACGCGCCCGGAGGAGCGTCTTGCCACATGTCAGCACTCGGTCTGACTGAGCGCCTCCAGGAGAGAGGCCCAAGCAAGATGCGCCCCGAGGAGCGTCTTGACACATGTCTCCTCTGGATCTGACTGAGCGCCTCCAGGAGAGAGGCCCAAGCAAGATGTGCCCCGAGGAGCATCTTGCCATATGTCAACACTGGGTCTGACTGAGTGCCTCCATGAGAGAAGCCCCAGCAAGACGCGCCCCGAGGAGCGTCTTGCCACATGTCAACACTGGGTCTGACTGAGCACCTCCAGGAGAGAGGCCCAAGCAAGACGCGCCCCGAGGAGCGTCTTGCCACATGTCAACACTGGGTCTGACTGAGCGCTTCCAGGAGAGAGGCCCGAGGAGCGTCTTGCCACATGTCACCTCTGTTTCTGACTGAGTGCCTCCAGGAGAGAGGCCCAAGCAAGACAGGCCCCGAGGAGCGTCTTGTCACATGTCAACACTCGGTCTGACTGAGCGCCTCCAGGAGAGAGGCCCAAGCAAGACGCGCCCCGAGGAGCGTCTTTGCCACATGTCAACACTGGGTCTGACTGAGCGCCTCCAGGAGAGAGGCCTGAGGAGCGTCTTGCCACATGTCACCTCTGGGTCTGACTGAGTGCCTCCAGGAGAGAAGCCCAAGCAAGAAGCGCCCCGAGGAGCGTCTTGCCACATGTCAACACTGGGTCTGACTGAGCGCCTCCAGGAGAGAGGCCCAAGCAAGACACGCCCCGAGGAGCCTCTTGACACATTTCAAAACTGGGTCTGACTGAGGGCCTCCATGAGAGAAGCCCAAGCAAGACGCGCCCCGAGGAGAGTCTTGCCACATGTCTACACTGGGTCTGACAGAGGGCATCCAGGAGAGAGGCCCAAGCAATACGCGCCCCGAGGAGCGTCTTGCCACATGTCAACAATGGGTCTGACTGAGGGCCTCCAGGAGAGAAGCCCAAGCAAGACGCGCCCCGAGGAGCTTCTTTACACATGTCAACAATGGGTCTTACTGAGGGCCTCCAGGAGAGAAGCCCAAGCAAGACGCGCCCCGAGGAGCTTCTTGCCACATGTCAGCACTCGGTCTGACTGAGCGCCTCCAGGAGAGAGGCCAAAGCAAGACGCGCCCCGAGGAGCGTCTTGACACATGTCAACACTGGGTCTGACAGAGGGCCTCCATGAGAGAGGCCCGAGCAAGACGCGCCCCGAGGAGCGTCTTGCCACATGTCAACACTGGGTCTGACTGAGCGCCTCCAGGAGAGAGGCCCAAGCAAGACGCGCCCCGAGGAGCGTCTTGCCACATGTCAACACTGGGTCTGACTGAGCGCCTCCAGGAGAGAGGCCCAAGCAAGACGCGCCCCGAGGAGCGTCTTGCCACATGTCAGCACTGGGTCTGACTGAGCGCCTCCAGGAGAAAGGCCCCAGCAAGACGCGCCCCAAGGAGCGTCTTGCCACATGTCAACACTGGGTCTGACAGAGGGCCTCCAGGAGAGAGGCCCAAGCAAGACGCGCCCCGAGGAGCGTCTTGTCACATGTCAACACTGGGTCTGTCTGAGCGCCTCCAGGAGAGAGGCCCAAGCAAGACGCGCCCCGAGGAGCGTCTTGCCACATGTCAACACTGGGTCTGAAAGAGGGCCTCCAGGAGAGAGGCCCAAGCAAGAAGCGCCCCGAGGAGCGTCTTGCCACATGTCAACAATGTGTCTGACCTAGGGCCTCCAGGAGAGAAGCCCAAGCAAGACACGCCCCGAGGAGCGTCTTGCCACATGTCAACACTGGGTCTGACTGAGCGCCTCCAGGAGAGAGGCCCAAGCAAGATGCGCCCCGAGGAGTGTCTTGCCACATGTCACTACTCGGTCTGACTGAGCGCCTCCAGGAGAGAGGTCCAAGCAACACGCGCCCCGAGGAGCATCTTGCCACATGTCAACACTGGGTCTGACTGAGTGCCTCCATGAGAGAAGCCCCAGCAAGATGCGCCCTGAGGAGCGTCTTGCCACATGTCAACAATGGGTCTGACTGAGGGCCTCCAGGAGAGAAGCCCAAGCAAGAAGCGCTGGGAGGAGGGTCTTGCCACATGTCAACACTGGGTCTGACAGAGCGCCTCCAAGAGAGAGGCCCAAGCAAGACGCACCCCGAGGAGCGTCTTGCCACGTGTCAACACTGGGTCTGACTTAGCGCCTCCAGGAGAGAGGCCCAAGCAAGATGCGCCCCGAGGAGCGTCTTGCCATGTGTCACCACTGGGTCTGACTGAGCTCCTACAGGAGAGAGGCCCAAGCAAGACGCGCCCCGAGGAGCGTCTTGCCACGTGTCACCACTGTGTCTGATTGAGCACCTCCAGGAGAGAGTCCCCAGCAAGACGCGCCCCGAGGAGCATCTTGCCTTATGTCAGCACTCGGTCTGACTGAGCGCCTCCAGGAGAGAAGCCCAAGCAAGACGCGCCCCGAGGAGAGTCTTGCCATATGTCACTACTCGGTCTAACTGAGCGCCTCCAGGAGAGAGGTCCAAGCAAGATGCGCCCCGAGGAGCGTCTTGCCACATGTCACTACTCGGTCTGACTGAGCGCGTCCAGGAGGGAGGTCCAAGCAAGACGTGCCCCGAGGAGCGTCTTGCCACATGTCAACAATGGGTCTGACTGAGGGCCTCCAGGAGAGAGGCCCAAATAAGACGCGCCCCGAGGAGCGTCTTGCCACATGTCAACAATGGGTCTGACTGAGGGCCTCCAGGAGAGAAGCCCAAGCAAGACGCACCCCGAGGAGCGTCTTGCCACATGTCAGCAGTCGGTCTGACTGAGCGCCTCCAGGAGAGAGGCCCAAGCAAGACGCGCCCCGAGGAGCGTCTTGCCACATGTCAACACTGGGTCTGACTGAGTGCCTCCATGAGAGAAGCCCCAGCAAGACGCGCCCCGAGGAGCGTCTTGCCACATGTCAACACTGGGTCTGACTGAGCACCTCCAGGAGAGAGGGCCAAGCAAGACGCGCCCCGAGGAGCGTCTTGCCACATGTCAACACTGGGTCTGACTGAGCGCTTCCAGGAGAGAGGCCCGAGGAGCGTCTTGCCACATGTCACCTCTGTGTCTGACTGAGTGCCTCCAGGAGAGAGGCCCAAGCAAGACGGGCCCCGAGGAGCGTCTTGCCACATGTCAACACTGGGTCTGACTGAGCGCCTCCAGGAGAGAGGCCTGAGGAGCGTCTTGCCACATGTCACCTCTGGGTCTGACTGAGTGCCTCCAGGAGAGAAGCCCAAGCAAGAAGCGCCCCGAGGAGCGTCTTGCCACATGTCAACACTGGGTCTGACTGAGCGCCTCCAGGAGAGAGGCCCAAGCAAGACACGCCCCGAGGAGCGTCTTGACACATTTCAAAACTGGGTCTGACTGAGGGCCTCCATGAGAGAAGCCCAAGCAAGACGCGCCCCGAGGAGAGTCTTGCCACATGTCTACACTGGGTCTGACAGAGGGCATCCAGGAGAGAGGCCCAAGCAATACGCGCCCCGAGGAGCGTCTTGCCACATGTCAACAATGGGTCTGACTGAGGGCCTCCAGGAGAGAAGCCCAAGCAAGACGCGCCCCGAGGAGCTTCTTTACACATGTCAACAATGGGTCTTACTGAGGGCCTCCAGGAGAGAAGCCCAAGCAAGACGCGCCCCGAGGAGCTTCTTGCCACATGTCAGCACTCGATCTGACTGAGCGCCTCCAGGAGAGAGGCCAAAGCAAGACGCGCCCCGAGGAGCGTCTTGACACATGTCAACACTGGGTCTGACAGAGGGCCTCCATGAGAGAGGCCCGAGCAAGACGCGCCCCGAGGAGTGTCTTGCCACATGTCAACACTGGGTCTGACTGAGCGCCTCCAGGAGAGAGGCCCAAGCAAGACGCGCCCCGAGGAGCGTCTTGCCACATGTCAACACTGGGTCTGACTGAGCTCCTCCAGGAGAGAGGCCCAAGCAAGATGCGCCCCGAGGAGCGTCTTGCCACATGTCAGCACTGGGTCTGACTGAGCGCCTCCAGGAGAAAGGCCCCAGCAAGACGCGCCCCAAGGAGCGTCTTGCCACATGTCAACACTGGGTCTGACAGAGGGCCTCCAGGAGAGAGGCCCAAGCAAGACGCGCCCCGAGGAGCGTCTTGTCACATGTCAACACTGGGTCTGTCTGAGCGCCTCCAGGAGAGAGGCCCAAGCAAGACGCGCCCCGAGGAGCGTCTTGCCACATGTCAACACTGGGTCTGAAAGAGGGCCTCCAGGAGAGAGGCCCAAGCAAGACGTGCCCCGAGGAGTGTCTTGCCACATGTCACCACTGGGTTTGACTGAGCGCCTCCAGGAGAGAGGCCCAAGGAAGATGCGCCCCGAGGAGCGTCTTGCCACATGTCTGCACTCGGTCTGACTGAGCGCCTCCAGGAGAGAGGCCCAAGCAAGACTCGCCCCGAGGAGCGTCTTGCCACATGTCAACAATGGGTCTGACTGAGGGCCTCCAGGAGAGAGGCCCAAGCAAGACGCGCCCCGAGGAGCGTCTTGCCACATGTCTGCACTCGGTCTGACTGAGCGCCTCCAGGAGAGAGGCCCAAGCAAGACTCGCCCCGAGGAGCGTCTTGCCACATGTCAACAATGGGTCTGACTGAGGGCCTCCAGGAGAGAAGCCCAAGCAACACGCGGCCGGAGGAGCGTCTTGCCACATGTCAGCACTCGGTCTGACTGAGCGCCTCCAAGAGAGAGGCCCAAGCAAGACGCGCCCCGAGGAGCGTCTTGCCACATGTCAACAATGGGTCTGACTGAGGGCCTCCAGAAGAGAAGCCCAAGTAAGACGCGCACCGAGGAGCGTCTTGACACATGTCAACACTGGGTCTGACAGAGGGCCTCCAGGAGAGAGGCCCAAGCAAGACGCGCCCCGAGGAGTGTCTTGCCACATGTCACCACTTGGTCTGACTGAGCACCTCCAGGAGAGAGGCCCAAGCAACACGCGCCCCGAGGAGCGTCAGGCCACATGTCACTACTCAGTCTGATTGAGGGCCTTCTGGAGAGAGGCCCAAGCAAGACGCGCCCCGAGGAGCGTCTTGCCACATGTCAACAATGGGTCTTACTGAGGACCTCTAGGAGAGAAGCCTAAGCAAGACGCGCCCCGAGGAGCTTCTTGCCACATGTCAGCACTCGGTCTGACTGAGCGCCTCCAGGAGAGAGGCCAAAGCAAGACGCGCCCCGAGGAGCGTCTTGACACATGTCAACACTGGGTCTGACAGAGGGCCTCCAAGAGAGAGGCCCAAGCAAGACGCGCCCCGAGGAGTGTCTTGCCACATGTCAACACTGGGTCTGACAGAGGGCCTCCAGGAGAGAGGCCCAAGCAAGACGCGCTCCGAGGAGTGTCTTGCCACATGTCACCACTTGGTCTGACTGAGCGCCTCTAGGAGAGAGGCCCAAGCAACACGCACCCCGAGGAGCGTCAGGCCACATGTCACTACTCAGTCTGACTGAGCGCCTCCAGGAGAGAGGCCCAAGCAAGACGCGCCCCGAGGAGCGTCTTGCCACGTGTCAACACTGGGTCTGATTGAGGGCCTTCTGGAGAGAGGCCCAAGCAAGACGCGCCCCGAGGAGCGTCTTGCCACATGTCAACAATGGGTCTTACTGAGTGCCTCCAGGAGAGAAGCCCAAGCAAGAAGCGCCCCGAGGAGCGTCTTGCCACATGTCAGCACTCGGTCTGACTGAGCGCGTCCAGGAGAGAGGCCCAAGCAAGACGCGCCCCGAGGAGCGTCTTGACACATGTCAACACTGTGTTGGGGTTATTAGGAGCGAACAATTCGTAAGCTTTAACTTACTTTTGGATTCTTCAATAAATTCTGTAAATATGGGAATATTTACTGATTTATTAATTAATTAAGATATTCTTAGATATACGGGGCACCATTCCCCTTTAACCGGAGAAAAATTGAATCCAAAACTCTTATCAGTCTTTCTTGAAGTTCGTAGAATCCTTGGAGCAGAGACTTCTCTTCGACACAACAAAGCTACTGGAGACGAAAATCTGAATTTTATAACGTTTAATTAACAATTTGTCAAATGAATAAACAGTGGCATAAATGAATAATAACCATGTGATATGATTGAAGATGGATGTGTTTGCGTGTGACGGAGGATGTATGAATGGGGTCCTTTGTTCTCACAAAGGAGTAGAGTGTGTGTGTGTGTGTGTGTGTGTGTGTGTGTGTGTGTGTGTGTGTGTGTGTGTGTGTGTGTGTGTGTGTGTGTGTGTGTGTGTGTGTGTGTGTGTGTGCGTGTGTATGGATTCAAAATGGAGTCTTGAATACAAGATGGCTGACCCCT